>NC_051850.1:88797814-90047814 GCF_905115235.1 Hermetia illucens
GACACCCTCTGTTAGAGAAATCTTCTGATAGAGCGCAGATCGCACCCAAGTCCAGCCAAGTATTTAACTTGGCGCGCTTATTCCTTGAGAGCGATCTGCGCTCTATCAGGAGATTTCTCTAACAATTGGTCCGTCGAGCCGGATAGGATACCAAATTAGGATCCTTCAAGTAAGTATCTGTAAATTAAAATTTATAAAATAGTGAATTTTAATAAAGTTTCTTGTGCAAATTGTTGTTAATGAGTGCGTAGTTTACAAACGTGTTAGTGTTCCGCCGCGACAATACTGAACGGTTCATATAGTACATCGGTAAAGTTATCGGTGCATTCTTGAGAGTTCAGCCGAACGCAGCAGACGTCCTTGGACAGCAGCAGAGGTAAAAGTTTTTTGAGAATTTGTAAATTACAAGATTTTTTCTTTTTTCAGCAGTGATTATCTTTTAGGTACCCTTTAGTGATAAGCGTGGATAGTGTTAAGTTTTTAGTGGGTAGAAAACAGTTTTAGTTTTTTTTTGAAAAAATTTTCAGCAGAAAAACCATGGAGACGAGGGCCCAGAAAGCCCCAGAGGTCCGATTAATATCGGACCAATCGCAAGAGAAACTAATCGCCAGTCTGCAACGCAGTCTGGACGAAATCAATAAACAGCTAGCCGCGGCGAAAATAGAGATAGAGGAGCAGCGGAAGCAGAACGAGGGTCTGACAGCCCTCATTAAAAGCTTGCAGGAGTCGATAGACCTGCAAAACAGGGAAAAAAAAGAAAACGGCAAGCGTTTACGCATTGAGAGTCCACAAGTGTCGGACTCGGAAAGCAACTCGTCATCGGAAGAGGAAATGTCCACCGACAACACGGACAACACCGCCACCGAGGAGGAGGAAGATGTAGACTTTCCACCTCTGCCGCCACCGAAACCAGTGCCAACTCTTCCGCCCATTTTTTTTAAAAAAAAAACCGTAGAGAAGTCGCCGGAAAAGGCAAAGCCTTCAGGACAAGAAAGTCCTAAGGCTAAAGAAGCCGAAAAGGGCACGGTACCCGTGATCCTAAGGCAGCCATCAAAATGGCCAGCCATCGAGAAGGAATTGCGGAAAAGGAAAATTAATATCCTTCACGCGAGGAGGATTCACTTGGGAGTGAGAATAACTCCAGAGCAGCCGAGCGACCATCGGAAGATTACTAAATTCTTTAGGGAAAGTGGAATTCAATTCCACACATATCTTCTCCCAGAAGAGAAGAACATAAATATTATAATCCGGGGGCTCGAGGGTATAGCGCCCGAAGATGTAAAGGAAGACCTTGAGGATCAGGGCTTCCATCCCATAGAGTGCTTCTTCATAAAAATGAAGAACGGGCCCTCCAGACTACTGAAGGTGTTAATGCCGAAAAACGAAACCGGCATATACAATGTAAAATCGATCTGCCACCTGATCGTGAAAATCGAGTCCCAAAAGCCGAGGACTTCCCAATCGCAGTGCCATAACTGTCAGCAGTTTGGACACTCTGCGAATAACTGTTTCGCTGGCGCACGTTGCGTTAAATGCGAGGGATCGCACCACTTTTCCAAATGCGAGAGGAAGCAGGAGCAGAAGGCAACCTGCACCAACTGCAAAGGAGATCATCCAGCCAGCTACGGCGGATGTCCCAAAAACCCTAAAAACATTAAAAAAACCTTCGCCCAGATGGCGAAATCGAATTCTTCTCCACAGGTATCACAACCAATCAATAAGCCGGCAGGAAAAACTCCAACAGCACCGAAAACTCCCTCTTCCTCAGCGAACCCGAAGCCTGTGCAAATGGATCAAGTGCTGAGCAGCATGCAAGCACAGATACAAAACATGATGGAGTCAATGATGACTAAAATGATCCAAAACCTGTTTAGCTCTCAGATCCCTTTAGGCAACCCAACTAAGATCCACCATGGTAAGCATTAAGCTTAACATTATCACATGGAACGCAAATTCCGTAAAAGGAAAAATGGGAGAATTGAAAGAATTCCTTTACGAGGCAGAAGTAGATATACTACTCATACAGGAAACGTTCCTCAAACCAACAGACCCACTTAAAGTACCCAACTACAACATATATAGAAACGACCGACTTACTGGCCGTGGAGGAGGAACCGCAATCCTCATTAAGAGAAGCATCGAGCATCACCGCCTGGAAACACCACTCATCACTGGAATGGAAGCTACAGTCATCGAGGCAAGGACAGGACCAGCTGATATAAAAATCATATCAGCCTACCGTCCTCCATCAGCAGATAATTTTTCAGAGGACCTTCAACTGCTACTCAACGGGGACAGACCGACTTTTCTCGCCGGGGATCTGAATGCGCGTCATCGAGACTGGGGAGCAACCCGAAACAACAAAGCGGGGAGAGAACTGCTCGCTTTCCTAAACGGAAACGAAGCAACTATTCACGCACCAGAGGAACCAACACATTATGGACGCAGCACAACCGGCACCATAATCGATGTGGCTATTACAAAGAATTACAGCAACCACATCACAATCAACGTGTTGGACGACCTCTCGTCGGACCACAAACCGGTGTTATTTTCAATATACAACTTATATATTGAAAATCCACCGAAAATGATAAAAACCACCAACTGGGACACCTACCGCCATATTCTAAGACAATACACCACAACCTCAAAACTAGAAACTTCGGAGCAGGTAGAGATAGAGATTGAAAACCTAACCGCCCAAATAACTTCAGCCAAGCAGGAGAGCTCAACGGAGAGAGAAGTAAACGACCAACAATACTTCCGGCTCCCAAGAAATATTAAAGATAGAATAAGGGAGAGAAACCGCATCAGAAAAAGAGGAAGAATGACAGGAGATCCCAACCTGAAAAGAGAAGCGAATCGGCTCACTAATGTTATCAGAGATGACATTGACCGATTCAGAAACGAACAGTGGGAATACTTTATCCAAAATCTTGAGCCGGGAAGCAACAACTTCTGGCGGCTCAGCAAATATTTTAAAAGAGGCTCGAGAAGGCAAATGCCTACAATTCATGGCCCCAATGGCCTTGAATTTTATAAAGAGGGAAAGGCCGAAGCGTTCGCGGACTCACTCGAACTACAGTTCAGGGAGAACACCGCATCGGACGACGAATCTGAAGAAGAGTACGAGTCAGAAACAGAGACAGAAGATGACTCAACACAAAGAGAAGACTGGGAACTGCAAACAGATCAGGTGGAAGTCCAAACCATCATTCATGGACTAAGCAGCAAAAAAGCCCCAGGATGGGATATGCTTACAAACGAATGCATCAAGAATGCACCGAATAACATCGCCGAATCAATCACTGCAGTAATAAATGCAGTACTCCGTCTCAGAACATATCCAAAAGCATGGAAAAAATCCATCATCATCCTTCTGCCGAAACCGGGAAAGAACCCAACCTTCCCACAGAACTGGAGACCCATCAGCCTGCTTCCAACAATTGGAAAAATTGCAGAAAGGGTAATACGGAGCAGACTGCAGGATCAACTCAACGAGCTCAACATCATCCCAGAGGAACAATACGGATTCCAACGAGATCATTCATGCGAACTTCAACTGGCCAGAGTAGTCCAGCACATTCGCAATGGTTTGAATAAGCGGAAATCGACCGGACTATTGATGTTCGATACATCGAAAGCTTTCGATAAAGTCTGGCACGCAGGGCTCGTAGCCAAACTAAAGAAATTTAAAATTTCTGATTCTATGATAAGACTGATCCAATCCTTTATTGCAGATCGAAGTTTTAGGGTGGCACTGGAGGGGCACCAATCAACGGAAAAAAGAATTGAGGCAGGAGTACCCCAAGGATCGCCGCTTTCCCCGCTGTTATACACAGTATACACGGCGGACATTCCAAGAAAATTTAACCGCTTCACAGGGATCTCCTTATTCGCGGACGACACATGCCTCTTCCACACATCGAAACAGGCACGCCTCATCACTAGCAATCTCCAGAAGGCAACCAACACAATGTTGGAATACTTCAAAAAGTGGAAGATAAAAATAAACCCGGAGAAGACCCAGGCAATCTTCATCACAAGAAAGAGAGAACAGAAACCGGGAAAAATCCAAATCGAAAATCAGCCCATCGATTGGAAACCAACCGCGAAATATTTAGGACTGACTTTCGACAGCAGACTAAATTGGAGAAAACACATAAAGTTGAAAAGAGACGCATGCACAGGTACCCTGAAATCCCTTTACCCTTTAATTAGATCTAAGAAACTAAACATTAAGAATCGTCTTTTAATTTATAAACAATTAATTCGCCCATCTCTGCTATACGGGAGCAGTATTTTCTACCAAACTTGTAAGACATATAAAAAGCAACTGCAAATATGTCAGAATATAGCTATAAGAAAAATTTTCAATGTCCCGCATTATATAAGAAACCTAGATATACATAGCGATTTAAGATTAGAAACCATAGATAAGTACATTAAAGATAAAGCCCTGAAACTATTCCAAAAAATTGATTCACACAAAAATAAAACTTTAAATAACTTAAAAACAAAAGAACTGAAAAAAGAAACTTATCCTAGCCTAAGGGCATTAGTATTATAAGAATGCATAGTATTAGTAGTATTATAAAATGATATTGTTAATTTTTTCTAGTTAAGATAAAATTAGTTAAGTAAAAGTTAGTTAAGATAAAATCATTGTTAGTATTGTAAGTAATTTATAACTAGTATAAGATATAAGTTTTATAACGTTGTTGAAAAAAAAAAAAAAAAAAAAAAAAAAAAAAAGAGGAACGATATCCTAACATGAGAAAAGATGGACAACAATGTCCACAGCGAAAAGGGGAGCAAAGGTGTCGAACACCAGCTCCAGATTCATCACAGTTCCAAGTTATCGGTGCTTTGTTTGTGCTGGAACAACATAGGAACGTTCAGACCAAAGGAAAGATCCTTGTAGTGTTGCGTCTCCTACGTTTTCAGTGCACTATTTTGTTGTTACGTGGGCGCGTTCAGACCAAAGGATAGATCCTTACAGTGTTGCGCTTCCCACGTATTCAGTGCCCCGTTCAGAGTGTTGCCATTGCGGAGTGGAAATCACTAATTATTGTTGTTGCGGCGCTCAAATTTACCGCGCAAAATTATTGTTGTAGCGGCGCTCAAATTTAGGGCGCAAAGTTGTTGTTGTTGCGGCGCTCAAATTTAGAGCGCAAAATTATTGTTGTTGCGGCGCCTAAATCTTAGGGCCCAAAATTATTATCGTTGCAGCGCTCAAATTTAAGAGCGCAAAATTATTGATTCGGTGCCTAAATTAAGGGCGCAAAATTATTGTTGTTGCGGCGCCTAAACTAAGGGCGCAAAAATTATTGTCGTTGCGGCGCCTAAATTAAGGGCGCAAAATTATTGTTGTTGCAGCGCTCAAATTAAGAGCGCAAAATTATTATCGTTGCGGCGCTCAAATCAAGAGCGCAAAATTATTGTTGTTGCGGCGCTCAAATTAAGAGCGCAGAATTATTGTTGCTGCGGCGCTCAAATTAGGAGCGCAAAATTCTTGTTGTAACGGCGCTCAAATCAAGAGCGCAAAATTATTGTCGTTGCGGCGCCCAAATTAAAGGCGCAAAGTTATACTATCGCCGCGGAGCTCGGTATTATCGCGATATTTAAATTTAGCCAGAATGGAGATTCAGGCAATTATTGATGCCCAGCAAGAAAGGGTCGCAAAACTTGAAAGTGTGCGGGAGTCCCTAGTCAAACTCCGGCAAGAAAAAAGGACGCGAGAGCGTTTTGCTGCGACATGGGAAGAAGTGCAACAGCTTTACTGGGATTTCCTCGCCGGCCACAGCCAACTTCTTCGCCAAAACGCTTCTAAGGACATAGTCTATTTCCGAGAAAATAAACTATCCGTTATGATCGGTATTTACAATGCTACTAAGGAGCTGATTGGGCGTGTTCATCGCGATCTCATTCCCGAAAGCTCTCCCGTCGATATAGAAATCACAGGTGGAAGGGTAACATCAAGTCCACGCCCCGGACCTTCAGTCGAGCTTAATGAAGCTCAAGGGGAGTCGGAGGACGCGACAAAACAGCCGGAAAACTTGTTCTCTAGAGAATGGTTTCCCAGGGTTCGCGATGACTTGAACATACCTTTTGGTTCGTTTTGAGAATGAAGGGGGGTCCTAAGTCCGCATCAACTTAATGCAGGACCGGACCACCTTTTGGTGACATACCGTTGCCGTCAAGAGGCTTCGGGCTAAGAAGCTCCGAGACCGAAGGCATTCCTTATTGGAATCGCGGTCATAGACCTCGTCCTTGTCCACCAGTCCCTGATATTCCTTCGTTTGATGGGGATCTTCGTCACTTTGAGTCTTTCCGTAGTATTTTTCAATCAGTTTATAAAGGATCTGATATTGGGCGAGCTGAAAGGCTAATGATGCTGCAGAGCAAATTAAAAGGTGATGCGAGGAGAGTCGTAGAGCACTTAGGAGTGCATGGGGAAAACTACGATAAGGCCTGGAAACTTCTGGAACGACGCTACAGTAATCCTCGGGCGCTGGTTGAAAAGGAGATCCAGGCCCTCATAGATCTTCCCCAGATAGTATTACAAGACCCCAGTACCATTGGAAGGGCACTTGATACAATGCGCTCAGTGGTTCAAAACCTGAGGAAGGCTGGGTTCAATTGTGATCAAGGTGTACCTTTCATACCTTTTATCCTTACCCGTAAAATGGATGTCTCCACCCGACCGGAATTGGACTCATTGCTTAAACAGCCAAAACTTCCCGTAACAATTGATGATATTGATCTATTCCTGGAAAATAGATACATAGTTATGTCTCCCAATTGGGAGGGGTTGGGCGGACTCGCGAAGGTTCAAGCAGAAGAACATTCCATTGCTAAGAAGGCAGAGACCTTAGGTGGTCGAAAAAAACCGCATAGGGAAATTTCCCTTGCCGCAAAAGCACAAGGGGGAAAAATAAAGCGGTTTCCATGCTACATTTGTATGGAAGATCATCTGGTATTAAAATGTCCACGGTTAATAAACAGCAAGGACAAAGGGGATCTGCTCCGGCATTATGGTATATGTGTCTTCTGTGCCTCCCATAAGTACAAAAATGGTACGGAATGTCAAAGGCGTAAGTTTTTGAAATGCGAGCTTTGTCATGGGCAGCATGAAACAGTATTGCATCCCGGCAAAGATCGATCGAGCGGGTCATACATGCAAGGGAGTATTTCTCATCACGCAGAAAACTCTACAAAACTTGCCCATTCCGAAACTATATTGCCCACAGCTGTAATAAAAATAAAGGCAAAGGATGGAAGTGTAATTTCAGTTCGGTGCTTGGTCGACCAGGGTAGCCAGCGCAGTTATATCACTGAGGAGTTAGTTCAAAGGCTGCGACTAACTAAGAAGAGAACCAATGTGGAAGTATCCGGAGTGGAAGGAGTATCCGCAGGAAGAGTGTCTTCAATTGTCGGGTTGACTCTTAGTTTAGAGGATGGCTAAAACGTGGAAACGAAGGCGCTAGTAGTCAAGCGAGTTACCAAAGGGGGTCTTCCTCGTCCACCTAGGGGAATAAATTCATTGTTCCCAGGCAAGAGGCTGGCAGATCCGGTTGCAGATCACGCTTTGCATGTTCCGGTTCTTCTAGGTTCCAATGTCCTTCCTCAATTATTTTTGGAAGGAGTGGAAGTTGTGGAAGGATTTTTAGCTCAAAATACTCGATTTGGGTGGGTAGTATCTGGTTCTGCAGCATTGCCTGCTTCTAAAGTTACGGCCTCATATGTTTCCTTGGAGGAACTTGAGCAAAACCTAAGGTCTTTTTGGGACATGCCCATTGACAAAAATGAGAGGGTTGAATTGGATGAAGAGCGATGTGAACATCTATTCCAATCACAGCACTATCGAACTGAAGACGGTCGGTATGTTGTACCAACCCCGTGGCGTCAGGAGGATATTCAGTTGGGAAACTCATTTAACAAGGCAGTTCAGTATTTTCTCGGCCAGGAGAAACGGTGGTTAAAGAACGCCGAACTCAAAACGAAATCGGACGAGTTCATGTCAAAATATCGGGACTTGGGTCATATGGAAGAGGTCCCTACTGAACTCCGAGGTGATACTAGTGGAGACGTTTATTACATACCATACCTGAGTGTGATTCGCAAGGATGCTACCACATCGAAGCTCAGGAATGTTTTTAACGCCTCCAGTCCGACGTCGAATGGCGTTAGTCTTAATCAAGCAATGCTTCCTGGGCCAAAGTTACAAACCCACATCTTTGATATTGTTACCCGTAGTCGGAAATTTGAGTTTGTTTTCTCCAGTGATATTACTAAAATGTATCGCCAGATTTTGCTGAAACCAGAGGACCAGTTAAGACTGAGAATCTTATGGAGATCTAACCCGAAGGAACCTATTCAGGAGTATTTTCTGAAAACAGTGACCTATGGGATTGATTGCGCTCCTTGGCAGGCGATTAGGACACTTCATCAGGTAGCCGAGGACAACGCACCCGATGAGGAGACAAAATGGGTAGTAAAAAACGCCTGCTACATGGATGACTTGTTGTATGGGGCAAGAAGCATTGGTGCTGCCAAGGAAATTATTAAAAAAATTTCGGTAACATTGGAGAAGGGGAAGATGTCTCTAACGAAGTGGGCCAGTAACCATAGCGAAGTTTTGGAAAACATAGATAGATCGCGGCAAATTGATTCCTTTGTAGAATTGCAAAAGGCCGAGAGTGACTTAAAGATCCTGGGGTTGCACTACAATCCTCAAAAGGATTGCTTTCAGTATAGTATCAAGATAAGAAAAATTACTATGTTCACTAAAAGAAACATCCTGAGTGTGAGTACATCTCTGTTTGATCCCATTGGCTGGCTATTGCCCGTTATTATGAAGCTACGAATCGAAATTCAGAAGTTGTGGCAAGAAGGTTATGGCTGGGATGAAGAGATTTCAGGAGTTGCCCAAGAACAAATAGAAAAAGTGTTTGCTTCATTAGGAGATTTGAATCAGGTCCAAATCCCTAGATGGATTGGGTACGGTAATGAGAGCCACGTAACTGAGTTAGTTGGTTTCAGTGATGCTTCGGCGGATGGATACGCTGCCGTTATTTATAGCAAAGTCAATACACATCGGGGGTACGTTGTCCGTCTTATTGCATCAAGAGGGCGAGTTACCCCTCTGAAGGCCCGGGTTGGTCAAGCCGAAGGGCTTTGTACCATTCCCAAGCTGGAAAGCGTGGTATTATTAGTCGAATTACTAAGGGATGTCAAAAAAAGCTTAGGGGCAATTCCACTAAAGTGCTCAGCCTACACTGATTCTGAGGTAGCCCTCGCTTGGATCCGAAGTCAGAAGGAAATTGAAAATAAGGCTGTAAAGCGTAGGGTCGCATCAATTAGAAAGGTTCTCGCTCCTTCCGAAATTCATTATGTACAGTCAAAGTTAAACCCGGCTGATTGTGCATCAAGAGGAATGCTCCCCCGGAAATTTGTAAACCATAAGCTATGGTTTGAGGGTCCTCCTTTTTTGCAAGGGGATCTACCTGTCACTCCCTTTGTGATAAAAAATTCAATAATAAGTTGCGTCTCTTTAGATTATGGGGAGTCGAAGGGCTTTACCGATTTTAGTACCCGGTTCTCGTCGTTGACTAGACTGATCAACACCGTTGCGTGGAGCTTGAGGTGGAGAGACAGGAAGTCGGGCTTCCTTTAGGCCAGGGAGTTGGCGAGAGTCAGGGGAACAAACCAGGGGTAAAGGAATCACCATTTCAACTGTATAAGAAAATTTATCAAGAAGGTGCACTGTATATATGTATTGGATTTGTAAATATAGTAGTTGAAGTGAGTATCTAGTTTTTTTCACGGCAATGTAAATATATTCCATGTTACGAATTAAGGTTCATGAATTAGCTTTCACGGCAATGTAAATAAAACCCATGCCGCGTCCTAAGATTCATGATCCTTACTGTGTTTAATTTAATGCATGCATGATTTTAGTATTGTTGTTGGGTGATTAACAAAAAATACAGTAGTAATAGATTACTAAACTAACATTGTCAAGTATGAAAGTCTCTTTTCAATACAAACGTATAACTTCTTTCTATATGTATCATAGATGTTTACATCAAGAAAAATTACGAAAAAAATGTAAAGTAACTTCCATTTAAAAAAAAAATTGTAAGGAAGTTACTAGTAAGTTCAATTATATTTTGTAAAGTTACTTCCATCTAAATCTTGTAAGGAAGTTACTAATCAACAGAAAGTTAAATAGAAACTGTTGTTACGCTGTAAAGTAGCTTCCATTAAAAAAAAAAAAATTGTAAGGAAGCTATTAATGAACAAAAAATTTTTAAAGCAATCATTACCGTAACTAATAAGCATCATGTAAAGATTTTTTGTAAACTAGATAAAACTATATTCCGTAAGAAATAACTTTGTAACATTAGAAAATAAGTGCAAAGTGTACACGTCTTGTAATTCGTTATGTAATTCGTAAGAAGAAAATCTTTTGCAATAATAGGTAATAAGTTCAACGACCACAGATTACTCATCTGGCACAAGCAGATCATCAGGACCAACCGAAGTTATTATGACCGTCATCAAAATGCTCCGCCTCAGCAGGAAGCTTTCTCGGGTGGGAGAATGTTTAAGCGATTTCCCACAAGCAATCGATCGCGTAAGTTCACATCAACAGCGTCAGCAATCATCGGTAGTGATTGCTGCAAGGTCAGCGTACGTTGCTGACTGATCCCATATCATAATGAACAACAGCAACCTTGCCCATTTGCTAACGTACAACATGCACATGTGCTAATGTGCAAAATGCAAGCGATTCCGTGTTCCGGCTTGCTACTGGGTGATGTCGTCACCAGCACGATAACATATGGGAATATTCTGACGACCTCGGCCAACGGTTGACTGTTGTGTGTGCAGTTTTTGTTTGATTGGACTTTTTCAAACAAACTTAAGTTCCGGGTTGCTGCTAATGGACTTTCCGTATTTAAACTGCAGCAATGCGGAAACGTATTGGAGTCGTGTTTTTTATCGGATAAGCCAGGTGTGTTGTATTTTTAACGGAGAAGTCTATTTTAACTTTGTCTCTACAATTAATTATCTCCACAGCAGTATTCGCCGGAGCAATAACTATATAAAAGGGCCAGGACTCCATCGCTCTCAAGGGATAAGCGCGCCAAGTAAAATACTTGGCTGGACTTGGGTGCGATGTGCGCTCTATCAGGAGACTTCTCAAACACCCTCATTTCACTTATACGGAGAGCCTTCCCTTATCTGTGAAGCGGTTCCAGCCATTTCAGGACATTGAGCCGATTCGAATAAGGATTTATTCGCTCTGGCACTAGAGCCCGACTGCAGCCAAACGAGGTATTAATAACCAGATTTCACTTACGCTATGTACTTGATTTTTTATCGGCTAGATTGATCGAATACCCTACCCCCAAAGTCATTTGTTTAACAACCTGTTCGTGAACTACAAATGCTCTCGCGAAGGATTTCAAGATTAGCCCACCACATGTATGTAGTGCGTCACTGGCAAATGGCAAATTAATGCCTCCTGAATGAGAAAACGGAATTTGCATCGTCCAATTGGAAGTAGAATGATATCTACTAGTGATCCATTGTAGCGTCTGCCAGTTTATAGAAGATCCTTACCCTTTCTCGGATTTGCCCTTTGTCAACGTATATGAACTCGTTCTTCTTTTTCCTTCGAGACAACATTGCTCTGTTTGGCTTTGCCTAAAATTATTTGTTGCTATACATGCTCCTGGAAAATACAAATAGTGAAACTTAGTTTTTCATAAAATTTTATGAAAATTGGTTCACTATCTGTTTGTTTGTTGTTTACATGCACTTTTCTCAGAAACGATATTACATGCTAATAAGAAATTTAATGGAGAGGCTGAAATTGTGAAAACACATGCGTGCAGTAAAGGACAGTGGTCGTGTTAAGCTTATGGCAAGTTCCCATACAGTGATAGGGGGTATCAATATATTTTTATCGACTTATATAGCTATTAGTATGGTTCTAGGTTTTTAATTTTGACATCATTTACAAACGGGGGAGTCGAGGAGTTGGAAGGGGACATTTTGAACATTTACACAACCCGAAATGAGAGGTTTGTTCACTAGTAGGGAAGAATATGTTGCTCTTCAAAACTATCGCGGTCCTTGATGGCAGATCGTTTCATAAATTAATATATACGCAGCCAATTGCGTATGTAGCCTCTTCTGAAAGGTGTAGCCTCCGTGGCAATGAGCCGCTTTGTCCAGGGGGCAATTTGAAGAGAGAATGCATTTAATAATACGCAACATTTCTTCACATTCTCACGTTTTAGCGCTCCTAAGAGCAACATTTACTTATTTTTATACTTTATTTGATTTAAAAGAACCTGGTACCTATCTCATTAATCCTAAAATCAATTTCCATTCAAAAAAATCCAATTTTTACATAATAATAATGCCCTAATGTATATTGCAGGCTGAATGCGATCATCATCATCAACGGTCTAGGCCTGCCTTAATAAGAAACTCCAGACATCCCCGTTTTGCGCCGAGGTCCACCAATTCGATATCCTGTCTGGCGTCCTGGCCTATGCCATCGCTCCATCTTAGGCAGGGTCTGCTTGGTCTTCTTTTTCTACCATAGATATTGCCCTTATAGACTTTCCGGGCTGGATCATCCTCATCCATACGGATTAAGTGACCCGCTCACCGTAACCTATTGAACCGGATATTATCCACAACCGGACGGTTATGGTATCGCTCATAGATTTCGTCGTTATGTAGGCTACCGAATCGTCCATCCTCATGTAACGGGCCAATATTCTCCTACCCTTATTCTTCCTATTTGACCAGTGCGGTTTGATGTTGTTTGTACGTCTCGGGTGGCTCTTCCCATGATGTCGATATCGTCAGCATAGGTCAGTAGTTGGGTGGACTTAAAGAGGATTGTACCTCTTGCATTTACCTCTGCATCACAGACAAAGGAAATATTGTTGCTATTATTGAATGCAAGTGTAACGGTGTGCCTCTAGCTGGGGTGACTGCACATGCATTTAGCAATGCAATGCGGCCATTTGGAATTTGAAGCTGAAGGTCGGGGTTAGCAAAATCAAGAATTAATGGGATCCGGACAGACTGATGAACTTGGATGTTAATTAGCCGGACTGGCAGAGAAGATCGTTTTTGTCTTTGGGAGTTCTGGGAGAGTTCTTGGAACTAAAGTAAATATCAATGAAACACTTCAGCCAACTTCGTCAATTTTCCTTATAAAAACTTTAAATATTGCTTCTTCTTGAGTATAGATAATTGCGATAATTTAGTATTGACCGTTGAGTAAAATCGAAGAAGCTATCGGTTAGGAGTTCTTCATTTTGCTGAGTGTGTACTTGCTGCGCTTCTATCTTTTTAGTGCAATTAATGTAAATTTTCAAGTTAATTTGAGGATTTAGATGATAATTCTACGGATAACATTCGCTCAACGTGACTCCGATGAAAGGGAAATTGTGTGTGAGAGTGGAGAGGACATGAATTAAATATAAGAATCTCAGGTCGTTCTAACATTTGGCCAACCAATTTCAAATAATGGAAAGGATTGTCCTGTTATAAAGTGCTGATATGAAACTGTCACCAGATGCGGCATCCACAATTGTATATCAATTCATTCTCGATTATTCTCAGTATTCAGTTCAGCTGCGAATAGGTTTCTGTAATGGAAAGACAACTGGAAATTAGACGCATGTTTGGAAATTACGTTTACATGAAACTTTACGAATGCGAATACATATCACCATTTTTCATAGTTTTTTACTATTTCTTTTCGTATTTTCATTTTGTTATATGTTTTTCATTTTTATTTTCCTATTTTTATATTTTTCTGCAAACTGTGCAAACTGAAACTAAGACAGGAGTAATTTTTGGAAACTACCCAACGCAAAAATCTGACAAAATTTAGGACCGTGCGCTTATATGAACTCCAACCCTCAAAATATGTCGTATTCCTATATTTCCCTTTTCTTTCTCCTCCTTTTTCTTTAGTCTTTGTCCCGGTCACAACTGGGGTGGGCTCGTCGTATTCGGTTTCGCCATTTGATTGTATCAAATGCCAGATTTGGATGCAATCGCGAGGCTTTCAAACGCAACATCTTCCTCTCATTAACTGAAGACCGCTATATCTGTTCCAAGAAACTTAATAATAGTATATTATTATAAAATATTAAAGCCCCATATATGAAGAAACTACCCCTCTCCAGCCCCTGAGCTCTTTACCATTATTAAGCCAGCCTTTTGTGTAAAACAAAACTTTATTAGAAACGGTTCAATATTTGTCTGCCGCCTTGAGTTTTTAAATCTAAGGTGGATGAAGAAAACGAGTTCTGCATCTTCGGTTGCACCCGAACCCAAACCCAGAGAAATACTTCCTGTACCCCCCATGTCCATTAAGAACTGAGTCAGATAGTAGCTCGTCCCACCATGGTTCTGCACAGTCCACGCACCTATGTCTGGGATAAGCCTATGTGTCCACCGACCATTTTCCGCTTAGTGCCATGCAGACGAAGAAGTCGTACGCTCACTTCACTTGCCTCATTGGATAGAATATCCACTGGGGTCATCCCCGCAATCACGCATGCTGCCCGTTTTCTGCCCAATAATTTTTAAGTGGGGTTTAAAGCTCAGCTTGGAGTCAAATGTTACTCCCAGGTATTTCAGCGGTAGTTGAGAGCTAACAACATGTGCTCTGATGCAAATTTCAATAGTTTTCGGTTTCCACTGCTTTGTAAAGAGCACGAACTCCGTCTTGTGTTCGGCAAGCTCCAGCCCTTGGTCTTTAAGCTGTTTGATCGTCCGTATAGTCTCGTTCCCATATATCTCTACTTCGTCGGGGTGATTCGATGTTATGACCACTCCAACGTTATCCGCGAATCCGACGACAACGACTTGCTTAGCTACTGGGATCCGAAAAACTCCATTATACATTAAATTTCATAGCAGAGAACCCAGAGCAGGCCCTGCGAAACTCCTGCCGTTACTATATGCATTTTCCACCCCGCGTCCGAATGATAAAGTAGCTTCCGCTGTCAGAAGTAGTCGAAGATTATAATAAATATATATTTTGCCGTTTGTGCCGTCATGAGCGCTTCGATGATATGGTTCCATCTCGCAGAATTGAACCGGTTCTTTATGCTGAGTAAAACCAGTGCAGAGTATTCCCCTTCGTCTGTTCTTCTGGCTAGCTCAAAAACCAGTTTGGTGGCATCAAGCACTAACCGACGTTCCGTAAGCTAAACTGCCTATTTGATAAATAACCGGTTATAGATTTCTGCTCGAGGACCTTACATATTGTACCTGTCCATCTGTCCGTCTATCTGTCACATCTGATTTGTTCGTAAATGGCCGAGACTACTGTTGCGAAATTTGGTAAGAATATATGGCCCGTCAATCCCTTTACATACAGCAAGTGGTACCATTTGATGTTGAGTTTAAGGGGGCTCCCCATACATGGTCATGTGTATCATATGAAATGATTAGTACTTTAGTATCCATTCCGATACCTGCTCAAATAAAGTAAATAATAGCATGTTACCATATTTTCGAAATGTACCCGCAAATTCAGCCTAAATTCATCCAAAATACCAAATCACCATCATAAGTAATAATGTAATGCACAATTCTGGAAAGTTTAAAAAAAATACAACTATTATTAACAAAGTGATGGAAGATCAAATTCAGGTGTTCAGCTTCCGCTATTCCGACTTGTTTGTTTCTGTTTTAGGTGAACTTCATTAGCAAATGATAATGTTGAATTCCTGGTGTGAAGTGTATATATAATTAGCTATAATCGGTACCGTACTTTGCAAAGAAAATTATTGATGTAAATGGCTGCTGGAAAATGGTAATCAATTAAATTTTAAATCATTATTTAAGTCCAACTGCGACGGACGCAAAGTTCTTCGCATAGGGAAACATAAAACTTAACTGAAGCGTCCAACTTCCGGTTTCCCCACTTGTTTTTTAGTTGCTTTAAGTTTATTCTTTTGTTCTTTTGTTTTCCTAATTTATGCTATGGTAATACTTTTTAAATATTTAGTTTTTTTTATTTCGATTCCTTTTTGGAAATTATAGTTAATCTGGATTCCAGTTAAATCTTTTTGTGTAGTGGACTTCCTTTACTCCTCCTTCTCTTTAACCCCGCAATTCTCACACTAAATCAAGACATCCTTCGATATGATGGCATCAGGATGCCAAGGTAAGGGCGAGAACCTCAAAGCATATCTCAAGTAGGAGAAACATCGATTGAGAATGTGATCAGTCCTGGATCATTTCCCTCGATCGCGACACTCGGTTCCTGAGTATTACAGATCCACGCAGGCGGTCGAGCTTCTATTTTGTTGTTTCAATTTAAATTTAATTTGCGTATTGATTATTCGATAGGTGCACGAGACATCCGATATAGGTTTGTGGTTTTTCAGTTCGTTGCGGACCCATGCATCGGTCAAAGCACCCGAAGTTTTGTAAAATCGCACGTGAAGGATGGAAATGCTCAAAGAACCTCTAAAGTCCTGAGCCTGGTTGGGAAAGAGACAAGCAAGCGCGACGATCGTATTTTTCTCATTACAATGGTGGATATGTGAGCAGTATCTGACAAGTTTGCCTCTACTCTCACGACGAAACCGTCAGTATACACTTACGTCGGTATTCTACCCAACTTAACCAATTGTTTTGGTGTTCTTCTACAAGGTCGACGTGTATTTCTTTATTAGATATTATTAGATCTTATACATTTCAGTTCCCATTTTGAGCATTTCTTCTTACATGAATGTGTATGAGTTACATTTATGATGATGATTTTCGTGTTTGTAACTAACCCTGAACATATCCGTTTTTAAGGTTTTGTGTAAAACAAAACCTTATTAAAATCGATTCAATGTCTGTCTGCCTGTCTGTCACACGCACTTTTCTCCAAAACGGCTAAACCGATCCGAACGAAATTTGGTGGACAGATGGGAGCTATGAAATCTCACGCATACAGCGAGTGGCATAAATTTAGGTGGAGTTTAAAGGGGGGCTCCCCATACATGCAAAGGGGGGATTCAAAAAAAAAATTTTTCACCGGATATAATTGTGTAAGGTATCAAATTGCGACGGGTAAGCGGATGGATGACTACTCATGGTTTCAACCTTGCACTGGAAAAAACCGGAGTAGTCATCCTGACTAAGAAGAGAATTCCGACCCTGCGTCCCATATCGTTCGGCGAGTCGATAATCGAGTCAAAATCAGCGGTAAAGTACCTCGGGTTGACGCTTGACTCAAAGATGAGCTTTTCTGAGCAAATCCAAGCAGCAGCAAACAAGACTGCGGCTGGCGTTTCGGCGTTAAGTAGGCTAATGGCAAACATTGGGGGTCCTACGTCTAGTAGGCGACGTCTCCTGATGAGCTCAACGCAGTCTGCCCTGCTCTACGGTGCAGAGGTATGGGCTGGCGCTCTTAACAAGGAGGTATCTCGTAGACGCCTCGCGCAAGTGTAGAGACGGGGAGCTTTACGGGTTTCGTCTGCGTACCGCACAGTCTCTGAACCGGCCGTGATGGTAATCGCGGAAGTTATCCCCGTTGCCCTTCTTGCTAGGGAGCGTCAGGCCATATACAAGCGCAAGGGAGATGCGCCAAGGGAGGTGGTTGCTCGCGAAGAACGGCAACACACTCTAGACCAGTGGCAGCTCTCTTGGCAAAATTAAACTAGAGGCAGATGGACTGCGCGGCTCATCGGCAACTTAGGTGCGTGGCTGAATCGGAAGCATGGCGAGACTGACTATTTCTTTACCCAATTTTTAAGTGGGCATGAAATTTTCAGTCTTACTTGCACAAGATTGGAAAGGCGCGTTCTCCGCATTGTATGTTTTGCAATGGAGTTGTCGACGATGCCCCCCACACTTTGTTTTCTTGTGGAAGGTGGGATGGGGTTCGCCAGCAGCTCTATTTAAACAAAGGGGATCTCTCTCCAGACAACATTGTGGAAGAGATGCTGAGGACTGCTGACAGCTGGAACTGTGTTGCCCATTACGTTCGGGCCCTTTTCGTTGCTAAGAAGATAGAACTCGACCGGTGGAGGAGCCGGATGGCAGGGGGCTTCTTGAACTGACAGTTCCCTTCCTCCTCTCCCCTCCCGTTGGTGAAAGGAATTCCCTGATTTGAAGGCTCCGCAAGGCGGGAGAGTTCGGGGGCTGGCCCGAAGTAATGTGACAAACGGTTCCAGGCTAGCTCTCTGACGATGGGGAGGTGTTTAGTTGGTAGTCCGACGACGTACCGAATCGGGAGTCCAACACTGTGTGCGTAAATGCATTCACCTACCCTACCCCAAAAAAAAAAGGTATCAAATGAAAGGTCCCGATTTGTACTTTCCGAAACTGACATTAGTTTCGGCATAAATTGCAAAGTGCGTGAGTAAGGAATCAAAATGTACGCACTTGAAGTGAGACAGGACTCATTTTCGGAAACTACCCAACCTAAAAATCCGAGAAAAATCAGGGTGGTGCGCCTAGATGAAATCTAGGCCTCAAAATATGTCCCATTCCGATATCTGCTCAGATAAACTTGCTAATAGTATATTACTACTTTTTAGAAATTTACTGAAAACCCCCCCTTAAGTTCATCATAGGACTTCCGAATTACCAGCACGTACCAGCATAGAGGACAATATTTTGTACACACGTTGTAAATTTCGTGGAAATCTGACAATTAACGCCAAAGTTATAGCAGTTAAAACTTAGCAATTTCGCGCGAATTTACTGCTTCCAAAGCCATGCAAATCTGATGCAGACGTTATAATTACCCTGAATAATTGACATTCGCCTGAAATATTAAAGTCGCATTTATGAAGAATCTACCTATCTGCAGCCCTTTTCAAGATTTTGTGTAAAACACTTATGTGAAATCTAATCTTCTTGAGATGTCCCATTCCGGTATCTGCTCAAAAAATTTACTAATAGTATATTATCAACTTTTAAAAATTGACTAAAAAACTCCCCTTAAGTTCATGCTAAGTGTACTAAATTTTGCGCCGACATAGAGGACAGCCTCGTGCATACACATGCACAAGTTTCATGAAAATCCAACTATTAATGGGAAAGTTATAGCAGTTCAAACTTATCAATTTCGTGCTAATTAACAGCATTCTAAGCCATACAAATAAGATGCTGACGTCATCCAGGTTGCATTAATGCTTGAAACAATTTCATTACCCAGCTCCATTGGCTGATAGCATTGACTCGAGATATTTAACTCGCTGAGTTCTGGCAATGGCAGTAACCTGCCCTTCGAGATATTTAAATCGCTCAGTTCTGGCAATGGCAGCAACCTGCCCAGAACTGATCGATTTCAATATCTCGGGTCCATGCTATAGCTATATATCATAGTTTATATTTGATGTTGGTTAAATTGTTTTCATTCGCTAATAATATTAAACTGAGAGCGTGAAGCGTATGAGGTTGACCATTATCAACACAGGGCTTTCCATCAAATGATTTGTTTAAGTCGCTTTCTAGAAAACAGAGGGCAATGGAATTTTTAGCTATATTACACGGAGCTGTCGTGCACTCGTCGCTCCTCACATCTTTTTCTTTCTCTTCAGCCTTCAGTTCACAAGTGGGGTCACCTCGTCGTGATCGTTTTCGTCATTTTATTTTATCAAATGCCTGATCAGGATGTAATCTCGAGACCTTTAAATCCCCATCCAGCGTATCAAGCCACCATTGCTTTGCCCGGCTTTTTGGTTGCTTACCATTGCTTTCGATGCTCTGATCAATACTGGTTGTTGAATTCTCGTTAGTGTGAATTACGTGACCACACCATCGAAAACGCCTCTCTTGAAGTTTTTCCACGATCGATGCAAACCCATATCGATCGCGAATATTCTCATTTCAGACGTAATCAAAACGTGTTCCGCCACCAGTGCAATGCAACATCTTCGTCCCCATTACCGCAAGACGCCGTTCATTGTCCTTTATAGTCGGCCAATACTCAGAACTATAGAGAGTGGCAGACGGACGACATTACAGTAGATTTTAGATTGGGGACGTGCGCTGATACGTCGATCACAAAGAACACCAGCTGGGGAATGACACTTCATCCAGGTTGCATTAATGCGTGAAACAATTTCATTACGCAGTTTTCCATTGGATGATAGCGTTGACTCGAGATATTTAAATCGAGAGTTCTGGCAATGGCAATAACCTGCCCTTCGAGATACTTAAATCGCTCAATTCTGGCAATGGCAGTATCCTGCCCAGAACTGAACGATTTCAATATCTCGGGTCAATGCTATAAGCCAATGGAGAACTACGTTATGCTCCTCACATAGGGAAGCACAAAACCTTTTATACCTGAAGCGTCAAGCTTCCGGTTTCCCAACTTGTTACAGTTGCTTTTTGATCAACAATAGCATTTTGTAGCCAAAATATAAAAAGAAAGATGGGTTTCTGTTACAGTGACAGATTGGAAAATTGCAAAAATTCGTTAAGTTAGTTCTTAAATTAAAAATTGTTCTTTACTATTTTCGGTAAACTGCCAAAACATTGAATGAAATAGTTAAATAAAGTTTTTGCTTCAAGAAAAGCAAGTTGGAAATTTTATAACCTCTGACTTATAAAATAAAATACACCAGTGCACATCGTTCCATTTGTATGTAATTCAAATTGTATAGCATATTAAGTACTGTTCCTTTCCCACCGAAATGTCTGAGGGGTTTCCAGTAATATTCAGAATATACTATAGGGTCTACAAATAAGTTCTGTCGGTTTTCACAATAGGTGGCGTAGCTTGTTTTTTATTCCATTGAACCACATTTCCAAACATTCATCGGAAAGCTACTGTCAATAGGCACAAACGTCAGTATAAATTATTTAATTGAAGTGTAAACAACAATACTTTTTTCATCAACGAAAATGGCCAATTTTGTACCAAATAGTGTGGTTTTGCGGGGATTTCTACTTCATTATTTCATTCTGAAGAAAAAAGCAACCGAAAGTCATCGCATTTTGGTGGAAGTTTATGGAGACCATGCTCTATCTGAGTGAACGTGTCAGAAGTGGTTTGGACGGTTTAAAAGTGGCAATTTTGACTTGGAAGACGAAGAGCGCGCCGGACGGCCAACAATTTTTGAAGATGAAGAATTAGAGGCATTGTTCGACCAAGATCCATCGCAAATGCAAGAAGAACTTGGAAAATCACTTGGAGTCACTCAACAAGCCATTTCCCACCGTTTAAAAGCAATGGGAATGATCCGAAAGGTCAGAAATTGGGTTCCGTATGAACTGAAGCCAAGAGACGTCGAACGCCGTTTTTTCACGTGCGAACAACTGCTCTAGCGACAAGAAAGGAAGGGTTTTCTGCATCGAATAGTTACTGGCGATGAAAAGTGGATCCATTACGATAATCCCAAGCGTCGGGCAACGTGGGGATACCCCGGCCATGCCTCATCATCGACGGTCAAAGCGAATATTCATGGTGAGAAGATCATGCTGTGTATATGGTGGGACCAGCTGGGTGTGGTAGACTATGAGCTGCTAAAACCGAACGAAACGGTCACGGGCAACCTCTATCGACGTCAAATGATGCGTTTGAGCCGCAAACTCAAGAAAAAATGGCCGCAATACCAGCAAAGGCATGATAAAGTTATTTTGCAACATGACAATGCTCGTCCACATGTTGCACAGCCCGTTAAAACATATCTAGAAACGTTGAAATGGGAAACCCTACCCCACCCGCCGTACTCCCCAGACATTGCTCCTTCTGATTACTATCATATTTGTTCCGGTCGCTGCAGCATGGTCTGGCTGACCAGCACTTCTCCAATTACGAGGAACTCAAAAAATGGCTCGATGAGTGGATAGCGGCCAAGCCGGCCAATTTGTGGTGCGATGGTATCTATGAATTGCCTGAAAGATGGAAGAAAGTTGTGGCTAGCGATGGGCAATACTTTGAACAATGAATGTATAACCAATTTTTCACAACAAAGCTTCAAATTTAACAAAAAAACCGACAGAACTTATTTGTAGGCCCTATAATATATCTTCATTAGACCACATATCAGGGCAACCAGTATTTTCAGCCCTTCATGTCGAATAAAGGTATCATAATAACCTGTTTAATTTTTTCGGCTGCTGAGACCAGATCCTTGATTCAACTGTACACGTTGAACAGTTTTACTTTTCTTTTGAGGTCAAAACTAAAAAAACTGCGTAGGAGCAGGAGCACTAGTCGATATCATTAATTTGATGTGTCCGGATAGCTGAGTGGTTAGAGCGCAAGGCTGTCATACGGAAGGTCGCGGTTCAAATCTCACTGGTGGCAGTGGAATTTGTATCGTGATTTGACGTCGGATACCAGTCGACTCAGCTGTGAATGAGTACCTGAGTCAAATCAGGGTAATAATCTCGGACGAGCGCAATGCTGACCACATTGCCTCCTAGTGTACCGTTACGGTCTTGAATGAAGTGCTCTAACACACTTCAAGGCCCTGATCCAATATGGATTGTTGCGCCAACGATTATTATTTCCGAGTTATCACAATCTCGGCAGATGCCGGATTTTACCTAATACTAGCACTAAGTGCCAAGCATTTAGGCTCGGACGATCCTACCTATTTAAAAACTAAAGGGGCACTGGTGGTGGTGGCCGGTGGTAGGTCAGTGGGAGAATCCGTCGAGTACTCCCCGCAACATCGAGCACGTATGCAGAATGGTGTACTTCTGCATGGTTTGAACCAGACTGTGCGAAAGTCCCAGGACATCAAGGGAAGCCGTCAGGGATTTAGGTACAATACCTGTAGCTGACAATATTATGGGAACTACAACCACCCGCTCGAGACGCCAAATTTCTTTGATTTCACGAGCCAATGGCTCATAGTTCACCTTCTTATTATTATTATTATTATTAATTTGATATCCCACAAAGCTAAATTCGGCTCAGGAGAGGGTGATTCTCTACTCCTTCAACCCTCTTCATATTTGCTTTAACTAGGTTGGTGACAGGCCCCGCGACACGTCGACCAAGAAAATGCATACAATGTCGTTACAAACATAATGATCGGATTGAGTCACAAGCCTAGGAGAAATGCTAGGGCGTCCACCTCAGTCGACGCGGCAGGACGGGCCCCGCTCCTGTTGAGAAATGGGCAAGGGTCCTCATCGCATGGACGGTGTCAGGACGTAAGCAAGTTAGTCCGAACACAACGAATAAAACAAATACGTGTCTGCACGCTAAATGTTGGTACCCTAACTGGAAAGACCGAGGAACTCGCAAGAGCCCTTCGGAAAAGGCGCATTGATATCTGCGCTCTGCAAGAAACCCGATGGTCTGGTGCCAAAAGTTGCGACATTCAACGCGAACGCGGTAAAAACGGCTACAAACTTCTCTATTTGGGTAACCCACACATTCAATATGGTGCTGGCATCGCCATCTCGGAGAGTTTCCGTGATGCCATTAAAGAAGTCGAACGATTTGATGATCGGCTGATGAAGCTCACCATTATACCAGCTGATCGCACTATTCACTTCTTCACCGCGTACGCACCACAGACAGGTCGACCTGATGCGGAGAAAGATGCCTTTTGGCAACTTCTCGATGAAAAGACTTGTCACGTACCTGCTGACGATTATATAATCATTGCCGACGACCTTAATGGTCATGTGGGTGAAAAGGTGGACGGTAATAGGTGCCATGGGGGAAAGGGGTTCGGAGCGCGCAATGAGGGTGGCGAGCGTAAAATTGATTTTGCGGACAACCATGGCCTTGTACTTGTGAATACATGGTTCATCAAACGATTGGCTCATCTTCCCACATTTTATAGTGCGAGCAGTAAAACGCAAATCGACTATATTCTCATAAGACGCCAACATTTTACCACTGTCACTGATTGCAAAGTCGTTCCCTATGAGACCATCGCACCTCAACATCGGCCGTTGATTGCCGTCCTGCGAATAAAGTCACCGATAAAACAGCGTGAGGAGCGCACTGGCCCGCGACGCATTAAATGGTGGCGATTTGGTGAGAAGAAAGAAGAAACGATCTCACTCATACGATTGCCGACCATTACGAATGTGGTCCAAATGAAAGACACGATCCACAAAGTGGCCTCTGCAACCCCCGTGGTTACCAAGCCGGGTAAGCGATACATCAACCGAGATACTTGGCTTTGGAATGATGTTGTTGAAATGAAGGTTTGTGAAAAGAAACGCTTCTACCACAAATTTCTCGACGATAAAACGCCAAATTTATAAGAATGACAACCCTGAAGCAAAAAAAGAGGTCGCTGTCATCCAAGCGAACCATTTCAAAAATTTTTACGATAAACTGGACTCTCGGGATGGTGAGAGAGATCTGTATCTGTAAAAACGGTATTTTGCTTACCAACCGTCGAGCCGCAACGGATATATGGCGAAAATACTTCGAGCAGATTTCAACTGAAGAATTTGCTCATCCTCCACTTCCACAACCATTGCCGACATTTGGAGCAGTTCCACCAGTCAGCGCACCTGAAGTCGAGGAGGCAATAAAACAAATAAAATCGGGGAAAGCCACAGGACCTGACGACATCGCATCTGAGCTCTAGAAAGCGAAGAGCTGAGACCCAGCACTGTGGCTCAGTGAATTTTTTTACCGGGTTATTCAGGATGGAAGAACACCATTTGACTGGCAAGAAAGTACCACTGTTCCAATATGGAAAAAGAAAGGTAGTCCAGCAGAATGTTCAAATTACCGTCCGATCCGGTTATTTTCCCATACCATGAAGACTTTTGAACGCATTCTTGATAACCGTATTCGCGAAATCATTGAAACAACCATGTATTAAGCCGGGTTTGTCAAAAACTGCGGAACTACTGACGCAATACACGCTGCGCGGTTACTCATGGAGAAACACCGTGAGTAGCACCGCCCTCTTTACATTGCCTTTTTGGATCTAGAGAAAGCATTTGACCATGTGCCACACGAACTCATCTAGTATGCTTTACGACAACACTTCGTGCCAGAAGAACTCGTTCGATGGGTTAAATTGCTCTACCACGATCCGAAAAGTAAAGTTCGAAGTATGGCGGGTGTATCAAAGCCGCTTCGTGTCTCTGATGGTGTTCATCAAGGAAGCGCCTTCTCGCCACTCTTCTTTGTGCTAGTTATGGACACCGTCAGACGGGACATCCAACGTCCAGCGCCTTATGCACTGCTTTATGCAAATGATGTTTTCCTAGCATCTAGCATCTAGCATCCTCGCATGCAACACGGTCTCAGATTGAAACAAAACTGAATTTTTGACGACCGATCCCCATGGAACAGACACAATCACTGTCAGTGGCAGTGATCTGCCCAGAACTGAGCGATTTAAATACCTCGCATCAACGCTGTCAGCCAATGGAAAACTGCGTTATGAAATTGCTTCACATATTAACGCAACCTGGATTAAGTGGCGCTCCACAACTGGTGTTCTTTGTGATCGACGTATTGACGAACATCTCAAATCTAAAATTTACCGCAATGTCGTCCGTCCAGTCGCTCTCTTCGTCGCTGAGTGTTGGCCGACTATAAAAGACAATGAACGGCGTCTTGCGGTAATGGAAACGAAATACTACGTTGGACTAGTGGCGTCACACGTTTAGATCACATCCGAAATGAGGATATCCGCGATCGTTATGGGGCTGCACCTATCGTGGAAAAGTTGCGAGAGAGGCGTCTTCGATGGTATGGTCACGCAGTTCGCGCCAACGAGAATTCACTTGCCAAGATTGGTCTGAGCATCGAAGTCGATGCTAAACGACCAAAAGGCAGACCTAAACAACGGTGGCTTCATACGCTGGATTTGGATTTGAAAGCCTCGAGATTGCACCCAGATCAGGCATTCGATAGAGCCAAATGGCGAAGCCGATCACGACGAGCCGGCCCCGCTTGTGAACGGGACAAAGGCTGAAGAAAAGAAAGATGTTGTAAATGCAGAAAATCTTAAATCTATTCCAATGGGTGATGATCGATTAGGTTTCGCAGCAGAACAACCGTCTTCAGCACGACAATCAAGGAATACTTGGAAACCTTGGCCAACGAGTGTCTCCCTACGTAGCGTAGAATAGTGGAAGAAGAGTACAAGCCTCTTGGAAAATCATCGAGAGCGATTGAAATGCAATTTTGTGGACATATAGAAACAGTGGAATCTTACGCATACAGTAGCTGGCAGGATTTTGTGTTTAAGAGGAGCCGCATGAACATACAAATGAGAAATGCAAAATTATTTTTCTCCAAATGCATCCGTACAGTACTAAATGAAACATTTCAATTAATAGAGCTGGTCTTAGTGGTGACATTCGTTCGCCAGAAAATGCAAAGTTAAACTTGGGCGGGGCTCATTTTCGGAAATTCTCACACACTAAATCTGAAAACAGACCGCAGTAAATCATCACATTAAGAAGCCATTTACAAAATCGGCCCATCCGAAAATTTTGAAAAAAAAATAATTATGATGCACCAATATGACGCTATGCCTCAAAATTCCCCACACAGATTTCTGCTGAAATAAGTTAATGATAGTACATTACAATATTTTGTAAAATTGCCGGAAACCGTTTTACGTATAAAGCAACATATAGACAAATCTGACGCAGCTAATCATATTATTACTGAAACTCAGCTATGTTATCCACATAGCACACCGGTCACAAACCCGGGTAAAGGAGGGTTTCAAGCAAAATACATTTGCACTATACTCAGTAAAACAAAAACAAAATTCTTAGTCGAAGTCGCTCCACTATGCTAAATCCTACATGATCTCTCTTAGTGACAGGTCCCCTGACAGGCCAACCAAGAAACTACTAAATGTCGTTAAAAGCAATGATGATCGTGTTGATATATCTGAAGCCTCGGAGATAGGCGGTACACCCCAGTCAACGGGGCAGGCTGGGCCCTCGTCCTGTCAAAAAAACATGGACACGTCAGTACGCAAGTAAATTGGTCCAAGCAAACCAAATACATGCCTACATGCTAAATTCTTACCCTCACTAGAAAGACCGAGGAACTCGCAAGAGTTACGCGAAAAAAGGTGCATTTGTATCTGCGTTTTATAAGAAACCATAAGATGTGGTGTCGCGAGCTGCGACATAGTACACGAACATGGTAAAAATGTCTATAAATTTTTCTATTTTGGTGGCCTACAGACTCAATATGGTTTCGGCATTGCCATCTCTGAAGATTTCCGTGATACCATTCACGAAGGCGAATGATTTGACGATCGGATGATGAAGCTCACTATTATATCAGCCAATCACACGATTCGCTTTTTCACAGCATGCGTAAGTCGATCCCATGCCCAGAAAGATGCCTTCTGGCAACTTCTATAAACAAACACCTCAACATGGGCGGTTGATCGCCGTCTTGCAAATCAACCCACTGATAAAATAGTTTAAGAAACGCACTGCCCCGCGGCGCATGCATAATAGCGATTTCATGATAAAACAGAAGAAATGGTTTTACTTAAGCGAATACAAACAAGTCGAGAAACCGGAAGTTCGGCGCTTCAGGTATGAAGGGTTTTGTTTGCTTCTTCTTTGAGTATATTTGAGTGTAGAACTATCCTATTTGTACGTAGCCCGTTATGTAAATGCATTTAGCATGTATGACTACTCACTTTAGTGTGATATTGATATTTACATAGTTGCAGTAAATTTACACGGTATTCTCAATTTTGAGCAACTGTAACTTTGTTACTAATAGTATGATTTTGATCAAACTTGGGATAATAATATTCTTCATATTATATTTTATACCACTACCAACTTTTATAACTCTGGGATAAACTTAAGGGGGTTTTACTCAATTTCCCCAAAAATATGGTAATATACTATTATTAACTTAATTTGAACAGATATCGATATGGAGAGTATTTTGAGGCCCGGGCATCATATAGAGGCAGCTCCATAAATTCTTTTGAGATTTTGCGGTTAAGTATGATAGTTTCTGAGAATGGGTCCGTTAAAGAAATCATCACTTTCCACCCCTCCCACTCCCACCTTTTCAACAAATCTCAAAACTAAGACCGAGATCGAAAAGTACTAGTCGAGGCCTTTCATTTGATACCCCACATGACTATATTTGGTGAAAAAGATTTACACTCCCCTTTTACATGTATGGGGACCCCCCTCCTAAATCTCAACGTAGAAGAATATCACCCACTGCATGTCTAGACGTTCACAGTTCCCAGTATCTCACCAAATTGTGTTAATCGGTATAGCCGTTGCTGAGAAAAGTGCGTGTGACAGACAGACAGACAGATAGACAGTCACGGTGGCATATGGGTCATAGATTCGACTGGCGGGGTGGCGATATGGGCTTGCGGTCGACAGGCCATACAATGTACTGCAAGTCAGGCAGTCAGTGGTCTTGTGTGGGCAAAAATAAGTGGTGTATATATATACAGCTGCTACGCCCCAGCAAGTCTGACACTGTCTGAATTCGAGGAATTGCTTGATAATCTTGTTCTCGACGCAAGGAGGCGAAGTCCAAAGGTGATTTCTGGTGATTTCGACGCTTGCCCTTGAGTGGGGTAGGAGAGAATCAAATACCAGAGGGCGCAGTTTATTAGAAGCTTTAGCGCAGATGGACATGGTTTTGGCCAACGAAGGTGCTGTGAACATATTTCAGAAAGGGGGGTCAGGTTCAGTTGTAGACCTGACCTTTCTCAGGCCTGTACTGGCGCGTGGTACGTCTTGGTGCATCAGCGAACGCTTAACTTACAGCGGTCACCAGGCGATTTTCTTTGAGACATGTATCCAGCCACAGTGCAAACACCTATCATGCCCGAAACCGAGAAAGATTTCAGGCTGGTCTGCAAAAACTTTGGATGAAAAGACCTTCATAGAGGTGTGGTTAGATCAACCTGCTAAAGCAGGCGCCTTTACGGAAAGAGCCCAATGCATCGCCAAAGCATATAATGTGTCTATGCCTAGGAGGTGCTCATTCGCCAGTAGGAGACCAAACTACTGGTGGAATTGTGAACTGGCTGGTCTTCGAACAGGTCTGGTGTCGATGATTCTATGAAACTTTTTTGATGTGAAAAGCTTTAAAGTGATTTTCTCACACTTCACGTTTTCAAAGTCGGTGACGGCTATAGTCTGAAATTTATTGCACTGATCGTTTTGAAATTTGGTACACACTCTCCATGTATAATTCAGGAGGTAGTTTCTAAGTTTGTTACTTTTTTTTACAAAAGCAAATATGTTTTATTTTTCCAAAAATTGATCTTTTTGTTTCAGATGAGCGAGTCGTGAATTACTTTTTTGGATACGTCCCGGGAGATTTGCCGCAACGGTTTAGTTTTAATATTTCCGCTGAAATTTTCACCAAATATTCTTAACATGTTATTCTATAATATTGTAATATTATCATTTAATATGCATTGGTCATATCTGCCTAGTTTCTTTTTTCCATCGTACGGACGTACCTCCCTTAAGTCTTACTCTGAAGCAGATATTACCGCAAATAGATTAATAATGAAATACTTTTCAGAACGAATTATTTGGGTAAAAGCGTTCTGAAAAATAGTGCCTAATTGAATTATCAACTATGTATACCGCCCGAAGTCTCTAAAATGACCCACGTATTCGTGCAGACGGACGGGATGCAGTGTGTAAAACTGGATTTAGTTGAAATAATAAAAAACTTGTTTCTTTTTCATTGGTGTGGATATTTATTCTTGCAACACTTGAACAAGTGGTTCCCGAAATATCGGTATTTGCAGGAATAAATATCCACACCAACGAAAAGGAAACAACAAGTTTTTTATTATTTCAGATAATTAATCGTTGGAAACACCGCATAATTACATTCAGATGGATTTAATTTCTGGTAGATTACCGAAGCCTTAACTCCCAAGACAGAAGAACTACACAGAATGATGAAGAAATGAAGGGCTCAATAGCCCGTTACATAAGTGCAATAATTTTATACTTTCTTCAATATCCATCTATTTGTAGGACCGGCCTTGAATTACGCCAGTTTATTTTCATAAATGATGCAATACTAAATAATTGTTAACAACAAATCAGTAAAAGGACAAAATATCCGTTTCTATACACATGTTCATGGCGTAATAAAGTGTTGCATTGAAATAATATGTAGCTGCTCTGGGAATCGAAACAACTGCAAAACAAATAACAAATTACCTCAATTGCGCTCTTTCATGTAAATTCAAATTAGTTTGCTGTTGCACAGATACAGGCTGTGGATACTAAGCTATTCAACGAACACGCAGATGGATTTGAAACTACTATTTGCATTATTTGGCAGAGAAAAGTCCATAACGAGAAAATTTGTTGTTCAATTTGTTAGGGTACGCCCGAAATTGGTGTTCAGCTCAGTTTAAGCTTCCTCTGTGCAAGCCAGTGACTTGTGACTGGTAACTGGCGTAAAATAAATTCATTAAGTTGGGTTCAGAACGAAAATTAATTTCCATTATCTGTTGGAAAGGGGTAATATGGCATAAGTTATGATTGTGAACTGTGCAGTGCTAAAATTATGATTTGTTATAGTATTTTGAATTATTATTGTAAAAAATACAATAAGGAGAGCTTTTTAGGTGAAAGGAGAAAAGAAAAATATGCTACATACACATATATACATGTATATATAATTTGAAATTTCTGAATTAGGTGCATAGCATATTCGGCTGAAATCGACGTTAGAATTTAACAAGTCGGGAAACTGGAAGCTAGATGCTTCAGGTATAAAAGAAGAAGTTCACCTCAAACAAATTCAAACAAGTCGAAAGCTCGGCATTTCAGGTATGAAAGGTTTTGTTAATATTTCATTTATACATACATAGCTTGTTTTATTTATACATACATAGCTTGTATACACTATGCACTATGAGGGCTTCCCTTAAACTCAATACGAACAATGCCACTCATTACATTCGAGGAGATTTACAGCTCCCGCGCTTCAGAGAAAATGGGTAGGGTAGATAGATAGACAAACAGTAAACAGATTTTAGTAAAATACGTTAAAAAAGAAGGAGAAGTTAAAATTTGAAGTCCAATGCAGATCACTGACGGGAATCGTCTGACTTGGTGACTGGTTCGTCGAAACCGAGTGTTGGGGCAGTGCGATATCTAGGCGCTATGATGCTAGGAGCGTGTGGCGACCACTTGACCAAGTTTGCGTAGGCAGTGGATGAAGTATATTGAGGAAATGAGCCTCTTTATCATCCGTTCTTACTAGGCATCAACGTGGTGGGATTAGGTACAGCATTTCTCAATCCGCTTGGAGGTTCGTCGAGCGTTTCCCGGAATAGGCACGTGTGACTGTATAGCGGGTTGAAGACCAGTAACGCTTTATTATTCGCACTGACACAATCCCGGCCATCATCAGGGACTGTTCGACTAGAGGCCATCGCGGGATTTAAAGGCGACGGCATCAACCGTATCACGTAATAAGGTGGATATATATCGCTCTTACACTGGCACGTGAGAACTCGTCCTTTGGATGCTTTTTTAACCCTTCTGTAGTTCGACTTCATTGGCTTTATATCGCGGCCTTACTATTTTTGTGTGCTTACATACTGCGTTCTACCGACTATCGTATTATTCGACAGCTACATTGGCAATGCTTTCGAACATGCTTTGGGAAAATAGGTCTCGAGCCGCTCGACAGTGATTCGGATTTAGTTCCATAAGCTCCATTTGAACTTATTTATGTACCCCTTTCTGAACACTGGGCATTTACTGCTTCCCATAATGAGGATGCTGTCGCTATTTTTCTTTTCCACGCCGAACACGCATTTCGTTATAATCTTTTGTGAAATGGCCTTGTTCTCTACATTTGCAGCGTAGATTGGATTTGTCTTGCGAGCTAATGCAAGCTTTCACAATGGGCAAAACTGCCAGCACTTAAGGCATTTATGCACTGGACTCTATTCACGTATCCGGCTGATCATACCCCTAATTCGTACTTTGCTTATTGCGATAGCCTTTTCTGCTGCTTCAATTGGAAGACTTATCGAAACTCTCTGTATATCACCATATGTCTTCCTAAGTCGTAGCGCATTATCCTCACTCACTGGTTATAGTCTTAATGGAGTCTTCAAGGCTTCACAGATTTAGGACTTTGTGGTGACTTCATCCAGGTCCTTGCACACGATCACTACCGAATCCTTACTCGTTTTGGTCGCAGCAGCATCCTAGTGTCACTTCAATTTTTTTCGTGGATCTTCACTTCTATCTTCCTTAGCTTTAAGTTCTAGCAGAAGGTCACCTTTCTGTGTACGTCTCTTTCTCGGAAGCATTTGCTTTGACCTTTCGTAAGATTTTCGCGTACATAAGCTCTCTAGTTTTCACTATGATCAGCAACCTTTCCTTAGGTTCGGCCATCGCCCAAGTGGACTCGTCGATACCGTTAGTGGCCTCTTTCGCATGGCCAGTAATTCCGCCCCCTAGATTGAAGTGGCTTCGATTTCTCCTTTTTCCTCCTTGCTGTTCATATGGATCTTATTTTCGTTTATTTCGAATTCCCGAAGTATCCTTACCATTTTGAAAGTCTTCTTTACTAAAGAGCTTTTTGGCAAGAGACGTCAGTATAGTTTGCGTTGCTAGTGCAAGCATCGCTTTTCGTTGGCTGATCGACACTATTCCTTCTTCACGTTCTTTCGTGTGCTTTTAAAGGTTTTGTATTAAACAAAACCTTATTAAGGGGGCGTGAAGGCGACTTTTTCGCTTTTTTTTAGAAATTTTTATGACGAACTGGATAAAGGTGCAAATTCCAATTTTTCACTATATATTTATTAATATCTTGAGCTTGCGTAGTAATTCAGCCCAATAGCAAAGGTCACTATTGAATTACAGAGCAACGTATACACCCATCTCCAAAAAAAGTGTTTTTCCACTGCCACGCTAGAGGGCGCTGTGATAATCTTAAAGAAAAATGTAAACGGCATTTTAACGTGCGGACTTAACCACAGTTCGCAAAACAGGATTATTAAAAAATATTGAAAGGTAAATTTTTGGTGTCTTGCTAAACTTTTTTTTGTCAATTTTGGCGTTTTTTCAAGGCTTCTTTAATGAATAGAAAGAAAAAAACTACCTAATAAATTGCAATTATTCAAGTTTGCGAACCGTAGAAATATGTTCCGAATAAGTAGTGAAAATTTCATAGAATGGTGGCAGCAGATTTTCAACATGCAGTTTCGAGAAAAACGCATTTAAAAAGTAAGTGCAATTTTTAACCATAAAATCTGACCATTTATCTGCTATACCTAATCAATAAACCTTAGGTTTCTTGAAGTAACACATGTAAAGCCTTAGCTTCAATTCTTATCATTTTAGCGAAGTCATGCGGACGTCATTCGGACCGGTAAATACGCGCTTTATTACGACGGTCGACATAAACCTAGCATATGACGTTTTACGTGTTTAACACTGTAATTTCCAAACGACTCCGAATATTAAAAAATCACTTTGTTCATATATTTTACACTATATCTAGATACAATTGATGTAATGTGATTGATTGATGGCATACGGGATGGCCCCTTTAAAATCGGTTTACTGTTTATCTGTCTGTCTATCTGTCACACGCATTTTTACCGGAGACGGTCGTAGCGACGTCGAGTTTAATGGGGGGTCCCCATACATGCAGCAGGAGGGTGTAAACTTTTCTTCATCAAATATAGTCATGTGGGATATTAAATGAAAGGTTTTGGGTAGTACTTTTCGAATTCGTTCTTAGTTTTAGCATTTGGTGGAAATATGGGGGGTGCGGTGGGTTGAAATTGATCATCTCTTTAACGGACCCATTCTTAGAAACTACCCAACCGACAGATATCCGTTCAAATAAAGTTAATAATAGCATATTACTATAATTTTCAGTAATTGGCCGGAAAACCCCCCTTAAGTTCAGCCTAGTGCCACAATATCGCTTTTCATAGATACAAGTTTGCAGGTCCGGATGGCATTATTTCTGCTCTCTAGTAATAGAGAGAATGGATGCCCTTGGTCTACGTATTCAGAATATATATCGCGCTTGCCTAGCAAATACTTATACTCCAACCAGCTAGCGTGATGTCAAGGTAATATAATATTAATTCCTAAATCAGGGAAACCCAACCGCACAGACGCAAAAAGCTTCCGACCGATCAGTCTAACTTCCTTTCTGTAAAACGGACTAAAAAGACTAGTAGATATTACGTACATATATCCCTAGGTAGCCACTTCACTGTAGGCAATATGCCTACCAGAAAGGCAAATTCATGGAGACAGCACTCCATGAGCTAATGGCAAAAATTGAGAAGGCAATGTCTGATATAGAATACGCCTTAGGGGCATTCATGTACATCGAAGGTGCCTTAAATTATGCCTCATTCGCGGCGATCTGTAATGGCGGTTAATCCTGGAGTGAAGAAAGATCCACATGTTAGTCGGACAGAAGTCATCAATGCATATGACCACACTTGTCCCGACCTCCTGAGACCTCAAACGAATATAGATTGGTAAAGTTTTCTTCAATGAAGAGTCTGCGCATTCTCTGTCTTTGGAGATTGTTCTCAGATTAGCGAAAACCTGCGACCGTCATCGGCGGGAGGCCGATGATCCCCGTTGATACTACAAAGAGCCTAGCAAAGGTCAGAGTGCTTGGAGCTGCGGCTCCCCCCACTAAACTAAACTAGCTAACTAATATTAAAAGTCATAGTAATATACTATTATTTTCTTTATATGAACAGGTATCGGTATGCAGGGTATTTCTAAACCCAGGCGCGGTGATTGTATTTTTTTCAGATTTTCGGTTGGTTGGTTCTGGGATTGGATCCATGACCACTTTCCAGCAGATCTTTATTAGTACTTTCCAGCTAAGTTTTTACATTTGCTGGAAAAACGAAAAATGTGGGCTGCAAAGCAAACATTTCTCTAACACCATTTCTCTCAACCGAAAAATCTGAAACCAAAATTTGTGAAGAGCTGCTTCTGTACGGTATCGAGCCCTGAAAATACTCTCCATATCGATATATACTCAAATCAATAATAGTATCTTGTTATGTTCTTAGGAAATTGACTAGAAACTACCTTAAGTTTATTGTGGAATCATGAAAGTTTTCAGTAATATGAATTATAATAATTGAAGGTTTGAAGGTTTGAACAAAATTTTACTACTACCGATAAAGTTACCTTACCTCAAATTTGTAAATATTAGGCGATCGGTTTAGCACCCAAAGTTTCTAAATATTAGGCGATGACGGCTTTACAGTTTCTTACCAGAGCAGAGATAAATCGTCAGACGCTGCCTCACCTCTGCTTTGGAACCAGCGAGGGGTGCGTGGACCAAAAAAGTGGGACCAAGTTGCTCCCCATTTGGTCCGAGCCAGCATTAAGTTGATGCAGACTTAGGACCCCACAACTCTCAAATTTGTCTTCTCCGTGTAACTCTACCGCAACTCAAACTACTAAATATTAATATGACACTAAAATTGGCAGTCTAACGGGCTACGTACAAATGGTATGGTTGTGATCTCAAATACACTTACATAAGAAATAAAAAAACCTTTCATACCTGAAGCGTCGGTTTTCGACATATTTACTGTTTTGCGTTGGTTGTGCTTGCATGATTTATGTTGAATTCTATTGGAATGAATCAGAGCTAATTCTTTCTTATTTGAGATCTCTTTCCATCCCCTTATCTTATGCCTTCCGGATGCCAAGACTGGCTGGGAACTCCCCATTATCGAGCCTGCCTAGCAAAAGGCACTTCGGTGGAACTTTAACATTTGCGGCCGGACCTTCACTGTCAACTTCGTCAACTTGTTAGGTTTTTGGGATAGCTCCCCTCTCGATCAACTCCGTCCACACAGGATGATTTTTCGCCATCGAACAATCTCAAGGTCATCACATATGTTCACTTGGAACATTACGGGGGCAGCCGCAGCTAGACCCTGCGAAAGTTGCAGGCAAGAGAGTGCTGATTTGGTTATTTCATGGGATAGTATAAAGAACCTAATAAAAGTCTTGAATAATTGGAGCTGCTTCCTTCTAGTCTCTTAACCTAACCTAACTAGCTTCGATTTCAATCCATTATTGTATTCAAAACTCCACTATCCCAAAAGAAAACTCAATACATTTACGCATCTAGTCCCTGTAAATTTTCTCGAAATGTTGAGTACTACTGTTCGAAGCTGTTATAATGCGCCCTTTTGTTTCCATCGCATATTACCCACCCCCCAAAACCAGGACTTCCATTAATGGATAAACCTTATCTTTTAATAAAACCATTTGGCAAGTCTTTGCAACGAACATTGGCATGTCGCTCGCGAACGACTAAACCTAATCAATGTTGACATGAAACCACTGTCGAAGGAGAATTATTACTTTCGATTCAATAATTTCTCCTATTACAAGGATAATATGAGGAAATTGTGAGGCAGTTTGCCTTTCGGTGCTTTGTGGAGGCGGAACATCAGCTTTGTGCTAACCGAAACGAACGAATTATGAATGAGGGTAAGTTTGATTGCAGTCGTTATGCTTTTGTTCTCCGGCCCAGTGTATTTCCAATTTAAATTGCACTTTGTTTCCCTGAGTGGAAAGCATGAAAAGCTTGAGGGTAAGGGTTAATTAAAATCTTTGTCCTATTTGCATTTCATTGCTCCTTTCTGTCGCAATTTTCAGCAATTCCTTCTCTTTGTGTGATCTGATATTGGATTGATGAAAAGGTTTCATAAAGTTTTCCTACTTTTCAGAAAGAAAATAACTTGCATTTCCGAATGCAAATGGGGAAAATGGAGGCCTGAATGAGTTTTCACTGACGAAAGGGAGCTTAACCAATTTTGGTCCCAGAAAAATTGTTAAGTGGAAAGAAAGTTGAACAATTTTTTCAACTTGTAAGCATACTTTGATGAAAGAGCTAGTGTACTGACTTCTCATAGCTAGCGTTTATTCAAAAGTGAACATGATGAATCTGCTTCCGCTCTACGTATTTACACGTAACGTATTTACGATAATTCATCAAGAGAAAATTGTTGGCTCTAAGACTGGCTGAAATTTCCAGGCATTTGTGCTTTTCGTTCTGAACATGAACATGAATATGCACCCATGGGGAAGTGCTTACAGGGTTGTAATGGAGAAGTCAGGCAGTTCCGCCGGGAAAATGCTGAAGCGAGTCTGAACGGAGTCCATAGGAGATTGCTTCTGAATTCAGAGAGCCCGGGATGATAATCAGACCAACAATTCGGCTTCCCTACTGCCAGGTCAAACGTTGACGCCATCAAACTGGTCACTGGCTTAGCTGAAAATGAAGTACCACTCTACCAAGAACACCAGTAACAAAATTGAAGAAGGACGAATTGAAAGCAGATTGCTGGACGACAAAAATTGCAACAACACCGACCGCACATATTCAAGAGGAGCAGCCGCAGGAAATATTCGCAGGAAGGACCAGGAAAAGGACTCATTCAGAAGAAGTTCATCAACTTTGAGATCTCCGTCAATGCCTAACATCAAAAAAGATAAAACGGAGGCAAAATCAATGAATGCCAAATGTGAAGGACTATTTAAAAGTAATAATCAGAGGAATTACCCTTCAGCTTCAGCCCCTAAAGCTTGGTGCAGAAATAGTGGAACTATGTGAGTTTATCAAGGACAATGTGCACCAAACCATAAAAAATATGGTGAGAGCTATTAGACTGCTCTGCAACAAGTCGCATCAGGAGGAACGAAGTTCCAAGGGCCAAGCGAAATCTGTTGCCCCAACGGTGTCACAGGCGACCCAAGTGGCACCTAATCGCATTGCAATCAACCTGCCACCAAACAAGAGAGTGCGGGAAAAAGATGCGGATCCTCTGGCAAATCAGCTGGCACCTAAGAGGAAAAACGTCATACAAATGGTTCCAAGAAACCGAACTAAAGGCACCGAAGAGAGAAAGCAGATCTCCCAAGTGCGAGCCCCGCAATCGAATCGACGAAATCCAAGGGAAATGAAAACGGTGTATGGAACAAGATAGTTAAGAAAAAGACAAAAGTGTGAATTTGCCCAGAGGCGATTGTCCTACACGGAGATACTGAAAAAGGTCAAAGCTGACCCCGATCTAAAAGATCTAGGCGGAAATGTCAGCAAAATTCCAAGGACCCAAATGGGTGACCTCATCTTTGAGCTGAAAAAAAACAGCTTGGGGAAAACTGATGGCTACCGAACTCAGGTTAAGAACTCACTTGGGTGAGAATGTCACAGTACGGACCCAAAAACATGAGGTCTATATACAGTACAAGGATCTCGATGAAGTGATCCACAGAAGAAATTTGCACTGCCCTGATGGAACAGTTCAAGTTGGAGGAACTTGCCGAAGAGTCCATTGTGAGTTTGCGGAAAGCCTATGGCAATGCTCAAACGGCCACATTGCGATTGCCAGTGCATGCAGCGCAGAACTTATTGGCCGCCCGGAAGGTTTGAATAGGATGGGTTGTTTGCCGTCTGAGAGAGCCGATGTCTCTAAAGAGGTGCTTGAAGTGCCTCACATTTGGTAATTTCGCAAAGGCATGCACCAGACGCATTGACCGATCCGGTCGATGCAGAAGGTGTGGGGAGAAAGGTCATATTGCCAAAGCAGGCAATAGGGATCCCAAATGCTTATGGTGGGATGAAAGTGAGTTACGAGATTACCGGCATATTGCTGGAAGTGCTAAATGCGCGGAATTTAGGAAGGCGCTGACCTCAATGAAAAAATGAATTTCATTCAAATAAACCTCAATCATTGTAGGGTTGCTCAAGATTTACTCGAGCAGACTATCTTCGAATCCGAGGTGGTAATTGCCATCATTAGCGAACCCTATAGAAACCGTCACGGTGGCGTATGGGTTGCAGATTCGACTGGTGGAGCATTGGGGGTCAGCCATATAAGGAAACCCGCAAAACCTGCAAGCTCACCATTCAAGGGAGCAAGAGGGATAGTTTTAAGGAGCTCTGTTCGGAAGCGGACGTAAACACGTGGGGGAGTGCTTATAGAATCGTGATGGGGCGATTCAGAGGCCGATCATCTCCGCAGATCATGTGCCGATTCACTCTTGTTCAAAATTATCTAGGGATTATTCCCTCAGCAAGAGGAGGACATATATCATACAACTTCCAGCGACCTCAGAACGTGACGGCAATACCACAAGTCACCAGTGATGAGCTGCTGGACAAACAAAACTCCGGCTCTGGATGCCGTGCTGAATAGGGCTCTTCAGCTTGCCGTGAAATCGAGACCGTACATGTTCGCTCAGTTGTTCGAAGTGTGCATGTCCGAGGGAATAATTCCTGCATTATGGAAACGGCAGAAATTAGTGCTACTGCCTAAAGCTCGCAAACCTCCAGATGAGCCAATCTTCTACAGATCTATTTGCCTTTTGGACACTATCGGCAAAATGCTAGATCGAGTAATCTATAATAAATTACTCCCGGTTGTTGAGAGCCAGGGAGGTCTCTCAGATCGACAGTATGAGTTCCGTAAAGCCAGATCAGCCATTGATGCCCATCAAAATGGTTACTGGCTTGGCCGAAGATGCAATCCATCGAAAGAGTAGCCCTAGCAAATATTGGGAGGTAGTGATCCTGGATGTGAAAAATGCATTCAATTCGACCAATTTGAACCTAATACGGGAATCTCTGGCGAAGATTGGTATTCCCGCTTATCTTGCAGCTATTGTCAACAGCTATTTACAAGAACGGTGAGATACTAATGACGGACCCCAGGAGTAGGTTATCTCTGGGCCTACTGCTGTGGAACATCATATACAACGATGTGCTTAATCTTCCCCACGAAAGTCACGGGGGTGGGCTACGCCGACGATATAGCGCTGGTTGTGGTCGCAAAGCACCTCGAACATTCCGAGTTATACTCATGCGAAGCGATCAGTGCTGTTAAGGATTGGCTAAAGAGTTCTGGTCTGACACTTGCGGAGGAAAAAACGGAAGCGGTCCTTGTCACCAAACGCCTTGAAAGAATTTTTGCCTGTATTAAAATCGGGAATCATATCATCACTTCTAAGCATGCCATCAAATACTTGGGAGTGATGATAGACGGGAGGCTTAGCTATAAGCAACACGTGCAGTATGTTTATGAAAAAGCATCCAATGCAAGTATAGCCCTGGCAAGGATGATGTCGACCGTGGGGGCGGCCACGGCATGCTTCCAGGTTGCTTATAGCTAGGGTAGTGAGTTCGATCCTGCTCCAACTCCAGTTTGTTGAAAGGCATTGCAGGTTACATTTAACGGTAACAAAATGAGTTCAGTCTACAGAAGAACAAATCTAAGGGTGCGCTCAGCATTCAGGACGGTCTCAGATGCTGCAGCTTTCGTCATCCCTGGAATGATGCCCATTGACATCTTGGCAGATGACATGACGAATATATATAATACGAAGTTTATCTCTCCTTTATCACAAACGGAGAACGCCGAAAGGGAGAGATCTTTAAATAGATGGCAAAACCATCGAGAACGCTTGGGAAAGGGAAGGTGGATACACAGGCTCATCCCTGCCATCAAGGAGTGGTTAGAGAGATGACACGATGAGATTAATTATAATCTTACTCAGTTTCTCACGGGGCATGGAGGATATCGACAGTATCTCTTCTGGTTTAAATTAGATACCCCACCCAATTGTCCAAACTGCGATAGAGTCCCAGAGGACCCAAAGCATGTATTCTCTCACTGCCCAAGGTTTGTGGAGGAAAGGAAAAACCTAGAAGGGGCTCTAGGAGAGGTGCTCGTACCAGAGAATCTGGTGCGAAGAATGTTAGCATGTCAGGAAGGCTGGGATGCGATCAACTCCATGGTCGTATCTATCCAGAGCAGAGCAGTTACTTACGCCGCGTTGAGACGAAAGGAGACCAAGCTAAAGACGGGCAGACCAACGGCCCGACAGACGGGTAGACGGACGGACGGGTACCCCGAATGCGTTCAAAAATCTTTCTCTTGACAATTGAGAATAAAATTACGCTCGCAATTGATTTTCTTTGGACGTCGGATTCCATTATTAATGAACTTAATCACTCTTACTGTTAATTTATCCCTGTCAGTGCTAATATTGCTGAATTTAGGCCTGCCAATCGTCAAAATTACTTTTTAATGAAGGATAATTATTACTAGGATATGATCTCCGGAGAAGTATACCTATAGTTGCCATTCACACCTTGGTAGGCTACAGCGCGTGAGCCACACTTACGCGCCATCGTTCTGGTTACCTGAACCACACTTCTTTTCGAAACGTTCGCATTGGTCCTTTATTAGTCTGCGCCAAGTGTCCTTGGGGCGATCCCCTCGTCGGCATTTTGGAACAGTGGATTACACTACACGGCGTGCCCGCAAGGCAATTGTCGCCCCTTATTAATGGGCGATCTATCTTCTGCCAACTCTGTCTCCCGATCGCAAGGCAATTATTCACTCCGATTGCTATAAAAAGGTCAATTAGGTCTGGCGTTTTGAATGAGTTAATAGTAAGTGAAGCAGGAGAGAAGAATTGCCATTTGTAGCGGCGTCCATCGTGGTGCAAATCTTTGCCTTTCGTCGTTGTCAGCCTCCACAGTTTGAAGATTTTGCTACAAACTATTTTACTATTTTTATAGGTCGTGTGTCGGGTGTTGGGATGCGATAGTACACGGAATTGGGAAAATTTATGTGCGATAGTTTGGTCATGTACGTTTCATAAACTAAATACCAGGTAATGTTTTTTTCTTCTGATGTGAATACTCTTTTACATTCTCCTTTTTTTTCCTTAGCTACGTAACCCGGTGTCCCAATTCTTTCACCATTGTTTCTCGAGAATTCGATCTACATACATAAGATGAGTTCCATTTTTCCGAGTTTTCTTGGCTTAGCACTAGTCATTGTTGTGGATTTGGCTGGGTTAGGATTGACCAATTGTTTTAAGTTAGTGTGATAACTTTACTTTGTTCGGTGTGCATCACGTTGACTATTTTCAGATCTGAGATACTTCACAACACTTGAGCGTCTATAGCTTGCTACACGATCATCTTCAGAATTAACACATTTATTAAAACTTTAAACATGCTGCTTGTGGAGTTCCGTGCAAACTTCACGGGGATTCGTCTACTTTCATCACCAGAGGCCATTATAGAAGTGACCCTACGGTTCGATTTACTTTTAGCTAGGCTGGTTTGTCGGGACAGCGGGGATCACTTCCCGATTGATACGGTTGTCAGTAAGAATTTCAAACATTCCATTAGCTTTACGCTTTTAGCAGGCCTTCTCCTTGCTTGCTTGCTACTTAATAGTTGATTAATAATAATAATAATCGTTGGCGCAACAATCCATATTGGATCAGGGCCTTAAGTGTGTTAGAGCACTTCATTCAAGATCGTAACGGTACACTACAGTATCCTGTAGGAGGCAATGTGGTCAGCATTACACTCGTCCGAGATTATTACCCTGATTTGACTCAGGTACTCATTCACAGCTGAGTCGACTGGTATCCGACGTCAAATCACGATACAAATCCCACTGCAACCAGTGAGAATTGAACCGCGACCTTCCGTACGACAGCCTTGTGCTCTAACCACTCAGCTATCCGGACACTCAATAATTGATTAAGAAGGATTAAAGTTCGCAGGCTAACAACCTGCGTGTTTAGAGAATATCTTGATACCAGAACGTCAACAAAATAGGGGCCCTCCAGAATACTTGCTTCAATCATTGTATTACCACTCTAAAATCTACTTTGGTGAACTCAAGGATACCCTTGCGCATATTTATGAGTGATACTGTACTTTTTTTTTTTTTTTTTTGTGCGTACACGGAGGTGGAAAATCTTAGAAAGACACGTCCGCCGCCCGAACGGTGGAACAACAGCGGGCGCGTGTGGGATTCACACCCACTAAAAACCACCCCCCGTCTCTCCAGCCCCAGCCCCGCACTCATCCTTCTCCTATTTGCAGCTTTCCTCCTTCTTTGTTCTTTCAGCAACTCCTCCTGCATTTGGATGATTGCGGAGCTAACCGCAAGCCACTTCTCCTCGGACTCCAGCATCTCAGTAACCAAGCTCTCCGGGGTCCCGCTCCTGCCCAGCACCTGGTTTAAGCTCCTTCTCTCCATCGCAAATCGTGGGCAGTGAAACATCACATGCTCTGGATCCTCCGGTATGCCATCGCATCTGGGACAGTTCGGAAAATCATTCAACCCAAAGCGGTGCAGATACTGCCTGTAGCAACCACCGTGTCCCGTGAGGAACTGGGTAATGTGGTAGTTGGTATCCCCATGTTTTCGCTCAAGCCACACCCTAATGTTGGGAATGAGCCTGTGCGTCCACCGACCTTTCGCAGACTCGTCCCATCTGCGTTGCCAGAGATCAAGCGACTCTGACCTTGCCGCATTTCTACGCTGTGCATGCCCTTCCATATGTCTTGCATTGTACAGGACACTCATTTCTTTGGCCAGAATGTCAACCGGGATCATGCCTGCCACCACCAATACTGCCTCATCTGATGTGGTTCTAAAAGCACTGCAAACCCTCAAAGTCATCCGCCGGTAAACCGAGTTCACCTGCTTCCGTCTCTGAGAGTTTGCAAGCGCCTCCGCCCACACAGGCGACGAGTAGAGCAGGATGGAGCGCACCACTCCGGCTAGCACCAACCTCCGGCAATGTTTCGGCCCACCAATATTTGGCAACATTTTTGCAAGTGGCGTGGTGGCACTGGCTGCCTTTTGGCATGCATACTCTAGGTGCTCCCTAAAACTCAATTTGGTATCAATTATTACCCCCAGGTATTTGATAGCCGGCTTTGATACGACCGTATGTCCACCGACCTCCACTTTTACAGTATTATTTTTTCTGCGTTTCGTTATCAGGACCGCTTCCGTTTTCGCGTCCGCCAAGGTCAGCCCGGCCTTTTCTAGCCAGGACTTTACCGCTCTCACTGTTTCCGTTGCGTAAACCTCCACATCTTCTGGGTGTTTTGCTGCAACAACCACAGCTAGGTCATCAGCAAAGCCGACAATCGTAGTCCCCTCTGGGACGGGAAGAGCAAGCACCCCATTATACATGATATTCCACAACAGGGGACCAAGTGCCGATCCCTGTGGTACCCCGGTTGTGACAATGTACTCTTTGGGGCCCTCATCCGTCCCGTACCAGAGAGTCCTCTCTGAGAGGTAGTTTTCCACCAAATTCGCTAAGTATCCGGGGACACCTATGTCAGCCAACGCCCCTTTAATTCTATTCCAGTTGGCCGAGTTGAATGCGTTTTTGACATCCAACGCCACCACGGCACAGCAGCCGCCAGAAATCAGTGCATCTTTTGCCAGGTTTACCACCATGCCAATTACGTCCACCGTAGAGTGGGCATGTCGGAAACCAAACTGGCGTTCCGACAAACCATTGCTGGCTTCGACGATGGGCAGGAGTCTGTTGTAGATGACTCTCTCCATCATCTTCCCCATTGTATCCAACAGGCAGATAGGACAATACAACGCTGGGTTTCCAGGTTGCTTGCTTCCTTTAGGCGGCCACGCAATTGCTTGTGTGCCTCCTCTCGTCCATCGCCACCGGGTTTTCCCCTGAGCCTCTGGCAAAGCCTCCTTGCCCGAAAACATGCGGCTCGCAAACTTGCGATTTCGTTGTTACACCAGTAGTTGGGTTGCCTACTGGGGAGCAATCGCCTTCTGGGCATAGTAGCATCGCATGCTTCCGTCACCCATCGAGTGATCTGGGTGGCTTTCTCTCCAGCCGTACCATTTAGGGATATGTCGGATTTGAGCACCGCGGAAAACGTGTCCCCCTCAAACGCTTTCACTGTCCAGCCAAGCATACCACCCGGCATTTTGCGAAAACTCTTTTTCGAGCTCGATCCGCCCTTGATCTCTATGCAGATTGCCTGGTGGTGGCTGTGAGTATAGTCCTCACTGACATGCCAAGCGATTCTACTGGCTAAAGTGGCACTCACGTATGTCAGGTCCACTATAGACCCCAGGCCCCTTCCCCGGAAAGTGTACGAAGACCCAACATTCGCCAGTACCACGTCCAGCTCCGCGAATGCTTCGAGGAGAACACGTCCCCTAACATTAGTTATCCGGCTGCCCCATTCAAGAGCCCACGCATTGAAATCGCCTCCTATTATGATCGGCCAACGTCCTCTTGCATCCAAAACAAGAGCAGCAAGCATCCGCTCATACTCGAAGAGTGTAGCGCTGGGTGGAGCATAGCAGCTGTAGATGTGGATGCCCTTCACCTTCCCTCTGATGAAGCCCTCCTCCGGGTGCTCCATTCTTTCCTGGAAGGTTTGTTCTCCACAAGTCCACAGCGCTGCTTGGCCCGTTTGGTCTTTGACCCAAACGCTACCACCGCGGTTTCGGTATGGTTCACTTACTATGGCCACATCGACGTTTTTCTCGCGGGAGTGATACTGTACTGAGTTACAGTAATAAGTTAATGTATTAGACGGATATTAGCTAAATTAATAGTTCACTAAGGTGGAAGTTATGGTTCAAGAAGGTGCAAGGTGAAAGCTGAATAAAACAATATATAGTGACTTTTGCACTATAATATATTATTGATTATATATGGTGATACTTGTACCCCTAAACCAGGTTTAACACACAGGTGTACCTTCTTTGTCCAGGAAAGACCAGGTTTCTTGAATTTAAAGGACGAGGGAAGGGTTTCTATATTCTTTGATATCTGAGAAACATTCTGGAACAGGCCTTTTAGTTTAGTACGTATCGTTTACTCGAAGAAGAAAGATATAAAAGCCCCGCAGTTACCACTAGTTTTGCTTGGATATTTTCATGTATTGATCGGTATTATTATACATTCATGTATTGTGAATATTATTTAACTTCATTTTCACTAAAGCTTTGTGTTAAAACAAACCCTTATTAAGGTTTTGTGTAAAACAAAACCATATTAAAATCGGTTCACACTCTGTCTTTCTACCTGTCACAAATTTGGTGGAAAGGTGGGAACTGTGAACAATCACGCATACAATGGGTTACATCATTTTACGTCGAATCTGAGGGAAGGTCCCATACAGGGGGGTGTATATTTTTTTTCATCAAATATAGTCATGTGGGGTATCAAATGAAAGTTCTCGATAATTGCTTCCCGAATCCAATTAAATAAGTCGGAATACCGGAAACTGGACACTTCGAGTATAAAGGGATCCTCTTGAGTGAGAAATTTCCTATTCATGTTGTCACGTCTTAGAGTCCGAAGGAGGTAGAGTGCGAATTTACGGCAGATACAGAATTTTGACCTTCTACAACTTTGTTAATAATAGTTCGATTTTTGCTAACCTTTCCAGAATTATGCTTTATGTTATTACTTGAAAGATAATAAATTTTGTAATTCTGGGATGAACTGAAGCGGGTTTTCCGGATAAATTTCAAAATATGGTTATTTGCTATCATTAATTAGAGATTTCGGAGCGTATTTTGAGGCTTAGATTTCGTATGCATGCACCATTGTGATTTTTTTCAGATTTTTCGGTTGGGTCTTGAAAACGAGATCTGCTACACTTTTTGGGTCACACATTTGGAGCCCATACATCTCTATGTTTAACCCAGTATCAGAAATATCAATCAGCATCAATTTCAAAAAGCGCTGATCGGTCGAGCGCAATTCAGACTACATTGCCTCCTATAGGGTACTCTAATCCTGGATGGTAGCGTTACGATCTTGAATGAATTGCCCTAACACACTTCAAGGCCCTGATCCAATTGGATTATTGCGCCAACGACTATTATTATTTCCGAGTTATTACACTCTCGGCAGATACCGGATTTTACCTAATACTAGCACTAAGTGCCAAGCATTTAGGCTCGGACGATCCTACCTACTTAAAAACTAAAGGGGCACTGGTGGTGGTGGCCCCGCAACATCGAGCACGTATGCAGAATGGTGTACTTCTGCATGGTTTGAACCAGACTGTGCGAAAGTCCCAGGACATCAAGGGAAGCCGTCAGGAATTTGGGTACAATACCTGTAGGTGAAAATATTATGGGAACTACAACCACCCGCTCGAGACGCCAAATTTCTTTGATTTCCCGAGCACCTTCTTCTCCACGTATTTCCGTTCAATGTTGCTATTATGGGGGATCGCAACATAATTAATATACGCGGAGCTACCTGTCTTGTCAACTAACAGTACATCAAGCTTGTTATGTAGAGTGTGGCGATCAGTCAGAACTTGTCGGTCCCAATACATGCTGTAAGCAGAACTATCAAGTACTGGTTGCGACTCATATCGGTAAACCGGGTATGTTCCCTTGATCAGCCCATGCTTGTATGCAAGGTTTTGATGGATAACCTTACATAAAACATTATGCCTGGTGATGTATTGCACCGGTGCCATAACAGTACAGCCAGAAATGAGATGGTCCAACGTCTCTAACGCTGAACCACACATTCTGAACTGGTCATTCTTTCATGATGAGCTTTTTATAAGCTCTGGTGGCGACCACGCCATCTTGAATGGCACACATAAATCCCTCCGTCTCAGCAAAGAGCTCCCCAGCACAACACCACAGCACACGACAAATGGCTGCCAAAGACAATATACGTGTTTACCGTGCATTGCCTTCGACTTCCATTCATCGATCCGCTCTTGGTCCGACTTCACCCCACTCAGAGGATTGAAAGATCGATCCTTTAAGTTAAGTGGAGTCAGCCCACTGTCTGCCTTACAGACAGCCGCATGCAAGGGACTCGCCTGTTCTTTGCTGTAAAAATAAGCGCGCAGCGAGTCAACTTGGCGATGATGTTGTGCCGCCACGTCAACCACGCCTCTACCTCCGATGTCACGAGGCAGGTTCATCCGCTCCACGGCAGACTTTGGGTGATGCATTCGGAATTTGCACATAGTTGTCCGTATCCGCCGCTGGACTTTTCCAGATCGGCCTACGTCCACGGCAATATTCCCAATGCATAAGCCATCGAAGGGATAGCGAATACATTCAACGCGCTTATTTTATTCTTCCCCGAGAGATACGATTTCCCAGCTTTACACGTCGCAGGAATTCGGACAGCAGAGCATCCTTCAAGTCACCAACTCGAGCATGGGTTCCTTGCAGAATTCCTAGGTACTTGTAGAAATCTGTCTCGGTCATAGCTTCGATGTGGAGGTCACCAATGTCCGGCATGTGGCTCGTGATGACCTTTGCGGATGGCTTAGATTCGACACTTGTCTAATCCAAACTCTATCCGAATATCACGGCTGAACATGTCTATTATTCGCAAGAGACTTCTAAGATGGTCGTCAGTACCAGCATACAGCTTGATGTCATCTAGGTACATTAAGTGTATCAGTTCGCACTTAGCACGTATGTCATACTTTATTGCAAAACGATGCCCTCTAGCATCATTCAGTAGCCATGAAAGGGGGTTCAGTGCCATACAAAACCAAAGGGGACTCAACGAACCCCCCTGGAAGATGCCCCTCCGTATACAGATGGGCTCTGAGGTATTAGCACCCCCAGATGTACACACCGATAAGGTGGTATACCACCCTTCCATGACTGTCGCCAAAAACTTTATTAGTTTCAGATCAATGCGATACAGATGTAGGATGTCGATTAGCCAGGTATGCGAAACGCTATCAAAAGTCTTGGCATAATCGATATAGCAACTGAAGAGGTTTCTTTGGCCTCGAGTTGCTTGTCCTACAACTACCGAGTCGATAATGAGTTGCTCTTTGCAACCCCTTGACCCAACTCGGCAGCCCTTCTGCTCCTCGGACAGAATGTTGTTGGTCTCGAGGTGCGCATTGATTCTTGCACTAATAATGGACGTGATGAATTTGTAGAGGGTTGGTAAGGAAGTGATCGGTCATGTGTCTGCAGGGTCCTGCACCGTGTCCTCCTTAGAGATAAGGTAGGTAATCCCCGCAGTGAGGAAAGGTGGAAATTCCTCCGGCCGACTCATGACCTCATTTATACTGCATGCCAACCGACTGTGTACGCTGGTAAATTTCTTATACCAGAAATTCTTCACCCGATCCAGACCTGGGCCCCTCCAGTTCTTCGAGCTGTTTATGGCTCGTCGAACTTCCTCTTCGGTAATATCCGCGAAATTCATGCCAGGTGTATTGGCATGGCCGGTGCCTTCGGCGGTGATCCACTCAGCATGCTAGGCAGGTAACCCCCAAAGTCCACCCCAATACTCTTTCGCTTCCGTCACCGAGAACTGTATTGTCTGGGCGCTCTGTTGGGATTCGTTGAGAGATCTGGAAAAGCTCCGCTGGTTCCTCGCGTATGTTGCATTCTGGACACGTCTGGAATCACTTTCGCCATACCGTCGTAACCGACTGCATATGACAGAAAGTTTCTGTTTTAGTGTGTCCAGAATTTCAACTACGGGTGTCTCACAGGGGATGGCATAGTTCCGGTAAACCCTCTGCACTTTATTTCTCACCCGTCGGCTGGCACTGCCAGTGCTGATCTGAATCAGTCTAGCAATGTCCTGCCTTAGTGAGTCCCGCCGACGTTCCAGACGAATTTTCCATGGTGGATCTCTTTTGTCACTCAAACCAATAACGTGAAAGCGAATCTTCTGACCGTGCAATCTGATAGCCGCAACTGCACCACAATACACAAGCGATTGTAGTTGCAGCAGCGACATATCAGCACACAGTCGAGATGCAATCTCATCATTGATTTGAGATAGAATTCCCGGAGTTGCTGGAGATGCATAGAGCCTGGGAATACCTGGTCTATGCAAAGGATCCATATCCGAGAATTCAATACACGCTCTTTGTAATTCGTCCCGAACCTCAGCGGAAACCTCAGCTGCACGGTGGAGAAGAGTGCTTCGGCGAGTACTGAAACTGTTACCTGCAGTGCGGCATGGTGTTGTTGATGCCGACGCCTCTGCCCGCATCGACTCTCGGTCACTAGTTTCCCCGATGACTTCAAGTCGAACACACTCCCTGATGGTGGCCGGGATTGTGTCGCTGAGAGTAATAAAGCGGTGCTGGTCTGCGACTCGTTGCAGAGTCACGTGCGCAAATTGTGGGAAACACTCGACGAATCTCAGGTGCAATAAGGGGCGGTAAGATGTTGTACCCGCCCCAGCCGTTATTTCGTAGCAGGAGCGGATGATGAAGAGGTTCATTTCTTCAATCCATTTCATCCGCTTCCTACGCGAACCTGCTGAAGTGGTCGCCACAGATTGTGGCAAAACAGCTGCAGCAGGCGGAGCTGCGCTCCTGGTCGTCGTGGCGCCTAGACGTCGAACCGCCCCACGACTAGCGGTTGCGGTGCGATCCCTAGCTGCCAGGTGTTCGGTTAGCTTCCTTAGTGAGTAATCTGCAAGACTGCAAAGTTCCTGCATACAGCCATTCAGACTGAAGCTATCCATCCCTCCTCCTTTCACAGTCGGTCTTGGGACCGGCTTCGGCGGAGTTATAATTATTATTATATTATTTGCATGGCTTAGGATACAGCAAAATCGCACAAAATCGATGAATTGAAGTTTGGACTGCAATTACCTTGAAGCTAATGGCCGAATTTCCATTAAACTTCACACGCATATGCGCGATACTGACTTCTATGTCCACGCACTTTCGTTCCGTGCTCCTAAGATGAACCCAAGGGGGTTTTTCAGTCAAATTGAAAAAGTTGGTAATATTCTATTAGTAAGTTTATTTGAGCAGATATCGGAATGGGCCAAGTTTTGAAGCCTAGATTTCATATAAGCGCACCACTGTGGTTTTTTTTCAGATTTTTGGGTTGGGTAGTTTCCGGAAATGAGTCCTGTTTCACTTTAAGTGTGCACATTTAGCTTCCATATTCACGTACTTTACAATCTATGTCAAACCTAATATGAAATTCGCAAAATACCTTTCATTTTATATCCCACATGACTATATTCGATGAAAAAAAAATTTAGATTCCGCTTTTGCATGTATGGGGACAACCTTTAAACTCCTCGTAAATTTATGTCACTCACCGTATGCGTGGGATATCCTATTTTCCACCATCACCAAATTTCGTTCGGATCAATTTAGCCGTTTTGGAGCATGCGTGTGATACACAGACAGACGGTGAATCAATTTTAATAAGGTTTTCTTTTATACACAACCTTGAAAACAACAGGTAAAGAAAAAAGTTTCTAAGTTGACCTAAGTGGTATTACACGTACTTACCAAAATGTAATAGATGGGTTACAAGATTTAAACTAGTTTTTCTAAAACAACTGTCGAAGCAAAGTAAATTGAAATTACCGATAGAGGTTTTGCGCTTTCAGAAGAGTCCACTTCCACAGCCAGTATGGACAACTGCCGCGAACTTTTCGAATTTTCGCTTGATGCATAAAAAAAGTAAAATTATATTAATTTTTAACGAATGGTCATTTCCCAAATTGATCTATTTGTTAATGTTTATGCTGTTATTATCAAACACCGTATATTCGTGCATGGCTCTACTTATACGCAACTGTAAGTCAACGTTTTTTCACAATATGTAGCCATTCTCAATAGTGGGTTATATGGGCTGTTGTGGTGGGCGTGGACTGATCAATCTGAAACTTCGTCTTGTCCCCATATATGACGTTACTATTTAATGTGCCAAGTTAGAACTTTGTAATTACATCCAGCTCGCGGAGTGAGCCAGCGATACTGATGATTGAAGATCACGCAGTAGCTTATGCAAAATCAACCAACAATCCTAACGATAGAATGATAGGTGGACAAACCAATTGCAGTGCAGGTTTCTGCTGTCAATCATCCCCGAGACAACATGCAAACCAAGCAAGACAGGTTTCTGATGAACACGCAGCAAAAAATAAATAATCAATCTCCATCTGTCCGTAACTCCGCCATCCTATTAACGTAGTATGCTGGTCCGAAGCCCAAGTAAAGGAGGAGGGTGTGAGGCAACGTACATTGTACTATCCTCAGTAAAACAAAAATAAAATGCTGAGATCACGGAAAGAGGTAAATAAAGTATAGTTGGAGTTATTCCACTATGCTAAATCTTACATGATCTCTCTTGGTGACAGGTCCCGTGGCAGGCCGACCAAGAAAATGCATCCAATGTAAGAAGCCTCGGAAAAATGCTAGTGGGTCCACCTCAGTCGACGCAGCAGGATGGGGCCGGTCTTGTCGAGAAGTGGGCAAGGGTTCTTGACGCATGGATGCCGTCAGGACGTAGGTAAATTCGTCCGAACAAAACAAACACGAGTCTGTACCCTAAATGTTGGAACCCTAACAGTGAAAACCGAGGAACTTGCAAGAGCCCTTCGGAAAAGGCGCATTGATATCTGCGCTCTACACGAAATCCAATGGTATGGTGCCTGGTTATAAACTTCTCTAATTTGATAGCCCACACATTCAATATAGTGTTGGCATTGCCATCCCAGAGGGTTTCAGTGATGCCATTACAGAAGTCGAACGTCGACGTCACCTAAACGATTTGATCTTCAAAACAATGTAAATAAAAACTTTAGACATGTACCTACATTATAAAAATAATAATAATAAATAAATATTTTCCGATACATAGAATAGTTTTTATTGAGTTTTCAAAAAGGAAGTTATGCTGCCGCACCCTGTATATATGTTTTTGCTTGAAAAGTAAAGCGGCAATGTTCTGATGCATATATTTGAGCCCTCTGAGATCGCTGTGATGTTTTTCAATTCAGTTAGAGGCAATGTCCAATCTTCGTTTGTTTAGGAATTTCGAAATATTATTAAATTATTTTACAAGGGGGTAGCTACACGTGAAGTTCCTTACATAAGGAAGCATTAAACCTGGAGTATTCAGACCGGTTTGTTGGAATATTCCCTTCGAAGTTAAGGGGCATCATCATCAACGGCGCAACAACCGGTATCTGGTCTAGGCCTGCCAGAATAAGGAACTCCAGACACCCCGGTTTTGCGCCGAGGTCCACCAATTCGATATCCCTAAAAGCTGTCTGACGTCTTGACCTACGCCATCGCTTCATCTTAGGCAGGGTCTGCCTCGCACTTTTTTCAACCATAGATATTGCCCTTATAGACTTTTCGGGTGGGATCATCCTCATCCATACGGATTAAATGACCCACCCACCGTAACTTATTGAACCGGATTTTATCCACACCGGACGGTCATGGTATCCCTCATAGATTTCGTCGTTATGTAGTCTACGGAATCGTCCATCCTCATGTAGGGGGCCAAAATTCTTCGGAGCATTCTTCTCTCGAACGCAGTCAACAGTTCGCAATTCTTTTTGCTAAGAACCCAAGCCTCCGAGGAATACATGAGGACTGGCAAGATCATTGTCTTGTACAGTAAGAGCTTTAATACTATGGTGAGACGTTTCGAGCGGAACAGTTTTTGTAAGCTGAAATAGGCTCTGTTGGCTGACAACAACCTTGCGCAGATTTCATCATCGTAATTGTTATCGGTTTTGATTTTCGACCCTAGATTGGAGAAATTATCAACGGTCTCAAAGTCGTATGCTCTTATCCTTATTATTCCCGTTTGACCAGTGCGATTTGATGTAGTTGGTTGGTTGGTTTTCTGTGCTGACGTTGCCATCATATATTTTGTTTTGCCTTCATTGATGTGCATCTCACGCCGCCTGCTCGATCTGGATGAAAAGAGTTTGTACGTCCCGGGTCGTTCTTCCCATGATGTCGATATCGTCAGCACAGGCCAGTAGTTGGGTGGACTTAAAGAGGATCGTACCTCTTGCATTTACATCAGCATCAAGGATCACCTTCTCGAGGGCCAGGTTAGAGAGGACGCATTATACGGTATCCCTTTGTCGTAGACCGTTGTTGATGTCGAATCGTCTTGGGAGTGATCCTGCTGCTTTTATCTGGCCTCGCACATTGGTCAGGGACAGTCTAGTCAGTCTTATCAATTTCGTCGGATTACCGAATTCTCTCATGGCCGTGTACAGTTCTACCCTGGCTATGCTATCATAGGCGGCTTTAAAGTCGATGAATAGATGGTGCAACTGTTGTCCATATTCCAACAGTTTTACCATTGCTTGCCGCAGGGATAATGCTGATTTGCCTGGAGTGAAGGCCCTTTGGTATGCCAATGGCGTATGGGGCTATGCGGCCTAGCAAGATAGCGGCGAATATCTTATAGATGGTACTCAGCAACGTGATACCTCTATAAATGCTGCACTGTGTGATATCTCCGTTTTTATGTATTTATTTGTGAATTTATTTATGTATTGGACAGATGATGCCTCGTTGCCAATCGTCAGACATTGATTCGGTGTCCCATATCTTGAGAACAAGTTGATGAACCACTTGGTGTAACTGGTCACCTCCATATTTAACTAGTTCGGCTGTAATTCCATCGGCTCCTGGCGACAGTAGTTCATCAAAGTACTCAACCAATCACTCTAATATGCCTATTCTGGCGGAAATCAGATTTCCCTCTTTGTCTCTGCAGGATGATCACCGAGATGTATAAGGCTTCATCCTGCTGATTTGTTGGTAAAACTTCCGCCTTCTATGCCTGGTGCGGTTGCTCCCTGTACTTTTCTAGTTCACAGACTTGTTGATTCTTCCAGGCTTCCTTTTTCCGTCTGTAAAGTCGCTTCTCCGCTCGACGGGGTTCGTGATAAGTCTCTGGGCGTGCCCGCGTTCTTTGAGAATGCAACATTACTCGATATGTAGAATTCTTCCGTTCCATAGCTAGCTTACATTCATCGTCAAACCAGCCGTTCCTACTTTTTTGCGGCTGGGGCCAAGTATGCTTGTGGCCGTATCAATGATAACGTTCTTCAGGTGGTTGTGAAGATCATTGGTTGATGCTTCATCTCCAGGACCTCTGTTGACTGCGGTTATTGCGGCATCCATGTCCCACTTATAGGTGTCGCGGAGGGCTGTGTTGTAGATGCCTTCAGTATTCACTCTCACCCGATTGTCAAAGGGGATTCTAGGTGATGTCGTAATTCGAGCTCGGAGCACCATGCCAACGAGATAGTGGTCCGAGCCTATATTGGCCTGACACTCATCAAGGCTGAGAGGTGGCGGCGTTCAATCAGCACGTGGTCAATTTGGATGAAAGTGGTCCCGTCTGGATTGGGCCACGTTATTTTGTGAACCGCTTTCCGCGCAAACCAGGTACTTCCAACCACCACTTCGTGTGATACTGCTTACTGGATAATGCGCAATCCGTTATCATTGGTATCCCTATGTAAGGTACGGGAGCCGACATATCGCCTGAATACGAGCTTCGTCCCTACTTGACTGTTGAAATCTTCAAGTATGATTTTGATATCATACTTGGGACAGGCTTCGAGGGTCCCCTCAACTGCCTCGTAGAAAGTATCCTTCTCCGACTCTGCAGTCTCCTCTATAGGGGCGTGAACGTTTATGAGGCTTGTATTTCTATACTTGCCTCGCAAACGCGGAGTGCATTATTTCGCTTATATTTTCAAAGCCGATAACAGCAGGTTTCATTTTTTGGCTGACTAAGAAACCTACTATTTTCATGCCTCTTGTCATTCAGGAACCGACCAGGAAATATCTCAAAAGCTTCAACGACATAAAACAGTCTAGATTTTGCTCTGAATCATCCTGTCGCAACCACATTAGCAAACATTCGACCACTGTGCAGCAGTTTGGGTAGTTGATATCAGCATTTTACCTTGATTGATTTCGAGAAAGCTTTCCACAGCGTAAACGAGTAGGATAAATGGAGATTCTACGTGGGGGTTTTCAATTTGATAGGACATTCTTCAGACTTTTCCTATCTGAATTAATAGGCATCATCCGACGAATTAGTAGCTCTAGATTCGCCTTTGCCGTAAAATCTAAAATCTAGAAACCACGTTATCTCAACAGCAAGGTCGAGTTGAGTTGTTGTGTGAAAGTGACCCAGCACTGTTACTCAAGAGCCCCAATTTCGTCAACACTTGTCTTAGTTGTTCTATCGGGTTACCCTGACCTGATACTTCGACGTTCGAAGCAAGTTACACATTGTCGTATTGATGAGGAGGCGGAAGTGGTAGTGGATAGGTCATACTTTTAGGAAATGGGAAATTAGGAATAAATTACAGAATTCTACGTGACAATTATTACGATAAAACTAATTCATTAACAATTTAATCTTCCCAATCGGGCAAAGGTTCTAACTTAAGCGAACTCCTTTGGTCGAATGTTATATTTACTGGATTCATATGTTTTGTGGGGACAAAATACAGAGGTGTAATTTTATTCCTGGTCCTCGTGGAAAGAAGATTTCACACTTTGCCTCGACTTTGAAGACGTATCGGATTTCGATCATTAAATAGAGAATTTACACGTCAATCCCTTTCATTTGTAGAACTTTAACAGACTATTTCATTTCATTATTTTATAGGGAGTTTACCTCATTTAATATTTTAATTATTTTCCCATCTAATGATGTATGTGTATAAACACCTTGTATGGCGGTTGTAGTTGACAACTCCTCTCTTTGAGTAATCTCTGTTGTATATATATATCCATTATGTATTTGTTTTATTATTGTATATATAATTTATTTGCCATGACAAAGTACCTCTGCTAGCCATGTGAAGTGGAATTGAAATGTTTATCAACCGTTAAGTCTCGAAGCACCTTTCCCCAAACAACAGAATATTTTCAGAAATCAGAAGATTTTATGCAATAAAAACTGTTCTTCCAACTTTGGTTTGAGCTACAAAGGAGATAATTCACCTTAGATAACCAATTATTTAGACTGCAAAATCCAGCCCAGCCGTCCTCTTGCTGAAGAGCTCAGTTGACTTGTAAAATGATACTTGCCTTGATATATACGAATGCGTGCTGGTGTATTTTATATTCAAACAAACGTAGCTATATCTATATCAATTCCATAATTCAGAGAAATCAATTAGAGAACAATCCCAGCCGGAAAGTTTCCAAGAGCCCAGGAAACGGCCACAAACTTTTCGAGTGCTTGAGGTTCACAGACAATTACGCTGCATAAATTCGATTCATTCTCCGTCTCACAAAGGACATTCCTTGCCGTGCACTACTCAGATACTCACCACATAAATCGAGAAGGCGATATCCTGCAAAGAATAAGTGAGTTTAACTTGGAGTGCCATGCAATTTTGCAGTTTGCAAATTTAATAAAGCGGAAACAAGGCCAAGCCAACTTCTATCTATTCACATTAATCATATTTCCTGCCAACAATCGCTCGAGTGCCAGACAGATGGTCCGGTGAATTACCACAAGTGACAAAAGTGATAAACTCTGCGAATTCTGATTAGGACGGCTGTATGGGAGTAGACAGGACTTAAACTTGCGGACGGACTTTGTGGCAGTTCGTGGTAAATTTGAGGCATATCAAATAGCAGTCAGGATCGAACTTTGTCTTATTTGCTATGACACTGTTAATACTTCTTTTCAGAACTTCCGAAACTTTTTTTAGTCACATTGACAGAAACGAAGCAAAGCTGTCATAAATAATTAACATTTGCGGAGGATTTTTTCTCTGTTATTCGACACATCAGATTAAGATTCTGGGTGGAGTAAACCTTTGATCAATTATCACCAAAATTCTGGTCAAACAAAATAAGAAGGCAAGTTACATCGAAAAGTAATCAGTTCATTTTTTGAAAAAGCAGGACTTTAATACTGCTATGCTGTAGAATTAGAAGGACAGCAATTATCATCAAGGATGTCGTAACCTGATTGCAGCTTTAGGCTACAACCCGGTTTTCCTGAACCATCTTATTCTATCGAGGTAATCGACGAATATTGTATATTCCAATGGGGCACTTGACTTTTTCTTAATATTTTGGAAACACATTGTATCCATTGATTCGTCCAAATTTTGTTTATTTGTCTGCCTATCTGTCACATACAGTTTGCTTGGATGCGTCGATTAAATCAAAATAAGGTTAGGATACGCAGGCGGGAATCTAACTATCTAATTTTGCGGATTTTATGACGAAATTTCCATACATGGCAAGAGAGAGTGTAAATCATTTTCGCCAAATTTATCCATGTAGATTGTCAAATTAATTAATACTGTTCCAAATCATTGGTGATTTTGATCCTGATTGTCAAATAGAAGATAAGGGTTGAAAAAGTACAAACTTAAATTGAAATAGGACTCATTTCCTGAAATGGCCTTCAGTATTTACTTGATTCAATTAATATATCAAATTGTTGAAACTTTCCAAAAACTCCATCTAACAAATCGGATAGCACATGACACAGAAGTTTTGTGGATATCCTACTTTTATTCACAAAGTTATAATAGGTCAAAACTGCCAATTTCGTGTAAATTTACTACATTCTAAGCTAGTTAATATATATATATAGTTAAAAAAGCCCGCGGACCCTCTTCCCATCCAACCAGACCGAGGGGCGACCAACCTAAGGATGGGCAGAAGGCAACATCCAAAGGCCTGCATCACAGCGATAATGCGCTTTAACACAAAGTGTGTGCGACCATGCGAAAATGTATTACCACATCCCGATTGTCGCAAACACTTCAGCCAATGACGCGAAGATTCTACACTACAGAGACATGGATCTTATCTCGAAGACAGTGCGGATCAAGACTGAAACCCATTAGGTCAGATTGTTACCGAACAGGACTCTTCAGACTATAGCGCTTTTTGCATCTCCATGTATAGTCCAGTCCTAAGATCGAGCGTTTTCAGCGCCTTATGTAAGTTCTGCGGGACTAATCCCGTCGCTGAAATTACTACTGGGACTACTTCGATCTTGTAGTCTCCAAGTCTGCTTCATATCGTCTGCCAAGGGGCCGTAGTTCCGGATTTTTTCGTGCTGCTTTTCAACAGTGTTCCGGGCCAACGGTACGGCTACATCGATTATAAAGCATGCTCGTTCTTCCTTCAGAAGCAGAACTAGATCGGGTCTGTTATGATTAACACTGTGGTCAGTGGCAATAGTGTGATCCCACAGTAGTTTGACCCGATCATTTTCCAAGATTCTCTACGGAGTATACTTATAGTAAGGATGGTAGGTTGCCACTAAGTTACACTTCAACGCAAGGTTTTGATGGAGAATCTTACAGAGGGAGTTATGACGATTGGTGTACTCGGTACTACTCAACATCCCGCACGCAGATGTTATGTGCTGGATGGTCTCCTCTTCACAGCTGCATAACCTACAACTGGAGTTGGTGATTGAGGAGTCGTTAAGAATGCACCGTTTATATTTTTTTGTTGGGAGCGAAGCATCCTGAATTGAAGTTAGGAATGCTTCGGTCTCATAGAAAAGTACACCATTTGTCAACCATTTGTTGGAGGCTTCGATGTCAATGCCTGGCAACAACAAATTTTTCATATGACCTCCGTGAATGGGTTCCTCTTTCCACATGTCGATCTTCTGTTGGACTGAAGTAACATTCGACATGGGATCCCATTCTCTGCTTCTCAAGTTTAAAGGAGATAATTTATTATCTGCCATGACGGTAGCCTGATGTATTTGGCTAGAGGATTGTTTCTCATAGAAAAACTCACGAAGAGAATGCACTTGATTGTAGTGCAACGTTTTTAAATCAAGTACCCCCCTTCCTCCCTGATGACGTGGGATAGTGATCCTCAATTTTTCGGCAGCTCTATTGTGCATGTTGTTGTTTGCAAGAACTACCCTTACCCGCGACAGATTCTAAATCAGTATTACTCCACTGTATCACACCGAAAGTGTATAGAAGGACGGGAATGGCGAAGGTGATGATAGCCATGATTTTATTTTTCCCGTACAGCTCAGTTTTAAGGACAAGATCCAGAGGCCGTTCAAATTCCCCCAGCAACTTAGATTTGATTATTGCCACAGCAGGTGTTGTTGCTTGCAATATGCCGAGGTATTTGTAGACGTCGTCCGAATCCATACCCCCAATTCGGATGTTATTTTGGCTGTATCCTTCGTTGTCGGTGTGTTTTCTCCGAACAATTGTATTTATACATTTTTCCAAACCCAACTGCATGCCGATATCCCTGCTGAACATTATTAATAAAAATAATTTAAAATTGAAATTAAATTAACTTTTATCGAGAATATAAAAGGATATTTATATTACTTAATTAATAATATATAATTTAAAACTTAATTGAAACTAATATACTTTTGATTTGTTATCTAAGTTACCTTTTCCTTAAAAAGTTTTGAGAAAAAATTCGTTTTTCTGGCTTGGCGGGAATGAGCGGCGAGCCGCCGGCGGGTGGCGGACCAGACCGGCCCCCCACCATAAGGCCTAGGGGCACTTGGATCGGTCGTGGAGTCCGCAACGAGGAGAATCCAGACTTGAAAATAGCCAAAGTGAGGATAGTCAATCTGGAAAGAAGAAATGGCGAGCTAGCGAAGACACTCGAAGATTCGAAAAATCAAATGACAATATTGATAAAAAAAAATGGAAAGCTTACGGAGCAGCTAATGGCTGGGGAGGCGGGCTCGCCGTGTCCAAAGGTAGCTAGAAAATAAGTGAAGCTTTCTTCGACTACTTTTGCAGTCATGGAGGAACCGGGCTGCCTTGAGGGCGAACAAGTTTTCAGCGGCGAATCGGTCCGTATGGAGGACATAGAGAACAGTAAAGCTGACGATACGAGAGTCAGTGACAACGGTGGCGATGGAAATGTCCCAGAAGAAGGTGCTAACCAGGCAAGTTGTAGTACTGAAGATGGAAAATTGGGTGAGTTTTTGCTCTATGTTTCCAAAAAATTCAAGAAAAAAAACGAAATTCAAGAAAAAACGTTAAATAATGTAAAAAATAATGCAAGTACTAGTGAAAATTTAAAAAATGGCCCGACTGGGGATACAATTAGCACCCGAAATAAAGAAAAGGGGGAAAGGGTACCCCCCATTAATGTTCATAAATTAGGTGGTAGAGATTTTGCCACTCTATTTAATGGGAGCGCGGGGTTCTCGAATTTTGCTATTAAAAAGACGGAGGCCGAGAGAGTCCAAGTCAAATGCGACAAAATTGCAGATTACAAAAAAGCACGGGAGGTTCTCGAGCGAGTGAAGGCTCCTCACTTCACCTACACTCCAAAGGAAGAGAAAGTGCAAACCTTCCTCCTGAAAGGCTTGGATGCGGAGGAAGAGCCCGATGAGGTGCTCAAAATGCTCCCGGAGACGGGAACTGAGGTCAAATTCCTCTCAGTGTCACGGTTTAGTACGAGGAGATCCGTTTTGGAAAAACGAATCCTGCCACACGATTTTAATAAATCTCCTAAAAGGTCGTTGGTTCTGATAGCTTACACGGCACACAAGAAGGTAACTGAGGTGTAAGTTGAACTTCAGAAGATGTTCAATAATATTAAGTTCTTCACGAATAGTTGGCGGATGAAAATCAATGCGCAAAAGTGTGAAACGATTCTGTTTCGAAATTCCTTGGCGTATGCCAGTAGGAACTTGAAAAGGAATTGGAGAGATTTCCACATTGTCGGGAACGAGGATACTTCTGAGCGCATTCCTCATAAGAAGTGCGTTAGATACCTGGGTGTGCGTCTTGACGAGCGTCTCCAATTTAACGAGCACGTTAAAGTCGCGCTAGAGAGGGCTCGCAAGGCATTCATGTCTCTTCAAAGACTCTTTTATGATCCACATCTTAGCCGGAAGGTTAAGATTATTTGCTATCTTACTTTGGTTAGACCGGTGCTCACCTATGGGTGTGCCATCTGGTTTAATTTGAGTGCTAGCCAAATGGAGAAAATAAGGATCTTTGAAAGGAAATGTCTGCGTGCTTGCACGGGGCTTAATAGGACTGCTTCGTCAAACTATGAGCACTATGTAACTAATGAAGTGATGTATGCTGCTGTGCCAAGAATCGACACAGTTATCGTCAGATTTATTCGGAATCATATATTGCGATCTGGTTCGCATGGTGAGAACCCTTGGGTTTCCCAGCCGTTCTACCCATTTCGAGAAAACTCTCACGACAGGCTTCATTCCTCCCGAACCGTTCGTGTATCTTGACAGGAATGGTCTAATTCTTGATTCTGCCGGTGCTGATTTTGCCTCCAGTTGTAACTTATACAGGGTGCGCAGCATAACTTCCTTTTTTCAAATCTCAATAGAAACTATTGTATGCATCGGAAAATATTTATTTATTTTTTATAGTGTAGGTACATGTCTAAAGGTTTTATTTACATTGTTTTGAAGATCAAATCTGTTAGGTGACGTCCCCCATTCTCCATACATTGCGTAAACCGATTTCTGGCGTTTGTCATGACTCTTGTTAGCATAGCAGGTGTTATGTTGGCAATTTCTTCTTGGATGTTGGTCTTCAAATCTTGTAGGCTTCTTGGACGGTTCACATAAACACGGGATTTCAAAAAACTCCATAGACAAAAATCACAAGGGGACAGATCGGGAGAGCGTGCCGGCCATTCCAAATCGCCTCTAATTGAGATAAGGCGCTCTGGAAAGTGTTCCCTCAAAACAGCCATCGATGCTCTTGAAGTGTGTGCTGTTGCACCGTCTTGTTGAAACCAAGTGTCCCCCAAATCCAAATTTTCTAGCCGTGGGGAAAAAAAATTCTGTAGCATGTTTACATACCGGTCGGAATTCACTGTCACTGTAACCTCATTTTTCTCAAAAACCCAGGGACCAATAATTCCAGCTGAGGAAATTGCACACCACACTGTGACTTTGGGTGAATGCAAAGGCTTTTGATGCAATTCTCGAGGGTTGGTGTCAGCCCAGTAACGCATGTTTTGTTTGTTAACCGACCCACACAAATGAAAATGGGTTTCATCGCTAAAAAAACAACAGCACCCTCGGGAACGACATCAAGAAGAAGCTTTCAGGCGTTCATCCGAGAATTGAAGTCACGTTCTGAAAGTTCCTGCATTATCGCCATCTTATAGGGATGAAAGTGAAGATCATGACGAAGAATTCTTCGCACAGAACGATTGGATAGTCCAAGGCCAGATGCGTGTTTGCGCGCAGAACGCCGTGGCGATCGCAACATTGACGCTCTCACTGCTTCAATGTTCCCAGGTGATCTAAAGGGCCGAGGGACTCCAGTACTTCCTTTTGTCGCACTTGCAGTTAGTCTGAATGTAGTGACCCATGTAACAATTGATTTGCGGTATGGAACGGGAGCCAACGGGGCTAAATTAAAGCGATTCCGAAATGCACGCTGTGTTGCAATAACCGAACATCCGCTTGAAAAGTAAACCTCAACGGCAAAGACACGCTCTTCACTATTCCAACGCATGATGGCGACTGAACCGTGTCGGGACAAAACTTTACAGTATCTCCTCTTGAACGAGACCACTAGCGCTCCGCTAAAACATCAACTAACTGAGTGACGCGCATTTTAAAAAAGGAAGTTATGCTGCCGCACCCTGTACATACATATGTTATTATTCTTTGTTTCTTTGTAAATATTACAACTCTTATTATTACCTTTTCTAACTATGAATGTTATTGTAAAAACATAAAAAAAAAACATATAAAATAAAATATAAAATTGTGGTTTTTTTAAGCGCAATAGTTTAAGTTAAAAGTATCTTTTGAAGCGATAAAACATTTATTACTATTATTACTTTTATATTTCTTTATTTGCCACTAAGGCCAAGTGAATTCTGTCGGGTTTTTGACCATTTCCCGACAACTTACTGTAAAATTAGATTTTTATTTGTTACTGTTCCTCTTCTCTGCCTGTAAATTGTTATTCGAAAACTTTGAGAACCCACAGTGGCCATTAGATTTAACTTATTTTTGTTATTTTAAAAGACGTTTTTCTTTACTGTTCATTTTTCCAATCTATATACTATTGTTACCTATTTCTTAAAAATAAAAACGATTTTAAAAACAAAAACTAAATCCCTGCTAAACTGGATGGTGATGTCCAGCAAGGAGGGAAGTTGGTTCTCGTCTTTGGCATACAATTTGATGTCGTCAATGTACATTAAATGGCTTAATGTACATGTCGACAATATGCCATGCTTGACTTGGAACCCGTATTTGCTTTCATTCAACAGATGGGATAGCGGATTCAAAGCCAAACAAAACCACAGTGGGCTTAGAGAGTCGCCTTGGAAAATGCCACGCCTGATTGGTATCTCTGCTGATGTTTGTGAGGATACCGATAGCTTCGTGCTCCAATTCTTCATTATTGTTCTCGGAAGAAGAACGACATTCGGGTTGATTTTATACAAGCGTAACACTTAAAGTCGCCACGAGTGTGATATGGAGTCAAAGGCTGATTTATAATCGATGTAGGCTGTCGAGATATTTCGTTTTTGGTGGACAGCCTCGGGAGCCTTTTGCGCATCCTTTTTGCTCCTAGCTATCAATTTATGAACATCAAGATGTTTTGAGGTGTTCGCGCACAAAACTGAAGTGAAGACCTTGTAGATGGTAGGAAGACAAATAATTGGTCAACATTTTGAAGGGCAAGAGGCATCCTGTTCCTTGGGGATGAGAAAAGTTATCCCCTTTGTGAAAAATTGCGGAACTAATTTCGGATCGACAATCATCTGATTAAAATTATTTGCCAATACCCTTTGAATGCTCTTGAATCGCTTCAGCCAGAAGTTGTGAATCTTATCAACTCCTGGCGCTTTCCAATTACCTATCTTTTCAAGGGCTGCTCCTACGTCAGCTTCAGTAATGTCAGGCATGGTCATTTCGGGGAGGGCCTCGCATGAACGCATAAGGTGTGGGAGCCACGCTGCTTCTCAATTGCAATGGCTAGGTTAGCTTCAAATACTTCTCTAGAAGTCTTCTACCTGATCCAGATCTAGGTTACTTTCCCGACTTGAGTTGGTGAGATTATATGATATATATGTTATGAAAGGTACCCGATCTCTTCGCTGTTCGCGATGATGAAGTGAACTTTTTAGTAAATAGTAAAACAGACTCAGATCTAAATTGTTTAAGAAGTTTATTTAAAGTTTCTTACTCCGATCGACAGACCTTCCGCTCGTTTCTTGTTAAGGGGGTCATCCCGTGTATTGGATTTGCGGAATCGAATTCTTTTTTCGGCATCAATTGTATGTAGATATAGTGTAGAATATATGGGCAAAGTGATTTTTTCATATTCGGAGTTGTTCGGAAATTATAGTGTTAAACACGTTCGCTGTAAGAAAGCTCGTATTTATCGATCCGAATGACCTTTGAATGACTTCGCTAAAAGGACAAAAATTGAAGCCAAGGCTATACATGTGTTTCTTCAAGAAACCTAACGTTTATGGATTAGCTATAGCAGATTAATGATCAGTTAAAGTTTTATGGCTAAAAATCGCATTCTACTTTTTAAATGCGTTTTTCTCGAAACTGCATATTGAAAATCGGCTGCCACCGTAGCCCAAAATCTATCCAACCAAATTCTTTGAAATTTTCACGACTTATTCAGAACATATTTATATGATCGGCAAACTGGAATAATTGCGATTCATTCAGTAGTTTTTTTTTTATTCATTGAAAAACCGTGAAAAAATACCAAAATTCGCAAAAAAAGTTTAACACGGCACCAAAAATTTAGCTTTTAATATTTTTAATAATCCTAGTTTACAGAATGTAGTTAAGTCTGTGTGTTCAAATACCGTTACCTTTTTTTCTTTAAGATTATTACAGCCCCCTCTAGCGTGGCAGCAGAAAAACACTTTTTTTTGGAGATGGATACATAAACTGCCCTGTATTTCGATAACGAACCATGCGATCGGGATGGAAATTGCTATGCATGCTCAAGATATTAGTAAATCTATGATGAAAAATTCGTATTTGTATCTTTATCCAGTTCTTCACAAAAAATTTCTAAACAAAGCTAAAAAAACGGCCTTTTTCACGGGATGACCCCCTTAATAAAACTGGGCGACATGTTTAGCCCGCAAGCTACATTTAAAAGAAAAAACCGATTACTCAGCATTATGGAATTTGGGAAAGTAATGAATTCCAAAGTCTGCGAAAATTGTACGTAGACGAAAAATTTTAAAGCGCGTGTAATCAAGTCACGTTTTTCTTCAGCGTGATAATATGATTTTCGAATCGTTACAACTCCCCTTTGTTACACGGAAGTTGGTCCCTCAACTTAATGAAATTTTGTATCCTTTTGTAATCGCTTTTTCCTTTTTCGTTTTACATTATTCTTTACAAAAAATATTTACTTTCTTATTTTCTAGGATTTTACAGTATTTTATTATAGTTAATCATTTTTTAGTTCACATAAATTTTTACAGATCCTTAGACGTGGTAGATTCTCAATAGTTGTTTCTCTAGATGTGTTTTCTTTCAAATATTCTACCGTTGGATGAATGGTAAGTTTTCTCTTTCTGTTTATACAAAAGCACTTCTTGAACAAGGTGAATTTAGCATTTTCGCGAAAACAGCACTTTTCTATAAAATAGATGATTCCAATTGCAATTATAGTTCCAAAGGTTGTACTATACCATTTATTTTCACACATCAATTTAGGCAAAGGTTTGATATTATTTTCCCAAAAATTGGATTGTTATGCTACTTCAGCCGTTAAGTATTTCAACTCCGGAATATTATTAGATGCTACTTTATTCATTGTAACGTTACTTTGCTTTATATCATCAAGATTCAAACTGAAACAACAATCTTCTAGTTCTACTAGTCAGTTTTGAATTCTCAGTTTTATGACATCGATGTTCGTAATTATGATAGTTTCAACTGAGTTAGAGATAATGAATTGTAAATTGTTTATTTTGTGCATCATATCTAATTTAAGGTTTAGTGTTCGAAATTGACAAAATGTATCATGATGCCTGAAATACAGTTCTGTCATACAAGTTTTTGAATAAATAGATTTTACAGATATTGATCTACAAATATTTTTATTTACGAAAACTTTACAATCAATATCATTTGACGTTGCATAATGTTCATGATCTTTGCTGATTATTAAATATCTTCGAAGATTTTCTACAGTTATTACATTATTTTCCTTTATATACGGGAAGATAAGAACTTAGTATAAATCAAAAATTTTCTTTCGTGACTGTATCAATGCTTATCAAAACATATACTTTCTTTTCTTTTATAAAAGCTTTCAATTTTAGATCTTCCATTAACTGTTGGTAGTTATTTATTAAAGGATCAATGGCTAAATTATCTTTCTCCCGCAATTTGTTCAATTGTTCCAAAAGTTGCTCCGATTCTAAAATAAACGGGTGTAGAATTCCCATTTGTAAAAATAATAGAGAGTCTCGAAAAGTTTCAATTTTCATATCAGTAACCTCGATTTTATGATTTATTTATGAGAAAAGTTCTTCGTTGTATAATTCCAATCTGATCAGTTTTTCATGTTCATTTGTATGATTATTAGCTTCCTCTATTTCATTGATGATTTCATTTATACGTGATTTAATTGTGTCCTGTTCCATATTCATCATTTTAGACTGTTTATTGATTTCTCTTATCAAAAGTAAATTTTTCTCCATGCCGATTTTAACATTGAGCTCATTCTTTTCAACTGTGTCTAAAACTGCTTTAATTTTTTCAGAATCAGTTACATCCATAGAACCAAATAAAAATTTCAAGCCTGAGCCCACCAAATTAACGAGTCCACGTTTGAGTCGAATGTTTGGGTTGTTTCCCAAAACACCATAGATGCTATTTAAGTTATTATTTATTCTTCGAATATGAAGTGCATTTTTTAATTGGAGTGTTTTTCATTGTTTAAGCTCCTCGATACATAGATTATTAATACTCAGCTAATTGTCTTATATTCGCTATTTCTATTTCTATTTCCGTTATGTCTAATGTTCTGATTAAACTTACTTCACTATTTAAGAAATGAGTTTCCCCCATATGTTTAAAATTAGCGCCAGGAAAGTCCAACTTTCTAATATTCAAGGCCTCGATGGTCCAGTTTGCGGCGATTCTGTAATATGTTCATCGTCACGTTTCATATATGGTTTAATATTTTTTATTGCGAGTATCTCTTGAATCTTTTATAACTACACTATGTGGGGCTTACTTAACTATCCTATAAGGTCCGACCCATTTCTGTTTAAGTTTATCATTTGAAATGAAAGTTTTTTGCTAACACTAATTGACCTAGTTAATAGTTAATGGTTTTACTAGTTGTTTTCTTGTCATATCTTTCCTTGGATTCATTTTCCTTATTTAAGTCATTTTTGGAAGCATTTTTTCTTATGTTTCGTAAGTGGTTTGATATGACATCGATTCTGTCCTCTGCTATGTCGCTGGTATGTGGAACTTTAAATACGTTAGGCTTAATACCAAATAGTAATTCATGAGGAGAGCAGCAGGTCGTGCTGTGTATTGTCTGGTTGTAACAAAGACAAACAAGACTCAACCTAGTCTCCCAATCCATGTCCTCTTTTAATTCATCCATTGTTGTTCCTAAATATTCGGCTAATCTGGCGTGTGAGCGTTCTACTGCTCCATTTGTTTGTGGATGATAGGAGCTAGTCGATATCATATTTATTCCCAACTTCCTATAAAATGTTTTCAAGCAACCAGGTGTCAGGTTTGGTGCATTATCTGACAGTATTTCAACTGGAGCTCCAAAGTTTAAGATCCAATATTTCAAGATTGTTTCCATTAATGTCTCACCAGTTTTATCCTGCAGTGGTGCGAAGCGAATATACTTAAAAATATTATTCTGTATGGTAAGGCCATTGATAGCGCTACTATTTGCTCCCGAGTAGCAGCACGGTCCCGCGGTATCGATTGATATACGCTCGTAAGGTTGACATTTCAGTTCACCAATTACTATTGATAAGCTCTTATTTTGACGTATGATTTTAAATTTCTGGCCATGTTCACAATTTCTTATATATTCTGAAATACCTTTATGCATGCCTGACCAATAATAATTTTCCTTTATGGCTGTTTCCAGCGCCTTTATGCCTCGGTGCCCGCCAACGTATCCATTATGATGCTTCTTTATAAGTTGCAGTCTATCTGTTTTGTCTACAACAATAATTTTATCATCATCATCAACGGCGCAACAACCGGTATACGGTCTAGGCCTGCCTTAATAAGGAAATCCAGACATCCCGGTTTTGCGCCGAGGTCCACCAATTCGATATCCCTAAAAGCTGTCTGGCGTCCTGACCTACGCCTTCGCTCCACCTTAGGCAGGGTCTGCCTCGTCTTCTTTTTCTACCATAGATATTGCCCTTATAGACTTTCAGGGTGGGATCATCCTCATCCATACGGATTAAGTGACCCACCCACCGTAACCTATTGAGCCGGATTTTATTCACAACCGGACGGTCATGGCATCGCTCATAGATTTCGTTATTGTGTAGGCTATGGAATCGTCGATCTTCATTTAGGGGGCCAAAAGTTCTTCGGAGGATTCCTCTCTCCAACGCGGCCAAGAGTTTGCAATTTTTCTTGCTAAGAACCCAAGTTTCCGAGGAATACATGCGGACTGGCAAGATCATAGTCTTGTACAGTAAGAGCTTTGACCCTATGGTGAGACGTTTCGAGTGCAAGAGTCTCTGTAAGCTGAAATAGGCTCTGTTGGCTGACAACAACCGTGCGCGGATTTCATCATCGCAGCGATTATCGGTTGTGATTTTCGATCCTAGATAGGAGAAATTGTCAACGGTCTTCAAGTTGTATTCTCCTATCCTTATTCCTCCCGTTTGACCAGTGTGGTTTGATGTTGTTGGTTGGTTGATTTTCGGTGCTGATGTTGCCACCATATATTTTGTCTTGCCTTCATTGATGTGCAGCCCAAGATCGCGCGCCGCCTGCTCGATCTGGATGCAGGCAGTTTGTACGTCTCGGGTGGTTCTTCCCATTATGTCGATATCGTCAGCATAGGGCAGTAGTTGAGTGGACTTAAAGAGGATCGTACTTCTGACATTTATATCAGCATCATGGATCACTTTCTCTAGGGCCAGATTAAAGAGGACGCAAGATAGGGTATCCCCTTGTCGTAGACCGTTGTTGATGTAGAATTGTCTTGAGAGTGATCCTGCTGCTTTTAACTGGCCTCGTACATTGGTCAGGGTCAGCCTAGTCAGTCTTATTAATTTTGCGAGATACTCTCATGGCCATGTACAGTTTTACCCTGGCTCAGGCGGCTTTAAAGTCGATGAACAGATGATGTCCATGTTGTCCATATTCCAACAGTTCTTCCATCGCTTGCCGCACAGAGAAAATCTGATCTGTTGCTGATTTGCCTGGAGTGAAGCCTCTTTGGTATGAGCCAATGATGTTCTGGGCGTATGAGGCTATCCGGCCTAGCAAGATCTATCTTATAGATGGTACTCAGCAACGTGATACCTCTATAATTGCTGCACTGTGTGATATCTCCCTTTTTATGTATGAGACAGATAATGCCTCGTTGCCAATCGTCAGGCATTGATTCGCTGCCCTATACCTTGAGCACAAGTTGATGAACCACGTGGTGTAGCTGGTCGCCTCCTTATTTAACTAATTGGGCCGTAATTCCATCGGCTCCTGGCGACTTATAATTTTTTAGCCAATGAATTGCACGGACTCTTTCTCCTAAACTTGGTGGTGGCAGTATTTGTCCGGCGTATTCAGTTGGTGGGACCTTCAACTCGCCGAGGTTCTGGTTGTTCAGTAGCTCATCAAAATACTCAACCCATCGCTCCAATATGCCCATTCTGTCGGAAATCAGATTTCCCTCTTCAGCTTCATCCTGCTGACTTGTTGGTAAAACTTCCGAATCCTGCGCCTGGTGCGGTTGCTCCCTGTACTTTTCTAGTTCACAGACTTGTTGGTTCTCCCAGGCTTCCTTTTTCCGTCTGTAAAGTCGCTTCTACGCTCGACGGAGTTCGTGATAAGTCTCTGCGCGTGCCCGCGTTCTTTGAGAATGCAACATTACTCGGTATGCGGCATTTTGCCGCTCCGATGATAGCTTACATTTATCGTCAAACCAGCCGTTCCGACTCCTTTTGCGACTGGGGCCAAGTATGTTTCTGGCCGTGTCCATGATAACGTTCTTCAGATGATTGTGAAGAGCATTTATTGATGCTTCATCTCCAGGTCCTCTGTTGACTGCAACAACCATTCCGTGTAACCCTGCTAGTTGAATAATCCGCAGTCCGCTATCATTTGTATTTTCGTGTAAGCTATGGGAGCCAACGTATCGCCTGAATACCGGCTTCTTCCCTACTTGGCTGTTGAAATAGCCAAGTATGAGTTTACCACTGCCTCGTAGAAGGTATTCTTCTTCGACTCGGCAGTCTCCTCTGTAGGGGCGTGAACGTTAATGAGGCTTATATTTCTAAACTTGCCTCGGAAGCGCAGAGTGCATAGTCGTTCGCTTATGTTTTGAAAGCCGATAACGGCAGGTTTCATTTTTTAGCTGACTAATAAACCTACTCCGGGCATATGGTTTACTGGGTGACCACTATAATATATGGTGTAGTGGCTCTTCTCCAGGAAACCGGTCATTGTCCATCGCATCTCTTGTAACGCTGTTATATCAGCCCTATATTGGGACAGAGTATCGGCTAGCTGGTCATCAGCTTGATCTCTGTACAGGGAGCGCACGTTTCATGAGAAAATGCGCAAATCGTTGATCCGTTGTCGTTGCCGGGTTCGTTGTTTTAAAGTCCATCCTGTGCGAGGCTCCTTTCGTGGCTTTGTAACATCGGTTTTCATGTAGGGTCGTCAGCCCTACCCAACCCCCAACCTGGAGTACCAGTTGGTACAGTTTGTCCCGTTTTTAGGCGCGGGAGACTCGCCTTCATCCTTCTCCGTCTGCAGCTTTTCGTTAAGAAAGAGCTACCAGCGGTCACAACGTGGAGATGAAGGTAGGGTTTGGTAGTAGAGCTATTGGTGTTGGTTCAGCAGGCATTTCCCAGGTTTTATGCTCCATCGTGGGTACCAATCCACGTTACGCCCTGGGACCTATACTACCCTTTGACCCTGTGCCCACCCTGTTCTACTTTGATTGTTTGTTGGAATTTGACTTATTTTTATTAAGGTCTCTACTTGATTTACAATTCCGCGCTATGTGGCCAAGTTTGCAACAGCTGTAACATTTTACAGACCATTTTACATGACTAACATTAGGTAACCGATTTTTCTTAGAAAAATCCCTACTGGTATTAGTTTTAAAAATGTAAGCCGTTGCTCTTCTTCCTCAGCAAGCCTACTCGCCTCTTCTACGGTTTTCGGTCGCTACGTTATGACGTAGGTAGAAAAGGTTTGCCGCAGTCCATTAATAAAGACTGTAAGGGTTTCCTCTGTCAAATAATTAATTTCACCAGGCTGAAATTCTTTTGTAACTCTGCCACTTCTTAGCTATAAGATGCGGCGTTGTAAGGTTTGCACACGCTGGGTGTATGAAACAACAGTCTCGTCGTGTCCTTGTTTGATACTAACGAGTTCTCGATGTAATTGGAGTGCACTGTGCGGTTCCTGATACACTGCTTTTAACTCAGATTTTAAATCTTCCCACCCACACAATTCCTTATTCATCAGAATAAGTTGAGCATCGCCTTTGATTTGTGTTTGGATGTGCCGAAACAACACAGACTTTTGCTCCTCTGTGGCCAATTCCATGGCCTGCGTACAACTGTTTAAAAAGTTGAACACATCGTCAGATTTCCCTGAGAAGGGCTGAACAAACTTGAACAAATCCCATAAAGAGCACATACTGTTTTCAGTAATCGTTGTTTCACCTCGTGTATCCGAATCGGAACTCAGACTATTAACACAACGGTTCCCGATTTCACTAAATGTGGATCTACCCGTAAAATCCGAGAAATTCCCTATAATTCAAAAGGTGTTCAGAATTTCCAATAATAATTTGAACTTTTACGTCACTTTTCGACTCAATGCTAAGAATTTACAGTGAAAAGATCACTCATTAAAATCTCTAATGATATGTTCTTTGAATGAAAGAAAAAGCTAAAATTTCAACCACAAGAAACCTTCGATACGAAAAAAAGGGATTTAATTTCTTCTCGAGTGCACTTTGGAAAGAAGAGAACAAACAAACAGGAGAAAGTTGCGATTATCTTCTGCACACAATATTATGGACTATTTCACTTCACACTGATTTAGCTAGTACTTAATTAACTAACACTTTTTATAATATCTAGTACTACTGATTTGGGGATGATGAAGAATGTTGTACTCACATTTTTAATCCGTAGATGATCCTGTGTAGCTGGATTCTCCTATCGCTGTCCCAGTTGTGTACGTAATTGAATGTAGCTCGATAGAGTCCTGCTGGAGTGATGCTGGAGAGCTCTGCGTTGAAGTCAGATGATTATTTTGCCGGAATCCATCAGCTTTCCGTAGAAGTTGAATCAGGTCCAATTCGATACTGTGCGGTTCCCACCGCTGCCACCATAAATTTATTATGAAGGGAATCCAAGGTCAGGGCTTCCCAACAATGGTTGCTTCCAGAAAATGATCTATTCGATCTGTTCGCTGTTCGCGATGATGCAGTGAACTTTCTAGTAAATAGTAAAATAGACGCAGATCTAAATTGTTTAAGAAGTTTATTTAAAGTTTCTTACTACGGCCGACAGAGCTTCCACACTTCTAGTTAACAAAACTGGGAACATGTCTAGCCCGCAAGTTGCATTTAAAAGAAAAAACCGATTACTCAGCATTATGGAATTTGGGAAAGTAATGAATTCCAAAGTCTGCGAAAAATTGAACGTAGACAAAAAATTTTAAAGCGCGTGTGATCAAGTCACGTTTTTTTCGACGTGATAATATGATTTTCGAATCGTAGCATACATATATATATAATATATGGTGCTAAAACCCATTGATGCACTAACGACTACCTCCCAATCTTGTTAAGGTTTTGCATCAAGCAAACCTTATGAACATCGGTTTACTGCTTTTCTGTCTTTCGTTAGAAGGTGGAAAAGTTCAAAACCTACTACTTTTTGCCTTCTTCTCGCCTTAGCTGTTGATGAATCTTTTTGAGCTCATTTACAACTTGATCTCAAACTCTCCGGTGTTAAACGCCAGTATGCGATCGCCTCCTGTTTGTCTGTCTGTCTACCATACCCGGTTTCTTAGAAACTGTTGATACGAAATTTTGTAGAAAGGAGGAACTGTGAATCCCTTTGCACGCAAAGGAGTGTAATGTCGCGTACACATATTTGCCAAGCCTTAACAAAAAGTGCAAGCGCAAGCGTACGGATAGGGTGTTTGGCTTGGTTCCTAGCGCTTGTTGGCGATATGGCGCGACCACACACTTGCTAAGCCTCAACAAACTATCGTTTTTCGCGAAAATCAAAGGGTGTGTGCGAGATGAAGGAGCGATGTGAAATGTAGTTTGTGAATGAACCTTGCCGGCTTGGAACGAACTTCGGCGACGTCGGCTGTTTATTGTACATTGCAATTGCAAGCGAGTTGCAACCCGCATTGTATGTTTCTGGGAGTTTGGGGTCTGCCAGCAGAAAACGAATCAAAAGTATTTTCACTGCGCGGAGGTACTTACTTTAAAAATGAAACTTATGTTTTTTCTATAATATACTTGTAAAATATAATATTTCCACTTACCAAATGAAGTCGATATTTATAGCACTGAATGAAACATGAAACATGTCGGAATACCGAAAGCTCGCGCTTCGGGTATAAAGGTTTGTGTTCATCTTATGTAAGAAATTACAACAAGCATTTTTCCATCCGTATATAGCTACAAATCCAACATATTCCTTCATATTTTTCAAAATAACGAGAGATACGTATATATTACAGCCATAGATATGACGCTCACCTTAAACAAACAAACTGCCTATCTCCAAATACTGTACATTCACATGCGCGTATATAAATTGATCGTATCGTACAGGGTGCGGCAGCATAACTTCCTTTTTTCAAAACTCAATAAAAACTATTGTATGCACCGGAAAATATTTATTTATTTATTATAATGTAGGTACATGCCTAAAGGTTTTATTTACATTATTTTGAAGATCAAATCTGTTAGGTGACGTCCCCCATTCTCCATACATTGCGTAAACCGATTTCTGGCGTTTGTCATGACCCTTGTTAGCATAGCAGGTGTTATGTTGGCAATTTCTTCTTGGATGTTGGTCTTCAAATCTTGTAGGGTTCTTGGACGGTTCACATAAACACGGGATTTCAAAAAAACCCATAGAAAAAAATCACAAGGGGACAGATCGGAAGATCGTGCCGGCCATTCCAAATCGCCTCTAATTGAGATAAGGCGCTCTGGAAAGTGTTCCCTCAAAACAGCCATGCTCTTGAAGTGTGTGCTGTTGCACCGTCTTGTTGGAACCAAGTGTCCCCCAAATCCAAATTTTCTAGCCGTGGGAAAAAAAAATTCTGTAGCATGTTTACATACCGGTCCGAATTCACTGTCACTGTAACCTCATTTTCCTCAAAAAACCAGGGACCAATAATTCCAGCTGAGGAAATTGCACACCACACTGTGACTTTGGGTGAATGCAAAGGCTTTTGATGCAATTCTCGAGGGTTAGTGTCAGCCCAGTAGGGCATGTTTTGTTTGTTAACCGACCCACACAAATGAAAATGGGCTTCATAGCTAAAAAAACAATAGCGCCCTCGGGAACGACATCAAGAAGAAGCTCACACGCGTTCATCCGAGAATTGAAGTCACGTTCTGAAAGTTCCTGCACTATCGCCATCTTATAGGGATGAAAATGAAGATCATCACGAAGAATTCTTCTCACAGAACGATCGGATAGACCAAGGGTAGATGCGTGTTTGCGCGCAGAACGCCGTGGCGATCGCAACATTGACGCTCTCACTGCTTCAATGTTCTCAGGTGATCTAACGGGCCGAGGGACTCCAGTTCTTCCTTTTGTCGCACTTGCAGTTAGTCTGAATGTAGTGACCCATGTAACAATGGATTTGCGGTCTGGGACGGGAGCCAACGGGGCTAAATTAAAGCGATTCCGAAATGCACGCTGTGTTGCAATAACCGAACATCCGCTTGAAAAGTAAACCTCAACGGCAAAGGCACGCTCCGCACTATTCCAACGCATGATGGCGACTGAACCGTGTCGGGACAAAATTTTACAGTATCCCCTCTTGAACGAGACCACTAACGCTCCGCTATGATATCAACTAACTGAGTGGCGCGCATTTTAAAAAAGGAAGTTATGCTGCCGCACCCTGTATATACAAGACAGTATGTACATATATAGTACGTATATTAAACATGGTTGGTTTAGTGTAAAAATATATCTATCTGAATTAGACACTACCCGCAAAGTTCATTAGCACGCATATACTATATACCTACGTGCACACATGTCTGGTTGGAATAATTGCTATTCACATACAAATGACTAAAAAACTAAAACAAAATAATTCTTTGGCACCCCATTCATAAGAACTCATTTCGTTGTGGCATTGACGAATTGATATGTGATAATGACGTCATGCAGGTTGTAGAGTGCACGAAATTCACAAAAACTAGTAAAGTTTTACTCCTATAACTTTGTTCATAATAGTTAGGTTTTCTTCAAACGTGGCCAAATTGTGCATTATGTTCTTTATTATACGCATGCCAAATGTTACACTTTTTCGGGGTCACAATTTGAGCCCTCACTCCCCTATGTTTCACCCAATTTCAAAAAGTACTAATTGAGACCTTTCATTTGATACCCCACATGGCTACATTCTGCGAAAAAAAATTTGCTCCCTCCGTTGACATGTATGGGGAGCCCCCTTTAAACTTAATTCAAAATGGCGCCACTTACTGCATGTAAAGGGAACACCAGATTACATACTCTCACCGATTTTCATGACAATCGGTCTAGCCGTTTCCGAATAAATCGGGTGTGACAGACAGACACTGACTCGATTCTAATAAGGTTTAGTTTCACACAAAACCTTAAAAATGTATATGCGCGTGTCCTTCCTCCAAGCTACTTGTAGATGAATTTCGAAGGATAATTCGCTCACAGATTTTGTAAAGATAATTTGCCATTAATCCTAATTAAGGAAACTCTGCCATTGGTACCCACTGGATTGCGCCAAGGGGAAAACGTGCTGCGTCGGCTTAACATTAGCCACATATGTGCAAACAAGTTGTCAGGTAGGTTGTTGGGTGCAAGGAGATTGCGCGTTAGGTGGCAAATTGGAGTTGATCGTTTGTGGCTAGCGTAACGGACTCGGACACGAGGACAACGTTGATAAGCAAAATCAAGGTTAACATTTGTTGAAGGTGTCGAGTTAGCGGCTAGGGATATATTTTTTTTCCACCGAATTTAGTCAGTTGTAGTATCAAATGAAAGGGTCATACTTTTAAAGCTGCTAAATTCTGACATATGTTGCAAGAGGAACGAAGGCGGCAACTGGAAATTGATAATCTCTTTCATGGACTCGTCCTCAGAAACTGCTCAGCAAAAAAATCTAAAAAACCAAATACGAATTTTTCGCCATATGTTTATTAATATCTTGAGCATCAGTAGTAATTTTTCCAGCTGTGTCCAACTGTCGGTTCATTATTGAAATACAGAGCAACTTATACACCAATCTCCAAAAAAGGTGTTTTTCTGCTGCTACGCTAGATGGCGCTGCGATCATTTTAAAGAAAAAAAAGTAAACGGCATTTAAACGTGCGGGCTTAACCATAGTCCGCAACCTAGAGCTGAAAATATTTCTTTTTTGAGAAATGCGGGCTCCTAAGTCCGCATCAAAATAATGCTGGACCGGACCAAATTTTTTTGGTCCACGGACCCCTCGTTTAGGGCTTAGCACCCAAACTTTAAAAAAATGTCAGGCGATGACGGCTTTACGGTTTCTTACCAGAGCAGAAGCAAATCGTCAGACGCTGCCTGCCAGGACAGAGGTGAGGTAGCGTCTGACGACTTGCCTCTGCTCTGGTAAGAAGCGGAGGCCTAAATGAGGGGTCCGTGGACCAAAAAAAGTTGCTCCCCATTTGGTCCGGTCCAGCATTAAGTTGATGTGGACTTAGGACCCCACAATTTAAAAAAAAAAACACTTTCTTGTTAGCTAAATGCGGCTATAATACTCGCCTTTGTTTATTTTTACTTCCTCATGATATTCAATGAAAATTATCCTAGGCGCATCCCAAAAAACCGACGCCACCTTGCATGCAGATGGAGCGATCTTCGCCTTCTTGGAGCCGGTTCTCCTTTTTGAGCCCAAAGTTTTGTTTGCTTTTTGTCTCGGGTGTGAAAAAGTGCGGCCGTGTTTCATCGATAGTTACGAAACGGCGGCGCCTCTCTGTATTGCCTCGAGTGAGAACAAACACCGCAAACATCTTGCGCACAGCTTTCTCATGTTAAAATTTTCAGTTAATATGCAATGTACCGCACTTTTTAAAATCCCTACTATGTCTGCTAACTCGCGCACTTTCAACCGACTCTCATTTAGTACCGCTTTGTGGATTTTCTTCACCATTTCTGGAGGCGTCACCTCATTTGCCCAACTACTGTGAGGCCCACCTCGGCAGCTCGTACGGCCTCGTTTTAACTCTGCTACCCGATGTTTTATTGTTGTAAATGAAGGAGAAGACTCACCCAGAGTAGAATCTAGTTTAGCTTTTATATTGGTTGTGCTGAGGTCTTTTAAATAAAAGTATTGTTGTATTTTGACCATTTCACACAATTTCACCATTTCCACAAATTTACTAAAAATTGATGGCTACCAAACAAATACTAAACAATGTGGCATTTCCAATATTGAAACAAATGCGTGGGAGATTATGCACTTTCTAATACAGTGTTATTTTTCAAACAACCACCGCCATCGCTATGTCCGGTAGGGTACTTTCCGGACAACCCCCGCACTTTCTGATGAAGCGAATCATCGCTATGAGTATCCTTCACTTCAACCTTAGGTTGGTAACACCTTAATTTTTTCCAGTATTTGATTTTCTTCAATATATGTATGTAATATGCACTTGAAAAAAATGCACTTAATTTGATGTTTTTCAGTATTGATTCATTAAAGATTTTACCCTTCCTTCCATCTTCTTTTAGCTCCGAGCGGAATTTTTCAGACTACAATTTTATATTCCATATGAGATAGCAAAAGTAGGGAGGGAGATCAAAAGCTGATCCCGATTTAATTTGAAACTTAAGGCAGTATAATACTAGTGTATGAATTGCAGAGATTCTTTTACGCTTCGGCGTTATCCCACGAGAGGTGAGTTCCTTTATTTTTCACCTTCGCCCTACGTTCAGTGTAACTGAACGGATTATTCTCTTCGGAAAATATAAATAGTTGCCATAAACTCCTATGTGGGCCATAGCACGTTGCCTGGTAATTCTAAGGTGACTATATCGCATGGAGCAGCCCCCGTCATCGTTTTGTAATATGGAAAATGTCAATGAGGGATATGTGGCCCGAATACAGACGGAGTTCTTCTATTGACATTGTCTCTGGCCAGACGACCCAGATGATATGGCGGAAACAGGTGCTAACGAAAGCTGGTAAGTAACAATGGTGGTCACTTTCCATGTACTGCTTATATATGAGCTTACATAGGAGGCAATGTGGTCAGGATTGCGCTCGCCCGAGCTTATTATCCTGGTTATCCTTATTCACTGCTGGGTCGACTTGTATCCGACGTCAAATCACGATACAAATTCCACTATCACCAATGAGATTTGAACCGTGACCTTCCGACAGCCTTGAGTTCTAACGACTTAGCTATCCGGACACAGAGGACCATCCTCGGCCAACTATCTCATTTCTATACAAAGATCCTTTTGCAAGCATAGAAGATTATATACGTCTTCTTAACCCTCAGCTTTATGAATACTTTACATTGGAGGAAAGTGCCAAACATTTAGTCGCGCGAACCGTAATGCAAACGTTACCATATGAAAGACAGAGTTTAATCCTCATGAGGTTTCTAAAAGAATTTCTCTCTGAGAAGCACCTCTGATCACACTCTCTTCAGTGCTCCTCTTAGAGTTTCCCATTATCGGTTAATGAGTGACAATAAAGACATCCTCATCATAGCTTTTCTAACTGGAGAAGAGTAGGGCGGTGTACTACCGTTGTGACATAGCTCATCTCGTGATCGTTCTCGGCCTGCTTTATTTCTGCCACAGGAAGTCGCAGGAACTCAAATCCGAATAGAGAAAGGGTATGCATGCTCCTCCTAGCGGGAATGCATGATCTATGTCTGTCCCGATCAGTGCCCTTGTGTTAGAATTATCTATACTACCCTCAGCATTATCTGCTTAAGTAAGGGGATCGTCAGTCCCCGTCGAGAGGTAAGATAAACCTACTGCCCGGCCTGAACAATTTTGGTTCACCTGAAGGTCGTTTCCAGTGGCAATCGTGGGGAGGTTGTGAGGACTTCTCCAATTATACAACCTTAACCTGAAGAATAATCAGACCAAGCCGCCAATCCTTATGGTATATGCCGCCAGACTCGGATGGGTCCTGCAAAGGAATCTCTCAAATGCAAAAGGTAATCTCGGTAATTCAAATGTTCCGTAAACTGGAGACCCTCATTAACCTACCATATTCATTCGCTGTTGTTCTAGACCGACGAGGGTCAGGCTCGTCATATCGTACTCTCTCATGCTCGATTAAGGATTTATAAACGTGGAGATGCCTATTTGGTAAATTATGGATACTTAAGAAAGATAAGAAAGGTGGAATGTAGCAATTGATACCTCAACCTGCATTTAGGAGTTCGATTATGAAATATGTTGATTTAAATAACTACATATATCTGAAATTAAATTACATAGCTTGGTACAGCTTCTGAAAAAAATCATAATAAGGTCACAAATTTTGTAAATTGATATGTGTGCATTTGGGCTCAGCATAGGTCTATCAACCGCTTTTCATAAAGTAGTGAAAGTTTTTGTCAACCAAAGATTATATTTTCTTTAGAATAGTAAAATAGTAAAATATTCCTTGTGCACACACAACCCAACTGGACAACTTTACCAATTGTAAACCGCAATCAAAGTTTTGTCCGCCCGGAGCTCACGATTATAGAGTGGTCGTCATAGCAGACCTTTCTCATGTAGTTTAACTCTATAATCTAGACTTTATGTGATCGTGCGACTACAATGCCCACCAACCCCCACCTCTATGGCGAAAGGGGCTCCGATACCAGGGCGTGTTACAAAACTTAAGCAAACCTGACTGTAATTTTCAATCTAGTACTTGACGAAATTTATTTGTTTAAAAGGACTCGATGTCGTTCCGTTTCGTGCTTCAATTCAAATGCAAATTTAGTCTTTGGCACTTACTGGGACAAGCCGCATGTTTCCTAGACAACTCCCCACGTGCAGCGTAAAGTGAAATGTTATGCGAATGGAAGGACTTCTGCCGTATGAGGACATATGCTTGTTGTTTGGAGCAGAAGTACCGTTGCAATTTGATATGTAAATTTCTAATTATCGCCAAAGGTTTTCCTGCGGACCCAAAATGCACCTTACATCGACAAATATTTTGATTTTATGCCCCCAACAGAACAGCTTAACAATAAACATCAGATCCTGATGGGCTTCACAGTTTGTTCTGCAGGAAACTGCTTCTCATGGGTTTACTAGTCATGGAACAGAGCACGCAACAAGGAAGCCAAGCTAAGTAAGAGTGAAACCATTCGTGTATATTGTTTGATATAATATTGTTTATAATATTGGAGGGAGGTAAAAATCTAACTTTCACTTTACATATGAAACAAACTGTCTATGCACTAATACGATCCAACTAATGTTCTTAAAATCATTCAAAGCAGGATCATTTTTTGGATGCAAACTACACACGCACCTAAACACAATGCACCTTGCAAAGACATACTTTCCAGTGTTGGTTGACCGTATTAAATTGCAGTATGCACTTACCAACCAGCAGTTTGCTGGGCTTCCCTTTTCGAGTGCTTCTGAATATGGAAATATTCAAATAACGCTCCGGTTGTCCGAATAATTCATGTGCAAAAGTGGTAACAGTCTTGATGAGCTCTGTTCCTATATTGCGACATCTATTATTATAAATATAAGGGCAAGAAGAGAGGTGCAAATAGGTGCATATCAATGAATGCAAGTAATCTGCTCGCTTTCTCAAATTGTGCGGACCATCCGACCCCTCTCTTCATTCTGTTTGTCTCCCTTCCTTTGACTTTTTATCCATAAGGGAGAATCATGTAGGCCAGTAGCGACAGTATTGTATCATTAAGTATATATGTCAATTAGGTCTACTATTGTTGTTTACCTTATTAAAATCAGTTTACTGTCTGTCTGCCCCACTGTCACACACACTTTTCGAAAAAACGGTTACACCTGTTGAAGGTTTCTTTTCGGGGCAGTTATTATTTTTGACATTCGTTGCAAACGGAAGGAACGCGGCGATCCGAGATAAGTCAGTTACTTGAAAGATATATTCTCAGAAACTATGCAACCAAAAAATTGGAAAAAACATGGCGGTCCATGGTATTTAAACTTCGAAATAGTGTTATAATATCTCCTCAAATAAAGTCATAAATACAGGGTGCGGCAGCATAACTTCCTTTTTTCAAAACTCAATAAAAACTATTGTATGCATCAGAAAATATTTATTTATTTTTTATAATGTAGGTACATGTCTAAAGGTTTTATTTACATTGTTTTGAAGATCAAATCTGTTAGGTGACGTCCCCCATTCTCCATACATTGCGTAAACCGATTGCTGGCGTTTGTCATGACTCTTGTTAGCATAGCAGGTGCTATGTTGCCAATTTCTTCTTGGATGTTGGTCTTCAAATCTTGTAGGGTTCTTGGACGGTTCACATAAACACGGGATTTCAAAAAACTCCATAGAAAAAAATAACAAGAGGACAGATCGGGAGAGCGTGCCGGCCATTCCAAATCGCCTCTAATTGAGATAAGGCGCTCTGGAAAGTGTTCCCTCAAAACAGCCATCGATGCTCTTAAAGTGTGTGCTGTTGCACCGTCTTGTTGGAACCAAGTGTCCCCCAAATCCAAATTTTCTAGCCGCGGGGAAAAAAAATTCTGTAGCATGTTTACATACCGGTCCGAATTCACTGTAATTGTAACCTCATTTTCCTCAAAAAACCAGGGACCAATAATTCCAGCTGAGGAAATTGCACACCACACTGTGACTTTGGGTGAATGCAAAGGCTTTTGATGCAATTCTCGAGGGTTGGTGTTAGCCCAGTAGCGCATGTTTTGTTTGTTAACCGACCCACACAAATGAAAATGGGCTTCATCGCTAAAAAAAACAATAGCACCCTCGGGAACGACATCAAGAAGAAGCTCACACGCGTTCATCCGAGAATTGAAGTCACGTTCTGAAAGTTCCTGCACTATCGCCATCTTATAGGGATGAAAATGAAGATCATCACGAAGAATTCTTCTCACAGAACGATTGGATAGTCCAAGGGCAGATGCGTGTTTTTCGCGCAGAACGCCGTGGCGATCGCAACATTGACGCTCTCACTGCTTCAATGTTCTCAGGTGATCTAACGGGCCGAGGGATTCCAGTTCTTCCTTTTGTCGCACTTGCAGTTTGTCTGAATGTAGTGACCCATGTGACAATTGATTTGCGGTCTGGGGCGGGAGCCAACGGGGCTAAATTAAAGCGATTCCGAAATGCACGCTGTGTTGCAATAACCAAACATCCGCTTGAAAAGTAAACCTCAACGGCAAAGGCACGCTCCTCACTATTCCAACGCATGATGGCGACTGAACCGTGTCGGGACAAAACTTCACAGTATCCCCTCTTGAACGAGACCACTAGCGCTCCGCTATGACATCAACTAACTCAGTGGCGCGCATTTTAAAAAAGGAAGTTATGCTGCCGCACCCTGTAGTATGTTATTAAATTTTGAAAATTTGCTGCATACTCCCTCAAGTTCAAAACCTTACATATATTGTAGGTTTTGTAGTAAAATAAGTTGTGATGTGGAGGAGCATTCTGAAAAGTTTGGTTGCAATCTTACTATTATTGTACAAAATAAAACCTTATTAGAGTGGATTTACTATCTGTCTGTTTGTCACACACAGTGCTCAGAAAGGACAGTACTGATTTAGATGAAATTTGGTGGGACGGTGGAAACTGCGAACGCTCATACATGCAAAAGCGGGATGTCGATTTCTTTGTACGCTAAATATGGCCCTGCAGAGGTATTAAATGAAATTTCTCGATCAGTATTCCGCAATGTTGGCCTCAATTTTTGAATTAAATGCAATAGGACCGAGGACGAAGGTGTATATACCTTGCATGCTGATATTTGTTTAAAAAAAGGAAAGAATCGGAAGAATAATATTAATTATGGGGTTCATCCCGTGTGTCGGATCCGCGGAATCAGTTATATCTAGATATAGTGTAGAATATACGGGTAAAGTGATTTTTTGATATTCGGAGTCGTTCAGAAATTATAGTGTTAAGCACGTGATAAGTCACATGCCAGATTTATGTCGATCGCCGTAATAAAGCACGTATTTATCAGTCCAAATGACGTTCGAATGACTTCGCTAAAAGGACAAGAATTGAAGCTAAGGCTGTACATGTGTTTCTTGAAAAGGCCAAAAATTTATTGATTAGGTATAGCGGATTAACGGTCATTTTAGGTTTTAAGGTTAAAAATCGCATTCCACTTTTTAAATATCTTTTTCTCGAAACTGCACGTTGAAGATCGGCCGCTAAAAGAGCTCAAAATCTATCGAACAAAATTCTCCGAAATTTTCACGACTTATTTAGAACATATTTCTACGGTCCGCAAACTAGAATAATTGCGATTCATTCAGTGGTTTTTTTATTCATTGAAAAAGCCGTGAACAAACACCGATCAATTCACGAAAAAGAGTTTAACACGGCACTAGAAATTTAGCTTTTAATATTTTTTAATAATCCTAGTTTGTAGTTAAGTCTGGACATTAAAATGCCCTTCACTTCTTTTCTTTAGGATGATCACAGCGCTCTTTAGCGTGACAGCAGCAAAACACCTTCTTTAGGAGATGGGTGTATAAATTGCTCTGTATTTCAATAACGAACTATGTGGTCGGGCTGGGAAAATTACCATGCACGCTCAAGATATTAGTAAATCTATGGTGAAAAATTCGTATTTGTATCTTTATCCAGTTCTTTACAAAAAATTTATAAAGAAAGTCAAAAAAAACGGCCTTCACACGGGATGACCCCCTTATATGATGTAAAGCATAGTTCTAGCAAGTTTGGTGGAAATCGCACTAAAATCGCACTAAAGGCGTAGTAAGTCAAATTTGTCGCTTCAGTGTAAATGGATGTCAGTATCGAAGTGAATATTCTGACATGGAATAAATTTCCACTCCAATGTCTATTGTATCCAATTACAAAATATGTAACATATGCTTGGAATTGTGAACATGAATGGTATAGAACTATTGGTCCGTAATAGTGTTTACTGTTCAACTTTTTTCTGAACAATAAAAATTTGTTAGCAATAGTTCCAAGTTGAATAATACAATATCTGGAGGTCAGCAATGATAACTATCTAGCAGTGTGGCAATCATCAAGGGAACGCTTTGAGAATAAGAGAACTATCACTTGGAATTTCTTTCGGAAATTCCAAACTGTGCCCATTGCAAAGCTGATACAGGATCAAACTGGTCATGGATGCAACAGCCGAGTTTCTAGTCCATACGATTCTATATCACAAGATAGATCCAGACTATTCATTCTTGAAAGAGTGTCTCTCATTCAGCGATATGGGAAAGGTTTCACGTGAAGGAATTTGCTCAAAGCGCAACTACTGTTTGCGTCATCATGCCGCAAAGTACAACAACAACGGCTCGAATCACGCTGCAGCCATCGACAGATTTCTAATATCGCCAGTACTTCCGCCTGGAATATACTGGCGAAACCTGGGAGACCATACTACTTGGATACAACGTGTGTATTCGAGAAAACCCCCGTGCCGACTCCATAGGCCATCTTTGATACATCCGTAAAGAATACCTTGTCATAGTCTTGCAACACGGCGCCGGTCTTCCACTTTGCCCTGGTTGGAAGGTCCACAGCAAAATTTCTCGTGAAGTTCAGCTTGAGTGTGACATAGTCCGTGGGGGATGCCCAGATTTCTCGAGGTATGATATTTCATCTAGGGTGTTGCTGTGGCCGTAGGACTTCGCTGTCCAGCATCCGGACTCATGTAGTCTGACGGCACTGCACGCTGCAACATATTTGATGTGGAGGTCTAGGGGGAGGAGATGCAGGAGTACATTGAGAGCATCTGGCGGGCAGGACTGCAGAGCCCCCATAGCACCTGCACACGCGGTTCTTTGAATCCGGTCCGCAAACTAGGATTATTAAAAAATATTAAAAGCTAAATTTTTGGCACCGTGTTAAACTTTTTTTTGGGAATTTTGGTGTTTTTTTAAGGCTTCTTTAATGAATAAAAAGAAACTACTGAATGAATGAATATTCTGGATAAGTCGTGAAAATTTCGAAGAATTTCGTTGGATAGATTTTGGGCTATGGTGGCAGCCGATTTTCAATATGCAGTTTCGAGAAAACCGCATTTAAAAAGTAGAATGCGATTTTTAGCCATAAAATCTTAACTGATCATTAATCTGCTATACGTAGTCTATAAACCTTCATTTCTCATACACATACATACACATGTATAGCCTTGGCTTCAATTCTTAGTGAAGTCATTCCGACCGATAAATACGCGCTTTATTACGGTGTTTGACACTATAATTTCCGATTGACTTCGAATATCAAAACAATCACTATGCCTGTTTATTCGACACTATATCTAGATACAATTGATGCCAAAAAAAAGAATCGATTTCGCGGATCCGGTACACGGAATGACCCCCTTAACTTAGGGTTTTGCAGTCAATTGCTAATAATTATAGCTATTTACTATTATTAACTTTATTTGAACAGATATCGGTATGGAGGTTATTTCGGTGCCTAGGCACAACATAGTGACATCCTGCTGATTTTTTTTCAGATTTTTCGGTTAATCTGAAAATGGGTTCGTTAAAGAAATGATAGCTTTCGCCCTTCCAAAAATGTCAACACTCAGACCGATTTCGGAAAGTACTAACTGAGAGCTTTCATTTGAAACTCTACATCACCATATTTGGTGAAAAAAAAAATACACCCCCTTTTGAATGTATGCGGACCCCCTTAAATTCAGTGTATGATATAATTCACTGTGAGCGCTCGCAGTTCCACCTTTCCACCAAATTTGGTTTCAATTGCCACAATCGTTTCCAAGAAAAATGCGTATGACAGACAAACGGATAGATGGAAAGACAAACAGACATAGGATTTCTAGATCTCCCATTAGATGTGGTCCTAGCTGACGGATATGGGCATACTTATTGATGTGCAAATATGTGTTCATGCACATTCTTTTCTAACTGTTTGCTCATCTCTGGTGGGCGAACTCAAATGGCTTTGGGAAGGATACCTGGAACATAAAACCCCAATGGAAGACCAGAAAAGGAGGAATCTTACGGTGCAGGGGCTCAGTACCCCGGTACCACTTTAGGGAGCGAGCAAGCGCGCCCCTGGTCATCGATATCCCGACCACAGTGGCCACAGATGAACTTAAAGCAGAGCGTTGGACAACGAAAGCCGTGATAACACCCACCGCATATGTTCCAGATGAGCGACAGCAAGGGCAACACGAGGACCAAAAAGGAGAACCATTCAAACTACGAGATCTCCACCAATGTCAAATGCGTTAAAGGATAAGGTACAGGCAAGGTAAAAATAAACGTCAAAAATGAAGGAGCGTATGAAAGGAGTAACTATGCCAGGGCTCATAGAGAGCGGAGTCCCGATCCGTGGGAATTACCCTTCACCCAGCTTGCGGCGAAAATAGTTGGGCTGTGCGAGCTTATAAGGGACAGGCACAACATGCACCAAACCGCAGAGAATATGGTGAAGGTTATTAGAGTCATAATAAATCACAGATGGAAGAAAAGAATACTAAAGATACGCCCAACCCTCCTTTGCGAACAATGTCAGAAGCGCCCCAAGTGCCGCTTAGCCGTACTGCCATCGAATCACGATGAAATAAACGAGTACGCGTAAAAGAGAAAAAAGACGGACAGGACATTCTTAAAACTAACACCAATAGTTCGGATGGAGGAAAGCGTACAGCGAATGTCAAAAAGTCGACCAGCGTTGCGAAGTCCAAGACGAACGAAAGCCCAGCAAAAAAGCGAAAGGCAAAACAAAATTGCGAATTCATCTTGAGCTGGTTGTTATCTCCAGTAAGGTTAATCTGTCCTAAGCGGAGATACTCAAAAGGGTCAAAGCAAAACGATCGGAGCGGAAATGTGATCAGAATTAGAAAACCCCAGAAAGGGGATCTCATTTTCGAGCTGAAAAGATCCAGCTGGCAAAACTGATGACTTTCGCCCACAAGTAAAAAATTCACTTGGGGAGATCTCGATGAAGTGACATCGATAGGAAAATGAGTCTTTTGTGGGCTTATGAAAAGCCTATGACCATACTCAAACGGTCACAATACGAGTACCAGCGGAGACAGCGCAGAAGTTGTTGGCGGCCGGAAAAGTTCGGATTGGATGTGTTGTCTGCCATCTAAAAGAACAAACTTCACTAAAGATGTGCTTTAAATGCGTCATGTTTGGGCAAGCATTTGCGGCATTGATCGATCCGATCGATCGATCGACCCCCAGGGCAAAGACCCATCATCCGCAAGACCAAGAAAGATTTCAGGCTGGTCTACAAAAGCTTTGGATGACCAGACTGATTCCCCAGTAGAAGATCAAACTACTGGTGGAATGGGCGGTAGGTAGACTCGATCATGGGTAGAAAGGGTGCCCCTATAAGGCAGCCTGCAAAAACCCCAAGCTTCTCATAAAGCGAAGCCAGAGGAGATGCTTTAAGAAGCTCTAATCAGAAGCGCACGTGAACCCTTGGGGGAATGCTTATAGAATCGTGATCGGACGATTCTGAACCCGTTCATCTCTGCAGACTACGTATCCTAAGCTCTTGCTGAAAACCGTCCAGAGGTTTCCCTCAGCAAGAGGAGGGCACCGACAACATTCCAGCTACCTTTGAATGTGACGGTAATTTTGTCAGTCACCAGTGACGAACTGCTGGAGATCTGCGATAGAATAGAAGAAAATAAAGCGCCGGGCCTGGTCGGAGTACCCTTAAGCTTGCCGTGTAATTTAGGCGGACATGTTCCCTGAGTTGTTCGAAGTATGCAGGTCCGTGGGGATATTTCCATTGGCATGGAAGTGGCAGAAATTGGTACTTCTACCTAAGCCTGGTAAACCTCCAGGTGAACCATCCTCATACAGACCTGTGGGGAAAATATTAGAGCGGGTAATCTTTAATAGACAGATTTTTGAGAGCTAAGGCGGCTTTTCAGATCGGCAGTATGGGTTTCGTAAAGTCAGGTCAACCATTGATCATCATATTGGTTACTGGCTTGAACGAAGATGCAATTCACGGAAAGGAAAGTACCACCAAATACTGCGTGGTTGTAACTCTGGACGTGAGAAATGCATTCAATTCGTCCAAATAGAATCGAATACGGAAATCCCTAGCTATAGTTAGTATTGCTGCCTATCTCGCTGCTATCGTCGCTAGTTATTTAGCTGAAAGGAGTCTCTGGTATGAAACCCGTAACGGACCCAGGAGTACGTTGTTTTCGCGGGTGTCATGCAGGGTTCCGTATTGGGCTGGGTCTTGTGGAACATCATGTACAACGATGTACTTAATCTTCTCCTTCCGGAAGAAGACAGGATGGTGGGTTACCCTGATGATATAGCGCTGGTTATTGTCGCAGAACATCTCGAAGATGCTGGGTTATACTCAAGCGATGCAATTGGTGTTGTTAAAAGTTGGCTAGAGAGCGCTGGTCTGACACTTGGGGAGGAAAAAATGGAAGTGGTCCTCATCACTAAACCCAGGAAGAGAAATTACGTCTGTATTAGAATAGCAAACTATATCATCACTTCCAAGCCGACCATCAAATACTTGGGCATGGTGAAAGACAAGAAACTGAGTTATAGGCAACATGTGTAGCATGTTTGCGAAAAACCATTCACCGCAAGTATGGCCCTGGCAAGAATGATGCCGAACATGGGAGCCACGTTATACCTTAATACGTTATTGCCAAGGCGGTGACCTCAATCATGCTCTATGCGACCCTAATTTGGAGGAAGGCTTTGCGGATGTCAGTTAACGTTAACAAACTGAATGCAGTCTACAGGAGGGTTCAGCGCTGCCCTGCCTGGTATGCTCTGCCTTCAAGATTGTCTTAGATGTTTCAACATTCATCATCTCTGGAATGATACCGATTAACATCTTATCGGTGGGAAGGTTCGGTAAAGGGCCGGTAGACTCACAGGCTCATCCCTACCATCCCTACCAACGAGCGGTTGGAGAGGCGACACGGTAAAATTAATTATAATCTCACCTAGTTTCTCACAGGGTACAGAGGATTCCGCCAATACCTGCACAGGTTTCAACTGGAGACCTCATGGCGTCCCAGAGGACCCAGAGCAAGTATTCTTCCACTGTCCGAGATTTTCGGAAGAAAGGAGTAACCTAGATGAGACTCTAGGTAAGGTGCAGGTACCATAAAATCTGGTGCCGAAAATGGTAGCACGTCACGAGAATTGGGATGTGGTCAACTCTATGATTGCATCTACCAGAACAAACTGCAAAAGGCAGAGGAGAGGAGAAAAGCGCGGTCACGTACGCCGGGAGGAAAGGTGACCAAGCTAGAGCGGGCTGACTCTGCCTCGTGATGTAATACCTTTTGGTGGTTCCGCGGGGCAGGGAGAGAGTCGGTGGTAGTTTTAGTGGGTAAAAATCCAGTATCTAGACCAGTGTCTTTGAAGGATTTCCACCTCCTTAAAAAAAAAATAGGATAGACAGGCAGACAGACAGTAAACCCATTTTAATAAGGTTTTGTTTTACATGAAACCTTAAAAAGTAAGTATAAAATGATCGTACACTTTTGTCTTGGTTACTATGGGTTCAGTACTTTGTTTAATACGCATTCCTGCGTGTTTGGATTACGCGATTAGGTATAGTACCTTACATGCAACTTTTTCTGAGTGAAGGTTATGTTGTGGACATAAGATGATCTCAAATATCAAACATCAATTATATTTTAAGACCAGCTTACGCCTATACTTTTACAAAAATGTATGCACCACTTTTGCCTGCCTCTATGCCTCGATCATATTGAAATCAGGAAAAACGTAGAGAAAGACCTTTTCTCCTTTGTCTGCCTTCCTCATTTCAGAGTCCCTAAATCCTAATCTTCACGGAATTTAGTTTGCGGTGTAGCAGTACTTCCTTGACATCTCAAGTGTTACAGACTCATAATGCAGCTTTTTTGTTTGGACCTGCTTCCAGACATCATATTCGTGATTTCTATATTATTTTCAATTTTTATTTCTAAAGACTATTGTCAAAATTAGAATAGATCTTAGTTGCATCTTGCATGTAAACATATCGCAAACTAAGATATCACAGAATATCAATGTTAGACCTAAGCGAGCTTTATGAACTAAATGAGGCAACTCTGTACTCAAATACTTTTACATGAGGAATCATAATGGCTTATGAGATTTCGAGATGGTCTAAGACCATTCAAGTAAGCTGCAATCGAAAAAGGGAGCGGAGCTATCCCAAAATCTTAATAAATCCGTAGTTGATGGTAAAGATCCGCCTGCAAATAACGTAACTTTACTGGAGTGCCCTGTCAACACTCGCTTACACGCCTCTGTATTAGCCTGATTTGGGAATATGAAAGATCCTATTGGACACTCTCACGTTTTAAAAACAAATTGCGTGTCCTGGATCCTGTATATTGAAACCGCACCAAACCCCGAAGTACACATAGGGATGTCGCCCGAAGCACCTAACGTAACGGACACAAAACTAACATTACCTTTCTTCAGAATTCAACATTAGATCTATAAATATGGCTTCGCTCTCGTCATCATGAATTAAATATTCATACCATCAAATACAACTCCGTCGAAATTTTTCCACGATCGGTGCAGACTTGTATCGATGCCGATCCTCATTTTGGATGTGATCAAGGCGTGTTACCGCTGGTCCAACGCTACATCTCCATTACCGCGTGACACCGTTCCTTGTCTTTGATAGTCGGCCAACAGTAAGATCCATAGAAGGTAACAAGGCGAATAACACTGCTGCAAATTTTGAATTGGAGATGCCCATTGAAGCTTCGGTCGCAAAGAACACCAGTTGTTGAACCCTACATGCAGGCATACAGGATCGTGAAGCAATTTCATAGCGCTGATCACCATTGGCTGATACCAGTGACACGAGATAAATCGCTCAAGTTTGACCAGGTCGCAGCCAGTGCCTGTTTCATTGGGATTGGTATTAAAAATATCTGTTTTATTCAGATTCAATCTGAGACTGTGTCTCATGGGGCAATCATTCCATTTTTAAACAAGCTGCTCAAGATCAGCTTTATTATGAGGCTCTATAAAAACATCACCCGCGTAAAGCAGTCTTAAGAACGTTAGGCATTTGACGTTCGGTGTTCCAGTGCTAATATCAAGAAAAAAAGGGTAAGACAATTTTGCTTCCTGGATGAACACTAAAAGTAACACGAAGTAATGTTGCTATACCCGTCACAATTAGAACTTTACTTTTTGGATCGTGGTGGAGCAATTTGTTACCATTGAGCATAACAGACGAGTTTGGGGCAGCAATGTAGAATTCTCCGTGCTTCGCACGGTGTTTGTCCATGAGTAACCAATAACTGTGTTCCAGCTTCACTATCATCACAATTAACACGGTGTAAGAGATAAGCTCACAATAGCGAGACAAAAACTAAACGAACACTGACACCCATGATGACTGGGATTTGAAACCAGGCTATCATTCTAACTCCTTATCCATAGCGCCATCAAATCCGGCTTGGTTCAATGTTATTGCAACGATTGCCCGAATGGATATTCATTCGAACGTGGTCATTCCAAAACCAAATATCTCGGTTGATGAGCCGTTTATCAAGCTTGGTGACATCGAGGATTGCATATAGCGATTTCTGGATCATGTTTTTGGCTTGATTTTACGATTCACCGACATTTGTAGTGATTGGCAATTCCGTAACTGAGATCATTTCTTCTCTGCGTTCCTCATACTTTTTTATCGGCGGCTTGATTCGCAAGGCAACAATAAATTGCCAATGCTGAAGTGAGATGACAACGGCTTTGTATTCAATGACGTTAATATAATCTCGGCGCCTTCTGAATAGCCGGATATAAGGTATATACACTACGAGCTAATTGCAAATGAAACCATCCAAATAACAAAAATCCGCAAAACCTGTTTTACCTAAAGGCCTAAGTGTCTAGTTTCCGACGTATTGTATCTACCTGTGGTTAGGAATTCTGTTAAATCAACAAACAATCTTACTTAATGACTTTTCGGCACAGGGAATTACATGATCATACCATTCGAGACACCTTTCTTGCAATTCAGACACAATGGGTGCAACCCCATATAAATCGCGTCTCAATTTTGGACGCGACCGTTGCGCTTTATACAAATGATTCAACACAGCATCTTCCTATTCATTACCGCGAGGCACCGTTTATTGTCTTTAGCAGTTGACTAGCACTTAGAGGGCCACATACCGAACAATGTTGTGTTAGATTTTAGATCGCAAGGCTCAGTTCACCGCTAACTGATAACATTGATCCAAGATTTTTAAATGCTTCAATTCTGAACATACCATTTGCCAACGATAGCGATATGCCTATTTCTTGGATTTTAAACGTAAAATGTTTCGCTATGATTTCTTGCAAGCACGACTGGGGATAGGTGGTACGAAAATTATTAAAAAGGAAGGACAAAATCTCTTTCAGTGAATCGGAAGAAATTCATGCAACTCGAATTGTTCCACCGAAGCAATGCAAATTTCTCTTCTGGAAGTAACTTTATCACTAGAAGATACCCTTTTATTTTCTGTACTCCGCTAGCTCATTTTCTCTCAAATCCCCTGACCTTTAATGGTGAGCAACTAGTTCATTATCTATCGAGAACAATGTCATTATCTATCGAACCCTCCTGAATGATTCCATATCTTGTTTGCGAAGTACTCCGCAAACAAGACTATGTGCCATCTAAACTTTAAAATATCCTCCCCACCGATATCTGCTCAAATAAAGTTTCAAAAATTTACCGGAAACCCCTCTTAAGTTCATGATAGAAAGACTTCATATAATGACAATCACCAGGTATCCACTTTACCTGCCAGCGTCTGCACAAGTAATTATACGAATGCAGTGGACAAATCAAAAAGTGGGGTCGAAATAGAAGTAACTCACGAAACTATTTCTGTTTTATTGCTTCACGGAAGTATGTTTACTATTATTTATGCTTTGGCATGTTTTCTCTCAGAAGATCAGGCTTGAAATGACAAATATCTTACTGTCTTAAACTCAAAAAGTCAATTATTACCTTATTCCACGCTTTTTCCAGCAATTTATAATAATTTTGAAACTGCTTCGACTCATGCAAATGAATGTGTGTACGTAAATATAGGAACAGGATTTGTTGAATAATAAACATTGATTCTAATTAATTCCTGTCAGATTGCTCTTCGCATTCACAACTGAATTGTTCCACTTGAAAATGAGGAAGATTTTAACAATGTTCCGGTGAAGAAATAGGACATTAACTCCATTGTTGTGCATATCAATCACATAATATTTCATTTTCAGAGATCCTCCGACGACTTGCGCCAAGTATTACAGAACTGATCCAAATTGTTTAAACTAATCCACAGAAACTCTGCAAAGGTACAGTATCCTTGTCAAGACCCACATCTCGCCTGAATCTCTAAGAGATTCACTCTTCTAAAAGGACCCGTCCGGATACGAGCATAATGTATTCTATAGTGCGTGTAGTAGTTTGAAAGGTGTTGGCAAGTGAACCGTTGCAAAAGATGCTCAGCAGGAAGGCGAGTGGTGAATGGAAGTGAGCACTTTGGGTTGATTCAGGCTAACACCCTAGTTAGGCCATTGTAACGCGGCTTCTTCTTCCTTTGTGGAACAATAAAAGCCAAGTGTAGGGACGAAAATGCCTAAGGGGTGTAGACCTAAATCAAATGGATAGTATATAGTCAGTTGATTCACTAGGATTCAGTATATCAATTTCAAACTGAGGGAAACATGTCCGAGAAATAAATTTCTCGATTTTATTCAGCCGAAGTGAACGCTTTGTGATCTCTATAGAAGCCTTTCCGCATGACCTAAAATAACAACCATTAAAAGGCGATATATGGAATTAGTTTGAGCTGCTCCCGAATGTTGCGGCTGTTTAGCTTTTTCATAACGACGTCAACAACATGTAGCCTGCACGGTCGACATACCGAGAAAGAGTATTCGGTTCAACATGTGTTATGAATTTGTTGTACCAATTGACAGAAATATCGACGTTCGGCGGCATGTATTGCTGCTCGATTGAAAGAAATGTTAAATTGAGTGTAAACATAGAGCGGAGATGAGGAGATCCATCAAGTAATAATGGCGTGACGGCTGCCATGTATTGATGTGTATACAAGCTTTACCTTTTAATGCGTTCAAATAGAAGCAATATCATAATTGAGAGGTCGCTATCAAAACCAAAAATTTAATAGAAATATCGTAATTACACACACGCGAACCTCCCTAAACTTATTTAGAAAAAATAGTAGATAATGCAATTTGAACAGCGGGGAAACATATAAATGCGGTAGTGTACGCGCCTTTGCGGCAGATGCCTTTTCCGGAAACTTTTGTTTTAACACCCCTTACCTTTCTCAACATACTTCTCCTCATTTCCTTTTTCCCTTCCTCAACATTCATTTACAGCAACCATTTAAACTTAAAAAAAAGAAAACAATCATTCATTTCATTTTTCCAAAACCTACCACCTTTATCCTTTTCCAAAAATTTCTACAACTCTTTTATATATTTCTATACAAATGGCCAATTTGTACACAATAAGGACGTTCAAATATTAAGATCGATCAAAAGGGAACGTTGACTTTGCATCTAAGGTGACCGGTTTCTATATTTGGAAATGCAAGCCTAACGGTTGATCTGGTTAAGGCGAACGAAAATGCGGCTGATTGTTTGATAGTGGAGCAAACTGGAGAGTTGAGTAAGTCGAGATTTTGATGTTGGAGTGTGGATTGTGAAATTTTCAGTATAGTAGAAGAAAAGAAAATGGAATTAATAAAAAGAAAAGCGCCCCATTTGAAAAGTGCGGGGGAAGGGGGAATTAGGAAAATTGGGAAGACGGGAAGCTGGTCATCTCTCCTCTCCTTTTCATCATAGATAGTGTGATTCCTCCGATATCCGCGACATTGGGAGCGCTGTACCGGAAGTGATAGACGGGACAGGAACTTGAGCGTTCGGAGTGGCCTCGGATAAAGAGGGTCCAAAAGAACGTGCTGAAAGGAGAGTGCAGTGCAAGCAATTACAGTCAGATTTTTCAAAGGTTGGAATTTTGGAGGATGACCGGCATCGTTAATTTCTGAAAAACTTGTAACTCAACGCTGGTTCCGTACACGCTTTATTGTGCTGTGTTAAAGTGGTTTATTGATTAATGCGGCTGCAATAGACACATCTCAGAATACGTTCAGTTTTTCCAATTAAAACGTTACTATGAATTAGTGATTTAGACCCTCTTGTCGTCGCTGCTGGGTATGAATTTATTAACGGAGAATCTTATTGGGTGATCAAGATTTCCTCATTGAATTATTGAGACAATGATGGATACATATTGATGTCGGCATTTAGGTGCGTAGGTCATAATAAGTTTTAGGGAAGAACAGTAAAAAACTTTATTTAGACAAAAAGATAATTAAAAGATACTTTGTGAAGAAAGAGGAAAGAAAATAAACAAATAGGTAAGAATGATAACTGTCGCAACATATACAAGGATTGGAATCTGCAGTGAATAGTATTTGTATTATATCTCTGGTAACTGGTCAGCTGTTGGATTTCGTTGACTACTCAAACGCGGTTATTGAAAAAAGATTCAACTGCAATCATTTCTCTCTCCTCGCCTTTGAACGTATTCCTTTGTGAAAGAGTGGAGGGCGCCGGATTTTAATAAACATTCTGGATCAAATTCTAGATCATTGAATTTTGGTTTCTTGTTTGTTTATTATTTTTTCTTTTTCTTTGTTTATTTCTTTCCTTTGTTGAATGGAGTAATTTTCACCTCATTATCATGTAAATTTACTTTGAAATGAAGTACCACTAGATACTTCTGATCAGAGGATTTCTTTTTTCACTACTCCTTGCTAGCACCGCAAGACTCATAAATGCAATGCACATCCTCCAAAATCATGGCTTGAGGGTATTCAAGAAGGGCGGGAACTTCACAAAACCTATGAACACGGGGAAACATCGATCGAGGATGCAATCCATCGTTGATCCGTTCTTTTGATCACGGCACTCGGGTCCAAAGTTTTACGGCTCCACGCGCGCAATCGAGCTGTTTCTTTTACTGAAATCCAGCCCCCCTTAGATTCATCCTAGGACTTGCCAATTTTGTATCAGCAAAGAGGACAGTTGAATTGGTTAAATATGGAGGCGACCAGTTACACCAAGTGGTTCACCAACTTGTGCTCAAGGCATGGGACAGCGAATCAATGCCTGACGATTGGCAACGATTCACTATCTGTTTCATTCATAAAACGGGAGATATCACAAAGTGCAGCAATTATAGAGGTAACGATTCATTATCTGTCTCATACATAAAAAGGGAGATATCACACAGTGCAGCAATTATAGAGGTATCATGTTGCTGAGTACCATCTATAAGATATTTTCCACTATCTTGCTAGGCCGAATAGCCCCATACACCAAAGAGGCTTCACTCCAGGCAAATCAGCAACAGATCAGATTTTCTCTCTGCAGCAAGCGATGGAAAAACTATTGGAATATTGACAACAGTTGCCCCATTTATTCATCGACTTTAAAGCCATCTATGATAGCATAGCCAGGATAAAACTGTGCACGGCCATGAGAGAATTCGGTATCCCGACGAAATTGATAACACTGACTAGGCTCACGCTGACCAATGTGCGAGGCCAGATAAAAGCAGCAGGATCATTCTCAAGATCATTCGAGATCGGCAACGGTCTACGACAAGGGGATGCCCTATCATGCGTCCTCTTTAACCTGGCCCTCGAGAAAGTGATCCGTAATGCTGATGTAAATTCAAGAGGTACGATCCTCTTCAAGTCCACCCAACTACTGGCCTATGCTGACGATGACTACACCATGGGAAGAACCACCCGAGACGTACAAACTGCCTTCATCCAGATCGAGCAGACAGTGCTTGACGTGAGATCTTGGTCTGCACATCAATGAAGGCAAGACAAAATATATGGTGGTAACGTCAGCACCGAAAACCAACCAACCAACAACATCAAACCGAACTGGTCACATAGGAGGAATAAAGATAGGCGAATAAAACTTTGAGACCGTTGATATCCGTCCTATCTAGGGTCGAAAATCACAACCGATAACAGCTACGGTGATGAAATCCGCGCACGGTTGTTGTCAGCCAACAGAGCCTATTTCACCTTACAAAAACGGTTCCGCTCGAAACGTCTCACCATAGGGCCAAAGCTCTTACTGTACAAGACAATAACCTTGCCAGTCCTCATGTATTCCTCGGAGACATGGGTTCTTAGCAAGAAGAATGGCGAACTCTTGACCGCGTTCGAGAGAAGAATCCTCCGAAGAATTTTTGGCCCCTTACATGAGGATGGAGGATTCCGTAACCTATATAACGACGAAATTTATGAGCGATACCATGACCGTCCGTTTGTGGATAAAATCCGGCGGGTCACTTAATCCGTATGGATAAGGATGATCCCATCCGGAAAGTCTATAAGGGCAATATCTATGGTAGAAAGAGAAGACGTGCAGACCCTGCAGCTTTTAGGGATATCGAATTGGTGGACCGCGGCGCAAAACCAGTATGTCTGGAGTTCGTTATCAAGGCTGGCCTAGACCGGATACCGGTTGTTGCGCCGTTGGCGATGATGATGATGATAGAGGACGATATTCACAATATAGGTCTCGATTTGTGCTTTCCGAAGCTGACATTAGTTTTGGCTTGAATTGCAAAGTACGTGAGTAAGGAGTCAAAATGTACGCACTTAAAGTGAGACAGGACTCATTTTCGGAATGTGCCCAACCTAAAAATCCAAAAAAAATCAGGGTGGTGCACCTAGATGAAATCTAGGCCTCAAAATATGTCCGATTCCGATATCTACTCAAATAAACTTACCAATAGTATATTACCAACTTTTAGAAATTTACTGAAAAACTACCCTCAAATTCATCTCAGGATTTCCGAATTTCATACTCGCATAGAGGACAATATTTCGTATATATGTGCTAAATTTCATGGAAATCTGGCCATTAGCGCCAAAGTTATAGCAGTTCAATTTCGCGCGAATTAACTGTTTCCAAAGTCACGCAAATAGGATCCTGACATCATAATTAACGGGAATAATTGATATTTGCGTGAAATATTAAAGTTGCATTTATGAAGAATCTACTTCTCTGCAGCCCTTTTTGAGGTTATGTGAAATCTAATCCTCGAGAGATGTCCCATTTCCAAGCTCAAATAAATTTACTAGTAATATATTACCAAATTTTAGAAATTGACTGGAAAACTCCCCTTAAGTTCATCCTAGGTGTACTAAATTTTCACCAGACATAGAGGAAAGCCTCGTACACATGCCAAGTTTCATTAAAATCCAACTATTAGTGTCAAAGTTATACCAGTTCAAGTTTATCAACTTCGTGCGAAGTAACACCATCCTAAGCCATACAAATGAAATGCTGACATCATAATTAACAAGAATAATTGACATTCGGGTTTTCTAAAAACTAGAGGGCAATGGCATTTTTAACTATGTGACACAGAGCTGTAATGCACACGTCGCTCCTCACATCTTCTTCTTTTATTTCAGCTCCTGATCGGTTTCGCCATTTTATTTTATCAAACGCCTGATCTGGGTGTAATCGCGAGGCTTTTAAATGCCCATCCAGCATATCGAGTCACCATCATTTCGGCTGGCCTTTTGGTCACTTACCGTTGACTTCGATGTACAGACCAATATTGGCAATTTAATTTTCGTTTCGTTAATTTTCGAGCGCGAATTACGTGACCTTGCCATCGAAACCGCCTCACTTGTAGTTTTTTCCACGATCGATGCAACCCCATATCGATCGAGAATATCCTCATTTCGGACGTGATCCAAACATGTCAAGCCACCAGTGCAATGCAACATCTTCTCCATTACCGCAAGATGCCTTTCATAGTCTCTTATAGTCGGCCAATACTCAAACCTATAGAGAGCGGCAGACGGGCGGACGTGCGCTGATACTTCGATCACGAAAACACCAGTTGTGGAACGCGACTTCATCCAGGTCGCATTAATGCATGAAGCAATTTCAAAACCACTGATAACATTGACCCGAGATATTTAATTCGCTCAGTTCTGAGCAGGTTATTGAAGCTGACAGCACTGAGTAATCTAAATATTTCGAGTTAATGCTGTCAGCCAATGGAGAACTGGATTATGCTTCTCACATAGGGAAACACAAAACCTTTCATACCTGATGCGTCAAACTACTGGTTTCCCGACTTGTATTTAGTTGCTATTATTATTGTTTTTGAAAGATATGTGTTCTTGTTACACATTGTTATATATTTTTTCAATGCTCTGTGTGGTGAGCACTGCTATTTTGTGATATAATAGTCGTTTGGACATGCACGTGTTCTACACTGATTGTGAGATTATTTGGATTGATTTTAATCAAGTGTTGTGATTTTTACGCCGTGATAATTATCTATTTATTCATTACTTAGTTACTTTTTTGAACTAATTTATGAATGACACTGTTATATGTAAATTTTTTACTGTATAGGTTTTTGTTATCTGGAAAAATTAATCTAAAATCCTCCCTTCGAAATAGAAAAGTTGATAACCATTACTGACAACTAAATTGCATTGATATCAAACGTTTCGCGGCTGGGGTGTAGACAGAATCTAGAAGCAAGTTGGTGAAAACTGACAAATGACACCAAATGGGATGGCAACACGAAATGATGCAATTCGTTCCACGTGTAATGAACAATTTCAATGTTTTCTAACTCTGCTTTTTGGGTGGTTTAATCACTTCCTTAAATTCGAAGGCCGTCACTTGAATTTCAAGAAATATCCAAGGTCCCTTGTTCTATTCACACATTCAGCACGTAACTTTTACACGACGGAAGTGCATTAAGGGCAGAAGACTACCATTAACGGTTTTGCAAGGATGCATAAATCTATGAATATTTGAACCGACACACTATGCCGAGAATGCAGCACGAAGACGGAAATTGTCGCGCCTGAGGAAGCTAAAGAAGTTCATCATCATTTTGATGTTTGAAAATTTGTGTAAGTTATTATTCAAAATACGTTAACTTTTTTGGGTACCTTCTTTCTAATCTTCTCGGTACAGGACCAAAACTAAGCGAAATGTTTTACATTCTGCACAACAACGAATATTACAATTTTCAAATAAAAAGTCCCTTCCATAACTGGATAATCTGCAACACATAATCCCCAAAAGTGCTTTGCTTACAATACAAAAACTAATTATAAATGTAGAATAAGTTCGAAGTTGAGAGTGTAAGCGTCAATTTATTTAAAGTAAGTCCAGATTTATTCAACTCGCTCGTGACGTCTTCCAGTTTCGAAGGTACCACATAAACGTTTATTCTTTAACAAGAATGTAGGGCATTCGTCAAAATTCAAATTCTGAAAATACCGGATGTTCCGCGAGCTTGAATTTAAATGGATTTAATATGTATGCATATATATTAAACCTACCGATGCCCTATTCTGAATCCTCCGTGTTTCAGTCTAAGCAAATTGTTAATTGACAAAACAGGAATCAGTTGCCACATCGTGTTAGTGAAACAAATGATTAGTATGTGGTTACTCTTGTCAGGAAAAGTATGTGTGAAATGATTTTGAGAACTTTCAGCTATTTGATAAGTAGACCCTCTTTCTATCTTTTAAATGTCAACTAGGTTCAGTAAGGAGTTTTCACAAAATCTGTTCAAATGTCAACACTTTAAAAAGTTCCTTGATCCAACCTTTCCTTTATCTATCTAGACATAACATTTGTCAGCATCTTCTATAATAGATACATATGTATATTTATTTGTTTTCATTTGCGAATATTCCTGTGACCTGTTTTGTTTTTTCGATCATCTGTCATCACTCAAACCAACATCTAAATACAAAGCGCATAATGAGTGGTAACCGCGAAGCAAACAAAAAATCAAACGAAAACGAAAATCCCTTCAAAGAACTCAGTAAGGATCTGCTGTGGGAGATGAAAGCTAAAAGAAACTTGAAGAGGGGGGGCACCTTTTTCCAGAATGGATGAATGATTGGTTGAAGGTAATATCTAATAATGGTAACTAGATCCAATGTTGACATTTTTATTGGATTGTGATGTAATGGCTGCTCAATTTATGGTAATTTTCAATGGCCGGAATACTAGTCCCATTGAAAGTCGTCCCCTTCCTTCAGAACTCTGGAGCCTCGTGTTATTAACGTGCATCATTGATGAGACGGCTGGCCCGGAAAATGGTTTCTTTCCTGCATAGACTTTCCATATTCACTTAACTGAAACAGTGGCATTTTGAGAGGCTCATGATTTACGATGTTTTCTTCTGCCAACAAGCATTTAACTTTATTCTTCCCTTAAATTTCTTTCCCCAAACTTTTCAAGAACTTTGTTTTCGACTTTCTCGTCTCACTTGTTCTACTTTTCGGTCTTTTTGTGTTCTACTGGCGCTGCGGTATATTACGAGCTCTCCTGGAGCTATGATTAATGTTGCTTCGACATTGCTTCTCGATCAATAGATGGCATTTGAAGGACAGGCATTTGTGTGCCAGTATTGAAATACACACCAGAAGTTTTTTAACGATAAAAGTTAAGTATTTTCTTCAAAAAGATCCTAGATTAGACGACTCTTTTACTGCATAGATGTACACAATTTTTAGAACACGCATTAGGGCAGAAAATGTGGGGAGTGTGGTTGCAAAATAAATGCTGAGGGAGTTTATACAAAATATAGCAAAAGCTTTTGTTGATGACATATTTGTACAACAACATACCCACGCATTATGAACGCTCTTTTCTGAAGAAAAATCATATTAAGACTGCAAGTTACATAATGGGTGAGAGTGAAGATAAAGGGGGATGTTTTTCATTAAAGGTGAGGTAACTACCGTCATCACAGCAAGCGGTACCCATTTTCCCGAAATCATATTGCAATGAAGAGTTCAATACAAACTTTGCGCGCCAGTTAGATAAAACAGCGTTTCTATTCATTTTGCCTCACTGCTTTCTGCCAGTTACTGCTCTTCTTGCTACCAGATTGAGGTTTTGTCCTCAAAGGCATAGCTGTAAGAAGGTCAAAATTTCCGTACAATTGCAAGGAGAAACTAGCTATTGGAGCATACGAACAATATTGTGTGTAGCGAAGCTTCGTAGTTGCCAGTAAAAGAAAACTGAACATAACCAAGAAGCCAGCCAGCCTTTTAAAAGAGGGTGCTATTAAAAACTTTGACTTTTGGTATTCATTTCGGTGGCCTGGCAAAAGTAAAATCAAGAGTTTGTTGGTAAGCCAATACGGTGTTTAGAGCTACGACATTCATGCAATCCACAGGTATGGGAATCTGTTGAGGCTTCAAAGCGACTAGAGTAAACAGTGGTATTTATTGATTAGAACATGAACAAGTCGGGAAACCGGAAGCTGGACGCTTCACGTATGAAAGGTTTTGTGTATTTCTTACATAAAAACATTGGAGTGTGTATTTGCCTCATTAGTACATAGTACGTAATATAAGCAGATATTATGTGGGAGTATCCACTTTCGGGTGATATTAACATTCATAGTCTTGAATTTGCAAACAAGCGACAAATTTGTCCTATTGCAACTTTGTTAGTGATAGTGCGATTTCCACAAAACTTCGTAGGATCATGCTCTATGTCATAGTCTATGTCACTGTGTACTGGTGCTAGGAAGAGCTTAAGGGGGTTCTGCATTGAATTACTAAAAATTATAGTAACATACTATTATTAACTTTATTTGAAAGGATATCGTCATGTCGGGTATTTCGGAGCTTAGGTACCATTTAGCGGCAGCCTCTTGAGGGGGTTGAGTAGTTTCTGAGAATGTCAATAAATGTAAAAACTTAGACCGACTTCGGAAAGTACTAACCGAGACCTTCCAGTTGATACCCCATATGACTATATTTGGTGAAAAAAAGATGTACACCCCCTTTTGCATGTATAGGGAACCCCTCTTAAATTCAACGTAAAAGGATATAACTCACTGTATCCGTGAGCGTTTCCACCTTTCAAATTTGGTGTCAATCGCTTGGTCAAACCGTCTTGGTGAAAAATGCGTGAGACAGACAGACAGACAGAGAGACAGACAGAGAACAACCGTTTCACTTCCAGCGGAATAGCAACACCAAATACACTTCCCCCTCAGCAAGAGAGTGGTTATTGTATAATGTTCTACGCCGACTCCATATGCCTTCCCAATGGGTATATCTTAACCTGGATGAACATCTGTTGAATTTGCTCGAATTGCTCGTAGATATGGGGGTAAAAAAATGCATTCCCGGCAATTAGAAGTGGGCTACGGGATTCTGCATGGGTGATGCAATGTTGTTGTCTTTTGCAGCGTGACAACCGCTGGCTTTTTCTAAACGAAATCGCGATTCATGCAAAAGAAACGATATGGGAGATAAATGCCCGATTAACAAATCCCGGCCTCCTACTTTCTAAAAATAGAACAGAACTGATTCTAATCAGCAAGAGAAGGAATGAAACAATGGTTCAAATACTTGAGAGTGATGATTGGCTTAGTTTGACTTAGTATCAAGGAACATATTGAGTGTGCAGTAACTAAGGCGTCCCCATCGCTGCAACGATCTCGAGAATAATACCGAACATTAGTTTGACAAAATGAAATCGACGTCTTTTTCTTTCAGAGGTAGTTAATTCTCTGGTTCTCTTATGGGTAACTACGCTGGAAAATACGTTTAACTGTGGTTAACTAGAAATGGCGTATCGGTTAAGTGCACTTCGGATATACAGTGCTTACTGAACAACATCAGAAGAAGCAGCTTGCGTATTAGCAGGAATCCTCCTCATAGACATCCTAGCAAACGAAGTTCGACGTCTCTACGATAAAAACATATGCAACCGAGGGCTCTTCCGTATTTTGAGTACCATTTGGCTTTTTATGCCACTGAACTTTCATAACTACTGAATAATGCTAAAGAGTAATGTCATCGATGATGACCCCCTTAATATCACAATATAATAAACAGTCAGTCATATTAAGTACATGTACTCGTATATTACAAACTACTTACAAATGAAATAATGTCTTTTCTATCCGCTAGCAATATTTATAGAGCTTGCACTTGTTCCCTCCATAATTGCTAATAAGTGTGTAAAAACACGTTGTGAATATATTGAAAAAAGAAAAAAAACAACAAAGGGGAGAAACAATAATTAATAAGCGAGGATTCGTACTCTTCATGCTTACGTTCGACAATAGGGAAGGCCAAAGCAAAGTTAACAACTTAAGACCTATCCTTAATATGAATGTCACAATAGAAGCGCTGAGAAAATTCAGCGACCTAATACCCCAGTGCAAGAGATGCCAAGGTTTCAATCGCACACAAAGGAATTGTAATCCAAATCCGAGCTATGTGAAATGTGCTGGTGACCATGAATCTTCAAATTGTCCAAAATGTTTAAACTGTAAAGGATAATTACAGAGGCTGCGAAGTACCGAAAGAATTACAGAAGCTAAGACATAATAGGCAACTGACGCCAAAATTGGCTGCTCCCGAAAAACGACAAACTGAGCCTCGTAACAAAAAAGACAATCCAGCTAAAGCCGTTATAAACGGATAAGATGTGCAACAGGCGAGTGAGGACAAATGCTAAACTCAGCTGGAAAAGGCCCATCCTAAGAAAGAAGAACGAGTTAAATGCCTGATACAAGCAGATGCTGCTAATTTATAAGCAGATCTTAAGGCCCATGTGGACGTACGGCATCCAGCTTTGAGGCTATGTTAAAGAATCACTTAAAGCTCATACAAACGTTCCAAAATTAAGTACTTAGAAGCATAGTAGACGCTTCCTAGTTCTTTCGCAATGAGGATGCATAGGGAATATGCAGGATGGAGAAAACTCAGTCGTAGTCTGGCGAGAAGTGGTTTTAGTGGGTAAAAATCCCATAAACCCCGCGGTTAGTATTTCGAAGATTTCCACCTCTTAAAAAACAGTTTCGAAAAGTACTAATCAAACTCTTTCATTTGATACCCCACAAAACTATATTTGTTGAAGCACCCACGTCACTGTCAGGACGGGCGAGGCTAGGACATAAGCAAACTAGCCCGAGCACCACAATTCCACGCCTGCATGGTAAATACTGACCCTCACTGTTGTTGTTTAAAGCGCAGGAGTTTGTAAAAGCCCTTCGGAGGAGTTGAATCAATATTTGCACTCTGTAGAAATTCTATGATGTAACGTTGAGAGCAGCGAAATAGGGAGAATCTACATCTAAATGAAGAAGGACGTGGAATATAACCATGATGCCTAAACGCAAGAGGCCCTTCTCCCAACATATTGGCAGAAATTGTATGGAGAAAAGAAATCATTATGCATCTTCGACTGCCTTCGGTGCATACGCTAAAGGCATGCAAGAAAACCATCTAGGCGCCATCGATACCCCAATACGTTAATCACTAAGGCTACGAGCCAGTTAGCAACCTCCGCAATATGCAATGATATTTCGTGCATCCAAGACACTTGATTTGATCCTTCTGTATGTAATCTTCTTGAATCAAACTAAAAATATGTGAAGATTCGTGAGAAGAAACCCCTCTTCTCGTCGATAAAATGTTCACTAATTCAAAAATTCACAGGAATGGGTAGCGGGAATCAAAGAAAGTGATTGCCTTTACCTTTGCATCCCATTACGACGATTTTTACGATAAACTTGATCATCGGAACGGAGAAAAGGATTTGTATCGAGTGGCATAAGAGTGATGGTAAGTAACAAGACATTAAATGTTATTGGTCGATAAGCAGCTATTGATAGATGGCAGGCAAATTTTAACGGAAGAACTTACTTATCCACCACTTCCGCATGTGATGCCGATATTTAGAAAAATTCAACCTAGTGGCACCAAAGAGGTTAGAAAATGGATCAAATAAATAAACAAGAACATCAACAGCACCTGACCGCATCACGGCTAATCTCTGGCAAGCAAAGAGCTGGTAGCTAGCGCTCTCGGTCAATGAGGTCTTCAATCACGTTGAGAAAGGTAGAACACCATGCAAGACAAGCGTTCTAATATAGAACGTCCGGAAAATGTTGAAATCACAGTCTGATTTGTTTGCTATTACATTTCATGCAGACTTTGTAACGTATTCTTAACCTTAGCACCTCTTAGCACCAAGCTGGGTTTGTAAAGAACTTCGGAGCTTACGACACGATATACGTTATGCGTGCTTTTTATGGGGCCACAGAGAGGAGTATAGCATTTCATTGGCTTGCCGCATATTGAGAATGCTTTTGGCCGCGAGCCGCAAAAACCCATCTGGTATACATTGCGGCAGCATTCGGTACAGTTCCCAACAAAACTTTCCGGGAACCCTAGACCCCGCCGATACTGTACTACAGCAAGCGATCCTGGGGCGACCCCGCATTCATTAATTTTGTCTTACACTGTCCGAATAGCCGAGTGGTTAGGCTGTCATACGGAAGGTCGCGGTTCAAATCTCACTGGTGGCAATCGGACTTTTATCATGATTTGACGTCGGATACCAGTCGACTCAGCTGTGAATAAGTACCTGAGTTAAATCAGGGTAATAATCTCGGGCGAGCGCAATGCTGACCACATACTGTAACCCTGTAGTGTACCGTTATGGTCTTGAATGAAGTGCTCTAACACACTTTAACGCCCTGATTGGATTATTGCGCCAACGATTATTAATACACTCTAATGCAGAGGCCGGTGAATCTGGCAAGAGGTATAAATTGCAACCACCCATATGCAATGGAAAGTTCAAGTTCGCTCCGAGACGTCGAAGCGAACGGACGCGTCACGGACATTGTGGAAAAAGTGTACAGTGCGAGGTGATCTTTTTAAATCACCAAGTAAACGGAGTGATCAAAGTGAACTGGGAAAGCTAGATTCGGACAAAGATAATTACAAAGAGAATACCAAATGAGACAATAAGTGCGAAAAATAATTAGACAATACAGTGCGAGGAATTTTAAAAAAACCCAAAGAGACAAATAGTGAAAAATGAGCGCGCCGGAAACCGATGGGTTCACTAAGGTGACCCGCAAAAAGCGGCGCAAGGCGACGGACAGCCCGACGGGCGCGCCAAAAAATACCAACTCCGACGACGGAATGGAGACCGCGTCGGAAGTCACGCTCTCCAGTGACTGCGAGTCCGACTCGCAGTCGAGCTCAAGCGGGATGATACGAAGTTCCGTATCCGTCGGCGAGATCCGAGAGTCTGTTGCTCTGCGCAAGCAGAACAAGCTGCTACTAAAGGAGCTCAAGGAAGCCCGCGCGGAGAACCGGCATCTGGCGGCCGTCATCAAGTCGCTGGAAGCCACCATCACCCGGACTTTCGGGCCGTCAGCCGCTACGCAGCCAACAACCACGCCAACGACACCAACAACAACAGCTGAGGTGATGGACACCACTGTCCACACCGAGCAAGCATCGCCGGCGCCACTCGCCCTACCATCCGGGACGCAACCTGAGGCCTTCCCTTCACTCAATGAAGCAAGAAAACGCCTCCAGTGCCATGAGTGTCAAGCCTTTCGTCACAACTTGGGCGAAAACCATGAATGTGCAGCTAGATCTGTGGCTGGTCACATTCAACTCCTCGTTCTCGGAGCAACAGATCTCCAGCATCAGGGCGATACAACATACCCTGGTGCGCTTCGAGCAAATTAATAACAGGCAGGTCTTGCAACGCAAGAACTGCCAACGAGTGGGTCACGCAGCAACAAACTGCCACCTCACGTACCGCTGCGTGAAATGTGACGTAGTTCATGGTCCGGGCGAGTGCTCAAAAACACCTGAGCAGGCACCAAAATGTGTGAACTGCGGGGACAATGACCACCCCGCCAACTACAGAAACTGCCCAATGTTCGTCCGAGTTGTGGCGAGGAGGAATGCTCAAAAACGAGCACCACCCACCCGTCCTATTCCTACTCCTAGGAAAATTGAAAACCCTGCCTTCACACGGCCATCTGTGTCCTTCGCAGACACCGTACGGAGCAGACACCCGTCCGCCCCACCATCCCAACACCCAAAGCCCGCAAACATTTCCAACCCCGATTTCCTAGAGTTCGCCAGGAAATCGCAGGAATTCCTGCAAATGTTCAACGCGATGGTCGGTATTTTAACGTCCAATAATGGATGTTAAGATCATCGAGTTGAACATTAACTCGATCATCGGCCGTGCCCGCAGGCACGAACTCGAGCTATTTCTTGGCGAGCATAAGCCCAACATAGTTCTCCTGTGTGAAACCAGGCTGAACTATAGACATAGACCCATTTTCCCAAATTTCAACCTGTACAGAACCGACCGTCCACAGTTCAATCCACTAGGCCGAGACACCTGTGGTGGAACGGCCATCCTTATTTCCGATAAGTTCCTTTCCAAACAACTGTTCCCACCGCCCAATAGCTTCAAATCTATTGAGGTTACCCTTATTTCCTACGAAACACAATCATCCCTGGTCTTCGTAGCTGCTGTCTACTGTCCCGATCAATCCTTTGATATCCAAGACATCCGTTCGATCCTAGCCTACTGTGCCGCTCAACCGAGAGCAAACAAGTCCTGGTACATAATTATAGGGGGAGACCTCAACGCCAGGCACCCGTCTTGGTTCGATGTACGGTCGAACCAGAACGGGGAAAAGCTCCACCGTTTCCTAACCACCTCTAATCCCAATATTAACCTCTCCCACTTCAGCCCTGCCCTCCCTTCATTTAATAAAGGGTACTACCATTCCTACCTTGACCACTTCCTAATCAGCAGCAACCTCACCATCAAACCCAATCCCAATACCTATCCCTTCCTAGAAACAGCCCCCGGTATCAGTGACCATGATGCCGTGGTCTTAGAAGTTTCACTCCCCGACAGAGCCACCAGGCCCTCACCCACTTTAGTCCCTGACTTCCAGAAGGCGAACTGGAAACCCCTCCTCCTCCCTACCAACGAAACAGTTTCCAACGACACCATAGATTGGACAGTTCGTCAGTACACTGAAGCAATTCAGCAAGTATGCGACGAACTGATACCTTCTAGGTCCCTCAACTACCGTAACCTCATTTCTCTCCCAGACGATATCCTCGCGGATATCAAATATAAGCGTACCCTAAGGCGGAGGCTATTTAGGAATAGATACTCTCCGCAATCCTCTCCTCTCCGTAACGAAATCCTTTCCCTTGACAGGTCAATCCGCAACAGAATTTTAACCCTCTACACCAACCACCTACACAAACGCCTCTCCAATATCGAACTGAACCCTGAGACCTTCAGGGAAATCAGAAAAACTTGCCCCCATCTAGGCAAGCCCTCCCAGCAAACCACCATCCTCCCACAGAACATTTCAACCCCTGAAAAGGTGAACATCCTAGCCGATCACTTCCTTCAAGCGCACCATTGCACCCTCCACATTCGCGATCAACACTTCGAAAGTGTTGTGAGCGAATCCATAGGAAAACTAGAATCCACTCCAACTTTCTACCAACCCAGTCCCAACCTAACCCTATTCACTCAACCCCTTATCCATCCCGATGAACATGATAATGTTTCTCCCATCCACTTTGTCAGCCCAAGTTCAGTGGAAGCTGCAATTGCAGCCTCCAAGAACAAAAAATCAGTGGGTCTCGACAAAATCCCCTCCATAGTCCTAAAAAAGTGCGCCCCCAATATTTCCACCACCCTCTCCTCGATCATCAACCACTGTATCCTCAACGCTCACTTCCCCACCGAATGGAAAAATGCTCGCATAGTTCCCGTCCCAAAAAAGAACCTCAATCCACTCAATCCCGATAGCTACAGGCCTATCTCTATCCTTTCTTCTTCCACCAAAATCTTCGAGCGGATTATCAAATCCCTCATAGACGAGCATTGCACCTTCAACAACACTCTACCGGAGTTCCAATTCGCCAACCGAACTAAACTCTCGGTTGAGCACGCGCTACTTGTCCTCAAGACTGATATCCTCCTGAGTATCAATCGGAGGACACCCACCATAGCCTGTCTCCTTGACCTAAGGAAAGCTTTCGACTCCGTATGGCAATACGGACTCACGTACAAACTTTCCGAAATCCTCAACTTCCATCCGCACCTCTGTAAGCTAATACTTAGCTTTCTAGATGGGCGGAAAGCCTTAGTGAGCATCCAACAGCACCTTTCCTCGTCACATACTTGCCCAGCCGGCATTCCCCAGGGTTCAGTCTTGTCTGCAACCCTTTTCTCGCTGTTCACCGCAGACATCCCCAAACCACCTCCACACCCATGTCCCATCCAGATCCTCCAATACGCGGATGACCTAATCATCTACACAGCCACCAAAGACATCTCCCGTGGTGAAGCGCGTCTGAATGCTTATTTAGACGAACTTTACCACTATTTCACCCGTTGGAAACTTTCCCTAAATCCCGACAAATGTGAGACCATCGTCTTCCATGGAGACATGAGGATGACTCCGAAGATGTGGAGTGACACAAGATCACTATCACTCACAATCCATGACCAGCCCATTCCCACTGTTAAAGAAGTCACCTACCTCGGGGTGACAATGAACTCCCGCCTCTCCCACGTACCTCACATAACGAAGGCACTAGGCCGTGCAACTGGTGCCTTTCGGTCCCTATCCTCAAATACAACATCCCGACTCCAAGAAAGGTTAAGCTGTTTTGCTATAAACAGCCTATCCGCCCACTCCTCATCTTCGGCTTCATTTTCTGGTCCGATTGCTCCCCATCCCAAATGGAGCGACTCCGCCTCAGAGAGCGCAGGATCTTTCACCACTGCGCCAACATCTTCAAGAACGAGGACCGCTCCAAGTACATTTCCAATCAGATCCTCTATGAATCCTGCCAAACCCCACGCATCGACGCCTTCCTTGCTCGTCTTGCCCTCAATTTCCTTGCCAAGTGCCAAGCCCATCCCAATCCTTTTGTAGCCAATGCCATGCAGATCGAGATCGTTGAAGATAACCTTCTCCGAACTCATCTGTTCCCTCAGATCCTTCTATCTCTCCAGTCCCAGAACCGTCTGTTCGATTCCCTAGGTAGAGTAGTCTTCTACACAGGCAATTTCTCCGACTCCCAATTTTTTAAACCTTCCCATCATTAGCACCCCTCCTAGCTTTTAATTCCCATCCCTCTCCCGCACGCATCCCATCCTACCCCAGTCCTGTTCCCTCCTAGTCCCATCCCGTTTTTACATATGCTCAATGAGTGGAGGTTTTTTCCGATTTTCCTCCAAATACCTTGTTATAGGATTCTCAATGTATTCTTTAGTGCTAAGTTAGTTTAAGCCATAGTTTGTACCTTAGATTAAGCTCAGCTGTTAAGGTAGTACATAAGTTAGGTTAATTTAGTATTGTAATTTTATAGGGTTAATAAAAATTGTTGTTTTGCGGAAATTGTTGTTTTTTGCAATGGAAAGTTCGCTCCGAGACTTCGTGGCGAACAGACGTTGTGCGGAAAGTGAAAAATTACAGTGCGTGGTAAAAAAACGCCTTCGGGCATATTAAATCGAAAAGTTGAGTTCGGAAGTTAAAAAAAAAAAACACAGTGGAAAGAAGAAGGGAAAACAGTGCAGTGGAAACAAACCCAAAGGAAGTATTGTTCCTCTAACAGTGGCACCAATATTAATTGGACACTGTCAACAAAAATAAAGAAGCAAATAAAGGAAAAAATTCTTTTATTTTCACAGTGAACCAAGGACGGGCTTGGGGACAGGATGTCCGCCAAGAGAACACAATTGATTCTCCCAGAAGAGATTTCGTCGGAGGAAGAGGGAGAAACGGGCCCTACAATCAAGATGGACGCAGTTTCGAGCCTGCTCATCAGGATTGCGGAGCTCGAACAAGAGAAGGCCGACATGGCTCAGCAGTTGGAGTGCCAGTTGGCGCTCATCAAGGAGCTACAGCAGCAGATGGCTGAGATGAAAGCAGCCAACATGGCGGGCAGGTAGCCGATCTATCAGCAACAAGAGCAACAGCAGCAGCAGCAAAGCGAAGAAGATGACGGCATGTGCCCGGAGGTCATCATCGAGGAGGAGGAAGGAGACCCCTTCAACTTCATCGTCCGAAAAAAAAAGGCATCGAATAGGACTAAGGTTAGTGCTATCACTATAAGTGCCCCACCAACCACCCCAAAATCCTCTCCCCAAGCAGCCACCCCTAAGAAACCTAGAATTCTCCCGATAACTGGGTACAGACTAAATGTACCGCAGTTTTTACGAGAAAGGGTTGAAAGCAACCCTGAAGAACACGGGGGCTGACAAGACCCTCATCTTCGCCGAGACGGTTGAAAACCATGCCGCGATTTTCGCTCTCATAAGAGAGAAAGGGCTTCACGCCACCACCAGCACCCCACCGACTCTAAGAGCTCAACGAGGATTACTCGCAATTAAAATTGAAAACCGTGGCCAACTTAGTCACGCGAGCAGACAAGCTTCCGCACAGCCAGAACCCGGCGCTCCCGATGAGATCACAATCGGGACTATTCATAGCCACCTTCGAGCCCTCTCAAGAGCTCAGTGAAGTAGTGAAAATTAAATATATACTTCAACAGAAGATTTCGCTTGAGAAAGTCAAGCCAGTTCAAGAAGTGCAGTGCTACAACTGCCAGAATTTCGGCCACATCGCCCCTAACTGTTCGATTGTACACAGGTGCGTGAAGTGCGCAAAAAACACGTCCGCGGGGAATGCCCCACACCATCGGCGGAGGCGCCGCATTGCTGCAATTGCGGCCGGAACGGACCAACTACCGCGGATGCCCGGCATACAAAGATATCGTTGACAGAAGCGAAGCTGGCTGGGCGAGCAAAAATGCGGAAACAGCGAGGATCAAGCAAACGGTGACACAGATGTCACAAAGCTTGTCCCGGCCAGGTGTATCGTACTCTTCTTAGAGCTGCACCTCAAGCTCCACAAGGCAACAAACTGGCCTTCAAGAACTTGGTCGAAAGCCTCGCTTCCGCCCAAACGAATGAGCAGCGGTAGATTGCTGCAATCCAATTACTGATTTATGGAGTTAAATATAGTCACATTTAACTTCGCGTCCCTGGTCTCACACGCCTAACGTGCCACTGCCCAAGCGTTGGTTGATACTCTGAAAACAGACATATTTTGCGTTTCGGAGACCCACCTAAACCACAGACATAATGTCAATTTCACCGGATATACTACTATTCGACATAATAGCAACACGGACGCTGCCCTTCTAGTCAAAAAAGACTACCATTTTGAGGAAGTCGTCATCGAGGGTTTACTAGTCTGTTCCGCTGCAGCGGCAATAGTTAAAACTATCGATAATAAACGGATTTTGGTAGTTTCCGTTTATTTCAAATACAATTCCTCAAGTGAGCAACTGGGCCATGATTTAAAAGTCTTGGGCGATCTCCAGTTAAAATCAAAATATCTTATCTTCGGTGGCGACTTTAACTCACGGCACAAATCCTGGGGCGATAAGGCAGAACATTTAAATGGGAAAACCCTGTATAACTGGATCCACGACCCTTTCACGCCAGCCAACCTTGAGGTGTTCTCGCCAGATTCGCCGACAAGACCCGTTAGTCAATCCATCATTGACTTTTTCCTGCTGTCTGATGAAACCAAGCAAAGTTTTCAAGCGCAACTTCCATGGAAATAAAGTTAATGCTGAATACAAAGCATTGATCTCCCGGATTAATTGCCTGAGTACAATTATCCGGGAAATGGTGGCGCAATTCCGCAATAAAGAATTAACCCGTAATCTCGCAGATATTAAGCCCGGGCCAGATATGTTTCAACATATAAATAGGCTAGCGGGGAAGAATAAGTCCCGTGATTTCTCTTACCAGGGAGAAGGAACCAATCTGCGGAGACGCCAGAAAGGCGCAAGTCCTTGCGGAATCATTTGAGTCTCAGCTCAATACCCCTCCGCCTCAAAGTAACCCGGCAATAGTGTCGTTGGTTGAAACAACTATCGCCGACTTTGTTTCTAGACATTCAATAGAGTTAGTCACAGATTAATGAGGCCAAAACGCAATTCTGCACCTTCCGGAGGAAAGCTAAATACCTAGGTTCTAGAGGAATCCATAGAAAAGCTAAACGCTTGAAAATGAAGATCGGAAACACTATAGTGAGCAATTCCCAGACCATTAAGTACTTAGGAGTTAAACTTCACGAACTCCTTAAGTTCAAGCCACATCTTGAGCTCGCTATCGGTAAGGCACGCGGTGCACTCAGTGGGATCTACTTTCCTCTTCGAAAGAAGGTAGGACTCAGCACCAAGGCGAAACTGACTCTCTACAAGACCCTGATCAGACCAATTATCTGCTATGGAGCGCCCACGTGGATCACTTGCTCCACCCGAACCATGTCCAAATGTGAGGCATTCGAACGCCGGATATTAAGGTACTGCACTGGTCTTTCCTATAATTGGAAAACCAAGAAGGTTGGAAGAAACGCCGAAGTATATCGGCGCGCCAAGGTACAACCTCTTCGAGAATTCGTTCTCAACTTGGTGGAACGGTTCTTCGAAAGAACGGAGAATCATCCAAATCCACTAATCGGGCAACTCTACCAACAGGGTAGCACCTTCCCATTGGCCAACTTCCTAAGGCCCTGCCAAATAGTGAGCGAAGCTCTTAAACCCGCCATCCTTTCCCTATATGATTCTCCCTGCCTGGTAGGGGTACATCGAGGCTAAGCACAAGACATGTAATGTGCTATTGTATATAGTAGGTTAAGTATTTTTTGTTAGAGTAAGTTAGATTAAGTAAGATTAAGTTTAGGCTTAGTTAGTTTAAGTAAGTAAGTAATGCCTTCTGGCGCTTTTAGTACAAGCGCAGTTTTGAAATAATTCAGATCAGTTGAAAATAAATGTGAAGATTCATGTATTAAATCAATACAATTAACGTAAGAATTACACAGAAGGTCGGGTAGGCCAAACAATTGTAATAGCCACCCATTGAATAAAGTTAAGTTAGTTAAGCTAAATATTTAAGCTAGAATGCAATTAATCATGTATTAGAAGTAAGACACTATCTAAAATAAAAAACTTATAAAACTTAACTGCAATGGAACAATACAATGGAATATATACCGCAGGTGGCAGATCAGTTGTACAGGAAAGTCTCCCTTCTCAGGAGGTCAGTGGTACGAACTCTGGGAGAGGACTGTTGATTGCATTTGATCGAACCTTTTAGTAGGAATTCGAGGGGTACAAGATCACTACCAAAACGTAACCCAAATAACAAACAAGTCGGGAAACCGGAAGCTAGACGCTTCAGGAATGAAAGGTTTCGTTTGTTTTTTCTATAAGTGTATTTGAGTGCAGAAATATCCCATATGTAGGTACCCCAGAATGTATATGTATATTCAGTATGTCAAACTACTTACTTTAGTGTAATATTGATGTTTAGTATTTTGAGGTAGAGTAAATTTACACGGGAAAGCAACTTTTTGGGTACTGTAACTTGATTAATATTAGTACGATTTCGAGATGTTATGCTTCATACTATAGTCTATGTATACTATGTATACTTTTTTATGGATGGAGGTGGAAATCTTAGAAAGACGCTGCTGCGCCAGGGTGCAGCAGTGTGTGGGATTCACACCCACTAAAACCACCCCCACTCTCCCGCCCCTCCCCGCGGGAACACCGTGAAGTATTACTTCGCGGGGGAGGCTCGCTAAACCAGCTCGTCCATATCACGTCTCCGTCGCGCCGCCTTCCGAGCTCGATCCAACTCCAGGAGTTTTGTCTGCACCACGGCTACTGCCTCATTTACCGCCATCCAGTTTTCCTCCGACTTCAGCATCTCTTCCACCAGGTTGGAGGGCTCGATGTCCGCCCCTAAGATGCTGTTCAACCTCCTTTTCTGCTGCAGAAATCTGGGACAATGGAGCATAACGTGCTCCGGGTCCTCGAGTGTAGCACCGCATTCAGGACAGTTGGGAGACTCGTCCAACTCGATGCGATGCAAGTACTTCCTATAGCCACCATGTCCCGTAAGGAACTGTGTCAGGTGGTAATTCAATTCTCCGTGCTTTCGGTTGACCCATTTCTCGATTCACGGGATCAATGTATGGGTCCACCTGCCCTTGTCGGAGTTATCCCATCGTTGTTGCCACTTGCCACACAACTCTCTCCTGATGGCTTTTCGGAAATCCGCATTCACCTCGGCTGGATTTGCCTTCTGTTTTTCGTAGAGCCAGTGTACCTCGCTCGCTAGAAGATCTATAGGGATCATTCCTGCGATAACACACACTGCCGTCGACGCCGTCCTAAATGCGCTGAACACCCTTAGCGCAATTGGCCGGTATGCCGAACATATCTTCCTCCGGCTGACAGCGTGGTTCAACGCTCCCGCCCAGACAGGGGCCGCGTATAGCAGGATCGACCTCACCACTCTCGCGATGAGTAGCCTGCGACTATACTTCGGCCCTCCCACGTTAGGCATCATCCTTGCAAGGGATGAGCTGGCATTTGCTGCCTTCTCTCGCGCATAATCCAAGTGTCCCTTGAAACTCAGCTTGGTATCGATCATCACCCCCAGGAATTTGACAACCGATTTTGAGACGACCTCACGATTACCAACCCGGATGGTAACCGTGTTGTTCTTCCTACGGTTGGTAATGAGGACCGCCTCCGTCTTTTCGTCCGCCAGGTCCAGCTTGGCCATTCGTAACCATGACTTGATGGTATGAATGGCTTCATTTCAACTATTTCAACTACCGCCAAGTCGTCCGCAAAACCAATCAGCGTTGTCTCCTCCGGCACACGAAGGCCAAGCACTCCGTCGTACATTATGTTCCACAGCAGCGGTCCCAATACAAAACCTTGAGGCATACCTGCTGTCACAATGTACTCCTTCGGCCCGTCGTCCGTCTCGTACCAGAGAAGCCTGTCCGAAAGGTAACTCTCAATGAGCCGAGCCAAGTAGCTAGGAACACCCAGTTTGGCCAAAGCGCCCTTAATCCAGCCCCAGTTGGCTGAGTTAAAAGCATTTTTGACGTCCAGCGTCACCAGAGCACAGCGTTTGCCCATGGCCATTGCATTTCGAGCCAATTCCACGACCTTTGCTACTGCATCGACCGTAGAACGGGCTCGTCGAAACCCATATTGCCGCTCTGAAAGACCACCCGCAAGCTCGATGAACGGGAGCAACCTGTTGTATATCACCCTCTCCAACATCTTCCCCATGGTGTCTAAGAGACAAATAGGGCGATATGAAGAGGGCACGCCGGGTGGTTTTCGAGGCTTCGGTAGCAAGACCAGCTTCTGCCTCTTCCACTGGGCGGAAAACACTCCTTCCGCCATGCACGATTCGAATGTGCTTGCGAACCACCTTGGTTTGGCCTTGACCGCCACCTTCAGAGCCCTGTTCGGAATTCCGTCCAATCCCGGAGCCTTGCTGTCCCCAATACGCCTGCAGATTTCACAAAGTTCCTCTTCGGTAACATCAGGGATCGAGAAGACGTCCTGCTGAGCTGCCTGTTGGGGTTCTCTTTCGTCCTGCTCCTGGTGCGGGAAAAGAGTTGCAATTATTTGCAACAACAGCCGTGGGCATGTCACCTGAGGTGATTTCCGCCCGCGGATCTTCTTCATTAAAACTTGGTAGGCTGTACCCCACGGATTCGCCTCCATGCAGAGCATCTGGTAGCATTTCCGCTTGCTTCTCCGAATGGCCTTCTTAAGGTTGCTTCGCAGATCCCTGTATTCCTCCTCACACTCCTGGTGCTCCGGCCTTCCCCTTGTCCTGTGGGAAAGTCTCCTCGCTCGGAGACAAGAGGATCTCAAGGCAGCGATCTCCGTGTTCCACCAGTAGTTTGGCCTCTTGCCGTGGTGCAAACGTCGTCGTGGCATCGTAGCGTCGCATGCTTCGGTTACACGCTGAGACAGCTGTGTGACCCTTTCCACCGCTGTTCCATCCGGATCATGGGCTCCCTCCAATGCGGCCAGGAATGTCTCCTCGTCGAAAGCTCCGATAGACCAGCCAACCGCCTTAGCCTTTCCACCTCCAGAGCGTCGGTGACTGCTTCCCCGGTTCCCAATGCGGAGGAAGATGGCCTGGTGGTCATTGTGGGTGTAGTGCTCACTTACTTGCCAATCCATCCCCCTCACCAGTGAAGTGCTAACAAATGTCAGGTCAACGATCGAACCCGACCCTCTTCCTCGAAAGGTGGGCACGCATCCAACGTTGGCCAGCACGATGTCCAGCTCCGCAAATGACTCCAACAGAATTTGACCTCTGGTGTTCGTCGATCGGCTTCCCCACTCCAGGGCCCACGCGTTGAAATCGCCCGCAATGATTTTAGGGCTGCGGTCTCTAGCATTCAACACCAGACTGTCTAACATCTCCTCATATTGTGCCAAGGTTGCACTAGGAGGAGCGTAGCAGCTGTAAATATGGACACCGTTGACCTTCGTCCTTATAAAACCAGCTGCCGGGGGGGCCATGACTTCCTGAATGGCCTGTCTTCCGCACGCCCAGATTGCTGCGTTGCCAGATGCATCCACCGCCCAAGTCGCACCGCCGTAGTTTCTGTACGGCTCGCAAATAACCGCGACATCGACATTCGACTCTCGAATGGTTTGCGAGAGCAGGTCCTGAGCTGCCTCACAGTGATTGAGATTGATTTGTATCAATCTCGTTTGCCTGTGCGGTTCAGCTCCCTCCTAGATACCGGACATCTGCTGCTTCCCGCAATATGCCGGCCGTCCACGCCCTCTTTCCCACTACATAACATACACTGTGGATCTCCGGTGCAATCTTTGATGAGGTGGCCCTCTTCCCCACACTTCCTGCAACTCCTCGACCTATCATGCTGGCTAGTGCATGCCGCCGCAAAATGGCCGAAATCGAGGCATCTGAAGCATCTCTTCAGAGATATTTGCTCCCTGAGCCTGCACACGACCCAACCGCCGGCAAACTAATAATAGCGGTCTGTGTGCCACCATATGCCTTCTTCATCCTTTTTATGGCACTCTGGTCTATATCGCCAAGGTTGAACTGCTGCTTTAGCGCAGCACAGATGTCCTCCCGTGAGGTGACTTCATCTAGGTCCTTACATTCAACCACTATCTCCTGTTTCCGAGCTCTTACCTCAGCTTCCTCTCCAAGTACACTTTCCACCTTCCCGCGGAAGTTATCGACCGACTTGTCGGCGGATTTACTTAACTCCAGCATCAGATCCCCTCTCTGTGTTCGCCTGATACGGCTCACACTATCCCCCAAATCCTTCAATTCCGGGTCTGACTTCACCTTTCGGAGGATGTCGGCATAGGACTTGGGAATTCTTTTCTTCGAGTGCCCTGATATAAGACAATTTAATGCCTCTTATCAAGGCTCGAATATTTTGGTGGATATTCCGCCTCTCCTTGATGAACTCGCACAGTTCATTTATTCATTCCCCGAGTGTAACGAACGCCATTCCGGTATGTTCCCGTTTGCTTTCGCGCCTTGCGCCACAAGGAATGATCTCGATTAAGGGACTATTCGTATTTCTTTCAGAGTCCCGCGACGAATCTCGACCACCAAAAAGAACCATTGTTCTCGGTGGTGATCACCCAAGCTTCGAACTCCTCCTAAAGGGATCCGGTGTGGACCTAATTTCCACTCCACCTCCACCTCTTGTAGCATTCGATGCCACAGTAGCCAAGTTTCCCACTACTGAGGCACTGCGGTCGTTGGATATCGACGGCCGGGAGCCCGCTTGCTCACTCCCAAAAACCGCCGGCACTGGGTTTCCGAAGCCCTGCATCGTAAAAAAAACTACTTTTCTCCTCTTCCATATTTGGTTTAATTTCTGGGTGTCCTTCCCATAGCCAATTTTTATCCACGGGTGGGCGTTTACTTCCCACCTACCCGGCCTGCGCATAAGCATGCCCATACACGCACATCTCCGGATGCGTGCATGTGCATGCCCATGACACATTCGCCGAGCATTCCCTTATCCGCACGAAGGGATGCGCCTGATGGGAGATTTGGCAACTCCGCACAGGAATGTTTGTACCTTTAGGATAAACTTAGCCCTTAACTGATATCGATATCTTTAGCACCGTAATTGGTGTCGGGGACTGAAAACAACTGAAAAAAGCAAATAAATAAAAATATATATAAAAAATGTGTTGAAAGCTGCATATTTTAAGTAAACCTTTCTTTTTTTGTTAACTTTATCGTATATCGTTCATCACATTTTTACCTATTACTTACAGTCTTCGATTTTTTTAAGTGGGACTTTCAGGTTTAATTAGTCTGAACTTAAACAAAACCGAATCTATTTCTGAGGTCACTGGAATATACAAACAAGTCGGAATACCGGAAGCTCGTGCTTCGGGTATAAAGGTTTTGTGTTCATCTTATCTAAGAAATTTCAACACACATTTTTCTACCCGTATACAGCTACAAAACTACGAGACATACGTACATATTACAGCCGTAGATGTTACGCTCACCCTAAACAAATAAACTGCCTATTTTCGAATACTGTACACATATAGGCACGTTTATAAATTGATCGTACCCATATTTCCGATTTACTTCTTTTATCTATCTGAATTAGGCACTACCCGCAAAGTTCATTAGCACGCATATACTATCATATATACCTACATACACACATGTCTCGTTGGAGTAATTGATATTCATATACAAACGATTAAAGAACTAAAACAAAATAATTCTTTTCCACCCCATTCATATGAACTTACTTCGTTGTGGTATTGACGAATTGATATGTGATGATGACGTCATACAGGTTGTAGAGTGCACGAAATTCACAAAAAATTGTAAAGTTTTACCCCCTATAACTTTGTTAATAATAGTTGGCAGATAGGGGCATACCTATTGATGTGTAAATATGTGTTCATGCACTTTTCTTTTCTGACTGTGCATGGGCTAGTGTTTGCTCATCTTTGGTGCGCGGACCAAAATGGCTATGGGAAGGATACCCAGAACATAAAACCAGCATGGAAGACGAGAGAAGGAGGAAACTTACGGTGCAGGGGCTCGGAACCCCAGTACCGGCGGCTTTTGGGAGTGAGCAAGCGGGCTCCCGGCCGTCGATATCCCTCGACCGCAGTGCCTCGGTGGTGGACAACTTGGCCACCTTGGCATATAATGTTACAAGTGATTTGGATCTGGAGAAGGAGGTTTTCAAGCGAAGTACAACCTTACCGAGAACACCAATAACAAGAGCAAACAAAGATGAACTAAAAGCAACTTTTTGGACAACAAAACCCGTGACAACACCCACCGCACATGTTCAAGATGCTCGACAGCAGGAGGTGCTCCAGGAAAAAGGAAGAGATCCGTTCAAAAGAAGCTCATCAACTTTGAGATCTCCACCAATGCCAAAGACGATGAAAGATAAAATACAGGCCAAAAGTGAAGGACCATGTAAAAGGAGTAACCTTGCCGGGACTTATAGGCAACAGAGTCCCGATCTGGAGGAATTACCCTTCACCCAGCTTGAGGCAAAAATAGTTGAGCTGTCCGAGTTTATCAAGGACAAGCACAACGTGCACCAAGCCATAAAGAACATGGTGAGGGCTATTAGAGTGCTCTACAATAGATCACAGACGGAGGAAAAGAATAATAAGGACACGTCGAACCCCGCTGTGCCAACAGTATCACAAGCGACCCAAGTGACGCCAAACCGTACTACCATCGAATTCCAGCGAAATAAGCGAGTACGTGAAGAAGAGGCGGACCCTGTAAATAATCAGCAGGCACCTAAGAGAAAAAAAGGCGGACAGGACATCCTGAAAACCAACACCAACAGGCCAGAAGGAGGAAACCGCACAGCGAATCTAGGAAACTCGACCAGCGTTGCGAAGCCCAAGATCAGCGAAAACGATGGATGGACTAAAGTTACCAACAAAAAAGCGAAACGAAAAGCAAAAGTGCGAACTCGTCCAGATGTAATTGTTATCTCCAGTAAGGGCAATCTGTCCTACGCGGAGATACTCAAAAAGGTCAAAGCGGATCCCGACCTAAAAGATCTGAGCGGAAATGTAAACCGAATCCGAAGAACCCAGAAAGGGGATCTCATGTTCGAGCTGAAAAGATCCAGCGGTGGCAAAACTGATGACTTCCGCACTCAAGTGAAAAACTCACTTGGGGAGAATGCCGCAGTGCGTGCCCAAAAACATGAGATCTATATACAATGTAAGGATCTCGATGAAGTAACATCGAAAGAAGAAATTTGTATTGCTCTGAAGGAGCAATTCAAGTTGAAAGAACTCACCGAGGAGTCAGTTGTGGGCTTGCGAAAAGCCTATGGTGGTACTCAAACGGCCACAATACGAGTACCAGCGGAGGCAGCACAGATGTTGTTGGCTGCTGGAAGGGTTCGGATTGGATGGGTTGTCTGCCGTTTAAGGGAACAAATTTCACTGAAGAGGTGCTTTAAATGCCTTATGTTTGGGCACTTAGCGAAGGCATGCACCAGCAGCATTGATCGATCCGATCGATGCAGAATGTGTGGGGAGAAAGGTCATATTGCCAGAGAGTGCAATAGGGACCCCAAATGCCTATTGTGCGAAGTAAAAGAGGGACAGGATAACCGGCATATTGCCGGAAGTGGTAAATGTCCTGAATTTAGGAAGGCGCTCACTGCAATGAGAAAATGAGGTTTATCCAAATAAACCTCAATCATTGCAGGGTCGCTCAGGATGGAAATCGCCATCATAAGCGAACCGTATAGACACCGTCACGGTGGCATATGGGTCAAAGATTCGACTGGTGGAGCGGCGATATGGGCTTGCGGTCGACAGGCCATACAATGTACTGCAAGTCAAGCAGCCAGTGGCTTCGTGTGGGTGAAAATAAGTGGTGTATATGTATACAGCTGCTACGCCCCGCCAAGTATGACACTGTCTGAATTCGAGCAAATGCTTGATAATCTTGTTCTCGACGCGAGGGGACGTAGTCCAAAGGTGATTGCTGGTGATTTCAATGCTAGGGCCCTAGAGTGGGGTAGTAGGGAATCAAATGCTAGGGGGCGCAGTTTATTAGAAGCTTTTGCGCAGATGGACATAGTTTTGGCCAACGAAGGGGCTGTAAACACCTTCCAGAAAGGGGGGTCAGGCTCGGTTGTAGACCTGACCTTTGTCAGCCCTTCGCTGGCGCGTGGTATGTCCTGGTACGTCAGTGAACGCTACACCCACAGCGATCACCAGGCAATATTCTTTGAGACATGTGTCGAGCCACAGGCGAAAGAGCTATCATGCCCGAAACCGAGAAAGATTTCAGGCTGGTGTGCAAAATCTTTGGATGAGGAGACCTTCATAGAGGTGTGGTTAGATCAACCTGATAAAGCAGGCACCTCTACGGAAAGAGCCGTCCATCTGGCTCAATGCATTGCCAAAGCGTGTTACGCGTCCATGCCTAGAAGGTGTTCATTCCCCAGCAGAAGACCAAACTACTGGTGGAATGATGAACTGACTGACCTTCGATCAGCCTGCCACTGAGCCAGAAGAGTGGCTCAGAGGGCGGTAGGTAGAGCCGAACAGGGACAAAAAGAGCGCGCCTATAAGGCAGCCCGGAAAAACCTCCAGCGGGAGTGCTTTAAGGAGCTCTGCTCAGAAGCGAACATAAACCCGTGGGGGAATGCCTACAGAATCGTGATGGGACGATTCAGAGGCCGTTCATCTCCGCAGATCACGTGTCCCACCCCCTTGCTGAAAATCATCCAGGGGTTATTCCCCCAGCAAGAGGAGAGCACCGACACATTCCAACCACCTCTGAATGTGGCGGCAATTCCGCCAGTCACCAGAGACGAGCTGTTGGATATCTGCGGTAGAATAGGAGACAACAAAGCGCCGGGCCTGGACGGAGTACCGAATAAGGCCCTTAAGCTTGCTGTGAAATCCAGACCGGACATGTTCGCTGAGTTGTTCGAAGCGTGCATGTCCGAGGGGATATTTCCAGTGGCATGGAAGCGGCAGAAGTTGGTACTTCTGCCTAAACCAGGTAAACCTCCAGGTGAACCATCCTCATATCGACCCATATGTCTCCTGGACACGGTGGGGAAACTGCTAGAGCGGGTAATCTATAATAGATTACTCCCGATTGTTGAAAGCCAAGGCGGCCTTTCGGATCGGCAGTATGGGTTCCGTAAAGCCAGATCAACCATTGATGCCATCAAATTGGTTACTGGCTTCGCCGAAGATGCAATTCACGGAAAGGGTAGTACCAGCAAATATTGCGTGGTAGTAACCCTGGACGTGAAAAATGCATTCAATTCGGCCAATTGGAATCTAATAAGGAAATCTTTAGCGAAGGTTGGTATTCCCGCCTATCTCGCTGCTATCGTCGATAGTTATTTAACTGAAAGGAGGCTCTGGTATGACACCGATGACGGACCCCAGGAGTACGTTGTTTCCGCGGGTGTTCCGCAGGGCTCCGTATTGGACCCACTACTGTGGAACATCATGTACAACGATGTATTTAATCTTCCCCTTCCGGGGGAAGCCACAGTGGTGGGTTACGCTGACGACATAGCGCTGGTTGTTGTCGCAAAGCATCTCGAAGATTCTGAGTTATACTCAAGTGAGGCAAACGATGCTGTTAAAAGTTGGCTAAAGAGCTCTGGTCTGACACTTGCGGAGGAAAAAACGGAAGCGGTCCTCATCACTAAGCGCCGGAAGAGAAATTACGCCTGTATTAGAATCGGGAATCATATCATCACTTCCAAGCCGACCATCAAATACTTGGGAGTGGTGATAGACAGGAAGCTCAGCTATAAGCAACATGTGCGGTATGTTTGCGACAAATCATCCACTGCAAGTATGGCCCTGGCGAGGATGATGCCGAACATTGGAGGACCACGGCATACCTCTAGGTTGCTTATAGCCAGAGTGGTGACCTCGATCATGCTCTATGCAACCCCAGTTTGGAGGGAGGCGTTGTGGATTTCAGGGAACGCTACCAAACTGAGTTCAGTCTACAGGAGGACAGCCTTGAGGGTATGGTCTGCCTTCAGGACTGTCTCAGATGATGCAGCATTCGTCATCTCTGGAATGATGCCGATTGACATCTTGGCAGATGAGATGGCGAATATATACAATGCAAAGCCAACCTCTTCCTCATCGCGGACGAGGAAAACCGAAAGGGAGAGATCCATAAATAGATGGCAAGAGCGGTGGGAACGCTCGGGAAAGGGCCGGTGGACGCACAGGCTCATTCCTGCCATCAAGGAGTGGTTGGAGAGACGACACGGTGAGATTAATTATAATCTCACCCAGTTTCTCACGGGGCACGGAGGATATCTCCAATACCTTCACAGGTTTAAATTGGAGACTTCACCCGATTGTCCAAATTGCAATGGAGTCCCAGAGGACTCAGAGCATGTATTCTTCCACAGTCCGAGATTTGTGGAAGAAAGGAGGAATCTAGAGGAGACTCTAGGGGAGGTGCTGGTACCAGAAAATCTGGTGCCGAAAATGCTAGCACATCAAGAGAATTGGGATGCGGTCAACTGCATGATCGCATCCATCCAAAATAAACTGCGAAAAGCAGAGGAGAGGAGAAAAACGCTGTCACGTGCGCCGCGTATAGAAGAAAGGTGACAAAGCTAGAGTGAGCTGACTCCGCCCCGTGATGTAATACCTTATGGTGGTTCCGCGGGGCAGGGAGGGAGTCGGGGGTGGTTTTAGTGGGTAAAAATCCCACACGTTGGTGTGTCCAGACCAGTGTCTTTTTGAAGATTTCCATCTCCTCAAAAAAAAAAAAAGGCAGACAGGCAGACAGACAGACAGACGGACAGACAGACATCGAATCGATTCTAATAAGGTTTTGTTTCACACAAAACCTTAAAAATGACAAACTAGACGTGAATTGAAAACATTAGCGAAAACAAAGCGAGTTCCTTAGAATATTTTCAAAACTGCTTATATCTGACGTAGCGTCTTTAGTAAATTATTTTACAAATATATTTGCAACATTTTGAACATTGTTGTGATTGTTTTCGGTCTGTTTTTCGGTTATATAGATAGTAATGCCCTCTTTTGCGCTCAGATTTTTCCATGACGCAAACACGTCAATTTTCACTGCTGTAGAGATTTCGACATGTTTCGTGTGCTCTAAAAAGCTTTCTATTCGCTTTTTGAAATCAGTGAAACATTACTGAGCATTTGGTGTTTGTCGTGAATAAATGGTGTCAATAAATCTATGTATATATCAATATTGATATATTGATTCCATTTCATAAACTTTTCTAAATTAGAAGCTTTTTACAAAAGTAACCATTTGCATCGATTCTGGACTCAAAAAGTCCTACACCAACTGCACGTGTTATTTCCCTTTTCACCAGAACTAATTGTACTGTAAAAACTATCCACATGGATAACTACATCTTTTTCCAAGTAACTAATGCACGATTGACTTTGCATAGATATCCAGTAATATCTCACAAATACAGGACAAATATTGTCGGAAGGCTAGGTGGAAGATAATGGACTGTCAGAAGGCTTAAACGTGCAAGTTGCGTGAGATTTGAATATCCGTCATTTATAAAGGGTTTTTAAAAATTACCGGACAAACTGTATGCCAAACTGTATGCCTTATGCAATTTTAAGAAAAAAATATTCAGCAAATTTTTTTCCATATCCCTTTAACTTCCACAGGCATTTTAATTTATAATAAAAAATCGTCGCCTTTGCACCACTGAAATCATAATAACTTTAAAACTATGATAACTAGAGCATTGGAATTAGTAACAAATCGCAGCTAGGACTCCATTATAGAATAATAAACGGAAGCTTCAGGTATGAAAATTTTTGTATACTCCTCATACGAAAATATTTTAGCATCAGTCTTAGAATTTGCACTGAACCGACAAATTTGACCTACTGCAACTGTTATTGATTGCGCGATTTCCAAAAAACTTGGTAGGAGCATGCCGTATATCACAGATTATATTACCACAAAATTTCCTTATTCTAGATTGAATTTAAGGGGGTTTTACATTTAATTACTAAAAATTATTATGATAAAATATTATTAACTTTATTTGAATGGATTTTGGTATAGAGGGCATTTTGGAGCCTAGATTTTTCGGTTGGGTAGATTCTGAGAATAGGTATATACAAGAAATGACCACTTTCCAAGACTGACGTAACAAAAACACCCGTTGTCATTGATTTCTCCGTAACTAAAGGGATCTTAGACGAATACGTCCATGTTCTCAATCATGAAAACATAACGTCCGATCACTCCCCTGTTATGTTGCTGTTCAGCGAAGAATTGAGGAGAAAAGACTTTCCTTCCAGGCTGACTAACAGTCAAGCAAAGTGGGCAGTATTCAAAAGTACATTCAAGTAAACGTTTGGATAAATAACCAAATCAATACTACTTATCAATTTGAGGAGGATATCAATCTGCTAACGATGATGATACAAAATGCGCCTTGGAAAAGAACTCCTGTCCATCATGGACTGGATGAAAAAAAATATACTGACCACCCAGCTGAGCTTAACAAACTAATTGCAGGGAAACGTAGCGTTCGTAAACTGACGTTCGCAAAGAAATCGCACAATGGAAAGGAAAAACCATAAACTCTTTGACAAGCAAGCTAAAGGCCTTAACAAATATAACAAGTCGGGATAGGGGAAGCAGGGCGTTTCTTGTATAAAGGTTTTGTGTTCATCTTATGTGAGGAACTCTCTATGCACAGTTTTCCATTCGTACATAGCTAAAAATTCCAAATATTCCTTCAATAATTGTTAAACTACAGATATACATATGTACATACATATCCAAGATATTTTGCTAATTCTAAATAAACAAACGTTGCCCTCTGAATTGATCTGTCTATTGGACTGGGGAACTGTAGAAATATACTGTTATTAACTTAATTTGTGCAGATATCGGAACCGGATGTATTTTGAGGCCTAGATTTCGTATAGATGCACTACTGTAATTTTTTTTAGGCTTTTTCAGTTGGTTAGATTCTGAGAACGAGACCTGTTACACTTTTTGATGGTCATATTTCGAGCCCTAACTCCCCCATGCTTCACCCGATATCAAATATGAGCCCTTTCATTTGGTACTCCATATGGCCACATTTTATGAAAGACAATTTTGCACCATCCATCCACATGTATGGGGAGCCCTCCTTAAACTTAATACAAAATGGCGTCACTTGCTACATGTGAAGGGAACAATAGATCACATGCTCTTATCAATTTTCGTGATAATCGGTCTAGCCGTTTCCGAATAAATCGGGTGTGACAAACAGAAAACAGAAACAGAAAGGTATACATAGACCACATTTTCTCTCCCAACTTCGTGACAATATGTTTTGCCATTTCCGAGTAAATAGAATGCGACAGACATGCCTATCTGAAATACACAAGCGTCTACATGTTAACCCCAGTCTAAAATATAGACCATTACCGAATAAGATGTATAAAACTAAATGCGCTGAGAACAGAAATTTAAACAAATCTGCCTCCTAATACTGAAAGAATTGCCAGAAAAGAGTATAGTCAGCTTTCAGATCACACGTCCCTCGACAATAGAAAGTGGCAGAAGTTATAATGATCCCCAAACCACAGAAGGAGCCACGTTGAGTCCAATCCCATCGACCAATATCGCTACTCCCTACTACAGCCAAGCTATTTTTGTCCTTTAGAGAGTGAAACAAATAATTTTAGATCGGAACCTAATGCCACCTCACCAATTCGGTTTCTGTGAAAAACATTCCACAACACAACAACTGTACTGGATCATGGATCCGATGGAAAATGCAATGGAAAAAAAGCAAATGTAATAAGTCATTTTTCTCGATGTTGCCCAGGCGGTTGATAATGTCTGGCACGAAGACCCGTTATATAAATTGGGGACCGCGCAGGACAATATTCCTATATCTTAAAAGAATACGTATCCGAGGTCTATTCAGAGTGAAATATGACGGAACGTACTTTGAACTGAACACAATTGGAGCTGGTGTACCGCGGGGGAATGTCTTGCCCAACGTTGTTTCTTTTGTACCCTGATGTGCATCAACTTCACAACCAAAAAAGAGAATTCAGCTAAAGTCATCATACAGAGAAGGAGAAGTGCCACAGGCGAGTGGGGTTAATTATAATATTTCGGTGGGACATTTGATACTATATTCAGCTGGAAAACACGCATACTCAGAAAGAAGGACAAATTAAATGCCAGACACAAAAAGGTGTACTACCTGGGGAGGTATTCGCAGCTGACCATAATGAAGATCTGCATAGGGACTTGAAAGTAAGATTAGTTGGCGAAGTCATCAAAGGCCAAGCAATTAAGTATAGCCACCGACTACGCTCAGATGAAAATAAGGAAATCCGAAAATTGACTGATATGAGACGAATGAAAACAGAGAAGCTAAATGACTCGCTAACATAAAGGATGCCTTATAATATATGCTACTGAGGAACAGCCAGTTCCTCACAGACTCCACCTAAAGTGTTGGGGTTGACTACAACAGGCGGCGAGAGGGACTAGTCTTTTGAGGGTTTCCACCTTTTAAAAAAAAACATACTTGTCTAAGGTTCACCTGGCTAGACGGGGGTTACGTCCAGTTGTCGATTAGAAATATTTTGCCTCCTATAGTTAATTTAGGGGAGCAGCAGTATTAACAACTTACGTGCTTTTCTTTTTATTTCGAAACAATTTTCTTTACGCACCGCTTACTGTCCGAACCATCGCCCTTACTTGGAATATTTCTAGGTCACATGTTATCTGTGGTTGCCAACTCTCTTCCAAACTTTAGCTTTTCCTTCTTTAGCTTTTCGGCTGATGTTGAAATTCAATCAACTTCAACATTCAATCAATTAATTGAAGAAGGAGTCAGAATTAGACAATATTTTCTACACAAAAGTCGAACTTCTCATTTAGAATACATTACAAAATACTTTACTTTCGGACGGAAATTGCCACAGAAAATCAGAAAATTTTAGAAATATTTTCGAAATCTAACATTGAAAACAATGTACGTTAAATATTAATGGTGAATTCAGGTAGTATAGCGTTTTGGGGCAAAAAGACCAAAAGATGTGTGCCAAAGTTATGACAGGTAATCTCAGAAAGCCATTAAACCACCTGACTCTAGCGAGGATTTGCCAACCCCTTTTGGAGAAAGACAGCTGGCGACCAGGATATTATATCAAGCATGCGGCTATCTATGTCTTCCAGGTCATTTTCAATCGTTCCTTCGATTCATAAACTTATTGTTCAGCTGGCAGTGTATCACTTTAACAATCTACTTTTACCGAAATGTAAATGTGTTCTCAGAACACATAATCGCATTAACCTCATGTAATGGATTCATTCCTCCGAAAAGGGCATACTAACTTTTGTTCAAATGAGCCTTAACAGAGCAAAGTCTCTATCAATGTCTGCTTTGCTGAACGACCTTGAATGAAATATCACCCCCTAATGTGTCAAATGAAAATTTTACGGTGAACTTTGTTGTCAGTTGCATGATATATTGATACTATATAAAATTCCATCTAAATTTTGAAGTTATAATCCATTTCTGGTGACAGCCTCTCCACTACAGTATCTAAATTACTTTGTTTTCCTCGATTCCAAAGCGCCCACAATGTTTACGCTAAACAGGTTATCAAAGTAACCATGAAATCTAAATGCTAAAAACATTAAACTGACAGCATAATTAAATTCGATGAAGTATGACAGCGCGACTCTCTTTGACTTCGCGCTCATTAAGGATAATTGAAATGAGTTTAATTGAGCTCATATCATGGGAATGTACATATTCGGGGTCGATAAACGACTATGACTTGCCCATTTCCTTCAAAAATTCCCGAAGACCACGTCCGAGAAAGGAAGTAATGTCAATGTTGCCATTGCCATTATTATAATACATGTGTGGACCTGAATCTATTATTGAAGTAGCTGTTTAAATTTTCTATTAAGGCTCCCTGTTTTCGATAGGATTATGTTGGAAATAAGAATTATTTCCTTTGTAGAGGTATCATCAGCAACACCAAACAGGTCATGGGAATTACTAGATAGCCCGTGTCACTAAAGGTAAGTTTGTATTTTAGTTTTTATATATTGTTTAAGTGTACGAAGCCCATATCTTCTCTGAGACCTTGAACAATTTCTCTCTTCCCTAACTTGTTCATTATTAACAATGAAAATTAATTATATTAACTCATTGTCCGGCAGCTTTCAATACCTGCTTGTCCCAATATCTTTACCTAAATCCACTCGCTTTTAAGGTTTTGTCTAAAACAGAACCTTACTAAAATCGGTTTACTGTCTGTCTGCCCGTCTGTCTGTCTATCACACGCATTTTTCTCGGAAACGATTATAGGAATTGACACCAAATTTGGTGAGAACTGTGGACTCTCCCGGATATAGTAAGTTATATTATTCTACGTCGAATTTAAGGGGGGCTCCCATACACGCAAGCGCTTTTGCTAACAAAAGTTGATATTCTTGCAAAGTCGAAAGTACATATTCCCACATGATATATGTATATGTTCCGTGCTAGGTGCTAACGGGAAAAATGTCCCTCAAATATTTTTATAAAAGACATACACAAAACCGTTCATACTTGAAGCGGCCAGCTGCCCGACTTCTTTCGTCACAGTGCCTTCTCACCCTTTCAAAATTCCTGTAATAGTTAATTTTTTTTTATGCTTTTATAAAGATCGCGGATCTTCAAAAAACTAACCCCTGGATTAACGATCCCTGAAATTGTGAGACTTTTAACCACTAAAACCGCCGCTCGCCAAGCTGTTACTGAGGTTTCCCTAACCAGCCGCTTTCTTTGCATATTTAAGTTTCGCTTTTATTGCTTTTATTAAGAGAAGACTCTGTAGTCAACCCCAACACTTTCGTTGGCTTCTCTAAGGAACTAGCTGTTCCTCAATAGCATAAATAATTAGGCATCCTTTATGTTGGCAAGTCATTTGCCTTCACTGTTTTCGGTTGTCTCACTATATAAGAGATATCAGTCAATTTTCGAAGTTCCTTAGTTTCATGTGAGCGTTGTCGGTGGCTGTGCTTAATTGCTTGGTCCCTGACGACTTCACTAAGCAATTATATTTTCAGGTCCCCATGCAGATCCTCATTAGGAGTAAATCAGGCAGCGTCTACTATGCTTCTAAGCACTTTATTTTGGAACGTTTGAATCACCTTCAGGTTTGATACTTTGGCACAGCTCCAAAGCTGAATGCCGCACGCCCATATGAAACTTAGGATCTGCGAGTAAATTAGCAACTAATTGTTAACGGTCAGCTGGGAATTTCTCTACAGCCAGTACATTTGCCCGTATCTGGTATTTAACTCGTCCTGCTTTCTTATGATGTTTCTTTTCCAACTGAACATAGCATCACGTGTTATACCGAAATATTATATTTCACCTCACTCACCAATGGCACGGCTTCGTTTATGATAACTTTAGCTGGATTCTCTTTTCTAAGGTTTCGTATGAAACAAAACGTTTTAAAATCGGTTCAATGTCTGTGTGTTTATCTGTCCGTCACACCTGATTTACTCGGAAACGGCTGAACTGATTTCCAAGAAATTTGGTCTGTGTGTCCCCTTTCATGAAGCAAGTAGCAGAATTGAGTTTGAAGGAGGCTCCACATACTTGCGAAAGGGGGGTGTATATTTTTTTTCACCGAATATGGTCATGTAGAACATCAAATGAAAGGGCTCGATTAGTACTTTTCGAAATTGATCATATTTCTGATATTGGGTTGAACATAGGCGAGATAGGGCTCAAAATATATGCCTCAGAAAGTCAAACAGGTCTCATTCTCAGAACCTATCCAACCGAAAAATCTGAAAAAACGCAGTGACTCAACTATACGAAATCTAGGCCGCAAAATACATCCGACATCTGTACAAACAAAGTAAATAATAGTATATTACCCATGTTTTACAAATTTACCGGTTCATCCTAGACATAATTCTGAAAAGTTTGAGAGCAATCCCACTATTATTAACAAAGTTATAGAAGGTCAAAATTTCAAGTAAATTCTTGGCACCCTAGGACGTGTGAAGTCATCAAAAGCGAGCTTATATGAACGGCGGGGTCCATGGGGGACGTTTTAGTTTCCCCTTGTTGGTTTTTTTTAATTATTTGCATATCGGGGTCAATTATTCGCGGTAGACATGTGTACGAATATACGTGCGCTAATATTGTTTATTTAGGATGAACTCAGTATTTATGTCGTTGATATGTATAAACATATGTTCTTGGAGTTTGGCAAAACATGACGAAATATTTTGTATTCCTAGCTATGTACAAAACATGTATGCCCGAAACGTCCAGCTTCCGGGAACTTGTTATTTGTGTAGCTGATGCATAGCAGGGTGAATCATTGGTATATAAAAGAATCAGTGTTTGACAAGACACTGCCCCGCGGTATACCAGCTGCAATTTTTTCCATTCGGAGTACGTTCCTTCAGATATCACTGTGAATAGCCGCTCGGATACTTATGATTTCAAAATCTTGGAAATTTGTCCTGGGAGCTCTGAATCCAATTTATACAACAGGTCTTGGTGCCATAACTAATCAAACGCGGAGGCTACATCCGGAAAAATGACATTTGCGTTTTTCCATTGCATTTTCTGTCACGCCTAAAAACGAGACAAATTGTACCAACTGGTCCTCCAGGTTGGGGGTTGGGTAGGGCTGACAACTCTACACGGAAAACAACTTGTTACGAAGCCACAACAGCAGCCTCGGACTGGACGGATTATACAACGACGAACCCGACAACGAACACGGAATAACGATTTGCGCATTTTCTCATGGAACGTGCGCTCCCTGCACAGAGATGAAGCTGATGAGCAGCTAGCCGATACCCTGTCCCAATATAGTGCTGATGTAACAGCGTTACAGGAAATGCGTTGGACAGAAACCGGTTTCCTGGAGAAGAGCCGCTACACCATATATTATAATGGCCATCCAGTAAACCATGTGCTCGGAGTAGGTTTCGAAGTCAACCAAAAAATGAAACTTGCTGTTATCGGCTTTGAAAGCAGAAGCGAACGGCTGTGCACTCTGCGCTTGGAAAGCAAGTTTAGAAATATAAGCCTCATTAACGTTCACGCCCCTACAGAGAAGACTGCAGAGCCGGAGAAGGATACCTTCTACGAGGCAGTAGAACGAACCCTCGAAGCCTGTCCCAGATATGATATCAAAATCATACTTGGGGATTTTAACAGCCAAGTAGGGAAGGAGCCCGTATTCAGGCGATACATTGGCTCCCATAGCTTACACGAAAATACAAATGATAACGGACTGCGGATTATTCACTTAGCAGGGTCACACGAAATGGTTGTTGGAAGTACCTGATTTGCGCGGAAAGCGGTCCACAAACATACATGGGCCTCTCCAGACGGGACCACTTTCAACTAAATTGACCACGTGTTGATCGAACGCCGCCACCTCTCAGCCTTACTCAATGTCAAAATATATAGGGGGGCCAATGTAGACTCGGAGCACTATGTCGTTGGCATGGTGCTCTGAGCTCGAATAACAACACCACCTAGAACCCACTCTGACAACCAGGTGGGAGCTAGCACTGAAGCCATCCACAACACAACCCTCCGCGACACCTGTAAGAGGGAAATGGATGCCGCAATAACCGCAGTCAACAGAGGACCTGGAGATGAAGCATCAAAAAATGATGTTCACAACCACCTGAAGAACGTTATCATTGATACGGCCACAAAGATATTTGGCCCCAGCCGCAAAAGGAGTTGGAACGGCTGCTTTGACGATGAATGCAAGCTAGCAACGGAACGGAAGAATGCCGCATACCGAGTAATGTTGCATTCTCAAAGAACGCGGGCACGCGCAGAGACTTATCACGAACTCCGTTGAGCGGAGAAGCGACTTCACAGACAGAAAAAGGAAGCCTGGGAGAACCAACAAGTCTGTGAACTAGAAAAGTGTAGGGAGCAACTGGACCAGGCGTGGAAGTTTTACCAACAAGTCAGCAGGATGAAGCCTTATACACCTCGATGCTCATCCTGCCGAGATAAAGAGGGAAATCTGATTTCCGTCAGAATGGGCATATTGGAGCGATGGGCTGAATACTTTGATGAGCTACTGAACAACCAGAACATCGGCGAGTTGGAGATTCCGCCAACTGAATACGACGGGCAAATACTGCCACCACTAAGTTTAGTAGAAACAGTCCGAGCAATTCAGCGGCTAAAAAATCATAAGTCGCTAGGAGCCCATGGAATTACGGCCGAATTGGTTAAATATGGAGGCGACCAGCCACATCAAGTGGTTCATCAACTTGTGCTCAAGGTATGGGACAGCGAATCAATGCCTGACGATTGGCAATGAGGCATTATCTGTCTCATACATAAAAAGGGAGGTATAACACAGTGCAGCAATTATAGAAGTATCACGTTGCTGAGTATCATCTATAAGATATTCTCCACTATCTTGCTGGGCCGGATAGCCCCATACGCCCAGAACATCATTGGCCCATACCAAAGAGGCTTCACTCCAGGCAAATCAGCAACAGATCAGATTTTCTCCCTGCGGCAAACGATGGAAAAACTATTGGAATATGGATAACAGTTGCACCATCTATTCATCGACTTTAAAGCCGCCTGTGATAGCATAGACAGGGTAAAACTGTACACGGCCATGAGAGAATTCGGTATCCCGACGAAATTAATAAGCTTGACTGACTAGGCTGACCCTGACCAATGTGCGAGGCCAGATAAAAGCAGCGGGATCACTCTCAAGACCATTCGACATCAACAGCGGTCTACGACAAGGGGATGTCTTATGATTCGTCCTCTTTAACCTGACCCTCGAGAAAGTGATTCGTGATGCTGATGTAAATGTAAGAGGTACGATTCTCTTTAAGTCCACGTAACTACTGGCCTATGCTGACTATATCGACATCATGGGAAGAACCACCCGAGACATACAAACTGCCTTCATCCAGATCGAGCAGGCGGTAACTTGCGGGAGATCTTGGGCTGGACATCAATGAAGGCAAGACAAAATATATGGTGGCAACGTCAACACCGAAAACGAACCAACCAATAACATCAAACCGCCCTGGTCAAACGGGAAGAATAAAGATAGGAAAATGCAACTTTCAGACCGTTAATAATTTCTCCTATCTAGGGTCGAAAATCACAACCGATAACAGCTACGATGATGAAATCCGCGCACGGTTGGTGTCAGCCAACAGAGCCTATTTCAGCTTATAAAAACTGTTCCACTCTAAACATCTCACCATAGGGTAAAAGCTCTTACAGTACAAGACTATGATCTTGCCAGTCCTCATCTATTCCTCGGAGATTTGGGTTCTTAGCAAGAAGATTTGCGAAACTCTTTCCCGCGTTGGAGAGAAGAATCCTCCGAAGAATTTTTTGCCCCCTATATGAGGATGGACGATTCCGTAGCCTACACAATGACGAAATCTATGAGCGATACCACGACCGTCCATTTCTGGATGAAATCTGGCTTAATAGGTTATGGTGGGCGGGTCACTTAATCCGTATGGATGATCATCCTCATCCCCCCCCCCCCATCTCACCCGTAAAGTCTATAAGGACAATATCTATGGTAAAAAAAGAAGGCAGACCCTGCCTAAGATGGAGCGATGGCGTAGGTCAGGACGCCAGACAGCTTTTAGGGATATCGAATTGGTGGACCTCGGCGCGAAACCGGGATGTCTGGAGTTCCTTATTAAGGCGGGCCTAGACCGCATACCGGCTGTTGCGCCGTTGATGATGATCTTGATGATTTTCTATCGGATTCGTGATCCTGTGCAGCTGTTGGGTTGTGGAATGTTTTTCATGGAAACTGAGTTGGTGAGATGACATTAGGTTGCGATTTATAATTATTTGTTTCACTCTCTAAAGGAGAAGGCTTTTAAATAGCTTAGCTGTAGTAGGGAGTAGCGATGTTGGTCGATGCGATTTGATTCTACTTGGCTTCTTCCCTGGTTTGGGGATTAGTATAACGTTGGCCACTTTGCATTATCGATGGACGTGCTTTGATTTAAAAGCTGCATTAATTACAATAATGTGATTAAACCCTTTTCTGGCAATTCTTTCAGTATTCTGCCTGTAATAAGTTTATAGCCAAGTGCTTTATTAAAAGGCATATTTTATTGCAGTCCATTTGCATTCCACTTTATGATTTTGTTTGTTTACTATCTGTTGTTCGTCAAATATAAAATGACAAGTCCATCTATCTATATCTGATTACCATCGTCATTATTTTTGGCCTTGCCACCTGCGAGTACTCCATTTTCTCGAATCTAACAACAGGTTATGGTTGGATTATTTTTGCAAGGCTCAGATTGTCGTTTCTAGAGAGCCGCTAGCTTTGGCTGCAGCGGCGCTAAACCTCTAAGCATAGTTAATCTTTTGCGAGGAAACTTGGATTTCGATGGCAATCCCTTTGTGTGATTGAAACTTTTAATGTTTTGTGTGAAACAAAACATTAAAAGTGTGTTAAGTTTCAGGGGGGCTCCCCATATATGTGAAAGGAGGCTGCAAATTTTTTTTTCACAGAATATGGCCATATGCGATATCAAACGAAAGGGCTCAATTAGTACTTTTTGAAACTGGTTCAATATTTGATATTGGGTGAAACGTAGGGGAGTCAGTGTTCAAAACATGACCCCCAAAAAGTGTAACAGGTCTCGTTCTCAGAGCATGTCCAACCGAAAAATCTGAAAAAAATCACAGTGGTGCATCTAAATCTAGGCCTCAAAATACATCCGGTTCCAATATCTACACAAATAAAGTTAAAGTTAATAATAGTATATTTTCACATTTTAGAAATTTACCCGACAACCCCCCTTATTTTCATCCCAGAAGTATAAAATTTGGCAAAGATGTAAGGAAGAATATAATGCACAAGTTGGTCAAGTTTGAAGAAAATCCAACTATTATTGCCAAAGTTACAAGGGGTAAAACTTTACCATTTTTTGTGCATTTCCTACATTTTAAAACCTGTATGACGTCATCATCACATTTCAATTCATCAATAGCATAACGAAATGAGTTCTTATGAATGGGGTCGCAAAGAATAATTTTGTTTCTGTTTTTTAGTCATTTGTATATGAATATCAATTACCCCAAACAGACGTGCATGTATGTAAGTATTTTTTTTTTTTTTTTGTGCGTACACGGAGGTGGAAAATCTTAGAAAGACACGTCCGCCGCAGCTCCGCCGCCCGAACGGCGGAACAACAGCGGGCGCGTGTGGGATTCACACCCACTAAAAACCACCCCCGGTCTCTCCAGCCCCAGCCCCGCGGGACCACCATTGAGGTATTACTTCGCGGGGTAGGTTTGCTCTTAGGCACTCATCCTTCTCCTATTTGCAGCTTTCCTCCTTCTTTGTTCTTTCAGCACCTCCTCCTGCATTTGGATGATTGCGGAGCTAACCGCAAGCTACTTCTCCTCAGACTCCAGCATCTCAGTAACTAAGCTCTCCGGGGTCCCGCTCCTGCCCAGCACCTGGTTTAAGCTCCTTCTCTCCATCGCAAATCGTGGGCAGTGAAACATCACATGCTCTGGATCCTCCGGTATGCCATCGCATCTGGGACAGTTCGGAGAATCATCCAACCCAAAGCGGTGCAGATACTGCCTGTAGCAACCACCGTGTCCCGTGAGGAACTGGGTAATGTGGTAGTTGGTATCCCCATGTTTTCGCTCAAGCCACACCCTAATGTTGGGAATGAGCCTGTGCGTCCACCGACCTTTCGCAGACTCGTCCCATCTGCGTTGCCAGAGATCAAGCGACTCTGACCTTGCCGCATTTCTACGCTGTGCATGCCCCTCCATATGTCTTGCATTGTACAGGACACTCATTTCTTTGGCCAGAATGTCAACCGGGATCATGCCTGCCACCACCAATACTGCCTCATCTGATGTGGTTCTAAAAGCACTGCAAACCCTCAAAGCCATCCGCCGGTAAACCGAGTTCACCTGCTTCCGTCTCTGAGAGTTTGCAAGCGCCTCCGCCCACACAGGCGACGAGTAGAGCAGGATGGAGCGCACCACTCCGGCTAGCACCAACCTCCGGCAATGTTTCGGCCCACCAATATTTGGCAACATTTTTGCAAGTGCCGTGGTGGCACTGGCTGCCTTTTGGCATGCATACTCTAGGTGCTCCCTAAAACTCAATTTGGTGTCAATTATTACCCCCAGGTATTTGATAGCCGGCTTTGATACGACCGTATGTCCACCGACCTCCACTTTTACAGTATTATTTTTCCTGCGTTTCGTTATCAAGACCGCTTCCGTTTTCGCGTCCGCCAAGGTCAGCCCGACCTTTTCTAGCCAGGACTTTACCGCTCTCACTGTTTCCGTTGCGTAAACCTCCACATCTTCTGGGTGTTTTGCTGCAACAACCACAGCTAGGTCATCAGCAAAGCCGACAATCGTAGTCCCCTCTGGGACGGGAAGAGCAAGCACCCCATTATACATGATATTCCACAACAGGGGACCAAGTACCGATCCCTGTGGTACCCCGGCTGTGACAATGTATTCTTTGGGGCCCTCATCCGTCCCGTACCAGAGAGTCCTCTCTGAGAGGTAGTTTTCCACCAAATTCGCTAAGTATCCGGGGACACCTATGTCAGCCAACGCCCCTTTAATTCTATTCCAGTTGGCCGAGTTGAATGCGTTTTTGACATCCAACGCCACCACGGCACAGCAGCCGCCAGAAATCAGTGCACCTTTTGCCAGGTTTACCACCATGCCAATTGCGTCCACCGTAGAGTGGGCGCGTCGGAAACTGGCGTTCCGACAAACCCTTGTTGGCTTCGACGATGGGCAGGAGTCTGTTGTAGATGACTCTCTCCATCATCTTCCTCATTGTATCCAACAGGCAGATAGGACGATACGACGCTGGGTTTCCAGGTTGCTTGCCAGGCTTCGGAAGCAACACCAACTTTTGCTTTTTCCACTGGGCAGGGAATATTCCTTCTTTTAGGCACGCCTCGAAGGTGTTGGCGAAAAGTTCGGGCCTAGTCTTCACTGCCAGTTTCAAAGCTCGGTTGGGGATGCCATCCAAACCTGGGGCCTTGTTGTCACCGAACCTACCACATATTTCCCGCAGCTCCTCCACAGTTACAGGCGGTATTATGCCATCATTTGGCTGGACAAAAACTTGCCTTCCCCTATTTTCGTGGTGAGGGAACAGAGTGGTAACAATCTGTTTCAGGAGGCGCGGACAGGTCACCTGGGGTGATTTCCGCAGCCTTTTCATCACCACTCTGTAAGCCTCGCCCCAAGGGTTTATGTCGGCATGGTCGCACAGCTGTTTGAAGCAGTTCTTTTTGCTCCTCCGAATGGCTTCCTTTAGGTGGCCACGCAATTGCTTGTGTGCCTCCTCTCGACCGTCGCCACCGGGTTTTCCCCTGAGCCTCTGGCAAAGCCTCTTTGCCCGAAAACATGCGGCTCGCAAACTTGCGATTTCATTGTTCCACCAGTAGTTGGGGTGCCTACTGGGGAGCAATCGCCTTCTGGGCATAGTAGCATCGCATGCTTCCGTCACCCATCGAGTGATCTGGGTGGCTTTCTCTCCAGCCGTACCATTCAGGGATATGTCGGATTTGAGCACCGCGGAAAACGTGCCCCCTCGAAAGCTTTCCCTGTCCAGCCAAGCATACCACCCGGCATTTTGCGAAAACTCTTTTTCGAGCTCGATCCGCCCTTGATCTCTATGCAGATTGCCTCGTGGTCGCTGTGAGTATAGTCCTCACTGACATGCCAAGCGATTCTACTGGCTAAAGTGGCACTCACGTATGTCAGGTCCACTATAGACCCCAGGCCCCTTCCCCGGAAAGTGTACGAAGACCCAACATTCGCCAGTACCACGTCCAGCTCCGCGAATGCTTCGAGGAGAACACGTCCCCTCACATTAGTTATCCGGCTGCCCCATTCAAGAGCCCACGCATTGAAATCGCCTCCTATTATGATCGGCCAACGTCCTCTTGCATCCAAAACAAGAGCAGCAAGCATCCGCTCATACTCGAAGAGTGTAGCGCTGGGTGGAGCATAGCAGCTGTAGATGTGGATGCCCTTCACCTTCGCTCTGATGAAGCCCTCCTCCGGGTGCTCCATTATTTCCTGGAAGGCTTGTTCTCCACAAGTCCACAGCGCTGCTTGGCCCGTTTGGTCTTTGACCCAAACGCTACCACCGCGGTTTCGGTATGGTTCACTTAGTATGGCCATATCGACGTTTTTCTCGCGGATGGTTTGCGCGAGTAGATCCTGCGCCGCCTCGCAGTGGTTGAGGTTGATTTGTATCAACCTCATCTGCGATTTGTGCTAAGGGCTCTCCTGTATTCCGGGCACCTGCTGCTGCCTGCAATGTGCCGATGGTCCACACCCTCCTTTCCTTTGCACAGTAGACAATTTGGGTCAGCTCCGCAGTCCTTGCTGATGTGGCCCTCCACTCCGCATCTCCTGCATTGCTTTGACCTGTCATTTGGGTTAGTGCATGACTTCGCAATGTGACCAAAGCCAAGGCATCTAAAGCACCGTTTTAACGCCACCTGTTCCCTAAGGCGACACATAACCCAGCCTATTCTCACTCTCCCTGCTGCTAACAGTTTGAGTGCGTTCTCCACTGGTAGGCTGATGATGGCGGTTTGTGTTCCTCATAGGCTTTCCTTAGAGTTTTTACCGCTGACTCTTGTAGTCCGGCAAGATCGAACTGTTTCTCCAACGCTTCGCGAACCTCCTCCTTCGTCGTGATTTCATCTATATCTTTGCAGATTATAGTGATCTCCGGCCTGCTAGCTCTTATGTCGGCTTCCTGCCCTAAAGTCTTCCCGATTTGGCTTAAGAATTTGTCCGCGGTTACATCCTTGGATTTCTTAAGTTCCAACATAAGATCTCCCTTCTGCGACCGTCTAATACGGCTGACGTTGTCTCCCAAATTGGTGAGTTCGGGGTCTGCCTTCACTTTCCTGAGTATGTCGGCGTATGACCCTTCGCCCCGTTTGGAAATGAAAATCACCTCCGGTCTAATCTTCCTCCGATAGTTTCTTTTCCGCGGTTCTACCTTCCTCCAAGCTTCCGCATCCGCCTTTGGAGGTTCGATCCCTTTTCTCGAGGTAGCCACTGCAGTATTTTCCTTGGTAGCTTCAGACATAATTTTCATTAACTCCGCCTTTTTGGGAGTTGAGTCCTTTCTTCTTTTCGGGGTTTGCTGGCCTGTTGAGTCATTCAGCTTCTCGCGCAGCCTCTTCCCCGGTTTCTCCCCTTTTGTGTTTTGAACCGGCGTTACTTGAGTTGCCTGGTTCACTTTTCCAATCGGCGACTTCCCTACTCGTTCATCCTGGGCCTTGCCGTACGTCAAACGGATGCCTCTTATCATGGCCCTTATATTTTGGTGAATGTTCCTGCGCTCCTTTATGAACTCACACAGCTCCATGATCTTTTTACCGAGGGCAGTAAAGGCAGCTCCAGACTGATCATTGCCCAAAACATCGCTCGGGTGAATCAGCGTCAGCGATTCTTCCTCATCGAAGACTCCCGCTATACGCTTCCCACTGGGGGTAGCGATCGTGGGGGCTTGTGCCCGTGTGGGAGGGGATCTGCGAAAAATCGAGCTCCTTCTGAACGGATCCATCACTGGAGCCAGTTCAAGTTCCTCCCGTACGCTTGTATGATAACATTAGATGGCAGAGTAGCCAAGGTTCCCACTACTGAGGCACTGCGGTCGTTGGATATCGACGGCCGGGAGCCCGCTTGCTCACTCCCAAAAACCGCCGGCACTGGGTTTCCGAAGCCCTGCACCGTAACTTCATTCTTCTTCTGCTCCTCCATGTTTGGTTTTATTTCTGGGTATCCTTCCCATAGCCAATTTTTATCCACGGGTGGGCGTTTACTTCCCACCTACCCGGCCTGCGCATAAACATGCCCATACACGCACATCTCCGGATGCGTGCATGTGCATGGCCATGACACATTCGCCGAGCATTCCCTTATCCGCACGAAGGGACGCGCCTGATGGGAGATTTGGCAACTCCACACAGTATGTAACAGTATGTAAGTACTCGTATATAGTATTATATATGCGTGCTAATGAAGGTTGCGGGTAGTGTCTAATTCAGATAGATATATTTGTACATTAAACCAGCCGTATCTAAGATACGTACTATATGTGTACATATGTATGCTTTTGTACACATATATATGTACAGTATTCGGAAATAGGCAGTTTGTTTATGGTGAGGATAATATCTATGGCTGTAATATGTGCGTATATCTTGTAGTTTGGAAGAGAATGAATGAATGAATGAATGATGATGGAATATGTTGGATTTGTAACTATATAGGAATAGAAAAATGGAAAAAAAACCTTATTAAAATCCATTCAATGTTTGTTTGTCTGTCTGTCACACCCGATTTACTCGGGAACGATTGAACCGGTTGTAAGGAATTTTTTTGAGAACATGTGGTCTGTTTGTCGCTTTACATGTTGCGATATGGTGTTGCGTTTGAGGGGGGCTCCCCATACGTGCGAAAGGGGATGTACATTTTTCTCCACAGAATGAGGGGGACTCCCCATACGTGCGAAAGGGGATGTACATTTTTCTCCACAGAATATGGTCATGTGGAGTATAAAAAGAAAAGGCTTGATTAGTACTTTTCGAAACTGATCTTATTTCTGAAATTGGGTCTAAAATAGAGGAGATAGGGCTCAAAATATGTGCCCAGAAAGTGAAACACGTCTCGTTCTCAGAACTTATTCAACCGACAAATCTGAAAACAATCACAATCATGCATCTATATGAAATCTAGGCCCCAACATATATCCAATTCCCATATCTCCATACATAAAGTTAATAATAGTTTATTACCATGATTTAGAAATTTACCAGAAAACACCCCTTAAGTTCATCTCAGAAGTACAAAATTTGACATGAGCATGGGTGATAATATAGGATGCAATTCTGGAATCATATCCAACCCTTAGTAACAAAGTTATAGAAGGTCATAGTTTAGCATTTCATAAGATGAATACAAAACCTTTCTACCGGAAGTGACTAACTTTCGGTATCCCGACTTGTTTCAATATATTGAGGGCGTCTAGGATTTTAAAACCATTTTCCTTTAGGCCTTCTACAATGTCATTTTTTTTAACGTTGGGTGGAGTCTCCTCCCTTGAGAGGTCTGTTGTTTTTGTCTTCGTTCATGTGCCGTTGGATTTTTTTCAATGTTTAGCTTTTTCGAGAGGGCCATGTAGTTATGTGCGTTTATAGTGTGTACTTTCCCAACATAGTTCTTCAGAGCAATTATTGAATGCTCCTTTACTCTCGCTTCCATTGGTAGGCTTGTAATTCTGTGGTTCTTATCGATGTCACTAATATTAATGGGCGGAAGAAGTTTGCTTTAGCGCTGTTCGCCGGACTTTGTCCAATGATTTCTGGTGTGGAGTCTGCTATTCTTTTCTTAGACGCTCTTCTTCTTTGCAAAATTCAGTCAGTTTCCCCAGTCAATTCTTCTGCATCTATGTGGTATCCTTTTGGTCGGTGAACTTGCCTGAGAAGATCTCATGTTGATTTCCTATTTTATCTACTACTACTATTTTATCTACCTTACCTCTGAAAAGGACACAGTGTTTGACCCCGCACACACAAGACCGATTATCTGCTTACCAACCTTTTAAAAATTCATCAGCCATTATTAATGAAAGGGTTAATGTGCACGTCGAGGCTACAACATTCTTTCCGAGGAACAGAAGGGCTGCCGAATTGGTTCAAGGGGTTGCAAAGAGTAATTCATTATCGACTCCACAGTTGTGGGACAAGTAATTAGAGGCCAAAGAAATCTATTTATTTGCTATATTCATTATGTCAAGATTTTCGGTAGCGTACCCCATACCTTGCTAGTCGATATCCTACATCTGTATCGCATTGTTCCGAAACTAATAAAGTTTTTGGCGACAGTCATAGAAGGGCGGCATACCATCTTATCAGTGTTTCGATCAGATGGTGCCATTTCCCCGGAGTCTATCCATATACCGGAGGGATTCGTTGAGTCCCCTTTGTTTTGCATCGCACTGGCTACTGAATGATGCTAGAGAGCATGGTTTCGCAATCAAGTATGGCCTACGTACTGAGTGTGAGCTAGCACACTAGTACAGAAGACCTTAGAAGCCGGCTGCGAATAGTGGACATATTTATCTGTGATATTCGGATGGAATTTGGATTGGACAAGTGCCGAATACAAGCCATTCAGCAAAGGTCATCACGAGCCGCATGCCGGACCTGCCTTCACTGCCTTATGCATTTGGAATATTGCCGTAGACGGTTTGGAAAACGCCCATCGGCGGATAGGCGCTACTATGTCTAAATTTCGAATGCTTCATCCAAACCCTGCCTCGTGTTATCGGAAGTAGGGGTGTGTTGACGTGGCGGCCCACCATCACCGCCAAGTCAACTCGCTACGCGCTTACTTTCAAAGGAAAGAACAGGCGAGCCCCTTGCATCCGGTTGTTTGCAAGGCGCACTGTGGGCTGACTCCACTTAACTTGAAAGATCGATCTTTCAATCTTCTGAGTGGGGTGAAGTCAGAGCAAAAGCGGATCGATGAATATAAATCGAAGGTAATGTACGGTAAACACGTTTGTCTTTGGCAGCCATTTATCAATTTGCGTTTGTCGAACAGGTGTCTGTTTGTTGGGCAGTTCTTTGCTAAGACGGACGGATTTATGTGTGCTATTAAGGACCGTGTGGCTGCTACCCGAGTTTATAAAAAGCTCATCATGAAAGAGCGGGTAAAGAACGACCAGTGCAGAATGTGTGGTTCGGCGTTAGAGACGTTGGACCATCTCATTTCCGGGTACACTTTAATGGCACCGGCGTGATACACAAACAGGCATAATACTATATGTAAAGTGATTCACTAAACCCCTGCATACAAGCATGGGATGATCATGGGAACATGTCCAGTTTACCGATATGAGCCGCAAGCAGTACTTCATAGTTCTGCTTACAGCATGTATTGGGAACGGCAAGTTCTAACTGATCGTCATATACCATATAACAAGCCTGACGTGCTATTAGTTGTCAAGATAGGTCGCTCCGCGTATATTTTTCAAATTTGTGCATTGTTCCATTTATTTCAAATGCAGTTTGTTCGGGGTAATCTATTCCTTTTTGTTGAGAATTAGGTGTTGGTAAAATTGACTTTAATTGTTCATTTATGTATTCTTAGGAATTGCTAGCACAAATATTAGCAGATCATTGTCGACTTTGCTAGACAGATTTTCATACACTTTTGTTTTTCTAGACTAATATCATACTTTATCATTCCTTAATCATTTAAAAAACTTGGATACAAAATTCTGTATATATCAGATACAATATTGTCTTGAATAGACTCGAGTTTGTCCATCAATATTTGAAAATTATAAATTTTATCGGTATTTCCCATAAACGTTTTGCTAGAAAGGCTGTTTACTTGACTTAAAATTGTTAATAATAATCGTTGGCACAACAATCCATATTGGATCAGGGCCCTGAAGTGTGTTAGAGCACTTCATTCAAGGCCGTAACGGTACACTACAGTAGACTGTAGGAGACAATGTGGTCAGCATTGCGCTCGCCCGAGATTATTACCCCGATTTGACTCAGGTACTCATTCACAGCTGAGTCGACTGGTATCCGACGTCAAATCACGAATCCCACTGCTATCAATGAGATTTGAACCGCGACCTTCCGTACGACAGCCTAGTGCTCTAACCACTCAGCTATCCGGACACTTAAAATTGTTACTCTATCTTTTTTTAAGGTTTTGTGCAAAACAATTGGTTTACTGTGCCTGTCTGTCTTTCTTTTTTAAGGTTTTGTGTAAAACAAAAATTTAGGTGGAGTTTAAAGGTGGGCTCCCCATACATGCAAAGGGGGGATTCAAAATTTTTTTTTCACCGGATATAGTTGTGTAGGGTATCAAATGAAAGGTCTCGATTGGTACTTTTCGAAACTGACATTAGTTTTGGCATAGATTGCAAATTGCGTGAGTAAGGAGTCAAAATGTACGCATTTGAAGTGAGACAGGACTCATTTTCGGAAACAACCCAACCTAAAAATCCGAAAAAAATCAAGGTGGTGCGCCTAGATGAAATCTAGGCCTCAAAATATGTCCCATTCCGATGTCTGCTCAAATAAACTTACTAATAGTATATTACTACTTTTTAGAAATTTACTGAAAAACCCACTTTAAGTTCATCTGAGGACTTCCGAATTTTGTACCAGAATAAAGGACAATATTTCGTACATACATGCTAAATTTTGTGAAAATCTGGCAATTAACGCCAAAGTTATAGCAGTTAAAATTTAGCAATTTCGCGCGAATTTACTGCTTCCAAAGCCATGCAAATCAGATGCTGACGTCATAATTACCCGGAATAATTGACATTGGCGTGAAATGTTAAAGTCGCATTTATGAAGAATCTACTTATCTGCAGCCCTTTTCAAGATTTTGTATAAAACACTTATCTAATCTTCTTGAGATGTCCCATTCCGGTATCTGCTCAAAAAATTTACTAATAGTATATTATCAACTTTTAAAAATTGACTAAAAAACTCCCCTTAAGTTCATCCTAAGTGTGTGCACCGACATAAAGGACAGCCTCGTGTATACACATGCCAAGTTTCATGAAAATCCAACTATTAATGGGAAAGTTATAGCAGTTCAAACTTATCAATTTCGTGCTAATTAACAGCATTCTAAGCCATACAAATAAGATGCTGACGTCATAATTAACGAGAATAATTGAAATTCCAGTGAAATATTAAAATTCCATTCAAGAAGAATCTAATTCTTCCTAGCCCTTTTTTATATTTGATGTTGCTTAAATTGTTGGCATTTGCTAATAATGTTAAACTCAGAGTGTGAAGCGTTTGACCATTATCAACACAGGGCTTTCCATCAAATGATTTATTTAAATCGCTTTCTAGAAAATGGAGGGCAATGGAATTTTTGGCTATATTACACGGAGCTGTCGTGCACTCGTTGCTCCTCACATCGTTTTCTTTTTCTTCAGCCTTCAGTTCACAAGCGGGGTCGTTTTGTGGTGATCGGTTTCGTCATTTAAATCCCCATCCTGTGTATCATGCGACCATTGTTTTGGCCGGCTTTTTGGTTGCTTACTATTTACTTCGATGTTCTGACCAATACCGGTTGTTGAATTCTCGTTAGCGTGAATTATCAAACTATAGAGAGCGGCAGACGGACGACATTGCAGTAAATTTTAGATTTGGAACGTGCGCTGATACGTCGATCACAAAGAACATCAGTTGCGGAATGCCACTTCAAACAGGTTGCATTAATGCGTGAAACAATTTCATTACCCAGCTCCATTGGCTGATAGCATTGACTCGAGATATTTAACTCGCTGAGTTCTGGCAATGGCAGTAACCTGCCCAGAACTGATCGATTTCAATATCTCGGGTCAATGCTATAAGCCAATGGAGAACTACGTTGTGCTCCTCACATAGGGAAACACAAAACCTTTTATACCTGAAGCGCTTATTCTTTTTTGAGGAGGTGGAAATCTTCAAAAGACACTGGTTTGGACACACTAGCGTGTGAGATTTTTACTCACTAAAATCACCCCGATTCCCTCCCTGACCCGCGGAACTACCATAAGGTATTACATCATGGAGCGGAGTCAGCTCACTCTAGCTTAGTCACTCTTCTTCTATGCACTTCGCATCTGACCGCGCTTTTCTTCTCTCCTTTGCTTTCCGCAGTTTGTTTTACATAGCTGCGATCATGGAGTTGACAGCATCCTAACTCTCTTGATGTGCCATTACCATTTCCGGCACCGCACTTTCTCTTCTAGATTCCTCCTTTCTTCCACAAATCTTGGACAGTGGAAGAATACATGGTTTGGGTACTCTGGGCCTCCATCGCAATTTGGACAGTCGGGTGAGGTCTCCAATTTTAATCTATGCAGGTATTGGCGATATCCTCCGTGCCCCGTGAGAAACTGGGTGAGATTATAATTAATCGGGTAAGTTTATAATTAATCGGGTGAGATTATAATTAATCTCACCATGTGGTCTCTGCAACCACTCTTTGATGGCAGGAATGAGCCTATGACTCCACCAACCCTTTCCCGAGCGTCCCCACCGCTCTTGCTATGTACTTATGGATCTCTCCCTCTGTCTTTTTTTTATACGTTGGAAGGCGGAAAGGTTTTACTCACTAAAACCTTCTTCTTCTCCTTCGCTTACCCAGCGCGACTGCCATTTCAGTATTACGTCACCGGGCAGGATCAGTTACGAACTGCAGCTCCTGTCATTATTTGTAACTTTCCTCCGAAACTCCTCCTTCTTCAGCAGATTGTGGATCGCCTTCATTAATTTTTCCACCGCCCTCCAAAATGTTTCATAGGCTAGCATGTGGTCCACGATATTGTTGGGTGTCAACCGCAACCTGGCGTCAATTTCCGCCTCCGCTTTGTGTGCGGCGAACCGCGGGCACTTAAAAACAACATGCTCCGCATCCTCCGGAATCATCACGCATGTCGGGCAATACGGGGAGTCGTTACTCCTCAAGCGATAAAAGAATGCACGGTACCCTCCGGGCAGGATCAGTTACGAACTGCAGCTCCTGTCATTATTTGTAACTTTCCTCCGAAACTAATCTTTTCTCAGCAGATTGTGGACCATCCTCATTAGTTTTTCCACCGCCCCCCAAAATGTTTCAGAGGATCACTACAAAAGTGGAGATCTGCGAAGACTCAACTCGGGCTAGATTCGATCCATGAGCCCAATGCGATAAGGTTTCGTAATGCATATGGTGGTACTCAGACGGTCACAAGGGCCCTGATTTGCTGCGAGATATCATTAGCACTCTCTTCCTTTCTAGTTTCGAGTGAATCAAACTTACCCACTGTCCAGATAGTTCCCGATGAAATTCCCGTGGTAACCACTGAAGAAGTCCTTGAAGCCGCGAAGAAGATTGCCGAAAATAAACCCCCAGGCTTAGACGGCATTCCGAATAAAACACTGACAGTGGCCGTCAAAACAGTTCCAAGGTGGTTCGCTGAACCATTTACGACATGCTTGATAGACGGGCTTCTCCCGGAAGAGTGGAGGAAACAGAAGCTTGTGCTAATCCCGAAGCCAAATAACCCTTTGGATGATACTTCGTCTTATAGACCTACATGCCTGCTAAACGGCATCGGCAAACTCTTCGAACGGGTCATCTTCAAAGACTTGCACCAATCCCAGAAAAGGAGAGTGGTCTTTCTATGCGATCAGCACGGTGACATAAATTGCGGAAAAAGCAATGGAGGCCAATAAATCTTGCGCTGTAGTTAATCTCCACGTGAACATGGAGCAATATAATTGCGGCTTTAGCTTTAGCTTTATTACGATTATACAACAACCTGCGGGGTTCACCCACTGTCTGTCTATCTGTCTGTCACTCGCGTTTTTCGCGGAAACGGTTGTAACAATTCACACCAAATTTGGTGGAAACTATGAACGCTCACGCATACAGTGAGTTATATCCTTTTATGTCGAATTTGAGGGGCGGCCACATACATGCAATAGGGGGGTGTACATTTGTTCACCAAATATAATCAGGTTGGGTATCAAATAAAAGACCTCAATTAGTGCTTTCCGATGCCGGTCTTAGTTTTGATATATGTTGAAAGGTGGGGAGTACGGGGGGTTGAAAATGATAATCTCTTTGACGGACCGATTCTCAGAAACTACTCAACCGAAAAACCTGAAAAAAATCAAGAGGCGGACACTATATGTTGCCTAGGCTCCGAAATACCCTCCATACCGATATCCTTTCAAATAAAGTTAATAATTGTATATTACTATAATTTTTAGTAATTGACTGCAAAACCCGCTTAGGTTCATCCTAGCTACACGACTGCAACGAGTAGCTCTTGTGTTGAGTTTAAGGAGGCTTCCAATATGTGCGAAAGAGGGGAGCATATGTAATTTTTTCACAGAATATGGTCATGTAGGATTTCAAACGAATGGATTTAGCTAGTACTTTTCGACAATGTTCTTCTTTTTTGTATTGGATAAAAAACAGGGGGATGAGGGATCAAAATGTGTGCCCCAAGAAGTGAAACAGGTCGTGTACTCAGAACCTATCCATCCAAAGAATCTGGAAAAAATCACGGCAATGCATCTCTACAAAATCGAGGTCTCAAAATACATTCCGTTACGATATACGCACAAATACGTCCCCCTTCCGTTTACGCTAGAAGTATAAAATCAATGTAGAATCAGTATAAGTAATATAGGACACAATTCTGGAAAGTTTGAAGCAAATTTCAACTGATAAAATTATAGAAGATCAAAGCCGTATTCCGCAGGAATTCATTGTATTCCAATTGCTTGAGCCCACCATCAATTAATGGCTGGCCGCACTAATTACAGAAGCAAGATGACCCCTGAACTGCAATGTAATTAGTTCTAGTTAGATGATACCACACTCCGGTTAGTTCAAAATAATATTTACGAATTATCTTCAAAAACATAAAAATAGTCCCAATTCTAAAAAACCCTTGATATTTACATAATGAGTAGGTTCAAATAGTTAAACAACAACACTTAGTGTGTATTTGTTACACATTTGTTTCTTTTAGTACTTCCGTACTGCGATATAGAAACAAGACTATTGTAATATCGAAACAAGACTGAGGTTCCTTCTCGGTCACCTCGTATTTATATTTCCTTAAAATTATTTACATAATATACATATGTTCCTTATCTTCTATGAAACTATCTAATACATAACACAAGCTCGGGTGGCGACCACGCCATCCTGAATGGCACACATGAACCCCTCCGTCTCAGTAAAGAGCTCCCCAGCACACAGTCATCTGTTCGACAGATGCAAATCGACAAATGGCTGCCAAAGACAATTCACATGTTTACCGTGCATTGCCTTCGACTTCCATTCCTCGATCCGCTCTTGATCCGACTTCACCCCACTCAGAGGATTGAAAGATCGATCCTTCAAGTTAAGTGGAGTCAGCCCACTGTCTGCCTTACAGACAGCCGCATGCAAGGGACTCGCCTGTTCTTTGCTGTAAAAATAAGCGCGCAGCGAGTCGACTTGGCGATGATGTTGTGCACTCGGAATTTGGACATAGTTGTCCGTATCCACCGCTGGACGTTTTCCAGATCGGTCTTCGTAAACGGCAATATTCCGAATGCATAAGCCAGTGAAGGGATAGCGAATACATTCAACGCGCTTATTTTATTCTTCCCCGAGAGATGCGATTTCAGCACCAGCTTTACACGTCGCAGGAATTCGGACAGCAGAGCTTCCTTCAGATCACCAACTCGAGCATGGGTTCCTTGCAGAATTCCTAGGTACTTGTAGAAGTCTGTCTCGGTCATAGCTTCGATGTGAAGGTCACCAATGCTATGTCCGGCATGCGGCTCGTGATGACCTTTGCGGATGGCTTGGATTCGACACTTGTCTAATCCAAACTCCATCCGAATATCACGGCTGAACATGTCTATTATTCGCAACAGACTTCTAAGATGGTTGTCAGTACCAGCATACAGCTTGATGTCATCTAAGTACATCAAGTGTGTCAGTTCGCACTTAGCACGTAGGCCATATTTTATTGCAAAACCATGCCCTCTAGCATCACTCAGTAGCCATGAAAGGGGGTTCAGTGCCATACAAAACCAGAGGGGACTCAACGAATCCCCCTGGAAGATGCCCCTGATGGGCTCTGAGGTATTAGCACCCTCAGATGTACGGACTGATAAGGTGGTATGCCACCCTTCCATGACTGTCGCCAAAAACTTTATTAGTTTCGGATCAATGCGATACAGATCTAGAATATCAATTAGCCAGGTATGCGGAACGCTATCAAAAGCCTTGGCATAATCGATATAGCAACTGAAGAGGTTTTTTTTACCTCTAGTTGCTTGTCCTACAACTACCGAGTCGATAATGAGTTGCTCTTTGCAACCCCTTGACCCAACTCGGAAGCCCTTCTGCTCCTCGGACAGAATGTTGTTGGTCTCGAGGTGCGCATTGATCCTTCCACTAATAATGGACGTGATGAATTTGTAGAGGGTTGGTAAGCAAGAGATCGGTCTTGTGTTTGCGGGGTCCTGCGCCGTGTCCTTCTTAGGGATAAGGTAGGTAATCCCCGCAGTGAGGAAAGGTGGAAATTCCTCCGGCCGACTCATGACCTCATTTATACTGCGTGCCAACCGACTGTGTACGCTGGTAAATTTCTTATACCAGAAATTCTGCACCCGATCCAGACCTGCGTCCCTCCAGTTCTTCGAGCTGTTTATGGCTCGTCGAACTTCCTCTTCGGTAACATCCGCGAAATTCATGCCAGGTGTATTGGCATGGCCGGTGCCTTCGGCGATGATCCACTCAGCATGCTCAGCATGCTGGGCAGGTAACCCCCAAAGTCCACCCTAATACTCTTTCGCTTCCGTCACCGAGAACTGTATTGTCTGGGCGCTCTGTTGGGATTCGTTGAGAGATCTGAAAAAGCTCCGCTGGTTCCTCGCGTATGTTGCATTCTGGACACGTCTGGAATAACTTTCGCCATACCGTCGTAACCGACTGCATATGACAGAAAGTTTCTGTTTTAGTGTGTCCAGAATTTCAACTACGGGTGTCTCACAGGGGATGGCATAGTTCCGGTAAACCCTCTGCACTTTATTTCTCACCCGTCGGCTGGCATTGCCAGTGCTGATCTGAATCAGTCTAGCAATGTCCTGCCTTAGTGAGTCCCGCCGACGTTCCAGACGAATTTTTCATGGTGGATCTCTTTTGTCACTCAAACCAATAACACGAAAGCGAATCTTCTGACGTGCAACCTGATAGCCGCAACTGCACCACAATACACAAGTGATTGTAGTTGCAGCAGCAACATATCAGCACACAGTCGAGACGCAATCTCATCATTGATTTGAGATAGAATTTCCGGAGTTGCTGGAGATGCATAGGGCCTGGGAATACCTGGTCTATTCAAAGGATCCATATCCGAGAATTCTATACACGCTCTTTGGAATTCGTCCCGAACCTCAGAGGAAACCTCAGCTGGACGGTGGAGAAGAGTGCTTCGGCGAGTACTGAACCTGTTGCCTGCAGTGCGGCGTGGTGTTGTTGATGCCGCCGCCTCTGCCCCCATCGACTCTCGGTCACCAGTTTCCCCGATGACTTCAAGTCGAACACGTTCCCTGATGGTGGCCGGGATTGTGTCACTGCGAGTGATGAAGCGGTACTGGTCTGCGACTCGCTGCACAGTCACGTGCGCGAATTGCGGGAAACGCTCGACGAATCTCTGCTGCAACAAGGGGCGGTAAGATGTTGTACCCGCCCCCGCCGTTATTACGTAGTAGGAGCGGATGATGAAGAGATTCATTTCTTCAGTCCATTTCATCCGCTTCCTACGCGAACCTGCTGAAGTGGTCGCCACAGATTGTGGCGAAACAGCTGCAGCAGGCGGAGCTGTGCTCCTGGTCGTCGTGGCGCCTAGACGTCGAACCGCCCCACGACTAGCGGTTTCGACGCCGTGCTGTCCATTACGAGAGCCCGACCCAGTCACCAAGTCAGACGACTCCCGCCGGTTATCCGTACCGGTCCTCAAATTTCTCCTTCTTCTCATTGTGGGTGGTGCATTTTATCCCTAGCTGCCAGGTGTTGGGTTAGCTTCCTTAGTGAGTAATCTGCAAGACTGCAAAGTTCCTGCACTTTCCTCACCTACCCCCTGAGACGCTGCGGTGGCGTACAGCCATTCAGACTGAAACTATCCATCCCTCCTTCTTTCACAACCGGGCTTGGGACCGGCTTCGGCGGAGTTATTATTATTAATATTATTAATATTTATTAACAAAAACATCGTATTTGAAATTTGGGTGATTGATTCTTGGGTGTTTTTAACCAAAGTACAATTGTTTGGTTTTCCAGTGATTATGCTAAGAATACATTTAACCAGAACTGGGAATATTGTTAGCATCACCTCCAGTATCCCTCTAAATATTGTGATGTTTTCTTAGCTTTTTCTGTCGTTGAGGGTGTGTCTTGGAATTATGTTTATCAACTACATATCTCAAATCTAACTTATTCTTTGGAGTATTCTTTTGGTATTTGATGTCAAGAGGAACGTGTTTCCTGTTCTGATTGGACCTAGCAATCCATTTTTCCTTCTTGTTTTGGAGGTTTTTTAGTATCTCAGTTTTGCTTAGCTCAGTTTTTCCAAAGAATTCTTTGAAAGGTGTTTCGTTAGTTACAGAGTGCTTATTATTATTATAGTAATACAAGCATTGCTCTATTGGATCCAAAAGTTTTAAGTCAGAATCATCGTGCTTTTGCCTTTGCAAGAATACACGCAGTTGTTCGTTAAGTGTTCTATGAGCTACTTCTATGTCGGAGTTTCCTGTTTTATGGTACGGGGAAGATAAATGATAAGAAATTCCTTGTTTTTCTAACCATTCTTTAGTTTTTATACTAGTGATAGCACCCTCGTTGTCAAAAACTAAGTGTTTAGGAGAGCCTATTCTGTTAAATATTGACTGTAACGCGTTGATAATAGTGTCCCATTGTTTGTTTTCTAGCTGTTGTACTGTAAGAAACCTACTAAATTTATCTATACACGTGAGATATGGGTGTTTATTGTCCCGAAACCAAATGTTTGGGTGATAGATTTCTCTAATATCTGATGGAGTTAAAATCATCTTAAATGGTTCCTTTGGAAGATGTCTGTCGTATTTAGCAGTCGCACAGATAGTTCACTTGTTAATATAATTGGAAATTCTTTGTTTCATTTTGGGATGAAAATACATTTTGCGTAGTTTATCATATAGTTTGTTAATCCCTAAATGGTTTGTTTCTTGATGTTCGTTAGCAATGATCTCTAACATATCTGAATGTGGACAATCTTTCAAAACACAACTACAATTCTCAATAGTGAGTTGAGGATGATTTAGTTTCCATTTCTTATATTCATTCTGAAAAGTCGATAATATAGTTTTACTGGGAACTTTAAGTCCTACTCTTCCTACATCTGGAATGTGGTTTTCTAGTATGTGCTGAGCTTCTTTCGCAGTGAAACGTTTGTTGTAAAATACTATCCTTTTGCCACTTAACAAGGTTTTGGTACTGCTATGGATACGTTTTCCACTTTTTATAATAATCTGTAATTTAAAACAGTTTAACGGTTTTTCTGAAATGCTTATGAAATTTGTAGTATCTTCCTGAGCTGTATGTTGTGTAGCCATGGAATCTGATTTTTTATGTTCAACGTCTATTGTATTTATTTGGATTCTTGACAGAGCATCAGCTACGAAATTATATTTTCCTTTTACGTATCTGATTTCATAATCGTACTCAGCCAATTTCAATTTCCACCTGAAAAGTTTAGGGGTATCTTCCTTTATACTTTGTTGAAATGTAAGTGGTTTATGATCTGTTTCGAGTACGAATCTTCGTCCATATAAATAAGGTCGGAAATATTTGGCTAAAAGTTCTTTCTCGATAGTTGCAAGTCGCGTCTCAGTATCGTTAAGTGTTCGTGATGCATAGCAGATGGCTTCATCTCCTTGTGATAAAACGGCTCCTAATGCAAAATTTGAAGCATCTGTTGTCACAGTGAACATTTTATTAAAATGTGTTAAAATGGGTTCATTCAGAATGTAGTTCTTTAATTTCTCGAATGATTTCATATATTCCGGGTTTGTCGGATTCACTGAGTTTGCTTTTCTTCAAAGTGAACGTCAAAGGTTTAGCTATTAATGCGTAGTCTTTTACAAATTTTCGATAAAAACCAGTTAGTCCTAGAAATGACTTTACTTCTTTCGTGGTGCTTGGTATCGGAAAATTGCGAACCGCTTCAACTTTCTTCGGGTTTGGTTTGATACCATCTTTAGTAATAATATTCCCTAAAAATTCGGCAGATTTTTTTAAAAATTGAGTTTTGGACATTTGAATCTTTAAATTAGCAGAACGCAGAGTAGATAGTACGTTACGCAGAGCGACTTCGTGTTCTTGCAGTGAAGTGTTAAACACTAAAATATCGTCCATATACACAATACATGTTGAATTAACGTATTCCTGTAAGATTGTGTTCATCAATCTTTGGAAAGTTGCTGGCGAATTTTTTAATCCAAATGACATTCGGGGGAATTCGAAATGCCCTTCATCAGTCGAAAAGGCCGTCTTATGTCGATCCTTGGGGTCTATTTCGATCTGATGAAATCAGATCAATTGTTGTAAAATAGTTAGCATTACCCAATTTTCCTAGAATCTCATCAATTTGTGGAATTGGGTATCTGTCTTCGACAGTCACCAAATTGATTTTTCAAAAATCGATAACTAATCGATATGTATCTCCCTTTTTGGGTACCACTAATACGAGTGAATTATATGGACTTGAAGCCAAATCTTCTTTAATTTGTTTTTTAATAAAGTCTTTGATATGAAAAGGCAATCTATAGTTTCTCTGGTAAATTGGCTCACCAGTTTTCAATTTCAAAGTATGTTTTATTTCAAGCGTGAATGTTAACTTCTTATTTGAATCGTATTCCAAATCATGAAATTCATTTTTAATTCTCTCTATTAATTCTACCTCTTCAATAGAGTGAGTATTAGGATCTGGTTGTTGATCTATTTGGGTCTGAATGTTATCAATAGCGGTTGAGAATTCCTGAATGATTTGAGTTGGAATATCAGTCCCAAATGGTATTACATTACCATTGATCTTAAGTTCGGAACGAGATATATCAATACTGGCTCCTAATGCTACTAAAATATCCATTCCGATTATAGCATTAAAATTTTGAAAAGAAATATTGGCCATTTTCCAATTCATAATAGCTTTAACACCAAACTCTTCTGGTGCAAATGTCCTGATTAACTCAGTGCATTCGATTTTTCCATAAAGTGTATGGAGGTAAGCTGGTTCTCTCAATTTTTCCCTACTAGACTATTGTACTTTTGCGGCTGACATAATATTTGTTGATGATCCAGTATCAATCAAGCAACGAAATAAATGACCATTGATAGTTAATTTAAGAATAGGTAAAATTGTTTTTGACAATCTGAGGCAGGTAAATGAAAATCCTGATTATCATCATGTATATGTTGTGATGTATTATTTGAGTTAACCGTATTCATAGACCTATCAGTTGGTAATGAATGGTTTACAGGTTGGTTATGATAGTTTCTCGAACTTGAACCTCTATTTCTTGAAGGATTATTATTAATTTGCGAATTGTTACTAAAACGCGAATTATTGTTTCCCATTTGGTGCTGTGGCTGTTGGTTTAACCACTGGGGATTCATAGTATAATTAACAGGCATACCTGAATTGTGATTTAAATTTCTATTGAAGTCTTCCCTCTAAATTTATTCTGTCCAAAATGGAGATAGCCTGAAACAGGCAGGATTACTCTAATATCTTCCAAAGTAGCAGGATTTCTTGCTAAGAGAACACTTTTGAGTGGTTCTGGGCACTTATTTATATATATGTTTTTCGCTATGAGATATCTACTTACCTTGTTTTCTAAAACGGCGTCTACATATTTGCAAAGCCTTAACAAAAAGGTTCAAAAACAAGCGTGTTGATAAAGTGTTCCGCTTGGTTGCTAGCGCTTGTTGGCAACCAGGCGCGTCCACTCACTTGCCAAGCCTCAACAAACAGTCATAACGCAAATGTGGGGAGAGATTGTTTAAAGTGTAGCCAGCGCCAGCGTTTGCTGCTGATCCGATGGAGTGTCGGTTTTTTGGCGAAAATCAAAGGGTATGTGCGAGATGAATGCACGGTGCAAAATGCAGTGTAAACGAACCTTTCCGACTTGGAGCGAACTTCGCCAACATCGAATGTTCATTGAATATTGCAGGAACCGATGCACCAAAAAATATTTTTACTGGGCAGGGTTACTTGCTTTAAATGTGGAACTTATTTTTTTCTGTAATATATTTGCAAAAAATATAATATTTCCACTTACTCAACAAGTTTATATTTGTAACACGGCACTGTTGTTCTTAAAATTTTATTCGTTTCACTGCCATTGAGCAAGTGGCTTATGGATCAATAAATAATTTTCCAAAAAGTTGACGCGTGAAAACAGAAATAAAAGAACAAAAATCTACATGGGCGTGTACTTCCATCAACCTTCCTACAGAGAAATTTTGAAACATCATTCGCCCACAGATTCCATTAAGATGCCATTAATCCTAATGAATCTTAACAAAGCCCTGCGCAAAACCGCTTGACAACTTGGTCGCACGTCTGTGGCAAGTGTAATGCGCTTGCACACGATGACGATGTTGATACCCAAAATCAAGGTAAATATAAATTTTGCAGGTAATAAAGTGTCTGCACGCGGCATTATGTTGGCTGTATAATTTGTCTGTATTGATATTAAAATCCTCAATAATGTTTCAAATTTCATTCGTCCATACGAAGATCCATATCAAATGAACAATGATACTTAATTTCAATACTATTTCCATTAGCGAGTATTTAACCATCTTTCATCGGGCTTTGTAAGGAGGGTTGTTAGATATATTATAGTATTACTGAATAAAATGAAAAAAGAAATTATAGTTTAGCCTTTATAATTTCTATTATCATATTTTCTCTGAAATCGTTTTGGGTGAAATATAATAGGGTCTTGCGCGTCAGGAAACACCAGAATCGTTTTCGCCGGTTTATTGTGGAACCTCAGCTATATTTTCTTTAGTGAACATATGTCTAATTCCTTATTTTGTTTGGCTTTCTGTTCATCCTTTGAGTAACTTTCCCGAGCGTTTGGAACTTCATTATCTCCGAAATTAATAACTGCTACAGGCCGGGGTACACCATTGATATGTACAGAAGCCATAATAATATCTTACTCAAATATATCATATTTATTTCCTGTGTCCATCTCCGACCCGATTTTCTGAACATTTTCCTGCAGACTTTTCGATGTTCCTTCCAACACGGTCAAAATGTACTATATGAAATTGTACGCCAGCAGCGGGGCATTTTATAGTGGAGTGAAAGCGTTGATTATAATTCCCAACTAATTGAAGGATTCGTCCAGCAGAGAATATTGTTTACTTTATAGCAATAAACTTTGTTCTATATCGGCCAGTTCTGTATAACTGTGAGCTTTTGTAAGATGTAGGCTGATACCTTTTTCTTACAAAAACTCCTTCACTCATATACCACCGAATTCACTTCCTGCAACGGTTTTACTTGGCTTTCTAAATTTTGCAATGTTGCTCGAATCGTTCAACTATAGTAACAAGATTTCTGTCTGTTAAGGGGGTCATCCCTTGTGTCGCATCCGAGGAATCGATTTTTTGGCACCAATTATAACTAAATATAGTGTAGAATATATGGGCATGGTAATTTTTTTATATTCGGAGTCGTTCGAGAATTACAGTATTAAACAGGTAAAATGTCACATGCCAGGCTTAAGTGGATCACCGTAATAAAGCGCGTATTTATCGGTCCGAATGACGTTCGAATGGCTTTGGTAAAATCATAAAACACCTGGCAAAGCTTTGCAGGTGTTTCTTCGAGAAACTTAAGGTTTATGGACTAGGTATAGTAGATTAATGACCAGTTAAGATTTTATGGTTAAAAATCGAAGTATACTTTTTAAATGTGTTTTTCTGGAAACTGCATGTTGAAAATTAGCTGCCACCATAGCCCAAAATCTACCCGACGAAATTATTTGAAATTTTCGCGACTTATTCACAACATATTTCTAGGGTTCGCAAACTAGAATAATTACGATTCTTTTGGTAGTTATTTTTTTATTCATTAAAGAAGCCTTGAAAAAAAAATTCGTATTTATACCTTTATCCAGTTCACAAAAAATTTTTTTTAAAAAACGGCCTAGGTACCCCCACCCCCCCTTAAGTCATACCCTTTGAAAACTTTGAAAATTTATGGACGACTGTGGAAAACTTATATTTGAATATTATTTTATATATATTTAATATATACACAGGATTTAATTAATGTCGAAAGGGGTCTCTGTAGGAACAAAGCTGTTACTGTACAAGACAATAATCTTGCCAGTTCTTATGTATTTCTCGGAGACTTGGGTTCTTAGCAAGAAGAATGGCGAACTTTTGGCCGCGTTCGAGAGGAGAATTCTCTGAAGAATTTTTGGCCCCCTACATGAGGATCGACGATTCCTTAGCCTACATAACGACGAAATCTATGAGCGACATCATAACCGTCAAGTTGTGGATAAAATCCGGCACAATAGGTTACGGTGGGCGGGTCACTTAATCCGTATGGATGAAGATGATCCCACCCGGAAAGTCTATAAGCGTAATATCTATGGTAGAAAAGAAGACCCTGTCTAAGATGGAGCGATGGCGTTAGTCAGGACGCCAGACAGCTTTTAGGGATATCGAAATGGTGGACCTCGGCGCAAAACTGGGATGTCTGGAGTTCCTTATTGAGGCAGGCCTGGATCGGATACCGGTTGTTGCGCCGTTGATGATGATCTTCCAATTCCGTAAAGGCGCCTATTTTCCCTTTCTTGATATACCTTTTCAGTAAATCCGTTAAGTTATTAAAATCATATTCTGCTATGAAAATTTTCCTTCTACCGTGTATAATTTTTAATTCATGGTCTTTATTATTAGTGAGGATGATTTGCATTTTATAATTGTTAATGATATCTTCCTTAATAGGAATATGGTCGAGAAGTTCCCCATCGGTGCAGTTAATGTATAAAAACGATGTTTGCACGGCTTTGGCGTGCCGGAACGCAGGTGCACAAGAAACTTCTCTTGTATTTTTACCTGGGCGGCGATAAAACGTACGTTTCTGAAAGGTCCACATGCCGCAAAAAAATATATTTGCACTGGGCGGGATTCTAGCCTTGGAATGGTTGAATATTCTACGGTATCTCTTGTGACTTGATTTGAATTTGAATAATAGTGACATAAAATTATAACGGAGTCGTATAATATGAGTTATGATTGGAATTAAAGTTTAAAAAATGTTAGCTCACATTGAAATGATCCTCATAATTTAAACCCGATTCTACAGAAACTGAATTCTCTCGGACGATGGTGATTCACTTCTTCCGAATATCTCCTTTCGGAACAGCTAAGCGATGACGGCTTTACGATTTGCCTCTGCCCTGGTAAGAAACCGTAAAGCCATCATCGCTTGACTTTTTTGAAAAGTTTGGGTGCAAGCCCTAAGCGAGGGGTCCTTGGACCAGGAAAGAGGGATTAAGTTGCTCCCCATTTGGTCCGGTCCAGCATTAAGTTGATACGGACTTAGGATCCCATCATTCTCAAAACGAACATTTCAGCTCTGGCCAAGCTCTGGTCAATAAGGTGGATTTGCGCTCAATATAATTCGTAGTTATGTCGTGTTCTACGAATTATATAAAGGAGCACTCAACATCTGCGAGTCGGTACGGTCACGCTGGTCACGCTCCTAGGGCAGAGGTGAGGCAGCATCTGACGATTTGCTTCTGCCCTGGTAAGAAACCGTAAAGCCGTCATCGCTTGAGCTAAAAAAGCTTTCTGCAGAGTTTTTGTGGAGCAAGGCACGAAACAATATTTCACCGTCCTCCTTGGCATTTCGCGCAGAAATAATTTTGACAGTTTTATATTTTTATGAGTAACTGCCGGTTGCCGGGCTATTGCAGTCACTCATTAAGACTCACTTCCATCGCTCGGCCGAGACGGTCGTGTCTTCAGTGTGTGAAGTTAAAATCGTCAGTGAACCTAAACCCGCGACAAGTGTATGTGACATTTTGAATGAGAACAAAAACAGAATTCAAGTGCGAACATTTTTTGCGGACAATTCAAGTGCGGAAAAAAAAACAATTAAAGTGCGAAGACAACCGGCATCTCTTGACCGTCATCAAGTCGCTCGAAGCGACCATCGCCCGAACCTTCGGGACACCCAGCCCCCCTCCGGCACTTACTGCACCAACAGCGCCTACCGAGGTGATGGACACCACCGTCCACACCGAGGAAACATCACCAGCACCACTCGCCCTACCATCCGGATCACACCCGGCAACTTTCCCGACCCTCGGCGAGGCGAAGAAGCGGCAGCCAGCCATCGCAATCAAACAGCCACCACCTAAGCAACAACATCAACAGCAATCGAGGCCAGCTGCTGCAGCCCCAGGAAAGAAGGAGGTAAGTCAAAAAATTCCTCCACTTGTGGTAGTCGAAAACTCGGCTACCTTTAAAAATATGAAAGATAATATATCCCCTCAAGAGATCGTCGATGAATTGAAAGCTCAGGGAGTCTCAAGTACCCCGAGCGCGAAATCCTTTGCCACGACTTGGACAAAGAACAACAATGTTAACCTCGACTTGTGGTTGGTCACCTTTGATGCAACCTTTAACGAGGAGCAGCTGCGCGAGGTGAAAGCCGTTCAGCACATGGTTGTTCGCTTGGAACAAACCCATAATAAACAAGTGCTACAGTGCAAGAACTGCCAGCGCATCAGACCCCGCGGCAACCACCTGCCACCTCACCTACAGGTGTGTCAAATGTGACCAGCTCCACGGCCCTGGCGAATGCGCCAAAACAGTCGAGGAGTCACCGAAGTGCGTCAACTGTGGGGGCAACGACCATCCCGCCAACTACCGGAAGTCCCCACGGTTCATCCAGGTGGTGACAAGGAGGAACGCACAAAAACGTGCCTCTCCGTCCCGCCCTCTCCCCTCAACTACCTCCCGCCCCGCTGGTCGTCCTATCACGAACCCAGCCTTCACCCGTAAGTCCGTGTCCTTTGCCGACGCCGCGCGAAACGGAACCTCTCCCCGGACACCCAACAACGTAATCCAACCCACCACCATTTCGAATCCAGACTTCCTTGAGCTCGCCAGAAAATCCCAAGAATTCTTGCAGATGTTCAACTCAATGGTCGGTATCTTGGCATCCATTAATGGACGTTAAGATAATTGAGTTGAACATCAACTCAATTATCGGCCGTGCCCGCAGACATGAGTTTGAGCTGTTCCTTGGCGAGCACAAACCCGATATAGTTCTCCTATGTGAATCTAGGTTGAACTGTACAATCCTGAATATATAATCCTTCCTTTCCCAACTTCAACCTCTTCCGGACTGACCGACCTCAGTCCAATCCTCAAAGCCGGGACAACTGTGGCGGAACGGCCGTCCTCATCTCTGACAAATTCCTAGTCACCCAAATACACCCACCTCCCAACACCTTCAAATCCATCGAAATCTCACTAATCTCCTTCGAATCCCAATCAACCTCGGTCTTCGTCGCCCCTGTATACTGTCCCAACCAATCCCTCGACACTCACGACTTTCTCCGTGTCAAGTTCCTTTGCGCGTCCCTACACTGCTCTCCCGGCGAACAATTGTCCCTAATTATAGGCGGAGATCTCAACGCCAAACACCCGTTCTGGTTCGATGCACGGTCGAACCACAACGGAGATCAGCTCCACCTGGTCCTCATAACCTCAAATACCAACATCAACTAGCCCATTTCAGTCCGGCACTCCCGACCTTCAACAAACCACACTACCGTTCCTATCTGGACCACTTCCTGATTAGCAGCAACCTGACTGTCATTCCCAACCCTAACACCTTCCCCTTCCTCGAAACGGTCTCCGGCATCAGCGATCACGATGCACAAAAACTCCCGGACAGAGTCGTTCGGCCCACCCCACCCTCAGTTCCTGACTTCCAGCGTGCAAACTGGAAACATATCAACCGCGCCCTCAAAACCAAACTTCAACCTCTCCTACTCCCATCCAACCGTACAGTTCCTAGTGAGTCCATCGACCTGACAGTTCGTCAATACACCGAAGCAGTTCGGCAAGTATGCGACGAATTGATCTCTTCCCGTCCCTTAAATTACCGCAACCTAATCACCCTTCCCGACGATATCCTATCCGACATCCAATACAAAATGACCCTCAGGCGGAGATTATTTAGGAATAGATACTCTCCTCAATCCTCTCACCTCCTCACCGAAATCCGCGAGCTTGACAAGTCCATCCGCGAAAGAATCCTCACCCTATATTCCCAATATCTCCACAACCGCCTCTCCAACACCGAACTGAACCCTGGTACATACAGGGAACTCAGAAAGACCTGCCAGCGTTTGGGCAAATCAGTCCAACAAAACGCGATCCTTCCCCAAAATATCCCACCCACAGAAAAAGTGAAAGTCCTCGCAGACCACTTCCTGCAAGCTCATCACTGCACCCTCCACTTCCGTGAACCAAGTTTCGATAACGAGGTAAACGGAAAGATCTCCCAACTTCTAACCCACCCTTCCTACCTCATTCCCCAACCCGCACAAAATCCCTTCACCCATGCCCTCGCCGACCCAAGTCAGCGAGAGAGTATCCTCCCCATCCACTTTGTCAGTCCAGACTTCGTTAGGGCCGCCATCGCCGCCTCCAAAAACAAGAAATCGGTTGGCCTTGACAAAATCCCCTCCATCGTCCTTAAGAAATGCGCCCCAAGTATTGCCCCCATTATGTTCTCCATCATCAACCACTGCCTTATCAACGCCCACTTCCCAACAGATTGAAAGAGTGCTCGAATTGCTCCTATCCCCCCAAAAAAAAAACAAAACCCAGTAAATCCCGATAGCTACAGGCCTATCTCAATCCTCTCATGCTCCGCCAAGATTTTCGAGCGGATCATCAAATTCATTATCTCGTCGATGACTCCAACCATTCAATCCCACAATTCCAATTCGCCAACCGCCCCAAACACTCAGTCGAGCATGCACTACTCGTGCTCAAATCGGACGTCCTCCTTGGCCTCAACCGGAACGCACCGACCATAGCCTGTTTCCTCGACATAAAGGAAGCTTTCGACTCCGTATGGCAATACGGACTCGCATACAAGCTTTCTGAAGTCCTCCAGTTCCATCCGCACCTCTGCAAGCTAATCCTTAGCTTTCTTGATGGGCGGAAATCCCAAGTCCAACTCCGTGAACACCTCTCCTCCCCATATTCTAGCCCGGCTGGCATCACTCAGGGGTCAGTCCTCTCCGCTACCCTCTTTTCCCTGTTCACCGCAGACCTTCCTAAACCAACTCCACACCCAAATCCAATCCGAATCCTTCAATACGCAGATAATCTCATCCTCTGCACCTCCACCAGAAACATCCCCGCCGGTGAAGCCCGCCTGAATTCCTATTTGGACGAGTTCTAACGGCATTTCACCCGCTGGAAACTGTCCCTAAATCCACAAAAATGCGAAACCATCGTATTCCGTGGTACCCCTAAGATGACGCCGAAAATGAGAAACGACATTTCAACCGTATCCTTGAAGATCCGCAACGACACCATCCCAACCGTCAAAGGAGTCATCTACCTTGGGGTGACAATCAATTCCCGCCTATCCCACGTCCCACATATCACGAAGGCACTGAACCGTGCAACAGGTACCTTCAAATCCCTCTATCCAATCCTAAAATACACTAGCCCAACACCTCAGAAAGTCAAGCTGTTTTGCTACAAACAGCTTTTCCCCTCCTCGTTTTCAGCTTCATCTTCTGGTCCGACGCTTCCCCCCACCAAATCGAACGACTCCGCTGCAAAGAGCGCAGAATCCTCCGCCACTGTACGAATGTCTACAAGAACGAAGACGGCTCCAAATACATATCCAACCAGATCCTCTACGAATCGTCTCAAACTGCCCGCATTGACGCCGTCCTAGCCCGTCATACCCCCAAATTCCTAGAAAAATCCATATCCCACCTAAATCCACTTATCTCCCAGGCCATGCAGATCGAGATCGTCGAAGAGAATCTTCTACGAACTCATCTGTTCCCTCAAATCGTCTTATCTCTCCAGTCCCGTAACCTCCTTTTCGACCCCAGCGGTAGAGTAATCTTCTACAACGGCATCATCTACTCCTCATCCCAGTTTTCAAAACCTACCCATCCTTAGCACCACTCCTAGCTTCCTTTCCCAAACCCCTTCCGCATCCCAACCCACATCCTAGTTCCTTCCCCGCCCGCCCGCTTTTATAAAAACATCAACGAGTGGAGGTTTTTTTTCCACTTTTCCCCCAGATATCATTTTATGTATTTTTCCATTTATTCTTTAGTGATAAGTTAGTTTAAGCCATAGATTGTACCTTAGATTAAGCTAGGCTGTTAAGGTAGTACATAAGTTAGGTTAATTTAGACATGTAATCTTATAGGTTTAATAAAAATTGTTGTTTTTCGAAAATTGTTGCCGGGCTATTGAAGTTCCTTGGCTTATGTTGGGACATCGCACAACATAGCGCGGGCTTTCCAGTGTGCTTGAATTTGGTTGAGAACACTTAATACCAGATGCAAAGCTGAAACATCTGGAAGTGGAGAACATACTAAAGTTCCTAACGTTTACAGGCCTGCTTGAGATACTATGATCAATAGGTACACTATAACCAGTAAAAGGGGCACAATAGTTCTTCAAGGACGCGGTGCGATTTTCCCTTAACAGAATAATAATAATGATAGTAGTCGACCTCATACGCTTTACACTCTGAGTTTAATATTATTAGCAAATGCGAAAAATTTAACCAACATCAGATATAAACAAGTCAGGAAACCGGAAGCTGCACACTTCAGGTACGAAAGGTTTTGTGTATTTCTTAGTACGCAGCATGTAATATATGCATATATTATGTGAAAATATCCACTTTCGGATGATATTGACATTAATAGTCTTGAATTTGCAAAGAAGCGTCAACTTTGACGTATAATAACTTTGTTAGTAATAGTGCGATTTCCGCCAAACTTGGTAAGATCATGCTCTATGTTATACCCTATATTGTTGCGATTGTTTGCAGCGAATTACTAAAAATTATAGTAATATACTATTATTAACTTTATTTGTACAGATATCAGTATGGAAGGTATTTCGGAGCCCAGGCACCATGTAGTGGCAGCCTCCTGATTTTTTTCTGATTTTTCGGTTGAGTAGTTTCTGAGAATGCCCCCTTTAAAGGAATTATCACTTTCAACCCCCCGCACTCCCCACCTTTGCAACAAATGTCAAAACTAAGACCGGCTTCCGGTGAAAAAATAGTTCAAATCCACCCTTTCCATGCAATGGAACCTCTTCTTTAAACTCCACCTAAGTTTATGTTACTCGCTATATGCGAGGATTTCATAGTTCCCATCTGTCCGTCAAATTTCGTTCAGATCGGTTTAGCCGTTTTCGAGAAAAGTACATGTGACATACCGACAGACATTCAGTGATCGATTTTATTAAGGGTTTGTTTTACACAAAACCTCAAAAAATGTTCGCCATCATCAAAATTACCAAAAAAAAAAAATTTTTTTTGGAATTTTCACTGTATTTGCTAGGGATTCACTTTGTTTTCTAATGTACGAATCTTCAAAACGTATCTCTTGCATAACGTTGAATATTCTACCAATAGTATTTACGTGATAGTTTTTGTCTAATATGAAGCTTCGTGTCATTTCTTTCGCTGTGTTCTTGAGAAGGGAATCAACGTTATTTAAATCTATATAATTCTAGAAGCTCGTCCGTTTTATATTTTAGTTTTTTAAGTTCAATAGCCAATTCGCTTTCCGTATGCACTTTTGATGACGTGATGCGTCGATATATTTCCGTATGTTCAACATCAGGTTTATACCGTAGCTTTAACTTGTTTTTCAACATGGTCCAATCATTTGGATCCGGAATATTGATGAATGCATCTTTTGCCTCACCTTGTACGTTTTCCAAGAAGAATTCCACCTGGTGGTAAAGGCAGTCCTCATACACCGGTAAAAGTGCTCATGTGCCGGAGTTTCTTGAAGACTGTATCCCTAAAATTTGGCTCGTTCCTTGTAGCCATGTGGTTGACCACTGACACTAATTAGTAAATTTAATTTTTTTGTATTTTGCGTTGCATTAAGTTGCTGTAAATGACGAGATTACTAGATAGTTTCATTTAATGATTTGAGTCGTTTTTAGCCTTGATAATCTCGTTAGACTCTCGTCTATTTTATTCTGAAATTTTCCGGTTTTGCAGTTCTTATTAGTACGTAGATTCGATGCCCGACTGCACCAGAAATGGTTTGAGTGATGGTTGGAGACTAAAAAGTAAAGTGTCCGCAATGAAAACAACACGACTAATTTTAATTAACAATTTATATTTCGTGGGGTTCGTTTGGAAGTCTAATCGCAACTAATTACAATTATGTTCTTAGATTTAGATGTGGTTTATTTAACAGAATACTAGATACTGAACGCCTGGTTTTGCAGAATTTCGAGACATCACGCCGCCACGAACTTTCTCACGTGGTTCAATATGGTGTCTATGATTCTGGGTGGTTTCATATTTGATGAAACCAGAAGCTGAATTATGCATAACTTGCTTCCTATTTAGTAGCTGATTTGCCATTTTTGGTATAAGAGTCCTATGTTCAACGGAAATTTATCATTCTAAACAAAGACCACGTTTCTCCATGCGAGCTACATTTCAAAAAATTATCTTAATCATCCCTCATCTATGGATTGAGTTGGGCAAATATGCATGTATGAATGGATCCCCATACATTTTCTACAAAGTATACCTATACAAGTGAAATAATACTGAAGGAATGGTGTATTACTTTCCCTACTTTCTCAACAACTCTCTTATCAGATTTTCTGCAGGGGCTTTACTTCAGTGTTTGGCAGCTGCTAATTTCAATCAGCTATGTATGGAAGGTTTCCTAACTGTGGCTTTTCATCCTTTGTGCCAGACTCTGTTATCTACATACTATGTGAATCCTGTGAATTTGTTAAATATACAAATACACAATGTGTTATTCTTAGGTACATTCACGTTGTAGCCCTATTGTGTTCTATTTACATTCAGAACGGAACTCGGGCATTCCATTCGGAACGGAAAACTCCATGTGGCGAGGAACGTTCAGACCACCCTCTGGAAATAAATACCCTGTTCAGCAGAATTCCTTTCGTCCACTGCCATGGATTGTACCCAATCGCCTCAGGTACGAGAAACGCAAAACAGATTGAGACTCCCTCGGAGCTAATACAAAAGCCGATCGATTATGGAAATCGCCTTTGATTCTGACTCCATTCCCATTGTTGTAACATTCAAACTAAATGTTTGTAGTGGAACTGGAGCTGTGTTATCGTGTCCAAGGTTCCAGGGCTGCATGTAATATAAGACATTGTCCAGCATTCACTCCGGTTTAGTCGAAAAATATTAATGAGTTGGCAGTCAATGTTCGGTTCTGTACCGAGTAGGGAAAAGAGTACGTGTTCCTCACTATACACAGCGGCCATTTGGAAGTTTTGCATGAATGAGCCGCTCTCTCCGGCTCACAATAATTCACTTCACCTTTTCCTTAAATCCCACAAGACCCCTATTTGCATTCTTGGAATTCCACACTTCACATTTGAATATTTTTGCGCAAACACGATGCTTCACAATACAGGGAGGTATTTCCGTATTTTCCAAGAGAACGAATTCACATAGAAAGCCGCATTTTCGTGCACTGACGATTTAAGTGGAACGATTTGCTCCAGATACCGAGAATAAATTTCAAGAACACTTGACTTAAATATAATTAATGATGCTTCCATTGGCATAAAATCCCAGTTATGTATCGCACATATTGATTCCCATCTCTGAATGGAGTTGTTTGTTTCGTTTGGCCTCGGATGTATGTATATTTCCCTGGAGATTTGCAAAAGACAATCACCTAGTGAATTAATTGGAGGTAAGATTTTGGGGTGAGGAATCTTTTATCCTGGAAATTTTTTCCACTGCTTTATTGCAAACTAGAAGCTCAACAACTAAACCAATGTGGGGTATCCATTACGATCGTAATACCCATTGATAAATACAGCACTTCGTAATGCTCGTAAAACGTAAAACCTTATTCACCGCCCGTCACTCTATGTTTGTCTGTCTGTCTCTGCATTCATTCATCTGTAGTCTGTTATCAAAAGACACTTTATTACTGGTTCAGCATTTCTTCGCGCTTTTACAAAGAATTTATGGCCCGTTATACATACATACATATAAAGCAGAGAGATATTATAAAATGTATTTTCTTCAGCACAGCCAAACTTCAATTTGCAACCCCTGTTAGAAAAACCATTGAAGTATTGGTGAATATACAATCTTCTGGTAGTCTTCTAAGGGTTCGGCAGTATAATCATTAACTATTCAGGAAATGAAATGGAATAATTACAAAACGGCCATTGACTGAATAAAACAAATTTTACGAATAAAAGTAACAAGTCGGAAATCAGAATCTCACCGCTTCGAAAAGTTTTGTTGATTTTTGAAATAAGAATATTTGAATAAACGGTGCTTGTAATGTATATTCAATGAATATACCCAATATGGTGGTCAAAGGTTAGTATAGGTCCCAGGGCGAAACGTGGATTGATAACCACGGTGGAGCATAAAACCTGGGAAACGCCTCCAGAACCAACACTGACAGCTCTACCACCAAACCCTATTTCCATTTGGCCGTGGTGACCACTGGGAACTCTTTCTTAACGAAAAGTTGCAGACGGAAAAGGATGAAGGCGAGTCTCCTGCGCCTAAAAACAGGATGATTTGTACCAACTGGTCCTCCAGGTTGCATGTTGGGTGGAGCTGGTAACTTTACACGCAAAACAAGTTGTTACAAAGTCACAAAAGGAGCCTCGGAGTGGATTGATAACCCAACGACGAACCAGGCAACATAAACGGAATAAGGTTCAGCCTCATTAATGTTCATGTCCCTACTGAGGAGACTGCAGAGTAGGGGAAGAATACCTCCTACGAGGCAATAGAACGAACCCTCAAAGTCTGTCCCAGATATAATATGAAAATCATACTTGGAGATTTTAAAGCCAAGTAGGGACGGAGCCCTTATTCAAGTGATACGTTGGCTCCCATAGCTTACACAGAAATACAAATGATTACGAACTGCGGATTATTCAATTAGCAGTGTCACGCGAAATCGTTATTCGAACTTGCGGCCTACAAACAAACGTGGGCATCTCCAGACGGGACCACGGTCAACCAAATTGACTACGTATTGATTGAACGCCACCACCTCTCACCTGACCTTGATAAACGTCAGAATCTATCAGGAGCCCAATATAGACTCGGATCACTATCTCATTGGCGTGGCGCTCGGGGCGCTAATAACAACGCCAACACTGAAACCATGCACAGCACAGCTCTCTGCTACACCTATAAAGGATGCCATAATAATTGCAGTGAACTTAGATTCTCGAGATGAAGCATCGACAAATGATCTTGTCAATCACGTGAAGAACGTTATCATTGATGTGGCCACAAACATACTTGGCCCCAGCCGCAAAAAAAGTACGAACGGCTACTTTGATTATGAATGTAAGCTAGCAACGGAATGGAAGTGTACCGCATACCGAGTAATGTTTCATTCTCAAAGGATTCGGGCACGCGCTGAGACTTATCACGAACTCCGGGGAGCGGAGAAGCGACTTCACAGATAGAAAAAGGAAGCCTTGGAGAACTAACTAGTCTGTGAACTCGAAAAGTATAGGGAGCTACTGTACCAGGCACAGAACGCGGAAGTTTCACCCACAAGTCAGCAGGATGAAGTCTTAAGCACCTCGATACTCATCCTGCGGATACCAAAAGGGAACTCTGATTTCCGATAGAATGGGCGTATTAGAGCGATGTCTTGAGTATTTTGATGGACTATTCAATAGCGAGAACAGCGGGGAGTTGGACTTCCCACCAATTAAAGACGACGAACAAATACTATCACCACCTAGTACAGAAGAAACCGTCCGTGCAATTCATCAGCTTAAACATCATAAACCGCCAGGAGCCGATAGAATTACAGCCAAATTTGTTAAATATGGAGGCGACCACTTACACCAAGCGGTTCATCAACTTATCCTCAAGGTGTCCCACGCCGAATGTCTGACAGCCGGGCAATGAGGCATTATCAGTCCACATATAAAAAGGGAAATATCACACAGTGGAGCAATTATAGAAGTATCAAGTTGCTGAGTACCATCTATAAGATATTCAGCGCTATCTTGCTAGGCTATAGCCGGAATCTATGAGGAATACCATGACCGTCTGGTTGTGGAAAAAATCTGGCTTAATAGGTTGTGGTGGACGGGTCACTTAATACGTATGGATGAGGACGATCCAGCCCGAAAAGTATATAGGGGCAATATCTATAGTAGAAAAAGAATGCGAGGCAGACTCTACCTGAGATGGAACGATGGCCACGACGCCAAACGGTATTTAGGGATATCGAATTGGTGAAACTTGGGGCAAAACTGGGATGTGTGGAGTTCCTTATGAAGGCAGGCCTAGACCGGATACCGGTTGTTGCGCCGTAGGGAGTAGTAATTTGACGCGAAAGAAGCAGTTTCCACTTACAGTAACTTTGGACTTAAGGCTTTCATGGAAGTGGTTTGTGATTTCTTGGGTATTTTTTGGATTTTCGGCCACGCAATTTGTTTCTATCTCCAACGTTTCGTAAGCTGAGGCTTCCTTCATCAGGGCAGACCTGATACTGATTAAATTATGATATCCCATAATGAGTTTATGGGATAACCCTGGTCACCTCATGACCTTTTGAAGGTAATGTGAGGCAATTTTTGACACCACGGTTCTGTCGAAGGAGAATTGATGCCGGCATAATAACTTGTGCCCCGCTGGGGTTGACTTTTTGAGGCAGTTGCGTTTTACGTCACTTCCGTGCGCCTTAATCCGCTGTTGTAACGTGTAGATGTAAAATTGCAGGAGAAAGGAATTTTATATATAGTTACGCTACTTGTTTTACGTTGACTCGTATCACTGGATTACCTAGCACTAGACACAAAACAACTGCTACAATTCGAGGCGTATTTATAACTGACGCGATCTGCTCTAATTCTAGAATTAAATTGAATTCGTGAGCGGGCTTCGGACCCTTTTATACCCCACGGAATACTCCAGAAAGGCATGCAAACAATTTACTATCCTACAAGATCTCCTTTCTGGCACTAGTGTCATCAGCTGACAATTATCCTAACTAGATATACGCCCTATTGTTATATAATTTTGGTGTCCTGGTCCGGGGATGGCGTGTTTCCTAAGAATTCTTCCGACTCGCACCGTCATGCCTTTTATGTAGGACCGCTAACTGCTATTTGACTTTGCTCTGTGAATTCGTGTTCTCTTTTAGATTCCTCTCTTTCTTAATAGCCCAATTTATTTGCCTGGATGTATGTATATCTATTGAGGATGAGCGCTTTCCTTGCCACTATTTACTGTTTATCTTTTGCGCCGAACTTTGACTCTTCGGTGAAGCGTTTCGAGCGAACCAGTTTTTGTAAACTAAATTAGGTTCTGTTGGCTACTAACAACAACACACAGCCAGACAGTGAATCGATTTTAATAAGGTTTTGTTTTATACAAACCTTGCTGTTTAGATAACAGTTAGTTAGTGGTTTGGATTAGGAGGTAATTTGTTACCCAAAGTCTTAAAATCAAAGATTGCCTTAGAAGATATTTTTCCGTTTTATTGGCTAAAAATATCTAATTTCGGGGACCAACTGCTCCCTTTTTCAATGTTATTATCTTATCTATTTCCGAGTTATCACACTCTGCCAGATGCCCGGTTTTACCTAATACTAGGACTAAGTGCCAAGCATTTAGGCTCGGACGATCCTACCTACTTCAAAACTAAAGGGGCGCTGGTGGTAGTGCTCGATGGTAGGTCGATGGGAGAATCCGTCGGAAACTACCCGCAACATCCAGCGGGTATGCAGAATGGTGTACTTCCGCATGGTTCAAACCAGACTGTGCGAAAATCCCAGGACATCAACGGAAGCCTTGAGGGATTTAGGTACAATACCTGTAGCTGACAACATTATGGGAAGTACAACCACCCGCTCGAGGCGTCAAATTTCTCTGATTTCCCTTCGATGTTACTTTTATGAGGATAGCAACATCAATTATATACGCGGAGCAACCCGTCTTGCCAACTAACGGTACGTCAGGCTTGTTAGTCAGAACTTACCTGTGCCGTGATCAGCATATGGTTGTATGCAAAGGTTTAGTGAATCACCTTATATATAGCATTATGCCTGTTTGTGTATCACGGCGGTGCCATGAAAGTGTAACCAGAAATGAGATGACCCAACGTCTCTAACGCCGAACCACGCATTCTGCACTGGTCGTTCTTCACCCGCTCTTTCATGATGAGCTTTTTATAAGCTCGGGTAGCAGCCACACTGTCCTTAATAGCACACATAAATCCGTCCGTCTCAGCAAAGAACTCTCCAACATGGTATGGCGATCAGTCAGAATTTGCCGGTCCCAATACGTGCTGTAAGCAGAACTATCAAGTATTGCTTGCGGCTCATATCGGTAAACCGGACATGTTCCCGTGATCAGCCCATGCTTGTATCCAAGGGTTTAGTGAATCACCTTACATATAGCATTATGCCTGTTTGTGTACACGCGGGTGCCATGAAAGTGTAACCGGAAATAAGACGGTCCAACAACTTTAACGCCGAACCACACATTCTGCACCGGTCGTTCTTTACCCGCTCTTTCATGATGAGCTTTTTATAAGCTCGGGTAGCGACCGCACCGTTCTGAATAGCACACATGAATCCCTCCGTCTCAGCAAAGGGCTCCCCAACACACAGCTGCCAAAGACAATTCGCGTGTTTACCGGGCATTGCCTTTGACTTCCATTCACCGATCCGCTTTTGGCCCGGTTTCACCTTAATCAGAAGGCTTAAAGATCGATCCTTCAAGTTAAGTGGAGTCAGCAGACAATCTGCCTTACAGACAGCCGCATGCAAGGGACTCGCCACGTCAACAACACACCTGTTATACTTTTTGGTGGTTATATTTTGAGCCTCACTGCTCTACATTTCACTTGATAAAAAATCTGGGAGGTCGCAGTTTTGAAAAGTACTAATTCATGTGATATGTGAAGGGAGTCACAGACCACACGTTCTGACCAAATTTGGTGACAATTGGTCCAGCCGGTAGTGTTGTATGAGACGGAAAATGTTTTTTTACGTTTTTGCTAGATGAATACTGTGATTATCTTGTTGAAATAGGAATTCTCGGCTATTGCTTATGTTTTGAGTAACTAGTCAGGACATCGTCTATGATCTCAATAAATTTTGCTCCTTTATTTTATTTGTTAAAAGACAATAATAAGTAATAAGAACATATCCCCCATATCATGATCGACACCTTTGAAGTCGCGGTTCAGTCTTTATGGACCAATTGCAGGAAAATCCTACCAAGAGCAGCTATAGTGCAGTGCCAGCGAATTATTAGCACCGCTGATTTCATTGTAACTATGAAATTTAGTGTATGTAGTTTTATGATATGTATACTGACTCACGCTGACGATAATGGCGATATTGACACTATGGGAAGAACAACCCGAGATGTACACTCTACTTTCATCCAAATTGAGCAGGCAGCGCGGGGTCTCGGCCTGCACATGAAAGAAGGCAAGACGAAACACATGGCGGAAACGTCAGCGTACAAAAATCAAAGAATGAGTAACATCGAATCACATTGGTCCAACGAAAATAATAAAAGTAGGAGGCTGTTGAAAATTTCTCCTATCTAGGGTCGAAAATCACTACCGATGTGACGATGAGCCTATCTCAGCTTACAAAAAGTATTTCGCTCGAAACGACTCACCATAGGGTCAAAGCTCTTACTGTATAAGACTATGATCTAGGGGCTCAACAGGTTGTGGTGAGCGGCTCACTTAATCTGGATGAATGAGGATGATCCAGCCCAGAAAGCCTATAAGGGCAATATCTATGGTAGAAAAAGAAGACGAGGTAGACCCTGCCTGAGATGGAGTGATGGCGTAAGTTAGGGCACCAGAAAGCTCTTCGGGATATCGAATTGGTGGACCTCGGCACAAAACCGCGGTGTCTGGAGTTCCTTATTAAGACAGGCCTTGACCGGATACTGGTTGTTGCGCCGTTGATGATACACATCAGCGTCTTATTATTTTTCTACTTCTGCACTCCATGTTGTCTAATGTCAACACCGTAATATTTTGTTTTACCTTGAAGACGGCTACAGAGTAGAAATGTAAAAAATATCGTTTGTAGTGAGTGTGGGCAGCAACGCTGATATTCCAGCAGCCAAAAAATGAGTCATTCTTTCTCTCATTTGTGGTAAACGGTATAATTGCCGAGAAATTACCCGATTAGAAGGAGTAAGTATGAGTCAAGGGAAACCAACCAAGTCTACGATCGAACTGTAAGGACAAACACAATATCGCGTAAAAAATAGTTTGGATTGGATTGTGTTTGGAAAATTGGAGAGCCGCAAAGCACACACACAAAAAGGCTGAAATATATAAGAGCCGATCAAAAAGATCCTTCTGAATTTCACAAAGCAGTAGGAAACATTTACCGCAGCTAACTGTGAACTGGCACTTGAATGAAAAGTAATTTTTATAGCAAAAAGCAGATACGGCTAATTTTGGTTATTTAGCTCCTGTTTAGTGATGACTCCACTTAAAAGGCATTGGAAAACTAGTTTGTTTCCGTTCAACGACAGGAAAAAATGTACCACCGTTGCTGCGTACAAATAACTGTCAAAACCATCAGTCCTGGTTCCTTACACTTTGTGAAAGGCGGGAAGGAAGGAGATTCTACAATCTTTATGCAAGGCAATTCACCCTGCCATGTCGCAAAATCTGCCAAAGTTTTTTTTCAGTCGAAACGTCGTCGCTCTTCCTTGGCCACCCAAGTCTCCTGATATCAACCCAATTGAAAATGATTGAAGTGTTTTAAAACAAAAGGTTTCTGAGAAGCAGTACCCTAAGAAGGAGGTAGTTTTAACTCAAAATATTCTCGAAATATGTCTGGGCAACTCACTGACCTCGTTATGCAGAGGGTTGTGTGTGTGTGTTCAGAGTATGAGTATCGCCCATTTTAATAAATTCTTTACCATTTTATCCTTTCTGAAGAAAAATTTATTTCTTTCTTAGTGTTCATAATTCGATGGCGCGATTAATCTACTTTTAGTAGCCTTTTCCTTGAAAATATTGATTTATGCGCAACATATCATCATGCTTCCTTCAAATTTGGAGTGGATATACCGTATTTGTCTCCTAATTTTGAAGAATTTTATATCACCATCCAATCTACTAATTCGGCGACAAATTTCACAATTCGAAAGTCCAGTTATGAACCATAAAACCTTAACTAACTATTAATCTGGTATACCTGATTCAGTTTCTTAAAAAACACATGTAAAGCCTTGGCTCCAATTTTCGTTTCTTCCGTCCGTCTGTATGTCTGTCTGTCACACGCACTTTTCGCATTCGCAGATTGACACGAAATTTGGTGAGAAGGTGGGAACTGTGGACCCCCAGACATACAGTGAGTGGTATTCTTCTACGTTCAGATTTAGGGGGGGGGGGTCCCCATACAAGTAAAAGGGGGGTGTAAACATTTTTTTCACCGAATATAGTTATGTGGGGTACCAAATGAGAGGTCTCGATCAGTACTTTTCGAAGCCGGACTTAGTTTTGAGATTTATTAGAAAGGCGGGGAGTGGGGGTGATCAACTTTAACGGACCCATTCTCAGAAACTACTCAACCGAAAAATCTGAACAAAGTCATGAAACTGCCTCTATATGGTGCCTAGGCCTCAAAATACTCTTCATATCGATGTCAAATTAAGTTAATAATAGTATATTGCCATATTTTTGGGGAAATGGAGTAAAATCCGCATTGAGTTTATCTCAGAGTTATAAAAGTTGGTAGTAGTATAAAAGATAATATGAAGCATATTATCTCCAAGTTTTATAAAAATCATACTATTAGTAACAACGTTACAGCAGCTCAAAGTTGACTTTACCGTGTAAATTTAATAATAATAATAATCTTTGGCGCAACAATCCATATTGGATCAAGGCCTTGAAGTGTGTTAGAGCACTTTATTCAAGACCGTAACGGTTCACTACAGTATATCGTAGGAAACAATGTGGTCAGCATTGCGCTCGCTGGCGATTATTACCCTGATTTAACTCAGGTACTCATTCACAGCGGAGTCGACTGGTATCCGACGTCAAATCACGAATCCCACTGCTATCAATGAGATCTGAACCGCGACCTTCCGTATGACAGCCTTGTGCTCTAATATCATACTAAAGTGGGTAGTCACGAATGCTAAATGCATATACATAACGGGCTACGTACAAATGGGATAGTTCTACATTCAAAACAGAGTTTGCAAAACAAAACCTTATTAAAATCGGTTCAGTGTTTGTCTGCCCGTCTGTCTGTCTGTTTGTCTGTCACACGCGCTTTTCTCAGAAACGGCTATACCGATTAACACAAAATTTCGTGAGAAGGTGGGAACTGTGAATGCCCAGACATGCAGTGAGTGATATCCTTTTACCTTGAGATTTAGGGGTCCCCATACATGCAAAAGGAGTGGGAGGGACGGAAAGTGATGATTTTTTTAACGGACCCATTCTCAGAAACTACCCAACCCAAAAATTTGAAAAAAAAATCAGGAAGCTCCCTGTGTATGGTGCCTAGGCCTCAAACTACTCTCCATATCGATATCTGCTGAAATAAAGTAATAATAGTATATTACCATATTTTTAGGGGAATTGAATAAAAATCCCTCTTAAGTTTATCCCAGAGTTATAAAAGTTAGTAAGTATTGAATATAATAGAAAGCATGTTATCCCCAAGTTTGATCAAAATCATGCTATTGCTAACAAAGTTACAGTAGCTCAAACTTGACTTTATCGTGTAAATTTACTGCAACTAAATATCAATATCACACTGAAGTGCATATATATAATGGGGTACGTACAAATAGAAAGTTCTGCACTCAAATATACTCACAGAAGAAGCAAACAGATCCTTTCATATCTGAAGCGCCAAGCTTCCGGTTTCCCAACTTGTTTAACACTGTAATTTCCGAACAACCCCGAATATCGAAAAATCGCTTTGCCCATATATTCTACACTCTATCTAGATACAATTGATCCCCAAAAACGATTCCTCGGATCCGCTTGGAAAACATGCATTTGGTATTTGGTATTCGTATTATCCGAAACTACTCGAAACGTCTCCACAATGCTCAAACTGGGATCTTATTGACAATCGACAATAGTAAAGTCTGGAAGGTTCCATTTCAAGCAAAAAATAATAATGGGGGCAAATTCTCGTCGAATATGTCCAACGCTTAGTCAAATACATGGTGGTAGAAGTCTCGTCATGGAGTATTGACCAGTCTTTTTTTTTAGTTTTTGGATCATTATTTCAATTTTTTAACTCTGCCCGGTTTCCAATTTTGCCTACGAAGATAGGGTTTCTTTTGTTCTCGGCTCTCAGCAAGGGTTTCATTTCATCCTTCTTCATTGATTTTCTTTATATGGTATCTAACAGACTGTATGTTACGTTCCCGTAAAAAAACAGCACACATGACTACTTTTACCCCCTTTTTGAACACTCTGATATTTTGTATGAGGGTGCCCTTGATTTTACTGTCTATGAAATTTTACCAATTTTACTACAAGACCTTAAAAAGGGTTTTGGATAGATCAATCTATGATTCGGCTAAAAGGTACGATACGGGTGGGAATCGCATTATTGTTAACACAGTTACAGTAGAAGAAACTAAAACTCTTCATAAGAATTGATTGCCCAAGACAGTAAGCTGACGGCAAAGTGGATAGACTGACATATTAAAAGTCGGCAAATGCAGCGAGATTCTCTTTGCTATATATGAACTCCGGGACAATCACACTAGCACTTTCCTCAACTTTATATACGAAATGGATCTCGAGGAGAAATTCCGTCTCTCATCCTATCAATAATGTAAAATGACTGATAATACTTAGATAAAGATGTCCAATTACCAATAACAGCTAAGAATTTACCTAAGTGGCTACATTACACTGACAAATGTACTACATCAAATAAACAAGTTTTTAATTCTAGTTGCGTTCAAACGGAACAGTAAAATTTTCTAGATAAAAATATCACATATCGCACATACCTACAATGCCCCGTATCTGGTTTAGAACTTGTTTATATTTTTATTGTAATCTCCTTTAAAAAATGCAGTTTCCAATTCAGATACAAAGGTAACTATGTACTCTAGTAATTTCGTTCATTTCCTCATTTCCCATGCACTAGTAACCAAAAATTTTATATTGCAGGCGCAATTAATTATTCGGGCTAAGCTACAATTTATGCGTGCACTTTTCCATAAATTTAAGTAGGCTTTGGGGACAACACTTTAATCTAAGAAATAGCTGAACCCCAAGTTTTATGTATGCCAAAGAAAACGTCACGATAAGCCATTTCGAATCCCTATCTACGCCAAAATTCTAATTACATTCAAATGCCGATAATGTCAGAACAAGGACTTAGCTCCTTGTACAAAAACCACAGGAATTGAAAATGCTATCTTTTGTCGGACAAGATAGTCTTTTAGTCCATTTGATTTATGCGGTAAGTGCCCAAGACAGTAGACGTCAACATCAATTAATCCTTAGAGGGTGACATCAATCGCTGGGCTTTCTTGGCCACTGGTCCATACGTAATTGCTGTCGGTTTACTTACTGAAATCTATTCAGATGCCTTCGCAGAGATTGTTTCCGGTCATTTAGGATACACAGTAGAGGACATGGCATCGCCATTGACATCCACATACGGGACCTAATAGCGTCAAATGACCTATTGTAATTAGGAGCTTGCTTGGGGGTCCAACTAACTGTTTTCGTGCGTCTTTCACCTTCCCAGACAAAATCGGGATTCATGTGAACAAGGCCAGACAGATTAATGGAGTGTCAGATAATGAGGATTTATTTTGCTGCAGGTTTACTTTGTGGTTGAATGCAAAGTAATTTTTCATACCTGTTTGCTGTACATACATTGCAGATTTGTTATCTTCACATATGTATAAACATAGCATACACGTACCGACCTCAATACTGAATCTTATCCGTAGAATATTTACGCAATGAACAAATTAATTTTAATAATAAAGAACGAAATTATTTGTACAGGTTTACCGGCAATGACCATCCCGATTAAAAGAGCGGGTAGAAGAAGTCACGCATTGAATTTAAAAAACCAACAGGCAAATTTTGCTTTTAGAAGCTCCACGGCAAATTCTTTCAATTATTTCTCATGAGTTACTTATATGGCTGTAATCACTTTCGATGAATCGCATATAAAGGAGACTTTACCTTTGAAAAATGTTATTTGATAGAATACAAAAATGAAGCACATATCATTTTTACGATTTTGTGTAAAACAAAACCTTATTAAAATCGCTTTACTGTCTGCCGTTTGACAGAAAATGTCATCCAGATTTTTCTATTATTTTGATTGGAACAAAATCTTATGGATCTATGGAAGCTGTGTAATCTGCCCACACGGTTTGTGGTGTAATTATTTGCGTTTTAGGAGGCTCCTCCTAAGTGTAGGGAATGTGAAACTTTTTTTTTGTCTATACTTCCTGTAAACATGTGGTAAATGGCACTGGTTTGCGTTGATCTGAAAGGGGAAGGGGTATCCCCATATATGCAATTGGGGGCGTACATTTTTTTCACCCAATGCAGTAGGGGGAGTATCAAATCGAAGGGCTCGATTAGTATTATACTTTTTAGATGGGAGTATTGGACATTTATTTCAAGGAACCATTCTCAATGTAAGGAAATGAACCGATCCGATCGAAGAATTAGAAAAAAATAACTATGTTAATGCCCCTATAGGCTATACCGAGGCTAAGAATCTTCCTGAATGCTGGTTAAATTCAGAAGTAAATGAACATAATGTATATTATTTATTTGTGTACTAAGCAAGGTCTATATACAATGTAAGTATGGTTAGAAATAACAAGTAGTTGAAAAAATTGTTGAATGAATTCGACTTACCTCGAAAACTGGTTTACAGACACCGCAGGCATATTCAGGCAGTGATGGCAATTGCACAAATCTCGTATATTGAAACGTTACAGCTTCCTCATCTTTTGATGAACCCAAGTTGTTTATTGGAAGTGGATAGCATTGTGACATATTGCTCATTTTGCTATTCAGAACTATGCCACGGGCGTTAATATGATATATTCAACCTTTTTTAGTATCGTCAAAGATGAGTTTTAGATAAATTTTTGGGTGAATAATTTGTCGTTATGCATTAGCTAACAATATGCCTCCTTTGGAGAACTCTTAACTCTAATCAAACCGCTAAACTAACATAATATGGAAATGCTTTGTGATTTTACTATCCGAATATCGGAAGGTCACTGCAATCTTAGCGATGCTAAACAAGTGGGAATACCGAGAACTGGGCACTTCGGATTTTGTGTTCACCTTATGTGAGGAAATCTCATGCATGTTTTTCCATTTGCATCTACTACTAAAAATGCAAAATATTCCTTCATATATTGCCAAACGCCGAGATATATAGTGGCTCACAGCTTATTTGATGCAGTTTTAAATTTTTATTAAGTAAAGCCCGCGCACTAATAATTATCAGGTTGTCCACAAAGTTTTCGCACAAATCAAAGACAGAATTCAGCAGATAAGTTTATAAAAACCTTTAATTATTTAATCTAATATATAATTGCCTCCATTAGATACGACTTCCCTCCATCTATCGGGCAACTTCAAAATCCCCCCTCTATAAAACTCATCCCCCTTCCCCTCAAAGTACGTGCGAAGTGCACTTTGGAGGTCAGCTTCAGAAGTCATTTTTTTACCATCCAGAAAATGTTGGAGGGACCTGAATAAATGGTAATCAGAAGGAGCAAGGTCGGGACTATACGCAGGATGACTCAAAACTTCCCAGCCAAGCTCACTCAATTTTCGCTGAGTAGTTAAAGATGTATGCGGCCGGGCGTTACCATGATGAAAGACAATATTTCGCCTGTTGACCAATGCTGGTCGTTTCGAACGTAGCTGGGTGTTTAATCTGTCGAGCTGCTCGCAGTACTTATCGGCGGTAATGGTCTCGTTTGGTCCCAAAAGCTCGTAGTGTATGGGGCCACGAACGTCCCACCATATACTGAGCATTCGCTTCTGCTGATGAATAGACGGCTTTGCTACCGATGGACCCGGTTGATCTCGATGAGTGTAGGCTCGTTTCTTCGCTACGTTTTCGTACACAATCCATTTCTCATCGCCAGTTACCAATCGATTCAAAAAAGGGTCGTTTTCGTTCCGTAAAAGGTTAGCGGAGCAAATTCTCACTCTATCGGCCAGATTTCGCTCAGTCAGTTCGTGCGGTACCCACTTTGTGCTCTTCAAAACATATTCAAGACGCGTAATGGCTACTGCTACTCCTGATTTTGATACACCGAGATCCTCTGCAAGCACACGTGTCGAAAGAAAAGGATTCGCTTCCAGTTTGTTGCGCAGGATATCGTCGTCAATCGTATAGGGTCTTCCTGAGCGAGGTTCATCTTCAAGTGTCAGGTCTCCGCTGTAGAATTTTTCGAACCAATCGTAAACTGTCCTGCGCTTTACCTTTCTTTCACCGAATACCTTCGACAAATTTTCAATCGCCTTCGGCACCTTCGTCCCCATTTGAAACTCGTACAAAATGCAATGACGAAAATGTACTTTGTCGAATTCCATGTTTATCCTTGAATATCCTTCACAACACTGATCCTTCAAGGATAATTTACCATGCATTTTATAGTTAGGACTCTGACCTTTCCATTGGGATATCACATGTTGTACCTGCTGTTTTGGTTTGTCTGCTAATTGCTTTTTAATTGTCACATTAATATTTGTGCGAAAACTTTGTGGACAACCTGATATTATTTAGTTTTATATCCTTTCGCTTCAATAACAGCCTGGAGCCTATTTGGCATTGAGTTAACGAGCTGTTGTGTAAAGTCAGGAGTAATTTTTTGTCATTCTGCAAGCAAAGATTTGTTGAGGTCTTCCTCATTCGAGATCTTATATATATATAAGTAGTTGTCCAAAATTTCCAATAAATTCTCGATGACATTTATATCAGGAGAATATGTCATAGGATCATTATCGTAATACATGCAGAAATCTTCCTATACGCCCAGATTTTCGGCACTTTGCAGTAAATTTTTTTAGCTTGCAAAGTAATGCATTTAGTCATTGTTCCCAATAAATACTAGGTTACCAGCTTCGACTGTGCACATACAGGCTCAAACCATAATTCGACCATTCCCTTGTTTTTCAGTTGTTTTCAGGTTCTCTTTCTTCAGCTTGGTATTTGCTTTGCGCTAAGATATTCCATAAGAGCCGAAAATGTTAAGCTTTGACTTGTCCGCAAAAATTATACTATTATAAGACGTAGAATCATTATTTGTATGTTTCCTTGTAAAGGAAAATCGACTTTTCGTGTTTATTGTTGAAATACACGGCTTCTTTCGAGCTACTTGGCAGTTTAAATCGTGGTCGAGCAGCACAGGGTTGGCTGTTTCGGAACTGCACGATCACGTCGATTCTTCACAAACCGCCCTAGGTTAGAGCAGGTAGCGTAGGTAGCACGTGACCACAAACGAAAGCTTTTTGGCGCTGAAGGAGTCTGTACCAAATAAGCTGCGAACTGAAATTCGGTAATCTACCTAGGAAGTCGGTCCTATAAGCCATAAACAACAATTTAAAATTTATGCGAAACTTATTTATTGAATATACACTCGCACATCTGCGTTTAACACTTGTTGATAAATCTCCTAGTTTTCATATTACAGTTATGTAAAATAAAACACAAACGAACAATAAACAGACAAGTCGACATTCCGGACGCTTCGTTTTGTGTTTTGTGCTCATATGATGTGAGAAACTTCCTATTCGTGTATACCTCCATACGAAATATCACTTGATATACATATGCATTTCCAAACTTTCGTATCAGTTCAACTTAACATTTTTCCGAAATTGTGCATTATGTTATTGCTTCTAACCGTACCACATTTAGCACTTCTATCATAGTTTAGTTTCGAAAAGTGCTAATATAACTCGTTCATTCGATACCCCACATGACCATATCCTGTGGAAAAAAAATATTTGCCCTTTGACCCTCAAACAAACTCAACACAAAATAGCGCCACTTGTTGCATATAAAGGAACACACAGACGACATGTTCACTAAATCTCATGACAATCGGCTTAGCCGCTCCCGATTAAATCGAGTGTGGCAGACAGACAAACAGACAGACATATATTTTTGGTTTCACACAAAACCTTAAAAACAAGTCGGAAAACCAGAAGTTGAACGCTTCAGGTAAGAGAGGTTTTGCGTATTGTTCACATAAGCACATTTAAGTGGCCATTCGTCCCATTTGTAACTAACTCGTAACGTTTGTGCGTTTAATTTATTAGGACCATTCACTTTCGTACACTTAAGGGGAATCTCAGTATATTTCTAAAAAATATACTTATAGTAACAATGGTAATCTACTATTATTACCTTTATTTATACCGGTATCGGTATGAAAAGTAGATACCATGTGCATAAACTAGCATATTTTTTTAAGATAGTTGGGTTGGGTTGTTTCTGAGAATTGGTCATTAAAGTAACTTACCTTTTTCGGACCCACACTCCTCGCCTTTGCAACCTTTCTCAAAACTAATATCGGTTTCGTAACGTACTAATCGAGGCCTTTCATTTGATACCCTACACGACTACACCTGGTGAAAAACCACTCCCCCGCTTAAACTCAACGCGGAACTGCCCTGCATGCAATAGGATTCACATGTCTCACCTTCTTACCTAATTTCATATCAATAGGAGTAACCGTTTGTGAGATGTTAGGTGTGACAGACAGACAACTTGGCCACCGTGATAAATAATGGTACAACAGATTTGGATTTAGAGAAAGAGGTGTTCTAGCGTAGCACCTCTTACCACCGGTAATAAGACCAAATAAAGATGAACTGAAGACAGATCGTTGGCAGACAAAACGAAGTGATAGCATTCACCGCATATTTTCAAGAGGCGCGACAGCAGAAGGTACTCCAGGACCAAGAAAGAGAACGATTCAAGAGAAGCTCGTCAATACTGAGATCTCCACCAACGTTAAACACGGTAAGGGAGCAAGTGGGAGGGAGAAAGAGGAACCCCGTCGGGGCTCATAGAGAGCACAGTCCCGACCCAGAGGAATTATCCTTCATCCAGCTTGGGGCAAACATTATTGAGCTGTTCGAGTTTATCAAGGACAAACCATACAGAATATGGTGAATACTACTAGAGTCCTTTTTAATAGATCATAGATGGAGGAAAAGAATTCTTAGGATACGTCGAATTCCACTGTCCCAATATTGTCCCAAGCGACCCAAATGACGACTAACGAAACTGCCACCGAATTACGGGGAAATAAACGAGTATGTGAAAAAGAGGGGGATCCTCTAAATAATTAGCAGGGGCCTAAGAGAAAAAAGGCGGACAGGTGTAGGAAGAAAGGTCATATTGCCGAAGAGTATAAAAAGGACCCCAAATGCTTACTGTGCGAAGGGCTCTTTTCCTTCGCCGGGTGGGGATTACCGGCATATTGCCGGCAGCGGTAAATATCCGGAATTTAGAAAAGCGTTGACTGCAATGAGAAATTGAGGTTTATTCAAATAAACCTCAATCATTGCAGGGTCTCTCAGGATTTACTTAAGCAGACGACGTACGAGTCAACCATACAGAAATCATCACGGTGACATATGGGTCGCAAATTCAACTAGTGGAGCGGCGATATGGGCTTGAGGTCGACAAACACTGTCTCAATTCGAGTAAATATCTGATAATCTTGCTCTTGGCTAGAGGTGATTGCCGGCAATTTCAATGTTTGGGTGCTTGAGTGGGGTAGCAGAGATTCAAATGTAAGAGGGCGCAGTTTATGAGAAGCTTTTGCGCAGATGGTCAAAGTTTTGACTAATGAAGGTGTTGTAAACAATTTTCAGAAAGGGGAATTAGGCTCGGTTGTAAACCTGACCTTCGTCCACCCTGCACTGGCGCGTGGTATGTCTTGATCCGTCAGCGTGTGGTAAATGTAGAGCAGAGGGCGAAGAACCATCATGCCCGAAACCGAAAAAGATTTCAGGCTGGTCTGCAAAAGCTTTGGATGAGCAGACCTCCATAGAGGTGTGGTTAGACAAACCTGCTAAAGCAGGCGCCTCTACGGAAAGAGCTGACCAGCTGTACGGGTTCCGTAAAGCCAAATCAACCACTAGTTTCATCTAAGTGGTTGCTGGCTTGGCCGAAGATGCAATTTACGGAAAGGGTAGTACCACCAAGTAATGCATGGTAATGACCCTGGACGTGAAAAATGCATTCAATTCGGTCAATTGGAATCTAATACGGAAATCCCGAGCGAAAGTTGGTATTCCCGCCTATCTCGATGTCATCGTCGATAATTATTTATCTGAAAGGAGGCTCTGGTATGACACCGATGACGGATTCCAAGACTACGTTGTTTCCGCGAGTGTCCCACAGGGCTCCGTATCGGGCCCGCTACTGTGCAACATCATATACAACGATGTACTTAATCCCTCCCTGAGTTACGCTGACGACATGTTGTCGCAAAGCATCTCGAAGATGCTGAGTTATACTCAGGCGGGGCAATCACAAATGGAAACGGTCCTTATCACGAGGCGCAGGAAGAGAAATTACGCCTGCATTAGAATTGGGAGTTATTTCATCAGTTCCAAGCCTACCATCAAATACTTGGGAGTGGCGACAGACAGGAAGTTCAGTTATAAGCAACACGTGCAGTATGTTTGCCACAAATCATCACTACAAGTATGGCCCTAGCAAGGATAACTCCGAACGTGGGAAGGCCACGGTATACTTTTAGGTTGCTTATAGCCTGGGTGGTGACCTCAGTCATGCTCTATGTGATCCCAGTTTGAAGAGAGGTGCTGCGGATGTCAGTTAACGAAAACTGAGTGCAGCCTACAGGAGGGCAGCCGTGAGGGTGTGCTCTGGCTTCGGGACTGTGAGGGGAATGCTCGGGAAAGAGTGGATTCACAGGCTCATCCCTGGCATCAAGGAGTGAAGTTAGAGAGACGACACGGTGAGAATAATTATAATCCCATTTAGTTTTCCACGGGGCATGAAGGATATCGCTAGTACCTGCACAGGTTTAAACTGGAGACCTCACCCACTGTCCAAATTGCAATGGAGCCCCAGAGGGCCCACAACATTTATTCTTCCACTGTCCAAGATTTGTGGAAGAAAGGGGGAATCTAGAGGAGGCTCGAGAATAGGTGCTGGTACCACGAAATCTGGTGCCGAGAATAATAGCACGTCAAGAAGGTTAGGATGCGGTCAACTCCATGATCGTATTTATCCAAAACAAACTGCGAAAAGCAGAAGAGAGGAAAGCGTATTTACGTCCTCCTCATAGGCAGGAAGAAAGGTGACAAAGCTATAGTGAACTGACTCCGCCCCGTGAGACCTTATAGTGGTTCCGCGTAGCAGGGGGACTCGGGGGTCGTTTTAGTAAGTAAAACTGTCTTTTGAAGATTTCCACCTTCTCAAAAAGCAAAACCAAAGAAGAGATGGACGGGCAGACAGACGCTAAACCAATTTTATTGTTTTGTTTTGTTTTACACAAAACCTTAAAAGACTCTACTTTCGTAGACAAAATTGAAAGCCTGACAGAGCTGAAAAATCGTGATGATAACAATAAAAATTGAAAAAACGATACGATTTCTAGCATAATATGGGGCCTTCACTCTTCGGCATGGATTCTACCAACCGCTGGGCATATTCGGCTTGATATTTTCCCATTTTTCGAGAAGATTTTCCATCAAATACTTTTTGCTTGAAATGGTTCTTTCGCAAAGCTTATCCTCTACATTATCCCGCAGGTTTTCAACGATATTGCAGTGAAAGGATTGCGGAAAGGTTTCGAGTAGCTTTGAACAATTGAAAGCTACCATATGACATATCTGAGCTTTTCAGATTTTTCGGTTGCAACTTTGTGTTGGGCTTTCTTTACTTTTTCATTTTTTCATCAGTGGCGAATACATAAATTTTTAGGCGAAGAGTACATCACCGTTTTATCTTGAAGACGGGAGTTTGTAGTAAACCAAAGTCACTTTATTTCATCTACATACATGGCGTTGTCTAGGCCCGCCTTAGTAGGGAACTCCAAACATTCCATCTCAGGCAGAGTCTGCCACGTCTTCTTTTCCTAGCATCGATATGGGGCGGTTGATCATCCTTACCCATACGGATTAAGTGACCTGCCCACCACAAGCTTTTGAGTCGAATTTTATCCACAGCCAGACTCATTTGACCAGTGCTATTTGATGCTGTTAATGTTTTTGCTTTTGGTGCTTATGTTTCCACCGTGTTCATCGTCTTACCTTGCAGCCCAAGATCTCGCGCCGCCTGTTCGATCTGGATGAAGATAAACTGAGCATCTCGGGTTGGTCTTCCCATAATGCCAATATCGCTCTCTTTGATTAACTTCATTAAGGGTTATATACAGTTGCAGTGGGTTTTATGACCGACATTTTTTCCACTTTTTTTGACAACTCGATAATTATTTATGAAAAAGCCATTAACAGTTTGAAATAATACATATTTTGATGTACTTGTAAACTTTTTCCAGAAAGAATTTCTTTTCAAAAAAAAATTTCAAAATGCGATTCTAAAGCTGTTTTCCAAGAGTGTTTTTTTGGGAAGAGTATGCGGTGGACACGAGAACTAGATAACGGTTCATTGGAAAACAGAATTTTAAAAAATGTCCGCTAGTATATCGTATTTTCTAGTCGCGGTACGAAGAATTGTTAGAACACGAAACATTAAAAAATGGTGATTTGAACAAAATGTTTACTTTCTTTAGATGGAAGATCTTCGATTATTCTACTTAAAAAATATATTTTGAAATTGAAAAAACTTCGTTCAGCCCCTAGTTCTTATCACAATAGTTTTTCAATAATCATGTCCACTGCAAAGGCACTTTTACAAAAACAGGATTCAGAGATAATCGCATTTAAAGTTTGAAGTGCGTGTTGTTCACTCTAGTCAACTTATTTGTTTGCATCGAGTCGTCGCTTCCAAGACCACACAGTATTCCATCTGCCATTATAACTACTCGCGTCAGAAGATATGCGTGATATGCTTATGGGCAGGCCGGGTAGGTGGCATAAAAATTGGCTATAGGAAGGATGCCCAGAAATGCAGGGTTTCAGAAATCCAGCACCGGCGGACGTTAGTCGATATCTAGTGAACACAATGCCTCAGTGGAGGTTACTCTGTCATCTAATACTACAAGAGATGTTAATGAAATGGAAATGAAATCTACGAAAATTAGGAGGTAACCACTGAGGGCAATATTACCCTTAAGCAGTCGAGATTTGTCCCGAGAGTTCATCAAGGAGAGGCGGAATATCACCAAATTATCGTTGCTCTAATACGTGCCATTAACTTGTCTTATATTAGGCCGGTAAAGTAGGAGGAGAAAAACGCCCAAGCGACATGTGGCAAAGTCATGCGCAGGTGGCGCCTCCTCCACTAGGTGAAAACGCGGGTAAATGTAGTAGGGGTGGAATAACCCCTTAGTGCCCAGCAAGTGGCCAAGAAGGAAAAAGCCTTTCCGTCGAAGAAAAGTGAACCGCTCGCCCGAGATTATTACCCTGATTTGACTCAGGTACTCATTCACAGCTGAGTCGACTGGTGTCCGACGTCAAATCACGATACAAATCCCACTGCCACCAGCGAGATTTGAACCGCGACCTTCCGTAAGACAGCCTTGCGCTCTAACCACTCAGCTATCCGGACAAAAAAAATTAAATTTGCCCGGAAATAATCATTATTTCCAAGAAAGGAGAACGATAAGGAGCTAAACAAATCCAGCGAGAAGACAGCGCATAGTACAGAAGTTGCTAGGTCACCAAGCTGAAGTGAAAGCTCAAAAGCAACAGATAGAAGTCGAGTGGAAAGACCTAGACGAGGTCACATCACGAGAGGATATCTGTGCTGCGCTAACTGAAAAATTCAACTCTAGCTGAATAGAAGACAACGCGATAAAGAGCATGAAGGAGGCGTATGGAGGAGGAGGAGACCGTTATCATTAGTTTGCCTCTTGAATCAGGTATTAAACTAATTACCACGGGCAAAATAAAAATAGGTTGGGCCGTGTGCCGACTTAAAGCAAGTATCTTTCAAAAGATGTTTAAGATGCCTCATTTCGGTCACTTTGCAGCAGCATGTACTAGTGAATACGATAGTGAGTCCAAAAGGTGCAGGACGTTTCTATACGGGGGTCATCTTATTAAAGACTGCACTAGAGATCCGCGATGCATTTTGCGCAAAGGAAAAAAGGAAGTGGGCGATCGTCACTTTGCAGGTGGTGGCAGGTGCCCGGGACGGGAGGGGAAGGGGGAGCTGGAAACTAAGGTTAAATAAGGTTCATACAAATCAACCTCAACCACAGTTACCACGGACATCAGGAGCCAAATTCTGATTGAAATTTGCGCGGAACAGAACATCGTACTAGCCAACGTTAGATGCGTGCCCACTTTCCAAGCAGAGGGACAGGCTCAATCATTGACCTGACTTACTTCAGCACCTCGCTGATGAGAGAATGGTCTGGCGGGTGAGTGAAGACTACACCCATAGTGACCACCAGACCATATTTTCTGGCAACGGAAACATGGCAGGCGGCAATTGAGTGAACAACAAAAGTGGAAAAATCTGGATAGCTGGGTGGTCCTGGCGGCCTTAGAAGGAGGTCATGACTTGAAGGGAACGGCGCTGGAAAAGTGAGCCAACTATGGGTTACTGGGGCATTCGATAATACCGCGACAGAAGTTTCCTCTCATAGGAAGTCAAACTGGTGGAACCAAGAAATCGCGCTCTTGAGAATATCGTGTCTGTGACTTTGGCAAAGGACAAAAGGGAAGCCAGTACATCGGCAGTCGGAGAAAGATTACCGCGATCTTCGAAGTAGCCTTAAGAAGGCTATATGGAAAAGTAAGCGGAATGGCTACAAGCAGTTGTGCCTTGAGGCAAATACGAACCCGGGGGCATTGCGTAAAAGACTCTCGTTCGAAAAAATCGCAAGACTTTTCCGGCAACAGGAAGAAAGTGGACCTCTGCCAACGGTCCAACAGGACGTCTTCACAATCCTTGGGGCGACCGAGGAGGAACCGCGAGAGATTTGTACTTGCATCACTTCGGATTGGATGAGTCCCCGGAATGTCTCGAATGCGCCGCTACACCCGGGGAGATTTGCGAATGAAAGAGGGGAGTTAAATGATGTTCTCAAGGCATTTATCGGTCCCCACAATTTCGTGGAGGAGTGAGGGAGATGCTAAGATTAGAAGGAAATTGGAGTGCGATAAACGCAACAGTAGTGCGATACAGGAAAATCCGCAGCAACTGGCTCGTGCCCATAAAGTACGGCGGACGTTTGACTTAGTCGCGCTGTTGTGAACCAGCGCACTTCTGGCGAAGTAATATTTCACGGTGGTCCCGCTTGGATATGGGCGAAGAAGTGGGGGTTGTTTTAGTGGATGAGAATCCTACAAACTGCTGTAGTCTGGCGCAGTAGCGTCCCTTTAAGATTCCCACCTCCACCCATAAGAAAAAAAATAACAAAAATACACAGATGCATGCGTACACATGTCTTTATCCAGTAACTGATCCAGTCAGAAGCCGACAGCTCGGCGCTCCAGGTAGGAAGGTTTTTATTGATCCTCTATGTAATAATATTTGAATACACGATGGTTTCATTTATACTAGTTCGTAGTGTATATCCGCTGAAAATATTCAACCTTCAATTCGATGTGGTACTGACACTTCATCTCTTAAGGTGTTCCAATTTGGCGCAAGAGTGGCAAATTTCATCTACAGTGGCTTTTTAATAATAGCGCGATTTCCACCAAACTTTGATCAATATAAAGCAAAGTCTATCTTAATGCGATTTTACGAGTGCTGGATGAACTTGAGGGGGGTTTGAATTCAATGTTAAAATTATGTTAATACACTATCATTAACTTTATATTGGTATGGAGGGTATTTCAAGCCCTGTTTTGAAAATTTTTTTGGGGGTATTTTCTGGGAATGGCCACTTAGTTTAAGTGACTTTTTATGGCCCTTTGACTCCCCCCTTTTGCAACGGGCTTCAAAACTGATACCTGATTGGGAAAGCAGTAATCGAGACTTTTAATTTAATACCCCACATACCCGTAAAATTAAATACAGGATGATGTAACTCATCGCATACGTGGGCCTTCACAGTGGCCACTTTTTCACAGGCAACAAGGGAAACTAAAATGATCTCTGAATGTGGCGGAAATTCCTGCAGTAACTACGGAAAAACTGTTGGGGATCTGCAACAGAATATATGATAACAAAGCGGGCCTGGACGGCATGCCGAGCAGAGCCCTTAAATTTGCCGTAAAATACAAACCGGTCATATTCTCTGAATTGTTTGAAGTGTGCATCCATAGCCTGGCTCTCACTAGAGCTGGACAACTGCTAATGAAGTGGCTGGGGGTTTCTCCCTTTTCTCCATAGCTTCGGAAACGTAGATGGTAGGGTATGCCGAGTCTAGCAGCATGGTCGCCTATAGGCCAGTGCTTCGTGTAGACTGCCGTAAACCTGTATGCATTTGTTCGCGTCCGCCTACACCCACCTAGACGACAGTGGTCTCCAAGCTAAAAACCGCTAGTTCGTCTGCCGTATCGCGATCTTCGGGCTTTTGCTTCGGATCATCTCCCGCCAGATCCAATTACCCCTAAAAAAGTAGGCAAAAAGATTCTCGTCAATTGGATGAGCCTACTCTTGGCTCGCCCTAGGTCGGTTTCCAGTGGGAACCGCGAATTATGCAGCCTTGACCTTAAGCAGAATCAGATCAAGCCACCCTCAAGTAGAAAGTACATCTTTCATAGATTTCTCCGTGCAAAGAAATGAGCCTGGTGGGGTCTCCCAAATCCATACTTTGACGGGACTCTTTTTCTGAAAGTCGCGGGTAGATTCGAAGTGTTTGACTCCTTACCAATTGGACAATAAAAATGGTTAGCTTCCATATTCGTGTCCTTGCGCAACAGTGAACTGCTACAGACTACTCCATCACTGCAAGGTGGCGTCCGAGGGAGCAAAATGAAGTAGCCGGAGAGTTTCCATCGTTTATTCTCCAAATGAAAAATCTGCTGCTCAACTTCTACCAATCATTTAAATAGTTTAGGACCTCGTGCATCTAAAAATACGGTAGGTGTTGACATCATAGCCTACTATAATTGTCATGTCTTTAGTGCTCCCATATTGGGTAGTTCTTCCACTGCGTCCTCATTTAGAATCGCCTACCTGTTGATTTCCTTTGGTTAATTCGGCTGGTGTGGCATTATGGTATTGATATAGATAGTTAGTGAGGGCAGGCTAGAGGCCGATCGATTGTGGAAAGATGATTGATTAGTATAGTGGTCATCTCAATGCTAAGAAGTGTTACGTCATCTACGTTTTATATGAAGTGGCTGCAGACAAGGGATCCTTCTACTTGTTTCGACATTTGTAACCCACCACAGTTGGGTAAAACAGCCGGTAAACATCGCCAGACCGCCCGTTTTCGAGCCTTTTTTCCTCCACTGTCGCGGAATGTCGAAAATTAGAAAAACTCCCGACCTCTCAGCTCTTTATCCCAGTCTGCTATCTAGCTGCATCCACGAAGTGTCGTTAAGATTGTTCTCCCACCGCTTACCGAGAGGTTTTCCTAAGTTAGCATGAGATATCTCCTACCAAAGTTTTGCTCGTCATCGACGTGATATTTAGTGTATCATAAAACTTAAGCTGCTTCTGTCATGTTAACTTAACAGTTTTTATCCAAGGTTGCTTGGGAAAATAGAATATGATGTAATTCCGCAAGAAAGAGGTCTGTTCTTTATTGTTGAAACATTGCTTGGGAACTAGAGTTGCATCTGAATGAGCCCCACTCTTATCGGGTTACAAAGTGTTTTTTAAAAACCTATTCAAATGCATCCATAATATAATATAAGTAAGTGGTCAAGCTGGAAACAACTTTTCATCGTGCTCTGACAGAAAACTCCATCCAGTGGCGGATAAAACAATGGATTGTTGCGAACATGCCTCAGGAAACTGCGAATTATTACTTGACGCATTCCCCGTTGTTCTGTTGTTCATGAACAGTCTCCACGATATTCATTACAATGGAAGCATTCTGGAAACTGAATTCATGTTAATTGAATATTATTCGACGTGTATTTCGCTTCCTTTGTAATACCTGGATTGGCGTTTTTACTAAAATTCTCATAAAATCCACTTATTGTCAGGTTCTTTGTCTCCTCATTAAATCGAATTAAGCCGCCTCCCAGTTCACTTGTGCCATGTCGTAATTTCGGTAAATTAATGTCTTACAGCATAATAATTTACAGGAAACATTGTTTTCGAAAGAAAACTGGCGTAAATGCCAAGCTGCTGTACTAGGGCAACTCGTATTATTTGTACACATAATAAATGTGAGGTAATAATTAAAATTTAATTAAAAATAAATAACTTCTGTTCAAATTTTAATGAATTCAAAACGCTGTTGTATTTATCCAGAGTCACGTTCCTTCATAAATCATAGGAGTTTTAATAGCTCCTTGTAGGCGACAGGTTCTCCAGCTCTTCGCCGGTTCGCCATTGTTATGGGGATGCTCCAAGAATCTCGTTGACAACAACAATGACGACGGAATCAACTGCAGGGAATGGAATAAGAAAATAATTGTCGTCCGGGAGCAATCAATTTCACAATTTCGTGAAAGTTTGTGGGAAGGCAATTAATCGTAAACAGGAAAGTGTTGAGGTCGAATAGTAGCGCAGCGACAATCTTGGTAACCACAAAAACATGAAGCAGGATTTTGTGCTTATTAGGGACTGTTTTCGTAATTGTTTTCTACAAGGACTTGACTTTATTCGAGTTTATTAGCTTCTACCTTAGAAATTGATTTGTTCGATTTCTGCTTATTAGGAATGGATACCTGAATTTCCAGGAAAAATGATTTCCATTGAATTCCTGGAGGATTTTCTCACTTCTCCTAGATTTCAAATTCAACAGTACTTCATAGGATAAAGACCGATGAGTTTTCATCCTCATCACTCATATCTGCATATATGTATATGTATATCCGTGTTCCTATAGCAGAAAACTGATAGCAGTCACTGTGAATAATAGAATTACGGCGAAGGATGTGCGCTTTCCCAGATGGAAATTAAATTTGATACCAACTGCTACTCATTTACATGAAAGTGACTATGCAAATTTCTTTCTGACGTTATTTATTTTAGTTCCATGCAGTTGAACAGGCGGTAGTCGGGCACTGAATTTTTGATGCCTTGCTGGATTCCAGTAGAACGGTACTTAGAGGGAGAGTTAAAGATTTAAATTTAAGATGGAAGAGGAATTTCGCGATGATAAATTCTAAAGTTCTTAGCGGATTCTGCTTAGCTTCTTAGCCAGTTCTTTCCCCATTGAAACAATTGTTTCTCTGACCGATATTTACTGTATATAATTTGTCCTATTAGCCTGCTCTGCTACGGAAGAAATGGAGAAGGTAAAGGGATGACAGTGCGTCTCGAATTCGGTACCTGAACTTCAAAAGAGACCGTGCACTTCATTAATATTCTTCTTTTATTGTTGGCATTTTGCCTGTTGTTCCCACTCGCAGGAAAAATGTAATAAAATATTTTATTATTTAAATCAATTACAAATATTTCTGTTGATATTCAGCTTTCGATCCCCCGTTTGATTGATCTTCAGGGTTCCCCAAAACCCAGAGGTAAGGCTTTGTATCCCTCATGGTTTCTATGGGACAGTTATTGGTAACTCCCGTTATATTCTCCTTCCAAGCTAGCTCTTATTTTCCCTGGAAGAGTTGATAATGAAAACGATTTGATTGATATATCGCTGCTTTTTACGCGGTCTAATCTTGCCTCCCCTGCCATTTTCTATATGCGCACAATTTATTCGTTCCGTAACCGAAATCGTAGCTTCCCGCTCCGATTTCGGATATTCACTTTCTTTGCATGCACCTTTGGTTTCTTTCATTACTCATGCCCCTGAAACCTGATATTTCAGCATTTCAAGACTCGAAATTCATAAGTTGTTTAATCATCCTGCCCCTCCATTACCAGCTTAAATGGTACCAGCTTTTTATGTATTACCATCGCAAAACCTTTTCAGTTCGTTTTCTGAATCTGCAACTAAACTGAATCTGTAAACACTATTGAAGTTGTTTCCCATTCTATACCAAGTAAGAAGATTTATTTTAATGATTTCGTCCATAATAACATTAAACAAGTTCTGTCTTTTTGACGGATACCAGAGAAACAGCTAATCGCTATCAAAGTATTTTAGAAAAAGTATTTTTTTTTAGATCATTCGTTCGTTGAGTCTTAAGTTTCGAAAGGGTTTCTATTCCTGCAAAAGGGAAACGTAAAATAATTTTTCACCGCATGTAGGCACGTCCAGTATCAAACGAAAGGTCGAGATTAATACTTTCTGAAACAAAAAAAAAAATCAGTTAACATCAGCTTCAAAGCGATGTAGGCGATTGGGAGAGAAAGAGCTCACTTAAAGTAAGGTACTCTATATGACATGTAGGCTTTTGCTCTTCTTCTCCAATGATAGCCGCTAAAATAACGTTAACATCAGTGAAATAATATTTTGGGAATTTACTGGAAACCCCCTGCCCTTAAATTTATCTAAAAAACCCACCAATGGACTAGGAAGTTTGGTGTAAATCCCACTGTTATTAACTAAATACATATATGTTTCCAGGTTAGATCTATAGATCCATAGATTGATTAAATATTCTAAGAAGAGAAACCCAAAAGGCCCCACATGCTTTATCTCTTGAACACATCGGTCCCTCATGTGTCCTTTAGTAAAAACTTCACTTCGCGTGGGTCCTCACCGGAACCGGGAAAACAAAGCGAGCAACGATGAACGTGCTTTTGGTTGAACCCATAAAAAAACGTTCATTTAGCTTCTTCCGCAGAACTTGTCAGTGAAACACAATTGGCTGTGTTTTATAGACTTATGTGGCAATAAGATTAACCTTATTCGCTAGTTACAATATGTTAAGTTATTACACTGCACATTACTACCTTAATCTGGCTGACATAATTTGAGTGTTCACTAAGGCTAGCAAATATCCGCTGGATTTAAGGTTTGTATGTTACTATATTTTTAGGATAAATATGCATACTCAGCAATTCTGCTGCAATAATAATGTTTTCAAATGAAATCTCATGTTCGATACTCCAGAGATTGATTAGTATAATATAAACATTGATAGGTAACATGATAATTTATGATTCACAATTATTAGTTTTGGATGTATTGTACACGATAATCTATTAACCATTAATATTGCAACTGACTACTTGCAAAAATATGAAGCATGTTAGGATAAGTCAAGATAAGGATGCTGATTGAGTTATTAAGAGAATTTGGTTAATATCGATAAGTGATAATATCTGGGCAAAAAAATGTATGTAACATGTGTAACTCCCATCTAAGTCAAGTAAATACCCAACCTCAAACTTGAAATGAAACACAAAAACAAAAATAACAGCTCGTTTGCGTAGTTGGAATCGTAAAACACCAGGCCCAAATGCTGCGATCTATAATAGAAGGGAGATCCACGAGGGATCTCCTGCTTAAGAGGTTCAGCAAGGGTCGCCTTTGGAGTTGCCACCGTGGCTTGGCGTCCTCCGGCCATTACATAAGAAGGCGCTCCCTATTATTATTATGACTCTTGCGAGTTAGTGAGAAGGAGGGGAAATAGCAATCCTCAAATTAAAAAAACCTAGTTCATTTATGTCTCTATTATCTAACAATTCATGCAGGGGCAAAATAACATTCTTGCAGGGCAAAAAAACAAAACGAAATAGTAAATTTAAAAAGAAATGATTAAAAACAATTAAAAGTGAAAGAAAGATAACAATATAAATAATCATAAAACCGAAATAAAAAATAAAATTTAGATAAAGCTATAATATATGATAAGAGTAAAAGTAAAATAAAAAATTTAAAAATACGAAACGTCGATATTCTGTCTGGCGTCCTGACCTATGCCATCGCTCCATCTCAGGTAGGATCTGCCTCGATATTGCCCTTATAGACTTTCCGGGTGGGATCATCCTCATCCATAAGTGACCCGCCCACCGTAACCTATTCAGCCGGATTTTATCCACAACCGGACGGTCATGATATCGCTTATAGATTTGTGTGATTTGTGTAGGCTACGGAATCGTCCATCCTCATGTAGAGGGCCAAAAATTCTTCGGAGGATTCTTCTCTCGAACGTGGCCAAGAGTTCGCAATTTTTCCTGCTAAGAACCCAAGTCTCCGAGGAATACATGAGGACTGGCATGATCATTGTCTTGTACAGTAAGAGCTTTGACGCTATGGTGAGACGTTTCGAGCGGAATAGTTTTTGCCGTGCGCGGATTTGATCATCGTAGATGTTATCGGTTCTGATTTTCGACCCTAGATAGGAGAAATTATCAACGGTATGAGAGCATCTTTACCTCGATACCTTAGTCCAAAGATGCATCTTATCTGGGATGACTCATTTAGTGGGTGCGATCTTAGACTTATCGCGGATGTGTAACTAAATGAGTCCTTCCAGGCGTTTCTGTAAGAATAGTGTTAACTAATTCATCACGAGTTTTTTGGATTTATGTAGTTATCTTTCTCGAACTTCGGTATGAAGACTAATCACCATTTCTATCGCTCCCGATTCCGTCATCTGTTCAGTTCCGATTTTCCAATTTGGCTTATTAATCCCCCCTGCACAGTCTTCAAGCCTTCCTTTCGCCTTCAAGTTCCTTACAGTATGCCCTGAAGGAATTTCTTTTCGAACATTTTACGAACCTTTTATATTACGGTATATGTTCCTTACTTTCAACCAGTCTTTTCTCTTATTGCTTTTACAAGCGCGAATCAGAAATCATCTGGTTGATTTGACAGTTCTCGAGTCCATCGTGGAACCATTTTATTATGGTTACTTCGGCAATATGACAAGCATCGTCAAAGCATGTAAAAGTGTGCGATTTAGATTTCCCTATTGATTTTCTATGAACAAAGGAGTCCCTATTCGCCTAGGGAGCAACATTTGGTTGCCAAGACGTTCATTGAATTCCTGTACGTATAAAATATTAAACGTCCTTTGGTATAGTTGCTTTCTATCAGTCTGAGACTTTAAATGTCAGTATAACACTAAAAAGGAATAGTCTGGCCTACTAAATGCATAAACAATACAGCACAAATGCGACAAACGTCCACTCAAATATTCTTACATAGAAAACACACAAAACCTTTTACAGCTGAAGCGTTCAGCTTCAGATTTCTCAACTTATTCTTATTTCTTATTATTTCTTTAACTAAGTTAAATTTATTTGGAAAAGCGACGTTTCAGATGTATCGAATCGGTAATAATTTTTTAATTGTATGCCCCTAGCCTCTCAAATTTTCTGAGCCGCAAAATTATTTGAGCCATTACGTTGAGATGGCTCTTCTCTTCTCTTGGAGTGGAGCATTTAATTCGTTCCACTACTTTCCAGTTATAAACCTGTACAGATGCCAACGTTACAAAAACCTCCAAATTTTGTGCAATGAAGTGTCCTGGATCACTGTTGGATCACCTAGCAGAGCCCCAGTTGAATCGCATATGTTCACTTAGGTTTGACCAGCGAGTTTCTGCACACAAATTCAAGTTACTGGTGCATAGAAGCGGTATAGTGTTCTCTAGGTCTAGGCAAACCTTCTACAGAGGTCTATTCTAAATTATTTAACGCTATCTGGTTGGATTGTGGGGATGTTATTGATTTTCACTTGAGGATAATTTTCTTATCGGCAAGTGAAAGTTATTTTCAGGCGTTTAGAGTCGTCTCCTACTTGACTTGAATGCCAATCCAGTTGCCATGAAAATAGTTTGAGGTCTGCGTGTCAATTCTAAATTGAAATATCATCAGCAAATGTAGCTTTGAGCGTTCTCTTGCTAATAGGAAAGTCGACACATCAATAAGGTATGGTATAGAGCCGAGCACATTCCATGAGGGACTCCTGTTTAATCTTATGTTGTCCAGTTAAAACATCTGCTTTTCGTTAAAGACAATGTTAATATTTCTTCTTAATTTTATCACTGACTGAGCAGGTAAAGAAAGTACTGTTATCGATGTAATATGGAGGAGTTATGATACCGTGCCATGAAACGGGTAAACTAGCTATTGAAACAAGCCCAAATTGAACTGTATCATGTAGGGCCGGAATAACCGAAGCAACACTTTATGAAAGGGAAACGATTCAATTTGTAACTGTACACCAGAATCTAGTTTCCAGATATAGTGACATAACTCCACTGGACATTTTCTACGATAGACGGATGGATGGATAAACAACCATATATACATATCTCGTAACCTCCCAGTTTGAAATTATTGCTGTTGCCCGACCCATTTATCTAAAAGTGTTGATTTATATAAAAAATCATGTTATTCAAATTCTAGCGAGATAATTAACGTAGGTTCTCATATTTTCGGCTTTATCAAAAATCCTAAAGGATGAATCGATCATATGAAAATAAAGGAGTGAACATATTCAGTTCGAACAGGAATATAATTTACTGTCCTCGATTTCCCCCTTTTTTTTGGTTTAAGTTAAAGATACGAGTTATTATTGATCCAATCACCTTCTATGAAAAGGTTGATATACAGAAGCATATATTGGCTAGGACTGAATCTCATTTATTTCTCGCCCTTCTTAGTCTCAAAATTCAGTCAGTGATGCTGACATAAATTACAGGACACAATATAACCTTACAAATATCGTGGGACATTTTTTCATGTTTAACGAATTCTTTCAATTAGGTTCCGAACACGAATGTAATTTTTAATGGTTAGCTACTGTCCCATGTTGACATGAGAAGAGTATGGAAGCTTAAAAAAAGTATGTATACGATTTCATCGTTGTACCAACTCTTGGTATATATTCATCGAGAATTCAAAAATGGGGATTTACAGATTTAAGTTTATATAATGAAGTTTTGATTTAATACAAATACTTTCATGGGCTGGTAGTAGACGACAAGCCCTAAAAGCATGAAAAATATTTTTACCCAAATTTTGGTTGCTTTTTATGTTACACTTTTTTCGAAATTAATTCAGGCTTTTGAATAAAATTTTACGATGAAAAAGGCGTTTAAAATAGAACTGACAATTATTAAGATAAGCATAAAGCTATAAGTTCGGGAAGATAATAAAATAACCATTGTTGGGTATCCGTATCTCGACCTCATTGCTTCGGGTCCGAAACCAGTTGGTTGTGACGGTATTTTAACAGTCAATCAAATTTGAACTATGCAATTTAAAGAAAGAAAGATTTAAAGAATTTAAAGAAATTTAATCACGATCCACATGACGGACGCTGAATTGGTGACCTCCACAGCCAAGCTATGACAGATACAGACTTCTACAAGTATTTAGGAATTCTGCAAGGAACCCATGCTACCCGAATTTCTGCTAAGAGTCAAGCTGACGGGGAAGAATAAAATAAGAGCACTGAATGTATTCGCTATCCTTTCACCTTCCTGCCGTGGAGGAAAACTGGTCTGGAAAACGTCCAGCGGCGGATACGGACTACTTTGCCCAAATTCCGAATGCATCATCAAAGTCTGCCGTGTAGCGGATAAACCTTCGGTAATTCCTATTCTGAACATATGCCCAGCTAGTGAATTATGGCCTGTCAGAATGCCCACAATACACCTGCTTTTCGACAGGATAAACTTTGCGGTACGTATGTTGGGTTCTGGCAGGAAAAGTTTGGTGTGTCGAGCAACATTTAGGCTCTGCCACCTGTCATTATGGGAAGCTTGTTCCCAGTTCCCAGACTTAGCCAACGCTACTGATACTCCAATTGCTGGCTCCCGTCCCGGCATAGGGGAGACTGACCCCTCCAAGGGGTCCGAGATTTCATTTCCCTCTGTGCCACAGTGACCAGGTACCCAGAGTAGTTCCACTCTATTGAATCTAGACATAGAGTTCAAACGGTTTCTGCATTCCTGAACGATTTTCGAGGTGATCAAAGGACTGCTCAATGCCCTCAGTGCAGCTTGACTGTCACTGCAGATTGCGATGCGCCTGCCCTTCAACCGCTCGTCAATCACCCAATTTGCCACCCTTAGGATCGCATAAACTTCGGCTTGAAAAACCGTTGCATATTGTCCCAAAGGAAAAGCCCACTTCTCGTTTTTATTCGAGAGGTAGACTCCGGCTCCACAATCCTCTTCTGTTTTTGAGCACCGGTGTAGAAGACTTCCGTATATCCCGCCACGCATTCCTCTGGGTCTTCCCAGTCCTCTCTACGCTTCAGGGTAACTACATATCTTCTACCAAACAGATGTACTGGACTGGAACTGGATTCAGTCCTCCCAGTAACTCTTCCAATGCTCTGTGCCCCCCACATCCGTTGTTTTCCAATAGATCTAATCGAATTAGCCTATGAGCTGCTCTCATTGTAGTGCTTTGAATAAATATATCCAGTGGCTGCAAATTAAGTAGTGCATTCACAGCTGCGCCGGATGTCGTGCTCATGGCACCAGTGATACCCAGACAAACAGTTCTTTGCAGTGCGGCTAGTTTACGGCGAAAACCTTTTTGTCTCACCTTAACCCACCACACTACGGATGCATATACGAACATCGGCCTAATGATGGCAACGTATATCCACATTACCACATGAGGCCTGAGTCCCCATGTCGAGGCAAAGGTCCGTCTGCACAGCCCATAAGCTGTGAGAGCTCGTTTCATCTTTACCTCGCCATGTTTGATCCAAAGAAGTTTATTATCTAGAGTGACTTCCTGATATTTCACTTCTTCGGAGAGTTGAAGGGTAGTACCCCTCATCTCAGGGAGACAAAGTCTATCCAGTTTTCTCCTTTTTGTGAATAAAACCATTGTGGTTTTATTTGGATTAACTGACAAACCATGTCTAAGACATCAGCTGTTTATCAAATCAACGGCACGCTGTACATTCCTACACACCGTTCCAAGATCCCGATCAACAGCAAGTAGAGCCACGTCATTAGCATAAGCTTGAGCGTGTATTGGCAAATTTTGCGGTTCGCATAGCAGTGAGTCGATCAGCATACTCCACAGAAATGGCGAAAGCACACCTTCTTGGGGGCAGCCCTTTGTTGCTTCCGTAGTCAGGTAGCGATCGACCTCTACCTCAGCGTACAACAATCTTTGCGTTAGCATAGCATGGATCCACTTACATGCGCTCTGGCGGCATCACAAAGTTTTTGAAAAGGCGCACAGTCAAAAGCCCCTTCAATGTCCACGAACACCCCCATCGCGTACTCACCATTCAAATTTGCATTCTCTATCTTTGTGACCAAAGAATGAAGAGCAGACTCACAGGACTTTCCACGTTAGTAAGCATGTTGGTTTTCACTAAGTGGGTGTGACCTAAGTGCGTTTCCACGAATATGACGCTCCACCAGTCTCTCCAAACCTTTCAGCAAGAATGATGTCAAGCTGATTTGTCTGAACTTCTTTGGATTAGAATAGTCATCTTTCCCAGGTTGCGGTATGAAAACTACATTAACCTGTTGCCAAGAAGAAGGCACGTAGCCCAGAGCAAGGCATCCTCGAAAAATATTTCTTAGATTTCTTAGAGGTCGCTCTAAATGCTCCATACCATCCTTTAGCATTGCCGGATAGATGCCATCCATGCCAGGTGCTTTGAAATGTTCAAAGGACAGTATGGCAGCTCTCACCTTTTCATGGGTAACAACCGCTTTCGCAGTGTTCCAGTTCCCCTTGCAACACTTGCGTGTTGAAGGGGTTGCAAGAACCGTCAACTCTCATCCTAGCACTTCTCCAACCTGTTCTCCCGGGTGGTGTACTTCCAGGAGGGTCTGTACTGAGTCCAGTCTGGAGCTCGTGAAAGTACCGTCGGGTTTTCTAAGAGAATCCAACTTGGCCGACTCATCCTTTTTGAGGACTCTGCACAGCCTTGAAGTCTCCCTTTCGCCTTGCAGTTCCTCACAGTACGCTCTAAAGGATTCTCGTTTCGAGCACCTCACGAGCCTCTTATATTCACGTTGTGATTTCCTGAAACTTAAGCAGTCTTCGTTCTTGTTACTTTTGCAAGCACGATTTAGAAGTCTCCTGGTTGATTTCCTGAGTTTTTGCAGTTCTCGGTTCCACCAAGGAACCGTTTTACCGCTTTGGCCTTGGGAAATAGGACAAGCCTCTTCATAGCACTCTAAAAGTGTGCAGTTCAGAGTTTTCAATTCATCTTCCAGCACCAAAGGAGTCCTTGGTCGCCTAGGGAACTGGACTTTATTGCCAAGAAGTTCATTGAACTTTGCCCAATCCGTTTTCCTAGGGTTCCGTCTTTGTACTGCTGACTGTTCGCCCGCAATAGTCAGATTGAATTCTAGATATCGGTGATCTGACAGTGAGACCTCGTCTAGCAGCCGCCAGTGTGTAATCAAGTCTAACAATTTTGGGGTACAGATTGTTAGGTCAATTACTTCGCTTCTTCTCGGTCCCACAAACGTAGGGGCGTAACCTACTTTTGCAGTCTTAAGACCAGCTGAAGTGATGAAATCAAATAGCTTCTCTCCTCTTGGATTGCATGTGCTACTGCCCCAACAAATATGTTGAGCATTCGCATCGTAACCTATTAAGAGTTCGAGACCACTTGATTCTGCATACGCCACCAGATCCCTAAGTTCTTGCGTCGGTGGAGGATACAAAGAATCATAGCGTAAATTAGCGGAGGCAACTTGGATGTTTTTCCTCTCGCCATTTATTTGGTATTGTATGATGACCGTAGCTAAGTCCTGGGAGCAATATTGTCTCAGCATAGTTACCTCTAGCCGTTTTGAGATCAGAACGCAAGCTCTCGGTCTTATGGATCTTTTGTCGTAGAAGATCCTAGCCCCCTTTACTGATCCAATGCCACAAATTCTGTTAAATCGAACCCACGGTTCTTGCACCAGAAAGATATAGGGGAAATCCTGAAGTTTTGTCATTCTCGCTGCCAACAGGTAGGAGGGAGCTTTGGCATGCTGCAGGTTGATTTGACCAATTTTTATGTTTTTCGACATAAACTTAGTCTATTGTCTTATGGAAAACAGTTAGAAGCGTATGCGGCAGTCCGCGTATGACGGGGTTTTCCCCACACCATACCGCCAGAGACTCGATGGCCTCGTGATTGATTTCTCTGAGAAAAGCCGTACTTGGAAGTACCGCAATCCCCATGTTCTCATCCACGAAAGATCTCATCTCATCCCGCAGAGCATTCGTCTGTTTTCCACTTAGCACCTTAATTGGTTTGCGGTGTCCGGGTTGCATAGATTCGATCACTCGAACTGGCATCAAGTCAGTTCCGTTCACGTCTCTGGCTTCCCTTCCTTCCGCCTGTTCCTTGGAAGGTGTAGTAGAAGTTACTAGCAGGTAGGATTCACTCTGCAGTCCCCTCCCCAGTGCGAGCCCCCATACGGTTCCGCCCCTGTATGCATTATCCTCCGCGCACGTCTCCATTGTGGGAGAGCGCACCGAAGATGCTGCAATTTGCTCTATGTTGTGTGAGTCGAAGAAGTGTGGATGATGTCCTCTGCCCTCCTTCGAGGGCCCGGTAGCCAATATCCGACATGTTCTGTCCTGCGTAGCTCAGTGTTCACAATAGTGAACTTGGGCCGACCGCCGGAACTCAAAGTTGGGATTACCTGCTGGAGCCACTTTAAGGCAGCCTCGTCAGTGCACTCCAAATGGAGAAGCCCATCACGAAAACCTTGATCGTTAAATCGTGGCTTCGTTCCAGGCTCCAGCATTTTTTTCCACAGGCATTCCCGGAGGATGGTAAATTGTCCATCTGACATTTTGCCATCCTTGGAGGAAACTCCCACGGCAGCAGTCAGAACAGAGGCTGCAGCTTGGGCATACGTCCTCTCCCTTCCCGCCTTCGTGTTCGTATTCCTGTGGGAGGGACCAGCTTCATTGAGATCTCTCTCGCTGATTTGATCACCTCCCGGCACACCGGTTCTAATCCCCGCGAGACGCGTGGATATAAGCCCTGGTGCGGAGCACAATAAAGCGTTGGCCACAGCACATGTGTTGGTCTTACGCTTCTTGCGTGCATTACCGCTGACAGAAGAGTCTGGTGCGTCCAGTGTGGATCTTACCGGAATTTCCCGCTTATCCCCACCTTCCGCCGGAGATTCCGCTTCCTTGCGTCCGATTTCTCTGGGCTTTACCGCCCCTAGTGGTACAGCCACGTCCATGTCCTCATTCCCAAGGTGCTTCATCTTCCTTCGCAGTGCTCTCTTCTGCCGTCGGCTTAGGGCCTTTCCAGGTTCACGGTGTCCGGACCGCTTGGATCCATTTCCACATAATGACGTTAAACCAGTGGCGTCCATGTCACCAGCTTCCCGTTCTTCCGCTCTTCCCGGTAAGGTAGGCTGGATTCAGCCTGTAGTCCCCCCTCCTTAGTGACCGAAGTTCCCTTCTGCCAGACCTTCCTCTTCCGCTTGCGAGTAGATTTGGGCTGTAGTACCGCGGACTTCGCCGTAGCCACTAAATGCAAACTTTCCACTGAGTCGGAAAGCATGCATTCTACAGATTGATCTATTGGCGAGTATAAATGCCGTGAGGCCTCCAAAATCCGCGCCTCGGCCGAGACATGATTGCTCATGGTCGCGGGTGGATTCGAAGCCTGTGACTTTTTACCACTTGGAGAGTTTATATCCATCGTTTCCATATTCATATTTTGGACACCCTTAGTGTAGTAGTAAACTACTACAGGCTCCCTAACCACGACAAGGTGCTGTCCGAGGGGGAGTAAAAAGCTCATAATGAAAAAGCGGATGGAGAACAACCAGTACAGAATTTGTGGATCGCGTAACAGGCCCACTCATTTCTGATAAATACAAAGTAGCACTGCAAGGAAGAAACGAATCCTATCGAGAATATTTATATATAACGACCTACCCCAGTTAAGAACAAAACGAGAAACCAGAAGCCAAACGCTAGTGGCATGAAAGGTTTCATGTTTTTTTTTATGAGAGCGGGTTCTGATACACGTTCTTCCATTCGAACATAGATAAAAATTCAAAATATTCCCTCATGTATTTCGAAACTTCAAGATGTATGCATCTAAATTTTTCGCGCATATATAAAATGTATATTATTCGAGAAACTGAGACTGTTACCGAAAATCCAGAAGTTTTTCCTCTTTAATCTTCGTTCCACTTTTTTTAAAGCTTAAGATTCATAAAGATGAAATTTTCTCGATCCAACTAGAAATCGTACAAGTTTTTAATAAACAGCTGATCCAGCAGATTTTCTTGTGTACTGGCAAAAGTGTGTATCACCACAAGTGTATCAACACGTGTCTTATCATTTTGGTGCACTAAGGTGGCACCAACCCTGTCTACTGAATCGACATGAACATCATCCTCGGTAGCACCAGGGATCGAGAATATATCCTGAAAAATTGTTAGCTCAAGGGAGTCAACTCGCATGTCAGATCCGTGATATCGAATTTTTTTTGTATCAATTGTATCTAGATATAGAGAAGAATATATGGGCAAAGTGATTTTGTAATATTCGGAGTCGTTCGGAAATTATAGTGTTAAATACGTAATAATTCACATGCCAGATTTATGTCGATCGCGGTAATAAAGGGCGTATTTATCGGCCCGAATGACGTTCGAATGACTTCACTAAAACGACAAGAATTGAGTACAAGGCTGTACATGTCTTTCTTAAAGAAACGTAGGGTTTATGAACTAGGGATAGCAGAAGTCGTTCAGAAATTATAGTGTTAAGCACGTGATAAGTCACATGCCAGATTTATGTCGATCGCCGTAATAAAGCTCGCATTTATCAGTCCGAATGACGTTCGAATCACTTCGCTAAAAGGACAAGAATTGAAGCTAAGGCTGTACACTTGTTTCTTGAAGAAACCTCAGGTTTATGGATTAGGTATAGCAGATTAATGGTCAGTTAAGATTTTATGGCTAAAAATCACATTCCACTTTTTAAATGCTTTTTCTCGAAATTGCGTATTGAAATTCGGCTGCCACCATAGCCCAAAATCTATCAAACCAAATTCTTTGAAATTTTCAATACTTATTCAGAACATATTTCTACGGTCCGCAAACTAAGATAATTGTGATTCATTCAGTAGTTTTTTTTATTCATTAAAGAAGCCTTAAAAAACACCAAAATTTTTTTGTTAAAATGGTCGCAGCGCCCTCTAGCGGGGAGGCAGAGAAGAAAAGCTTCCCTTGTGTGGACTATCCCTCCCGCCTCCGCTTTCTGAACCTTCCCTTCCTACAAGAGCGTAGACCCTATCTGGATCTATGCACACTTTTTAAACTTTCCTCCGGTCTGATGGACTGCTCCTCCGCTGACAATATCACCTGCCATCCTGCGTCTTATAGCACACGTAGCGCAGACATTTTCAACGTGCCGTTCGCACTTTCATTCCTCGATTCCTAGGCTTTGCCGAAATTACAACGCAGAACAGCTTGGTCCTTTTAACATCTCTACTTTAAGTAGTTTTAAACGTAAGATAAGATTTTTCTCCTTCTCCTGAGGACAATAATTAATTGGAATGTACTCCCTTTGTTTATTAAATAATTAAAATAAATAAATAAATAAATAAACAGAAACACCTTTTTCTGGAGATGGATGTATTAATTGCTCTGTATTTCAATAATGAACTATGCTATCGGGCTGGAAAAATTACTACGCATGGTCAAGGTATTAGTAAATATATGCTAAAAAATTCGTATTTGTGAAAAATTTCTAAATAAAGCGAAAAAAAACGATCTTCACACGGGATGACCCCCTTAATTTCACCTTGCTGCTCCGGGAAAAGAATTTGAATTATTCTGCGCATGAGCCCCGGCCTGGGGTAATTTTTCCCCGTTTTTCTCCTCTGGTTCCCGAATATAGGACCACTTAATGCCCATTATTTATGCCCTGATATTTTGATGAATAATCTGCCTCTCCTTTGTGAACTCGCATAATTCAAGTTTGCCACCCTCAGCATTCGCTTTTTGCACCACTTGGATATCGCTCCGGAGATTATCCGTCTTCCATTCTGGGTCCCGCGTTGAATCTCCAGCAACGTTGTAATGAAAAATTTCTGGCAACTTTTGTTATCAGCTGCGTCATTCATAACGATCTGCTGGCTAAAGAGCGTAGGAAGATTTTGGATACCGAAAAAGCAGAAGCTGCAAACATTGAGGCAAATGAGCCGCGAAACGTAATCTTCCTGAAGTAACAGAACAACATAATAGGAGAAATAGAAGAACGAAAGCAGAAGCAGGTAGTTGATATAAGAAAATTAAATTTCTGCTCGGGAAACTTCCACCTCGCGCATATGTAATTTTCCTAATATATGCTTATTGCACGAGAGAAATAGAATAATCTAGATGTATGTTTGTTGATGCGAAAATGGCATAACTGTGATGAATTCATCTCCCATTTCTGAACGCTAGCCTTTCAACTATTTCGGGAAAGGACCGCATTGCGCATACTTAATATGAACTGATGCAGTAATAAATGCAAGGTGGAAACTAAAAAAAGAATAAATAAATTCCCATTCCACAATACCTTTCTTTGTTTTCGAAATGTAATTGGTGAAAAAGTCAGATCCTCAACTTTACAAATCACCAATGTGAGATGACATATTAGCATCACCATTACTGACTACCATTTATTCTCATCATTGTCATCATCACCGGCGAACGGCCTTGTGAATTTCGGGCAAGCATGATGGCTTCTGCCATAGAACATTTGGTGGTGACAGGAATTGCTACTCTCATGCGGTAACGGTTTTCTCTTCTTTCTTTCTACGAATCTATTGTGATGCCTGTAAGAATGGTTTGCTTCAAGTCGTACCCCACGCTGCAGCCTAATTAATATTCATTTATGCTATAGGCTGGAATATAAATCACCACGAACTGCGAAACATAGGGTTGGTTGCTGGCTCCTTGGTATTGCATTTTGTTGGAAATTATTAGTTCAACTCATCAAGAGTTGAGCATTTGTGCAGAATAACTATTTTACTTGTACGAAATAATGATGTTTGCCGACAATAAATTGTTCACAATTGTTAGTTTTTCTAACGAATTGGACTTCAAATCAGACGTCAATTGAAACTAAACTATAATTCATCCATATAAGTACTTAAAAGGATTTGAAACACAAACCAAAAATTTAAGGAAGGTTACTTAGTTTTTTTACAACCACTTTCTGCTTGTATCTTCTGAAGTCCCCTGGTCAAAACCCTTTCGCTGTTGGGCACACTCTGCGAAAAAGGGGGATATAGCGAATACGCCCTTATATACCGTTTCATCTAAGCACATGCTTGTAATACGGAGGAACTACCTGCATCGCGTAGTTGCGTGAAAATATTGCATGCTCAGCTCCGTAATTGTCTAAGCGGAAAATGAGATAAGGTTATAAGAAAATTGTTTGGGAAAGTAACAAAAACAACAGCGCAATCGATCGCTTCTTATGACACGAACATGATAAATTAAAATTATTAACTTACGACTAAAGTGGGACGTCAAGGTGCCAGCACACCAGTCCCCGTTACTGGAAAAAGTGTGCGGCGTAACCAATAATGTTTTCTGTCTACAGTTGATGGCCACTAAATGAAGTGTTGCTACCTATAAAAAATATGACTGTAAATATTACCCATTTCTATTCGGGGTCTATTGCCACGTGCAAAATGCATCTAATTGTCCTCCTACAACCTTTCTCTTAAAGCATAGCATGTTTTTAAATGTTCCTATCCTAAAATCCCAGTCTCTCGGAATCATGATTGAATCAAAAATGAATAAACCTGTTGTTTGTGGTATTCTTATATGAAATTGAACTTTAAAAAATATCCTCAAGCTTATCTTTATTACCTTTGTAAAGCCATAAGCCCGTAAGTCACCATAATAAATATATACTAATTTACCTTTCACTTCACCTGCGGTCATCGGCCCAATAAGGGCAGTTACATTTAGGGTAAAAATTGGTTACATGACATGTCAGCATGACTCGTTGCGCGAATATTTTTACCTGGGAGTAGTTGGACTGAACTCGGTGAAGCCACTGCCGAATAGTCAGAGGGTCTACTCGAAGTCAAGAGCGTGGCCGGACTTTTAACCCTGTTCGTTAAAAATACTGACTTCTTGCGCATTTGAATTTTTGCCTAGATATCCAGCGAAGTCCCACAAATGCAGGAACAGGAAGACTAGGTAGAAGAGAAGGGGCTACCGGAAAGCTTAAATTTGCTAAAAGTACGTAAAATTTGCTTATTAAGAAGCACTTCTGACAACTCGCATTCGTATTCTTCACGTATAGAATACATTGCAGGCAAAATGTTAGACAGCAAAGCTGAAAAGCCCTTGAGAATTTAGGAGTGGAGCGTGTCGAAAGTCGAAGTGAATTGTCACCAAAAATTCGACGGTGCAAAGTGCGAGGCCGTCTTTCCGTATGCGTGCGGCGCTAAACGACGGATTGCGCTTTTCTCACCATACGTACTTTATACTATTTCTGACAACTTTCTTCAAATATCCTGGGCCGTCTAAAGAAACTATTATTGAATTGTCAGAAGGCAATTCAGAAGATATACACTTTTAAAAGATATTATAAAATAATTACTTAATATATGTTAGCTGGGTACTTAGTAGCTAGCACTAGGCTTTCACATGGCCGCGGTTCAAATCTCACTGGCAGCAAAGGGATTCGGGGTATTGTGACTGAATGACGCATACCAGTCCGACTCAGAGTGAGTCGAACACTTTAAGCGACTGTGTAATGAAGCTGACACGAACCCCTGGGGTGGCGCCTATAAAACCGTAATATCGAAAGTTAAAGGCAAACGCTCCCCACCGATCTCTTCCCCTACTCTGCTTGATGAAATAGTAACGGATCTTTTCCCACAGAATGTGAGTACCGCTAACCTTCCCACTGTCGAGATAGACACCGCCGAAGTTCACATGGTAAGCGAAAAGGAGATCCTCGAAGCTGCGGATAAAATTATTGGAAACAAAGCACCTGGCTTGGATAGCATCCCCAATAAAGCTCTGAAGGTAGCAGTAAAAATAGCTCCAAATATGTTTGCCGAAGCGTTCACCACATGCCTTAAAGAAGGAGTATTTCCTACACAATGGAAGAAGCAGAAATTAATTCCAGTCCCCAAGCCAAATAAACCTTTGGGTGAAGCTTCGTCCTACAGGCCGATATGCCTTCTAAATAATACTGGCAAGCTATTCGAACGAGTAATCTATAACAGATTAATTCGAATTGCCGAAAAGGATGGCGGTCTCTCCAAAAATCAGTTCGGTTTTCGAAAGGGGAGGTCTACAACGGATGCACTTGTCCTAGTAACTAACACAGCTAAGACCGCACTTGACGAGGGCAAATGTTGTGCAGTGATTACACTTGATGTCAAGAATGCCTTCAATTCCGCTAGATGGAGCAAGATACTTGAGTCCCTAATTAACTTAGGCGTGGCGAAGTACCTGGTGCGTATTGTTGCCGACTCCCTAATCGATAGGACTCTGTGCTGCGAATCAGATGAAGGAATGAAATCCTACCAAACGACATGCGGAGTTCCACAAGGGTCTGTCCTAGGGCCACTCTTGTGGATTATTATGTATAACGGGGTACTGACCCTAGACCTTCCTACTGGTGTGGCCTCCAATGGTTTCGCGGACGATATTGGTGTGACGGTTGTTGCACGCCTTCTCGAGGAAGCCGAGCTCTATGCAAATGAAGCGGTCTATGAGATTAAATCCTGGTTAGAGAATGCTGGTCTACAGCTCGCAGAGCGGAGAAAGTGCACTTTCATCAAGATCAAAGTTGAAACGCAAACAATTTATTCCAAGCCTGCACCTAAGTACTTAGGTGTCATGATTGACCAAAGGTTGAATTTCAGATTGCATGTGGAGGGTGCAGCAACCAAGGCATATAACATCGGAGCGCTGGTTGCGAGAATGCTGCCAAATATAGGTGGCCCAAGGCCGAGCCGTCGACTCCTTATTTCAAGGGTGGTCAGTTCGATCCTACTGTATGCAGCCCCAGTATGGGCAGATGCACTGGAAAATATAATAAATAAGAAAAAGATTGGAGCGCGTATCGCATAAGTGTACTCCGAACATGTTGCGCTTACAGAACAATTTCTAATGAAGCAGCTTGCGTGATAGCAGGAATGATCCCGATTGAGATTCTGGCGAAAGAAATACAACGACTTTACGATCGAACGTACCTCACCGGAGAATCTCCTGCCCGTCGGCGACAGTTCGCACGAGCTGAAACTGTTATTAAGCAATTAAGCGACTAAATAACTCAATGGACCTTCTGTTGGCTCCCAGTCCTTGTCTTTCCATAACTTAGTTGCGACGTTATCAGTTCTTGTTGCCGTCACCAATTTCATTCGTTTAATTGATTCCTAGACTTGCGAGCTACTGATAGGTGGAATATCCCCAAAAGCCGGTCTTTTGCCGCTCCTGGGCCGGCAAGTAAATATATATTATATATATCCTGTGTGCGTTGGTGTTGACTTTTAAAAAGTCAGTACAGATGGGGTGAGGAAGAGAAGCGAGTGATTTTCAGATATAATAGCGAGTTTTATCAGCCGCACGTAGGCTAAAAAAATAAAGAACGCTATTTCGAGTTCCTTCTTCCTACCAGTGAGGTACCGATATTTACCGTACAAATACGAATTTGTTTGGCTCGGAGTAATTTGGTCAAGTCCTGATGCTTACCGTGGGTCAAGAACACTTGTTCATTTCTCGATAGGGTCAGGGTGCGTTTCCACGTGCCACGTCCACGTGGGACTAAGGTGAATGTCCAAGCCGTACTTTGATATGTCTTATTCATTAATAAGATTGAATCCCCATTCTCATCGTCGTGATCGTGGGACCTAACACAAAGAGAGATCAGATAGGTAGCACAGCTAACTCCTACTTGATTTGTTCATCTCTTCCGCTGATCTCAGCATTTTATTTTACTAAGGATATTACAAAGCAGGTTGTTTGCTACAACAAGAAAAAAATTGGAGAACATTAGGTTTCTTTGTTTGTTAACAAATGAGATGTTTTTGTGGACGCATATGATGTTTTTTCCTTAAATATTTCATACATTTGGCCAAATGTGTTAATGGCATCGTCTCTTTTTTTGTATATATCAGTTTTCAAAGGAAACCAGAAAGAAATTGCTAAATTTAAGTGCAATCCCAAATGGTAACTCAGCATAGAATTTTCCAGTTCGAAAGTGTGTCGAAGTGTAATTTGTCATGCATTTAAAGAGCTAACAATTAGTTTCAACTGTTATTACGTTTTCCACTGGGAGAAAGTTTATCGAAGACCACCGCAGCTCCTCGGCCTTCCATCCTGTCAAAGTTGACACGCATCACATATTTAACGACAGAGCATGCAAGTTAATTTTTGCCATTAGGTTGGAGGCAATGTCAAAATTAGTTCACTCCATCCGAGCTAGCCAAAATTCGATGGGTAGTCGACATAATTTCTGTATAACGATGATACGAAATTACAATGAAGTGTATCTAAGTAAGTATTTACATAACAATTAAATCCCTTTTTGACTTAGGTCTTTTACAATGTTGACCGTTGAGACTAAGGGACTCAGGGCAGGTCACCGACGGTTTACCTCACGCAACATACAGAAAAATAATTTCATATAAAGAAGGATCCGCTGACAATTTAAAATAATTGATTTGTGGTTTCGACGGCTCGTTAACATTCCATTGGCGTGTTTGCATTGTTTGCTACGGGACCCAGGAAGTGAATTTAAGTAACTACAAATCGTGGCTTATTTATATAAATTACTCCTCAGTCCTGAGAAAACAGGAAGGGGATGTTTTATCCTTGCGTGATTATTACTCCAAATAATTCTTATTATGTTACAATTACTAGACTAGATAAGAAGGAATGTGAGACCGTGCTGAATGAGGCGATAATTCCATTTTTGAACAGGTAGCTCTAGATCAGCTTTGCTTTTGGAAGATAGGAAAATATATATGCGGCAGTGTATAGGGCGCGTGGAATGTCCAGTGCAAAAGTACCCATAACAAGGACAATGAACACCGAGAGAGACACGTAGCGTTTTTGATATCCCGCCACACCTGGAACTTTATTTTTCGAATGGTTGTAGAGCAATTTAACTTTAACGTAGGAGTGCTTCTGGTACTGGGTGAGCACGCAGAGCATACCAGATGAGTTCATGTGGCAGACGGTCGAACGTCTTATCTATATACAAGAAAGCAATTTGCTTCTCACGGAGTTTCTCCACAAGCAACTGGGCAGCGTATTTGCTTCAGTAGTTCCGCAATTTTTAACCAACGCGGCTTGATTCATGATGCCGCGAATGCGGTTGTCAAGAATGTGTTCGAAAATCAAACAACCGGACCCCAATTTAAACATTCTGGTGGACTACTCCGGAATACCTCCATTCAAGAACTCACTGAGCCGCAGTTTTTCCACCACTCAGATGCCGCTAGGTCCTGTTGGTTTCCTCTATTCCATCTGTTTTGTTACTTTCCTTACTTCAGTGGGCCTGATAGATGGAATTGCTCCAAATATATGCAACGTTTGTAGAAAGGAGGAGGAATCCATCCGTTGAAATCTGCTGCAATTATTCCCGTCGCTCTTTGAACGATTTTCTTGCCATTAACGCAACAGGAGTGTTCGTGTGGGCGTCAGTGTCGGCTTTTCACATATCGATACAGATCTCTCTCGCCCTCTAGATTGTTCAGTTTGTCATGAAGATTTTTGTAACGATCCGCTCGAGTAACAGCGATCGGACTCTGGAAGATTGACTACACACTTATCATTCGCATTACGTGCTCCGAACCCTTTTCCCTCATGGCATCCGTTACCGTCTACCTTTTTCCCCGTATGACCATTATGGTTGCCCCCAATGACGATATAGTCGCCAACAGACACATTATAGGTCTTTGCATCAAGGAATTGCCAGAAGGTATCTTTCTCGGCATCAGGTGGACCTGTCCACGGTATACATGCGGGGAAGTAGTGCGATCAGTTGATATAATAATGAGCTTCATCAGCCGGTCAACAAATCGATCGACTTCTTAATGGCATCACTGAAACCCTCAGAGAAGGCAGTGGCAATACCCTATTGAGTGTGGGGGCTACTAAAATAGAGAAATTTATAGCCATTTTTACCGCGCTCGTATTTTATGTCGCAGCTTTTGGCACCACACCATAAGGTTTCTTTTGAAACGCGAATATTAATGCGTTTTATCCGAAGGTCTCTTACGAGTTTTTCCGTCTTTGCGGTGGAGATGCTAATATTTATCGTCCAGATATACCGTTACGAATTTGCTTTTACGTACTTCTACCGGTGTCACCAATTGTTACGATTTTCTTCACGTAATCCCGTCGCTGTCACAAATTGTTCGTTCTTAGCTATTCGTACTTGTCACTAGTTACGTTACTTCCTTTACGTAGGCTCGTATCACTGGATTGCGTACCACTAAACAAAAACCCGTTCTATAAATTTAATATAAGCGTTTATTACACACTAAATTATACAATTGTACTGCATAATTAATTATAGAATAATTTTTTAGCTAGTATAATTCGGGGCGTATTCATAACCGACGCGATTTGTTCTGACTCTAGAACTAGACTGACTCTGTGGGCGGATTTCCGGCCCTTTTATACCGCACGGAACATTCCAGAAAGGCATGTAAACACTATACTACGAAACTACTTTGCGCCTTTGACAAAATCTTCTTGCTGGCATTAGAGTCATCTGTTAACAATTATCGTAACTAAATATTCGCTCTACTGTTATACAATTTTGGCGTCTTAGCTAATTGTTATAACTACGATTTACATTGACGTCACACATAATTTTCCAAAGTGATTTTCTTCATAATGCACTAATGCGATGACATTATACTCAATGCATTAATTTTTGGTTTTGAACGCCATTTAATGCGTCTCCTTGGATACGATAGTTCCACTTTTGTATATGTAGCTCATAGTGACTATACGTTCAATATACCTGATATTCAATTCGATGCGGTGCTGACATTTTATCTCGTGGGGAGTTGTATTTTGACGTTTGCGTGGAGCCATAAAATTCTGGACCCGAGTGCTGCGATCGAAAAGAAGGATCTACGACGGATTCTTGTTTCTCCTACCTCAGACTTATTGTGATGTGCGGCGTTGGAGGTTCTTTCTCCGTAGTGTCCGCGGTTTGACGACATTAGCAGTATTTCATCTGCCTTTTCCGGAGTCAATTTGACCAAAGAATGCATTCCATAATTTAATATTCCCTTAATTATCACATTTTTTTCTACACCACTAAATTTCCATCCTTCATTTATACGCAATGGTTAACATTTTACTATAATTATTTTTATTTATTTTAAGACAACTTAACAACTAGTCGCTTTCTCTTAAATTCAAAAACCCAATTTCATTATATGTGTCCGGATAGCTCAGTGGTTAGAGCACTAGGCTGTCATACGGAAGGTCGCGGTTCAAATCTCACTGGTGGCAGTGGAATTTGCATCGTGATTTGACGTCGGATACCAGTCGACTCAGCTGTGAATGAGTACCTGAGTCAAAATCAGGGTAATAATCTCGGGCGAGCGCAATGCTGACCACATTGCCTCCTACAGTGTTCTGTAGTGTACCGTTACGGTCTTGAATGAAGTGCTCTAACACACTTCAAGGCCCTGATCCAATATGGATTGTTGTGCCAACGATTATTATTAATTTCATTATAACAACTCCAACATTTTTGTGATAATTTTATAATGGTGCAAGTGAAAGTTGACCGGGCCTATAGTTCGTTAGCCCTTCTAGACTTGCCCATTGGATGCAAGCAGGCGATTGATCGTGGTTCAGAGGAATGGCAGGACCCATACTACAACACAACAGTGTGCAGTTGTTGTTATCGCTGAGCCGGCATCGACTGTTAAGTTCAAGGCCTGGTTCAGTAAAAGAGAATTACCGAGAGTAGAAGTATTGGCGTTGAGGGCGAATAGAGATTTCGTTTCGGGACACGGTTAATTTCTCGAAATTCCAGTGTCTGCGGTCTAATTTAATAGAATCGATTAAAGGTCCATAAAGAATTGGCAAACTTTGAAATTTTCTAGAGAATTATCAGTGCGATGGAATCTCGTAGAAAAGTGGCGTTTCCGGTCGCTAAAGCTGGGAAATTTTCGTAGGTGCGGAAGTATGCTATGACGGATATGAATCTGATAGAAGACGGTGGACGGGAGCGAAAACGCAATACGATTGCGGAAATCTAGTCTTCTTTTTCCTTAGCTTTTGTCCCGTTGATAAATGGACAGCCAGTAGGGACAAATAATCGATTGGCACTTTTCATTTGATGGCATAAAGAATGTTTTCTATTTTGAAGTATTAAGCCTAAGTAAAATACTTCTGAAATCAAAAACCCCCACGAGGGGATGGAGTCTCTGGCGGTACGGTGTGGGGGAAACCCATCATACGCGGACCACAGCATTCGCTTCCCATAACATATTAGACTAAGTTTATGTCGAAAAAAATAAAGATTGGCCAAATCAACCTGCAGCATCTATCTGTTGGCAGCGAGACTGACAAAGCTGCAGGACTTCCCCAACATCTTTCTGGTGCAAGAGCCGTGGGCTCGTTTTAATAGAATCTGTGGTATTGGATCAGTAAAGGGAGCTAGGATCTTCTACGATGAGAAATCCATAAGACCGAGAGCTTGTGTCCTGATGTCAAGACAGTTAGAGGCAACTATGCTGAGACAGTTCTATTCCCAGGACTTAGTTACGGTCATCAAACAATATCAGATAAATGACGAGAGAAAAAACATGATAGTTGCCCCCGCTTATTTACCCCATGTTTCTTTGTATCCTCCACTGACCCAAGAGCTTAGGGGTCTGGTGGCGTATGCAGAATCAAATGGTCTCGAACTCTTAATAGGTTGCGATGCGAATGCTCAACATATTTGTTGGGGCAATAGCAAATGCAATCCAATAAAAGAAAAGCTATTTGATTTCATCACTTCAGCTGGTATTATGGCTGCAAACGTATTGTGCGTATTGTGCTCAACATATTTGTTGGGGCAGTAGCACATGCAATCCAAGAGGAGAGAAGCTATTTGATTTCATCACTTCAGCTGGTCTTATGACTGCAAAAGTAGGGTGCGCCCCTTCGTTTGTGGGGCCGAGAAGAAGCGAAGTAATTAACGTAACAATCTGTACCTCAAAAGTGTTAGGGTTGCTTAAACACTGGCGAGTACTAGACAGGTTCTCACTGTCAGATACTTAGAATTTAATCTGACTATTGCGGACGAAGAGTCTGCAGTGCAAAGACGGAACCCTAGGAAAACGGATTGGACAAAGTTCAATGCACTTCTTGGCAATAAAGTCCAGTTCCCTAAGCGACTAAGGACTCCTTTGGTGCTGGAAGATGAATTGAAAACTGTGAACTGCACACTTCTAGAGTGCTATGAAAAGGCTTGTCCAATTTCCCGGACCAAAGCGATAAGACGGTTCCTTAGTGGAACCGAGAACTGCAAGAACTCAGGAAATCAACCAGCTGACTTATGAACCGTGCTTGTAAAGCTAAGAAGAATGAAGACTGGTTAAATTTCAGGAACTCACAGCGTGAATGTAAGGGACTCGTTAGGTGTTCGAAGCGAGACCCCTTTAGAGTGTACTGTCAGGAACTGAAAGGCGAAAGCAAGATTTCAAGGCTGTGCAGAGTCCTTAAAAGGGATGAGTCGACCAAGTGGGAATCTCTTAGAAAACCCGACGGTACTTTCACCCGGGAGAACGGGCAAGAAAAGTGGCAGCGGGAGAGTTGACGGTTCTTGCAACTCCTTTAACACGCAAGTGCTGCAAGGGGAACTGGAACACTGCGAAAGCGGTTGCTACCCATGGAAAGGTGACAACTACCATACTATCTTTTGAACCACCTGGCATGGATAGCATCTATCCGGCAATGTTAATGAAGGGTATGGAGCATTTAGAGCAACCTATAAGAAACATTTTTTGAGGATGTTTTGCTTTGGGCTACGTGCCTTCCTCTTGGCAAAAGCTTAAGGTAGTCTTCATACCGAAATCTGAGAAAGATGACTATTCTAATCCAAAGAACTTCAGACAGATCAGCTTGATTTCATTCTTACAAAAGGATTTGGAGAGACTAGTAGAGCGTCACATTCGTGGAAATGCACTTAGGTCGCACCCAGTTAATGAAAACCAACATGCTTACCAGCGTAGAAAGTCCTGCAAATCTGCTTTTCATTCATTGGTTGCAATGACAGAGGATGCAACTGAGTACGCGATGGGCCGCGCGTGGGCATTGAAAGGGCTTTTGATTGTGCATCTTTTCAAAAACTTTGTGATGCCGCCAGAGCGCATGGTGTTGACGATGCTTTAATCACGTGTTTCCATGTTTAGCTAACGCAGAGGTTTCTGTGAACTGAGGTGGGTTTGACTGCAGAAGCAACGAAGGGTTGTTCCAAATAGGTGTGCTTTCGCCATTTCTGTGGAGTATGCTGATCGACTCACTACTATGCGAACTGCAAAATTTGTCAATACACGCTCAAGCTTATGCTGATGACGTGGTTGCGCTTGCTGTTGATCGAGATCTTGGAACGGTGTTTAGGAATATACAACATGCCGTTTATTTGATAAACAGTTGGTGCCTCAGACATGGCCTTTCAGTTAATCCAAATAAAACCACAATGGTATTATTCACAAAAAGGAGAAAACTGGATGGAGTCTGCCTGCCTGAAATGAGGAGTACTACCCTTCAACCCTGAGAAGAAGTGAAATATCAGGGAGTCAATCTAAATAAAAATCTTCTTTGCAACAAACATGTTGAGGTAAAGATGAAACGAGCTCTCACAGCTTATGGGCTTGCAGAAGGACCTTTGCCTCGACATGGGGACTCAGGTAACATGTGGTAACGTGGAGATACGTTGCTATCATTAGGCCGATGTTCGTTTATGCATCCGTAGTGTGATGGCTGAAGGTAAGACAAAAAGAGTTTCACTGTAAACTAGCCGCACTGCAAAGAACTGTGTGTTTGGGTGTCATTGGTGCCATAAGGACGACATCCGGCGCAGCTCTAAATGCACTACTCAATTTGCAGGCCCTGGATATATTTATTCAAAGCACTACAATGAGAGCAGTTCATAAGCTAATTCGATTAGACCTATGGTGAAACAACGGATGTGGGGGGCACAGAGCATTGGAAGAGTTACTGGGAGGACTGAATCCAGTTCTTACAATACCTTCCAATTTTCGGGTCCGCATATATCTTTTTGGTAGAAGAGATGAAGTTACCCTGCAGCGTAGAGAGAACTGCCAGGGGAATGCGTGGCGGGATATACGGAAGTCTTCTACACCGATGGCACAAAAAGAGAACAGGGTTGTGGAGCCGGAGTCTACCTCTCGAATTAAAACGAGTAGTGGGCTTCCTTTGGGACAATATGCAACGGTTTTTTCAAGCCGAAGTTTATGCGATCCTAAGGGCGACAAACTTGGTGATTGACGAGCGGTTGAAGGGCAGGCGCATCGCAATCTGCAGTGATAGCCAAGCTGCATTGAGGGCGTTGAGCAGTCCTTTGATCACCTGAAATATCATTCAGGAATGCAGAAACCGTTTGAACTCTATCTCTAGGTTCAATACGGTGGAACTCTGGTTATGTGGTCACTGTGGCGTAGAGGCAAATGAAATCTCGGGTGCTTTTACGAAAGAGGGGTTAACCTCGCCCACGCCGAACCCGGAACCAGCAATTGGAGTAGCAGCAGCAAGCAAGCAAGCAACAAGCTTTCCACAATGACAGGTGGCAGAGCCTAAATGCTACTGGACACAACAAACTTTTCCTGCCACAACCGAACATGCCTACCGCAAAGTCTATCCTGTCGAAAAGCAGGAGGACTTGCAGGAGTATTTTGGGCATTCTGACAGGTCATGATTCACCAGCTATGTTCAAGAAGATACGTGTCCCCGCTGTAATGAGGAAGCGGAATCCCCGGAGCATTTCCTATGTGTACTTTAATGTAATGTAATGTAATGTACTTTAATGAATCCGGAATATTCCGTTGGATGGAGGTGGCGAGTATAATGGGCCAACACAGCTTGAGTGCTCAGAAGCTGTAACTTCTCCCCCACCACACACACACACACACATACACACACACGCATGTATAAATGGAAAAACGTCCATAGAGAGTTACCCACATAAGAGGAACGCAAACCCTTCATATCTGAAGCGCCTAGCTTCTGGGATTCCGACTTGTTTTTAACTTACTTCCTATTACATTTCTTACTCTCAACTCCTCTCTAGCCACGTAAAACTTTTTTAGACAGAAGGGGCATCCTCCAATATAATGGCCTGAGGATGTCAATGCAGGGAGGAACCTGAAATTGTTGAGAAAATAAAAAAAACAATTTGTCCAGTAATGACAATTTGCTCCTGAAGTGCCTTATTTCGTCATAATCGGCTATCAAATGGTATCACACTTGTGTAACATAGCCGCATTGAGAGCAAGCTAGGTAATGTAAAAATTAGCGTTGACCGCCCAATTTAATTTTTTGAGAGGGGCATGAAATCCAGTTTGAGACATTTTTTTTAAAGAGAACTGGCAAACAAACAGACATTCCGGTATTAGTTATATTTAGAGGAAGCAATGATTAAGCGGGTAGAGTCTCAACGGCATTAAGTGTAGTGATAATGAAACGCAGTCTCGGTGAAAATAAAAGTGGAAAGGGAACAGAGGTAACAATAATAATAAAGCAACTGGGTGGACGCCATGCACTCCACATAGGACGCAAGAGGACAGATACATACATGGTAGAATTATTGGACATTTATGGCATTTCATTAATAGGTATCACAGTTTCAATGCCCAAAGATACAAAAACAAATGAATCAAATCGTTAACATCTACCAATTAAATAAAAAAAAAATCATTGACCTTTAGGCTCAATTACTTGACGACACAAGATCCATACAACATTGTAGGAAGGGTGGAGTGGAAATTCCTGTCAACTATTAAAAAAATGCATTTATGGGAAAGGGAAGTATGCACTGCAATTGAATCTACCAACGCAAATATTTTGCATTCGTTGCACGTTGCCTCTTTTGCATAAATCCCTTCAACTCGACGAACGACGTAACGAAAACGATACCTTTTTAAAAATGTTACCGTCCCAGCGTGAAATAGATTCGGATGTCCTTCAATTCGATCGAAATTGAATTCGAACATTTCAGGCTCATGAATCGGTCTCAATCACGTTAAACTGATACCGGAAGCCGACATATGTTCGTGTTCAAACTGCTCCTAAATAATACGAGAAATGTAAAAAGCCCTCTGGCAAGCAGACATCTTTCATTTCCGCCCTTCCGTTGAGTATAATACATTTTTGTCCATTTTTTCCCAACATGAATGTATGCTTACTTCTCTGCAAAGTCAATAAAGCCAAAAAACAAAATCGAAACTTTAATTGTACATAAATCTCATCTGTTATGGCATCCAGAATAGCGCGAAAGTGGGCTAGTATGTGCCACTGTCATGATGGCAGTTCCGGGGATTGTGCTTCAACTATTATTTTCACCAGAGTGACCAGCAAGGTCAGTTCGCCAGGAATCAGGATTCTGTACAAATTTGTTCTCATGAAAAATACCATTTCCATTCTATATTTATCGAAGCCCCAAAATAATAATGCGTTCGATACAGTGAATCTAGGGCTACTCAGACAGGGTATTATATTTTTCGACTCCACAGAGATTTGCCTTAACATGTACATATATGTTAACATACAGTTTGGTACAATTTGTTTTCTGCTCTGGTAATTTTTACCTTTTCTTTGAATGCAAATTAAGTTCAGGCTCCTAAGGAAGCAAGACAATGCTATTTGAGCTATCCAAAATGAACCACATTGCTCATTGAAATTTTCCACTTTCTTAGAACAATACGATTATATTGGTGAGAGGGCCAGGCTTTGTGTATTCCACTTCAATTTGTTTTGAACTGAAATTAACTGTTAATTACGTCTTGGCGACTTCGACCAATTTCACTTTAAATGGATTTGAAATCACCTAACAATCTACAATAGGGCAGTAACGACAGTGTGTGCTTGTCGTTTTCAATCATGCACAGTAAATCTTTCTTTTAGGCAAAATGAGACTGGAGAACCGTCCAGATTCAGCTAGAGTAGCTTAACAGAATCCTCCTCGGTTGAATGGCATTCCGCTAGTTATTACGAGATTATAAGTGGGGTGCTTGGAAAATGCCCCCTTTCAAACACCATTACACAAAATGGAGTATTTTATTTCTGTATCCCGTCAGCAATGCATAGAGCCCAGACATCCTACAAACAACCGAAACTGATTGAATGTTATCGCCTAGACGGACCAACGGCCTCGCTGCCAAGAGACAAACTTTGATTACTTTATCTGATAACCCTTGGTTTATAGGATGTCCGTGATTTTATCTTGTATCTATAATGAAAACAATGTATTTATAGCACCTTGAATCGTATTCAGCTGCAAGTGAGGGTGCGTGACGAAAATTTGTGAACAGCATCACTGTGTATTTTGGCAGGTCAAAATGTTGGCTAGAATTAGCCTAGATTGTTTTCGATGTGATCATATTGTATTACCCGTGATTTCCCAGCATGCAGATCACTTGGTTTTCTTGTCCTATATCGAACTGATGAGAAGAATGCAAGATCCTACCTACTTAAAATATACAAGGGTTTTGGTGGTAGTGACTGGCTAATGGGAAAATCCATTGAAAACTCCCCGCAAATCCAGTACATATGCAGATGATGTATTTCCACATAGTTTGAACCAGATCTTATGAAAATCCAGGACATCTTATTAGCCAAAAGGGACCTGTAGCCGACGATATTATCGGAGCTACAACTATGCTCTTGAGACGCCTAATTTCTTCGATTTCCTGAGTCAGTAACTCATGGTTTACCCTCTTCTCTACTTATTTCCGTTCAACGTTGCTGTTATCGGAGGCAGAATTATCAATTAATCAATACGCGGAGCGAACCGTCCTGTCAACTAATAGCACGTCAGGCTTGTTGTGTACTACATGAGGATCAGTTATAATGTGGCGATCCCAACGAGTGTTGTCAGAAATTATGGTATTAGAAAATGTAGCAAAAGGATACTAAGTGGTAATTTTATAATATGTGAGCGTATTTAGGTTCATATAAACACATTTGAAAAGGGGGAGGAAGTGTTCATATCAACATGTATGAGAAGCTACAATGAGAAGATACAAGGCATTTATTCCTAAGCAATACAGATACCACAAGGAAGGCAAAGAAAGTGACCATTATCGAGTGCAAGAATTTGAATTTGAATGTTATCTACCCAATTACAACTGTAAAACAACAATCGATTTAGAAAGGTATTGCATCACACCGGGGAAATTTTGTTCCTAGCTTCTTAGAATGCCTTCATGAAATCATCTTTGGAGATGTGCCATGCATCGACTTGGTTAAGATTGTCGATTAAGGAAGTATATAGAGTCGCCGTGGGACATTATACCATTCTCGTACCGAGAAGGAAATGTGCTTGGGGTTGTTGTGGTACTGGAAGACAAACAGTAGCACTAGGCCTAAGGTGGCGTTTTGTAGCAAGTTAAAATACAGTTGTCCGGATAGCTGAGTGGTTAGAGCGCAAGGCTGTCGTACGGAAGGTCGCGGTTCAAATCTCACTGGTGGCAGTGGAATTTGTATCGTGATTTGACGTCGGATACCAGTCGACTCAGCTGTGAATGAGTACCTGAGTCAAATCAGGGTAATAATCTCGGGCGAGCGCAATGCTGACCACATTGCCTCCTAGTGTACCGTTACGGTCTTGAATGAACTGCTCTAACACACTTCAAGGCCCTGATCCAACATGGATTATTGCGCCAACGATTATTATTATTATTATTAAAATACAGCACATCTTTCATCATTTGGAAGCCTCAATTGATTCCCACCACTATTCTTGAGGGTTGCTTGTAAGGTTTGAGTTTGGGGCTCCTTATTGGCTTACCTACAAAATCCTGATCCGGCCATTAAGTTATTCGTCAAAACGTGATATTGCGCAATATTAACTTCATTTGGGTAAAAAGTACTGAAAAATGACAAAAAGTACTGAAATACTGATTATTTCCAAACGCTGGCGTCATAAGATTGCAGCCAGACATGAGATGATCCAACGAACCACTCTAACTGCAACATTCCCAATGCTTAAAGCAATGCGCTTATTTTATTCTTCCACCAGCTTCACTCGTAGTAGGAACTCGAGCGGCTGAACATCCTTCAGGTCACTAACTCTTGGGGTTTCTCGCAGAATTCCTAGATACTTGTGGGGTTCATCAATGTTATGACCGTATTGCGTGCAGTTTCGCTTGGTATTTTGCTTTTATTTACCTTCCGAGTTTTTACAATCTCGGCAGATTCGAGAGTTTGCCTAATACAAGGAGCTCTGGCGGTGGCAGCAGTTGATAGATTATTAAGAGAATCCATTGAGAAGTCACCACAACTTCGAGCACGTATGCAGGGCGATGTATTTTTGTGTGGTCCGAACTAGACTGTATGAGAGTCCCAGGTCATTCAGGGAAGCCGTAAGGGATTTGAAAAAAATACCTACAGCTGACAATATGTGGGAATTCCATCCACTTCCGGAGACGTAAAATTTCTTTGATTTTCCCCGAAACGGCTGAAGCTATTGTCACGATATATATATAACCATCTGCTCTATAAATCCCTTTAGATATAACATATTGCCCGGTTCCCTTTTAAGTTTGAGGGTAACTCGCCATACATGCGAAAAGGATTTCAAATTTCTTTGGGATATGGCTAATGCCCACCCGTGGATAAAAGTGGGAAGGCTACCCTGAAATCAAACCTAATATGGAAGACCAGAAAGAAAGGTTCTTTTGGTTGCAAGGCTTTGGATCCTACTTTTGCTTCTAATTCTACAAGAGATAATAGTGGAGAGGAAATAAGCTCCCCAGCGGATTCCTCTCTTAAGAGCTCCAAGCTTGAAAGTTCACCAGGAAGGACAACGTTACGCATCAGTAGTTAGTCATCGCGGAACTCGGAAAGGAAAACAAAAAATCCCTGGATAGACATGAATGCTGCTGTTATAAAAGGCAATCGTCGAACGCATCATGGAATCACGTTTCAATCACTGTAAAAGCGCATAAATGAACTCTGTATCAGTGCTATGACGCGAGGCATTAAATTTTCCTATATTAGGGCAGTAGAAGAGAAAAACACACCATCATCATTTGGAAAAGTCATGAAAGAAATGCGAGTGAGACCTCCTCAAAGGTAGGCAAGAATGGAGGGAAATGGAGTAGGGCAGAATTAGTAAGCCCCATAGGACCCACCTAGCGGTCAAGCAGAAAAAACCTATTTGCCGAAGAAAGCAGAACCGCACATTTCCAAAAAGAAGATATGTCTTATGCCGACAACCTCCAGAAAGTCAAATCCAACCCGGAATCAATAGACTTGGACAATAATAGGGGTCGTATCAGGAATACGCAGAAAAAGAATCTGGTGAATGAAAATAAACAACTCCACCGAAAACACAGCGGATAGTTTTCGTTGCTAAGTGGAGAAGATACAGAGAAGAAGAAGCAAGTAGAACTAAGAACTTGAAAGCAAGGAATAGTAGTAGAATCTAAACGAGGTTACATCACGAGAGGATGTCTGCGTTTCACGAAGGGAACAACACAATCTCACAACTTCATGTTACAGGTGGTGGCAGGTGTCCCACATATAAGAGAGAGCTGAATGGTAGGATTAATGAAGTTGATACAAATCAACCTCAATCATTGCGAGGCAGGTGAATAGCTGGCCGCACAACCCATTCGAAAGTCAAATGTGGACATGACGGTAATCTGCGAACCTGACCAAAATTATAGTAGCCCTATGTGGGTGGTAGACTTATTTGAGGACGCAGCAACATGGACATACGGAAGGCCTGTCATGCAAAAGACAATGGCATTTCCTCCCAGTGCAACATAAACGTAATATCCTCATAGACGGCTGGGTGTCGGCCACTAAATACCACATCCTTAAAGTTATTGCTGGCAGTTTTTGCGCATGAACATTGCACAAATCCTGTCCGAAACCTTTGAGTGCTGAGCATTGTACTAGTCAACGTTGGATGCATGCCCACTTTCCGAGGCTAAGGACTAGGCTCGATTGATGGTTTGACTTAGTTCAGCACCTCCTTCGAGAGAAGGTCGGTCTGGAGGGTGAGTTAGCACTACATGCACAATGACAACCAAGCTTTCTCGACATTAGAAACGGAGGAGGCAACATTAGGTTGGCCAATTGAATTTTCAAGGGGGATACATTTCTGTCGGCTTGTGAAGTAGGTCATAACCTGAAAGGAATGGTGCTGGAAAAGGTCAGTCAGCTATGTCTGGGGGTACCTGACATATACGACCACTTAAATGCCGCAGCGTTTCCAAAGTAGGTAGCCACGCTGGCTGTCGCTGCTAAGGTCATCTTACCTACAAGCGAGGAAACTTTGCCAGAGGACAAGGTTGAAGCCAGAACATCGGGAGATCGAGAATACTGTGATCATCGAAAAAGCCTAAAGGAGGTCATAGGGTAAGCGGAATTGCTACAGGTAGCTGAACCTCGAGGCCAATACGAACTCATTGAGCGCTGCTTACAAGGTAGTAGTAAGATGCGTGGGGAAAAAATCACCCCCAGAGACGTGCCTACAACTCTTGTTCAAAATGATTACAACTGTTTTCCCTCAACAGAAAGAAAGTGACCAGAGTTCAACAAAATATATTCTCAATCCTTAAATTTAAACCATGCATCCTATCAAAGTATGGTTACAAATGGTTAAATTAGACCTGACGGGCAAAAAGACGGAGGCAATCCTTATTTTTCCCTGTTCGCAATCACGAGGTTGTTTTAAAATCAGTCATTGGATACCTGGAAGTGATAATCAATGCCAAGCTGTGGTTCAAATGGCATCTGGACTATACACGAGAAAAGGCAGCTAAGGCTAGTTTATCCCTAGCAAGGATGATGCCTAATATGGGGGACCAGAATATAGTCGTCGGTTGCTTATCGCAGGGCTGGTGAGATCTGTCCTGCTATATGCAGCTCCCATTTGTGCAGGAGCACCTAGACACTATGGTGAACCAGCGTAGGGTGAGCTCGGCATACCGGCCAATCGTGGAGTGGCGCTGTTGAATTTGTGGGCCGACCGTTATCACCATTTTAGGCATCTTTTAGGTCGTTGGGATACCTCTGCTTTTAGTTGACTTCGGTCAACTTGTGTGGTGTTTTGGCCATTGCCGAATGACAGACCTCAATACCATGGACCTGGCGGGCCAAAGGGTTCTTCACTCTAGATCTTTAACACTGAAAACGATATGTAAGGTCTTAGGCAATTACATTATAGAACATTTTTACCGAGCAGGATAATCAAATTTTCCTGCGTTTGTGCAGGGATGAGTTTAACCGGGAGTTAGGAGGAGCGGAACCTCAGATTAAAGATAAAACTATTACGGTAATTCTTTTTTAAGGTTTTGTGTGAAACAAAACCTTATTAGAATCGAGACGGTGTCTGTCTGTCCGTCTGTAATTTTTTTTTTTTTTTTTTGAGGAGGTGGAAATCTTCAAAAGACACTGGTCTGGACACACGAGCGTGTTGGATTTTTACCCACTAAAACCACCCCCGACTCCCTCCCTGCCCAGCGGAACCACCATAAGGTATTACATCACGGGGCGGAGTCAGCTCACTCTAGCTTAATCTCATTTCTTCTATACGCGGCGCACGTGACCGTTTTTCTCCTTTCCTCTGCCTTTCGCGAATTGATGCGATCATGGAGTTGACCGCATCCCAATTCTCTTGATGTGCTAGCATTTTCGGCACCAGATTTTCTGGTACCAGCACCTCTCCTAGAGTCTCCTCTAGGTTCCTCCTTTCTTCCACAAATCTCGGACAGTGGAAGAATACATGCTCTGGGTCCTCTGGGACTCCATCGTAATTTGGACAGTCGGGTGAGGTCTCCAATTTAAACCTGTGAAGGTATTGGAGATATCCTCCATGTCCCGTGAGAAACTGGGTGAGATTATAATTAATCTCACCGTGTCGTCTCTCCAACCACTCCTTGATGGCAGGAATGAGTCTGTGAGTCCACCGACCCTTTCCCGAGCGTTCCCACCGCTCTTGCCATCTATTTATGGATCTCTCCCTCTCAGCCTTCTTCGTCTGCAATAAGGGAGAGATTGGCTTCGCATGGTATCGGCATCATTCCAGAGATGACGAATGCTGCATCATTTGAGACAGTCCTGACGGCAGAGCATACCCTCAGAGCTGTCCTCCTGTAGACTGCATTCAGTTTGCTAGTGTTAACTGACATCCGCAACGCCTCGCTCCAAACTGGGGTCGCATAGAGCATGATTGAGGTCACCACCCTGGCTATAAGCAACCTAGAGGTATGCCGTGGCCCTCCCACGTTCGGCATCATCCTGGCCAGAGCCATACTGGCAGTGGATGATTTATCAAAAACATACTGTACGTGTTGCTTATAGCTGAGCTTCCTGTCTATCACCACCCCCAAGTATTTGATGGCCGGCTTGGAAGTGATGATATGATTCCCGACTCTAACACAGGCGTAATTTCTCTTCCGGCGCTTCGTGATGAGGACCGCTTCCGTTTTTTCCTCCGCAAGCGTCAGACCAGAGCTCTCCAACCAGCATTTGACAGCACTGATTGCCTCGCTTGAGTATAACTCAGCATCTTCAAGATGCTTTGCGACAACAACCAGTGCAATGTCGTCAGCGTAACCCACCACTGTGGCTTCCTCCGGAAGCTTTGTTGTACATGATGTTCCACAGTAGTGGGCCCAATACGGAGCCCTGCGGGACACCCGCGGAAACGACGTACTCCTGCGGTCCGTCATCAGTGTCGTACCAGAGCCTCCTTTCAGTTAAATAGCTATCGACAATTGCGGCGAGGTAGGCGGGAATACCAACCTTCGCTAGGGATTTCCGGATTAGATTCCAATTAGCCGAATTGAATGCATTTTTCACGTCCAGGGTTACTACCACGCAATATTTGCTGGTACTACCCTTTCCGCGGATTGCATCTTCGGCCAAGCCAGTAACCAATTTGATGGCATCAATGGTTGATCTGGCTTTACGGAATCCATACTGCCGATCTGAAAGGCCGCCTTGGCTCTCAACTACTGGGAGTAATCTATTATAGATTACCCGCTCTAGCATTTTCCCCACCGTGTCCAAAAGACATATGGGTCGGTATGAGGATGGTTCACCTGGTGGTTTACCAGGCTTAGGCAGAAGCACCAACTTCTGCCGCTTCCATACCGCTGAAAATATTCCCTCGGACATGCACGCTTCTGTCCGTTTGTCTGTCTGTCTGTCTGTCTGTCACACCCGATTTATTCGGAAACGGCTGGACCGATTGTCACGAAAATTGGTGAGAGTATGTAATCTGGTGATCCCTTTACATGCAGTAAGTGGCGCCATCTTGTGTTAAGTTTAAGGGGGGGGGGCTCCCCATACATGTGAATGGAGGGTGCAAATTTTTTTTCACAGTATGTAGTATGTGTGGGGTATCAAATGAAAGGTCTCAATTAGTACTTTTCGAAACTCGTGCAATATTTGATATTGGGTGAAACATGGAGGAGTGAGCGCTCAAAATATGACCCCCAAAAAGTGTAACAGGTCTCGTTCTCAGAACCTATCCAACCGAAAAATCTGAAGAAAATCACAGTGGCGCATCTCTACGAAATCCTCAAAGGCCTCAAAATATATCCGGTTCCGATATCTGCACAAATAAAGTTAATAATAGTATATTTCCACATTTTAGAAATTTACCCGGCACCCCTCTTATGTTCATTCCAGAAGTACAAAATTCGGCATGCGTGTAATGAAGAGCATAATGCACAAGTTTGAAGAAAATCCAATTATTATTAATAAAGTTATAGGAGGTGAAACTTTACAATTTTTTGTGAATTTCGTGCACTCTACAACCTGCATGACGTCATCATCACATATCAATTCGTCAATACCACAACGAAATAAGTGCTTGTGAATTGGGTCGCAGAGAATTTTGTTTTAGTTTTTTTAGTTATTTGCGAACCAGACATGTGTGCATGTAGGTATATAATATATGCGTGCTAATGAACTTTGCGGGTAGTGCCTAATTCAAATAGATATAAGAAGTAAATCCGAAATATGGGTGCGATCAATTTATATACGTGCATATATGTGTACAGTATTCGGAAATAGGCAGTTTGTTTGTTTAGGGTGAGCGTAATATCTATGGCTGTAATATGTACGTATGTGCCGTAGTTTGGAAAAATATGAAGGATTATGTTGGATTTGTAGCTAAGTACGGATAGAAAAATATGCGTTGAAATTTCTTACATAAGATGAACACAAAACCTTTATATCCGAAGCGCGAGCTTTCGGTATTCCGACTTGTTTTCTATTATTAGGATGAATTCCTACTGAAAATAGTATATAAAATAATAAAATGTGGGGAAATAATAAATAATATATACAATATACATGTTTGAGTAAATCAAAATGAAAACTAATACAAAAGAAAAACCAGGAAAGGTAACTAAATCCAAAGAAGTGAATTAAATGTCATACACTATGAGCATGAATAATTTTACTTAAAGGAGATTTTCTTGAAGAGGTATTTATATATACATAGTTATAGGGGATTATTAAACCTGGAAAAGGTTCAGTAGCAATACAATGTATTCATGATGTCCCAAGAAAGTGAATTTCATACTAATTTAATAATTAATTCTATGGTACCAGTACCGCCTTGAGCTCCAAATAAACATGCATCCATATCGATCACGTCAAATAATTCAGCGCCAATACTCTGCTTATATACTTGCCGATAAAAACTTCTGCTTAGAAGGCGAGGATGAGTTTAAAGCTGAAAGCCACTTTATAACACGGCTCACCCGGATTTACATATTTTTACTTCAGGTTCAACAACGGCTACCTGGTTTTGAAGCTTGAGATCAGGATCAACCATCAAAATGGGGTGTTTACTGCAATGGAGTCCAGGTACTTAAACCGTTCGAGTTGCACTTAGCAGGCAAGTGGCACTAGTGCTGTGAGCTCTGCAGATATTTTTAAGGTTTTGTGTGAAACAAAACCTTATTAGAATCGAGACGGTGTCTGTCTGTCCGTCTGTCTGTCTGTCTGTCTTTCTGTCTGTCTGTCACACCCGATTTATTCGGAAACGGCTAGACCGATTGTCACGAAAATTGGTAAGAGTATGTAATCTGATGATCCCTTTACATGCAGTAAGTGGCGCCATCTTGTCTTAAGTTTAAGGGGGGGCTCCCCATACATGTGAATGGAGGGTGCAAATTTTTTTTTCACAGAATGTAGCCAAGTAGGGTATCAAAAGGTCTCAATTAGTACTTTTCGAATCTGGTTCAATATTTGATATTAGATGAAACATAGGGGAGTGAGGGATGAAAATATGACCCACAAAAAGTGTAACAGGTCTCGTTCTCAGAACCTATCCACCCGAAAAATCTGAAAAAAATCACAGTGATGCATCTCTACGAAATCTAGGCCTCAAAATATATCCGGTTCCGATATCTGCACAAATAAAGTTAATAATAGTATATTTCCACATTTTAGAAATTTACCCGTCACCCCCCCTTATGTTCATCTCAGAAGTACAAAATTTGGCATGCGTATAATGAAGAATATAATGCACAGTTTGGTCAAGTTTGAAGAAAATCCAACTATTATTAACAAAGTTATAGGAGGTGAAACTTTACAAATTTTTGTGAATTTCGTGCACTCTACAACCTGCATGACGTCATCATCACATATCAATTCGTCAATACCACAACGAAATAAGTTCTTGTGAATTGGGTCGCAGAGAATTATTTTGTTTTAGTTTTTTTAGTTATTTGTCAAGCAGACATGTGTGTATGTAGGTATAAGTTAACCCGAACGGAAATGCTGCACGCGCAAACACACCTGTGTCAGCACCACATCCAAAAGCGACGTCTGCAACTATTGGGGTCATCGGTGCAATCGATGAAATCGCATGATTGCACATTAGGCAAAATCATATTAATTTCTTTTATATTTCAAAAAATTGTAGTTAGTTGTAATTAGAATGCCAAACAGGCATGAAGTAATAAATTGTTTTTTTAATATAACTACCCGATATTTTTATTAACTGGCGCCCGAGCAGGGACCGCTTCGCACGTGTGATTTTTTTGATAAGTCTTATCCTTAGAATCTCTAGTAACTTCGTTACATTATCGCAAAGTTTCCGCGAATTTTAAAACGATACGCGATAACCAAGTAATCGTTTCCGTGTAAACGCGAATGAAAAGTTTCGGAGTGGAAAAGATAAAACCGGAATTAACCAAAATTTCGAAGCACGCGTGTTTTTCCTGATTTAGCCCCAAGTAGCCTTTGAATAACCAAAGGAGGCAAAAAGGACAATCGCTGATTAAGGATCCGAAGCAGTTCACCATAAAATTCGAACAAAACAAAATTTCATCCGATATGAAAGCAAGAGCGTTCTTAATGTAAGTAATTACAAATTATTATTGTAAAATTACGCCAAATTGATTTCTCTAAAAAAGCTAACCAGATTCAATTAGAATAAATTCAAAGTTTTAAAGGTTCAATTAAGAATTGTATGTTTTGTTTTACCTTATATTCATTTATTAAAGCTATTGCATTATTGTTACTAAATTGTCTTTTATATGCAAAAATATTTAATTTATTTTAATTCAAAAGAAAAATACTCAAAAAGCGAATCGTTTGAATTGACATAATCAAAAGTGAAATAATTAAAAGCGATTGAATTCAGGAAGTGAATAGTGAATATCTGCAATCTTTTTGAATTTATCGGGAAAGGTGATCTTTTAGTTATTCAAAAATGTCGAATCCTCATAATTTGATTCAACCACCGCGATTAAATCTCGATGGCCTTGCTGATGCTTTGCCCACTTTAGAACCACCGGTTAATGGCAATCATAATGAGTCTAATAATGCTCCGAACTACGAACTGCTCCAAACTATTTCCCGAGTAGTTGAGGAAACTCTCCGTACTCAAGGGAGACAAATGTTTAGTGCATTATTGAATCCCGCATCTGACATTGGAGATGAAGTAGACGTACCAGTTAATATCAGTAATAATGAGAATCTGTCCGAAATGGATAGAATTCCTGACGTCATTAAGAGCTTGAGGACATTTTCTGGGGAACCAGGTGAATTCAGCTCATGGCGAAAGAGCGTTGATAGAATCCTTCATATTTATGACCATCTAAGAGGCACGCCGAAATATTACGGTATACTATCGGTTATAAGAAACAAAATTGTAGGTAACGCAGATATAGCATTAGAATCGTACAATACCCCTCTGAATTGGACTAAAATCTCCAAATGTTTAAATCTGCATTACGCGGATAAAAGAGATCTTGGTACCTTAGAGTACCAGATGACAACCTTAGTCCAAGGTGCGAATACCGTTTCCCAATTCTATCAAGAAGTGTATAATCACCTATCTCTTATACTTAACAAATTAGGGTCGATTGAAATGAGTCAGGACGCGATGAATAGCATGACTCAATCGTACCGCGAAAAAGCACTTGATACGTTTATCAGAGGACTAAAAGGTGATTTGCCACGGTTGCTTAGCATTCGCGAACCGGCAGACCTACCGCAGGCCTTACATTTGTGTTTCAAACTTCAAAACATGGATTATCGTGCCCAATACGCGAATAATTCCAGCACCAATCCACGGAAGGTTCTCCATAATACTCCACCTCTTGTTCCACCACGTAGAATGATGTCTATTCCTTCTAGACAGGCACCAATACCAGCCCCTAGGCGCGATTTTCATCCACAATTGGTCCATAATCCTCAAGTGCCACAGAGACCACGATTCTACTCACAAGGTTACCAACAACCCCAACATGAGGCTCCCCAAAATAAGTTACCTCCTCCTCGACCACCACGAGGATCAGTACCTATGGATGTTGACCAATCCATCAGGTCTCACGCCATAAATTATGCCAATAGACCCCAAAACCAACGTTGGCTACCAAAACGTCCCCAACAAGCCTCCCAGAGGCATCACCCTCCGCCTAAGATACAAAGAGTGTACTACACAGAACCTGATGAAACCAATGATGTTACAGAGGAACAATACGAACAAGACATGAACCAAGAGGACCTTAATTATGACCAGACCCTAACTGACTATGTGGACACTAGTGACGAACCAAGTATCGACCAATCCGAACAGCTGGACGATATCTATTTTTTAGATTAACACGCTCTTCACTCCCATATTTCGAGCATGTAGTACGAAGTGGAGAGCGTCTCAGATTTCTTGTGGACACAGGGTCTAACAAAAATTATATACAGCCTAGACACATCCGAAACCATATACCAAACAACAGAGCTTTCTACGCTAACTCCGTAGGAGGTAGCATCGAAATTACGCATCATGCATTTGTAAACTTATTTGGCCCTGATGCAACGAAAATTCAATTTTTTATCCTTCCAAGTTTGATTTCATTCGATGGTATAATTGGTAACGACACCCTTAAACAAATGAAAGCTATCATTCACACAGACGGAAACTATATGACACTTCACTCTAACTTACACATTCCTTTGAAACAGCATATCTCAGAGACTGTTAACAGCATTAACATCAGAACAACACATCTAAGCCAGGAGCAATCGTGTAGGTTAAAGTTAATCCTTAAGAATTGCTCGAAACTACTCACAGAACCCGACGAAAAGTTAACGTATACTAGCACAGTAAAGGGAGAGGTACGTACGAAGACCGACGACCCTGTATACTCCAGGTCATATCCCTACCCAATGGCCTTGAAAGGAGAAGTTGAGAAAGAAGTAAACAAGCTTCTCAAAGATGGAATAATAAGACCCTCCAAATCCGCTTATAATTCACCAGTTTGGATCGTTCCTAAAAAGCAAGACGCATCCGGTGAGAAAAAGTATCGAATGGTAATAGATTATCGCAAGCTCAACACGGTTACTATCCCAGAGAGATACCCCATTCCCGAAATAAGTGAAATTTTAGCGAATTTGGGCAAAAACAAATTTTTCTCTATAATCGACCTGAAGAGTGGATTCCACCAAATCCCACTCAAGGAGCGCGACATACCAAAAACGGCTTTTTCCATTAACAACGGTAAATTCGAGTTTACCCGTCTTCCGTTTGGGTTGAAGAATGCTCCGTCCATTTTTCAGAGAACCCTCGATGATATTCTCCGAGAGCACATAGGGGTGTGCTGTTACGTTTACATTGATGATATTATCATCTTTGGAAGAAACGAAGAAGAACACTTTAGTAATCTTGAAAAAGTGTTGAAAACCTTAGAAGCCTCCAACATGAAAATCCAGTCGGATAAATGCGAATTTATGAAAACGGACATAGAATTCTTAGGATTCGTAGTAAGTAAGGATGGTATCAAAACTAACCCTCAAAAGGTCCAGGCAATTGCGAATATGGCAGTACCTAAAACATTGAAAGATCTTCGATCATTTTTAGGAATGTCAGGATATTATCGACGTTTTATTCAGGATTATGCAAAAATTGCAAAACCCCTAACGTCTCTTTTAAGAGGGGTAGACGGACGAGCGTCCAAAAATCAATCCAAAAACAAAATCGTTCACCTCGACTCTAAAGCCTTAAATGCTTTTAATAATCTAAAAAATTGTCTTGTGTCTAAAGAAGTAGTACTGACTCATCCGAATTTTGAAAAGGAATTTCATTTAACAACAGACGCTTCTGACTACGCCATTGGTGCAGTACTCTCTCAGGATAAAAAACCCATCGTCTTCCTTTCCAGAACATTAACAAACACCGAAGAAAACTATGCTACCAATGACAAAGAGATGCTTGCCATTATATGGGCACTGACCTCATTGCGAAGCTACCTTTATGGTTCTCGAAAGATTAAAATATACACTGACCATCAACCACTTACCTATGCTCTTAGCAATAAGAACACTAACAGTAAGATGAAAAGATGGAAAGCCATCCTAGAGGAATACAACTACGAGCTAGAGTACAAGCCGGGTAGAGCTAACGTTGTCGCAGACTCGCTTTCGCGGCCTCCTAAATCAACCCTAATCAATTCCCTTACCCCTACAGAACATAGTGATGAGAGCTCGTCACACAACCTCATCCCTACTGTCGAGTCACCCATTAATGCATTCAGGAATCAAATTATTTTAAAATTCGGCAATGAAGACAGCTACCAGCTACAAAACCCTTTTCCAAATTATTCGAGACACATATTTATCAAGGCGCAATATTCAAATAATGAATTAATAAGTATCTTCAAGCGTTACCTCAATCCTAACACCATAAATGGTCTTCTAACTGCCGAAGAGAATATGGGCCGCATCCAAGAAATTTACCCTGAACATTTCAGTAGCTACCGAATACGCTATACGCAGAAATTTGTCGAGGACGTCTCTAACGAGGCCGAGCAAGAAGAGAGAATACTACAGGTACATAAACGAGCGCACCGCAATGCCGAGGAAAATCGGTTACAGCTATTAGAGCATTTCTATTTTCCGAGAATGTCGGCAAAAATAAAAAGCATAGTAAAACGATGTTGTACTTGCAAAGTAAATAAATACGACCGACACCCTAATAAACCCTTACTAAACGCTACTCCTATCCCCGCATACGCAGGTCATACAATTCATATCGATCTCTTTAGCACTGAGGGACATAGAGTTCTAACTGCCGTCGATAAATTTTCTAAATTTGCCCAGGCTAAAATAATTGCTTCAAAATCCATCGAGGATATTAAACAACCCCTTACAGACTTACTTTTCTTTTACTGTGTGCCAGAAATCGTTGTCATCGACAATGAAGGAGCGCTTAGGTCCGCCTCCATAACCTCCTTATTAGAAGATGACCTTAAAATCCGAATCTATAAGACTCCCCCTTATAAAAGTGAGATAAATGGCCAAGTTGAACGCTGGCACAGTACGCTTACTGAGATTATGCGATGCCTAAAGGAAGAAGGACCACCTAGATCCTTCGAAAATCTCTTGCAGCGTGCTGTTTACGAATACAACCTTACTATTCACTCAACTACGGGAAAAAAACCAGTTGAGCTACATTTCGGCCGAACTCCAAGAATAGACCCAGACGAATTAGAACGAATTCGGCTATCAAATATTGAGAAATTAAGACAGAAACAACAGACGGACATAAAAAACCACAATAAGACGAGACAGCCCACTAAGCAATACGAAACTGGAGAAACTATCTACGTAAAACAAAACAAAAGAAAAGGATCAAAATTGACAGCACGATACAAACAAGAAATTGTTAAAGAAAACAATAATACAACTGTTTTAACTGAATCTGGAAAAATCATACATAAAAGCCACATACGTAACTAGTCTTCCCTTTTCAGGATCTTACCCTACTTGGTAAACGGCAAAATTGAGATTTTGGACTTCTCGAACTCCCAAATCGTCTTGTTTCACACAGGAAGAGCAAAAATACAAGACGGAAATTTTAAATTGATCCACACTATCAACATCGATCAATACGAGCGCTTCGTAACAGATATTGAACCTGTTCTTAATCTCCCAGAAGTCAGACACTATTCTTTCTCATCTCATTTATCTTACGAGCTCAAGCAAATTCAGGAATTTATTCGAAATTTAAAACCACGAAAAATTAAAAGGTCACTTGATTTTATCGGCAGTACTTGGAAATGGATTGCAGGTAATCCAGATCACGAGGACTTTGTCACTATAAAAGCAAAAATTAACAATATGTTAGAAAATAATAATAGACAGGTTCTAATCAATCAAATGTACACTGAAAGAATCAATAATATTACACAAATTGCAAACGAAATTCAGAAATTATTTAAGGAAAGCAACAAAACAAATTATGATATGATATTAGATGTTAAATTCAGATTGTCAATAATTAAAGAAGAATTGAAAAATATAAACCTAGCAATTCATTGGGCAAAATTAGGCGTCGTTAACTCAATTATTTTATCAAAAATAGAAATGAAATTAGCTACTGACATTTTAGATAAAGAATTTGTACCGTACTCCACAATAGAAGAAGCTTTAGATTTCGCGGAAGTAAAAATAATAACAAATTTGTCATGTTTACTGTACATTATAAATATTCCTTTGACGACTAAGCCTATCTATGAAACATTATTAATTAAAGCTGTAAAGAAAAAACATATTATCAATTTCATCGAATTTAGTAAAATTTTGAAAAATGACGAACAAATATTTGGCGTAATTGAAAACTGTAAAAATGTAAATTCTTTAACCATTTGTAAATCGGATGAAATTTTGGATATCTCAAACACCTCTTGCATACCAAACCTGATGAAAAGCCTTACAGCCACATGCAAGACAACCAGCAATGCGCACATACCAACCATTGAAGAGATTGCATCCGGTACCATTTTGCTGAACCAATTTACTGGTACAATCGAAGCTGAGCAGATAGCCCATAAACTAAACGGTACCTATTTAGTTAAAATCCATAACACGAGCTTAACGGTAAATGGAAGGACCTTTGTCAATCGCGATATAACAACGATGAATGTGCTACCTGCCATATTACAACCATCTCCAGAAGTTAACACTTACCAGGAAGTACTCTCACTACAAATGATGAAAACTCTCCATATAAACAACACCAGCGAGATTCAACTTATGCGTACCGAAACTAGCATCCATCGAATAACAACATACTCAACACTTACCATAATTGGCGTTTTTATCGCTTTCATCATTTCCTTCCAGTTATGCTTAAAATTCAAAACTAAGAATATCGTTTCAGAAATAAAGGTTAAGCAATCGACGGAACTACCATCACCGGTTCCGACATCATCGTCGTCTTCGAAATCCGATCCAGAACCGCCAACATCAATTCCAACATCAGATCCACGATCAGCAACTACCAAGGTCAGGTTCAACGACATACGATTCTTTTAGCGATTGGGGACTATCGCATTTAAAGCCGGGCGAGTTAACCCGAACGGAAATGCTGCACGCGCAAACACACCTGTGTCAGCACCACATCCAAAAGCGACGTCTGCAACTATTGGGGTCATCGGTGCAATCGATGAAATCGCATGATTGCACATTAGGCAAAATCATATTAATTTCTTTTATATTTCAAAAAATTGTAGTTAGTTGTAATTAGAATGCCAAACAGGCATGAAGTAATAAATTGTTTTTTTAATATAACTACCCGATATTTTTATTAACTTATATAATATATGCGTGGTAATGAACTTTGCGGGTAGTGCCTAATTCAGATATAAGACGTAAATCGGAAATATGGGTACGATAAATTTAGATACGTGCATATATGTGTACAGTATTCGGAAATAGGCAGTTTGTTTGTTTAGGGTGAGCGTAATATCTATGGCTGTAATATGTACGTATGTCTCGTAGTTTGGAAAAATATGAAGGATTATGTTGGATTTTTAGCTATATACGGATAGAAAAATGTGCGTTGAAATTTCTTACATAAGATGAACACAAAACCTTTATACCCGAAGCGCGAGCTTCCGGTATTTCGACTTGTTTTTTGATGCTGTAAAATTGTGTCGGATCCGAGGAATCGATTTTTTTCCATCAATTGCGTCTAGATATATAGTGTAGAATATTTGGGTAAAGTGATTTTCCAATACTCCGAGTCGTTCAGAAACTACAGTGTTAAACATTTAATGTATCGTATGTCAGGTTTATGCGAATCACGATAACGAAGCGCGAATTTGCTAGTCCGAACGACGTCCGAATGACTTTGCTAAACAAGGGAAAATTAAAGCCAAAGCCTCCTCTGTACTTTTTTTAAGTAACCGAAGGCTTTCAGATTAGGTATAGCAGATTAATGGTCAGTTTAGATTTCATGGTTAATAATCACATTGCATTTCCGGATCTAAAGGAAGCCTTTGACCGTATGCTCCACGAACTCATCTGGTATGCTCTACGACAACAATTAGTGCCAGAAGAACTAGTGCGATGGGTTCAACTGCTCTACCACGATTTGAAAAATAAAATTCGAAGTGTAGCGGGTGTACCAAAACCGCCCCGTGATTCTGTTAGTGTTCATCAAGGAAGCGCCCTCTCACCACTCCTCTTTGTTCTTGTTATGGGCACTGTCAGACGGGACATCCAACATTTTCCTAGCGTCTAATAACAAAAATTACCTGGAGGAACTTGTCCAAAAATGGAATGATTGCCATATGCAATACGGTTTCAGATTGAATATAAATTAAACACTTTTGACGACTAATTCGCATGAATTGTTATCATTATTAGCGGCAGTGACCTGTCCAGAACTCAGGGATTTATATATCTCGGGTCAATACTATCTGCCAATTGTGGACTGCATTATGAAATTGCATTAGCGTGGCGTTACACAACTGGTATTTTTTGTGATCAGCGTATCAACGAGCGTCTAAAACCGAAAATTTACCGCATTGTCGTCCGCTCAGTCTGAGTGCTGAGTTTTAGTCGAATATAGAAGACAATAGACGGTGTTTTGCGGCAATGGACACGAAGATGTTGCGTTGGACTTGTGGCGTGACACGCTGTGATTATCTACGAAATGAGGATATCCGCGATTGATATGGAGTTGCACCGATCGTGGAAAAATTGTGAGAGAGGCGTCTTTGATGGTATGGTCGCGTAATTCGCACTAACAAGAATTCACTTGCCAAGACTGGCCTGAACATCGAAATCGATGGTAAACGATCAAAAGGTCGTCCGAAACAATGTTGGCTTACTCCAAACTACAATTAGGACGAGTTTGGAGTAAGCTACTGGTCTATCAACTTTAGACTTAACTACAAACAGAAGGCAACATCTAACATTTTAGAAATGTTGGCTTGTTACACTGGATGGGGATGTGAAAACCTCGCGATTACATCCAGATTAGGCTTTTGATAAAACGAAGTGGCGAAAACGATCACGAGTCGAGCTAAATACGCTAGTAAACAGGACAAAGCCCCAAGAAAAAAAGTGGCATTCTATTATTTAAATCGAGTGCGACCATAGCCCAAAATATATCCCACGAAATTCTATGAAATTTTCACAACTTATTCAGAAGATGCTGCTACGATTGGAAAATTAAGACAATTGCGATCCATTGGGCCGTTTTTTTCCAGAGTTAAAAACATCAAACTTTTTTTTTTTTTTGAGAATGATGGGGTTCACATCAACTTAATGCCGGGCCAAATGGGGAGCAACTTACTCCCTCTTTGTTTGGTCCACGGACCCCTCGTTTAGGGCTTAGCATCCAAACTTTACAAAAAATGTCAGGCGATGACGGCTTTATGATTTCTTACATAAAAAAATTTAGCAAAGCACCTTTCAATATTTTTTAATAATCCTTGTTTGCGAACTGTGGTAAGTCTACACGTTAAAATGTCGTTTATTTTTTTTTCCCATTAAGGTGAACGCAGCGCTCTCCACCCGTGCATCCGAAAACACCACCACCTGGAGATAGGTGTATAAGTTGCTCTGTACTCCAAAAACGAACTATCATACCGGGCTAAAAAATGTTTAACTTATGTTCAATATATTAGTAAAAACATGGTGAAAAATCGCATTTGTATCTTTATCCAATTAAATGATCCCCTTACGTTTGAATTGGTGGGCTTATACGATCATTTCTATCATTGTAAGAAATGAATGGAAAATCGAAGAAAGCTTCTTAACGATCTTGCTTTTGTTCGCACCTTTCATATGATCAGCTTTTCTACTAACATATTATAGCACATATTCGTAAAATGTTCACTTCTTCATCAAATTAAACTCGAAACGTATTGTTGATTTATCGTCTGCTCATTTACGAACGGTCGGCTTCAATGCACGCTGCAAATTCCTAAACTGATTTGTGTTCAGGTCCAAAACTTTCATCTCTCGATTAATTTTGTGATCGACCATCTGGAAAGAATCAACTATTTTTCAATCGAACAACGGAAACGGGTAGTGCAACGTGCATTCGATTATTTCACAACATTGCTTACGTGAATATTTCCATACACATGAACCGAATCGCTTATGCACTTTTCAAGGTTTTGTGTGAAACTCTCTGTCAGTCTGTCACATCCGATTTACTTGGGAAAGGCTGAACTGATTGTCACAAAATTTGGTGAGAACATATAGTCTGTATGTACCTCTACATGCAGTGAGTAGTGTGATTTTGTGTTAAGTTTGAAGGGGGGCTCTCCGTACATTCCAAAGCGGTGTGTAATTTTTTTCATTGAATATGGTCATGTGAGATATCAAATGAAAGAGCTTGCTAATTTCCTAAACTGATTTCTGATATTGGGTCACACATAGGGGAGATATGCCTCGAAGTGTGTGCTCCAAAAAGTGAAACAGGTCTCGTTCTGAGAACCTATCCAACCGAATCTGAAAGAAGTCACAGTGCATCTATATGAAATTCAGGCTTCAAAATTTATCCCATTCCGATATTTGCACAAAAGAAGTTAATAATATTATATCACCATATTTTATTATATAAATTTACCGGAAAACCCGTCTTAAGTTGATCCCTGCATAGGCGATAATAGAGGATATAATTCTGAAAAGTTTGAAGGCAATCTAACTATTATTTGCAAAGTTATAGAAGGTCTATGTTTCGGATTTCAGGTAAATTGATAGCATACACGGTTTAGGAAGACGTGTATGACGTCTTCATCATATAAAGTTTTAGTTTTCCCTTTTTGATTGTTTTTAGTTATTTGCATATCAGTGTCAATTACTCGAGGGAGGCGTGTGTAAGTATATGTATGTGTAAGCTTGCGGGTAGTAATCAATATGATAGACATGTGTGTACCTGGTTACCAGCGGTTTTTAATTTACGTACGTCCTTTTGTGCACGGAGTAAAGTGGATGTATGGAAATGTATATAGCGTTACAATGTTAAAATGGTAAAGGATCAATGGACATTTCTGGGTTTCAAATATGTACAATTACGTAGTTATGAAATTGAATTTTAGTAACTCAAGAATACCTATAGGACAAACGGTTTCGTCCAAGGCGGAGGCAACTCATCAGACGCTGCTCACCTCTCCCCTGGGAGCAGCGTGACCGTGAGTGGGTTCAGAGCTTAGGCTCAAACTATTGGCGGTTTCTATTGGATGTAATTCGCACCCTTGGCGTGTTTTTCCAAATATATAAAGGAGCGTTTCCATCTGATGCCACTCGCGGTCACGCTATTCCCAGGGGAGAGGTGAGGCAACGTCTGGCGAGTTGCCTCTGCCCTACACGAAACCGTTTGTCCTATATTTTTTGAGTGCTTGAGTGCCATGCCCCAAACGAGGGATCCGTAGACCAAAGGGACGTGGGAGTAAGTTGCTCTTCATTTGGCCGGTCCAATAGTAAGTGATGGTGGACTTTGGATCCCTCACTTATCCTAAACAATAATTAAGAATAGCTGTTTAAAATTTCATATCAATGTCCGAATTCGTCGTTTTGATTCTGAAGCAATAATTAAAAAATATATCTTGCTGGAAATATCCAACTTTGCTATTCATATAAGTTCACTTTAGATGATGATCATACACATCGTAGATTGTCAATAGTGAGTGCCCATATTCAGTCAACAAAATGTTATACCCCCTTTCGTATGTATGGGAACCAATCTCTTAAACTCAATAGAATATGGCGCCACTTGCTGTATGTGAAGGGATTCACCGACCATAAGTTCTCAACAAATTTCGTGACAATAGATTCAGCCGTTTTCAAATAAATTCAGTGTAACCGACTAACGGACAGACAGTCACTTCACACAAAACCTTAACCAACCAACCAACCTGGACCAAATTTCAAATTTTTTTTGTGTAATGTGGTGAGTTCAATAAATTATTATCTGAACTAGTAGATAACTAGTAGTAAGGATAATATATCATAAACGCTCAGATTTTTCCACTTTCTTTTTTTTATCGGAATCTGATGAACCACTGGGCTAAGACATCATTTTTTTTATTTTTATTTTTTTTTGTAATTACAGTTGTTAACCTCACATTACATTGTTAATTGTTAACTCACATTACACCACAGCTTTCCAAATTCAAACTTGATGGTTTTTATCATTGTTTTTTATGATAAGTTAACAAAGACAGATCATTGTTCGTGCTTTAAGGGGTTATATCTAGGCAGGAGACCCAAAAAAAAAACGATTTTTAAGAAGTTTTTCGGAAAAGACCTTTTTATTTATTAATATGAAAATATGTGCATATTTTTGGTATAGTTTTAGCAGTATTTTAAAATTTTTTATTTTGACAGCTAGTGCAGCCGATCTGCGGGAGTTCCTCTAAAAAAAGATCTCTTGCGGTGTGCACAATATCTCTGAAATCATCAAATGTGAAAAAAACCAAACGTGTTTAGTTAAAGTACTGTAAAATCTTGTAATTAATCGAAAGAATAAGCAAAATAAATTGCGCTCCTTAAACCCCAAAATTGATATTTGACCAAAATTGTTTATTAAACAAAAAAACATTATCGCAGACAAAACACCTTCGATTAATTACTAGAAAATATATCTAAGAAGCTTTGTGTTAAAATTCGAGATCGATCCCTTTTGTTGTTTTCGAGATATCGTTACACCGACTTCGAAAACACAGCTCTGAGAAAAACGTGTTTATAGATTTAAAAGCACTTTACACACAGTAAAAAAATTGTTTGTTCAACTTACATCGAGTTATCTATTCCAGAGCGATATAATAAACCTTCTGCACCTTCAGCAGCTTCTAATAATTCGAGTTGGTAATGTCTTCGGACCATTCTTGCATCCGGTGTGCTCTCATGCGCTCTTCATAAACTAAAATTTCCTCTTGTATTTTTCACAGAGGCACTAAACCGACTTTCATCGCTATCAGCTGTTTTTGGACTAAAAACGTTCTTACGCTACTTTCATCTCAATTTTTAAATTTTGTAGGATTTTTCCCATTCTTTGCTGCACTTCATTTTCACAAAAGATCATACCAGAAAGTATAAACGAGCTCACAAGTTTATTGTTTGACTTGGGTGTTTAGACGGACTACTATTCTTCAATATTTGCCAGTTTGGGAACAGAAAAAATTAAAACGTATAAAAAGAACACTACTGCACTATCTTTTTATGTATTTGTATACATTAGAAAAGTCCATTAACAATCATCGCTTACAACAGCGTTCCAAGTATGCAGCTGCCGCTCCAGCATTTTACTTTACACTTTGACACGTCTTTACAAATGTCCACCTAAGCTCGAGAAAATTCTTCGCATCAGCGTGAATTTTTTTTGTGTGTTAAATATACATGCAATATATGTACATTACGAAAATCAAATAAAAGAAAATCTATTTCTTGAAAATCCTAACTAGATATAATTATCGATATAATAACAGTGGACTGACTCTTAAAGGTTACCGGAAATTTTTAGTTTCAAAGGTTTTGGGTAAACATTTTGAAGTAAAGTTAACGTGATCATTTAACAGGAATATTTAAAGGATATGTGGGGGGTTACAGGAAGAAAGTCATCAGGTCGAGGAGCTCCTGTGGCAATAGTGGTTCCCAGAGTTTACATCAGCCGCATTCTTACTTTTCTTCAGCCTTTGTCCCGTTCACAAGTGGGGTCGGCTCGTCGTGATCGGTTTCGGCATTCAGCTCTATCAATGCCTGATTGAGGTATGTTAAGACAGAGAGTAGCGAATGGAATTAAGTTAAGCTTTTACCTCTAAGTTATGTGCATCTATAGTAGAAATTTAGTTCACGAAATACGGTTTAGCTTTGACATAGTATGGTTTACCTTCGCAGAAGTTTTTGAATGAAGCTAATTGATAAGTTTCTTTTGTAACATTTTTTAGATCCTACACATTTGAATCTCTCCAACTTCTACGTTTTCCCTCGAAGATTCACTTCTGCCTTGGGATATGAATACACACACTTACTAAGGTCCATGGAGAAAGAAGAAAAGGATCATGTAACATTTTATTAAAGGGGTTAAAGGATACAACCCGCTTCGCCATTGAATGGTTGAAAAAAGCTCACAAGTTCTATTTCAGAAGCAATTGCTCAAATGTCAATTTGATTTTACTCAAGCATCTTCTCCGTTATGGTCACCCTCGCCACCTTCACAACCAACAATACCGCAGAATCATATTTCAAAAAAGAATATCAATAACGCTTCGCTATTCATTCTCAATTGATATACCCTTCGCTGAGCATATGTGAACGACACTGCCAACATAAATAAACATAGGAGGTGTCCTCCGAATCAGGTTCTTGGCTCATCTCAAAAACCCAGAGCAAGCTGGTGAATGGCAAAAATATCGGTAATGGCCATAACGCAGTGTACAACACAGGAACGTTGCAATTTGAGAGAATAACAAAGCACAAAGGATTGGCCATGGCCATTTTAATTCGAAATTGATTTCCTATCATTTGCAATTTTGTAGAATGAGAGCATAAAGAATTATGGCCGATGTGCAACGGTCGTGCTAAATTCTGAAAATTTTCTATATGTTTTCTCTGTGAATGCTGGTGGCAATTGTAGGTGAAGGAGCATCCATTTTGGACGAGCTCCAAATTATGTGACTGTGTGAAATGATGTTTCAACGTACAATTGTGTACTTATAGGGTTTGACCCAATTGGTTCGATTTCAAGAATTATTGTTTTTGCGTGCCTTCCCTGGATTACGTTTTAGTTGAAATTAAAGCTGACAACTATTATTAAATTGTAATTTCCTTTGATAGTAAATGATTGGAAAGAAACGCCGGAAACTTACATCGTAAATAGCTAAAAATGCAAAATATTGCTTCAACACTTTAGCAAGTTTTAAGTTATACATACAAATGAGCATACATATCAAAGACATAAATATTGTGCTCATCCTAAATTAACAAACGCCCATTACGGCATACTGATGCGCAGATATAATTAAAAAATTAAAATGGATCTAACGCATCTTCAAGCATTTCCACTTTACTACTTGCACAAAAGCAAACACACACATGTGCACTAAACTAAATATAATACCACTGGTGCTAACGTACACACGTCTATATTATTGGAGACTATCCGCAAACTTAATTAGCACATACATGTCTGTCAAGAAAATATCATACTGATATACAAATAACTAAGAAAACCTAAAATATGAAAACTACAATGTCCCCAAGGACCTCACCGTTCATATAAGTTCACTTTATATGATGATGATGTCATACACGTCTTAGATTATGATAATTTCCCGTGAAATGCAGATTTTTGTAATAGTTTGGGTTTCATTCAAACTTTCCAAAGTTTTGCCTTGCATTATCCCTTATTTCATTGCCAACTTTGTACTTCTAGGATGAACTTGAACGAGTAAATTCTTAAAATATGGCAATAAACTATTATTAACTTTATTTGAGCAGGTATCGGAATGGGATGTAGTATGAGGCCTAGATTTTAAATAGGTACTGTGATTTTTTTTTAGATTTTTCGATTGGATAGGTTCTGATAACGAAAACTGTTACATCTGTCGGACATACATTTTGAACCCTCATTTCCCTATATTTCCCCCATATATCAGAAACAAGATCAGTTTCGAAAACCACTAGCCGAGCCTTTTCATTTGGTACCCCACATTACTATATTCGGTAAAAAAACGCCCAGCCTTATTTCGCATGTATGCAGAGCCCCTTCATAAACTCAACACGAAACGGTCCCCTTTACTATATGTGAAGGTATTCACAGATCACACCTTCTCACTCAATTTGGTGGCAATTGGTTCAGCCGTTTCCGAGTAAATTCGGTGTCGCAGACAGGCAGACATTGAATCGACTTTTGTTTCACACAAAACCTTGCTTATCCGCAGCATGTGTTTCTTAAGTTACTCATTCAGCCATTCTGGGCTAGTATATTATATCAAACGAAATAGCAAGCAATAGAATTGTAGCCCTTCATTAATGTAACCTGTGCCCTGCCAATTCAGCTTTGTAATCGACACGGTAATGTGATTTTTTTAGGTTCCGTACCAAATCAGAGTATTTGTGATCACATTACGCAGAAATTATTTTATGAAAGCTTCGAACGCTTTGGTCACGTTAGCTGCACCGAAAAGGTATTTTTGCGGCGGAACCCCACTTTAATGTTATTTTTTTATACAGATTGCCACCTTTTCGGATGCTCTCGATGTTCCATTTATCATTTGGTAGGTCGTCTGAAAGACAATATACCAGGGAATATTTCGAATTTATTCTAATCCATAGCTGAGAAATCAGTCACTATCTCAATAATATAATTGCCACCCTGTATTAATCGTGAGTACTATTTAGAACGTAAAACCGGAAAATAAGCAGCAAAAATTTGAATGTATTTCTTAGCAAATAGTGTCAAATTATTATTCTCGACCGAACTAGATGTGTCGAAAACTTAGGCTTTTCATAACTAAGTCCTCAATTTTTTCCCATTATCTATTCTTTAAAAATAAAATAAAACTATTAATCTATTACGGACGTAGATATTATGCTCATCCCAAACAAACGGACACTGCCTATTACCGAATACTATACTTATATATGCTTGTATATAAATTGATCGTATACCTATTTCCGATTTATTTCGTTCACACAGATATATTATGTACATATACAGTACGTATATTGAATGCAGCTGGTTTAATTTACAAATATATCTATTTGAGTCATATGCGTTCACTTTGCTGTGGTATTGACGAATATGTATGGTGACGTTGTGCCGCGGCAGGATCTGCAGCATTCGAAATTTATTTCGGATGTTGCGGATGCGGACGGGTAGATGGCTCGGAACACTCCACTCACTCATTTTCGGAACGCACCAGGGGAGTGGATAATTAGCGGTGGAAAAATGCCGTTGGTTGGGACAGTAAGGACCGAATGGAAATAAGCCGGTCTCTTCTATTTCAACCAACGGCATTTTTCCACCAACACCACCAAGGAAATGGAGAACCCGCGATGTGAAACACCTAACGCCGTCTCTTGCAGCGATTTTCAATTATTATTATCACAATTTTAACTTTTACTAATATAATCAACAATTAGTGCGAATATTTCAAAACTAATGATAACAATTAAATTTGATGATTGCTATCTTCTTGGAATGAACGCTTAACTTCGGTGATCGGACGAGAACCGGTGGACCGTTGCGGTATGGCCGTTGACTTTCCTGCGAAACTCCTTGCGTGTGCTACTTTCAAGCCGAGCTGACTGGACCCGTAGACGGACGGAGATTTATGCGCCTTCGACGAAAATTGAAGCGAAGAAAGTTTATTCGAAGTGCCTGCCTGTGCCCGTTGTAGAGTGCTGATGGGTTGCGATGCGGCGTTGTTTACGTCGTCGGCTCGTAGCACTGATGTTTTCGTAGCACTTCGATGAGATTTTGTATGCTTCTGTATTCACAAAATTTTCCAACTTAATATCCACGAGGATGACGATGGCGGAATCACCAGACTTGAGGCCGTTGCTGCAGTGGCGATGTCTGTGGCGGCGGCGCTTGTGCGGGCTCTAGTGTCGGGGTCACCACTTTAGCTGATCTTCTGTGTGTCTTTGTTTTGTTTGTGTTACAGTTTTTAAATACAATTTAAATTCTGTTGTATTCTTCCAATATCGATCGCCTATTTTTTTACTTTACCTTTTAACCACCTAGTCTTTGTCTTTAAAATAAATTATAAACAGTTTTCTTCTTATTTACAAAAGCATTTATCTAAAAACAATGCACCACACTTTGTTACTATTTCACACTGCCTATTTCTCCTATTTTTTTCTCTAGCAATACAAGTAGTTTATTACTTTAGGTGTTTACGCCGCCGCGGTTGGAAACAGAAGAGACCGGCTTATTTCCATGCGGTCCTTCCTGTCCCAACCAACGGCAATTTTCCACCGCTAATTCTCCACTCCCCTGGTGCGTTCCGAAAATGAGTGAGTGGAGAGTTCCGCGCCATCTACCCGTCCGCATCCGCAACATCCAAAATAAATTTCGAATGCTGCAGATCCTGCCGCGCCACAACGTCATACACGTTTTAGAACACACGAAATTCACATAAAATGTAAAAGTTTCAGCTTCTATAACTTTGTTAATAATAGTTGGATTTCCTTCAAACTTCCCAAGGTTATGCCTTATGTTATGAAAGTGGCATATTTTGCAGTTCTAGTATGAACTTAAGGGGGTTTCTGGCTAAATTTCTAAAATATGCTATTATTAACTTTATTTGTACAGATATCGGAACGGGATGCATTTCGAGGTCTAGATTTCGTTTAGATACAACACTGTGATTTTTTTCTGATTTTTCGTTTGGATCTGAGAACGAGACCTGTTACAGTTTTTCACTAGATATTAAATACGAGAACAGTTTCGAAAAGTACCAATTGAGCCCTTTCATTTGATACCTCAAATGGCCACATTCTGTGAAAAACAATCCTGCACAATCCATTTACATATATGCCATGGAACCACAAATAAGGAACCGACCAACTACATCAAGTAGTCCAATAACTTATACTCAACGTGTGGAAGAGCGAATCAATGTCTGACGACTGACAACGAGGTATTATCTGTCTCATACATAAAAAGGGATATATCAAGCACTGCAGCAATTACAGAGGTATCACGCTACTGAGTATCATATATAAGATGGGGTAGGGTAGGTATCAGTGGCCGCTCCGAGGAGCCCAATTAGCGCTTTGGTGCGCCGCTTTGATGCCACAAACTCCTAAGACCGTGGCTGTTGTTATGGGAACAGGGAAGCAGAGTCCAGACGGCTCGGATTTTCAGAGCCAGCCCGTAGCATTCACGAAGGAAAGCAGCTCTCCGACCCTGCAGCTAGAAATCTCTCTGAGGTCCCCAAAGAAAGGTCTACCCGGTGTCCGCAACCTGACTCTAGCCTGAGCTGGGCATTCGCAGAGAAAGTGCATGAGGGCTTCCCTTCCTTCTCTGCAGCTTCGGCAATGCGAGTTGTAGGGTAAGCCGAGCCTAGCGGCATAGTCTTCTATGGGCCAGTGCCCTGTGCAGACCGCCGTAATCTTGAATGCATTTGCACGCGTCTGGCACAGGAACTCTCGTGATCGGGCTATGTTATCAGCGGGCCAAATTCTCCTTGACTTGGCACAGCTTGTAAGCCTTCGCCATCTCAGGCCCGCGGCTGCTAGGTTGTGCGAGTAGACTCGGCCCCCAACAGCCGCCAGCGGAACACCGACTGTATTTGCCGAAGGACTCCCAAGAGCAGAGCCTTGCCTGGCCAATCCGTCAGCCCGCTCATTCCCCTCTATGTTCCTATGCCCGGGAACCTATTGGAGAGTGACCCTGAGTGTGCCGCCCAGATGGTTGAGCGCGTCTCTGCACTGCCCCACCAGCCGGGAAGATGTCGTCGTTGAGTACAAGGCCTTGATAGAGGCTTGGCTGTCGGTCAGAATGGCTATGTTACGCTTGGGGCTCGAATCACGCTCCAGCCATCGACAGATTTCCAATATCGCCAGTACTTCCGCCTGGAATATACTGGCGAAACCTGGGAGACCATACTACTTGGATACACCGTGTGCATTCGAGAAAACCCCCGCGCCGACTCCATAGGCCATCTTTGATCCGTCTGTAAAGAATACCGTGTCATAGTCTTGCAACACGGCGCCGGTCTTCCACTTTGCCCTGGTTGGAAGGTCCACAGCAAAGTTTCTCGTGAAGTTCAGCTTGCGTGTGACATGGCCCGTGGAGGATGCCCAGACTTCTCGAGGTATTTCATCTAGGATGTTGCTGTGGCCGTAGGACTCCGCTGTCCAGCATCCGGACTCATGTAGTCTACACAGGCCTTCTTAACCCTCAGTTCTATGTTCAACCTCCAATTTAGCTTAGGATCCAGGATTACACCCAGATACTTTACATTAGAGGAAAGAACCAATCTTTGTTCATTCAGCCGTGGTAGATGGAATTCAGGTATCCTTGTCTTGGTGGTGAATAGCATCAGTTGCGTTTTGGTTGGGTTTATGCTGAGTTCGCATCTTGCGGCCCGCAAGCACACCTTTCGCAACGCTCCGTCCGTGATGTTCCTCATAATGAACAGAAACATCCCTGATACTAATACCACAAAGTTGTCGGCATACGCCACCACCTTCACCCCGCTGCTGTCCAATGTACATAAAATTTTGTCCATTACTAGTAACCAGAGCACCGATGAGATGGCACCACCCTGGGGCGTGCCTCTGTTCACAGCTCTGGTCAAGTGGTTGCCTCCCAGATCAGACTGGATTATCCTGGTACTCAGCATGGATATAATCCATTGCGTGAAATACCCCTCCAATCCAATACCGGTCAAGGCCTTGTTGATGGCGTTGGCACTGACGTTGTTGAAAGCTCCCTCCATATCCAAGAAGGCAGCAAGGGTATATTGCTTGTACTGCAGCGACCGCTCAACCGTGGCAATTACCTCGTGGGGGGCGGTTTCTGTGGATTTTCCTTTGAGGTAGCCCTGCTGGGACTTAGAGAAAGGCATCCTTAAGTGAATGTCCAGGACACGCTGATTGGTCGAAAGTCCTTCACGGACTCATGACCGCGACTGCCCGCTTTCGGTATGAAAACCACTCGTGCGCGCCTCCAGGGACTGCGGTACGTATCCTAAAGTGATGCAGCTCCGGTAAATCTGAACAAGCCACGGCACAACCCTTTCTTGCTGCTTCTGTAGCATGACTGGCATTATGCCATCTGGGCCTGGAGATTTGTATGCGGGGAAGCTGTTTATAGCCCAGCCGATCCTATCCTCGGTAATTACCGATTTGATAGTCCCGCACAGCTGGGGTTGCCGCAAACCCTCCAAGTAAGGTTCTGACTCACCGTCTTCCTCGCTGGATGGAAAGTGCGTTTGAACCAGCAGTTCCAAGGTTTCGCTAGAAGATTCCGTCCAGGAGCCTTCCGACTTTTTAAGGAAGAATGGACTTTTATGCTCTTTGGACAGAATCTTACTGAGCCTCGCGGATTCACTAGTGCTTTCGATGATCTGACAATAGTCTAGCCAAGACCGCCTCTTGGCGGTCCTGATGGCCGACTTGTACTTCTTCAGGCAGTCCTTGTATGGCTGTCTTTATTTTTGCCTCTAGCAGATGTTGAAGATTTTTCTGGTCAGCTTCCTGAGACTAGAGAGATCTTCGTTCCACCACGGTGGCAGGGTCTTTTTGCTGTACTTAGTAGGGCACGAGACTTTGAAAGCGGTATTAAATGCCTTCACCAGAGCCCCCTACCAATTTGCGCACCGGAGAGTTTGTTCTTAATTACCTGACCAAACTTCCTCCAGTCGATCCTCCTGGTGTCTCTAAAGGGTATGGAGACCTCTGCGGCGAGATCTAGACTGAAGAGTATCCAACTGTGATCAGAGAAGGATCTCTGGTGAGACACTCTCCAGTCCTCCACCCTAAGAATCCCGTTGTTGGTTATTAGGGTGACATCAAGGACCTCCTCCCAACCATCACAGTTCTCCGAGCAGGGGAAATGGAAGGTTAATGTACTGACCCTGTTACACACCGATAGATTTGAAGTGATAATAAAATCAAAGAATGACTCACCCCTTTCGTTGATTTCGGAGCTGCCCAAAGCATATGCTTTGCATTCGCGTCGCAGCCTATCAGCAGGTTGGCTTTCTTTGTTGTCATGGTGTTCGTCAGATGTTGTAGTTCTTCTGGTGGAGCTGATCGGTCATCAGCCATGTAAGCCAAGAAAATATACACATTCTCTGCCCCTGCCTGCTCCAGCTTGACAACAACTATGTCACTGGAACTAAGGTCCGGGCACAGGAAAGCGTGCAGACTCTTCCTCGCAAGAATACATGCTCTAGGTTTAGCCTGATCAGCGTCTCCTGTGCTATGGAATAAATTAAAATATTTGCTTTGGAGCCCTTTGATGTGTAGGTCGCTTTCGACCCAGGGCTTCTGTATTATCTTCCTCTAAGAGGAAGACGAGCAGATTAGCCGAGGCGCACTTCGAGTGCTGCAGATTTATCTGTGTTACCCTCAGCATGATCTGCTTACGTGGGGGGTTTGTCAGCCCCCGTCGGACCGTCGATCGTCATCTCCTCCAACAGCTCTTTCGCGGCGTCGATTGGGTCTAGGTCGTCGTCCGGTTTCGCGGAACACTTTTACTTTGGCATTCCTGACTCCGAACCGCACTTTATAACCGGCCTTTTTCAGTGCCTCCAGGCACTCCTCGTTTATGTAGAGTAGTACAGGCTGGCTGTTTAACTGAGGTTCCTCCTCCTTGATAACAACCCAGTCGCCCATGGGAATTCCGGGGTTGTGAAGGCGCAGGAAATGGACGAGCTTGTCCTTCTCCATGCGGATCTTCGGCAACCAGATGCGAGGGACTGGTCTCCTGGGAATCTCGTCGTAAGGGATGATCTTGAGCTTAACGCCCTCCCAGGCATCGCCGATCTTAGCGACACACGAACCGAGAAAGTCCTTAGAGAACTGGTCCATGCAAGCTATTACGTAGAACCCACGGACCACCTCCGCCACCACGGTCTCCAGGAGATGCTCATAGACCATGCCCGACAGCCTGGCTTCAACACTGGTCCACACCTCCAGCGTTAGTTTGCCTCTAGCAGAATTGCCATCCGCTAGCGCCACATATATATATATAGTTCAAAAAGCCCACGGACCCTCTTCCCCCCCAACCGGACCGAGGGGCAACCAACCTAAGGATGGGCTGAAGGCAACATCCAAAGGCACAGCGATGAGGCGTTTTAACGCAAAGTGTGTGCGACCATACGAAAATGTATTACTACATCCCGATTGTCGCAAACACTTCAGCCAATGACGCGGAGGTTCTACACTACAGAGACATGGATCTTATATTGAAGACAGTGCGGATCAAGACTGAAACCCATTAGGGCAGATTGTTACCGGACAGGACTCTTCGGACCATAGCACAGGTTGCAAGGATAACCGCTTTTTGCATCTCCATGTATAGTCCAGCCCTAAGATCGAGCGTTTTCAGCGCTTTATGTAAGTTCTGCGGGACTAATCCCGTCGCTGAAATTATTACTGGGACTACTCCGATCTTTTGCAGTCTCCAGGTCTGCTTCATATCGTCTGCCAAGGGGCCGTAGTTCCAGATTTTTTCGTGCTGTTTTTCAACAGTGTTCCGGTCCAACGGTACGGCTACATCGATTATAAAGCACGCTCGTTCTTCCTTCAGAAGCAGAACTAGATCGGGTCTGTTATGATTAACACTGTGGTCGGTGGCAATAGTATGATCCCACAGTAGTTTGATCCGATCGTTTTCCAAGATTCTCTGCGGAGTATACTTATAGTAAGGATGGTAGGTTGCCACTAAGTTATACTTCAACGCAAGGTTTTGATGGAGAATCTTGCAGACGGAGTTATGACGATTGGTGTACTCGGTACCGCTCAACATCCTGCACGCAGATGTTATGTGCTGGATGGTCTCCTCTTCACAGTTGCATAACCTACAACTAGAGTTGGTGATTGAGGAGTCGTGAAGAATGTACCGTTTATAATTTTTGGTTGGGAGCGAAGCATCCTGAATTGAAGTTAGGAATGCTTCGGTCTCATAGAAAAGTACACCATTTGTCAACCATTTGTTGGAGGCTTCGATGTCAATGCCTGACAACAACAAATTTTTGATATGACCTCCGTGAATGGGTTTCTCTTTCCACATGTCGATCTTCTGTTGGACTGAAGTAACATTCGACATAGGATCCCATTCTCTGCTTCTCAAGTTCAAAGGAGATAATTTATTATCTGCCATGACGGTAGCCTGATGTATTTGGCTAGAGGATTGTTTCTCATAGAAAAACTCACGAAGAGAATGCACTTGATTGTAGTGCAACGTTTTTAAATCAAGTACCCCCCTTCCTCCCTGATGACGTGGGATAGTGATCCTCAATTTTTCGGCAGCGCTATTGTGCATGTTGTTGTTTGCAAGAACTACCTTTACCCGTTTATTGACAGCTTCTAAATCAGTATTACTCCACTGTATCACACCGAAAGTGTATAGAAGGACGGGAATGGCGAAGGTGTTGGTTGCCATGATTTTATTTTTCCCGTACAGCTCAGTTTTAAGGACAAGATCCAGACGCTGTTCAAATTCCCCCAGCAACTTAGATTTGATTATTGCCACAGCAGGTGTTGTTGCTTGCAATATGCCGAGGTATTTATAGACGTTGACCGAATCCATACCCTGAATTCGGATATTATTTTGGCTGTATCCTTCGTTGTCGGTGTGTTTTCCCCGAACAATTGTTTTTATTCGACATTTCTCCAACCCCAACTGCATGCCGATATCCCTGCTGAACTGGATGGTGATGTCCAGCAAGGAGCGAAGTTGGTTCTCGTCTTTGGCATACAATTTGATGTCGTCAATGTACATTAAATGGCTCAATGTATGATACATTTCGACAATATGCCATGCTTGACTTGGAACCCGTATTTGCTTTCATGCAACAGATGGGATAGCGGATTCAAAGCCAAACAAAACCACAGTGGGCTTAGAGAGTCGCCTTGGAAAATGCCACGCCTGATTGGTATCTCTCCTGATGTTTGCGAAGATACCGATAGCTTCGTGCTCCAATTCTTCATTACTGTTCTCAGTAGAAGAACGACATTCGGGTTGATTTTATACAAGCGTAACACTTGTAGTAACCACGAATGTGATATGGAGTCAAAGGCTGATTTATAATCGATGTAGGCTGTCGAGATGTTTCGTTTTTGGTGGACAGCCTGCTTTACAGCTACCGTATCGATTATAAGCTGTTCTTTGCAGCCTCGCGAGCCTTTTGCGCATCCTTTTTGCTATCAATTTATGAACATCAAGATGTTTTGAGATGTTCGCGCACAGAACTGAAGTGAAGACCTTGTAGATGGTAGGAAGACAAGTAATTGGTCGACATTTTGAAGGGCAAGAGACACCCTGTTCCTTGGGGATGAGGAAACTTATCCCCTTGGTGAAAAATGGTGGAACTAAATCAGGATCGGCAATCATCTGATTAAATTGATTTGCCAATATCCTGTGAGTGCTCTTGAACCGCTTCAGCCAGAAGTTGTGAATCTTGTCAACTCCTGGCGCCTTCCAGTTAGCTGCTTGTCAAGGACTGCTTTAACGTCGACTTCAGTTACGTCGGGCATGGTCATTTCGGGGAGGGCCTCGCATGAACGCATAAGGTGTGGGAGCCACGCTGCTTCTAATTGCAACGGCTGGATTCGCTCCAAACACTTCTCCAGAAGTCTTCTGCCTGATCCAGATTGAGGTTACTTTCCCTATCTGAGCTGGTGAGATTTTTGTAGAATCCCCGTTGGTTCTGGAAGAACAAGGTGTTGTCTGTCCTTCGCTGAAAGCTTTTCTGATACCTACGGATACGAATGGAGCATAGCAAGTTTCTGCTTCAGCACCTCGAGGATTTCTTCGATTGGCATATCATTGGACAGATGGTAGTTTCCAATGATGTTCGCAACGCATCTGTGCACTCTTGGTGATGGATTTCCAAGGAGTGCTTGCGTCACACGACCTCCTTTCTCAACTTTTCGACTCTTTTGTTGAGTCGAAACACCCAGAACGGTAAAGTCCCTCTGCGCATACCTCTGTTATTCGCTCTAAGATGTTGATTATGGAGACGAATAACCGTGGCAGCTGCAACGTAGATCAGGCTGTGAACCTCTGTAGCAGTAATCTCACCAGCCAAACGATCAGACAAAATTCTGTCAACGGCAGCAATGATGTTAGTAGTTGCCGAAGTAAACTTCAGTTTTGGGATCTTTGGCCTAGCGTCTGGGAGAATCTCAGCATACTCTGTGAATGCGACCTGGAATGCGGTCAAAGCCTCATTATAAATTGGGTCGACATCCCCAGTTACTAAGCTGGAGTACTTGTGTTACTCCTTTGACTAGTCCGGTAATTTGATGACTCCAGCCCGAGCTCAAGTGAAACCTCTTGGAAGATTTGTTGCCTAGTTGGTAAGGCAACTCGGTTGTTATTCACTATCACCCGGTACTGGTTGACGACGTTCTGTTCCGGAACATGACTTAGCTCCGGAAATCGGGTTATGAACGCGTCAAGTAGTCGATGTCTGTACCCTGATGGATTATGTTCCAAATCCGTGACACGGTAATAGGCGCGGACGATAAATTCGTTGAGTCGGTTCGTCCAAACCATACGACGCCTAGGTCTCCCGTCCCTGGTGGTTGACGGCATAACCGCCAAAACATCCAAGGGCGAAGAGCCGCTCTGATGTTGTTGAACGACCCTTAACCGTGTTGGGTACTGTCTTCGTGTCCCTGGGGTCCCATTAAGAGAATTTAAATTGTTTTCCCCAATTTTATTCCCACGAGTATTGGGGAAGCAGTCAACCCTGCAACAGAGCCCCAATGTTGTAATGCCCCATGGTTACCTCCAAAGGTAGGGAAGGTATTTGGAGGGGAGCCGCTGAAATACAGTGTAACGTCACTGCAATTCATCCGATAGGCGCGTCGATCCCTTCACCCCGGATTACGGATTTGTTAAGGAGGTTTACTCCCCCTGAACGGGAAGAATCGGTAAGGGAGGACGAACACAAAGGGAAACGTTCTGCTTGTCCGCGACTACTTATTTACAAGATTAACTTGCGATATTCGTAGCTGACCCGGTGGGTCATGTCATTATCCGCAACCCATGACACGCGCCCGGTCGCATGCAGCTCTGCGTTTGCAACTCAGGTGAGGATAAACCTGGTACGCCAGGATATATATATATATATATAGATGAGAACCAACTTCGCTCCTTGCTGGACATCATCATCCAGTTCAGCAGGCATATCGGCATGCAGTTGGGTTTGAAAAAATGTCGCATAAAAACAATTGTTCGGGGAAAACACACCGACAACGAAGGATACAGCCAAAATAATATCCGAATTCAGGGTATGGATTCGGTCAACGTCTATAAATACTTCGGCATATTGCAAGCAACAACACCTGCTGTGGCAATAATCAAATCTAAGTTGCTGGGGGAATTTGAACAGCGTCTGGATCTTGTCCTTAAAACTGAGCTGTACGGGAAAAATAAAATCATGGCAACCAACACCTTCGCCATTCCCGTCCTTCTATACACTTTCGGTGTGATACAGTGGAGTAATACTGATTTAGAAGCTGTCAATAAACGGGTAAGGGTAGTTCTTGCAAACAACAACATGCACAATAGCGCTGCCGAAAAATTGAGGATCACTATCCCACGTCATCAGGGAGGAAGGGGGGGTACTTGATTTAAAAACGTTGCACTACAATCAAGTGCATTCTCTTCGTGAGTTTTTCTATGAGAAACAATCCTCTAGCCAAATACATCAGGCTACCGTCATGGCAGATAACAAATTATCTCCTTTGAACTTGAGAAGCAGAGAATGGGACCCCATGTCGAATGTTACTTCAGTCCAACAGAAGATCGACATGTGGAAAGAGAAACCCATTCACGGAGGTCATATCAAAAATTTGTTGTTGTCAGGCATTGACATCGAAGCCTCCAACAAATGGTTGACAAATGGTGTACTTTTCTATGAGACCGAAGCATTCCTAACTTCAATTCAGGATGCTTCGCTACCAACCAAAAATTATAAACGGTACATTCTTCACGACTCCTCAATCACCAACTCTAGTTGTAGGTTATGCAACTGTGAAGAGGAGACCATCCAGCACATAACATCTGCGTGCAGGATGTTGAGCGGTACCGAGTACACCAATCGTCATAACTCCGTCTGCAAGATTCTCCATCAAAACCTTGCGTTGAAGTATAACTTAGTGGCAACCTACCATCCTTACTATAAGTATACTCCGCAGAGAATCTTGGAAAACGATCGGATCAAACTACTGTGGGATCACACTATTGCCACCAACCACAGTGTTAATCATAACAGACCCGATCTAGTTCTGCTTCTGAAGGAAGAACGAGCGTGCTTTATAATCGATGTAGCCGTACCGTTGGACCGGAACACTGTTGAGAAACAGCACGAAAAAATCCGGAACTACGGCCCCTTGGCAGACGATATGAAGCAGACCTGGAGACTGCAAAAGATCGGAGTAGTCCCAGTAATAATTTCAGCGACGGGATTAGTCCCGCAGAAATTACATAAAGCGCTGAAAACGCTCGATCTTAGGGCTGGACTATACATGGAGATGCAAAAAGCGGTTATCCTTGCAACCTGTGCTATGGTCCGAAGAGTCCTGTCCGGTAACAATCTGCCCTAATGGGTTTCAGTCTTGATCCGCACTGTCTTCAATATAAGATCCATGTCTCTGTAGTGTAGAACCTCCGCGTCATTGGCTGAAGTGTTTGCGACAATCGGGATGTAGTAATACATTTTCGTATGGTCGCACACACTTTGCGTTAAAACGTATCATCGCTGTGATGCGGGCCTTTGGATGTTGCCTTCAGCCCATCCTTAGGTTGGTCGCCCCTCGGTCCGGTTGGGCGGGAAGAGGGTCCGTGGGCTTATTTTTCATATATTTTCCTCTATCTTGGATGGAAAAATTTTGCGCAATCTTTTCATCCACTTCAGCATAGCCAAAGCAAACCTGTTCACGGCCGTGAGAGAATTCGATGTCCAGATAAAAACAGCAGGATCACTTTCGAGACCATTCAACATCCACAAACGTCTAAGACAAGGGGATGCCCTATCATCTTCTCACCCATCTCTTTAACTTGCCCTGGAACAAGTGATCCGTAATGCAAATATTTTTGCAAGAAGCACAACCTTTTCAAGTTGAGTTGCTTGTCCTCTGCATGTAGATGGACGATTCCGTAGCCTATACGACGAAGTTTGTGAGCAATACCACGACCACCTGCTTGACCACCTGTGGAAAATCCGGCTCAATAGGTTGTGATGTGCTTGCTACACAATCCGTACGGGTGAGGGTGATCCAGCCCGAAGACTCTCCAAGGACGATATCTACGGTAGCAATAGAAGATGCGGCAAGCGCTACCTGAGATGCAGCGCTGGCGTAGGCCAGGATGCGAGAGAGCTTTAGAGATACCGAATTGTTGAAACCTCGGCGCAAAGTAGGGATGTCTGGAGTTCCTTACAAAGGCAGGCTTTGACGGGATACGGGTTGTTGCGTCATTGATGATGAATAGCTTGTAACTTTGGCAGCAAATTTACCAGATTTTATGTTGCATCTCTTCAAATATTCTCCATTCTCCTAAAAGCAATTCATAAATCATTTTTGCTTTAATATGTCTGCCTACATTTTGTTTTCCAATTTGCTAACTCTGGCGGAGTTTCGAAACTTTTTGGAGTATTGTTGAGTAGCCACAATTTTGTAGTAACCGCTATGTGCTTCGGGTCATTATCAACACCATCAACGGCGCAACAACCGATATCCGATCTAGGCCTGGCTTAATAAGGAACTCCAGACATCTAACTCTTGCTCCGAGGTCCACCAAATTCGATATCCCGAAAAGCTGTCTGGCGTCCTGCCCTGTGCCATCGCTCCATCTCTGACAGGGTCTGCCTCGTCTTCTTTTTCTTCCATAGATATTGCCCTTATAGACTTTCGGGGTAGGATCATCTTCAGCCATACGGATTAGGTGACCCGTCCACCGAAACCTGTTAAGACGGATTTTATCCACAACCAGACGATCGTGGAATTGCTCATAGATTTCATCGTTATGTAGGCTACGGAATCGTCCATCTTCGTATATTCATTCAAATGTTTGGAGAATTCTCCTTTGGGCCACGTTGAAGAGGACGCAAGAGGGCGCTCCAGGGTCTGGTTGAAGAAGACGCATGATAGGGCATCCCCTTGCCGTAAATCGTTGTTGATGTTGAATGGTCTTGAGAGTGATCCTGTTGCTTTTCTCTGGCCTCGCATATTGGTCAGGGTCAGCCTAGTCATTCTTATCAATTTCATCAGGATACCGAATTCCCTCATGGCCGTGTACAGTTTTACCTTGGCTATGCTATCATAGGCGGCTTTAAATTCGATGAAAAGATGGTGCAACTGATGCCCATATTCCAACAGTTTTTCCATCGCTTGCCGCAGAGAGAAAATCTGATCTGTTGCTGATTTGCCTGGAATGAACCCTCTTTGGTATGGGACGGCCTAGCAAGATAGCGAAGATGGTGTGGTATCTCCTTTTTATATGTGAGAGAGATAATGCCTCTTTGCCAGTCGTCAGGCATTGATGCGCTTTCCCACACCTTGAGCATTAGTTGATGAACCACTCGATGTAATTGGTCGCCTTCATATTTAACCAATTCGGCTGTAATTTATCGCCGGCTTATGGTGTTTCAGCCGGTATATTTCGCGGAGTGTTTCTTGTATACTTGGTGGTGGCAGCATTCCAACTTGCCGATATTTTAGTTATTGAGCAATTCATCAAAATACTCAACCCATCGTTTCAATATGTCTATTCTGTCGGTAATCAGGTATCTTTTATACCCCAGAGGTCAATGCTGGAAGTAACGACCATTTTCCAGTACAAATTATTAATAAAAAAAACTTGAATAAGAAACATGTTAAGCATTAATCTAAGGAGAAAATTAAAAAATAATATTTATTTCGAGTGCCCTATGTGGTCATTTAGTTTTACAGAAGGTCAAATGCCTTCCCTAGATCCAGGTATTTTATGCAGAGAGGGTGATGCTTCCCTCGATGTTTCTCTACGAGCGCAGCATGTGTTCCATTAGTAGTTCAGCAGTTCTTGACAATCCCGGCATGGTTCACTTTTATTTATGCAATGTCGTGAGTACGATTGTCAGTAATGTGTCCCCATACATCTGTTTGGTAGAAGATATGTAGTTACCCTGAAGCGTAGAGAGGACTGGGAAGACCCAGAGGAATGCGTGGAGGGATATACGGAAGTCTTCTACACGGATGGCTCAAAAACAGAAGAGGGTTCTGGAGCCGGAGTCTACCTCTCGAATAAAAACGAGAAGTGGGCTTTTCCTTTGGGACAATATGCAACGGTTTTTCAAGCCGAAGTTTATGCGATCCTAAGGGTGGCAAACTGGGTGATTGACGAGCGGTTGAAGGGCAGGCGCATCGCAATCTGCAGTGACAGTCAAGCTGCACTGAGGGCATTAAGCAGTCCTTTGATCACCTCGAAAATCGTTCAGGAATGCAGAAACCGTTTGAATTCTATGTCTAGATTCAATACGGTGGAACTACTCTGGGTACCTGGTCACTGTGGCATAGAAGGAAATGAAATCTCGGACGCTTTAGCGAAAGAGGGGTCAATCTCCCCTATGCCGGGACCGGAGCCAGCAATTGGGGTATCAGTAGCATTGGCTAAATCTGTTTTCAAAAACTGGGAACAAGTTTCCCATAATGACAGGTGGCAGAGCCTTAATGCTGCTCGACACACCAAACTTTTCCTGCCAGAACCCAACATACGTACCGCAAAGTTTATCCTGTCGAAAAGCAGGAGGACTTGCAGGTGTATTGTGGGCATTCTGACAGGCCATAATTCACTAGCTGGGCATATGTTCAGAATAGGAATTACCGAAGATGATACGTGTCCCTCCTGTAATGAGGAAGCGGAATCCACGGAGCATTTCCTATGTGAATGCCCCGCCTATGGACGCATCAGGCATCAAATCTTTGGTGCCGATGTTCTCCAATTACGACGGGTAGCATCACATCCACTAACGGAAATCCTACGATACGTTAACGAATCCGGAATATTCCGTTAGACGGGGGACGCGAGTACAATGGGCCAACACGGCCTGAGTGCTCAGAAGCTGTAGCTTCTCCCCACCACACACACACACACACACACACAATGTGTTCATCTCTTCATCGTTTAGAACGACAACAGGATCGGACGGTGCTTTGAATTTTCTGCTAAATTATGTTATTGCTATTGATTCTGACGGTTTTTCGTCATGACCGAGGCAACGCGTTCGAGGCAACTGTGTATTATTTTTAACTGGAAACTTCTGTGATGACGATAGTCCTCTTTGGTTAGTATCCGACTTCACAGTGAACGTTTAACATTATTTAGCAAGTATGTAAAAGTTCACTTGAAACAAATCCGGAAACTGGAAGCTTAAGGCTTCAGGTATCAAAGGTTGTGTTTCTTATGTGAGGAGCTTTCAGGGCATGTTCCAACATTTGTACATTTCTAGCTTAAAATTCAAAAAATATAAAGACATAATTACTTTGTTCCCCAAATGCAAAACAACTATTCCACATTATCACTTAGTGTCCACATACATACGCATCTAAACTATACTATAAACTATATAAACTATAAACTATACATATATACGCATCTAAACTAAGCCAAAATATATGCATCGAACTATGATATTTTCATCTCACTTTCCATCCATCTAAATGGAATATAGTGCATACTCAGCACATATATATACATATATATGTAGACATCAGATTGAGATATCTGTTACTGTGTACTTCGCATAAATGTTTATAAATCGAGTGACTGACACCAATATAGCAATAATTTAAAAAAATAAAAAAATAGAATAATATATACTTGTTACTTGTGATATTGACATGTAGGATGTTGATATATAGTGTCGAGTATATTCTACATTTATATGAAATTTTGAATGAAAAATGAAAAAATTTTGTGCCATTAGAACGTTGTTACAATAGTAGGATCTCGTATAAATTTTCCATCAATATGTCGTGAAATGGTGCTTGTATTCACACCAACTTCTACGCTGAACTTAAGGGGGTTGTCTGATGAATTTATAGAATACAGTAATATACCATCATCAAAATTATTTGAGCAATTATTTGAAATTGGAGTTATTTCACTTTTCGGCATTGGAAAATTTTTGAACGCTAACTCCCCTTAATTTCACCTGATATCAAAATTAAGGTCGTTTTCGAAAAGAACTAATTGAGCTATTTCATTTAATACTGCATATTCTGCAAAAAAAAAAGTTTACACCCCTCTCTCGCATGCATGGAGAGATTAACAGAAAGTGACGCGACTTGCTATATGTAAAGCGATTTACAGACCCATATTTTTTCACGAATTTTGTGATGATAGGTGAAGCCGTTTCCAAGAAAATCGGGTGCAACAGATAGACAGATATTGAATAGATTTTAAACAAATCCTTAGTTTTACACAAAACTTTAACCTTATTTTCATTAGTTGTAAAGTAGCCACTACGTTTCCATGGCTTAGATGATATACGCATAAAATTGATAATTGAGCTGCTTTAAATTTGTTGATTATAGCACGATTTGCTCGAAATTTTGAGGTATTATGATTGGCACTATCATCTATGCTACTATAATTTGCCACTCCTAGGATGAACTTATCGAAGTTTTCCCGCCCAGTCACACTGTCAACGTATTTCATATAGGCACTCTGAGTTTTTCAGTTTTTAAGGTTTTGTGTAAAACAAAACCTTATTAAAATCGGTTCACTATCTGTCTGTCTATCACACGCACTTTTCTCCAAAACGGCTAAACCGATCCAAACGAAATTTGGTGGACAGATAGGAACTATGAAATCCCACGCATACAGCGAGTAGTATAAATTTAGGTGGAGTTTAAATTTTTTTCGCCGGATATAGTCGTGTGGGATGTCAAATGAGAGGCCTCAATTAGGACTTTCCGAAACTGATATTAGTTTTGTTGTGGATCGCAAAGTACGCGAGTGAGGAGTCAAAATGTACGCACTTAAAATGAGGCAGGACTCTTCTCGGAAACTACCCAACCTAAAAATCCGAAGAAAATCGGGGTCAAAATATGTCCCATTCCGATATCTGCTCAAATAAACTTACGAAAAGTATATTTACTTCAACTTCATCCTAGGATTATCAATTTCCTTCGAATTTACTGTATCCTAAGCCATACAAATAAGATGCTGACGTCATAATTAACGAGAATAATTGACATTCGAATGAAATGTTAAAATGCCATTCATGAAGAATCTACTTCCCCCGAGCCCATTTTAAGGTTTTGTGTGAAACAAAACCTTATTAGAATCGAGTCGATGTTTGTCTGTCCGTCTGTCGGCCACACTCGATTTATTCAGCAACGGCTGGACCGATTGTTACCAAAATTGGTAGGAGCATGTGATCTACTCTTCCCTTTACATGTAGCAAGTGCCGCCATTTTGTATTAAGTTTAAGGGAGGGCTCCCCATACATGTGAATGGAGGGTGCAATATTTTTTTTCATGAAATGTAGTCACGTAGGGTATCAAACGAAAGGGCTCAATTAGTACTTTTCGATATTTGATATCGGGTGAAATATGGGGGACTGAGGGCTAAAAATATGACCATCAAAAAGTCTAACAGGTCTCGTTCTCAGAACCTATCTACCCGAAAAATCTGAAGATCACAGTGGTGCATCTCTACAAAACCTAGGCCTCAAAATACATCCGGTTCCGATATCTGCCCGAATAAAGTTAATAATAGTATATTTCCATAGTTTAGAAATTTACCTGGCATCCCCCCTTATGTCTATTTTAGAAGCAGACAATTTAGCATGGCTATAAGTGATAACATAGTGCATAATTTGGTCGGTGGGTTTGAAGAAAATCCAATTATTATTAACAAAGTTATAGGTGGTGAAACTTTGCCATTTTTTGTGAATTTCGTGTATTCCACAACGCGTATGACTTCATCATCCCATATCAATTCGTGAATACCACGAAGAAATAAGTTCATATGGATGGGGTCGCGAAGAATTATTTTGTTTTAGCTTTTTAGTCATTTCTATATGAATACAAATGACTCCAAACAGACATGTGTGTATGTAGGTATATAATATATGCGTGCTAATATAGTTTGCGGGTAGTGTTTAATTCAGCTAAATATATTTGTACATTAAACCAGCCGTATTTCATATGCGTACTATATGTGTCCTTCTGTGCACGAAGTAAATTGGAAATATGGGCACGATCAATTTATATATGTGCATATATATGTACAGTATTCGGAAATGTTTGTTTAGGGTAAGGATAATATCTATGGCTGTAATATGTACATATATTTTGTAGTTTGGAAAAGAGTGAATGAATGAATGATGAAGGAATATATTGGATTTGTAGCTATACACGGATAGAAAAATGTGCGTTGCAGTTTCTTACATAAGATGAACACAAAACCTTGATACCCGAAAGGCGATTTCATTCCAGAAAACATTCAAAATCTTGATCTGTATCATCTGTAAACCGAAATTCAGCTTTGGAAAACCCGCAGGCGCGAAAACAGTTTTTTATTGTGCTCTCGCTAACGTTTAGCTATACCCTGTCAGCTATGGTCATAGCTGAAAATGAAGGTAATTTTAGAGTGTAATACATCCTTGATCCTATCAAGAAATTGATAAAAAGTTTTCAATGTCTTAATTGCACCATGTGCAGTGACTCACGCACTGCATATCACAAAAAATCATAAACTTTCAAAAACTATTATAAAGATATCTCCATATCATAATAACCGTTCACCAATAGATAATAATATATACATACGTACAATAAAATAATACATTATAGAAGCAGAACATTTTTTTTTTTCTGTGCGTACACGGAGGTGGAGAATCTTAGAAAGACACATCCGCCGCAGCTCCGCCACCCGAACGCCGGAACTACAGCGGGCGCGTGTGGGATTCACACCCACTAAAAACCACCCCCGGTCTCTCCAGCCCCAGCCCCGCGGAACCACCATTAAGGTATTACTTCGCGGGGTAGGTTTCCTCTTAGGCACTCATCCTTCTCCTATTTGCAGCTTTCCTCCTTCTTTGTTCCTTCAGCAACTCCTCCTACATTTGGATGATTGCGGAGCCAACCGCAAGTAACTTCCCCTCGGACTCAAGCGTCTCAGTAACCAAGCGCTCCGGGGTCCCGCTCCTGCCCAGCACCTGGTTTAAGCTCCTTCTCTCCATCGCAAATCGTGGGCAGTGAAACATTTCTTTGGCCAGGATGTCAACCGGGATCATGCCTGCCACCACCAATACTGCCTCATCTGATGTGGTTCTAAAAGCACTGCAAACTCTCAAAGCCATCCGCCGGTAAACCAAGTTCACCTGCTTTCGCCTCTGAGAGTTTGCAAGTGCCTCTGCCCACACAGGCGACGAGTAGAGCAGGATGGAGCACTCCACTGCAGCTAGCACCAACTTCCGGTCATGTTTCGGTTCACCAATATTTGGCAACATTTTTGCAAGTGCCGTAGTGGCACCGGCTGCCTTTTGGCATGCATACTCTAGGTGTTCCGTAAAACTCAATTTGGTGTCAATTATACGACCCTATATCCACCGATCTCCACTTTCGCAGTGTTATTTTTTCTGCGGTTCGTTATTAAGAGCGCTTCCGTTTTCGCGTCCGCCAAGGTCAGCCCGGCCTTTTCTAGCCAGGACTTCACCACTCTCACTGTTTCCGTTACGTAAACCTCCACATCTTCTGGGTGTTTTGCTGCAACAAACACAGCTAGGTCATCAGCAAAGCCGACAATCGTAGTCCCCTCTGGAACGGGAAGAGCAAGCACCCCATTATACATGATATGCCACAACAGGGGACCAAGTACCGATCCCTGTAGTACCCCGGCCGTGACAATGTACTCTTTGGGACTCTCATCCGTCCCGTACCAGAGAGTCCTCTCTGAGAGGTAGTTTTCCACCAAATTCGCTAAGTATCCGGGGACACCTATGTCAACCAACGCCCCTTTAATTCTATTTCAGTTGGCCGAGTTGAATGCGTTTTTCACATTGAACGCCACCACGGCATAGCAGCCGCCATAAATCAGTGCACCTTTTGCAAGGTATAGAAGCAGAACATAAATGTAATGTCAACTAATAAGTTCATTGTGCATTTCACGTGCCCATCCGCGATTTACAACAAAACCTTACTAAAATCGGTTTACTGTTTGTCTGTCTGTCCGTCCGTCACACGCATTTTTCTCGAAGACGGTTATAACGATTGATATCAAATTTGGTGGAAAGGTGGCATCTGTGAACGCTCATACATATAGTGAGTTACATCCTTTTACGTAGAATTTAAGAATACTGCCTATTGATTCCTTCTTTTCGTTAGAATTTTTTTCTCTTTAAGGTTTTGTGTGATTTACTCGGAAACGATTGAACCGGTTGTCACGAAATTTTTTGAGAACATATGGTCTGTTTGTACCTTTACATTCTGCGATTTGGTGTTGCGTTTGAAGGGGCTCCCTATACATGCAAAAGGGGGATGTACATTTTTTTCATCAAATATAATCATGTGGGGTATCAAATGAAAGGCCACGATTAGTACTTTCTGAACTCGATTTTAATTTTGATATTTTTTGGAAAGGTGGGGAGTGCAGAGGGTCGAAATCATCACTTCTTTAACGGACCGATTCTCAGAAACTACCCAACCGAAAAATCTCAAAAAATGGCGCCTAGGCTCTAGTATTCAAATAAAGTTAATAATAGTATATTACTATAATTTTCAGTGATGGGCTGCAAACCCCCCCTTAAGTTCGTTCTAGCTAGTCAAAGTTATCACTTCTTTGCAAATTCAAGATTGAATGCCAATATCACGGAAAAGTGGATATTCTCACATAATATATGCATATATAGCGTGCCACGTTACTAATTGGGCAAATGCACACTCAATCGTCGAGCTTCCAGTTTTCAGACTTATTCTGTTTTTTGCTCCATTGCGACTTCTGGTTGCAAATTTGTAAAAAATACGTGTTCATACTGAATATACGTACTTGCGTATATGCAGATAAAAAAAATGCAAAAACGTGTTGAAGTTTTTTGACATTCACAGATCCCCATCCCCAGTTTTTGCATGTATCAGGACGCTATCAATGTAGAATGATGTCATTTACCGTATATATGTGGGTTCACAATTCCAAACTTTTCGCCAAATTCTATAACAGTAAGTTTAATCGTTTCAGAGAAAGTGACAGACGTGTGATAGACCGACAAGTCATGAACCCATTTTAATAAGGTTTCGTTTTCCACAAAATCTTAGAACGAAAATCTTATTTCTCTAAAAAATTAATTAATAAAATTAATAAAAATTAAGTGAGTTTATGAAAAAATGTACAAAAAAATAAATGAAAATTCATGTTGGACAATACTCTTATCTGAAATTCCAAATGGTCATAGCCATTTCACCAAATCGCTGCGCCGATTTCTATCCCGCATTTACACTTTTATTATTCATTCAGTCCATTCACTGATGATGCTAAATTTAATTAAATAATGTTTACTAATCCATATAATCTAATATGGGATATTCAAGCCATAACATTGTGATAGAATCAATTATCCAAGCCGAATTTCTTGCTAGCGAAACCCTCTTGTGCACAACTAACATTAATTTTAACTGGGCAGGAGGGAACAAAGGCAGCTACACTGTGAGCTAAATTGTTTCCAACTATCATAACATCCAGTGAGTTGTGTGCTCAACATTGACGAAGGTGACTACGTATCCGGTTTATCCTTAAATGGCAAATACAAATAATCAGATCGGACTATTAATATGAATAATGACTTGCTCCCTAATCGAAATCAATAATTGAATTCTTGTTTACTGCCTAATGTGAAAACTTTCCTTGGTAATTAGTATTAACACATCTAAAACGTGAACATACCATGGAAACTTTTTGTTTATACTTCACATTACATTCCGTAAATGTTTATTCAATTTGCGTTACACAGTTCCGATTGACAGGACTGGCTTCATCTCGAACCGAAGTTCTACCTATATCATCGTCTTCGTCCTCACGGAAGCTGAGAAGTTTGCGAAGTCTGCACGATGTGTCGACTTCGGTAATTGAGGGAGGGGTGTGTGTCGCACTTTAGCAAAAGTTAAAAAGTAATCTGAGGAGGAGCGAAGGTCTAGCGAGAAGTTTTTTGATACTTTCCTATTGACTTTGAGTGGTTATATTAGATGAGAAAATTGCTTACTTATCAGATGTTCCCTGAAATACGTAGTTGTTTACTAAATTTGGGGAAACGTTAACTCTATTAATTTTAGGGTACCTAATTTGAAACAATGCCGTGGGAGATATTAGAATCGGAACATTTTGGATAATTAATCTTTTAAAATTCAAATCAACAATCAGAATCTTTACTTAAGGTTTTTTGTGCGACAAAACTGATCCAACTGTCACTATCGGTTAAACATAACGCTTGGATTAAAAAAACAATTACAACGATGACTTACATAAAATCTAGATACCAAAGTACATCCCATCCCGATGTCTATTCAAATGAAGTCAATGATTGTTTATTACTACTCTATATTGTTTTGTTTGGCGCCTGTTGCAAACTCTAAATCTCCTCAGACAATTGGTGGACCAAATACTGCCGCTTACATGTTTGCAAGTGTTTTATTGTTTTCTGAGCAGACAAGCAAATTCCATTTGGTTTACCCAAAAAGCCCATTCCTAGGGATTGGTGGTAAGTGCTCGCAAATATACACAGGACAAGCCAAATGCGCTATCAACACGTTTGGATTTGCGCGGGTTTGTTGAGGTTTGGTAAATTTGGGGATGCCGTATTAGAATCAGGGCCGGACAACTCCGCGAATACATAAATATTTTTAAAAAAAAACAAAAAACAAGTCTGGAAGCCGGAAGCTGGACGCTTCAGGTACGAAAGGTTTTGTGTATTTCTTAGTACGTAGTACGTAATATATCCATATATTATGTGAGAGTATCCACTTCGGGTGATATTGACATTGATAGTCTTCAATTTTCAAAGAAGCAACAAATTTGAGGTATTATAACTTTGTTAGTAATAGTGCGATTTCCACCAAACTTGGTAAGATCATGCTCTATATTATAGCCTATATCACTGCACTTCATGGTACTAGGATGAACTTAAGGGGGGTTTCTAATCAATTACAAAAAATTGTAGTAATATACTATTATTCATTTTATTTAAACAGATATCAGCATGGAAGGTATTTCGGAGCCCAGGCACCATATAGTGGCAGCCTCCTGATTTTTTTCAGATTGTTCCGTTCCGAGACCTTTAATTTGAGACCCCACATGACTATATTTGATGAAAAAAAATTTTACACCCCTCTTTTGCATGTATGGGGACCACCCCTTAAATTCGACGTAAAAGGATGTAATTCACTGTATGCGTGAGCGTTCACAGTTCCCACCTTTCTACCAAATTTGGTGTCAATCGCTATAACCGTCTCCGAGAAAAATGCGTGTGACGGACAGACAGACAGACAGACGGACAGACAGACAGACAGTAAACCGATTTTAATAAGGTTTTGTGTTTACATTTGTAATAATAGCAAGTTTTGATTGATAAACAAACACCTAAATAAGTCGGGAAGCGGGATGCTGGAAGCTGGTATGAAAGGTTTTGTGTATTCCTTTTATAAAAACATTTGATTGTAAATTTGTCCCATTAAAACCTAGCACGTAATATATGCATATATGAATATCCACTTTCAATTCAAACTATTGAATTTGCACAGTAGCGACAACTTTTTAGTGATACCCTTCACGTGGTATGATCACGCTGTATGCTACAGCCTATATTGCTGGAAAATTTCGTGATCCTAAGGCGAATCTAAGGGGGGTTTTGCAGCCAATTACTAACAATTATAGTAATAAACTATTACTAACTTATTAACTTATAAACACCTTTCCAAAAATTTAAAATTTAAAGTTGACGTAGAATGATGTAGCTCACTGGAATTTTCAACGTACGTTTATCCAATTGTACATCGCTATCTTCCTTCCGTAGGAAGCATTAAGGACCCCAAGGAAGATAGCGAGAAAATCAGAATCTATCAGATAACCTGCACCGATTGTGAAAAATCATATATAGGACAAACTAGACGATTAATAACAACGAGGTTCAACGAACATATAAGGCAAGTAAATCTGGCGAAAGCAAAAAGGAGACCAACATATGTGCTCATTGGTAGCCAGATGCATCATCGAGGAGAAACATACAATAACGAAGGATAACCTAAGGGTAAGGAGGTTAATGACTTCCACAAATTCGACGCATTAGAGGGTTTCATCACCCACAAGATACGGAAGAGGAAAAGTATTAACAGCGGTTAGAAAACGTCAACAGTTGGCTTTTTGGGTTAATTATGTAATAAAATTAACTAGCAATTAAAGTCTGGATTTAGGTATTTAAGCGCAAGCTGGATCATTAGCAGTTCCCTGAGAAAGAGGACACCTGGTCCTCGAAATACCGGTACCGGTATAAAAAAAAAACTCACTATTCGATATTCAAAAATAAAATTTGTCATTTTAAAGTTTTGTGTGAATCAAAACCTTATTAGAATCGATTTGACGACTGTCTGCCTGTCAGTCTGTTACACCTGATTTATTCGAAAACGGCTGAACCGATTGTGAAGAAAATTTGTAAGAGCATGTGGTCTGATGTTCCCTTTACATATAGCAAGTGGCGCTATTTTATGTTAAGTTTAAGCGGTGGAGATGAGAATGGAGGATACAATTTTTTTTTCACGGTATGTATTTATGTGGGGTATCAAATGAAAGGCTCAATAGCTACTTTTCACTTTTCGAAACTGAACCCGCATTTGCTATCGGGTGAGATGTAGGGGAGTCAGGGCTCAAAATATGACCCACCAAAAATGTAACAGTTCTCGTTCTCAAAACCGGTCCAACCCAAAAATCTGAAAAAAATCACAATGGTGTATCTAAACGAAATCTATGTCTCAAAATACATCCCGTTCCGATATCTCCATGAATAAAGTTAATAATAGTATTAGCATATTTTAGAAATTTAGCCGGAAACTTCCCTTAAATTCATGCTAGAACTGCAAGATTTTGTATTTGTATGACACAAGGCACAATTTCCAACCATTGTTAGTAAAGTTATAGTGGGTGAAACTTTGCCATTTGTTGTGAATTTCGTGCTTTCTACAACGTGTGTGCTCACATGAATTGGGGGTCACAAAAAAAATATTTTATTTTAAGGGGGTCATTCCGTGTGAAGGCCGTTTTTTTGGCTTCTTTTAGAAATTTTTTGTGAAGAACTGGAGAAAGTTGCAAATACAGGTTTACTAATATCTTGAGCGTGCATAGTAATTTTTCTAGCCGGATCACATGATTCGTTATTGAAATACAGAGACATTCATATACCCATCTCCAAAAAAGGTGTTTCTGCTGCCACGCTAGAGGGGGTTGCCATCATTTTAACGAAAAAAGGTAAATGGTATTTTAATGTGCAGACTTAACTACAGTTCACAAACTAGGATTATTAAAAAATATTAAAAACTAATTTTTTGGTGCTGTGTTAAACTTTTTTTTTGAATTTTGTCGTTTTTTTACGGCTTTTTCGATGAATAAAAAAAAAGCTACTAAATGAATCGCAACTATCCTAAAACCGTAAAAATATGTTCTGAATAAGTCGTGAAAATTTCAAAGAATTTCGTTGGATAGATTTTGGGCTATGGTGGCAGCCGATTTTTAACATGCGGTTCCGTGAAGAAAAAGTATTTAAATTTATTTAATTTAAAAAGTAGAATGCGATTTTTAGCCACAAAACCTTAATTCACCATTAATCTGCTATACCTAGTTCATAAACCTTACGTTTCTTCAAAAAACACATATACAACCTTGGCTTCAATTCTTGTCCTTTTAGCGAAATGTCTGTATCTATGTTCGGACCGATAAATACGCGCTTTATTACGGCGATCGACATAAATCTGGCATGTGACTTATCACGTGTTTAACACTATAATTTCCGAACGACTCCGAATATCAAAAAATTACTTTACCCATATATTCTACACTATATATGGATACGATTGATGCCAAAAAAAATTCAATTCCGCGGATCCGACACACGGGATGACTCCCTTAAGTTTTTGGGTCATTTGTGTATCAATATCAATTACTTCAGGCAGACATATGTGTGCGCGTAGGCATATATACGTGCTATTATTATTATTATGGATATCTACAGTATTCGGTCATAGGCTTTTTATTTGTTTAGTGTGAGAATAATATCTATGTCTGTAATATGTACGTAAATCTTGTAGTTTGGAAAAATATGAAGGAATATGTTGCATTTGTACCTATGTACGGATGGAAAAATGTGCGTAGAAGTTTCTCACATAAGATGAACACATAACCTTTATACCCGAAGCGCGAGCTTCCGGTATTCCGATTTGTTTTTCATCGTAAATACATCTCCCTATACATATGTGCGCATCTAGGTTGATTGTACCAATCTGAATATTTCTGCTTTACTTCTCAAAAGCCAATATCATTTGCACTGAAAATATTCATATACAAATGTAAGTATATTTATTCGAACTGGACAATTCGCACAAAGCTCCTATGCAGATATATACATACAGTTTGTCAAGAAACTGTTTTGACTAAGCAAGAAGATGTGATTTATACCATTTCAAGAAAATCCTACAGATATTTAACAGTTTGAAAGTATTAAAACAGTTAATTTGAAACAAGTGAAATTTTGTATATTCTTCTTTTGTGTCTACAAATTTTCTCATTGATATCGTAACCGTTTGGCATTTTATGCTACTCCTCTGTAAGTAACGTCTTTAGTTAAGGACGGTTTTTTGAATGTCCTTTGACCACCAACCTTATTAAAATCCGTTTACTGTCTGTTTGTCTTTCTGTCACACACATTTTTCTCGGAAATGGTTATACCGATTGACACCAACTGTGAACTGCGCATGCATACAGTAAGCTACATCATTCTACGTCGAATTACAAACATACATAAATTCAAAAGGAAGCGGTTACCTTTTTTTACCAAATATAGTCGTGTGGGATATCAGATGAAAGGCCTCGGTTAGTACTTTCCGAAGCAGACATTTATTGGAAAGGTGGGAAGTGGGGGTCGAAATTGTCATTTCTTTCACGGACCCATTCACAGAAACTACCCAACCGAATAATCTGAAAAGAAATCAAGAGGTTGCCACTATATGGTGCCTAGGCTCCGAAAAACCCTCCATACCGATATCTGTTCAAATAAAGTTAATATTACTGCAATTTTTATTAATTGAATGTAAACTCCCGTAGAGTTCATCCTAGAACCACAACATGATCCTACCAAGTTTGGGAGAAATCTCACAATTCCTAGCAAAGTTATAAAAGAACAAAGTCGTCGCTTCTCTGCAAATTCAAGACTTTGAATGTCAGTATCATGCGAAATTGAATATTCTCATATAATATGTGCATATATTATGTGCTAGGTTTTAATGGGGCATATGTCCACGCAAATGTTTTTATAAAAGGACTATACAAAATCTTTCATACCTGAAGCGTGCAGTTTCCGGTCTTCCGATTTATTTGTCAAATGAGGGCATACATTTTCTAGGAGATTAGAATCAGGACTTGGAGGAGGAATTTCCAATAGCTTACTATAATTATAATGAAGCCACATCTGCACTATTTGCGATTTGGTCTTTGGTCATTGCCCTGATAAAGCTTGGATTTTGTTTAATGATCATTCACGAATTTCTGAGCATAGTTTAGCAAATGGCATTTCAAAACTGAAAATATTAGTTTGCATTCATGATTTTTTCAATAAGAACCAACTCTCCCTGAGCTTTGCCGGAAATGAAACGCTACCTTATTTTAGAAAGTTTACTAAAATTCACGGTTGTAAAAACGTTACGGATTTTCAGAGCCTTCAATGAATTCCCCTATCCCTTGCTGGACTCCTCGTTGTAGTCCAACACGATTTTGTTTCGTCACAGAATATGACGCCATCCCAGATATCATTTAATACAGAAATGTGTAACGTGAAGTAAGCGATAACCGTCTTTCAATTCAGCGACGAAGGAATTGTTTTTGCGAGAAATTTGCGATATATATTCGGTCCTTTTACTGCTTGTCGTATTGACTCGTGAGAAACATAAACACCGCACACCTCTGTTAGGGGCAAGATTCGTTGTCGATTTTCGGGGGTTTTCATCGACTTTCCTTAACGGAAAGTGTTTTGATAGTTTCGGTGGACGCCCGTTTAAAGACTTTGCCCCAGAATATTCTTTTTTTTCCGAGCCATGAAAAAAAATTATACAATTTTGCCTCGTTGCAGAAAGCATCTCGGACAGTTCCTGCATGCTTTTTCCATTATTGCGGTTACAATAAACTGACTGTGTTTCAACAAATGAAATTCCTTTGGGAGGCATTTTAATCACAACCATTGCACTTATTTTATTCCTCAATATTAGATGAATCTGTGCAAAGAAATATCCAGAGAATATAATTCATGGAAATGATAACTGTAAAAGATTTTGCTTTATTGTTATCAATTCGACCCGGAAGAAAGGCGAACATTGGTTTATTCTGGTGGCAACTTGGCGCAGTAAAATCTGCAGACACGACAGCTTAAGAATATATGATGATGAGTAAAAAAAAATTTACGGCAGTGCGATGCCATATTGAGACTTGCTTGAATTCAAGGCCTCTAGTTCCATTATATAGTAATCCTGAGGACATCAAAGTACTGACACTGTCGACCCACCGATAAGCGGAAGAAAAAATGTGCTTGAAATGAGAATATCCGCGATCTATATGGGTTTGCACCGATCGTGGAAAACTGCTAGAGAGGCGTTTTCGATAGTTTGGTCACATAATTCACGCTAACGAAAATTCACATACAAATATTGGTCTGAACATCGAAGTCAATGGTAAGCAACCAAAAAGCCGGCCGAAACAACGGTGGCTTGATACGCTGGATGGACAGCTCCGTGGCTAAAAATTCCTTTGCCCTCTATTTTTTAGAAAGCGTTTTAAACAAATCATTTGATGGAAACCCCTGTATTGATAATAGTCAACCTCATACACTTCACACTCTGAGTTTAATATTATTAGCTAATACCAAGAATGTAACATCAAATATATGTCAATTATTCTCGTTAATTATGACGTCAGCATCTTATTTGCATGACTTTGGAAGCAGTTAATTAGCGCGAAATTGCTAAGTTTGAACTGCTATAACTTTGGCGTTAATGGACATATTTCCATGAAATTTAGCACGTATATAGGAAGTATTTTCCTATATGCTGGTGCGAAATTCGTAGGTTCTAGGATTTAAGGGGGGTTTTTCAGTGAATTTCTAAAAGTTAGTAATATATTATTAGTAAGTTTATTTGAGCAGATATCGAAATGGGACAAATTTTGCAGGACTAGATTTCACCTAAGCGCACCACCCTGATTTTTTTTTGGTTTTTTAGGTTGGCTCCGTATTCACGCACTTTGCAATCAACGCTAAAACTAATATCAGTTTCAGAAAGTACAAATCGAGACCTTTCATTTGATACCCTACACGACTATATCCGGTGAAAAATTTTTTTGAATCCCTTCTTTGGATGTATGGGGAGCCCCCCTTTAAACTCCACCTAAATTTATTCCACTCTCTGTATGCGTGGGATTCCATAGTTCCACGCTGTATTTACAATGGCTGTACTGCAATTAATACGACGTAAAGCGATTGCAGCTCATGTAGAGTGGACAGTTAACAGGTGAACAGCCCCGCGAAGTAAAACCAAAACGGTGGTCCCGCGGGAGAGTGTGGAGGAAATATGGGAAGTTTTCAGATGTATATCCATGGTGGATTTTCCCAGTCAAAAAATGATAGACAGACCGACAAATGGTAAACAGATTTCAATAAGGCTTAAAAAGCTGACATAATGGAAACAAGATGCTTCCATAAAGCTTTCGCATACATACATATGTGCTTTTCGTATTTCAGTCAGTTCACTCGCATTGGTGAGCCTTAGAGTTTAAATAGATGCGTCTTATTTTCTGATTTTTCAGTGGATAGGTTCTGAGAACGAGATCTGTTACAGTTCATGGCACCTATATTTGGGTCTTAGCTCCTCCGTCGAATACTTAATATGGAAAGATATCCTAATTTTGAAAGTACTAATTGTGTTTTTTCACACCTCCTTTTTATATGTATGGCGGCTCCCTTAAACTAGACATAAAATCATACCTTTCATTGTATTGTGACACATGTTCTACCCCAAATTTCGTGCCACTAAGTTCAACCGTTTTTGAGCCAATTTGGTGTGACAGACGGACAGAAAGACGTTGAATCAAAATGAAAAGTCTTTTTATACATACTGTCTGTATGTATGTATACATACCTGTATGTAAGCGGAAATATTAAATTGCTTCAAATCAATTTACCTAGTAATGTACATGCACATTAGCATGCGGTAATCGGTAATGTTTGTTTGCTCAATATTAACGTAATATTTACGTCTTTAATATGTATATAATATATGTATCTCAAAAAATCAATTTTTTAATTTTAGTCACGCATTCTACTAGCATAATATAAAAACAAGTCGGGAAACTGGAATCTGAATGCTTCAGGTATGAAAGGTTTTGTGTGTTTGTACCTAGCTCGTATTGTTTACGCATTTAGATTGTCAAACCATTCAGCGCCCCACGTAAGCAGGTCATGCTGATCTTCATCCTGAAGGTAGATACCTATGATCAATACAGTACAAGTGACCCTGATCGGCACTGCACAATGACTGATGATTGGTGGGAATAGTAATCAAGAGCAAACTGTCCGGTGCACAAATCGGTAAGATTGGCACAATCAACAAATTGGCCTCAAAGATCGGGGCTCTCGGAAAGTCATTTGAAACCGTCTTAAAAGTTTCGTGCTCTGATAAACACAGCTAGAAAAAATTGCCACCATGACGGAATAAAAATTTGGCCCGGCTGAAGAAGCTGACCAGAATCTCCAACATCTACTAGTGACACTAACTATTGGCAGTCCAACAAGGATTGATTAAAGAAGCCTAAGTCGGCCGTCAAAACTGCCGAGAGCCGGTCCTGGTTGGACTATTGTCATCAGCGCATCTGCGCGACTCTATAAGATTCCGCCTATTAAGATTGACTTAGGCTGTATTTCTTTAGGATACATACCACACTCCTAGAGAGGCATGGCGTGCCACTGAAAGCGTTTCCCTCCATTATCAGCGAGATTATGAGGGGAGCGTTGGGAACGGTGTGCCTGTGGACCGTACATGCGAACTTGGCTTAAATCCAACTAAACAGGAACTGATACTTTCCACTATCAAGACAAGGAATTCCACCTCCCATCGCTGAATATTTGGTTCCTGCCTCCAATGTAAAATATCTGGGTGTAATCTAGGATCCTAAGTTGAATTCTAGATCGAACACAGGACTGGGAGAAAGACTCTACAACTTTGATATCTGAACAAGGACCTTTGCAAGGAAATTGGGTCTCCGGTCGACAATGCTTCTCTAGATATACAAAGCCGTGGTTCGTCACTATTGTGTGCTGGTTGGGGCTGAGCAAACAGTTCAATAAAATGAGGCTTAAAAGGATTCAAAGAACCGTGTGCAGATGTTACCGGGGCTCTGCAGTCCTGCAAGGCGAACGCTCTTAATGCTCTCCGAAACCCGCTCCCTCTAGACTTTCGAATTAAATATGCTGTAGCGTACAGTGCTGATAACAAAAGCCTTACATAGTAACATCCTAGATGAAGTACGTCCCGAATTCTAGGCATTCGCCACGGATTAAACCACATGCAAGCCAATCTTAACGAGAAACTTTACTGCGGGCTTCCCAACGAGGGTAAAGTGGAAGACCGGCGACATGCTAAAAGGCTACGATTCAATATTCTTCACTAACCAATCAAAGCTGATCTAAATAAATGCAACCAGACTTCTGTCGAGGCATTATACTATCAACGTTCTAAGAAAAGGAAATGATCGTGCGTTCTTTTTGAAGCGGTTTTTGAAAGGTTGGAATAAATTGATCGGTTTTATGCATTCTTTCCCCAATCTCTTTTTTTTTTGCATTTCGGAGGCGATAGAAGTAACCATTTTTATGTCGTAAAGAGGACGGGTCTTAGGAGTAATTTACCAGCCCTTTTATTTGAAAACACTTTTGGAACATGAGATTCGCTGCTAATTTATAAAATCTTATCAACTGATTCCGGTAAAAACGTTAATAAATCCGCTTAATCTGCTGAGGTAGACTAAGAAAATGAAGAAGAAAGAAAGTTTAGCTTTTGAGAGGTTGAGGAAGGGTGGGCGACGCAGAGGTTGCGCTTATCACTTTAAAGAAGAGGGTAGGATCGGGTGTTGTAATTCATCACGGATCTTATCGCCTTGAGGCAGACGTACGGGGCCTCAGGCTTTTCAACTTCGACAGTTTTTCTAATTTTTTCAATACTCGGTTCGACCGTCTCCGACTTAAATCTTCGCAGTTACCCACTAAATAATACGAATTTCTGTTGTTTTAATTAATATGCAACTTCACTTTTCATAAGATTGATGAAATCATGGACGCTGCCTGGCCACATTCTTAAAGGGGTGAGGATTGTAGCAAAAGCACGAGCTGGTTTATTATTTTTTAAGGGTTCTTTTGAAACGAAAGCTTATTATATTCAATTCAATTTCTGTCTGTTCGTCTGTGTGTGTCTGTCTGTCACTCGAGATTTACTCCGAAACGGCTAGAGCTATTACCATGAAATTTGATGAAAACATGTGATTTTCGAACCACCATACGTGCAACGAATTGCATAATTTTAAGTTTAAGGGGGGGGGGGGGGGCTTTCCATATATCTTATTTCCGAAATTGAGTGAAACGCAGAGGAGTGAGGACTCAAATTGTCCTCCAAAAAGTGAAACACGTCTCGTACTCAGAACGTATTCAAACAAATAATCAAATCAATTGCGGTATCTGCTTAAGTAAAGTTAATAATAAGATATTAGTATATTTTAGAAATTTTCCCGAAAACTCCGCTTAAGTTCAAAATTTGGCATCAGTATAAGTAATGGTACCACCTGGCTCTGCAGATCTGAGTCGACTGAACTCTGCCTCTTTGCTCTCATAACAGCAGTCACGGTCATACGCTAACTGGGTTTCACGGATAGGCCACTGACGCGATAATGTTAGACATAAAGCTATAAAAGGTCAAAGCTCTATATTTGGCTCTAAGTCGTGTGTGACGTCATTATCATAGGAACAGTAGAGTTGGAATTTGGATACATATCGAAGAATATTTTGAATTTTTAGCTGTGTACGAGTGGAAAGAAAGTGGAAGAAAGTTTACCAGACAAGATAAATACAAAACCTTTATACCCGAAGCCTGCAGCTTTCGGTATGAAGGGAATATACGACTAATGTATGAAGGGAACATCAATATAGTTTAAAAAAACCACAAACAGCTTTGATCTCCATTTAATAAGATATCAATTACATGACGAGTATGAAGAGCATCATTACAGGGCAATATTGCCCTTAATAATTAATTATTGTCTTGTGAAGATTAGTAGCTGCTTTAAATTCACACGTAATTATTAATCACAACGTTTATATGCTGTCTATAATTAGAGTAATATCTTAGTATACATTTCAAAAATAACATTAATGTATGATAGGAGCAGCAATTGTTCAATACTAAGCAATGAATTAACACCCTTAGGCGGGTATGAAGCTTGCGTAATATTGACCATTGGCCTATTAACAATTTAATGAATAGCTCCGAGCAACTTACAATTGAGTCAGCGCGAATTATATTCTATCGTCGTTTGGGAAAGACACTTGACCAGTACTGTTTGGTGGACGAAGTATTGTTTGAACGTTAAATCAATATCAAATCGAATCAAATGTTCAAAATACTATTACATAATTTCACATTTGTGTATTTTTTTTGCGAAAAAATCAGAGATCTTTTCCAATAATCATGTGCACTATCGGAGTCAACAGTGAATTATGATTTGATAGGTGCATGATATGTATTTAGTGGTTCCATAATTGTGTTTAACTTGATAATTGATTTGGACACACGCAAAACAACAATAATGGCAATATTATTCAGGGATTGAGGGACTCTAAGTCCGCAACCACTTTTTGTCGCTTGTACGCTGCATTTACTATAATTCACAATCATGTATTTTGTGAACGATGTTCTCACTCGAAATTTTTCTGTATAACCAAATTTTTCTGGAATTTGATCGTATACAATTTACTAATTTCCTTCCAAAAAACGAACCCCTATTTCACTGTGATAAAATCCTATTAAAATCACAGTACTCAGTTCAAGTGGCCTTGAACTTTTAATAGGCTATGATGCGAACGTTCGGCATATTTATTGGGGCAGTAGCAAATGCAATCCTGGAGCAGAGAACTGACCAAAGTTCAATGAACTTTTTGACAACAAAGTGCCTTAGACGACTAGGGACTCCTTTGGCGATAGAAGATCAATTAGAAACTCTGAATCGAACGCTTTTAGACTGCTTTCAAGAGAATTGTCTTCTTTCCTGAGGCCAAAGTGGTAAAACTGTCACGTGGTGGAACCGAGAACTGTAAAGATTCTGGAAATCAACCAGACCACCTAAGTCGTGCTTACCAAAGCAATAAGAGAGAAGATGGGGTAAACTTCTGGCACTTACAGCGACGATATGCTGACGATATCGACATCATGGGAAGAACCACCCAAGACGTACAAACTGCCTTCATCCTGATCGAGCAGGCGGCGCGAGATCTTGGGCTGCACATCAATGAAGACAAGACAAAATATATGGTGGCAACGTCAGCACCGAAGACGAATCAACCAACAACATCAAACCGCACTGGTCAAACACAAGCACGAACAAGAATAAGGATAGGGGAATACAACTTTGAGACCGTTGACAATTTCTCCTATCTAGGGTCGAAAATCACAACCGATAACAACTACGATGATGAAATCCGCGCACGGTTGTTATCAGCCAACAGAGCCTATTTCAGCTTAGAAAGACTGTTCCGCTCGAAACGTCTCACCATAGGGTCAAAGCTCTTACTGTACAAGACTATGATCTTGCCAGTCCTCATGTATTCCTCGGAAACTTGGGCTCTTAGCAAGAAAAATTGCGAACTCTTGGTCGCGTTCGAGAGAAGAATCCTCCGAAGAATTTTTGACCCCCTACATGAGGATGGACGATTCCGTAACCTACACAATGACGAAATCTATGAGCGATACCATGACCGTCCGGTTGTGGATAAAATCCGGCTCAATAGGTTACGGTGGGTGGGTCACTTAATCCGTATGGATGAGGATGATCCCACCCGGAAAGTCTATAAGGGCAATATCTATGGTAGGAAAAGAAGACGAGGCAGACCCTGCCTAAGATGGAGTGATGGCGTGGGCCAGGACGCCAGACAGCTTTTAGGGATATCGAATTGGTGGACCTCGGCGCAAAACCGGGATGTCTGGAGTTCCTTATTAAGGCAGGCCTAGACCGGATACCGGTTGTTGCGCCGTTGATGATGATGATGACTTGCAGCGTGAATATAAGAGGCTTGTAAAACTTTCGAAACGAGACTGCATAGTGTCTATACTATCGGGACTGGAAGGAGAATGGGAGACTTCCAGACCGTGCAGAGTCATTAACGAGGATGCCATGACCAAGTTGGACTCTCTTAGAAAACTCGATGGAACTTGCGCTAACTCTAGAGTTGAGTCTATGCAGACGCTCTTTGAATTACATCATGAGGAAGAACAGATCTTAGAAGTGGGAGAGAGAGAGTTGACGGTTCCTGCAAGCCTTTCAACAAGACAGTGTTGTAAGAGGAAACGCGACATTACGAGGGTGGTCGTTGCCAATAAAAAGGCGACAACTGGTATACTATCCTTTTAATACTTCAAAGCACCTGACATCGATAGCATTTATCCGGCGATGTTGCTATAAACCACTTAGGGCAACCTCTAAGAAACAGTTTTGGGGGATGCCTTCCTCTCGATAAAAGGTTAAGGTAGTCTTCCTACCTAAGTCTGACTATGACTATTCAAATCCAAATAACTCGAGACAAATCAGCTTAACATCATTCTCGTTGAAATATCTGAGGAGACTGGTTGAACATCACATTCGCGAGTAGGCACTAAAGTCGTGCGCACTAAGTGAAAATCAACACATTTACTAGCGTGGAAAGTCCTGTAATTCTGCTCTTTACACTTTTTACTCTCTTTGTCAATGATACAGAACGCGACTTTCAAGAGCGAGCACGCGATCAGAGTGTCGGTGTGCATTAAAAGTGACTTTGCGCCCTTTCAGAAGCCCTGGGATGCCGCAAGAGAACATGATGTTGAAACTTTATATAAATGGATCTATGCTGTGCTAACGTAGAGATTGAAGCGACGAAAGGCTGCCTTCAAGAAGAAGAAGAAGAAATGGTCGAGATCTCGAAACAGTGCGTACAAATGCACACCGCAGCGTTGACTTAATTGACAGTCAGTGCCTAAGGCGTGGACCTCATTTCAGTAAATCCAAATAAAAACGCCATGGTATTATTTACACAAGTCGGAATATCGGAAGCTGGCGTTTCGGGTATAAAGGTTTGGTATTCATTTTATGTGAGGAACTTTCTACGCAAATTTTTACATTTATCTATGGCCAAAAACCCAAAATATTCCTTTATATTCTTTTCAAACTACAAGAAATACGTACATATTACAGACGTAGATATTATGCTCACCCTAAACTAACAAACATTGCATATTGCCTAGAGTGCTATACTTATACAGGGTGCGGCAGCATAACTTCCTTTTTTTCAAAACTCAATAAAAACTATTGTATGCATCGGAAAATATTTATTTATTTTTTATAATGTAGGTACATGTCTAAAGTTTTTATTTACATTGTTTTGAAGATCAAATCTGTTAGGTGACGTCCCCCATTCTCCATACATTGCGTAAACCGATTTCTGGCGTTTGTCATGACTCTTGTTAGCATAGCAGGTGTTATGCTGGCAATTTCTTTTTGGATGTTGGTCTTCAAATCTTGTAGGCTTCTTGGACGGTTCACATAAACATGGGATTTCAAAAAACTCCATATAAAAAAATCACAAGGGGACAGATCGGGAGAGCGTGTCGGCCATTCCAAATCGCCTCTAATTGAGATAAGGTGCTCTGGAAAGTGTTCCCTCAAAACAGCCATCGATGCTCTTGAAGTGTGTGCAGTTGCACCGTCTTGTTGGAACCAAGTGTCCCCCAAATCCAAATTTTCTAGCCGTAGGAAAAAAAAATTCTGTAGCATGTTTACATACCGGTCCGAATTCACTGTCACTGTAACCTCATTTTCCTCAAAAAACCAGGGACCAATAATTCCAGCTGAGGAAATTGCACACCACATTGTGACTTTGGGTGAATGCAAAGGCGTTTGATGCAATTCTCGAGGGTTGGTGTCAGCCCAGTAACGCATGTTTTGTTTGTTAACCGACCCACACAAATGAAAATGGGCTTCATCGCTAAAAAAAACAATAGCACCCTCGGGAACGACATCAAGAAGAAGCTCACACGCGTTCATCCGAAAATTGAAGTCACGTTCTGAAAGTTCCTGCACTATCGCCATCTTATAGGGATGAAAATGAAGATCATCACGAAGAATTCTTCTCACAGAACGATCGGATAGTTCAAGGGCAGATGCGTGTTTGCGCGCAGAACGCCGTGGCGATCTCAACATTCACGCTCTCACTGCTTCAATGTTCTCAGGTGATCTAACGGGCCGAAGGACTCCAGTTCTTCCTTTTGTCGCACTTGCAGTTTGGCTGAATGTAGTGACCCATGTAACAATTGATTTGCGGTCTGGGACGGGAGCCAACGGGGCTAAATTAAAGCGATTCCGAAATGCACGCTGTGTTGCAATAACCGAGCATCCGCTTGAAAAGTAAACCTCAACAGCAAAGACACGCTCCTCACTATTCCAACGCATGATGGCGACTGAACCGTGTCGGGACAAAACTTTACAGTATCCCCTCTTGAACGAGACCACTAGCGCTCCGTTATGACATCAACTAACTGAGTGGCGCGCATTTTAAAAAAGGAAGTTATGCTGCTGCACCCTGTACATGCACGTATATAAATTGATTGTACACATATTTTCGATTTACTTCGGTCGCAAAAGCATAGATATGTACATATACAGTACGTATGTTGAATGCCACTTGTTCAATGCACAAATATATCTATCTGAATTAGACATTATTCCAAAGCTTCATTTACATATACATACAAATCCATACATATGTCTATCTCGAGTAATTGATATTGATTTATAAATGATTAAAAACTAAAACGAAATGTTTCCCTGCAACCTCTCATTCATGTAAGCTCACTTTGTTGTGGTATTGATGAACTGATATGTTATGATGACGTCATACACGTTTTAGAATGCACAAAATCCACATGAAATATGAAAGTTTCACTTTCTATAACTTTGTTAATAATAGATGGATTTCCTTCAAGCTTCCCAGAGTTATGTCTTATGTTATCCCTTATGTCTCTACTACTTGTACTTATACTTCTAACATGAACTTAAGGGGGGTTTCGGGCTAAATTTCTAAAATATGGTAGTATACTATTAATAACTTTATTTGTACATATATCGGAACGGGATGTAGTTTGAGGCATCGATTTCATTTGGATACATCACTTTTTCAAAGTGAGTATTTTCTATAAAAATCATTAATAAAAGCATTCAGAATGCAATTTTCTTTGAATTTTTATCCATCAAAATATCGGCTAGACTGTTTCTTGTCCGTTAAAAACACATTTGGTCGTTTCCATGTAAAATTTAGCCCGTTTTCCCCATTTGTTGTTTACTTTTATAGGTTTTTTACTGTCAGTAATTGAGTACTTGGGATAAAATCATGTTAACATGGGCTTATTAGAATAAAAGAAGAATTCAGTTTTAATAAAAAAAAATAGTATATTGTGTAGGTTAAAATTCTAGAAAACCTGGGTAAAAGACGAAATTCCAGGAGAGAAAAATATAATTTTCTTGTTTTAAAATTACTACTTCCGAAGGGCCCATTCTGATTATGCATTTATTTTCTAGGGTGAAGTCTTAGCTATAATCCAGTGTTCATTTCAATACACTTGTACAAACGAGGATTTAATATCTGCGCTTATTATTTTTAAATAGTGACAATATAATCCCTCAGGAAGGCAGGACATTCAAATGTCAGAAGTTTAATTATATTGAAGTCCGAATCCGAGGATCGGAGCTTCCATCTTACCATTCACATTAAAAACATGGTAATGCTAAGAAGATTTAAGGAGGAGGAAACCAAAATTGACTGTCGAGCACTCTTTCCATGCCAACTACAGTAGTTTTGTATCTAGTTGACCACTTCGAAAGACACTTTCATTGTTTCGAGTAGAGTCTCTTGTAAAGAATTGAAGATATTTCAGTAGAACTGTATTCGTGCAGAGCAGATAAAAACGGTAGCATCTCCAGTGTCAAACAAGTTGGGAAACTGCACGCTTCAAGTATGAAAGGTTTTGTGAATTTTTTATATAAAAACATTTGTCCCATTGGTACCTAGCACGTAAAATATGCATATATTGTGCGAGAATATCCACTTTCGCGTGACTGACAAGTCTTGAATTTGCATAAAAGCAGCAAAAGTGCGATTTCCTCCAAACTTTGTAGAATCATGTTCTATTTTATATCTTCTATTGCTGTATTTCCATGATTCTAGGATTTTGCAGCCAATTACTAAAAATTATAGTAATATGCTATTTTTAACTTTATTTGAACAGATCTCGGTATGGTGGGTATTTCGGAGCGTAGGTACCATACAGATATATAGATTTTCTTTTCAGATTTTTTGGTTGGATAGTTTTTGAAAATGGGTCCGATCAGTGCCAAATGCCAAATCTAAGCTTCGGAAAGTACTAACCGAGACCTTTCATTTGATGCCCCATACGACTATATTTCGTGAAAAAATTAACCCCCTTAAATTTGATGTAGAATGATGTAACTTACTGTATGAGTGAGCGTTTACAATTCCTACCTTTCCATCAAATTTGGTGTTAATCGCTGAAACCGCTTTCGAGAAAAATGCGTGTGACAGACAGAAAGTAAACCGGTTTTAATGAGGCTTTTTACTAAATATTCCTTCATATTTTGCCAAACTGCGAACACATATGAAAATTAGAAACTGACTTAAGCTCTAATAGCACAACCAAAAAGGAAAAAGGAAAACTAAAACGTTCCCATGGACCCCGCCGTTCATATAAGTTCACTTTATTTGCTAATGATGGTGCAATAAATTTACCTGAAATGCGAAACTTTGACCTTTTACAACTTTGTTGATAATGGATGGATTACCTTCAAACTTTGCAGAATTATGTCCTATGTCAAATGATGAAATTAAGGGGGGCGGGGGGTCCGGTAAATTTCTAAAACATGGCAATATGCTATTATTAACTTTATTTGTGCAGATATCGGAACGGAGTGTATTTGGAGCACTAGATCTCATACTGATGCATTATTTTGATTTTTTTTAGATTTTTTGGTTGGATAGGTTCTGAAAACGAGACCTATTTCACTTTTTGGGGTACATATTTTAACCCAATCTTCGCTATGTTTCAGCCAATATCAGAAATAAGATCAGCTTCAAAAAGTACTAATGGAGCCCTTTCATTTATCCCACTTGACCATATTCTGTGAAAAGAAATGTACACCCTCCTTTCGCATGTATGGAGAAGCCCACTTCAAACCCAATACAAAATAGCGCCACTCGCTGCTTGTAAAGGGACACACAGACTACATGTTTTCATTGAATTTGCTGACAATCGGTTCAGCCATTTCCGAGTAAATCGGCTGTGACAGACGGACAGGCAGATAGACAGAGGGATAGCTAGATATTGAATCGATTTTAATAACGTTTTGTTTTACACAAAACCTTAATAAGATTTAAAAATGATTTTTATAGAAAAAGGGAATTTCGGTTTATAATTTCTTAGGTTGTTTTAGTGGTTATAAGCTACGAATAATTTCTATGAAGCTTAAAAAAAATTCTTATATTGTTTCCTTCGTATCGGCTGCAGTCACAAAGTGAAAAAAATTTGAAGAAAACTTTACACAATTAATTTTAAAATGAGCACCATTTAAAAATTAGACATTCAGTGTAGCGGAAAGAGAAGATTTCGATGTTTAGAAAAATGGGACGCGGTAAAATGGCAAATTCTTCGGGAATGGAGAGGATTTAAGAATTACGACAGGAAAATAAAAGTGTTGCGGAAATAGCGCGAATTATTGGCAGGAGCTGAAAAGTATCGATAACTCTGGTTGAGGTTTTGCCCAACAACAGGAAAAGAACACTGCCTACCACGACCGATAACATCGCGACCGGAGCGTAGAATTTTGAGAGAGGTCTCTAATTCAGTTCTTACTGCGAGGGATATCAATAGACGAGCTTGCGTGAAAACGCATGTCCGCAACATATAGAGGAAAATTAAAAAATCACCGCTCATTAAGCGCCAAAAACTCAAAGCAAACCGGCCGTTAACCGCTCTCCACAAGGAGCACTGTCTTGCGGTTTGCACGCCCGATATGCAGTGGAAAAAAGGTGAAGACACGTGATTTTTTCGGATGAAAAGAAATTTAATTTGGATGGTCGGAATTACTGGATATATTATTTCCCCGATATTCAAAAACAGGAAATAACTTTAAGCAAGAGGTACCATCGTGGAGGCTCTACAATGATCTGGGGTGCTATCTGGCTTTATAGTCGAATCGAAAAAGCGGAAAAATGAATGGTAGGAAGTATGTGCAATTATTGCAACAACAGATATCTGCCGGTCTGATGACCACTACAAATGCTGCGACGACTTTTCGACAGGACAATATGAATGTACACATCGCCAAGAGGACAAAAACAGAGAAAGAAGTCGAACTTATAGATTGGCCAGCACGATGACCCGAACTCAACTTCTTTAGCCTTTGCACCGTTCACTCACTTTGATCGGTTGAGCCATTTTATTCTGTCCAACGTCTGATTTGGATCAAGTCGTGAGGCTTTCAGGTCACCATACAGCGTATAAGGCCAATATTACTTCAGCCGGCTTTTGGCTCGTTTCCCATCGAGTTCGATGTTTAGACCAATTGGTAAGTAAATCCTCGTTAAAGTGAAGTACTTAACCATTGAAAACCACTCTCTGGCAATTTTCTCACGATTGGAGCAACCCAATGTCGATCGCGGATATACTCATTTCTTATGATATCTTGGCGTCTCCATTACTGTAAAAGTTATTCAAGCGAATTTCTTTCACAGATAATCTAGATTTGGTAATAATTTTTTTTCAGAAAATGTTTGACCCAAAGGTGAATACACAGGTCTGCAAAACTTTTTTTGGAAAGCTGTATTGATAATTTTAACTGATTTTTCTGGTTTTTCGGTGCGATGAATCCAAAAATGGATTCCATTTGGCCGTGTCCCGCCACGCTGTTTCTTCCCAAAAATTTATTTCTTTTTGTCCCAATGCTCGAAAGGGATATAGTACGTATAAGTAATGCATTTCAAATATATGAAATCATATTTATAATTTTAAAGATTGTTTTTTGAATAAAAAGGGCTTGTGAACTTATTCAAAATTGTCATTTTTTTCACTGCGAGGCTCTTCTTGGTACATCTTACGAATAATATCAATAATGTCCCCCTGTAACATACCGCACGAGTCCGTCTTTATTATTTTCTAGTTTCCTTGATATTTTCTTTCCACCTTGTTGATGTCTTGATGGAGATGTTGTGCACATTCTTTATTCACGACCTGTAAATTCACAGGGAAATAGTTCAGATGAAATTCAAGAAAATGCTTCTTTAGATTTATCGGGCAAGCCAAATCTTGAACAGACTCTAGCATTATTCTGATATATTTTTATAATTAGGATCTTTATTGTTACCGAACATGTTTCCACAACACCCTTAACCCTTGTGGCGGGTACCTGGATATTCATCAATGTATAATTTGTATATATATATATTTGTACATATACCTTCGTTGTTCGAAAAATTGGTTAGAACCCTCTCGCATCTTCGCAAATTGGCAAATTTTCTATTGAAATATAAATTAAGCAATTTTGTTTCATTTTTTAGCTAAGAAAATTTTGAAGTAGAAAAAAGTACAGATATAATCCACCCGGGTACCCCTATGCAAAATTCATGTTTTTTATAATACATAATACATGCAGCAAATATGTTTCCAGACAAAAAAAAGATATCAGATAAATAAATTATGATAGATTATATTCATTGTTAATTGCTAATAAAGTATATGTGCGAGTACGATGATTATAATAATAACTATGTTTTATAATATCATCGTTGCGAAAATAATATCGAATTTTCGACGTTAAAGTAGTAATACGAAAAAAATAGTGAGTTTCTTGCATTAGGTAGATTAATTCAACATAATTTAAATTTATTGACTAAAGATTTAGCTATTTTTGCGGATGTTCATCGCAAACTGGATTTTTATATGTATTTTCCGAGTTATCACAATCTCGGCAGATGCCGGATTTTACCTAATACTAGCACTAAGTGCCAAGCATTTAGGCTTGGACGATCCTACCTGCTTAAAAACTAAAGGGGCACTGGTGGTGGTGGCCGGTGGTAGGTCAGTGGGAGAATCCGTCGAGTACTCCCCGCAACATCGAGCACGTTTGCAGAATGGTGTACTTCTGCATGGTTTGAACCAGACTGTGTGAAAATCACAGGACATCAACGGAAGCCGTCAGGGATTTAGGTACAATACCTGTAGCTGACAATATTATGTAAACTACAACCACCCGCTCGAGACGCCAAATTTCTTTGATTTCCCGAGCCAATGGCTCATAGTTCACCTTCTTCTCCACGTATTTCCGTTCAATGTTGCTATTATGGGGGATAGCAACATCAATAATATACGCGGAGCGACCCGTCTTGTCAACTAGCAGTACGTCAGGCTTGTTGTGTGCGGTATGGCGATCAGTCAGAACTTGCCGGTCCCAATACATGCTGTAAGCAGAACTATCAAGTACTACTTGCGGCTCATATCGGTAAACCGGACATGTTCCCGTGATCAGCCCATGCTTATATACAAGGTTTTGATGGATAACCTTACATACAGCATTATGCCTGGAGATGTATTGCACCGGTGCCAGTCACCAAGTCAGACGACTCCCGCCGGTTATCCGTACCGGACCTTAAATTTCTCCTTCTTCTCATTGTTGGTGGTGCATTTTATCCCTAGCTGCTAGGTGTTGAGATAGCTTCCTTAGTGAGTAATCTGCAAGACTGCAAAGTTCCTGCACTTTCCTCACCTACCCCCTGAGACGCTGCGGTGGTGTACAGCCATTCAGACTGAAGCTATCCATCCCTCCTCCTTTCACAACCGGGCTTGGGACGGAGTTTATGTTATATGTTATTATTGTTTATATGTTTTATATGTTATTATTATTTGTGGTTTGTATATGTTACCTCTAAAATTCAGTCACCTCTTCTACTGTTTTGCATATAAATAAATTTAATATTTACAATGTATGAAGACATGAAAATACCGATCAACATACAGAAAAACCTTCGAACTGTGTTTGTAGTAGTTGCGCGATGCTTGTATCTCCTTCTTCGAGTAAACGAGACGTACTTAACTAAACTGCCTCTCGAATGTATAAATTTGTTGCAAAACTGTTTCAGAATGTTTCTCAGATATCAAAGAATAAGATCCTTCCTTTTACTTACTTTAGCTGAATTAGAAGATACACTGGGTATTATAGCTGATTTAGGATTACGAACTGCTATGTGTCATTCAATAATATAATAGAAAACTCACTATATATTATTTTATTCAGCTTAAATACCTTCGTGAGCCATAACTTAGTCGATATCTGTCTAATATATGATGTTCTTTTGAACTACAGTATAGTATTAATTTTAAATCTGTGCTTGAGTACTCGGGTACCCAGGTGGTAAACAACATAGCTTTTTTGGGTGGTCACACTAGGGTTAAATGTGAGCCATTCTTGTCTCTGGAGATCTGTCATGATATTGAAAGTCTTCTGACATCTGATCTAATGAATATACCTTCCTTCAATTACGCCTCCAAGAAACTGTAGTGACCGCGGCTGCGCGACGGGAGCGGAATTTCATTCGGCTCTTTCTTAATTAATTTGCTTAAACAATGCATTTAATAGTGTGCAATTGCCTTAAAGTTCGCCGCAGATTGCACATTATTCAATGTATTCAAGCGAATTGATCTTGACAGGAGAGGAATGATTTGCCGCATCCGCAGGCGCATGCGCATGTTGCCGCAACATTGCCTAGCGAGTGAGAAAGGCTATGTAGCGGGAATAGAAGCGGTGCACGAGGAGAGAACGAGGAGAATGTTGCTGGGTGAGGAAAACGGTGCGCGAAAAAATAACTGGGAGTTTGGGTTTGAGATCGAGAGGCTAGCGGTTGGGGCGAGAGTTTGATCGGGAGGAGAATGCTAAGGTGAAGAAAAGAGGGAAACGGGGAAGATGTTTTGGTCTTGAGGAGTGAAGTTTTTGATCTTGAGGAGTGAAGTTTTTGATCTTGAGGAGGTCTGGTGGACTTGGAGAAGGAAGGTGCCGCGAGTACTGAGAAGGAAAGGAGACGAGAAGAAAAAGAGGAACAAAAAAGTGAATTTTTAAAGTCGTGGAGAGAAGAGAAGAAGATCCGGAACATGTGAAGGTTTTTGCGAGCGAAAGAAAATTCCGGGAATAATTTCAAATCATGGACAAATCGTTCAATTGGTAACAACTGATAAATGCACAGTGATTTAGGGCAAGAAAGTAGAGTGCTTTGCGTTGTGACGGGATTGGTTCATTTTCAAACGTTGGGGATAAATTCCGGAAATTCCGTTTCAGTAAGAGTTTAAGCAATACGCCTGCTGGATGACAAGTGTTACATATATATATATTAACACATATATACACATATATATATATATTCATGATTAATTGTACTTAATTGTTTTTTTAAAAAATTTTTTTTTAGAATTTGTTACACCAGCCGCCAACCGAGCTCGGCGTGACGACTAGAGTGAGTAATGGTTTGAATTTCCTTTTTTTTTATTTTACTTTCTTTTTATTTTTATTTATTTTTTCATTTGTTTTAGTATTTTCTTTTTTTTTATTTCTTTTGAATTTGAACCACTGTTTATTTTTATTTTCATTTGTGGTGTTTATAATAAATCTTACGGAATGGTATGAATAATGTTGGAATAATCCGAAGTAGTTTGAGGACTTCCTCCCCTTAGTTCCTCCTTACTCCCGCGGGATTCTTACACAAGGGACATCCTCTAAAAGAATAACTGGCCGGAGGATGTCGAGGAAGGGTGGGAACCTCACCGGCCGCGCCTCGTTCAAGATCTGAGGCGGAGGGGACGGCAATCGGGAAGGTGATCCGTCGTGGATTTTCCAATACTTGATCGCGGCACTCGGGTCCGGAGACAAACGGCTCCACGCGCGCGGTCGAGCCGTTTTTTTTTTATTTTCCAATTTAGCTCGCGTTCTGGTTTTATTCGATAGGCCGTCGCGAATTTTTACGTAAAATTCGATTTTAAAATCCGGTGCGGACCCACGCACCGGTAAAGACACGTTATTTTTAGTAATGAAGCGTGAGGGATCAAAGCGCTCAAAGGACCCCCCCACATTCCCGAGCCTGGCTAGCACAGAGGCGTGCAAGAACGTGTCGACCGAGAGCTTTGATAGAGCTTCAATCTTTGTGGGCAGACCTTCACGGTCAATTTTGCCAATTTGTTTAGCTTTTTGGGATAGCTCTGCCCTCTAGGTCGTTATCGGCCACTCAAGGGATCGACTGGATCTCCTATCTCCTTAAATATCATTACAAATGGCGCCCAACGTGGGGCCCGACATTTCCTGGATTCAAGCCTATTTAATTATTATTTACAGGTTTCCTGAATCATGTGGAAGATAGCCTATTCCGGCTCACAACTTCGTTTGGTGGTGTCGGATAGAGAATCAATAGATTCTCAATATTGTTCCCGGCTAGGCTCCACGTACACTTGTCTTCAGATTTCTAGTTTTAGGTTTCACGCCTTTTTCCCCGGAAGCAAGTGTTCCTAAGCCTCAATTTCCTTTCCCACCTTGTAACGTAGAGTTTCCTGCCCTATCCTTGGTAGAATACCAAAAGAGCTAGTCGTTTGTTGTGTTTGTCTTGAGACTTAACGTCTCGTAGGTGATTGCCTCCCAGAAGTCTCTGGATCTACGGGCCTTTGCGGCTATAAGCTGAAAGGTATTGCCGTCCGAGCTTCTGAGGAGTGTCCTTCCCTACCTTTATGTGAAACGACTATCTCTTCGTTTCGGAATTTTGAAGAAAATTAAATATTCTTTCTTCTTCGTAGGGATGAAGTGACGGGTGAGATGGATCCTTGATGGAATACGGAGGTAGTCGGCTATATGCTGTACCGTTCCGTTCTCAATGATTCATCTTCACTTTGTTCTCTGACTCCAGACGAAGAAGATTGAATTCTCGCGTTCCCTTTTTGCTTGTGTTCTTTTATTTAATGTTCTGCGACGGGGAGCAACTCGATTGTTGTCTCTTCATGGAAAACACTGTGTGTGGAAGTTCTGCACACAGCTGAGAAAATTTATGAGGTTGGGATGGCATGTTAGTCATCCGAGAATTCTGCGGGAGTTGAATATGGAGTTGAAAATTTGGAGAGAGAGGAGTCCTCGTAATTATTATTTTTTTTTCCTTCTTTTCTTATCGTTCGATTTAGATTATTATAGTAGTTCATTTTTTTTTTTCTTATTTACTTTCCTTTGCCTTATTTTTTTTTTTCTCTTTCCTTCGTTTTTTTTACTTTTCGCTTGATTCGATCATTTTACTCTTTTTTTATATATACTTCGTTTTTCTTCTTTTCGGTTCTTGCAACTTATAATTTCGCTTCTTTTGTTTTTCTTCATTTTTTCTCTTGGACTTCCTTTTGGTCGTTTCCAATTTTATTTTTTTTTTAATTTTTAATAACGACATGTCCTTTCAACGAGATCACGGGTCTCGCGACCTTTATCGCCTTCCTTCCACGCTACCTCCAGGTCAGTGGAGCTCAGCTGAGCTTGACCTGCCAGCACGCCGTGACGACTGACGGTGGCATGAGGCGGCGAGGAGAGATCCTGTGGGATGGGTTGATCCTTCCACGCGGGATGCTAGGGCGACGGACGCTTCACGAGTTGCAGGATCGGTTCGAGAGCAATTTGCTGCGCTTCGAGACTCGAACCCGAACACGCACTCAGTGCATCAGGCAGCTCAACATCAGCCTGCTTCAACTCGTGCAGTACATTTTGAGGACAGACGTGACAATGGACATAATAAAGACAATTTTTACGGACTTGACGACAGGTCCGGATCCGAGAACATTCAACGACATGACGACAGATCCGGACTCGACTATATGTACAATTTTACTGACTCTGACGAGGACGATTCGCCGTATGGATGCCAGGCACGACCGCTTAATACCAAATCAGCGGATCGTGTTTATTCAATTTTGGCATCCTGGGACTTGGTTTTTGATGGCACATCGAAAACTTTGCCCATCAACCAATTCTTGTTCCGCGTGGAGGCTTTGACCAACACAACCTTACAGGGGGATTTTAGCCTGCTGTGTACTTATGTACACACCCTTTTCAGAGACAGAGCAGCAGATTGGTACTGGGACTACCACCAGTCTGTCGGACGAATCGAATGGACCTCTTTTCGTGAGGCTCTTCGCCATGAGTTTAAGGATTCTCTAGATGACTGGAATATCCTTGAACTGATGAGGGAGCGCATGCAAGGTCCATCCGAAGATTTCGACAGTTACTATAAAGCTGTGCGTTCGCTAGCCAATAGGCTAGAAAATTCCTTAACGGAAGACAAGTTGGTAGAGTTGCTACGTCGTGGGCTGAGACCTGACGTTCAGAGGCAACTTCTCTATTTTCCGGCTAGTACGGTTCGCGAGCTGCGTAAGTTAGTGCAGCAGAGCGAAATTTTAGAGGAGCGTCTCTCAAGCAGGCTCTCTCACCAATTACACAGCTATTCTGCTGAATCTGAAGAGGGTGTTGACATAAAGAACATCTCAGGAAATCCTCAGTCTGAGATTCAAGATCGTGATTTGGACTTGGTCTGCTGGAATTGTCGGCAGATTGGACATTTGTTTGAAGACTGTTGGGAGGATCCCAAAGTCTTTTGTTTCGGTTGCGGGCGCCCGAACACTCGTAAGCCCGTATGTCCGAACTGTCGAGTTCCAGAGCCCAGCCCCAGTCATCAGGGCGTTCCTGCATTGGACGCACGTGACTGCGCAGGCGTTGCGACAACGTCTTCCACAGTAACTCCTAAAGTTACCGTGTTGAAGCGGTCCGATAACTTAACTATGACCTACCCGGATTTGACCCCACCACCAATTGTTTCAAGGAAACCGATGCTTTCGGTTCTGAGGCCGTTGCACGTAAGACTGCAACAATATCAAGCGGCCAGAGAACGGATTTTCGGAGTAGCAGAGATGGCGACGAAAAAACCGAAGCGTTCAACTCTTCGCTTACGCCACTATTGGATGCGAATAATGCGCAACCGTCGTCTTTACTACTCTGCCATTCTCACGAGTCGGCCCAATAATGATATTCGCCCGTATGCGGATGTCACAGTCTTGGGTGAGCGTGTTTCAGGACTGATTGATACCGGAGCCACTGTAAGTTGTTTAGCTTCGGATTTCGCCCGGAAAATTATTAACGACGGTCGGTACAAGTGGGAGAAATTACGCATCGATCTCAGGACAGCTGACGGGACTAGCCACTCGACAGTAGGCAGAGTGTCAGCTGACATCACGTTTCGTGATCGGACGGAATCGATGTCGTTCCTCCTTATCCCGTCGTTAACGCAAAATCTTTACCTTGGAGCTGATTTTGTGCGCAAGTTCGATCTCGCACAGGACTTATTTGTACCTTCCGTTTGTTCTATCGAAAATGTTGAGAACGTCAATCAACACCAGTTGACAACACACCAGCGAGCAAGGCTCGATGCTGTCATTGGCAGTTTTCCATCTTTCGAGTCGGAGGGCTTAGGACGTACAAGTCTTACGACACACGTCATCGATGTCGGCGGTAACAAACCGATTAAACAGAGACACTTCTCAGTCTCTCCCGCCATCGAGAAGCTCCTCTACGAAGAGATTGATAGGATGCTGGCTTTGGGAGTCATTGAAGAATCGCAAAGCGCCTGGTCTTCGCCAGTTACCCTTGTGGTGAAACCTGGTAAAGTGCGACTTTGCCTTGATGCACGTAAAGTGAATAGTGTAACAGTGAAGGACGCTTATCCTTTACCTCTCATCGAGGGGATTTTCAGTCGTCTCCCGAAAGCTAGATTCATTACGAGTCTAGATCTGAAGGATGCGTTCTGGCAAATTCCTCTGGATGAGGCGTCCAAGGATAAGACAGCCTTCACCGTCCCAGGTCGGCCACTCTATCAGTTTGTGACCATGCCGTTTGGGCTCTGCAATGCACCTCAAACCATGCAGCGACTGATGGATAAGGTCATCCCTGCTCACTTACGTCATCAAGTCTTTGTATATTTAGATGACTTGCTGCTTATTACAGAGACCTTCGACCAGCACCTGCTGCTCTTAAGCGAAGTGGCTCTCTGTATGAGACGCGCTGGCTTGACGTTGAACATTCGGAAGAGCAAGTTTGTCATGAAGGAAGTTCGATACTTGGGGCACATCATCGGTAACGGGACGATTTGTACCGATCCCGACAAGGTACACGCCATTAAAGATTTTCCGCGGCCGAAAACCGTCAGGCAACTGCGGCGGTTTCTTGGGATGTGTGGGTGGTATCAGCGATTTGTGCCAAATTACGCTTCGCTGACTGCACCGTTGACAGACATGCTTCAGAAGAAGCGTCAGTTTTGCTGGTCTGAGGAAGCTATTTCGGCTTTCGACGCTCTGAAAACGAGTCTCTCCTCGGCTCCAGTTCTGCACAGCCCCGACTTCTCCAAGCCTTTCGCCATACATTGTGACGCAAGTCAATATGGCATAGGAGCGGTGCTGATGCAGAAGACAGAGGAGGGACATGAAGTTCCTATAGCGTATATGTCGAAGAAGCTTACACAGCCTCAGCGAAACTACACTGTCACTGAGCAAGAATGTCTGGCAGCGGTGGAGGCAGTGCGCAAATTCCGAGCGTATGTTGAAGGCACCACATTCGAAGTGATAACTGACCACGCTTCGCTCAAATGGCTGATGAACCAGTCCGACCTTCACGGCAGACTGGCCAGATGGGCATTGAAGCTTCAAGGATTCTCGTTCATCATTAAACACAGAAAGGGATCACAACATCTGGTCCCGGATTCTCTATCTCGCATGTATTCACCAGCGGAGGTGGATGCTTTGGAGAGAAGTGGGAACAACGCAGACGTGGATTTTAATTCACCACATTTTCGGTCTGCGAACTATTTGCAATTAATAGAGCGTATTAGGGAGAATTCCAACAAACTCCCTGATCTGCAGGTATGCGATGGATTGGTATACAAACGAACCAATCATGCTTCAGGAGATGAGATGCAAGAACAACAGGCTTGGAAGCTTTGGATTCCGGAGGAGCTGACGATGGAGGTGATCACCCGTGCCCATGATCATCCTTTGAGTGCACATGGGGGGGTTGGTAAAACCTTGGGTAGACTGCGGTTGTGGTTTTATTGGCCTAAAATGGTTTCACAGGTGAAGGACTATATCCGTAATTGTGAAACGTGCAAGACGTCAAAAGCTCCCAACCAAACGCTCCAACCTCTAATGGGAAAAGCGCTCATCTCCGATCGGGTATTTCAACGTTTGTATATCGATTTGATCGGCCCATACCCCAGATCTCGCGCCGGAAATATCGGAGCAATAGTCGTTCTCGATTCTCTCTCAAAGTTTTCATTTGTGGAGCCGATTAAACGGTTTACCGCAAACGTGCTGACCGAATACTTGGAGAAGAGAATCTTTCATGTGTTTGGAATCCCTGAATCGATCACATCTGATAATGGGGTACAGTTCAAATCCGTGGCTTTCAACGATCTTCTGAACCAGTATGGCATTCAACACATTTACACCGCTTTATACTCCCCGCAGGCAAACGCCTCGGAGCGAGTAAATCGCTCACTGTTGGCTGCTATACGCGCTTATATCGGTCCTGATCAAAGAGATTGGGATAACAAGTTGTCATCCATCAACTGTGCCTTGCGTTCAGCGAAACACGTCTCGATAGGGACATCACCCTATCACGTCGTTTTTGGGCAAAGCATGGTCACCCATGGGAGTACCTACGCCCTTTTACGACGCCTGAACGCCTTACCTGATGCGACCTTGGAGATCTGTTCTCAGGATAAACTTGCTATTCTGAGAGCAGAGGTTCAAGGGCGAATCCTTCGGGCAAGAGAGACACAGGAAAGGGGTTACAACTTGCGATCCCGAGCTCGTGAATTTCAGGTCGGAGATATCGTGTATAAGCGGCTCTTCAACTTAAGCAGTGCAGCAAAGCGATATAATGCCAAATTGGATCGGAAGTTCGTGAAGGCGAAGGTCATCGGTCGAGTCGGAACGGTTCAATACGAGCTGGAGGACATGGAGGGTCGTAACCTGGGCATCGCTCACGCGAAGGACCTCAAGGCCTAATGTGGGTTTGGATCTCGGTCTACCTTTCCTCGTAAGCGCTAACACTCAGCCGCTATCAGCAGTGAGGCCCTCACTGGTCTTCAGCTTTCTTTCCTCGAGTGGGTCTCGGAAACCGAGCTGCCCTGTAGTGACCGCGGCTGCGCGACGGGAGCGGAATTTCATTCGGCTCTTTCTTAATTAATTTGCTTAAACAATGCATTTAATAGTGTGCAATTGCCTTAAAGTTCGCCGCAGATTGCACATTATTCAATGTATTCAAGCGAATTGATCTTGACAGGAGAGGAATGATTTGCCGCATCCGCAGGCGCATGCGCATGTTGCCGCAACATTGCCTAGCGAGTGAGAAAGGCTATGTAGCGGGAATAGAAGCGGTGCACGAGGAGAGAACGAGGAGAATGTTGCTGGGTGAGGAAAACGGTGCGCGAAAAAATAACTGGGAGTTTGGGTTTGAGATCGAGAGGCTAGCGGTTGGGGCGAGAGTTTGATCGGGAGGAGAATGCTAAGGTGAAGAAAAGAGGGAAACGGGGAAGATGTTTTGGTCTTGAGGAGTGAAGTTTTTGATCTTGAGGAGTGAAGTTTTTGATCTTGAGGAGGTCTGGTGGACTTGGAGAAGGAAGGTGCCGCGAGTACTGAGAAGGAAAGGAGACGAGAAGAAAAAGAGGAACAAAAAAGTGAATTTTTAAAGTCGTGGAGAGAAGAGAAGAAGATCCGGAACATGTGAAGGTTTTTGCGAGCGAAAGAAAATTCCGTGAATAATTTCAAATCATGGACAAATCGTTCAATTGGTAACAACTGATAAATGCACAGTGATTTAGGGCAAGAAAGTAGAGTGCTTTGCGTTGTGACGGGATTGGTTCATTTTCAAACGTTGGGGATAAATTCCGGAAATTCCGTTTCAGTAAGAGTTTAAGCAATACGCCTGCTGGATGACAAGTGTTACATATATATATATTAACACGTCATAACTCCGTCTGCAAGATTCTCCATCAAAACCTTGCGTTGAAGTATAACTTAGTGGCAACCTACCATCCTTACTATAAGTATACTCCGCAGAGAATCTTGGAAAATGATCGGGTCAAACTACTGTGGGATCACACTATCGCCACCGACCACAGTGTTAATCATAACAGACCCGATCTAGTTCTGCTTCTGAAGGAAGAACGAGCGTGCTTTATAATCGATGTAGCCGTACCGTTGGACCGGAACACTGTTGAAAAACAGCACGAAAAAATCCGGAACTACGGCCCCTTGGCAGACGATATGAAGCAGACTTGGAGACTACAAAAGATCCAAGTAGTCCCAGTAATAATTTCAGCGACGGGATTAGTCCCGCAGAACTTACATAAAGCGCTGAAAACGCTCGATCTTAGGGCTGGACTATACATGGAGATGCAAAAAGCAGTTATCCTTGCAACCTGTGCTATAGTCCGAAGAGTCCTGTCCGGTAACAATCTGACCTAATGGGTTTCAGTCTTGATCCGCACTGTCTTCAATGTAAGATCCATGTCTCTGTAGTTTAGAACCTCCGCGTCATTGGCTGAAGTGTTTGCGACAATCGGGATGTAGTAATACATTTTCGCATGGTCGCACACACTTTGCGTTAAAACGCATCATCGCTGTGATGCGGGCCTTTGGATGTTGCCTTCAGCCCATCCTTAGGTTGGTCGCCCCTCGGTCCGGTTGGGCGGGAAGAGGGTCCGTGGGCTTTTTGAACTATATTCATGATTAATTGTACTTAATTGTTTTTTTAAAAAATTTTTTTTTAGAATTTGTTACACCAGCCGCCAACCGAGCTCGGCGTGACGACTAGAGTGAGTAATGGTTTGAATTTCCTTTTTTTTTATTTTACTTTCTTTTTATTTTTATTTATTTTTTCATTTGTTTTAGTATTTTCTTTTTTTTTATTTCTTTTGAATTTGAACCACTGTTTATTTTTATTTTCATTTGTGGTGTTTATAATAAATCTTACGGAATGGTATGAATAATGTTGGAATAATCCGAAGTAGTTTGAGGACTTCCTCCCCTTAGTTCCTCCTTACTCCCGCGGGATTCTTACACAAGGGACATCCTCTAAAAGAATAACTGGCCAGAGGATGTCGAGGAAGGGTGGGAACCTCACCGGCCGCGCCTCGTTCAAGATCTGAGGCGGAGGGGACGGCAATCGGGAAGGTGATCCGTCGTGGATTTTCCAATACTTGATCGCGGCACTCGGGTCCGGAGACAAACGGCTCCACGCGCGCGGTCGAGCCGTTTTTTTTTTATTTTCCAATTTAGCTCGCGTTCTGGTTTTATTCGATAGGCCGTCGCGAATTTTTACGTAAAATTCGATTTTAAAATCCGGTGCGGACCCACGCACCGGTAAAGACACGTTATTTTTAGTAATGAAGCGTGAGGGATCAAAGCGCTCAAAGGACCCCCCCACATTCCCGAGCCTGGCTAGCACAGAGGCGTGCAAGAACGTGTCGACCGAGAGCTTTGATAGAGCTTCAATCTTTGTGGGCAGACCTTCACGGTCAATTTTGCCAATTTGTTTAGCTTTTTGGGATAGCTCTGCCCTCTAGGTCGTTATCGGCCACTCAAGGGATCGACTGGATCTCCTATCTCCTTAAATATCATTACAAAACCTAGAAACTTTTCAACCAATTATTGAAACATTCTCGTTTCTCGTAAAGATTCGACAAACTGTTTCATATAACCGAGCCTAACATGAAAGGAGGAAAGAGAATTTTTTCTGGTGGTTTATTGTAGAACGTTGGTTGGTTTGGTTCCTAACTCCATATTTACCAGGGTTTTTTTCGGTCTCATTTGTCCCATAGGCAAAAAAACATGGAAATTTGCTTTGGCTTGTTGCCTAAGCGCACTTACATGATCTTTAAATCATCGTACATTTACCAACCTTGATTTTCATATTTGAATTTTTGGAGATACAGTTCCAAGTTCTGAGGTGCTTCTTTCAATAACACAGACAGTCCAACAGGAAAGGAAGGATAAACAATATACCGAAAGCCATACCCGAAGCGTCGAGGTTTCGTGTTCATTTTTTACGAGAAACCAGTTGTAGGTACTCCTTTATATACATATGTATTTCTAAACTCACGTTTAAAAGAGTTTCATTTGATTATGACGTCATACGCGCTCTAGAGTGCGATAGAAACAGAGTGTACAGCGGGAAATGCATAATTTTGACATTCTATACCTTTGTTAATAATAGTTAGATTTTTCCATACTTATAACACACATATGTGGGCCCCCCCAAAAGCCCAGTTCAACATGATGCCACCCATTTTATGTAAAGGGATTCACAGACCACACGTTTCCACCAAATTTCGTGACAATTGGTTTATCCATTTGGGAGTCAATCGGGTGTGGCAGATAGACAGATATATATATAGGGCAAAACTGCCTTTCAATTTTCTTCGATGAGGCGATAAAGGAACTCTATTGAGTGAATTCCTACTTAATTTTAAATTAATTACACCTTTAATGCCACTACAACGAACTAGGTTTTTTTCTTGGCCAAGGGAAGGCACAAAATTCTTTTGACAATGTCCAAGCCAAAAAAAAAGACACCCTAGGTACGTTATCCAAAAAACTCAGCACCATCTTTGAGAAGTTCGTCATCTCTTACCAAATCATTTATCTGACGTTAAAGTTTGCTTTTATCTGACTGTGGTATCTCTCCTAATTTAGCATCAGTGTTTCTGCATCATGAGGAAGGGAACGAATAGCTAAGGGGAGATTTGGAACAAAATGTAGTAGGTAGCTTACAAGCATATTATGTGTGCATAAAAACTCACGTTTTTCCCAGATGCTGCATTTATCTAGCAGCTAGCATTTTTCTTTCCTTATTTTCTTATGGTTAGGGTTCATTCAGAAAATGCGTTTCATATGATAAAAATACTACAAGATCTGTTAAGATCTCAGGCTTAGATAAGAGAAACTGCGCCAAATGTGAGCATTTTATGAAAAAGCCCGACATGCAAGACAATTTTTGATATCACTTTCGTTTTCACCACATCAAACAACATAACAATCAGTTGAAATTATTCAAAGAGCTTTTTGGTTGCGGACCGGTGTTATTTGTTGGTTATATCACAACATATCATTTTTTCTCTCCCGAACAAATTACAGGCAAATCTGCATGAAAATAAAGGGGTTGCTCTAACAAGTGTTCATTATAGTGTGGATAATGCAAGCAAATATCTCAGGAATTGATACCAAGTAAAATGTATTAAATGTGCAGTGGTTCTATCAATTTCGTTAAAAAACCGATCAATGTTATTTGTTATTGTTATTGTTATGATTAGTTAGTTGGAATTACTTTTCTTTCGCCGCCGGATGATTTTTTGTTTCGGAGAATAGCGCATTCAATGAGCGATTTAAGTGCAAATCTGTAATTCAAAAAAATTTCCAATCCTACATGCCAACTTACCTATCTAGGATTTCCAACCTCGTCTCTCATATTTAAAAAAAAGTATTTCTGGAATTATATTTTCTCATTTTAGAAATCCCCGAGCGGCCGCAAAAGTGTTCGACTTTGCTCCAAATATGTAGTTGCAATATTGTGTCTCACTAGGGAATCTTCAAACACAATGTCCTAAAATAAATCACATCCGCCCCAGTGCCTGGCGCGATTTCTCCCCCACGGTCTCAGTTCACTGCTGACATATGTCCACGTATGTATGTGCGAGCGAAGCACTAAAAGCCTGCTTTTCACACTATATGACTCCAAGGAGCATCGTACAAAAAGCGACCGCGTACTAAGCTGAAATATAATAAGACAGCAAGGAAAATTTATGAGGGAATTACTTAGTACAAAGGATCCGAGTAAATATAGTTCGGGCCAGACATTGAAGGTGATTATTTTTCTTTAATACTGTTCCCAGGGTGAATTTAAAAACAAAGACGGGCACCTCTCAATGAAAGGTACGCAAACAGTAGCAAAACAACCCTGGAAGGTGGAAAAATAAAAATAAAGATACAACCGTAAATTGTAAGAAAAGGAGCCAAGGTGATAAGGGATGAACCGTGAAGTATAGAATGAGAACAAAACCTAGCAGGTGAGAACAAAATGGGAACCTTATAAAAGCGGACTAAGAACAAGATGACCTTAATAGAGCTTTTCAACATTGTTGTTTGCATAGACTTGTTGTGGCGCCTTTGAGGACAGATATATGTATGTATGCCTGTGTAGGCAGCAGAATAAATTCTTTTCTATCTTCATTGCCTGGAGCGTAACTTCCTACTTTTTTGCGCTCATTTGGTAGAGTTAGCCTTGTGTTCATAAGAAAATAGGAAAAGTGTAATCAATTTCGCGGAATGGGGCTGCAGAGTCGGAGTACCTCACTCATTGTCGCCAGTTTATTGTGTATGGGTTTTCATGTGCGTTTAAAAAGCTTCACTTGCTTAAATTACGTCATTCGTGTGAAGGTAAAAGCGTATTTTTATTTGATCCAAAATCTAGCTGTATATTTGTCAATAAATATATTAGATAAATGTTTGGCATATCATAATAATCATAGTATATTTATTGAAAAAGTTAAACAGTATCATTTACATTACGAAAATTGCCAGGGAACACTACATTTTAAATGCAAATAGTAAATCCATATGGCGGAAATATAGACACTTATTTCTCAGGTAACATACCCATGGTTCTTTTATGAGGTATATAAATACCAGCAGAAATTGATCCGCTAACTGATAAAGAAGCAACCACTTCTTAATACTTCAGATTAATTTGAATTATTCCTTACCTCACTCAGGCTTTATAAGAAGCTACAATCCTCACGTGGTCATTTGGGACTGATGAAAGACCCATGATCATCATAACTCTTCGATAGAGCTTCTTTTACCAAATCAAGTTCGCGCTTCAAAAGGAAGTATAGGTCCCAGGCGAAACGTGGATTGGTACCCACCATGGAGCATAAAACCTGGGAAGTGCCTGCTGAACCAACACCAACAGCTCTACTACCAAACCCTATCTCCACCTCCACGTGGTGACCGCTGGGAGCTCTTTCGTAACGAAAAGCTGCAGACGGAGCAGCATGAAGGCCAGTCTCCGGCGCCTAAAAACGGGACAAACTGTACCAACTGGGCTGACAACCCTACACCGAAAACCGATGTTACGGAGCCACGAAAGGAGCGTCGGACAGGATGGACTTTAAAACGACGGACCCGGCAACGACAACGGATTAACGATTTGCGCATTTTCTCATCGAAAGTGCGCTCCCTGTACAGAGATGAAGCTGCGGAGCAGCTAGCCGATACCCTGCCCCAATATAGGGCTGATATAACAGCGTTACAAGAGATGCGATGGACAGGGACCGGTTTCCTGGAGAAGAGCCACTACACCATATATTATAGTGGTCATCCAGTAAACCACGTGCTCGGAGTAGGTTTGCTAGTCAGCCAAAAAATGAAACCTGCTGTTGTCGGCTTTCAAAACATAAGCGAACGGCTATGCACTCTGCGCTTCCGAGGCAAGTTTAGAAATATAAGCCTCATTAACGTTCACGCCCCTACAGAGGAGACTGCAGAGTCGGAGAAGGATATCTTCTACGAGGCAGTAGAACGAACCCTCGAACCCTGTCCCAGATATGATATTAAAATCACACTTCAGGATTTTAACAGCCAAGTAGGGAAGGAGCCCGTATGCAGGTGATACGTTGGCTCCCATAGCTTACACGAAAAAACAAATGATAACGGACTGTGGATTATTCAATTAGCAGGGTCACACGAAATGGTTGTTGGAAGTACCTGGTTTGCGCGGAAAGCGGTTCACAGACATACGTGGGCCTCTCCAGATGGGACCACTTTCAAGCAAATTGACCATGTGTTGATCGAACGCTGCCACCTCTCAGCCTTGATGAATGTCAGAACATATAGGGGGGGGGCAATATAGACTCGGATCACTATCTCGTTGACATGGTGCTCCGAGCTCGAATAACAATACCACCTAGAATCCCCTCTGACAACCAGGTGAGAGTGAACACTGAAGCCATCCACAACACAACCCTTCGCGACACCTATAGGAGGGAAATGGATGCCGCAATAACCGTTGTCAACAGAGGACCTGGAGATGAAGCATCAATAAATGATCTTCACAATTACCTGAAGAACGTTATCATGGATACGGCCACAAACATACTTGGCCCCAGCCGCAAAAGGAGTCGGAACGGCTGGTTTGACGATGTATGAAAGCTATCAACGGAACGGAAAAATGTCGCATACCGAGTAATGTTGCATTCTCAAAGAACGCGGGCACGCGCAGAGACTTATCACGAACTCCGTTGAGCGGAGAAGCAACAAGTTTGTGAACTAGAAAAGTACAGGAAGCAACCGCACCAGGCGCGGAAGTTTTACCAACAAGTCAGCAAGATGAAGCCTTATACACCTCGATGCTCATCCTGCCGAGACAAAGAAGGAAATCTGATTTCCGACAGAATGGGCATATTAGAGCGATGGGTTGAGTACTTTGATGAGCTACTGAACATCGGCGAGTTGGAAGTCCCGCCAACTGAAGACGACGTACAAATACTGCCACCACCAAGTTTAGGAGAAACTGTCCTTGCAATTCATCGGCTAAAAAATCATAAGTCGCCAGGAGCCGATGGAATTATAGCCGAATCGGTTAAATATGGAGGCGATCAGTTACATCAAGTATTTCATCAACTTGTGCTCAAGGTATGGGACAGCGAATCATTGCCTGACGATTGACAACGAGGCATTATCTGTCTCATACATAACAAGCGAGACATCACACAGTGCAGCAATTATAGAGGTATCACGTTGCTGAGTACCATCTATAAGATATTCTCCGCTATCTTGCTAGGCCGGATAGCCCCGTACACCCAGAACATCATTGGCCCATACCAAAGAGGCTTCACTCCAGGCAAATCAGCAACATATCAGATTTTCTCTGTGCGGCAGGCGATGGAAAAACTGTTGGAATATAGACAACAGTTGCACCATCTGTTCATCGACTTTAAAGCCGCCTGTGGTAGCATAGCCAGGGTAAAACTGTACACGGCCATGAGAGAATTCGGTACCCTGACGAAATTAATAAGACTGACTAGGCTGACCCTGACCAATGTGCGAGGCCAGTTAAAAGCAGCACGATCACTCTCAAGACCATTCGACATCAACAACGGTGTACGACAAGGGGATGCCCTATCATGCGTCCTCTTTAACCTGGCCTTCGAGAAGGTGATCCGTGATGCTGAGGTAAATGCAAGAGGTACGAGCCTCTTCAAGTCCACCCAACTACTGGCTTACGCTGACGATATCGACATCATGGGAAGAACCACCCAAGACGAACGGATCGAACAGGCGGCGCTAGATCTTGGGCTGCACATCAATCAAGGCAAGCCAAAATATATGGTGGCAACGTCAGCACCGAAGACGAATCAACCAACAACATCAAACCGCACTGGTCAAACACGAAGAAGAATAAGGATATGAGAATACACCTTTGAGACCGTTGATAATTTCTCCTATCAAAGGTCACAACCGATAACAGCTACGATGATGAAATCCGCGCACGGTTGTTGTCAGCCAACAGAGTCTATTTCAGCTTACAAAGACTGTTCTGCTTGAAACGTCTCACCATAGGGTCAAATCTCTTACTGTACAAGACTGTGATCTTGCCAGTCCTCATGTATTCCTCGGAAACTTGGGCTCTTAGCAAAAAAAATTGCGAACTCTTGGCCGCGTTCGAGAGAAGAATCCTCCGAAGAATTGTTGGCCCCCTACATGAGGATGGACGATTCCGTATCCTACACAATGACGAAATCTATTAGCGATACCATGACCGTCCGGTTGTGTATAAAATCCGGCTCAATAGGTTACGGTGGGCGGGTCACTTAATCCGTATGGATGAGGATGATCCCACCCGGAAAGTCTATAAGGGCAATATCTATGGTAGAAAAAGAAGGCGAGGCAGACCCCGCCTAAGATGGAGCGATGGCGTAGGTCAGGACGCCAGACAGCTTTTAGGGATATCGAATTGGTGACCTCGGCACGAAACCGGGATGTCTGGAGTTCCTTATTAAGGCAGGCCTAGACCGGATACCGGTTGTTGCGCCGTTGATGATGATGAAGTTCGCTCTTCACCTTGACACAAGAGAAAGGACTTTCTAAGTTACTAGCATAGCAATTTCTTGTATTATTAATGGCACGCGAGTTACACCTCATAAATCAGATCCTAATTCACATATCAAAACTAAATTTATCAATTTACACCCGATATAAAAGGCATTGCATTGTTAGATTTCCAATTACGTATCAATTATTATTATTGTATCAATTACTTAATCCATATCAATTATACATACATATATTTAAATTCTTAAATCTATTCTTAAAGATGGCATCATCCAAATAGCCCTTTGCCAGCAGATTATTAAAGTAAATATGAAATGTTAGTCGCATGGTGAAGCAGCAAAAGCACATTTTGATATCATATTTCAGATGCAATTCTGCTAAGTCAGCAAAATCGATCCTTTATCTAAGAATACATAAATAAGAAATCGATCAGTTGAACCGGGGAGTTCTTTAAGGGAGTTGAGTTTTTTAAGTTCTTTGAGTTAAATAAGTGATAGAGTTTTGGTTTCCAAGTTCGTTAGTAATATATGTAGATAGCTATAAGAAAATTATAGCGAAAATATATTTATATTGGAAAAGAATAATCTGTTTTTCTTGAAAAGTTCGCGGAAGAACTTAAGATTTCTCTTTCTCTCTCTTTCTTTCTTTATGTTGCGTTTAACCAAAATTGAAATCGAAACTCGCGTTCCGGCAGATCGTTACTGCCTGAGCGCACACTATACAGATACATCTACTAATGGTTAAGTTATTCACATTGTTATTCACAATTGGTGTTACCGTAGAAGACCGACATATCTGTTTCAATAGCTTTGAGATGAGTGCTTGAGTTTACGTGCTTAGTTAACAGAAAATGGAACGGCGAATTTGGATCGACAGGGACCACTCTTCGATATATACAGATGTCTCATACTTTCATTCTCCGCTAGATTAGGTTCAACCTGAATTTTGAATTTTGGCCGGCATAGGTTTGTCTGAAGGCAGTTTCTACGAATAAAGTTTATTCGGGCTTATCTGAAAGTAGATTGTATAGTACCATGTGATATATATTATATAATTCACCCCCTACGTAGGGTTCATAGTTCTAAGCTTTCTACAAACTTTAGTGACAATAGGTAAAACCGTTTCTGAGAAAAGCGGGCATGACTGACGGACAGTCAAACGGACAGACGGACAGACGGACAGACGGACAGACGGACAGACGGACAGACGGACAGACGGACAGACGGACAGACGGACAGACGGACAGACGGACAGACGGACAGACGGACAGATGGACAGACAGACAAATAGGCAGACGAATGGACGAACAGGCAAACAGTAAAGGGATTTTAATAAGATTTTGTTTTAAATAAAACCTTAAAAATGGATATTACAATAATAATCGTTGGCGCAACAATCCAATTGGATCAGGGCCTTGAAGTGGGTTAGAGCACTATTCAAGACCGTAACGGTACACTACAGAGTTACAGTACCCTATAGGAAGCAATGCGATCGGCATTGCACTCGCCCGAAATTATTACCCTGATTTGACTCAGATACTCATTCACAGCTGGTATCCGACATTAAATCACGATACAAATCCACTGCCGGAAGTGAGATTTTAACCGCGACCTTCTGTATGACAGCCTTGTGTTCTAACCACTCAGCCATCCGAACAATGGATGTTAGTATCGAATATACAAGTCGGGAAACCAGAGCTGGACGCTTCAAGTATGGAATGTTTTGTATACATTTCATATCATACTAGTATAAGAATATTTGAATGGGCATTTGTCCCATTTGTACCTCGAAATGTTTATGCGTTTAGTTTATCAAAAACTATTCGCTTTAGTATAATACTGACATTCAAAGTCTTAGAAAGCAATAAATTTGTTCAAAGAGACAACTTTGACCTATTATAACTCAAAGGGGGTTTTCCTATGTGACGTGCGATATTTCAACCTTATTTAAGGTTTTATCTTGCATCATTTTGTGTTGGGTTTAAAGGGGCCTTACATATATGCGAAAGAGGGAGCAATGCATTTTTCATCTTTCTTATATCGGGAGAAATACAGAGGTGTAAGGACTCAAAATGTGTGCCCCGCAAAGTGAAACAGGTCTCATTCTCCGAACATATCCCACCGAAAGGAATCACAATTATGCATCGATATAAAATCTAGGCTTCATAATACATCCTGTTACAATATCTGCTCAACTAAAGTTAGTAATTGCCAACAATTCTTTTGAAATTCAAACTACTTTCAAAATTTACCCCAAAATTCTCTTTAAGTTATAGAAGTACAAAATTTGGCATCAGTATAAGTGATAATATGAGACACAATTCTGAACAGTTTCAAGGCAATTCAACTATTACTAACAACTGGCGCCTGATCACCATGAAAATTTATATATATGGTTAAAAAAGCGCACGGACCCTCTTCCAAAGTTTGCAAAGTTTGTGCGACCATGCGAAAATGTATTGCTACATCCCGATTGTCGCAAACGCTTCAGCCAATGACGCGGTAGTTCTACATTACAGAGACATGAATTTTGAATCGAAGACAAACCGGATCAAGACTGAAACCCACTAGGTCAGATTGTTACCGGGCAGGACTCTTCGGACTATAGCTTCGGAGCTGCAAGGATAGCCGCTTTTTGCATCTCCATGTATAGTCCAGCCCTAAGATGGAGCGTTTTCAGCGTTTCAGATGTAAGTTCTGCGGGATTAATTCCGTCGCTGAAATTACCACTGGGACTACTTCGATCTTTTGTAGTCTCCAGGTCTGCTTCATATCGTCTGCCAAGGGGCCGTAGTTCCGGATTTTTTCGTGACGTTTTTCAACAGTGTTCCGGTCTAACAGTACGGCTACATCGATTATGAAGCACGCGCGTTCTTCAGAAGCAGAACTAGATCGGGTCGATTATGATTAACACTGTGGTCGGTGGCAATAGTGTGATCCCACAGTAGTTTGACCCGATCATTTTCCAAGATTCTCTGCGGAGTATACTTATAGTAAGGATGGTAGGTTGCCACTAAGTTACACTTCAACGCAAGGTTTTGATGGAGAATCTTGCAGACGGGCTTATGACGATTGGTGTACTCGGTACTGCTCAACATCCTGCACGCAGATGTTATGTGCTGGATGGTCTCCTCTTCACAGTTGCATAACCTACAACTGGAGTTGGTGATTGAGGAGTCGTGAAGAAGGAACCGTTTATAATTTTTTGTTGGGAGTGAAGCATCCTGAATTGGAGTTAGGAATGCTTCGGTCTCATAGAAAAGTACACCATTAGTCAACCATTGGTTGGAGGCTTCGATGTCAATGCCTGACAACAATAAATTTTTTATATGACTTCCGTGAATGGGTTTCTCTTTCCACATGTCGATCTTCTGTTGGACTGAAGTAACATTCAACATGGGATCCCATTCTCTGCCTCTCAAGTTCAACGGAGACAATTTATTATCTGCCATGACGGTAGCCTGATGTATTTGGCTAGAGGATTGTTTCTCATAGAAAAACTCACGAAGAGAATGCACTTGATTGTAGTACAACGTTTTTAAATCATGTCCCCCTTCCTCCCTGACGACGTGGGATAGTGATCCCGAATTTTTTAGCAGCGTTATTGTGCATGTTGTTGTTTGCAAGACCTACCTTCACCCGTCTATTGACAGATTTTAAATCCGTATTACTCCACTGTATCACACCGAAAGTGTATAGAAGGACAGAAATGGCGAAGGTGTTAATCGCCATGATATTATTTTCCCGAACAGCTCAGTTTTCAGGACAAGATCCAGACGCCGTTCAAATGCCCCCCGCAACTTAGATTTCAATATTGCCACAGCAGGTGTTGTTGCTTGCAATATGCCGAGGTATTTGTAGCCGCGATAGGCAGGTCCGATTCCATACCTTCAATTTGGATGTTATTTTGGCTATACATATATATATATATATGTCGTGTTTAATGTAGAATATTTTGGTCCTGTCCACATTGGTACCTCTAGACGGCATTGCAATGGATCAGCTATAAAACTTTCAACTAGCCCCATAAGAAATGGCTGTGATTTGTGGTTAATTGTCGAAATTATTGAAAATCTCAACTAAAAAATTGAAAAATGGAGGATCAACCAGATATGCACAGCAACGGTTATGTAATAGAGCTGTTGAACCACGAAAAGAGCAAAATTCACGCTCGAACCGCTCGACCGGATTAGAGCCTCTATTTCAAGAGCTGCTGAAACATTAGAAAAGTGAAATGCACGATTTGACAACTGGCGAGTTTGAGGTTCCACTCCAAGGGCTGTCAAAACATTTCATCAACATAGTGTTCGAATAACAAATTTTTGGGAAATAGCATTTGCTTTCAGAGTTTCTGCCATTCCCGAAGAGCAAGACGGATGGCGTGAAGCATTGTCAAGATTGATAATTGATCCAAAAAAAGGAGCAGCACGATACCTGGTATGTGCTGCTCCACTAGCCAACTCAATTTGCCACAACTAATTAAGCCGGCAGATCTAATTCTACTTATATTCGTGTAACCACTCAGGAATCCAAACACGTTAGACAGCATATTCGGAATTGAAATCCATACTTTCAAATGCTTTGAAGCGACAAAATTGTGGTAATTTCATACCCATATTCCATATACACGGCACGGACACGGATTGTCAGTGCCCTGGTGTGATTAGCACCGCGCTGTTGGTTTCTAGGCATTGTATGATCCCCTGTGTTGTCGAAAGCGAAAAAATATGAAAAAGTAATATGTGACAAAGAAGCAATAAAAGGTACCTTTATTTAAGCGTATTTAGGTTCAAGCATAAAGAAAAGATTTTCCCACCGCTGCTGTTGTTGTATCATATTTTGTGTCATACTCATATATAATGGGGTTGAAAAACGCAGATTTAAACACGTTTGAATTGATACAATGAAAATACCAAAACATCGCTTTCCTGGCAGCGTAACATTTCAAGTTAAAATTTTCAGTCATTTGTTCATTCAGAAAAACGCGATATTTCCAAATATTAACTTCGTTTCGGTTTGTGTATACTAAGGTACTGATGAACTTTAAAATTTGTTCCCTTTGGTAACAAAACGACAATTCTGATCGTAACATGTCTCCCTTACACACTTGTATAGATAGACATACTATCTTTCATTATCATCAAAGGCGCAACAATCGGTATCCGGTCTAGGCCTGGCTTAATGAGGAACTCCAGACATCCCGGTTTTGCGCCGAGGTTCACCAATTCGATATCCCTAAAAGCTGTCTAGCGTCCTGGCCTACGCCATCGCTCCATCTTCTTTCTACCATAGATAATGCCCTTATACTACCTTTGCAGCGTACTTACTTCGGGTCCTCTCCTCCACCGCCAATAATTTTCACTCTCTAATTAGTCAACTCTACCATTTTTAATGTCGAAAAAGACAGCCCGGTTCCTTATTAGTCCCACATTCTGAAATCGCGGGCAATTATTTGGGATCTACGGTTTCTAGCGTCCTCTACCAAACTGTTTACCGTGTAATGATATTATGCTACTACTGCACGAGCCTACTTGGGATTTTTATCTGCAACATGCCCCTTATCCACCTCTCTTTCCCTTTACAAAACATAGATCGTCGATTTTCAATGCAACCCTTGATAAAATGACTCTCTAGTTCACATTTCCTTGAGATTTTCGGCTTATCATGTAAACTGTCCTAATCTATATCATTTGACTCAATCTCAATTTATTTTAATTTAACTGCCACTCCATCGGCGGGGCAAAATTAACGGTTCATGTACATCCATTTTCCTTTCTCTTTTATTCTGTTTTATACTGCAAAAATTTAATTAGTTTTTAGTGCAACGCATATATTATGGAGTAACCAAGTTTAAGCCCTTGGATTCAACGACTTTCTGGCTCTAACCTCAACTTCCTAGCCCATTTTCTACTTGCTAATGATAACTACCATCATCATCATCAACGCGCAATTTGTGGTCTAGGTCTGTCTCAATAAAGAACTCCAGATGTCCCGATTTTTTCACCGCGGTCGACCAAGTCGATATCCCTAAAAGTTGCCTAGCGACCTGGCCTACGCCATGACTCTATCTGAAACAGGATCTGCCACGTTTTCTTTCTTTACCATATTGCCCTTACAGACTTTCCGGGCTTGATCATCCTCATCCTTACGAATTAAGTGACCCATCCACCGCAACCTATTGAGCCACAGTCATGATATCGCTCATAGATTTCGTCGTGATATACGCTACGGAATCGTCCATCTTCCTGAAGGGGGCCAGAAATTCGTAGAATTCTTCTCTCGAATGCGATTAAGAGTACGCAATTTTTCGTGCTAAAAACTCAAGTTTCGGCGGAATACATGAGACTGGCAAGATCACTGTCTTGTACAGTAAGAAATTTGATCCTATGGTGAGGAAGTTTTTGTAAATTGAATTTGACTCCGGTGGCGAGCAACAACCGTGCACGAATTTCATCGCGTAGCTGTTATCAATTTTCATTTACGCATTTCTTTTAATCAATGGTCTCAAAGTTGCAGTTTCCTTGTTTCTGATGCTCTCGCTTGCCCAGTGCATTTAGATCATGTTGCTTCTTTGTCCTTTAGTGCTGATTTTTACACCATGCCCTTCAAGAACGCGCGCCAGGAGGCAGTTTGCTCATCTTATGTTGCTCTCATGATGTCAACATCGCCAGCATCGACCAGTTGTTGGGTGATCTTGAAAAGGAGCACCACGGATCACCTTTTCTAGTGCCAGGTTAAGGGAGTCATCCCGTCTGTCGGATCTGCTGAATCGAATTTTTTTTTGGCATCAATTGTATCTAGATTTAGTGTTATGGGCAAAGTGATTTTTTGATATTCGGGGTCGTTCGGAAATTATAGTGTTAAACACGTGATAAGTCACATGACAGATTTATGTCGATCGCCGTAATAAAGCTCGTATTTATCGGCCCGAATGATATTCGAATGACTTCGCTAAAAGGACAAGAATTGAAACCGAGGTTTTACATGTGTTTTTTGTAGAAAACTAAGGTCAGTTAAGGTTTAATGGCTAAAACTTGCATTCTAACTTTTAAATGCGTTTTTCTCGAAACTGCATCGGCTGCTACCATAGCCCAAAATCTATCAAACGTAATTTTCACGACTTATTCAGAACATATTTCTACGGAGCGTAAACTTGGATAATTGCGATCCATTAAGTAGTTTTTTTTATTCATTAAAGAAGCCCTAGAAAAACACCAAAATTCACAAAAAAAGTTTAACAAAGCACCAAAAATTTAGCTTTTATTATTTTGTAATAATCCTAGTTTGCGGACTGTAGTTAAGCCTGTATTTTAAAATGCCTTTTACTTTTCTTCTTTAAGATGATCGCAGCGCCCTCTGGCGTGGCAGCAGAAAAACACCTTTTTTGGAGATGGGTGTATAAATTGCTTTGTATTTCAGTAACGAACTATGCGATTGGGCCGGCAAAATTACTATGTACGCTCGAGATATTAGTAAATCTATGGTGAAAAATTCGTATTTGTATCTTTATCTAGTTCTTCACAAAAAATTTCTAAAGAAAGGCAAGAAAGGCCTTCGCACGGGATGACCCTCTTAAAAAAGATGCACGACAGGGCATCTTCTTGCCTTAGAAGAATGGTCTCGAGAGTGATCCTGCTACTGTTATCACTTCTCTTACATTAATTAGGATAATTTTATTCAGTGTAATCAATTTCGTCAAGATACCAAATTCTCTCATGCTACTGACTTCGCTTGACTCAAATATATCATTTCAGCATTAGAGTCCTATTCTCTGTTTGCCTAATAAGCTCATACTGTTGCATAAGCACGCGAATTCCGGATCCGCTTCCACTTTTGAACGGACGTGAGCGTACGCCATTTCTTCTTACTTGAAAATAGTGGACAGATCTTCGTTTATGGAAGCTCGCATGTTTTCGAGGATATGTTGGCTCTACTTGATGAACTCACACAGTTTACTTCGGTTTGCTCCATTCTACATTTGCGCTTTTGGTGCGGAAACTCGTCGTGCTCTTTGTTGTTGACGTCTCAAATTTAGAACTCTTGTGGAAAAGATTTCTTCAATATTATCTCTTTTGGGATTAGATACGACAATCGACAAGTTTCTTAGCATTAAGGTCGAAAACCGCTCGCTCATTGTAAAAAATTGCATCTGTAAAAACTTCCTTTCTCTTACCATGCACATATACGCACGTGCGCATGTGCCATCATTACATGTATGGTGAGTGTTCACTTACCCGCAAGAAAGGAGGTTTGACAACTTCGATATTAGCTGAAATTTTGTCCATCTTTGATAGAATAATGGAGCGGCGAAAACTTGCTCGGTAAAGACAACCGCAGTGGCTAACCAGCTTTTACTGATTGAATTTAAGGGAAGAGAGGTATTTTGATGCCTAGAACATCATAATGACTTTTCTTCAGGGTCCTGTCTAATTTCAAGTTTTTACCTTCTGTTCCTTACTTTCCTGTTTTGCAAACAATGTTAAATTTACGGCAGCATACTAATCGATCGATTTCACAGTCTGCATGATTTCTTCTCAATAGTTTCAGCCGTTTCGTTTTGTTTTCCAACAAAATAGTTGTTAAGAGAATCATACTGGAAAGTTTGGTAGAGTTTCTACTATTATTAACAAAGGTGGAGTGGGTCAAAATTGCCTATTTTACGTCAATATATTGCATTACAAGACATAGTATATACATAGACGGTTGATGTCATAATTACGCAGATAGCGTGTGTAGGATATAGTGTCTTCTTAATATATGTATGTATATACACTATGGGCTTCGTACAAATGGAGTCGTCGGGTACCCAAAATATAAAAAATCCAAAATTTCATACCTAATGTGATGTAGGCTAAGCCATTTGGCAATACCGGAATCCTAAGCGCAACTCTCCAAGAGATCAGTGAAGAGCATATGTTCGCCGTCATGGCCGTACCGGATTCTCATTTTTACCGAAGAAGTGTCGACAAAGTAACCGGGTAGGCGAGATAAACTAACCAATCAAGAGGATTCGCATTTAATATTTGCTGCCAGTTCTTCAAACATATTATACGTCGCTTTTCTTCCTTTGAAAGTTTCCTGCCTATCTTTTTTTCCTATTTTACTTAAAAAACTGACAATATCGGATAATTAATGGCTTGCGGACTCAACTTGGAGGTTTTTTGCATCATCTACTCGTGCGAGAACTGCAAAACTATCCTACACGGGAAATATTTCCATTTCGCAATTTGCATTCAGATATTTATTCAGAACTTAAGGTAAACAATACCGGAAGCGAAATGGAAAGCTTTCGAAAAACTTTGTTTACTAACAGCTAAACTAAATCAAAACGGAATAAGATAAATCCATTTCTGCATTTTCGTATTCAGAATGAAAATAGGCAAAAATAACAACCATTAGAGGGTGGTTGCTCGCTTCGGAATCAGGTCACCACTAACATTGACATCTCACCGTCGAGGACCTGGCCAACAAAGCAATGTATTATTCAGTGGCGAAAGATACGAAAACTTTAACCTAGTTTTAGTTTAGTTTCCAAAACTACAAATTTCCCGACTACAAGGCCGTCTTCAGAAAATCCAGCTGCAAATAAATATTCCAGCCTATCCATTCGAGGTGGTATCTAGACAGCAGAGAGGTGCTAGCATAGTGTTCAGTGGCGACTAGTGCCTCAGTATGCGGGAGGTATTATGTTAGGCTTTAATATAAACACTTTTTATGGCACTATAACTGAAATCCTGCTACGTGCGGAGCAGTATTCTAAGTCCCGAAAGCATCATAATTTACAGAAGCAAAAGCGAAAAGAATCCGGCGGCCATTGTTGTATGTGTACTAGCCACTGCTCAATATAATAGGGGCAAGCGATGGGTGTGTACATTGAGGACGTAGGGTGATGAAATTCTAGGACGTATCCTGATATGCTAGTGATTACAAAAGAATCATTTTAAGCTTTAATAACATACGGTTTTACGAGCATTGTCGTTTGCATCTTCCCTGACTCTTTCGCGACGCTGTTACTGTCCGCATCCATGCACTATCCCCACAATGTACCCCGCTTATAAAATGCTATTCAGAAGAAATTGAGGTTTTATGGTTGTAAAATGCAGAACATTTTGTTAAGTGTAAGGTTTAAGGGTTGCTGCAGGGAAGGCGTGTAGATTACAGGACAGCAAAGGCAGAAAGTTCGGACCACATAGAAGACAGTAATTAATTTGCATTATAGTGGATATTATGGATATTATTTTTTCAGCGAACAAAATCCTCTTCAAATGCAATTGCTAACTATTTGTTTGCCCGATAGTCTTCCTTTGCATTTGTATATTCGCGTATGCAGAAAAGTAGTCCTTAGTTGCTATTATCGTAAAGTAGCCTCACTATAAACTAAATAGTACGAAAATCAGGGAGGCATCTGTAGACAATATCTGCAGATACCCCCAGCTTCCGCAGGAGGTAGTTTAGCCTGCAGTTACTTGTACGTACTCCCATTAAAATCGCAACGATCTTCACCACGAAGACCAAACTAATAAACAATCCTGCGAAGGCTTAAGTTCACATTTTTTTGACTGGATGGAGGTCGGAAGTTTTATCATAAAGTTAGCAGGATGAACCTTTATACACCTCGATGCTCATCATGCCAAGACAAAAAGGGAAATCTGATTTCCGACAGACTCGGCATATACGACGATGGGTTTGATGAACAGCTCGACAACCATGATATCGACGAGTTGGAATGGAAAACGATGAACAAATGCTATCACCACCAAGTATAGAAGAAACAGTCCGTGTAACTCATCGCTTGGCGACGGCCGCCCAGAGCACAGCGCCACGTCGCCTAACTATTTTCGACCCCCTCAGCAGGCGCAACTACCTCGTCGACACTAGTACGGAGGTTTCGGTTCTTCCCGTACCCCGGCATCATCGACTTTATCCACAGCCGCTCAAACTGGCGGCAGCAAATTCCTCTCGCATAAACACTTACGGGTATAGGCAAGTGGACGTCAGTCTTGGCTTGCGTAGGACGTTTTCGTGGCGTTTCATCCTGGCGGATGTCAGCTTCCCCATATTAGGCGCAGACTTCTTGTGTCACTATGGGTTGCTGGTGGGCTTGCAAAATAAGTCCCTCTCGTGTTCGGACACTCCTCCAAAAGTTCAGCCAGATTACTACCGAGTGTAGTCTCTCAAGACCAGTGAAGCATAATGTGCAGCACCACATTAACACTACTGGTTCCCCGATCTTCTCGAAGGTGCGTCCTCTACCACCCCAGAAACTGGCTATTGCGCGGAATGAATTTGAACAACTTGTTCAACAGGGTATCTGCAGGCCCTCAAACAGCTGTTGGTCTTCCCCATTGCATATGGCCCCTAAGCCTAATGGCGAATGGCGCCCCTGTGGGGATTACAGAAGCCTAAATGCACAGACTGTTCCTGACCGATATCCAATTCCACTCATTCACGACTTTGCGCATCACCTCGCGAATTGCCGCATCTTTTCGACCTTGGACTTAGCCAAGGCTTACCACCAAATCCCAGTAGCTCCTGAAGACATTCCAAAGACGGCAATATGCGCACCCTTTGGACTCTTCGAGTTCACCCGAATGACTTTCGGATTGTGCAATGCGGCGCAAACCTTTCAAAGGTTCATTCACTCAGTCCTGCGAAACTTCGATTTCTGTTTCGTATATTTGGATGATGTTTTGGTTGCTTCTTCCACTGAGTCTGAGCACTTAGCCCATCTCGAGTGCATTTTTCGACGTCTCCTTGAGGCCGGTTTAGTCCTAAACGTTGAGAAATGCAAATTCCTTCAAAAACAGGTGAGATTCCTCGGCCACTCCATTTCCCCTGAAGGAATATAGCCCGACCCAGACAAGGTGCAAGCAATTACAAGTTTCCCGCGTCCAAAGACAGTGAGGGAGTTGAGGAGGTTCTTGGGCATGCTAAACTTCAACCGTCGTTTCCTGCCTAAAGCCGCCCATCACCAGTCCGTTTTGAACACGTACCTGTCTGGCCCCAAAACAAAAGACACACGAGAGATTATGTGGTCTGAAGAGGCTGTCCGCGCGTTCGATAAATCCCGACAGCAACTGGCTGATGCTACACTTTTGGCATTTCCTCTACAAGATGCACCCATAGCCGTTTTTGTTGATGCCTCTGACATCGTAGTAGGTGCTGCCCTTCACCAAAAGGTGGATCAAGTTTGGCAGCCGTTGAGCTTCTTCTCGAAACAGTTGAATCCCGCTCAACGGAACTACAGTACCTATGATCGCGAACTGCTTGCCGCGTACTTCAACATCAAATACGTTTCTCCCTAGAAGGCAGGCCGCTCACAGTGTTCACGGACCATAAGCCTCTCACATATGCTTTGAAACAAAAGCCCGACAAAGCGTCCTCTCGTCCGCTTCGACACCTGAGCTTTATAAGCCAGTTTACGTCAGACATCCAGCACGTGTCCGGCAAGGACAACATAGTTGCTGACGCTTTGTCTCGTATCTCCGAGGTTAACATCCCCGCCTCACTCGATTTCTCAGCTATTGCCAAGGCGCAGGAAGATGACGCAGCACTCCAGAGCCTCAAATCCAACCCCAAATACAAATTTCGGGAGTTGGAAAAGGGACCTCGGCCATACATTCCGGCCATATTTCTCATGGAAGTGTTCCACGCAGTTCACGACTTGGCGCATCCCGGCATCAGGACAACAAATCGGTTAGTCATCGGAAAATACTTCTGGCCCTCCATGAACAAGGATATCAATTCCTGGGCCAGAGAGTGCATCGCATGTAAGGAAAGAAGTGGGCTCATTCCCCCGCACTACCAAGTGGTTCCACACAATACACCTGGACATAGTAGGGCCTTTGCGAGACTCGCACGGTTACAAGTATTGCCTCACAATCATCGACAGGTTCACGCGGTGGCCTGAGGCAATACCTCTGAAAGACATTACGGCGCAATCTTGTGCCGAAGCCCTCTGCCGAGAGTGGATACCTCGCTTTGGCGTCCCCGCAGTGGTCATCACTGACCAGGGAATGTAATTTGAATCCACCCTTTTCTCGGAGTTAAGCAAACTCCTGGGTTTTAAACGCCAGCGGACTACTGCATACCACCCGCAATCCAATGGGATGCTAGAACGTTGGCACCGGACGCTGAAAGCCGCCATTATGGCACGCGACGATCCGTCCTGGACTCAAGTCTTGCCTCTCGTCCTATTCGGCCTACGTACAACCCGCCGAGAGGAATTTGCTGCCAGCCCCGCGGAGCTGGTATACGGGGAGAACCCAAGACTCCCAAGCGATCCGGTCTTCGACAAGAGATCGGGTCTCACAGAGTCGGGGTTGGTGCGTCTGCTGAGGGACAATCTCCGACGCATCAAAGCGCCACCACCCACTCGACACTCGTCCGCACCTGCCTGTTCGGCCAAGGAACTGGACACATGCACGCACGTTCTGGTCAGGACGGATGCCGTCCGGAAGCCGTTGCAGTCTCCATACGAGGGCCCGTACCGCGTTCTCGAGAGGGGAGAACATTTCTTCCAGTTCGATATCGGTGGACACAAAAAGGCGGTCTCTTTGTCCAGACTGAAACCCGTGTGCGTCCCGAAGCAGCGTCGTGTCCGCTTTGTGGATTGAAGGTGAACGGAGTTCCGGGATCAGTCGCCGAAACCCCCTAGGTTTCATCTGGGGGCGGAGTGATGTGGTGCGGCAGGATCCGCAGCATTCGAAATTTATTTCGAATGTTGCGAATGCGGACAAGTAGATGGCGCGGAACTCTCCACTTGCTTTTTAGAACTCGCCACGGGAGTGGAGGATTAGCGGTGAGAAAGTGCCGTTGGTCGGGACAGGAAAAGACCGCAAGAAAATAAGCCGGTCTCTTCTGTCTCCAACCGTGGCATGTAACACTCGCGAGTAGTTTTGGACATTTTAAGCCGCCTCAGCCCGACTAAACTACCATTATTAACTTCGCATCGTACATCAACTACGAAAATAGTGCAGCCGGTTAACAATCCAGATTGATTATTGCGTGTTTTTAAACAAAGGAAGTTAAGTGATTGCTAAAACACCACGCGGTTAATCGATTTATGCTCACGATGTATAACAACGAATCAATACCTTGGCAACGAGGCATTATCAGTCCTACACATAAAAAGGGAGATATCACGCAGTGCGGCAATTATAGAGGTATCACGGGGCTGAGCACCATCTATGAAATATTCTTCGCTATCTTGCTAGGTCGGATAGCCCCATACACCCGAAACATCATTGTCCCATACCAAAAAGGCTTCGCTCCAAGCAAATTAGCAATACCTCAGATTTTCTCTCTATGGCGAGCGATGCAAAAATTGTTGGAATATGGCATCAGTTGCACCATCTTTTTATTGACTTCAAAGCCGCCTATGCCAGTACAGCGAGGGTAAAATTGTATACGCTCATAAAAGAATTCGGTATCCTGACGAAATTGCCCTATCGTGCATCCCCTTTATCGTGGTCCTGGAAAAGGTAATCCATAATGCTGAGCTAAATGCGAGGGGCACCATCCTCTTCAAGTCCACGCAACTACCACAAACCAAAGATCCAACATAAAAACGCACTGATCAAACCACACAGATAAAGTTAAAAGGTTACAGCTTTGAGATCATTGAAAATTTTTCCTATCTAGGGAGAATCACAACCGATAACAGCTACAACAATGAAATCCGTGCACGATTCTGGACAGCCAACAGAGCCTATTTCAGCTTCCCCTCAAAACGTCTCATCATTGACCCTACCAGTCTCATGTATTGCACGGAGACCTAAGTTCTCAGTAAGAAAAATTTGCGAATTCTTAGCCGCGTCTGAAGCAAAAATCCTCCAAAGAATTTTTGGCCCCCTACATGAGGATGGACGATTCCGTAGCCTACGTAATGACGAAATCTATGAGCGATACGATGACCGTCTGGTTGTGATTAAAATCCAACTCAATAGGTTGCAGTGAGCGAGTCACTTAGCCCGTATTGAAGAGAATGATGCAGCCCGGAAAGTCTATAAGGGCAATATCAATGGTAGAAAAAGAAGACGAGGCAGACCCTGCCTAAGAGAAAATGTACACCCACTTTTGCATGTATGGGGCCCCCTTAAATTCAACATAAACTAACTCTCTGTATTGGTAAGCGTTCACAGTTCCCACCTTTCTACCAAATTTGGTGTCAATCGCTGCAACAGTCCCTGAGAAAAATGCATGTGATGGACAGAAGCTTGAGTTTTAGAGAGTTGAGAGTTGCAAAACCAATATAAGAAGGCGAGGAAAGAACTGCAACCAGTCACCTCTAGAAGTAGAACTAAACACTTCAAAAGATTAGGCAAGGAAGCGGACTTCGACTCCGTCGACACGTGATTGCACGCCTCCGTGCTAGTCAAGCTCGGGAATGTGGGGGTTCCTTCGAACACTTCGATTGCTCACATGCTATTTTACAAAAAAGTCAAATTGTCCGTCCGAATGCATGGGTCCGCAACAGGTCCTGGAAAATAAACAAACTGGTGGCTTTGCTCGAGCCTACCGAATAACCAGTATGAGTGGGCTGAAACTGCAAACTCAAAATAACAAAAAATAACGGCTCGACTGCGCGCGACTGCGAGGATCCACGACGGAACAAATCCTGCCTCAAATGCGATGAAGTGGCCTTCGAGGTTTCGATTCGTATATGGCAAAAACCCATCGAACTCCTTCATATTTTTTTAAACAACAATATATACGTACATATCACAAACCTAGATATTATGCTCGTCCTAAACAAACAAACATTGCTTATTACTGAATGCAGTATTCTACCTGCATGTATATAAATTGATCGTACACCTACAGTATAGGTCCCAGCGCGAAACGTAGATTGGTACTCACGATGGAGCATAAAACCTGGGAAACGCTTGCTAAACTAGCACCAACGGCTCTACCATCAAATCCTATCCGCACCTCCACGTGGTGACCGTTGGGAGCTCGTTCTTATCGAAAAGCTGCAGACGGAGAAGGATGAAGGCGAGTCTCCGCGCCTAAAAACGGGACAAATTGTATCAACTGGTCCTCCAGGCTGGGGGTTGGGTAGGGCTGACAACCCAACACGGAAAAAACTTGCTACGAAGCCACAACAGGAGCCTCGGGCTGGATGGATTTTACAATAACAAACCCGGCAACGACAACGGGATAACGATTTGCGCATTTTCTAATGGTACGTGTGCTCCCTGTACAGAGATGAAGCTGATGAGCAGCTAGCCGATACTCTGTCCCAATATAGGGCTGACTGAACAGCATTGCAGGAGATGCAATGGACAGGGACCGGTTTCCTAGAGAAGGGTCGCTACACCATATATTATAGTGGCCATCCAGTAAACCATGTGCTCGGAGTAGATTTCTTAATCAGCCAAGAAATGAAACCTGCTGTTATCGCCTTAGAAAACATAAACGAACGGCTATGCACCCTGCGCTTGCGGGGCCAATTTGGAAATATAATGCTCATTAACGTTCAAACCCTTACAGAGAGACTGCAGAGTCGGAGAAGGACAGCTTCTACGAGGCAGTAAAACGAACCCCCAAAACTCGTCCCAGATATGATATCAAAATCATACTTGGGGATTTTAACAGCCAAGTAGGAACGGAGCCCGTATTCTGACGATACGTCGGCTCCCATAGCTGACATCAAAATACAAATGCTAACGGACTGCGAATCATTCAATTAGCAGTGTTAGACGAAATGGTTGTTAGAAGTACCTGGTTTGCACGGAAAGCGCTCCACAAACAAAAACCTCCGCAGACGGGACCACTTCAATCAAATTGACCACGTGCTGATCGAACGCCGCCACCTCTGAATATAGACTCGTATCACTATATCGTTGGCATGGTGTTCCGAGCTGGAATAACAACACCACCCAGAGTCCCCCCGATAATCAGGTGGGAGTTAACACTGAAGCCATCCACAACACAGCCCGCCGCAACACCTAGAAATGGGAAATGGATGCCGCAATGACCGCAGTTAACGGAGATCCTGGAGATGAAGTATAAACAAATGATCTCCACAATCACCTAAAGAACGTTATCATAAATAGGCCACGAACATACTTGACCCCAGCCGCAAAAAGAATCGGAACGGCTGATTTGACGATGAATGTAAGCTAGAAACGGAACGAAAGAAGGCTGCATACCGAGCAATGTCGTATTCTCAAAGAACGCGAGCACACGCAAAGACTTATTACGAACTGCGGCGAGCGGAGAAGCGACTTCACAGACGGAAAAAGGAAGCCTGTTAGAACAGGTCTGTAAACTCGAAAATTACAGGAATCAACCGCACTAGGGACAGAAGGCCGAAGTTTTGCCAACTAGTCAGCAAGATGAAGCGTTACTCCCCTTAGTGCTAATCCTGCCGAAATCTGATTCCCGACAGAATGGGCATATGGGAGCGATGGGTTGAGTACTTTGATGAAATACTGAACAGCCAGAATTTCGGCGAGTTGGAGTCCCGCCAACTGAAGACGACGGACAAATACTGCCACCACCAAGTTTAAAAGAAACAGTCCTTGCAATTCATCGGCTTAAAAATCATTTGTCACCAGGAGCCGATGGAATTACAGACAAATTGGTTAAATGTGGAGGCGACCAGTTATACCAAGTGGTTCATCAACTTGTGCTGAAGGTGTGGGACAGCGAATAAATGCCTGACGACTGGCAACGAGTCAGTATTTGTCTCATACATAAAAAGGGAGATATCACACAGTGCAGCAATTATATATGTATCACGTTGCTGAGCACCAGCTATAAGATATCCTCCGCTATTTTGCTAGGCCGGATACCCCCATACGCCCACAAAATCATCGGCCCATACCAAAGAGGCTTCACTCCAGGCAAATCAGCAACAGATCAGATTTTCTCTCTGCGGCAAGCATGGAAAAGTTGTTGGAATATGAACATCAGTTGCACCATCCATTCATCGTATTTAAAGCCGCCTATGATAGCATAGCCAACGTAAAAGTGTACACGGCCGTGAGAGAATTCGGTATACCGACGAAATTGATAAAACTGACTAGGCTGACCCTGACCAATGTGCGAGGCCAGATAAAAGCAGCAGGATCACTCTCGAGACCATTCGTTATCAACAACATTCTATGACAAGGGTATGCCCTATCATGCGTCCTCTTTAACCTGGCCCTGGAGATGATACTGAGGTAAGTGCAAGAGCTACGATCCTCTTTAAGTCCACCCAACTATTGGCCTATGCTGATGATATCGACATCATGGAAAGAACGATCCGAGATCTAAAAACTGCCTTCATCCAGATCGAGGAGGCGGCGCCAAATCCCGGGTTGCACATTAATGAAGGCAAGGCAAGGCAAGGTCAGCACCGAAAACCAACCAACCAACAACATCAAACCGCACTGGTCAACCGGGAAGAATAAAGATAGGAGACTACAACTTTCAGACCGTTGATAATTTCTCCTATCTAGGGTCGAAAATCACAACCGATAATAGTTACGATGATGAAATCCGCGCACGGTTGTTGTCAGCCAACTGAGCCTATTTCAGCTTACAAAAGCTGTTCCACTCGAAACGTCTCACCTTAGGATCAAAGCTCTCATTGTACAAAACTATGATCTTGCCAGTCCTCATGTATTCCTCCGAAACTTGGGTTCTTAGCAAGAAGAATTGCGAACTCTTGGCCTCGTCCGAGAGAAGAATCCTCCGAAGAATTTTGGCCCCCTACATGAGGATGGACGATTCCGTAGCCTACATAACGACGAACTCTATGGGCGATACGATGACCGTCAGGTTGTGGATAAAATCCGGCTCAATAGGTTACGGTGGGCTGGTCACTTAATCCGTATGGATGAGGATGATTCAGCCCGGAAGGTCTATAAGTGCAATGTCTATAGTAGGAAAAGAAGTCGAGGCAGAGACTGTCTAAGATGGAGGGATGGCGTCGGTCAGGACGCTTTTAAGGATATCGGATTCGTGGAGGCCGACGCAGAACCGGGTCGTCTGGAGTTCTTTATTAAGATGGACCTAGACCGAATTTCGGTTGTTTCGCGGTTGGTGATGATGATTCGTTTGTTAGATTGACCCCGGAAAATCCGGATAAAATACCGCTCATGTCGATAAGCCGCGGACACTACACATCTTTATATTACATACTGCTCGTCTACAATAGTGAAATTGAATTCTAGTCATCGGCTCGTTCGTTCGCTCAATGACTCAAAAGTGGATCTTCAAACAAAGCTGAAGCATAAAATACCGAAGTGTCAGACCATTGAAAAAGGGACTCAGGTTTTCATATGCTATGAAGCCATACCACTCATTGAGGAATAGAATCATGAGAGGAAAACCAGGCAGAAGTGGGCTTTATATTTTTACATATGTACATATTCAGTGAGTAAGCAAAAGTTGTAGAAATAATATTTTGAAATTTAGGTTGTATGTCAAACAATTGAATCGAGTTCCATTTTCCTGTACCAGTGTGGCTTTGAATGGACTTTTTATTTGATTTTGTTCTCCATGAACATATGTGTATACGTGCCAGCACATGACACTCTTAAATGTCGAATTGAACCTTATTATTAAATTCAATACTACGTGAGCCGCCTAACACGTAAATTCAGATATTAATTCAACTCATGCACTACTGGAGCTATTTAATCGTAGATGCAATTTGAGCAAGCATTTAGAGTTCGCATATAACTCATGCACAACGATAGCCTCGAACACTTAAATCTGGTAACATTATGCACCTCGGCTCTATACAGCGTATCTCTTTGGCGAAAGACAGCTCCATTTATAAACGCTCAGAGTTACGTGTATTTGCAAAGGATAAATGTTGAATTTTGTAATGAAGGCCATTAGGCAAATGAAATATTTCATGTATCCCATTGGGCATTAATCAAAGAGGAACATAATTATCAAAATAGGTGTAACGGGCCTTTCGGTAAATCCCATTTACAAATAGCGCCTTCGCCTCGCCAAAGTAGAGATGCAATGCATCCTGCAATCTATCCCGTAACAGATTCACTCGTATTTTGTTGGTAATTCGGGCTGCTTAGTCATGCACTTTGAGGTCCTAATATGCTTGCCTGTAATATTAATCGATTTATTATCGCTATCAGGGAAGTTCATCACTAATTCACAATGTTGGAATCGAAACCGCTGATTATTAAAAATTCCTTTTCTGGAAATAATGTCGTTTTTTTTTCAAAGTTAGCTGCTCTTCATCATCGGCGCAACAACCGGTATCCGATCTAGGCCTGCCTCAATAAGAAACTCCAGACATCCTGGTTTTACGCCGTTGTCCACCAATTTGATATAATTTGTCTGGTGTCTAGACCTACGCCATCGCTGTATCTCAGGCAGGTTCTACCTCGTTTTCTTTTTCTACTATAGATATTGCCCTTATAGACTTTCGCGGCTGGACCAGCGCCGTATGGATGGCGGATTAAGTGACCCGCCCACCGTACCCTATTGAGCCGGACTTCATTCACAACCTGACGGTCATGGTATCGCTCATAGGTTTTGTCGCTATGTAGGCTACGGAATCGTCCATCCTCATGTAGGGGGCCAACAATTCTTCGGAGGATTCTTCTCTTTAACGCAGCCAAGAGTTCGCAATTTTTCTTGCTAAGAACCGAAGATCATTGTCTTGTACAGTAAGGGCTTTAACTCTGTGGTGAGACGATTCGAGCGGAACAGTTTTTGTAAGCTGAGATAGGCTCTGTTTGCTGACAACAACCGTGTGCGATTGATGATTTTCAACCCTAGATAGGAGAAATTGTCAACGGTCTCAAAGTTGTAGTCTCCTATCTTTATTCTTCCCGTTTGACCAGTGCGGTTTGATGTTGTTGGTTGGTTGGTTTTCGGTGCTGACGTTGCCACCATATACTTTGTCTTGCCTTCATTGATGTGAAGCTCAAGACCTCGCGCCGCTTGCTCGATCTGAATGAAAGCAGTTTATACGTCTCGGGTAGTTCTTCCGATGATGCGGATATCGTCAGCATAGGCCAATAGTTGGGTGGACTTAAAGAGGATCGTACCTCTTGCATTTACCTCAGCATCACGGATTACTTTCTCGAGGGCCAGGTTAAAGAGGACGCATGATAGAGCATCCTCTTGTCGTACACCGTTGTTGATGTCGAATGGTCTTGAGAGTGATCTTGCTGCTTTTATCTGGCCACGCACATCGGTCAGGTGACTTTCATCTTGCCACCTTTCGGTATTCTGTATCCTTTTCAGATCGATGCATTCATCTTTTCTCATACAGGCAGCGTGCCTCACTTGGCAAAATGTCCATCGGAGTCATTTCGCAATAACACACGCTGCATCGTCTGATATTGTTCTGTAGGCGCTGCACATCATGAACGCCACTAAGCGGTAAGTCTAGTTTACCCTCCTTCGATAACTCCCACACGCTAGTGCTTCTTCCCAAACTGGTGTTGCGTATAATAGTGTGGAGCAAACGACTGCGCCAGAGTAATCTGCGACTGTGTTTTGGACCTCCAATTATAGGCATCATCCAATAATACGATGGAATTTGCCGTTTTCTCGCGGACATAGTCCCGGTGTCCCTTCAAATCGATTTTAGCGCTAACTCTCACTACTGCGTATATGATAACCGCTTGTGAAGTGATGTTGTGACCACCAACACGAATATTAACCGTATTCTTCTTCCCATGGTTGGTAATCAACACCGCCTCCATCTTTTGTTCCAAGGGCAAGCATCTCCAGCCACGCTTTTATGGCACTAATTGTTTTGTTAACAAAACAACCACGGCTAGATCATCTGCGGAACCGATTATTGTTCATTTGATACGGGAAGGACAAGGACCCCATTGTACATTACGTTCCACAACAGAGGACCCAGCCCAACACTGAGCCCTGTGGTACTCCTGCAGTACACCGGATCCCTCATCCGTATCGTAACAAAGTGTCCACAGCGAAAGGTAACTTTCGAGGAGCTTAGTTAAATAAATAGGAATATCCGTTTTAGCCAGTGAGCTTTTTATCCTTTCCCAGCTAGCGAAATTGAACGCATTTTTGACGTCCAACGTCACCACGGCACGCATTTATTGGATGACAACGCGAGCCAGCTTTCAAACGACGTCTACGCCCTTGATCGTTGAGTGGGCTTGACGAAATCCAAATTATCCCTCCGATAGTCCATACTTATACTCAATGATCGGGAACAGTCTATTGTAGATGACCCTTTGGAGCATCTTTCCTACCGTATCGATTTCTTATTCGACTTCGGGAGCAAAACTAGGTTTTGCCTCTTCCACCGATTGGGGAAAACTCCTTTTGCCATGCATGTTTCAAATACGCTGATAAACCAGCCGGGTCTGATCTTAACAGCGAATTTAAGAGCTCTATTTGGAACAGCATCCAGACCGGGAGCTCAGTTATCACCAATTCTCCATCAAATTTGCTCAAGTTTCTCCTCAGTTACCACAGGTATGATATAGACGTCCAATGCTTGCTTGTGTTATTCGCGCTCCCACCATGTCGAGCAGGAGATACGGGCAGGTCAGTTGTGGTGTTCGTTCCTCAATCTTCTTCATAACCACCCTGCACGTTGTACCCCAGAGGCTTTGGTCTATCTCTGCGCAAGGTTCCTTGAAGCATTCTCGCTTGCTGGTCCAAATAGCCTCGTCGAAGTCTGGTCTTCCTCCAGATCGTTGGCAGATCCTTCTAGCTCGAAAACATCCAGCTCGCAGCTCCGCGATCTCTTCGTTCGACCAATAGTTTGGCCGCTTTTGTGCGAGGACTCACTGCTCGCCATAGGAGCCTCTTATGAATGCATCCTCTTCTAACTTTTTCACGGACCAACCCTGGTTTCCAGCCCCGCGGGAATGCGCATCGCCCCATAGCCCATATTCGTTCTAGAGGAAAATTGACTGGTGGTCATTATGAGTATAATGTTCGCTGATAAACCATGCCATTCTCCTCGCCAATGTGCTTCTCACATATTCAGATCGACTATTGAGCCCGATCCTGTCCCATGAAAAGTGGAAACATTTCCCGTATTTGCAAGCACATGGCACAACATACCTAGCACTTTCAAATTCTGGTATTGCCATACTTGGCGGAGCATAGCAACTATATATGTAGATGCCAGCTATTTTTGCTCTGATGAATTCAACTTCTGGAAACTCCATCACTTCTTGAATGACTTGATTTCTACACGCCCATGTTGCTGCCTTGCCAGTTACATCTGTAGTATAGGCACTGCGATAAGACTGGCTGATTATGGCAGCTTCGATTCCCTTTTCATAGATGGTCTGCGAGAGAAGGTCTTGAGCTGCCCCGCAGTGATTGACATTGATTTGTATCAACCTCATTTCTTTACTGCATCCACCGCTCTCCTAAACAATGGGCATCTGCTGTAGCCTGCAACGTGCTGCCGTTTTTCCCCTTGCAAGGCATACATTCACGCTCGGCGTTGCCTGCATGAATTTTCTGCATCTTTTTTACCTGTCACAGTCACCGGTGCATCTCGTGTTATGTGTCCAAATTCTAGACATCTAAAGCAGCGCTTCAAGGATACCTGCTCTCTGAGTCGGCAAAGAACCCACCCTATGTTTACTTTATCAGTCGCCAACAGTTTGAAGCGGGAGAGTTCGACTAGCCCGAAGTAATGTGACAAACGGTTCCAGGCTAGCTCTCTGACGATGGGGAGGTGTTTAGTTGGTAGTCCGACGACGTACCGAATCGGGAGTCCAACACTGTGTGCGCAAATGCATTCACCTACCCTACTCCAAAAAAAAAAAACAGTTTGAACGCTGCTTCAGCTGGTAAGCTTATAGTTCACGTTTGCCTTCCTCAGTCCTCTGATTGCAAAATCCTGCAAGCCAATTGATCCGAACTCCTTTTCTAAGGCGTCGCGGATATCCTCTTTGCTCGTGATTTCATCAATGTCCTTACATTGTATAGAAGCCTCTTACTTTCTAGCCCGTACTTGTGCCTGTTCTCCTAAAGACTTCACCACCTTACCGAAGAAATTTTCAACCGTTTTGGCCGGAAACTTCCTCAGTTCCAGCATCAAATCTCCTTTTTGAGAGCGTTTGATTCAGCTAACGTGTTCTGGAAGGTTTGTCAGCTCAGGATCGGATTTGACCTTCCGGAGATATCGGCATAAGTCATATCACATTTTTTTGAGATGATAATCCATTTGGGCCGTAAACTTCTTTTATGTGTTGCATTTTTCTTTCCGCCAACCTTGGTACATCCTTCCTTGCTTCCTTTTTGGGGCTTTTCCTCCCTTGAGTCCTTTTTGACTTTTTGCTTTTTCGCATCCTGCGAGGATCCGAAAAAATCATTCGTGTCAAGCTTACCGCTCTTTGGATTTTGAGGGGGTGTCTTTGGCACTATTGTACAGTACACGAATGACTCGGACCATGTTTTCGATGGCCTGGTACACATTATGTTCGCACTTTATGAATTCACTCAATTATATATTATTTTTCCGCCGAATAGGGCGAACGATGATTGGCCTGCTCCTCTGCTGGCTTTTTCGACTTGGCACTTCCGTATTTATTAGCCTTCCGGCTTCCCCTGATTTCGCAGTAGATTGCAGGGTGGTCGTGCTTCTTCTAAATGGATCAAACACTAAGGGACATTCCCTGACCAGGTGTAGTCACCCCACTATGGCACTAGGCTTTCTCGAGAGTGATGTACTGCTTTTAAATGCCTATTTCTACAGGCTACTTGTAGTATTTGATGTAACTGTAGCCAAATAATCCACCCCCGTGGCACTGCAGTAGAGGAATATCGACGACCGGGAGCTTGCTTGCCCACTCCCCCACACCCGCCGGTTTGGCATCTGTCAAACATTCTTTTATCCGCGCCTAATGGGGGAGATTTAGCAACTCCGCACAGATCGCACGGATCGTCTATCTATCTGTCACTCGTTTTTTTCTCGGAAACTGTTATAACGATTGACTCCAAATTTGGTGGAAAGGGGGAAACTGTAAACGCTCACGCATACAATGAGTTACACCATTCTACATCGAATTTAAAAGGGGGGAGGGTGACCATACATGAAATAAGGGTATCAAATGGAAGATCTCGCTAAGTACCTTTCAAAGTTGGTCTACTTTTTGACACTTGTTGGAAAGGTGGGGAGTGCGGGGGGTCGAAAATTAGCATTTCTTTCACGAACCCATTCCATCTAACTATCTAATTTTCCAGTTGAATAATTCCTGAGAATGAGTCTTTGAAATAATTAACCCCTTTCGAATCTCCGTGGTCGGTCCCTTTGCAACCAATGTCAAAACAAAGACCTGAAACAATGAACTTCAGTGCATGTGTGGGGGCTCATAGTTGCAACCTTTTCAACAAATTTTTTTATCAGTGGGTGTAACTGTTTCTGAGAAAAAGTAGGCCTAGGCTACAGACAGACGGACAATGAACCGATTTTAATACGATTTTGTTAACAAAACCATGAATGCGAAAACTTAGCGTGAACTTTTATTCCTTACAACCAACATTAAGAAGTATACACAAACTTTACTGACTATTCCGGCTCTTATTTACGCTAAATGGGTACCTTTCAATTATATTTAAAATGTCATTTGTGCAGATTGCTTGCCCACAATAGTTAGATGGCCAGTAAATCATAATGTGTGAGGATGCTGCTGCTCTAACCACGGCTACGGTTTTTTATTGTCCACATCCTATATGTATAAAATGTTTGTCCACCCAAGCTACCACGACCTCATTGGATGCATGTATGGAAAGCAGCGAAACGTTTCCAACCTTTTTAATAAGCGTACTTACTCTGGCGGTCTTAATCACTTTTAGATACCAACCCAAAGCAAGAAAGTTGGAAATTACCTTAACTACTTTAGGTACTTTATTTTTCAAGGGTGATTTACTCCCTGAAAGTTTCGTAATTGCTGAGGGCTAAGTAGAACGGTCACTCAGCGTCTGCAGAGTCTCGACGGTGCCAGGTCAAGAGCCGCTGACATGAAATCCATAGATAAGAGGGCAATCGTTTTTTTCACCTGATAATGGTGAACTTGGTGACACTAGATAACTAGCTGCTACACACTGTAGATGACTAAACTAGACGGCACTGTCGCCCTAAGATATACCAACATCGTCACCTTCATCACTAGAAATACGTTTAATGAAGCTAGTCAAACAGTTGCTAAGCCAACTCGCGGAACTGCGAACGAAGTTATACACAGCCAAGCGGAAGTGACACTCCGTGAATTTAAAACGTACACGACATTCGTTTTGACTCTAATCGCGTTCGCAGTTGAGGTCCGACAACCTGTGTCAGCATGGTGTATGTTGATATCCCTGGAAATTTAATTCTTCTTCAGTCTTTGTCCCGTTACGAAGCTGGGCTGGTCGTTTCCCACCGACTTCGATGTTCATTCCAATCTTGGCAGTAAAGACATCCTCTGCACGAAGCAGTGTATTGGGCGCAGGACGTTTGATATACCATGTAATGGACGCACAAGAACAAGCGGCGAGAGGACGCTTCCTTGATGGACATCGACAGAGACACGAAGGGGATGCATTAACCGCCACACTAAGAAGTTTACTTTTCGGATGGTTTTAGAGCAGGTTGATCCAGCCCATACAGTTTTTCCCGCAGAGCATACCAGATGAGTTCGTTTGGCACACGGTCAAACAGCTTTTCCAAAAATACAATCTAAAGAGAGCGATGCTTTTCAGGCTGCCTCTCCATGAGTAATCCCAGTGTATATTGCGTCAGTAGTTTCACAGTTCCTCCCCTGTTCGATTCACGGTTATTTGAACGGTGTCGCGGAAAGGGTTGTCACCTTCATTTGGGCATTGTCACGCGAAAGCCAAATATATCGGTTGATGAACTGCTTACCAGGCTTAGTGACGTCAATGGGCCGCCTTGTGTATAATCCTTCTAGAATTCTCCGACATTTGTAATGGTTGGTAATGGCATATATAAAATCATTTTTTCCTTTTTTCTCGCAAAATTGCCACCATCTAATGTAAGGCAAACGCCAGTTTGATTCACAAAATAGCAATCAACGGCAATCAGTTCGCTTTGTCAGTTACATTCAACCGCCCATGTCATATAGTACTGTGAATTGCTATATTTAATGGAAAAAACTTGGCTTATATTAAACTCATGTACAAATATGCCGTGTTTGATAAAATCTCGATTACATTAATAAATAAATCAGTTTGAGAAATTACATTTTTTTATTTAAAAATCTACAATTTTCTTTTCTTTCTGATTTTATGCCAATATTTTTGGCTATTTCGACCAGTGTACGGCGGTCGAAATGTAGATGGGATGCGGCTGGCCTGTTAGTCTGGACCCTTCAGGCGGCCGGCCATCAAATGAAAAATGATCCGGCCAACCCGACGGACATGTTTTTTTAGGCTGTGAGGGAGAATTGTATGGGCATCTTCTCGTTGGTAAACAGGTAAACAGGTTTTGTGTAAAACAAAATCGGTTTACTGTCTATCCGTCTGCTAGAGTGCATATTACACCTATTATCTCAGAAACGGTTACTCCTATTGATATGAAATTTACGTTTTAGGGGGGAGGGTGAAATGTTTTTTCACTGAGCATATTCATGCTGATAAGAGCTATACTCTAGAGCACGGCACTACCAGTCGAAATTGAACTGTTATAAACAGAGTTATATAGCTCAAATTAGTCATTTTTGTGCAAAATTGTTGATTCTAAGATTTCGAAAACTGTAACATTCGTGACCAGCACCAGGCAGGAGGCAATAGTCACAACCTTAAGGAACACTCTGATGAGCCACTTGATCAAGAAATGGAGGGTATCGGATGAGCCTTCCATGTAGATCATTGAATGGCAGTTTCGACATTAAGAGTAACTCAGAAGTAGATAGAATAATAAGGACTCTAAGGAGAACAAGACACCTGAGTGAAACATGGCTCATTTACAGGTAAGCGATGATATCAGAAATACAGCTAGAAACAGTGGTGGAAGGCCTCTACAAAGTCATCATTGACGAATATGAAGTCAAGTTATCAAGAGACGTAACCGGGAACCTACCCAGAATGAAAAAGTAGATGCAAAAACTCTTTGATTGGACGGAAGAGCGCTGATGACTTTGGTAACGCCATTAGGGAAGCAAATCTAAAGAGCTTCAGGGTATTCTGTGAAGGTATAGAAACAAATACATAAGCACCTAAGCTATATAAAGCTGTAGCCAAAAATAGGGCAACTTCTTCTATTTGTCTGAAGAAGAAGTAGATGGGACATTTACTGAGAACGAAGAAGATGGGTACATATGCATTTCATATATTATTTGCCGGGGTTCCTTGGAGCCTTGGAATAATCTTTTTCAAGAGTGTTAAGGTACAGGAAACCCTAAGGATATATACCAAGGGCATTGGGACGGACAAGAAAAGTTTTTATTTCTAAAACGGGTAAGAAGGATTCTTTTCAGCCTAAATTTTTTTGACGTCGTTCGTACCAACAACGATGGAGAAGATCGAAGACAGTTGTATTAGTACTGACGAAAAACCGTAATTACAGCACAACAGCCAGATAGTAACACTTGAAAAACTAGCTTGCGTGTGTATCAGTGGGACAATGAGAACTGGTCCAACGGCATCGCTAGAAGTCCTTCGGGGATTAACTCCTCTCCATCTACATATACAAGCGCAGGGAAGGCGGGCAATCTACAGATTGTCCGGGAGTACCAGCAAAGCGGGAAGCTATCTAAAGCGAAGGAAAATTTATATTCCTTCTAGGAGACATCCCCAATTACTGATATCAAAGAATAACATGACAGCGAGGTTTAATTTCAATAAGAGGAAACACTTTAAAGCAACACGGCAAACTGGGACAGCGTGGCATTGACGTACGGGTTAACCCAACAACTGATTGCACGATGCACTGATGAATCCCTTACAGCAGGGGGAGCAGGTACTGGTATCATTGGTACAATGAAAACCTATTTTGAGCCAGTGGCTAAGCACACTCGCATATTTCAGGCGGAAATATACGCCATAGCCAGATGTGTCTTCTTCAACCACGAAAGAAATTACAGGGGGCAGAATATTAGTATTCTAACCGGCAGCCAAGCGGCTATTAAGGCAATTAAGTACTACTAGGTTAGTTCCAAATTGGTAAGGGAATGCTTTAACAAACCGAACACGCTTGGCTCGTTCAATAAGGTGTGGATACTCTGGGTTCCAGAACTCATCCGGTTAGAAGGCAATAGTACCCACTAGTCACTGCTGACCGATAAGTATTTCGCCATTGCCGGCTATCTTAATGCTCATGTGAGTCAAAGCGCAGACGACAACAGTTGCTATTTGGGAGAGGGACACTCACGACCTTGTACTTGTCAATACATGATTTATCAAAAGATCATATCATGTATACTGGTGACCTTTTGATACCAGAAATCCTGCAGCCAATCCATATTCAAAGCCCTCCTGGTTTTCGAGCAGTTCTTGGGTCGTCGAGCTTCCTCTTCGGTGACATCTGCAAAATGTACGCCCGGGATAGTGACATAGCGGATGCGTTTGGCGCTAATTACTAACACGCTCAGCGCGCTAGGCGGATGACGGGGAAAAGCGATCAAGGATAATTTTATCTATTAACTTTGCGACGTTAGGGAGCACGCAAATATCACTCCAAATTTCGCATTCAAGTGGGTAATCTTCTTCAGAAAATTAGATGAAAACTGGTCGATAGGGTACACTGTACTTTCGGAACAACAATTTTAAACAATATTGTTTGCAATTCTTTTTGCAGACCTCTAGGCATCAAGTTGGTGGAGCATGAACTGTAAATGTATTAAACAAACTGGAAATGTCCTTTAATTCCGAGTCGCCGAACGAAATTGAACGAATGCCATCAAGTGGAACTTCCGCCTTTTCGCCAATAAATCTTCATTACCGCAGCAACTCAATGTAATCACATGTCGTAGATACATTCCCTCTGCAAACAGCTGGGCATTGTTGTGCGACATAATGAATATTGCAATTGTGGATGTTATTGTATCTTCAGCAACTATAATACGATATTTTCCGATGAAGGAAAAACGATGGGGAAAGTACCGCTCCCATTCTTGTTTCCAAGTAGATCAAACTGTCTTTGATGAAGTCTTGCATTGGCTCCCACATACATGACACATTTTCCGTTCTCAGTCCTCAATTCTCGTTGTGAACGTCGAGCTGCGAGCAATACGAAAAGTAAACAAGAACTGAACAATAAGCAATTACTTCATAGCTCATGTCAACAAATCTCCACAATGAAATGTCCTTGTAGCAAAATAACTACTTCTTTAGGACGTTATCGATTCTCATCGATACCAGAGTGCTTCTTGTTGCAGTGGGATGAAAGGGTGAAGTGACTAAAGGACGACGACGTCCATTGCCAAGAAAATAGAATAGGAAAAGGACAAAGCCGGCGTCGGTATTGAACAGAGAGCAATAATGCAAACAAAAGAGGAAAAATGTAGTGGGAATCCCCGGAATGATCGAGGGAATTACCAGGATCAAATAGAGACTAAGAACCAGACTAAAGATTCGTGTGTCGAGAGTTGGGATGAAGTTCAAGTATAAAACGGCCGGGATTCTGGAGATTTCTTTGAAGAGTGAAAACAATTTGCGGAAAAACTTTTCGTTGGTTGCAAACAAAACAAAAGGAAAACTTTTCGGTTTGTTTGCGCAAATGTAATATGTAGCAGGACCGGTAGCAAGATGTGAGCATAGGCGGATTTAGGAAATATTATATGAAGAACGATGTGGACGTTAGATAGGACTTTCCCAAGGACTAGAAGAAATGGCCCATATAGGTCGTTTTAGTTGTATGAGGGAAAAGTAGCATGGCTATTCATAAAATTCCGTATTTATGCAAGCAGAGTAGTATTAGTATCAAGTTACTTTGCCATCTAATAAATAAATGTTAATAGAAGATATCACAGGATAAGAGGAGTACTTGATTGGCAGAATATTTCAAGCTAAACTTGTACCATTGCAACCTACAACAAGTTTTAACTAACTAGATTAACAACCATATCTAAGGATAGTTTATGTATTAACCGGAAATGCTTCGAACTTTGTATATCTTCTGATGTATTTAGCGCGGAAACATGGGTCAGCGCAAATAGACTACTCATTTTATAACTTAAACAATGCATGAAAAAACCGATTTTTAGTGAAATTTAAAGTATATTTTGATCCCCTGTGCTAATTTATTTAGAGAAATAATAAAATCATAAATTTCTAAGGGCAGATTTATGATAAAATCTCCTTGGGAAGTATTTAATGAAGATAACACATGCCAAGTCATAACTTCACACAGGACGCTAGGAAACGTCCGGTTTAATTAGAAAGTGCAAGCAGGAATCGAGATCCCTGTACATAGCCCACGGTGTGTGATGGCGGCTTCGCCCTGCAGCTTTGGTGATATGACTTAACTAAAGTGGAATAGGGTATCAATCTCAAATTGGCTGGGCACTTAGAGGTCTGCAATCACCACAAGGTCTCCATTTGCTATTAGGTTTGGGGTGAAATGACGAAGATGGACAGCAGTTTGAAGGTACAACTGCCCTGCTTAAGAAGTTTTTCGAACTGTTCCCACATAACTTCGAGCTTCTGCGGTGATAATGGACGCACCTTAAAAAAGAAAGGGAACCATTAACTGAATGTTATGCTTAACTGGATCAGAGTGACTACACTCGTTAGGTGAATACATGGGTCAGCAACGCATTGGAAACAATGATAAGAATGTTGGTCGCACAAGTTGACCATCAACACCTGTATCGATCAGGTAGTGGCGCTGGTTCAATGGATCACAAATTGTGAGGCAACATAGGGCTGCATTTTAGTTAGTCATCATCAAAGCTTCCAGCAAGTTTAATTTTTTTGCCGAAAAAGCGTAGGGATTATATTTCGTAGGCTTTTCGCAAGCCTTTGGTAGCAGCAGTATGCGCATACACTCTTCGAGGTTTGCAAAGCGTGCTACTACATTCTTTTCGGCAGGCAGATCTAGACGGTGAACTAATCCTACTTCTCAAAAGCAGAGCATCGTGTCGAGTGATCCTGAAGCGGCACATGCTAAGATGGTGTACGTGCTCTCCGGAAATCTTTGCCGCTCCAAAGGAAGAAAAATATATATTTTTACAAGTTATTATATATACTACTTAACGCCTATTAAATTAACATTTTCCATTGAAAATTAACGCATACATATTTGATGTTAAAACTATTACAAATTCTGCTTTGCTGATTACTTTCAACTTGCCCCCTCCGGTCTCCTGCCGATCACTTCAGTTGGGGTCCAAATGCACCCCCAGCAGCAATATAGGCTACGATATAAGGCATGATCCTACCAAGTTTAGTGGAAATCGAACTATTATTAACAAAGTTATACTAGGTCAAAGTTATCACTCCAGTGCAAATTCTTAGACTTTAAATGTCAGTAGCACGCGGCAGAGAATACTCTGACATAATTTATTTACATACATTACGTCTTGGGTAGTTATGTGAGGATTGTCCACTGAAACGTTTTTGTAAAAGAAATCCACAAAACCTTTCATTCCTGATGCGTCCAGCTGCTGCTTTCCCGCCTTTATCTTTAACTTCGCCATATTATTGATATGGCATGCTCGCGTCGAGCTCAGATAAAAGAGGAGAGTTTGAGGCAACGTACTTTGCGCTAACGTCAGTAAAACAACAAGTCGGAATACCGAAAGCTCGCACTTCGGATATAAAGGTTTTGTGTTCATTTTATGTTAGCAATTTCAACGCATATTTTTCTATCCGTATAACTACGAGACATACGTACATATCATACTACAGCCATAGATATTACGCTCACCCTAAACAAACAAACTGCCTATTTCCGAATACTGCACATTTATATACACGTATATAAATTGATCGTACCCATATTTCCGATTTACTTGGTACACAAAAGCATTCATATGTACATATATAGTACGTATATTAAATACGCCTGGTTTAATGAACAAACATATCTATCTGAATTGGACACTACCCGCAAACTTCAGTAACACGCATATACTATATACCTATATACACCCATGTCTGGTTGGAGATGGATGGATGGATATTCATATACAAATAAACAAAAAACCAAAACAAAATAATACTTTGCGAACCCATTCAAAAAAACTCATTTCGTTATGGTATTGATGAATTGCTATCTGATGATGACGTCATACAGGTTGTAGAATGCACGGAATTCACAAAAAACTCTATAACTTTGTTAATAATATTTTGATTTTTTTCAATCTTGACGAAATTGTGCATTATATTCTTCATTATATCCATGCCAAATTTTGTACTTCTGGGATGAACATAAGGGGGTTGCCGGGTAAATTTCTAAAATGTATAAATATATAAATATACTATTAATACCTTTATTTGTACAGATATCCGAACCGGATGTATTTTGAGACCTAGATTTCGTAGACATGCACCACTGTTCAGATTTTTCGGTTGGGTAGGTTCTGAGAACGAGACCTGTTACAGTTTCCGTGCATCACATTTTGAGCCCTCACTCCCCCATGTTCCATCAAATATGGAACCAGTTTTGAAAAGTACTGATTGAGGCCTCATTTGATACCCCACACGCCCACACTTTATGAAAAAAAAATGTTGCTTCCTCCATTCACAAGTATGGGGAGCTCCCCTTAAACTTCACACAAAATGGCGCCACTTGCTGTATGGAAACGGAACAACAGATCACACACTTCTACCAATAATCGTGACAATCGGTCAAGCCGTTTCCGAATAAATCGGGTGTGACAGACTGACACACGGACAGATAGACACCGAATCGATTCTAATAAGGTTTTGTTTCACACAAAACCTTAAAAATAGTATCAGCAAGTTAAAAAAACCGAGATGTTCGGCTTTGGATTGAGGATGTCCAAATAGAAGTAGGTTTCTTAACGCCTCTAAAAAAGGTTTCTTAACGATAAAACACTGCCAATTGGCCAGTGAAGCCCTCGGTGTTTCACGTAGGTACCTGTCTTGAGACTTAATCCTACGGCGTTCTTCAGGCACGGATTGATTTGACCATAACCAGAGCCCCGTTAGATAAGCAGAACGGTACCAGTCTATACCAAGTGCATGGCTTAGCATTCATACTGGTGGATGCAAGAATTACCTAAATCTCTACCGAACTATGGAGTACGGCACCCGTGTTGATACGCAACACCACGTCGAGGCCCGAAGGTGTCTTCTCGCTCGAGCACAACCACAGCCCCCATGAAACTCCCACAAGGGGGCCAACCGCAAACAACCGAGCTGTACTCAGATACGACAGGAATTTTCCTGAAGTATAAGATTCCAGGGGCTACCTCGGTTCCCATGGTACCAGTATACCCCTGGTAAGGTTTCGTGACCGAAGCCACTTCAGATGAGTCCCCGTGCAGACTCGGGTCTGATCGCCCTTGCTAGGCCTTGGAGCATTCGCCTACTGCATCACGGCCGGCAAGCCAATGCGATACAGCGTTTTCCGGTGCCACCACGAGGAGGTTCTCCTCGGACACTTGGTTCTGGTTCAGCCGACAGGGTTGCCACCCCGTCTTACTCCCCGCCACCTCAGAGCGCCTGCCAATTGGCCAGATAGAAGCAGCAGGATCACTCTCAAGACCATTCGACATCAATAACGGTCTACGACAAGGGAATGCCCTATCATCTTTAACCTGGCCATGGAGAAAGTGATCCGCGATGCTGAGGTAAATGCAAGAGGTACTATTCTCTTCAAGTCCACCCAACTACTGGCATATTCTGACGATATCGAGTTCATGGGAAGAACCACGCGAGACGTACAAATTGCCTTCATCCAGATCGAGCAGGCGGCGCGAGATCTTGAGCTGCACATCAATGAAGGCAAGACAATATATATGGTGGCAACGTCAGCACCGAAAACCAACCAGCCAACAACATGAAACCGCACTGGTCAAACGAGAAGAATAAAGATAGGAGAGTAGAACTTTGAGACCGTTGATAATTTCTTCTACCTAGGGTCGAAAACCACAACCGATAACAGCTAAGATGATGAAATCCGCGCATGGTTGTTGGCAGCCAACAGAACCTATTTCAGCTTACAAAAACTGTTCCGCTCGAAACGTCTCACCATAGGGTCAAAGTTCTTACTGTACAAGACAATGATCTTGCCAGTCCTCATTTATTTCTCGGAGACTTGGGTTCTTAGGAAGAAAAATTGCGAACTCTTGGCCGCGTTGGAGAGAAGAATCCTCCGAAGATTTGGCCCGCTACATAAGGATGGATGATTCCGTAGGCTACCATGATCGTGAGGTTATGGATAAAATAGGGCTCAATAGGTTATGGTGGGCGGGTCACTTAATCCGTATGGATGAGGATGATCCAACTCGGAAAGTCTATAAGGGCAATATCTATGGTAGAAAAAGAAGACAAGGCAGACCTTGCCTGACATGGAAGCTTTTAGGGATATCGAATTGGTGGACCTCGGCGCAAAACCGGGATGTCTGGAATTCTTTCCGGCCTAGACCGGATACCGGTTGTTGCGTCGTTGATGATGATGATGAATTGACGAATTGATAAAAATGCTGACCGGAAAGCAAAGAAAGCGGAAAGGTAGGCTGACATTTCTAGAGAACGGACGTGTCTACAAATTGATATTATTAATAAAAATAATTTAAAAGTGAAATTAAATTAACTTTTATCAAGAATATAAAAAGATATTTATATTACCTAATTAATAATATATAATTTAAAACTTAATTGAAACTAATTTACTTTTGAGTTGTTATCTAAGTTACTTTTCCTTAAAAAGTTTTGAGAAAAAATTCGTTTTTTTTTGGCTTGGCGGGAATGAGCGGCGAGCCGCCGGCGGGTGGCGGACCAGGCCGGCCCTCCATCATAAGGCCTAGGGGCACTCGGATCGGTCGTGGAATCCGCAACGAGGAGGATCCAGACTTGAAAATAGCCAAAGTGAGGATAGCCAATCTTGAAAGAAGAAATGGCGAGCTGGCGAAGACACTCGAAGATTTCACAAAGCAAATGACAACATTGATAAAAAAAATGAAAAGCTTACAGAGCAGCTAATGGCTGGGGAGGCGGGCCCGCCGTCTCCAAAGGTAGCCAGAAAAAAGGTTAAGCTTTCCTCGACTACTTTTGCAGTCATGGAGGAACCGGGCTACCTTGAGGGCGAACAAGTTCTCGACAGCGAATCTGTCCTTATGGAGAACATAGAGAGCAGTAAAGCAGACGATACGAGAGTCAGCGACAACGGTGGCGATGGAAATGTCCCAGAAGAGGATGCTAACCAGGCAAGTTGCAGTAGTGAAGATGGAAAATTGGGTGAGTTTTTGCTCTATGTTTCCAAAAAATTAAAGAAAAAAAACAAAACTCAAGAAAAAATATTAAATAATGTAAAAAAGAATGTAAGTGCGAGTGAAAATTTAAAAAATAATGCAAGTACGAGTGAAAATTTAAAAAATGGTCCGACTGGGGATACAATTAGCACCCGAAATAAAGAAAAGGGCGAAAAGGTTCCCCCCATGAATGTTTATAAATTAGGTGGTAGAGATTTAGCCACTCTACTTAATAGGAGCGCGGGGCTCTCAAATTTTGTTATTAAAAAGACGGGGGCCGAGAGAGCCCAAGTCAAATGTAATAAAATTGTAGACTACAAAAAAGCACGGGAGGTCCTCGAGCGAGTGAAGGCTCCTCACTTCACATACACTCCAAAGGAAGAGAAGGTGCAAACCTTCCTTCTGAAAGGCTTGGATGCGGAGGAAGAGCCCGGTGAGGTGCTCAAAATGCTCCCGGAGACGGGAACTGAGGTCAAGTTCCTCTCAGTGTCACGGTTTAGTACGAGGAGATCCGTTTTGGAAAAGCGAATCCTGCCGCACTTCCTCGTGCAGATAAGCCCGGAGAGCCGGGGAAGCGATCTGATCGGCATCAGGTCGCTTAATTACCAGGCCATTCGTTTTGAGCGCCTGCTAAGGGGCGAAATAGTCCAGTGTCGAAGATGCCAGCGCTATGGTCACTCGGCAGTGAACTGTCAAATGACCTTACGATGTGTAAAGTGCGGGAAAGACCATACCGCAGCTGAATGTTCGCTGACTGAAGCAGATGGCAAGGAAAAAACTTTCTGTGTTAACTGCGGAAGCGGAGGGCATCCGGCTTCGTACCGTGGATGTCCTGCATACCGCCATGTTAAGGTCACAAGGCAGCAGGCACCGAGATCGGCCCAAAGAACGAAGGTGTCAGCGGCATTGGACAGTACCGTCCTTTCGGCACCAATCGTCTCGGGGATCCCATTTGCAGAAGTAGTTCGACAAGGGGGAGCTAAGAAGCCCCAACAAGATGGAAGTGGCGGGATGAACACTATCCTCAATAAAATACTAACCATGTGTGAAAACATGCAGCATACGCTACACGTACACAATACAAAAATAAATAGCATAACAGAATATTTACACAAACAGCATGCCCGCTGCTAGGTCTGCAGTCACAGCGGTACCACTGGATGGTCTCCGGATCATCGCGATTAATGTGAATTCCATCGTAGGAATCCATCGAAGAGCTCCTTGATTTCGCTGCCAGACAACAGCCTGACATAGTCTTGATTTCAGAAACCCACCTCAATCCGAGGCATTCGATAACATTCAAGGATTTTGAATTCGTGAGGAACGATAGACGAAATTGTGATGGGGGAGGTGGTACCGGAATACTTGTGGGTCGCCAATATCGTTTCAGGCATATTAATAGGCCTGAATTTGAAACCTTTGAGTGTATCGAAGTCTTATGTATTTTTTTTTCACTGCCTAGAGGAGGGAATTTATACATTCTGTCAGTCTATGCAGTGGGAAACAACCGAGCCAAGTTCAGGGAGGAATTCCATTCTCTGTTTACGATACTGGAACTGAATAGGCTGCATAATTACTATATTATAGCTGGCGACTTGAATGCTAAGCATACCTCGTGGCTAAACGCCACAAACAATCCCAGAGGGGTATTCCTCAAATCTTGGATAGAGCAATACCAGATAGAGTATAAATGCGAATTATATGGGTCAGAGAGTCCAACCTGGCCCAGGGCAAATTCCTATCTGGATTTGTGCATTGCTGACGCAGAAACCCTCAACGGAAACTACAGACTCTTCCTTACGATAGCGACCATAACGCTATTCTTATTGAAGTTCTGTTTGATGGACGAAGAGTTCGCCTTCTGCCGATGGACAGTGGCGGCCACAGGCTGAACTTTAAACAAACAAATTGGAAGAAATTCCAAGAGAGGTTTATTCAGGGATATCGAGAGGAATGCCCACCTCTTGATGGGGAAAACGATAGTACAATTGCACCAGGTGACAGGAACTTGAGCAACGAGGAAATACTTCAGTATTTTCTCAAGCTGGAGAGCTTGACGCTGGAAACAATTGAACAAGTCGTCCCTAAGATTAAACCTCGCAATAATATGGAAGGATATGAAACTGCAGCCATAAAACGGTTGAAAAAAGTGAAAAGCCTTCTGCTCACTCGCGTCAACAAAATCTATCGGAGATATGGGGACTATCATCATCCCATATTGGTTGAGTTCAAATCACTTCTAAAGATCACGCGGGAACTTATCCGTCAACATTACGTAAATGAAGTGAACTTCCAATGGCGGGAGAAGTTAAAGGGTATTTCACCAAGCGATCCAGATTCCATGTTTACTAAGATAAATACGTTATTCCGGAAGAAGCCACGAATAACTGTACCGAGAATTAAAGTCGGTGGCAGCGAGATACAACACCTTATTGACTCAGGTATAGACACGAATAGTATAACTGCTGATGCACAAGGCAATTACATCGTGATGGATGATGCTCTGAAACTCGAACTTATAGGGGAGCACTTTGAATCGGTGCATCGGCCCAGAACGGACTTAGAGTCAACGCGACTTTCGGAAATTGTAGAACGAGATGTCCACAATTTCAAATATAGCCTGAACGGCACCACAGTTCTCCAATTTAGCTCTGCGTTGCAGGCTGATCTCATACCGAGTGATAATTTGCTTGATTACTTTGTCCCATGTGTAGAGTTAACTTCCATATTCAGAAGAGTAAACAATAAGAGATCATCCGGTATGGATGGCATTCCCAACGTGGTCCTCAGGCATTTACCAGACATTGCCATTCGTAATTATTGCATTTTGTTCAATAATTTACTGAACAATTCCTTCTTTCCAGGACAATGGAAGAAAGCCCGAGTATTCCCGATTTTAAAGAGAGGGAAGGATTCATCCAGCCCTCAAAGCTACCGCCCAATCATTTTGCTGCCTAACATCAGCAAGGTGTTTGAGGTTTTGGTATTGAAAGCCTTGAACGGGCATATCAAGAAGAAGGAATTATTGCGGAACGCGCAATTCGGATTTCGATCTGGACATTCGACAATACATGCAATAACGAAGGTAACGTCTGATATTTGCTGGCGGATTAACAATGGTGAGTGCGTAGGCGCTTGCCTTATAGACATGGAGAAAGCCTTTGATACCGTCTGGTTGGATGGACTGATTTTCAGGCTCCTGAAGAATGAGTTTCCCAGTCACCCCGTAGCGATGATGTGTAGTATGCTGTATGGCAAGTGCTTTGTCATTACGGACGGAAATCTCACTACTAACAGAGAATTTCATGTTCTGAATGGATTACAGCAAGGGACAGTGACTGCGCCTACACTTTTTGCGGTATTTGCCGGCGAATTGCTCAATTCTTTCGATTTTAATAAATCTCCTAAAAGGTCGTTGGTTGCCTTTGCTGACGATCTGATAGCCTACACGGCGCACAAGAAGGTAACTGAGGTGCAATTTGAACTTCAGAAGATGTTCAATGATATTAAGTTCTTCACGAACAGTTGGCGGATGAAAATCAATGCGCAAAAGTGTGAAACGATTCTGTTTCGAAATTCCTTGGCGTATGCCAATAGGAACTTGAAAAGGAATTGGAGAGATTTCCACATTGTCGCGAACGAGGATAGTTCTGAGCGCATTCCTCATAAGAAGTGCATTAGATACCTGAGTGTGCGTCTTGACGAGCGTCTCCAATTTAACGAGCACGTTAAAGTCGCGCTAAAGAGCGCTCGCAAGGCATTCACGTCTCTCCGAAGACTCTTTTATGCTCCACATCTTAGCCGGAAGGTTAAGATTATTTGCTATCTTACTTTGGTTAGACCGGTGCTTACCTATGGGTGTGCCATCTGGTTTAATTTGAGTGCTAGTCAAATGGAGAAAATAAGGATCATTGAAAGGAAATGTCTGCGTGCTTGCACGGGGCTTAATAGGACTGCTTCGTCAAACTATGAGCACTATGTAACTAATGAAGTGATGTATGCAGCTGCTGCTGTGCCAAGAATCGACACAGTTATCGTCAGATTGATTCGGAATCATATAGTGCGATCTGCTTCGCATGGTGAGAACCCTTGGGTTTCGCAGCCGTTCTACCCATTTCGAGAAAACTCTCACGACAGGCTTCATTCCTCCCGAAGCGTTCGTGTATCTTGACAGGAATGGTCTAATTCATGATTCTGCCGGTGATCCGGTTATGTATCATGTTTAAGCGATTTCCCACAATCAATCGATCGCGTAAGTTCACATCAACAGCGTCAGCAATCATCGGTAGTGATTGCTGCAAGGTCAACGTACGTTGCTGACTGATCCCATATCATAATAAACAACAGCAACCTTGCCTATGTGCTAACATACAACATGCACATGTGCTAATGTTCAAAATGCAAGCGATTCCGTGTTCCGGCTTGCTACTGGGCGATGTCGTCACCAGCACCATAACATATGGGAATATTCTGACGACCTCGGCCAACGGTTGACTGTTGTGTGTGCAGTTTTTGTTTGATTGGACTTTTTCAAACAAACTTAAGTTCCGGATTGCTGCTAATGGACTTTCCATATTTAAACTGCAGCAACGCGGAAACGTATTGGAGTCTTTTTAAGGTTTTGTGTGAAACAAAACCTTATTAGAATCGAGACGGTGTCTGTCTGTCCGTCTGTCCGTCTGTCTGCCTATCTGTCTGTCTGTCTGTCTGTCACACTCGATTTATTCGGAAACGGCTAGACCGATTGTCACTAAAATTGGTGAGAGTATGTAATCTGGTGTTCCCTTTACATGCAGTAATTGGCGCCATCTTGTGTTAAGTTTAAGGGGGGGCTCCCCATACAGGTGAAAGAAGGCTGCAAAATTTTTGTTCACAGAATGTAGCCATGTGGGGTATCAAATGAAAGGTCTCAATAAGTACTTTTCGAAACTGGTTCAATATTTGATATTGGGTGAAAGATAGGGGAGTGAGGGCTCAAAAATTGACCCCCAAAAAGTGTAACAGGTCTCGTTCTCAGAACCTATCCAACCGAAAAATCTGAAAAAAATGTCAGTAGTGCATCTTTACGAAATCTAGGCCTCAAAATATATCCGGTTCCGATATCTGCACAAATTAAGTTAATAATAGTATATTTCCACATTTTAGAAATTTACCCGGCACTCCCCTTATGTTCATCCTAGAAGTACAAAATTTGGCATGCGTGTAACGAAGAACATAGTGCACAATTTTTGTGTTTTTGAAGAAAATCCAATTATTATTAACAAAGTTATAGGGCGTAGAACTTGACCATTTGCCGTGAATTTCGTGCACTCTACAACCTGCATGACGTCATCATCACATATCAATTCCTCAATACCACAACGAAATGAGTTCTTATGAATTGGGTCCCAGAGAATTATTTTGTTTTAGTTTTTTTAGTTATTTGCCAACCAGACATGTGTGCATGTAGGTATATAATATATGCGTGCTAATGAACTTTGCGGGTAGTGCCTAATTCAAATAGATATAAGAAGTAAATCGGAAATATGGGTACGATCAATTTATATACGTTCATATATGTGTACAGTATTCCGAAATAGGCAGTTTTTTTTGTTTAGGGTGAGCGTAATATCTATGGCTGTAATGTGTAGGTATGTCTCGTAGTTTGGAAAAATATGAAGGATTATGTTGGGTTTGTAGCTATATACGGATAGAAAAATGTGCGTTGAAATTTCTTACATAAAATGAACACAAAACCTTTATATCCGAAGCGCGAGCTTCCGGTATTCCGACTTGTTTATCGTTTGGAGTCTTTTTTATCGGATATGCAGTTTGGAGTCTTCTTATCGGATTGGAATATTATTAACGGAGGAGTTTTTTAGTAGAGTAGTTTTTGTTCGGAGTACTGTTGCGGAGTTGGTCATTGCAGTTCTTTTGCGGAGTGCTTCTTTTTCGAAATTCCCTTCGAGTATTAAGTGTAAATGTAGTTAATAAACGTGCTAGTGAAAGGAGAAAGAAGTGTTTTATTTTTTGGTAAGAACGTAACTCTTTTTCTACAATTTATTATTTCTACAGCAGTATTCGACGAAGCAATAAATATCTACAAGGGCCAGTACTCCATCGCTCCCAAGAAGTAAGCGCTCCAAGTTGAATACTTGGCTGGACTTGGGTGCGATCTGCGCTCTATCAGGAGACTTCTCGAACATATCATATACATAGACGGGCCACGGTCAAAAGGATAGAATACCCCCGAATTTGACAGTGGGGGCTCCGGGATTCGACTGGAGATACTCCAGAGCGAGAGCAATTGATATTAAGCGGGATGAAAAAGAGAAATCTTGGTACTGGTGGCTGCGGTATGCCGGTTAGCGGTGGCCGTGCTCAGTTCTGCCATTTGTTTCTTGGTGGGGCTTTGTAAATATGTACATATTGAACGGGTGCTGATTTTGTCTCCAGCTGTAACTTATAAATACATACGTTATTATTCTTTGTTTTTTTTTTGTACGGATGTTATTGTAAAAAAAAAGAAAAAATGTGTAATATAAAATATATAATTTTGATAGTTTTAAGAACAATAATTTAAGTTAAAAGTATTTTTTGAAACGATCAAATATTTATTATTACTTTTATATTTCTTTATTTGCCACTAAGGCCAAGTTAATTCTGTCGGGTTTTTGACCATTTCCCGACAACTTATTGTAAAATTAGATTTTTATTTCTTACTGTTCTCTCTGTCTGTAAATTGTGATTCGAAAACTTTGAGAGCCCACAGTGGCCATTAGATTTAAGTTATTTTTGTTATTTTAAAGGATTGTTTTTTATTGTTCATTTTTCCAATCTATATACTATTGTTACCTATTTCTTAAAAATAAAAATGATTTTAAAAATAAAACAAAACAAAGCTAAGAAAGCGATCGCTGTTACCCGAGCGATCCATTGCGAAAATCTTTACAATAAATTAAACACCCGGTTCGGCGAGGGAGATCTATACCGACTTTGACAGGCGGACACCAATCAGTTCAGAGAAGTGTTCATGAACATTTTTGAAAGCGTTCTCGGAAATCGCATTTGCGGCATTTTTCAAACAAACTCTGAACCAAGCGGGTATGAGGCAGTATATTTGCCGGGGTTACTTATAGTGAAATCCCGTTAAAAGCATGTGCTGTGGTATCTCTGCGACAACTTCTAATACCATAAAAACTCGTGCGATGGGCTAAATTCTCACAATAAATCTTTGCCTAAAATTCACCGCCATCACTCATCAACAAGTCAGAAACTATCTGGACCGCACAGGAAAAACGTTAACGTATTTTTGGGGGCGCAGTTCGTCATTGTTTTCAAATAAGTTTCGCCAAATCTGGATCTTTCCAGCTCATACATAAAAGAATTTTTCTGGTTTATTTGGATTCAGCTGACATTTATGTTTGTCTTTCAGATCGCAATCAACTTTGGCCTTTGGTTTATTTTAATGTACAGAAAATTGTTCTTTAAAAATAAGGGCGAATTCACGGAAAATACCGAACCACCGTATGATTTGGTGTTTAGGAATACACTCAAAGCCTTCCCTGCTTGTCGTAAGAGACGACTCAAATTGGTAGAAATTTTTCGGCTAGCCACCTACAAAGTTTACTGCTATAGAACTCGGATAGAGATTGACTTCACCACGAAGACCCTGAGTTATCGAAAACAGACTATAATTGGCTCCTGGAATTCGCAAACGTTTCTAGACAAGGTTTCAATAATCCTTAGAATGATCGCTTTCTCCAACTTGAGCGGGGATTTTAATGATATAAGCTGAAGAATTTGCGCCTAAACGAAGTATGATGATGGGACTTTGGAGAGTACTCCTCTCGCTCATACACGGTGTTGCTTTTGTACTCTGGAAAGCTGAGTAGGAGCAGATGTGAATGCTGTGTCAGGTTGTTTGTGACTTCAACGGCAAGCTGCGCTCCCTTGACCTGGGAGCCGGTTACCGGTTTGGTTGTTAATTTCCAACGTGCATTGCTAGATATAGGAGATACGCTTGCAAATGTTATAATGACGGGAACGTGGTCTGAAATCATTATTTATTGTAGGTATTTTGCCTCTTTAAGGCTTTGTGTGAAACAAAACCTTACTAAAATCGATTTACTATCTATCCGTCCAGTCAGCGTGAAAAAGAAATCTACACCCCCTTTCGCATGTAATCAAAGCTAGCACAAAATGGCTCCATTCGCTGGATGTAAACGGGCATACAGACCACACATCATCATCATCATCGTTCCATCTCAGGCAGGGTCTGCCTCGTCTTCTTTTTCTACCATACATATTGCCCTTATAGACTTTCCGGGCTGGATCATTCCCATACATACGGATTAAGTGACACGCCCACCGTAACCTATTGAGCCGGATTTTATCCACAACCTGAGTGTCATGGTATCGCTCATAGATTTCGTCGTTATGTAGGCTACGGAATCGCCCATCCTCTGTAGGCTGCCAACAATTCTTCGAAAGATTCTTCTCTCGAACGTGGCCAAGAGTTCGCAATTTTTCTTGCTAAGAACCCAAGCCTCCGAGAAATACATGAGGACTGGCAAGATCATTGTCTTGTACAGTAAGAGCTTTGACTCTGTGGTGAGACATTTCGAGCGGAACAGTTTTTATAATTTGAAATAGGCTCTGTTGGCTGACAACAACCGTGCGCTGATTTTATCGCAGTAACTGTTATCGGTTGTGATTTTGCGACCCTAGATAGGAGAAATTATTAACGGTCTTAGAGTTGTAGTCTCCTATCCTTATCCTTCCCGTTTAACCAGCGCGGTTTGATTCTGTTCGCCGGATGGTTTTCGGTGTTGATGTTGCCACCATATGTTTTGTCTTGCCTTCATTGATGTGCTAGGCAAGATCTCGCGCCGCCTGCTCGATCTAGATGAAGGCGGTTTGTACGTCTCGGGTGATGTCGCTATCCTCAGCAAAGGCCAGTAGTTGGGTGGACTTGAAGAGCAACGTAGCCCTCGCATTTACCTCAGCATTGCGGATCCCCTTGTTGACCGTCATTGATGTCGAATGGTCGTGAGGTGGTCAGGGTCAGCCTAGCCAGTCTTATCAATTTCGTCGGAATACCGAATTCAATTCTCTCATGGCCGTGTACAGTTTTACCCTGGCTATGCTCTCATAAGCGGCTTCAAGGTCTATGACAAGATAGTGCAACTGATGTCCATATTCCAACAGTTTTTCCATCACTTGCCGCATAGAGAAAATCTGATCTGTTGCTGCTTTGCCTAGTGAAGCCTCTTTGCTATGGGTCAATGATGTTGTGAGCATATGGGGCTGTCCGGTCCAGCAAGATAGCGGAGAATATCTTATATCTTATATCGTTATATCGTTTTATGTATGAGACAGATAATGCCTCTCTGCCAATCGTCAGGGAATGATTCGCTGTCCCATACCTTGAGTACAAGTTGATGAACCACTTGGTGTAATTGGTCGCCTACCTATTTAACTAATTCGGCTGTAATTCCATCAGCTCCTGCCTTATGATTTTTAAGACGATGAATTGCACGGACCTGTTCTTCTACACTTGGTGGTAGCAGTATTTGTCAGTCGTCTTCAGTTGGCAAGACAGCCAACTCGCTCATGTTCTGGTTGTTCAGTAGTTCATCAAAGTGCTTAACCCATCGCTCCAATATGCCCATTCTTTCGGAAATCAGATTTCCCTCTTTGTCTCGGTAGGATGAGCATCGAGGTGTATAAGGCTTCCTTCTGTTGCTAAAGCTTCCGCCTTGTCCTTGCAATTTTCGACTTGGCAGACCTGTTGGTTCTGCTAGGCTTCCTTTTTCTGTCTGGGAAGTTGCTTCTGCGCTCGGTGGAGTTGGTGATAAGTCTCTGCGCGTGCCCCCGCGTTCTTTGAGAATACAACAGTACTCGGAATGCAGCATTCTTCCGTTCCGTTGCTAACTTACATTCATCGTCAAATCAGCCGTTTCGACTCCTTTTCCGGCTGGGGTCAAGTATGTTCGTGGCCTAATTTATGACAACGTTGTTTAGGTAATTGTGAGATCATTTGTTGATACTTCATCTCAAGGATCTCCGTTAACTGCGGTCATTGCGGCATCCGTTTCCCTCTTATAGGTGTTGCGGAGGGCTGTGTTCTGGATGGCTTCAGTGTTAACTGTCAGCTGATTATCAGAGGGAATTCTTCGTGGTGTTGTTATTCGAGTTCGGAGCACCATGCCAACGAGATATTGATCCGAGTTTATATTGGCCCCTTATATGTTCTGATATTCAGCACGGCTGAGAAATGGCGGCGTTCGATCTGCACGTGGTCTTTGGTTGGTTGAAAGTGGTCTCGTCTGTGGAGGCTTTTGTTTGTGGACACTGCTAATTGAATAATCCGCAGCCCGTTATTATTTGTATATTGATGTAAGCTATGGGAGCCAACGTATCGTCAGAATATGGGCTCCGTCCCTACTTACCTGTTAAAATTCCGGAATATGATTTTGATGTCATATCAGGGACACTACTGGCTTATAAAAGATATATTTCTCCGACTCTGCAGTACCCTCTGTAGAGCGTGAACGTAAATGAGGCTTATGTTTTTAAATTTGCCTCGAAGGCGCAGAAGCCGCTTGCTTATGTTTTCAAAATAACAGCAGGTTCCAACTTTGGCTGACTAAGAATCTTACTATGAGCACATGGTTTACTGGATGGCCGCTAAATATATGGTGTAGCGACTCTTCTCCAGGAAACCGGTCCCTGTCCAATGCATCTCCTGAAATGTTGTTACATCCACCCTATATTAGGACAAGGTATTGACTAGCTGCTTGGCAGCTCCATTCATGTACAGGGTGCGCGCTTTCTGTGAGAAAATGCGCAAATCGTTATTCCTTTTTGGTTGCCGGGTTTGTTGTTGGAAATGCCATCCAGTCGGAGGCTCCTGTTCTTGTTGATTTTTCCGGGTAGGGTTGTCAGCCCTACACAACCTCCAACCTAAAGCACCAGCTGATACAATTTGTCCCGACCACACATTCTCACCAAATTTCGCCATAATGGGTTCAGTCGTTTCCTAGTAAATCGGGTGTAACAGGCTGACAGATAGAAGCGTGAATTAACAGCACTGAATTCGCTTTCGCTGAATTGTCTAAAATATGGAAAGGCAGTTATCTAAAGATCAAAATCAAAATAAAACTATTTTGTGCTAATGCTCGTTCCGCTATATGGGACTAGGATTTAATATAGTCAACATACCTTATTCTATCCTCAGTGAAACAAAAATAAAATGCTGAGATCACGGAAGGAGGTAAATATAGTAGCATTTCCTCCACAATGTTAAATCCAACCTGACGTTTCTAGGTGGACCCGCAACAGGCCTATCAAGAAAACACATTAAATTTCGATAAGAATCAAAAATGATCGCATTGATTAAAAATCCTCTGAACAATGCTGGGGCGTTCACTTCAGTCGAGGTGGCAAGACTGGCGCTGGTCATGTCAAGAAAGGGTTCTTGATACATGGACGGCATAAGAACATATATCAATTAGTTTGTGCAAAACAAATTAGTGTCTGAACGCTAAATATGGGTTCCCTCGCTGGAAAACCCCCGGAACTAGTAAAAGCACTTCGGGAACCGGGATATTTATGCTTTGCAAAAAACTGGACGGTGTGATGTCAAACTTTGACTCGAATGGCTTACATCTAAATACAAATGTTAACAGACGGCGGATTATTCAATTAGCACAGTCACACGAAATGGTTGTACCTGGTTTGCGCGGAAAGCGGTCCACAAACAAAAGCCTCTACAGACGAGACCACTTTCAATCAAATTGACCATGTGCTGATAGAGCGCGCCGCCTCTCAGCCTTGGTAAATGTCAGAACATATATAAGGGGCCAATATAGACTCGGATCACTATCTCATTGACATAGTGCTCTGTGCTCGAATAACAACACCACCCATAATTCCCTCTGACAATCAGGTGAGAGTTAACACTGAAGCCATCCACAACACAGCCCTCCGCGACACCTATAAGAGGGAAATGGATGCCGCAATGACCGCAGTTAACGGAGATCCTGGAGAAGAAGCATCAACAAATGATCTCCACAATCACCTGAAGAACGTTATCAGAATCGGAACGGCTTGTTTGACGATGAATGTATGCTAGCTACGGAACGAAAGAATGCTGCATACTGAGTAATGTTGTATTCTCAAAGAACGCGGGGGCACGCGCAGAGAGTTATCACGAACTCCGCCGAGCGCAGAAGCAACAGACAGAAAAAGGAAGACTAGCAGAACCAACAGGTCTGTCAACTCGAAAATTACAGAGAGCAACCGCACCAGAGACAGAAGGCGGAAGCTTTACCAACAAGTCAGCAGAAGGAAGCCTTATACATCTCGATCGTCGTGCTGCGGAGACAAAGAGGGAAATCTGATTTCCGAAAGAATGGGCATATTCGAGCGATGGGTTAAGCACTTTGATGAACTACTGAACAACCAGAACATCGGCGAGTTGGCGGTCCCGCCAACTGAAGACGACTGACAAATACTGCCACCACCAAATGTAGAAGAAAAGGTCCGTGCAATTCATCGGCTTAAAAACCATAAGCCGCCAGGAGCCGATGGAATTACAGCCGAATTGGTTAAATGTGCAGGCGACCATTTACCCCAAGTGGTTCATCAACTCGTACTCAAGGTGTGGGACAGCGAATCGATGCCTGACGACTGGAAAAGAGGCTTTATTTGTCTCATACATAAAACGGGAGATATCACACAGTGCAGCAATTAGAGATATCACGTTGTTGAGTACTATCTATAAGATATTCTCCGCTATCTTGCTGGGCGGGATAGCCACGTACGCTCACAAGATCATTGACTCATACCAAAGAGGTTCATTCCAGGCAAATCAAGAGAGAATTCGGTATCCCGACGAAATTGTTAAGACTGACTAGGCTGACCCTGACCAATGTGCGAGGCCAGATGAAAGCAGAAGCATTACTCTCAAGACCATTCGACATCAACAACGATCTACGACAAGGGCATGCCTGATCATGCGCCCTCTTTAACCTGGCCCTTTAGAAAGTGCAATGCAAGGGCTACGATACTCTTTAAGTCCACCCAATTACTGGCCTATGCTGGCGATATCGACTTCATGCGAAGAACGACCGGAGAAGTACAAACTTCCTTCATCTAGATCGAGCAGGCGGCGCGAGATCTTGGGCTACGCATTAATGAAGGCAAGACAAAATATATGGTGGCAACGTCAGCACCGAAAACCAACCAATCAACAACATCAAATCACACTGGTCAAATGGGAAGAATAAAGATATTAAACTGGAACTTTGAGACCGGTGATAATTTCACCTATCAAGGGTCGAAAATTACAACCGATAACAATTACGACGATGAAATCCGCGCACGGTTGTTGTCAGCCAACAGAGCCTATTTCAGCTTACAAAAACTCGAAACGTCTCACTACAGGGTCAAAGCTCTTACTGTACAAGCCAATGATCTTGTCAGTCTTTACGTATTCCTTGCAAGCTTGGGTTCTTACCAAGGCAAATTGCGAGCTCTTGGCCGCGTTTGAGAGGAGAATCCTCTGAAGAATTTTTTCCCCCTACATAAGGATGGACGATTCCGCAGACTACATAACGACGAAATCTATGAGCGATACCATGACCGTCAGATTGTGGATAAAATCCGGCTCAATAGGTTACGGTGGGCGGGTCACTTAATCCGTATGGATGAGGATGATCCAGCCCGGAAAGTCTATAAGGGCAATATGTATGGTAGAAAAAGAAGACGAGGCAGACCCTGGTGTAGGTCAGGACGCCAGACAGCTTTTACGGATATTGAATTGGTAGACCTCGGCGCGGAAGGCAGGCCTAGATTGGATACCGGTTGTTGCGTCGTTGATGGTGATGATGATAGAATGACTCAGGCTGGTATAGAGGCGTGGCTACTCCTTTCTGGCCAGTTCATCTGGTGTTTTATTGCCTTCTAACACAATGTGGCAATGTGGAACCCGGAATACCCAGACCTTACTGTTTTCCTAGAAGTTATCCAGCAATGATTACCCCAACGAGAGGCAGCTTCAGAAGATCCTTGGATGGGACGACAGTCGGATAGGTACCTGCCGAAATGTTTAGATTAATTAAGAACGTTTGTCTCGAGGGAATCTAAAATAAAGTCCTAATGCTCGCGAGGAAACCATGCTTATCCTGTTTAACTTAGAGGTGAGTGATCAGGTGTGGGAGTGACATATGTATGTCTTTTAGGCAATATGAGAAAAGTGTTGAAACTGGACAGCTGAGCACTTCCCTCGCCTGAAAAGCGGTCAGGTAAGCAGACAGTGAATGGATTTCATTAAAACTTTATTTTTCACCAAATTTTAAAAGGACTCGATAAACGCTCATTTTCATTGAATTAGTTGCCACTTAAATCATTCACCTCTTGAGCATTGTTTCAAAAGGATTGAAATGAATTGTATTCAGTAGTCCTTGCTCAATGAAATCATAGTTTGATTTCACAAGCAGCTGCTACCAAGGCATTATCGATTTCTTGCATATTTTGCTTTCATTGTTTGATTTGACTCAATTTGACACATAATGGATTGACCAGAGGGACATAAAGAGCAGTTAATAGTGTTCTGGAAAAATGCTGAGCAATCCACTGCGTTTTTGCGTTCCGCTTAGATTTTATTCTAACGCCCTCCCAGTAGCTCGCAAGAAACAATTGGCAGTCTTCTTATAGGTTCAATACATATAGGCTTCCCTTTAATAAAGGATGACGAAGGATTGAAAAGTTAATGCACCTGTAATGCTAAACAGCAAGTACTGTTTACCATCCTCGTCGCTGCTGCATTTCCCATTACTGCGCAATTAGTGTGACAAACTCGACTTCCTCCCTTGATAGCAATTGCTTTTAAGGGCCGTATGTAGGCTCATAGGCCAATTATAGTTAATCAATGCCCGGTGTGGTTATTGCCACTTATTGGCTTCTAAAACTACATGTAAATCACTTGCAGTTGCTGAAGGGAAATTTCCAACAATGATCTGATAACGTTACTGTGGGCAATTAAAATCAATGCCGAAATACTTACAGATTTAGGTTGCATATCCAGTTATGAAATTACAATTCAGTGCAAAAAAATGTATCGGACGATCTAATAAATATATATTGTCTCAAAATCTCTGTGCTCTTGCAAATCCTTATGCACCATTGGAGGCTTCAATTGCTTTGTTTCCGGTAAGAGGGTATTTCATTAGTATCCTGCTCATGTCCCACATCAGCATTCAGTGCCATCAATTAGAGTTCAATCAATCCATCTGTCGTAAAGTTGCCCAGGCACGCTCCTCCGTCCGAAGAGGGATAGCAAAATAGGTTGGGTTGCCTGTTGCAGGCGTTATGGTCTCTCTACATCGCCTCCCATTTCCGCTGGAGTAGAGTGGGAAATAAATGAAAATGCAATAAATTTTTAACGCATTTATATATCACTCAGTCATTGCTCCAGGAGGTAAATGGTTTGGAACCGATTTAGTGTCTCGCATTATAATCAATCACGCCAGAAACGATGTCGTGCGAATTATTGCCAGCGCCAGTTCATGTCGGGACACTTTGTGCCGCAATTTTTGAAAAACCCCGTCAGCTTATGGAATATGTTCGGATATCTTAAAATTCACCGCGCTCATATTATGGTTGCGTTTAAGAACCACAAGAGAATGTCGAGGATAAACACTTGAAAATGCTTGATCGCTTTTGAATTTATCGACTGCACCATTCTATCCTTTGAGCTGTTTTCTAGGTTGAAGGAAGAGTGGTAGGAATAAGCAAATTATTGGGTGTATCTGATTGAAAATCGAAAAAAAATTTCAGCAGGAGTTATGAAATTCTGTGTACCCGGTACTGCTAAACATCCTGCAAACAGATGTTAAATGCTTGACGATCTCGCTATAGTAATCTACAATTAGAGTTGGTAAATAAGGAGTCATGGTGGAAGTAACGTTTACATTTTTTTTGTTCACGGGATCTGACATAAGATTCCTGGTTTTCAAGTTTGAAGAAGGCAATTTGCTATTTGTCATGACGGTAGCCCGAAGTATATGGCTAGAGGAATGTTTATGGTTAAGAAAACAGAAAACTAGCCGCCCGCATTAGCGCAACCTGGATGAGTGGAGAAGAAGATGTTGCGTTGGACTAGGGGCGCGATCGATATGAGGTTGCGTTGATCGTGAAAAAATTACGAGAGAAGCGTCTTCATTCGCCATGAATGTTCTGAACATCGTCGATGGTGAGCGGCCAAAGGGCCAGCCGAAACAACGGTGGCTTCATACCCTGGATGGGGTTTGAAAGCCCCGCGATTGCATCCAGATCAAGCTTTTGAATCGACCCCGCTTGTGTGCTGTAAAAAAACAAGTCGGGAAACCGGAAGTTAGAGGCTTCAGGTATGAGAGGTTTTGTGTATTTCTTTTATAAAGAAATTTGAGTGTGCATTTGCCCCATTAGCATGTATCACGTAAAATATGCATATATTATGTGAAAATTTACACTTTCAAGTGATATTGACATTCATAATCTAGAATTTGCAGAGAAGTGACAGATTTGACCTAGTATAACTTTGTTAGTAATAGCGCGATTTTCACCCAATTTGGCAGGATCATGCTCTATGCTGTAGCCTAGATTGCGGCAAATTTTTGTGATTCTGGGGGGAACTTAAGGGTAGTTTTCCTGTCAATAACTAAAAATTATAGTAATGTACTATTATTCATTTCATTTGAACAGGTATCGGTATGGAAGGTATTTTGGAGCCTAGGTACCGTATAGTGGCAGCCCCCTGATTTTTTTCAGATTTTTCGGTTGGGTAATTTCTCAGAATGGGTTCGTTAAAAAATGATCACTTTCAACCCCTTGCACTCCCCACTTTTCAACAAATGTCAAAACTAAGACTAGCTTCGGAAAGTACTAACCAAGACCTTTAATTTGATACCCCACATGACTATATTTGATAAAAAAAAATTTACACCCCCTTTTGCATGTATGGAGGCCCCCCCTTTAAATCCAACGTAAAAGGGTATAACTCACTATATGCGTGAGCGTTCACAGGTGCCACCATCCTACCAAATTTGGTACCAATCGCAACAACCGTCTCCGAGAAAAATGCGTGTGACGGATGGACAGACAGACACAAAACCTTAAAAAAGAAGTTGTCGACTTCCTCAGTGAGTTTTAGTTTATACTCATTGAGGAAGACGTTCTTCTATCTGTAGTTGCTCCTAACTTTACTGTAGATAAACTCTAGGTCATTGTTACTTCACTGTAACACAAATATTTACATAGAGGCGAAAGTGTCGATTGGCATAATTTCTATTTTCAGATTAAATTCTCCCCTAGAAGTTAGTTTTAAGAACTACCACTTATTATTATTCTCTTAAGGGAAAGTCGCACCGCGTCCTTGAAGAACTATTGTGTCCCTTTTACTAGTTATAGTGTACCTATTGGTAACCGTTGGCCGTTGGCCTGTAACCGTTAGGAACTTTAGTATGTTCCCCACTTCCAGATGTTTCGGCTTTGCATCTGGTATTAAGTGTTTTCCCAGATGTCTCGACCTACTTTGCACAAGCGCCGGACACTGTTCCAGGACGTGTATAGAGGTTTCGTCCTCCTCCTCACAGAACGTGCAGGCAGTGTCCGTAGATATCCCTAGCTTCCCTAGGTGATAGTTCAACCGACAATGGCCAGTGAGGTTTAAGCAATCCTTTGTACGCATGGGTTCGTATCCCCCAATAAGCACCCTGGATTGCTCCATCCCTGGTAGGCCCGCCCAACATAGTTCCCTCAACCGCTTCTCTTCATTTCTTAGATTCATAGCCATGAAACCGTTTCCGATTCCACAGAAGGGTTCTGGCCCGTGTAAAGGCATCCTTGCTCCCTTCTTGGCTAGTTCATCCGCTGGCTCGTTGCCTTCCAACCCAGCATGGCCTGGAACCCAAAGTATCCAGACCTTCTTGGACGAGCCGAGTGTATTCAGTCTCTGAAGGCATTCCCATACCAGTTTAGAGTTCACCTGGTTGGACCTAAGTGCCTTGATCGGTGCTTGGTTATCGGTAAGAATAGCTATGTTCTGCCCCCTGTAGTTCCTTTGCAGATTAAAGGAGGCACATTTGTCTATGGTGTATATTTCCGCCTGGAATATGCTAGTTTACCTGCCCATTATTTTACATTATTTTAGTACATTTTCCTTGGACCAATGACACCGGCACCCGCTCCCTCCGCTGTGTGGGATCCGTCAGTGTACCAAGTAATCAGTTGCTGGTTTAAGCCGTATGTCGCAGCCACGCTCTCCCAGTTTGCCTTGTTACTCCAACGTCTTTCAAACTTCTTATCGAAGTGAAACCTCGTTGTCATGTTGTCCCTCGGTATCAGTAATTCGGGATACCGTCTAGAAAGGATACCAATTTTCCTTCGATTTAGGCAGCTCCTCGCCTCATCATACTACCGGCCATCCTGAATATTGATCTCCTTGTCTGCATCTGTATGTGCAGATGGAGAGCGGTTAATCCCAGAAGGACCTCCAGGGATGCCGTTGGGCATGTCCTCATTGCCCAACTGATACACACGCAAGCCAGCCTTTGGAACTTATGTAATTCCCTGGCTCATGTGCTGAGTAGGGTTCTTTCTGCCCAGATTACCGCTCCATAGGTAATCATTGGCCTTACTATTGCAGTATATATCCAAAGTAGTATCTTCGGGCTGCAACCCCATTTTTTCCTGCTATGGATCTGCAAGTTATCAGAGCCCTCGTGGCTTTTCGACAAGTGTTTCCGACATGTGTCTTCCAGAGTAATTTTTGGTCTAGCGTGATTCCCAAATATTTGACCTCTGTTTCTCGTTTCACCTCCATATCATGTAAAATTATGGCTTTCAGGTGATCCAGCTTACGCCTCCTAGTGAAGGGTACTATGGTGGTTTTGGTTGGGTTGATCCGCAGTCCCACCTTCCTGCACCAGGCACTAGTAACCCTTAATCCAGTTTGGATTCTATCACATAGGGTATCTTCATATTTGCCCCTACAGATTAAAACAATGTCGTCCGTGTAGCCCTGGACTTATATTCCAGTATTTGTTAACACGTCCAGGAGTTCATCCACTACCATACTCCGCATCAGCGGCGATAGTACTCCACCCTGTGGACAGCCTTGAGTGGTGTTCATGATAATAGAATTTGTACCTGTTTGTACCTCTATTTGTCTGCGTTCTAGCATTTTGCCCATCCATAGTGCCAGGGTGTTTCCCACTCCTTTGCGGCTCAGGGCATCCTGTATCTCTGTGTGTGATGTGTTGTCGAATACTTTTTCGATATCCAAAAACGCGCATAATGCAATTTCTTTTGTTTCTATGGCATCCCGTAGTACCTCTGTCAGCTGATACAGAGCAGTTTCAGTTGACCGTCCTGCCCGGTAAGCGTGTTGACAGTGATGTAGGGGATTACGCTTTAGAACGTTAGTTCTAATATAGTTGTCTATGACCTTCTCCATCGTTTTGAGTACGAACGATGTTAGGCAGATTGGTCTGAAAGATTTAGGGTGAAAAGGATCCTTTTTACCCGCTTTCGGAATAAAGACCACTTTTGCCCGTCTCCATGCCCTTGGTATGTAACCCAGTGCTATGCTCCCCCTTACCACCCTCAGAAGAGACTCTAAGATAATTCCTAGGCCTCTCTGGATGAGTGCTGGGAAAATGCCATCTTCTCCGGGAGATTTCATTGGTTTAAAAGTTCTCACTGCCCATCTTAGCCTAGCTTCTGAGCATACCTCTTTCGCTAGTTTCCAGCTCTCCTTCCTTCCCCTTTTATTCGTTGTTGGGGTGTCAGGCAGATTGTTGTCGCCTGCCACCGAGGGGTAGGACCCCGGGAAATGAGTTCTGAGAAGCAGGTGTACCCTGTCCTCCTCATCCTCGGTGAATGTCCCATCTTGCTTTTTCAAGCAGACAGAGGATATTCCCCCGTCTTTGGCTACAGCTTTGTACAGCTGGTTGCTTCTGTGATCTGTTCAATCCCTTCACAGAATTCCCTAAAGCTGTTCCGTTTCGCTTCCCTGATCGCGTTGCTATACGTAGTCAGTGCGGTTTGTTTTGCCCGGTTAAAGAGTTTTCGTACCTCTGTTCTCATTCTGGCTAGGTTCTTGTTCCACCATGGTACATCCCTTGATGACTTGGCTGTCTTGGCCGGACAGCTGGCTTCATATGCGTCAATGACGATTGTGTTGAGGTTTTCCACCACCGTTTCTAATTCCAGTTCGCTCCTGATGTCGCCGCCCCCTTGAAGGTGGGCAATGTTGTTGCTCAAGTGCGTTGTGTAGGATTCCCAATCCGTTCTCTTGGGATTCCTTATTATTTTTTTTATTTTGGAGTTACCCTCAATGTCGAATCTGATTATCCTGTGATCAGACATTGAGGGTTCATCCAACACCCTCCAATTCCTGACCATCCCGTTCATTAGGGTATTTCCTAGAGTTATATCTAGTACCTCCTGTCTGGTGCTGGTCACAAATGTTGGAGTGTTCCCTACGTTGTATATTTCTAACTTATTGCTAAGAATAAATTCGAGAAGGTACTCAGGTCTACGATTAGTGTCGCTGTTTCCCCGGACTTCGTGGTGGGCGTTGGCGTCGCAGCCGAGAAGAAGTGGTAACGCCCTCTCTTCGCAATACTCCGTCAGCTTTGCGACTTGTTCCGGTGGAGCCCGGCTCTCGTCTCCTGGGATGTTACAACTGCCTCTCGAGTGCTCCTCCCGGCTTCCAATGAGACTTGGATAGCCACAAAGTCCCCGGTTAAGAACTCTGAAAGACATATGTATTTCAAATTACGTTTGAGAATTATGCAAGCTCTTTGTTTTTTACAAGGGGAGTCCCAAATTACCTGGATGTTTCCTCCTTGCAGACCGCGAATCTGCCCCCGGTATACCCAGGGCCAGCACTATTCCAATGTTCTCCTTGGAATTTGCCCTTGCAATCACTGCAGATGCAGCTCTCGCATGGTGGAGGTTTATCTGGGCTATCTTAGTGCTGGCCATTGGCTCCGTTATCGTTTGGAGCTCTTCTCCACTGTCGGAGTGTCACCCTTCTCCTCCGACATGGCGCTTTCCTGCGCGTCGCTGTCCACCCTGAGCCCTAGGAGTCCTAGGTCTAGGTCGTCCACCTTCTGCTCTTCACTGGGCAGCAGGTCTATTTCCCTGGTTGATCCAGTTCTTTCCGTCTCTATGGCTTCCGAGACTTCTTCAGGGACTTCACTACTACAACTATCACACCCGGGGATATTGTTTGCAATATACCAAAGTCAAGATGACTATGCACAGGAGATGAAACAAGCAGGCAAGTCTTGAACTTTTACGGGATAAGAAAGGTGGTATCCGATATGCGGGACTTTTCGGTCAAGGTTGTAGATGCAATGGTTTCCATTTGTGTGATGAAATAGGGCTGTTAGTGCACGGCTTGCATTTGGTGTAGAAATTTCCCAGCCAAGTTCCAAATCAATAGGAGAATGTGGTACTCTGAATAACATCACAATGTCACTTTCTCAATTAAGATTCGACTGTCTGAAACTTACGTCGATGCGCACACACTCGAGTTATTTCGGAATCAAATGTCAAATGTTTTGTGTGTGCGTTATCAAAATCCATACTTCTAATATAGATCTCATGAATAAAAGTTTTCATGAGACATTAGTAGTCCCAGCTGCATGCCAATATCCATACTGAAATGGTTGGGATGGTCCAATAAGGAGCAAAGTTATTCGTCTTTGGAACACTACTTGATGTCGTCTAATTGTACTAAATGTACAATGTGTAAGCTCGAACCCATATTTGCTTTTATGCAAAATATGGGGCAACGGATTCAATCTTAAATAAAAGTGCAGAGGGCTTAGAGAGTCAGCCTGTTAGGTCAACGGGTGGTATTTGTGAGAATACCGATAGCTTCGTGCTCCAATTCCTTATCAATATTCTCAGGAGAAGAACAGCATTCGGATTGCTTTTATACAAGCGTAACATTTATTGTAACCGCAAATATAATATAGAAGTAAAATCCATATAGACTGTCGAGATATTTCATTTTCGTTCGGCTCATAATTACAGCGAAATCTTTCTGCTCTTCAGCTATTAATTTATGAATATCAAAAATTTCGGTGAAATTCGACATGCCGGTTATCCCGACTGCTGTTTTCATGGAGTGCCTTACAAGCGGATTATTCGAGTTGCCTCTTTGATCCAGTTAATTTACATTTGACGGTGACAAACACTTCGTGGAGTCGATGGAGTCGAGTTGATACATCGAGCCATACGATGTACATGCTATACTGCCCGAAAACCATCCTCCGAAACGTACAAGGACAAGAGCCACTCTTCTACTGTTGAGCGAGTCTCATCCATTGACAATAGTTGAGGCAATTTTTCGATGTCCAATCGAGCCAAAATTCGCGGTTACCTAAAATGCCCTTCAGATCCACTCAGGCATCCCCAGACGTCCGCACTCCTCCTCCACTGTTCCACGGAAAGTGCCTACTAGTCCGCCATCTGAGAACAGTGGATTCCATTCCGTGGCATAGCCCGCAATGTGTGACTTATCCACGGCCACTTTCGCCTTCCGATTATAACGCAAACGGATACCAGGCCTGTGCAGCGACCAAGTTCGTCGTTTTTAATAGTATCAAACCAGCATATCGGTGAAGATACGAAGAAAAATAGTGTTGACAAAGCCATAAGGCTTTAGGGTAACAGTGGAGTTCACTTTCCATGTGCAGAACGGTCTCAACTTGATTTTAGTGTTGAGATAACTGCATTTCCATATTTTAGAGAGGCGAAACCGAGGCAGATCTAGCACTCTTAATGCATCGGGAGACATTCCGTTCGTTGCCACCGTCCGCAAATTGGTCGACAACTTCGATGTTCCCCATTGCAGCAGATAGGGAGAGTGCGATGAACCGTCGGAATGAGAACCTTGGTTTTCTAGATGTTTATCTTTATCATCATCATCATCTTTATCATCTCTTTGCCAATCCAGAGCCATTTGGCCAAACTCCATGACCCAATGAGAGAGCAAACAGATGCCATCAGCGTAGTCGAGTTGTTTGAGGAAAGATGTAATATTCCATTGAATCCCTCAGCGTCTTCCGGGCATGGCAGCATGATGAACATCCCCGATAACAAGAAGAAAAAATATCGGTGACAGCATGCATCCCTGGCGGAATCGGCTATGAATATTAAAATCCTCGGTGCAGTCTATGATATTTTGCAAAATCATATGTCGCTCTGATAATAGCCATTAGTTTTAAAGGAATGCCCGTCCTGGGTAGAGTACTCGAAATAAACCTCCTATTCAAACTATAGAAAGATATTATTCGATACGTTCTAGGATTATTTCAGTCATTATCTTTACAACGGCAGGGAGCACGCAGATATCCACACGAAAAAAGGCTACCCTGGAATCTTAACTACCATCCCCTTCTTCCACTCTGGATTTGTCAAGGCCAATGGTTTCACTCCGTTTGAGTGCATTGATGGCCGAAATTTCTCTTCTGCTTGGAAGAACAGTCCGTGTCCACAGGTTACTATGACTAAAAATTTCAGCCACAAGAGGAGGAATCTGATAAGATTAAGCACGGGGGTGAAGTGTTCTTTTCATCTCTTCATTGCTCATCAATTGCTCGTAGAGAGCATCTTTCTCCACTATATAGGAAATCTCCCTTTTTCGTAGCATTGCACCATTGTGATACTCCTTAGTCTGAACCGGAATTTTATAATTAGAAGTCTGCCAGAAAGGGGCTCCAACTGGGGTTTTCAAAGTACAACAGCACATTGCCATTAGCGTGGCGAGAGGGAGAGGGGTACTCTCCAGAGTTCTCCCATCTTACTCCGCTTACGCGCAGAATTTCAAGGTTATAGTTGAAATTCCCGCTTAAGTTGGAAAAAGCAAGCATTCTGAGGAGCCTCGCTACCGTTACCGTGGAGTGTGCACATACTCCAAAAACCAATCATAGTCCCTTTTCGAGAGCCAAAGGTCATTGCAGTGAGATCAGTCCCTATCCAAAACGTTGTTGACGTTTCGGCAGTAGTAAAGTTTCAGGCGCGTTGACTTCTTCAACCCAAATTATGGATTTTTCAGTAGACTCATTGTCCGAGGAGACAATGTGGTGATTTTACAAAATCAATTTGTGATATAGCAAACTTGGTGCGCCATATCATTATCTGCAACGCAAGATGCGTTTCTGATCATATGGGGGGAGTAAACTCCCTTCCCTTTCTGGGGAAGTAAACCTCCCTAACAAATCGGTAATCAAAGGTGAAGGAATTGACGCGCCTATCGGCTGAATTGCTGTGACGTTACACTGTATTTCAGCGGCTCCCCCCCAAATACCTTCCCTACCTTTGGCGGTAACCATGGGACGCTGCAATGTAATCAAAAGTGAAGGAATTGACGCGCCTATCGGCTGAATTGCTGTGACGTTACACTGTATTTCAGCAGCTCCCCCCCAAATACCTTCCCTACCTTTGGCGGTAACCATGGGACGCTGCAACATTGGGGCTCTGTTACAGGGCTGACTGGTTCCCATTACTCGTGGGATTAAAATTGGGCACTTTTGTTGAAATGCTTTAAATGCGACCCCAGGGACACGAAGACAGTACCCAACACGGTTAAGGGTCGTTCAACAACACTAGAGCGGCTCTTCGCCTTGGAAGTTTTGGCGGTAATGCCGTCAACCACCAAGCACGGGAGACCTAGGGGTCGTATGATTTGGAGGAAACAATTTAACGAATTGAATTTATCGTCCGCGCCTGTTACTGTGTCACGGATTTGGAATGGAATCCATCAGGGTGCAGACCCCGATTCCATAACCCGCTTCCCGGAACTAAATCATGTTCCGGAGCAGAACGTCGTCAATCAATATCGAGTGATAGTGAAAAATAATGGAGTTGCCCTATAAACCAGGCAGCAAATTTTCAACGAAGTTTCACTTGAGCTCGGTCTGGAGTCACCAACTTACCGGACTGAACAAAGGAGTAACACGAATACTCCGCCTATAAGGCATTCCATGAACCCAGTAAACAGGAGAAATTTAGTAACTGTCGCCCCAGTTTATAATGAGGCTTTGACCGCATTCCAGGTCGCATTTACAGAATATGCTGAGATTCTCCCAGACGCTAGGCCAAAGACCCCAAAACTGAAGTTTACTTCGGCAACTACCAACATCATTGCTGCCGTTGGTAGAATTTTGGCTGATCGTTTGGCTAGCGAGATTACTGCTACAGTAGTTCACAGCCTGATCTACGTTGCAGCTGCCACGGTTATTTGTCTGCATAATCAACATCTTAGAGCGAATAATAGAGGATCCGCAGGAGGATTTTATCGTTCTGGGTATATCGACTCAACAAAAGAGTCGAAATGAAAGGAAATTGGTCGTGTCACGCAAGCACTTCTTGGAAATCTATCACCAAGGGTGCGCAGATGCGTTGCGAACATCATTGGTTACTACCATCTGTCCAATGATATGCCAATCGATGAAATCTTCAAGGTGCTGAAGCAGAAACTTGCGATATGCTCCAATTGCATCCGTAGGCATCAAAAAGCTTCCAGCGAAGGACAGCTCACACCTTGTTCTTCCAGAACCAACGAGGATTCTATAAAAATCTCATTGACTCAGGTAGGGAAAGTAATTTCGATCTGGATTAGGAGCGAACCTAGCCGTTGCAATTTAGAAGCAGCGTTCATGCGGGCCCTCCCCGAGATGACCATGCCTAACGTAACGAAAATCGATGTAGAAACAGCCCTTGACAAGACAGGCAATTGGAAGACGTCAAGAGCTAGTTCAAGATGATTCCCGATCCTGAATTAGTTCAAGAATTTTTCACCAAGGGGGTAACTTTCCTCATCCCCAAGGAACAGGGCGCCTCTTGCCCTTCAAAATGTCGACCAATTACTTGTCTTCCTACCATCTACAAGGTCTTCACTTCAGTTCGGTGCACGAACATCTCAAAACATCTTGATGATTACAAATTGATAGCTAAGGAGCAAAAGGGATGCGCAAAAGGCTCCCGAGGCTGTAAAGAACAGCTTATAATCGATACGGTCGCTGTAAAGCAGGCTGTCCATCAAAAACGAAATATCTATCTCGACAGCCTACATCGATTATAAAGCAGCCTTTGACTCAAAGTGTCCGGATAGCTGAGTGGTTAGAGCACAAGACTGTCGTACGGAAGGTCGCGGTTCAAATCTCACTGGTGGCAGTGGAATTTGTATCGTGATTTGACGTCGGATACCAGTCGACTCAGCTGTGAATGAGTACCTGAGTTAAATCAGGGTAATAATCTCGGGCGAGCGCAATGCTGACCACATTGCCTCCTAGTGGCCTTATGGTCTTGAATGAAGTGCTCTAACACACTTCAAGGCTCTGATCCAACATGGATTGTTGCGCCAACGATTATTATTATTATTTGACTCAATATCACATTCGTGGTTACTACAAGCGTTACGCTTGTACAAAACTAACCCGATTGTCGCTCTTCTCCTCAGAACAGTGATGAAGAATTGGAGCACGATGCTATCGGTATCCTCACAAACATCAGGAGAGATACCAATCAGACATGGCATTTTCCAAGGCGACTCTCTAAGCCCACTGTGGTTTTGTTTGGCTTTGAATCCACTATCCCATCTTCTGCATGAAAGCAAATATGGGTTCCAAGTCAAACTGGGCATATTGTCGAAATGTACATTCAGTCATTTAATGTATATTGACGACATCAAATTGTATGCCAAAGACGAAACCAACTTCGCTCCATGCTGGACATCACCACCCAGTTCAGCAGGGATATCGGCATGCAGTTGGATTGGAGAAATGTCGCATAAAAACAATTAATAATAATAATAATCGTTGGCACAACAATCCATATTGGATCAGGGCCTTGAAGTGTGTTAGAGCACTTCATTTAAGACCGTAACGGTACACTACAGAACACTGTAGGAGGCAATGTGGTCAGCATTACGCTCGCCCGAGATTATTACCCTGATTTGACTCAGGTACTCATTCACAGCTGAGTCGACTGGTATCCGACGTCAAATCACGATACAAATCCCACTGCCGCCAGCGAGATTTGAACCGCGACCTTCCGTACGACAGCCTTGTGCTCTAACCACTCAAACAAACAATTGTTCAGGGAAAATACACCAACAGGGTACAGCCAAAATAACATCCGAATTGAGGGTATGGATTCGGACGACGTGTACAAATACCTCGGCATATTGCAAACAACAACACTTGCTGTGGGAATAATGAAATCTAAGTTGCTGGGGGAATTTGAACGGCGTCTGGATCTTGTCCTTAAAACTGAGCTGTACGGGAAAAACAAAATCATGGCGATCAACACCTTCGCCATTCCCGTCGGTGTGATCCAGTGGAGTAATACGGATTTAGAATCTGTCAATAGACGGGTAAGGGTAGTTCTTGCAAACAACAACATGCACAATAGACCGAAGCATTCTTAACTTCAATTCAAGATACTTCGCTCCCAACAAAAAATTATAAACGGTACATTCTTCATGACTCCTTAATCACCAACTCCAGTTGTAGGTTATGCCACTGTGAAGAAGAGACCATCCACCACATAACATCTGGGCCAAACTCCTTTGGGATCACACTATTGTCACCGATCACAAGGTTAATTGCAATAGACCCGATCAGTTTCTGCTTCTCAGGAAGAATGAGCGTGCTTCATAATCGACCCTGGTGGGCGAAATGAAGCAGCTTTGAGACTACAAAATAGCCCGAGTCGTGATTTCAGTGCCGGGATTGGTCCCGCAAAATTTACATTATACACCGGAAACGCTCGACCTTAGGGCTGGACAATACATGAAGATGCAAGAAGCGGTTATCCTTGCAACCTGTGCTATCGTTCGAAGACTCCTCTCCAGTAGTAATTTCGCTTAGCAGGCTTCAATCTCGATGCGCCCTGTCTTCAACGTAAAATCTATGTCTCTGCAGCTAGAAACCACCGCGTCACTGTTTGAACTGACAATCGGAATGTAGCAATACATGTTCGCATGGTCACAACCTTCCGTTATACCCTGAGGTTACTTGCTCCGTGATTCGGTTGGGCGGGAAGAGGGTATATATGATATATGATGTTCTAGAAATAAATTCAAAATTTATATGGAGTAATGTGATACCTTTGGCGTGAAAAGAAACCAACTCATCCAACGAATGTGCAAGGAGTGATATTTGAATTGATCCGATAGCCTTAGCCATAATCCCATTATAACAGTGTGGAGCAATAATATGTAATGAAAAATAATAAAAACTGAGTACTTTTGAATGCGGGAATAGGAAGAGTTGCACCGCTTGGAAAAACGCAGGATTACCCACACCAGAGAAATGATAGCATTGTAGCGATTGTTTATGAACCCTAAACAACAAAATTTAAAAAGAAGATTAAAGCAAAAAAAAATGTAGCATGTTAGATAGAATTTAGACATGAAAATTCGAATTGAAAATTACCAAAAACGGTCCCGCAGAGGGACCCTAAAATTCAGCGGCTTCGCTCCATCAGCTTGAGCGCATTGATGGCCGAAGTCTATTGCTAATGTCTCTCACAGGACCGAGGAAGAGTAGAGTATGAAACCAACGGCATTGGGTTCAGTTTTTGGCAGTGGGAAGGCGGGGTTCGGTCACCGATCGTGCCTCGTTGGTCTTATTTGGCCACCATTGCATATAATATTAAAATTAGTCTGGAAAGAAAGGTGTTTTTAAGGAACGCATCACTCTGAAAGATTTAGAAAGAGGCCTCATCTTTGGCCTTAAGATCGATTGATTCCAGAATCGGTAAAAGGAAGGAGGCTCCCAGAATATTATACATGTATATAGGGGAGCTGTATCTAAATACGGACGAATCTTCGTTTGGACTGTGTGGAATGGAAATGATAGAGTTGTTTGAATAAAGCTCCAAAATGGAAGCAGGGAAGCATTAATCGAGGTTGGTGCAAGGAAAAAAGCAACACATAAAAGGAAAGCACGAGCTGAATTGATTATCATCTCCAATGCTGACCACATTATCTGCTACAGGGTACTGTAATCCTGTAGTATACCGTCACAGTTTGGAATGAAGTGCTCTAACACACTTCAAGGTTACATTTACTTCTGCGGGCAGAAAAGCAGGAGGTTGCATACAACTTGACGATGATGAGGTTACGTCGAAGGAGGATATCCACAAGACCCTAGCAAATAGTTCTCTTCACTCGATTTGCAAGAATCAGCAGGGTAGATTCAGGAAGCCATATGGCACGCAAAAGCAACTATCACTCCGACGGTTAAAGCAGCACTCAGACTGGCGCACTTGGTAAAGTACAAATAGGATCGGCCATTTGCGTACAATCTAGCACCGCAGCGCTTTTCTATGATTTCTACCCCAAACCGTAAAAGAAGAAAATCAAACAAGCGGATAGTAACTGATTAGAAAGAACATGTACAACAAGCAAGGTAGTACCTGATTAATTAGCATCGAATGCGCAACTTAATCCAAAACGTAACTAATTTCAAAGATTTCCGATTTGTAATTATATTATTATAAATAATACAGAAAACCTGATTCGTTGCCAGGCCGTTCATATAAATCCATAATTAATTCAAATCCTTTAAATTTTTGAAAACCTCATGTATTGCGTTTCTCCTGGCTAGAGGGGGAAACCTGTGTATATTCTTTGCGTCTATATAGTAGGAAGTGATCAAAGCAATTTCAAGGAAGACTTGAATTATCCGCTTACGATGCTCTAATTAAAACGGATACTTCATAATCATGTTCCAGCAAAGAACTAAACCGCTAAATATACTACGAGGGTGAAGGCTACAAATACCCAGAGGGGTACTCCTCAAATCTTGTATTGGGCTACACAGATACAGTTCAAACCTGAACGCTGTGGAGGTATAGTCTCACTTGGCCCAGGGCTAATTCCTATTTGGATTTGTGTACTTCTCACGAGTAGCCTCAAACGGAGTTGTATGATATTTGAGTTTGCCTTCTGCCGATGAACAGCGATGTTCACAACATGACCTTAAAACACCCCTATTGCAAGAAATTGAAAGGAATTCCTTCCTGGGCGAAAATGATTCGCTTTAAAATAATTTTGATTCGACGAGTCCTTTCTGCTTATTATCAATTTAAAGTGATGGAATTTGTTTGGACGTCAATTCAACTGCCTTTTGCGATGGAGAACGAGATTCTTACACTTCGATCTGCTTGAAGGTTGCAAAATTTGAAAGGAACTCGGTTGGAATGTTAATCCAATAATGTGCTTGTCCTTAATTCTGTGAAGTTTATGCAAACTATTTATATTTTTGCTTTTCTGTATAATTTTTAGGCAAATTAAATGAATCTAGTAAATATAATACGTCATATTTTGTCTGTGGTTTTCGTAGGTCTTAGTTTTGTTGGTGATTTAAGATTAACATCCTGGCGGGGTCGAATTTAATTTGAAGATCTTGTACATCTGTGTATCATGAAATTTCGGACTGGTTTCGGATTTGGTTGTGGCGTCGTTCTTCAATTTATTCTACAGCAGCCCTTGAGGCGGTTCCATGTAATTTATATGACGGAAATGTCGTCCACAGTCAATCCTAGATATTCAATGATAGTGTGTTGAATTGTTTGAAGCTCAAGGTTATAGGACAGCTCGCATTACCGTTAGCTCTTTGATCCGGGAATGGTATTCATTTCTTTGGCTCAATATCGAGATTGGCTCCTCTGATATATTATTACTATGACTTGTAAAGCTGCTGTAAGATATGGAACTATTTCTACACTATACTTGATGATCTTAAATGGAATCAATGGGGTCAATAATTCGAACCCCTATTATTGCACTTACATTGTCCGTCCCATACATAAAAAGGGAGACATCATTCATTGCAGCAATTATAAAGTTCCATCTATAAGATATTCTCCTCTATCTTGCTGGGTCGGATAGCCCAATACGACAAAACATCATCGGCCCATACCAAAGAAGCTTCACTCCAGGCAGCAACAGATCAGACTTTCTCTCTCCGGCAAGCGGTGGAAAAACTGTTATAATATGGACATCAGTTGCACCATTTTTTCATTGACTTTAAAGCCGTTGACCATGAGAAAATTCGGTATCCCGTCGAAACTGATAAAAGTAACTAGGCTGACCCTGACCAATGTGCGAGGCCAGATAAAAAACAGCAGGATCATTCTGAAGACCATTCGACATTAACAACGGTCTAAGACCAAGGGATGCCCTATCATGCGTCCTCTTTAACCTAGCCCTGGGAAAACTGAACCATGATTTTTAAGTCCACTCAACTACTGGCCTATGCTGACGATATCGACATCACGGGAAGAATGACCCGAGACGTACAAACTGCCTTCATCCAGATCAAGCAGGCGGCGTGAAATTTTGGGCTGCACATCAATGACGGCAGGACGAAGTATATGGTGGCAAGGTCAGCACCAAAAACCAACCAACCAACAACATCACACTGCACTGGTCAAATGGGAAGAATAAAGATAGGAGACTACAACTGTGAAACGGTTGATAAAGCGGAACAGTTATGACCATGAAATCCACGCATAGTTATTGGCAGCCAACAGAGCCTATTTCAGCTTATAAAAACTGTTTCGTTCGAAACGTTTCACCAAAGCTCTTGCTGTACAAGACAATGATCTAGTTAGTCCTTATATATTTCTCGGAGACCTGGGTTCTTAGCAAGAAAGGAGAGAAGAATCCTCCGAAGAATTTGTTGCCCCCTACATGAACATACACGCTTCCGTAACGTACATAACGACGAAATCTATGAGCGATACCAATAATGTGGATAAAATCCAGCTCAATAGGTTACGGTGGGCGGGTCACTTAATCCGTATGGACGAGAATAATGTAGCCCAAAAAGTCTATGAGGGCAATACCTATGGTAGGAAAAGAAGACGAGGCGGACCCTGCCTAAAATGGAACGATGGCGTAGGCAGAAGGCCAGGCTGCTGTTAGGGATATCAAATTGGTTGACCTTGGCGCAAAATCAGGATGTCTGGAGTTCCTTATTAAGGCAGGTGTAGACTGCACACCGGTTGTTTTACCGTTTATGTTTATGTAGTTGCACATGGGTTTTTCACAGCCACTCTGACTTGAAGCTTTTAATGAGTATATGTGCGGTTTTGATTTCGCAACTGAATCCACTAATACTCACACGGGTAATATTGTATTTTTGATCGGTTTCATTGCGTGATGAAAAAGGAGCTGATGGGACTGGAAGAGCTCCTCGACAAAATTTCGTATTGAAGCAGACATAGGATTTAACATAGGATAGGTGAAAAGCAGAAACAACCGCGGCGCTAGCTGACAACACCGCGAGGGCGAAACGGATCGCGGATAGCCTATTGCAGAGTGAGCTGAGGAAAAACAGAAGGAGGAAGGGGCATCTGAAGGAAACTTCACTCAGATACAGGGCTGAAGAGTAGAAGACCGCCTAAAATTAACGCTGAGGCGGCGAACCGAGCACCAAAAGAAAAGGCGGGGAGACGAAGGAAGACTTGACCGCCAGCATTGCTTATTATGCTGACGGAAGGCAAGACCTTTGCGAAAGCCCGAAGATAGCGGAGCGGAGTGTCTTCTCTTGGGAAAACGAAGGGTGGCGGAGTCCTCGTCGAATTAGTCGCGAGAACAATAGATGAGGGTACACTCTGTGAAGCGGCCAAGGAGATACTGGGAGAGAAAGCTCTGGTTTCTCACCTAGAACTCACGTGCGCTATAGAAATCTTCAATGTCTCACAGAAAAGAACGAGGTACATGGAGCCATCAAGCGCAAATGTCCAAAGGTAATCAATGTCCGAATTGGTATCACCTCTGCGAATTCCCGAGGTAAAAAACTCGCTGTGGTGGAAATTGCGGAACAATATGCGAGGAAACTTCTGAAGACCGGAAAATCAAGGATATATAGAATACGAATCCGGGCTATCCCAAACAAATGTTATACATATTTAGATTATGGGCACATGTCTGTAACCTGCCACGGACCTGACAGGGGGGCACCATACCGCAGATGCATTCAGGCAGTCCATAAGGCAACGAAAAGGAGAGTTGCGTCATATGCAGGGATCGTGGTGCGTCTGGTGAGATCGTTGGGTACACTGTAGGTTCGTGGCTTTGTCCAGTGCAGAACTGGTAAGAGTTAGGACATGATCAACGTGATCAGTATCCTACAGATAAATATGAACTGGAGTTCAGCCGTTCACGAGTTGCTAGCGCAGTTCGCTGCGGTGGCCAAAGCTGATCTAGTAAGCAGTACCGAAACAGGGACCCAGCTTCATGGCACCCCGACATATCGGGTTGGGGGCAGTATCCGCCTTAAGTTTTTTGCCCAGGTTCGAGGGGACGGTTCTGTCTGGGTTCGGTGTTTGGAAGCTGTAATGCTTCCAATGATAGTTTGCTTAAAATCGACATGTCGGAAGAGTCCCGCCTGGTCGATATTACGGCGCTTGTTGCTGGAGGCACTGTCGAACAGACGCAAAGCAGACTTGGCATATTGCTGCGATGGGTAAGCGAATAGATGACTGCTCATGGATTCAACCTTGACTGGAAAAAACCGAAGTAGTTATCCTGAGTAAGAATCCCATATCGATCGCAAGTCGATAATCGAGTCAACATCAATGGTAAAGTATCTTGTACTGACTTTTGACTCAAAGATGAGCAACTCAATGCAGCAAGTGACATCTCCAGATGAGTTCATCACGGTCTGTTCTACTCTACGGTGCAGGGGCATGGGGTAACACTTTTCGCAAGGAGGTATTTCGTAAGCATCTTTCACAAGTACAGAGACGGCGAACTTCTCGGGACATCTGCCCACCCCCTCTCTCTGAACCGGCTGTGATGACGATCGCAGGAATGATCCCCGCTGCCCTTCTTGCTAAAGAGCTTATATTCATATGCAAGGACAAAAGTAAAGGAGGGTAGTTGCTAGAAGAACGGGAACGTGTACTAGAGAGTGGCAACTTTCTCGGTGAAATGAGACTAGAGGCAAATGGACTACGCATCTTATTAACAACTTAGGAGCGTGACTGAATCGATGTGTGTGGAATGTTTTGCAATGGAGTTGTGGACGACCCTGATCACACCTTTTTTTCTTGCGGAAGGTGGGGTGGGGTTCATCAGCAGCTCTATTTAAACACGGTATATTTCTCTCCAGACAGCATTGTCGGGGAGATGCTGAGAAGCGCTGGTAGAGGGAGTCGTGCTACACATTATAATCTCGTTCTTCTTCTCGCTGCAAAGAAGATAGAGCTCGGTGGTGCGCGAAGGTAAGAGATAACAGACACATTACGGGAAGTGCTAAATGCCCGGAATTTCGAAAAGTGTAAAGTGTAACGAGAAAATGAAGTTTATTCAAATAAAATTGAATCATTATAGAGTCGCTCAGGATTTCAGGGCAGTTATGCAGATCAGTTATGAATCCGTGATGGGGGTTGCTTTTATAAGTTAATCCTACACAAACCTTTGCGGTGGTGCATGGACACAAATTTGATTGGCCGGGTGACAATATGAGCACGCAGTCGCCAAACGCGGCGTATACGCTTATTTACACATCGGAGGCGCGAATCTGGGCGCATTCAATGGCCTTGCCAAGAATGACATTTGTCGATACTATAGTTTCATCCGCCGGCCAGATAAGGGCCATAATTTAAGTTTTACATTTTACATACGTAGTGATAGAAGATGTATTCGTTCTAGGATGAACTAGTCAAGAAATTATAAGAGCAAAACCAATGAAAAATAATTATCTTTCATTTAATTCCTCAAATTAATAGCTGCTAGGCTCTACCAAGCCTCAAATTGTCTGAATTTCAGGAATTTATACAATCTTGATCTGGATGCAAAGGGATGAAGTCTAAAGATGATGGGGGGAGCAGAGAGAATAACCCAAGGACCGAAGTTTGTCACAAGGTTTTTCCCAGTTGGATATACTTTCGGCCAACGAAGGTAATGTGAACATCGAAGTAAAGAGGCGGGTCTGGTTGCACTGTAAATCTGACTTTAATCAGCCGCAGCGACCACCTAATACTCACTTTTAAATCCTGGAGGAAGCTTCAGGGCAAGAGATTTGAACTTGGGAGCAAAATCAACAGATGAGGAGACAACGGATGGAGTTCTCCATATAAGGCAATGCATTGCCAAGCATGTGCAGCGTTCAAAGGATGATAGGAAGATTCTATCAGGGGCAAAAAGAACATGTCCATAAGTAAGCTTACAGAAACCTCAAGCTGGCCACCTAGCGAATTACGGGGGAAACGATTTAAACTACCCTGAAGGCGGACTTAAAGCTGTGGAAGAGCGCCTATAGAATTCTTATGGGAGGATCCTGAAACCGTTCATCTCCACAGATCACCTGCTGACTCTATTGTTGGAAGCCATCCAGGGGTTATTACATCAGCAACAGTCGCCCGAGCTTCTGGGGATTTGCGGTAGTTCAGACGACAGTGAAACCCCATATCTACACGTCACACTGAATAAGAGGGTTAAATTCAGCGCTAAATCCAGACCGCGTATATTCAGTGAATTGATCGAAGCATATATATTATAGGGGATTTCCTGCAGATTGGCAGTGTGGGTTCTGTAATGCCATTAGTAGTGGCTTGACCGATGACGTGGTTTACACAAAGTGTTGTACCGGTAAGTATTGCGTGGCAGTGACCATAAAAGTAAGAAATGCATTCGATTTGGACTTAAAACGGAAGTAATTGGCAACCAATAGTGTTCCCACCTATCTCGACGCCATTGTCGATAGATACATACTTGCAAGAAAGAGGACTAAAAACCAAGAGAAGATTGTCTCCACCTGCTGCATTCTGGGTCCACTGCTCTGGAACATCTTGTCCAATAATTTACTAAATCTTTTAGTTCCGGTGACGGTCGCGGTGGTGAGTGATCGCAAGTACTTCGGAGGACATTCCTCATCATCAAATATCTTCAAAATCGTTCGTCTTATGAAGGTTGCAATCTTGCCTCTCCAGAATGGAGCTCGAGAATCCAATATAATTACGTTTAACTGAAAAGTTTCGTTTGCAAGCTTCCTTTCTAGTTTTTGACATTTTTATTAGTTTTGGGAGTATCCCGGAAAAAGTAAGATGAAATTCGATACTCCTTCCAAATATCCATTCCTGATTCCCAAATTTATGGAGCTTAGGGAGCTAAGAAGAGGTGTTGCATCCCGTGCAGTGTACCTTTTGAATAACTACTTTCAAAGAGATTGATTGTCGTTTGGTGCATAGACGAAACTTGGCAGGAAATCGAATAACTTTGGCTCGAATAGCTGCTAAAGAGGTAGTTCGTAGCTCTCTATTGAAAAGTTTCTTAGCAGCAAGCTTCGTTTTTCACACTCAAGTCGATGAAAATGTTTTATGGCTTCACCACTCTGATGCAAGAGTCACCAACAACAACATAGAGAATGTTTCTAAAAGTGCCTTGTTGAGAAAATATATCTTTCCACATCGATATTCTCAAAATACTATTTGTGCAATGGGTACGCTATGCAAGTTGATCCGTACTGTAGTCCGAATGAATCTAATGAATACTTGAAATTATGTTTCATCCACTCTCTGAACATACACTCAGCAGATGCCAGATAAATGGCATCAACTGATGGGAGAATAGTTATCCTTTGCCAGGCCAAATAATGTGTTGACAATTTGCTTCAGGTCAAAGCCGAAGCTCGTTTAAGGGCACAATTTCTAGATAAAGAAGTGTTGTTTGTAGACATTGCCGTTTTCTTGGTTGTCTCAAGGACGTAATAGGATGTGGGAGTTGCATATACGTACCTACATATATGTGGGTCTGTAGGCTTGTCGTCTCCACATTTCGAAGTCCAATATGGAATTCCAGTTTCGTCCTGCCCTAAAACACATCATTCGTCCAGCGGCTAGATGTCGCTGGATGTAATATTTATATAGATGCATGTACAGTATTTACCTCTACTTTATGGCTTCTATCTGAGTAGTCGAAGTTTGTAATAATTTCAAATGTCCGTTTTTCTCGTCGATCCTTTTGTATTCCTTCCCATTTAAATTGTAGTAGTTTCGGGAATCACCGCGAGGTAGTAAATATAAGGATAGAGTGGAGATATTAAGTAACTTAATATTTTTCCCCAATGGAAAATAAAAGTGAAATATTTTCAGGCAACTGAGACTTTCTCCGTAAGCGGTTTTTAGGAAATCTTTAGTATATAAGTACTTAGTATAAGAGCTTCCGGACTCAGCTGTGAATGAGTACCTGAGTCAAATAAGGGTAAAAATCTCGGGCGAGCGCAATGGTGACCACATTGACACTTTTATAAACAAAAAAATATTCGTGAGTCTCTTCCACGAGACTCGTAAAATAAAAGCGATATTTATTTAGTTACATTTAATTTATTAAAGTCAACTAATTAATTTACAAGGTTCACTTATTCCACATAATAACACTGGATGCGATAATATGATACGGACTTAATACCGAATGATACTGAAGTAATGAGCACTAAACGGACACTGAACGAAGATCTAACAAATACTGAAATGGTGTTTTATACACTTTCCAACAAAGGATGCAAAATACTGATCTTTTATTTTCCTTGTTCTGTAATTTGATCTTATTGATTTTGACTATGCAGTTTAATCTAACTGTTCTTTGTTTATGATTTGCAGACTCAGATTAAATGAGAGATAAGCTATTGAGTCAAACTATGAGTTTTGGAATATGTCTACAAAGGTATTGTATTACGATATAATTTTAATATTTTAGTACATATTTTAGTATATATTATGTGGTTGTAGTGACCGCGGCTGCGCGACGGGAGCGGAATTTCATTCGGCTCTTTCTTAATTAATTTGCTTAAACAATGCATTTAATAGTGTGCAATTCCCTTAATGTTCGCCGCAGATTGCACATTATTCAATGCATTCGAGCGAATTGATCTTGCCAGGAGGCGAATGATTTGCCACATCTGCAGGCGCATGCGCATGTTGCCGCAACATTGCCGAGTGAGAAAGGCTATGTAGCGGGAATAGAAGCGGTGCACGAAGAAAGACAGCGAGGATGTTGCTGGGGGAAGAGTTTTGGCGGCAGGGGATTTGGTTTTGGTGGCTGAGTGAGGACGGAGAAAAGAAAAGAGGAGCGGTTTTTTGTTTTCTGGCTGGAGAGGAGGAAGAGGAAAAAGGAATTGGAAAAGTCTTGGAGAAGAGGAAAAAGGAATTGAAAAAGTCTTCGAGAAGAGGAAAAAGGAAACGTTGAATTGGAAAAGTCTTGGAGAGGAGGAAGAGGAACGCAAGTGATTTTTAAACGAAGGTTCAGGAACGCAAGTGATTTTTAAACGAAGGTTCAGTGAATAAGTTCAAATCGTTGACAAATCGTTCAATCGTTAACAAATAATAAAGGCACAGTGACTTAAAGCAAAAGTAGAAAAAAATTGAAAGGACAGATAATCGAAATATCAAATGAATTAAAGTTAATATTTAGTGGCAGAAGTAGAGTTCGGAATTCCCGCGCTGTGTATAAGCCAACCCAAACACATAAAAAAGTGAAGTACGAAATTATAGATAGAAAGTGAATTAACGTTAGTTTTTTTAAGGACTATATATCTTGTAATGATTAATATTTTGAATTTAAAAACAAAAAATAGGTACACCAGCCGCCAACCGAGCTCGGCGTGACGACCTGGGTGAGTCATTGTTTGGTTTTTCTTTTTTTTTTATTTTCTTTTTATTTTTTTTTTATTTTTCATTTGTTTTATTATTTTCTTCGTTGTATTTGAACAATTGTTTATTTTTATTTTCATTTTTGTTGTTATGATTAATATTTTAGAATTTGATAAATAATGATTGCATAATCTGAAGTAGTTTGAGGACTTCCTCCCCTTAGTTCCTCCTTGCTCCCGCAGAATTCCTATAAAAGGGACATCCTCTAAACGAATCACTGGCTGGAGGATGTCGAGGAAGGGTGGGAACCTCAGAGGCCACGCCTCGTACAAGATCTGAGGCGGAAGAGACGGCAATCGAGACGGCGATCCGGCGTGGATCTTCCCCTCCTTGATCGCGGCACTCGGGTCCGGAGACTTACGGCTCCACGCGCGCGGTCGAGCCGGTTTTTTTTTATTTTCCAATTTAGCTCGCGTTCTGTTTGTCCATCGATAGGCCGTCGCGAAATTCCTTGTAAAATCGAAGTTAAAATCCGGTGCGGACCCACGCATCGGAAAAGGCACGTTGTTATAAGTAATGAAGCGTGAGGGATCAAAGCGCTCAAAGGACCCCCCCACATTCCCGAGCCTGGCTAGCACAGAGGCGTGCAAGAACGTGTCGACCGAGCACTTTGATAGAGTTTCAATCTTTGTGGGCAGACCTTCACGGTCAATTTTGCCAATTTGTTTAGCTTTTTGGGATAGCTCTGCCCTCTGGGTGGTTATCGGCCACTCAGGATGATCGGCTTGATCTCCTATCTCCACTCTTACCATTACATGGTTATATGGTCTTATCTCTTTATCAGATCTCGGGTGGGGATTCGTGGAATGCTACCAAGTGTACTATTAGTAATTTATTGTTTTTCCGAAAGATGGCGTTCTATGTTTTGTGTTGCTGTTGTGTTTAAACTGCGTTGACGTTTCCCCAAAAAGTTCCTCCAGCAAGTTTTTATCGCACGTCCAAAATATCGGTGTATGTATCGACCATATGCGCCATGCATTGCTTTTCATGTTCAGTCAAGGAAAAAAAGTGTCCGAGAGCCACTGTGAACTTGTGGAAGGTTATGACGATCATGCATTAACATTTCGAATATGTGAAACGTTGTTTCGACAATTCGAAAATGGAGATTTCGACCTGAACGACGCCGCACGCTCCGGCAAGCGAAAATCGTTTGCTGACGCCGAATTGCAAGCATTATTGGATGAAGACAACACGCAAATGCAACGACAGCTTGCAGATATGTTGGGAGTTCAACAGCAACCAATTTCGAAACGTCTGCGAGCCATGGGAAAATTTCAGAAGTGTGGAAAGTGGATGCCGCACGTCAAGAAAAACAGAAGAAGGCGATTTTGCCAAACGAAAATGCACCATCGCGTAAGTCGAAAATATTTCGCGAGACGGTGGAGGTGCTTAGCCATGCGACTTACTCACCAGACCTGGCCCCATCGGATTACCACCTCTTTGCCTCGTTGGGTCACGCACTTTTTGAGAAGCGCTTCGACTCGTAAAAAGATTTGCGGAAATGGCTCACTGAGTGGTTCACCTCAAAAGACAGTCAATTCAACTGGCGTAGCATTCACAAATTACCAGAAAAGTGGAAAAAATGTGTAGAAAACGATGGAAAATATTTCGAATTAAATAACCATTAGGGTTCCCTTGGAATTATGTGTTTTATCCAGAAAAAAAACGGAAATTAATTAGAGGTACACCTGGTAATGGGGATGACCTTGGCTTTAGGGTTGGGTGTATGCACAGGTGTAACTCGCTCGTAGATAAATTGAACAAGTCGGGAAACCGGAAGCTTGACACTTCAGGTATAAAAGGTTCAGTGTTTCCCTATGTGAGGAGCATAACGTAGTTCTCCACTGGCTTATAGCATTGGCCCGAGATATTTAAATATCTCGAGGGGCAGGTTACTGCCATTGCCAGAACTCAGCGATTTAAATATCTCGAGTCAATGCTATCACTCTATGGAGAACTGCATAATGAAATTGTTTCACGCATTAATGCAACCTGAATGAAGTGGCATTCCACAGCTGGTGTTCTTTGTGATCAACGTATCAGCGTACTTCCAAATTTAAAATTTACCGCAATGTCATCCGTCTGTCGCTCTCTATAGTTCTGAGTGTTGGCCGACTATAAAGGACAATGAACGGCATCTTGCGGTAGTGGGGACGAAGATGTTGCATTGCACTGGTGGCGTGACACGTTTTGATTACGTCTGAAATAAGAATATCCGCGATCGATATGGGTTTGCACCGATCGTGGAAAACTGCGAGAGACGCGTTTTCGATGGTATGGTCACGTAATACATGCTAACGAGAATTCACTTACCAATATTGGTCTGAACATCGAAGTCAATGGTAAATAACCAAAAAGCCGGCCGAAACAACGGTGGCTTGATACACTGAATGGGGATTTAAAGGACTCGCGATTACATCCTGATCAGACATTTGATAAAATAAAATGACGAAACCGAAACCTCATACGCTTCACACTCTGAGTTTAATATTATTAGCAAATGCCAAGAATTTAACCAACATCAAATATAAACAAGTCGGGAAACCGGAAGTTCGGCGCTTCAGGTATGAAAGCTTTTGTTTGCTTCTTCTGTGAGTATATTTAAGTGTAGAACTATTCCATTTGTGCGTATTTGCATTTAGCATGTCTGACTACCCACTTCAATGTGATATTGATATTTAGTTGCAGTAAATTTACAGGGCAGAGTCAACTTTGAGCTACTGTAACTTTGTTAGTAATAGCAACATTTTGAGCAAACTTGAGGATAATATTCTTCATATTATATTTTATACTTCTACCAATTTCTAACTGGAATTTCAATTATTCTCCTTAATTATGATGTCAGCATCTTATTTGTATGGTTTAGGATGCTGTTAATTCGCACGAAATTGATAAGTTTGAACTACTATAACTTTGATTTTCATGAAACTTGGCATGAGTATGCACGAGGCTGTCATCTATGTCGGTGCACATAGGGTGAACTTAAGGGGCTTTTTTAAGTCAATTTCTAAAAGTTGATAATATACTATCAGTAAATTTATTTGATCAGATGCCGAAATGGGACATGTCTCGAAGATTAGATTTCACATAAGTGTTTTACACAAAACCTTAACAAGGGGTGCAGATAACTAGATTCTTTATAAATGCGACTTTAATATTTCACGCGACCCGCAGCATCTTGTTTCCCTGGCTTTCGAAGGAGTTCATTCGCCCGAAATTGCTAAGTTTGAACTGCTGTAACTTTGGCGTTAATGGCCAGATTTCCATGAAATTTAGCACGTATATACGGAATATTGGTGGCACAAAATTCGGAAGTCCTAGGATGAATTTAAGGGGGTTTTTCAGTAAATTTCTAAAAGTTGGTGATATACATTAGTAAATTTATTTGAGCAGATATCGGAATAGGACATATTTTGAGGCCTAGATTTCATCTAAGCGCACCACCCTGAAAATGAGTCCTGTCTCACTTTCAGTGCATACATTTTGACTCCTTACTCACGCACTCTGCAATTCACGCCAAAACTAATGTCAGTCTCAGAAAGTACAAATCGATACCTTTCATTTGATACCCTTCACGACTATATCCGGTGAAAAAATTTTTGAATCCCCCCTTCGCATGTATGGAGTGCCCTCCTTTAAATTCCACCTAAATGTATGCCACTCGCTGTATGCGTGGGATTTTATAGTTCCCATCTGTCCGCCAAATTTCGTTCGAATTGGTTTAGCCGTTTTGAAGAAAAGTGCGTGTGACAGACAAACAGACAGAATCGATTTTAATAAAGTTTTGTTTTGCACAAAACCTTAAAAATGCAATCCCATGGGTTTGTGTCAGGGTACGGCTGGATCCTCGCGCATTTAAAGGAATGGTATAAGAAATTTTCTTTTGAAAACAGTTGCCTGATATATGGAATAAATTATCTTAAGAGGGCATTTCTATTTTACTTTTTTTTGGAAAAATCGATTTCCCAAAAACACTGGTTTTGCGTTCAGTATATATTCAGAAACAGAGTACAAAAGTTTATTCAAGTCTACGGACTCTAAGAATGGACCTATGGCGTATCTCATGAGTGCGCGCGTAAGTGTGATTTAGGAGCGATTCAGACAGCTGGCGATCGGAAAGGTATAGTTGCTTGCGCAACTATTCCCGCTTCTTTCTATATTTATACATTTAACACTTGTTTTTGTTGATATTTAGAAGCATTGAAAGTAATACTTTCTTTAAAATTAGTTGCGTTAACGGGTATTTGTCTATATTTGTGCTAAGAAAAAAATTCACAAAATGGGTAAAAAAGGCAATTTGAAAGCAGATCGTAAAAGAAGGTTTCATGGTAGTCAATTTACGAGTGAGTGTGATGAAAGGGTGGTGATTGCATATGCTAAGAAAACTCTGTTGAATATGCGAGAAATGATATTTGGGCAACTTTCCACCACAAGATTTCGACTGATGGTAAACCTGAACATACGAATTGCCTTGCTGGGTCAGACTAATGGTGTAAATACCGAATTGCTAAAGCTGCCGGCAAGTTGGACAATTTTGTGCACCCTCCAGCGCTAGGCGAAGAAACTTAACCTTTATAAAGAAGATGTATGAAGATCTTACCACCAACGATCTACTAGAAAACTGCATCGGAGCACACACACAAAACACAAAAGCTTCAACGCTTGTGTTTAGAATAAAACTCAAAAACACATGTTTCCTGGAAAGAAAATCGTTGAAATTGCTACCTATTGTGCTGTGTGCGTTTTTCAGCCTTTATTAAAAATCATGCAAACCATGGATATTTCAATTGGCAACACAGCAGCGGATTTTGTGCAGAGACAGAGCAACAATCGATTCAACCAAGGCAATCGTCGCAGCATTGAAGCTTCAAAAAAACGCCGACTGGAGCTTAGGCAGGTCAAGGCACAGGAAAATGAGTTTTTTAAAGAGCAGGAAGGAAATATGTATGGAGCTAGCATAGCTGTAAGATGTTCTTTTTAAGGTTTTGTGTAAACACAAAACCTTATTAAAATCGGTTTACCGTCTGTCTGTCTTCCTGTCTGTCTGTCTGTCCGTCTGTCTGTCTGTCTGTCTGTCTGTCTGTCTGTCCGTCACACGCATTTTTCTCGGAGACGGTTATAGGGATTGACACCAAATTTGGTAGAAAGGTGGGAACTGTGAACGCTCACACATACAGTGAGTTACATCCTTTTACGTTGAATTTGAGGGGGGCTCCCCATACATGCAAAAGGAGGATGTAAAATTTTTTTTCATCAAATATAGTCATGTGGGGTATCAAATTAAAGGTTTCGATTAGTACTTTTCGAAGCTGGTCTTAGTTTTGACATTTCTTGGAAACGTGGAGAGTGCGGGGGGTTGAAATTGATCATTTCTTTAAGGGGGCCATTCTCAGAAACTACCAAACCGAACAATCTGAAAAAAATCAGGAAGCTGCCACTATATGGTGCCTTGGCTCCGAAATACCTTTCATACCGGTATCTGTTCAAAGAAAGTTAATAATAGTATATTACTATAATTTTTTGTAATTGGCTGGAAGCCCCCCTTAAATTAATCATAGCGGCACGAAATTCTGCAGTGATGTAGGCTATAATGTAGAGCATGCTCATACCAAGTTTGATGGAAATCGCACTATTACTAACAAATTTATAATACGTCGAAGTTGTTGCTTCTTTGAAAATTGAAGACTATCAATGTCAATATCACCCGAAAGTGGACATATGCATATTACGTGCTACGTACTAAGAATTACACAAAACCGTTCGTACCTGAAGCGTCCAGCTTCCGGTTTCCCGACTTGTTTAATTTATTATCATTGAAAAATATTTTAAACGCGTTTTTCTTGAAACAACATTTTTTAAACTGGTTGACACGATTTTACAAAAACTATTTAACTACTGAACGAGCTGAAACTTTGAGGGGTTATTCGTCGCGTATATGGTTATAGCACGCAGCAGGATCAAAAAAATCTGTTGTAATTCGAGCACCTTTTTAAACAAAATAACCTCAAAAAATAGGTCGAAGAATCGAAAAGTCCGCCATTTTGTTATTTTCTACTTAAATTACTTGATTTTGGTATGGGCTATAGCGACTTACTTGTAATTTAGCATGCATTTTGAATTTTTGATTTCAGTGGTCCCTGAATCGAGAAATCAAGTGAACCAGGAAACAATTCGGGAAACCGGAAGCTCGACGCTTCAGGTATAAAAGGTTTTGTGTTTCCCTATGTGAGGAGCATAACGTAGTTCTCCATTGGTTACTGCCATTGCCAGAACTCAGCGATTTAAAAATCTCGAATCAACGCTATCAGCCAATGGAGAACTGCGTAATGAAATTGTTTCACGCATTAATGCAACCTGGATAAAGTGGCATTCCCCAACTGGTGTTCTTTGTGATCGACGTATCAGGGCACGTCCCAAATCTAAAATTTACCGCAATGTCGTCCGTCTGCCACTCTCTATAGTTCTGAGTGTTGGCCGACTATAAAGGACAATGAACGGCGTCTTGCGGTAATGGGGACGAAGATGTTGCATTGCACTGGTGGCGTGACACGCTTCGATTACGTCTGAAATGAGAAACTCCGCGATCGATATGGGTTTGCATCGATCGTGGAAAAACTGCAAGAGAGGCGTTTTCGATGGTGTGGTCACGTAATTCACACTAACGAGAATTCAACAACCAGTATTGATCAGAACATCGAAAGCAATGGTAAGCAACCAAAAAGCCGGCCAAAACAATGGTGGCTTGATACGCTGAATGGGGATTTAAAGGACTCGCGATTACATCCTGATCAGGCATTTGATAAAATAAAATTACGAAACCGATCATCACGAGCCGACCCCGTTTGTGAACTGAAGGCTGTAGAAAAAGAAAAAGATGTGAGGAGCGACGAGTGCACGACAGCTCCGTGTAATACAGCTAAAAATCCCATTGCCCTCTATTTTCTAGAAAGCGATTTAAATAAATCATTTGACGGGAAGCCCTGTGTTGATAATGGTCAACCTCATACGCTTCACGCTCTCAGTTTAATATTATTAGCGAATGAAAACAATTTAACCAACATCAAATATAAAAAAGGGCTAGGGAGAATTAGATTCTTCTGAATGGAATTTTAATATTTCACTCGAATTTCAATTATTCTCGTTAATTATGACGTCAGATACAAATAGGCTTAGAATGCTGTTAATTAGCACGAAATTGATAAGTTTGAACCGCTATAACTTTCCCACTAATAGTTGGATTTTCATGGATTTCCTGACCTGGCATGTGTATGCACGAGGCTGTCCTCTATGTCGGTGCAAAATTTAGTAGACTTAGGATGAACTTAAGGGGAGTTTTTTAGTCTATTTCTAAAAGTTGATAATATACTATTAGTAAATTGATTGAGCAGATACCGGAATGGGACATCTCTCGAAGATTAGATTTCACATAAGTGTTTTACACAAAACCTTAAAAAGGGCTGCAGATAAATAGATTCTTTATAAATGTGACTTTAATATTCCACGCGAATGTCAATTATTCCGGGTAATTATGACGTCAGCATCTGATTTGCATGGCTTTGGAAACGGTAAATTCGCGCTAAACTGCTAAGTTTGAACTGCTATAACGTTGGCGTTAATTGCCTGATTTCCACGAAATTTAGGGCGTATATACGAAATATTGTCCCCTATGCTGGTACAAAGTTCGGAAGTCCTAGGATGAATTTAAGGGGGGTTTTTCAGTAAATTTCTAAAAAGTAGTAATATACTATTGGTAAGTTTATTTGAGCAGATATCGGAATGGGACATATTTTGAGGCCTAGATTTCATCTAGGCGCACCACCCTGATTTTTTTGGATTTGTAGGTTGGGTAGTTTCCGAAAATGAGTCCTGTCTCACTTCAAGTGCGTACATTTGGATTCCTTACTCACCCACTTTGCAATTTATGCCAAAACTAATGTCAGTTTCAGAAAGTACAAATCGAGACCTTTCATTTGATACCCTACGCAACTATATCCGGTGAAAAAATTTGTGCATCCCCCCTTTGCATGTATGGGGAGCCCCCTTTAAACTCCACCTAAATTTATGCCACTCGTTGTATGCGTGGGATTTCATAGTTCCCATCTGTCCACCGAATTTCGTTCGGACCGGTTTAGCCGTTTTGGAGTAAAATCCGTGTGACAGACAGACAGACAGCCTGTGCGGAGTTGCCAAATCTCCCATCAGGCGGTGGTGGATTACTTGGCCACCGTTGCATCAAATACTACAAGTAGCCTGGAGAAAGAGGCATTTAAAAGGAGTACATCACTCCCGAGAACGCCAGTTCAAAACCCAAGAAAAGATGGGCACAAACTGGTCAGTTATTAGCCCATAGCGGAGTAACTACACCTGGTTGAAACATGTCGCAGGACTTAGTGGTTGATCCATTTAAGAGAAGCTCGACGATAGTGCGATCTCTTCCGAAATCAACCTTGATGAAGGAAGGAAATCAGGGAAGCTCTCGGAAGGCTAATAAGTACGTAAGCGCCCAATGTGAAAACCAAGCAGAGGAGCTATGTCAGAGTCCGGAAGAATCATCGTTTGCTCTACTCGGAGGTAAAATAGTAGAGTTGTCTGAATTTATTAAGGACAAACACAACGTGCACCAGGCCATCAAAAACATGGTCCGTACCATTCGGGTACTATACAATGGTGCCAAGGAAGAAAAAAACGCCTCGAAGAAATCAAGCGTCACCCAGGCAACACAAGTGACACCCCCTCAAAATCCAAAAGGTGGTAAACTCGAAAAGAGGAGTAGAGAGTGCGCGAACGATTCTTTCGGTTCCTCATAGGACGCGAAAAGGCAAAAAGGCCTCTCACCGGCAAAAGAAACAAAGTTACCAACATCGTGGAAACTGCGGCGCCGGCTCCAATTGACCCAAGGGAGGCAAAGCTTTCAAAAGGGACCAAGGAAGCATGGACCAAGGTTGGCGGAAGGAGAAATACGACGCAGAAAGAAGATTACGGCCCCAATTAATCATCATCTCCAAAAAAGGGGATATGACTTACGCCGATATCCTTAGGAAGGTCAAATCCGATCCTGAGCTGATGGACCTTGGAGAAAACGTCAGCCGAATCAGACGCTCCCAGAAAGGAGACTTGATGTTGGAGCTGAAGAAGTCTCCGGGCAAAACGGTGGAAAATTTCCTCGGCAAGGTGGAGAAGTCCTTAGGAGAAGAAGCTCAAGTACGGGCCAGAAAGCAGGAGCTTGTCATAGAATGTAAGGACATTGACGAAATTACGACCAAGGAGGATATCCATGACGTCTTAGAAAAGCAGTTCGGACCACTTGGCTTGCAAGATTCCGCGATCAGGGGACTGAGGAAGGCATACGGAGGCACGCAAACGGCAATCATAAGCTTACCAACTGAAGCAGCGTTCAAACTGCTGGCGGCTGGGAAGTAAAAATAGGTTGAGTCGTTTGCCGACTCAGGGAGCAGGTATCCCTTAAGCGCTGTTTTAGATGCCTGGAATTCGGCCACATTGCGGCGAAATACACCGGTGACTGTGACAGGTCAAAACGTTGCAGAAAATGTGGAGGAGAAGGCCATATGTTCAGGGAATGCAAGGCTGAGCCTGAATGCATGCTCTACAAGGAAAAAAAGGGCGTCGACTGTCGGCACGTTGCAGGCAGCAGCAGATGCCCAGTGTTTAGGCGAGCCTTGAATGCAGTAAAAAAATGAGGTTGATACAAATCAACCTCAACCACTGCGAGGCAGCGCAAGACCTTCTCTCGCAGACCATCTATGAGAAGGGAATCGAAGCTGCCATAATCAGCGAGCCTTATCGCAACAATAAGAACGGTGCCTGGACTGCAGATGAAACTGGCAAGGCGGCAATATGGGCGTGTGGAAATCAGGCCATTCAAGAAGTGATGGAGTTTTCAGAAGTTGGATTCGTCAGGGCAAAAATAGCTGGTATCTATATATATATGATAGTTGCTATGCTCCACCAAGCGCGACGATAACAGAATTCGAAGGAATGCTAGGTATGCTAGTCTCGGATGCAAGAAGTCGAAACCTCAAGATCATAGCTGGTGATTTCAAGGCGTGGGCCGTTGATTGGGGCAGTCGCACTACGAACGCCAGGGGCCGTATCTTGCTCGAGGCTTTCGCGGAGCTAGATTTGGTGCTTGCCAACACGGGAAACGTTTCCACTTTTCGTGGGACAGGGTCGGGCTCAATAGTCGATCTGACATATGTGAGTACCACATTGGCGAGGAGAATGACATGGTTTGTCAGTGAGCATTATACTCACAGCGACCACCAGGCGATTTTCCTCCAGATCGAATATGGGCCATGCGTCGATGCGTGTTCCCGTGAGGCTGGAAACCGGGGTTGGTCCGTGAAAGGCCTTGAGGAGAATGCATTCATAGAGATGCTATTGGGAGGCCAAAGTCCCGGTGGTGCGGCTACGGAAAAGGTAGAGCAAATGATGGGACGCATAACAAGAGCATGCGACGCTGCTATGCCGAGGCGACGAGTTCTCGCAAAAAGGCGCTCAAACTATTGGTGGAATGAAGAGATCGCGGTGTTACGGAATGCATGTTTTCGTGCTAGAAGGATCTGCCAACGATCTAGAGCAAGACCAGACTTCGACGAGAAAAGGCTAGCATATGTGAACCTTCGAGGTAGGCTTAAGCAGGCTATATGGACCAGCAAGCGAGAATGCTTCAAGGAGCTTTGCACAGAGGCAGATCAAAGCCCCTGGGGAACAGCGTACAGGATAGTTATGAAGAAGATGAGAGGGCGAACACCACAATTGACCTGCCCGCATCTTTTGCTCGATATCGTGACGGCGCCCTTCCCCCCGGATAAAGAGGAGCGCAAACAACACAAGCGAGCACTCGACGTCTACACCATACCTGCGGTAACTGAGGAGGAACTTATGCAAATTTGCCGGAGAATTGGTGATAACAAAGCACCCGGTCTGGATGCTGTTCCCAATAGAGCCCTTAAACTCGTTGTTAAGACCAGACCCGACTGGTTTATCAGCGTGTTTGAAACATGCATGATAGAAGGATTTTTCCCCGACCGGTGGAAGACGCAAAAGCTAGTTTTGCTCCCGAAGCCGAATAAACACCCAGGACACCCATCATCATACCGACCGATTTGCCTTATCGACACGGCAGGAAAGATGCTCGAAAGGGTCATCTACAACAGACTGCTCCCTATCATCGAATACAAGGATGGACTATCGACGCCGTAGACGTTGTTTTGAAGCTGGCTCGAGACGCGATGTCGTCTAAAAAATGCTGTGCCGTAGTGACGTTGGACATAAAAAATGCGTTCAATTCCGCAAGCTGGGAGTGGATAAAAAGTTCACTGGCTAAAACGGGTGTCCCTAGTTACTTGGCTAACCTACTCAACAATTACCTTTCGGAGAGGACACTGTGGTACGACACGGATGAGGGATCCAAGCAGTACACCGTCACCGCAGGAGTACCACAGGGCTCAGTGTTGGGTCCTCTCCTGTGGAACGTCATGTACAATGGGGTCCTTGTCCTTCCCGTGCCAAAGGAGGTCACGATAATCGGTTTCGCAGATGATCTAGCTGTGGTTGTCGTCACGAAAGAACCTGAAGACGTTGAAATGTACGCTAACGAAACCATTAGCGCCATAAAAGCGTGGCTGGAGATGGTTCAGCTTGACCTTGCGGAACAAAAGACGGAGGCGGTCTTGATTACCAATCGTAGGAAGAGGAATACGATTAATATTCGCGTTGGTGGTCACGTCATCACTTCGAAGCCGGTTATCAAATACCTAGGGGTGAGGATTGACGCTAAAATCAATTTCAAGGGACATCTGGCCTATGCCTGTAAGAAAGCGGCAAATACCAGCGTATCATTAGCGCGGATGATGCCTAACATTGGAAGTCCAAGGTACAGTCGCAGATTACTTGTAGCCAGAGTGGTTCGCTCCATACTATTATACGCGGCACCAGTTTGGGAGGAAGCATTAGCGTGTGAGAGTAATCGTAGGAGAGTGAATACCGCTTAGTGGCGCTAAGGGTGTGCAGCGCCTTCAGAACAATATCAGGCGAGGCAGCGTGTGTTATTGCGGGAATGATCCCGATAGACATTCTGGCAAGTGAGACACGCTGCCTGTACGAGACAAGGAAAATGAATCCTCTTGAAAAGGATGCAGAATGCCGAAAGGCGGCAAGGCGAGAGTCGCTGGAGAAGTGGCAGAAACGGTGGGATGACTCGCAGGGGGGCCGCTGGACCCACACTTTGATTCCCCGTATTGAAGAGTGGATCCAGCGACGACACGGTGAGATTAACTACCATCTAACGCAATTCCTGTCAGGACATGGCGGTTACAGGAAGTACCTGCACCAATTCAGGCTGGATGATTCTCCCTTGTGTCCTGAATGTGGTTCCACACCTGAGGACCCGAAGCATGTTATGTTCCACTGTCCACGATTTCTCTCAGAAAGGAGGAGCCTGGAAGACTCCCTGAAAACCACTCTAAGCCCGCAGAACATCGTCGGGGAAATGTTGGAATCGGAGGGAAACTGGTGTGCGGTGAACACCGCCATCAAACGAATACAAGAGGAACTGGCAAGAGCGGAGCGCGCAAGGAAGACGCGAAGAACGGAAGGCGTGGTCGCGTAAAGCGCAGTCCACCCCGCGAAGTAATGCTTTGCGGCGGTCCCGCGGGGAAGGAAAAAGGAGAAAGTGGGGGTGGTTTTAGTGGGTGAGAATCCCACACGCTGCTGCAACCTGGCGCGGCAGTGTCTTTCTAAGATTTCCACCTCCATCCATTAAAAAAAAAAAAAGACAGACAGACAAACAGACAGACAGACATTGAATCGATTTTAATAAGGTTTTGTTTTACACAGAACCTTAAAAAGGGCTGGGGAGAATTAGATTCTTCTTGAATGGAATTTTAATATTTCACTCGAATTTCAATTATTCTCGTTAATTATGACGTCAGAATTTTATATGTATGGCTTAGAATGCTGTTAATTAGCACGAAATTGATAAGTTTGAACTGCTATAACTTTCCCACTAATAGTTGAATTTTCAGGAAACCTGGCATATGCATGCACGAGGCTGTCCTCTACGTCGGTGCAAAATTTAGTATGCTTAGGATGAACTTAAGGGGAGTTTTTTAGTCTATTTCTGAAAGTTGATAATATACTATTAGTAAATTTTTTGAGCAGATACCGGAATGGGACATCTCTCGAAGATTAGATTTCACACAAGTGTTTTACACAAAACCTTAAAAAGGGCTGCAGATAAATAGATTCTTCATAAATGTGACTTTAATATTCCACGCGAATGTCAATTATTCCGGGTAATTATGACGTCAGCATCTGGTTTGCATGGCTTTGGAAGCAGTAAACTCGCTCGAAATTGCTAAGTTTGAACTGCTATAACTTTGGCGTTAATCGCCTGATTTCCATGAAATTTAGCACGTATATACGAAGTATTGTCCCCTAATGCTGGAAGTCCTAGGATGAATTTAAGGGGGGTTTTTCAGTAAATTTCTAAAACGTAGTAATATACTAAAAAAAGTCAAGCGACGACGGCTTTACGGTTTCTTACCAGGGCAGAGGCAAATCGTCAGACGCTGCCTCACCTCTGCCCTGGGAGCAGCGTGACCGTAGCGGCTCGCAGATGTGAATGCTCCTTTATATAATTCGTAGAACACGACATGCCTACGAATTATATTGAGCGCAAATCCGCCTTATTGACCAGAGCTTGGCCAGAGCTGAAATATTCGTTTTGAGAATGAATCCTATTGGTAAGTTTATTTGAGCAGATATCGGAATGGGATATATTTTGAGGCCTAGATTTCATCTAGGCGCACCACCCTGATTTTTTTCGGATTTTTTGAATCCCCCCTTTGCATGTATGGGGGGCCTCCCTTTAAACTCCACCTAAATTTATGCCACTCGCTGTATGCGTGGGATTTCATAGTTCCCATCTGTGCACCAAATTTCGTTCGGATCGGTTTAGCCGTTTTGGAGAAAAATGTGTGTGACAGACAGACAGACAGACAGACAGACAGAGCGGAAATGTGAACAGAATCCGAAGAACTCAGAAAGGGGATCTCATGTTCGAGCTGAAAAGGTCCAGCGGTGGCAAAACTGATGACTTTCGAACTCAAGTGAAAAACTCACTTGGGGAGAATGCCGCAGTGCGTGCCCAAAAACATGAGATCTATATACAATGTAAGGATCTCGATGAAGTTACATCGAAAGGAGAAATTTGCACTGCTCTGAAGGAGCAATTCAAGTTGAAAGAACTTACAGAGGAGTCTGTTGTCGGTCTACGGAAAGCCTATGGTGGCACTCAAACGGCCACCATACGAGTGCCAGCGGAGGCAGCGCAGATGTTGTTAGTTGCCGGAAGGATTCGGATTGGATGGGTTGTCTGCTGTTTAAGGGAGCAAACTTCACTAAAGAGGTGCTTTAAATGCCTCATGTTTGGGCACTTCGCGAAGGCATGCACCAGCAGCATTGATCGCTCCGATCGATGCAGAAGGTGTGGGAAGAAAGGCCATATTGCCAGAGAGTGCGATAGGGACCCCAAATGCCTATTGTGCGAAGCAAAAGGGGGACAGGATAACCAGCATATTGCCGGAAGTGCCAAATGTCCGGAATTTAGGAAGGCGCTCACTGCAATGAGAAAATGAGGTTTATTCAAATAAACCTCAATCATTGCTGGGTCGCTCAGGATTTACTTGAGCAGACCACGTTCGAATCTAAGATGGAAGTTGCCATCGTAAGTGAACCGTATAGAAACCGTCACGGTGGCGTATGGGTCAAAGATTCGACTGGTGGAGCGGCGATATGGGCTTGTGGTCGACAGGCCATACAATGTACTGCCCCTGTCAGGCAGCCAGTGGCTTTATGTGGGCGAAAATAAGTGGTGTATATGTATACAGCTGCTACGTTCCGCCAAGTTTGACACTGCCTGAATTCGAGCAAATGCTTGATAATCTTGTTCTCGACGCAAGGGGACAAAGTCCAAAGGTGATTGCTGGTGATTTCAATGCTTGGGCCTTAGAGTGGGGTAGCAGAGAATCAAATGCTAAGGGGCGCAGTCTATTAGAGGCTTTTGCGCAGATGGACATGGTTTTGGCTAACGAAGGTGCTGTAAACACCTTTCAGAAAGGGGGGTCAGGCTCGGTTGTAGACCTGACCTTTATCAACCCTTCCCTGGCGCGTGGTATGTCCTGGTGCGTCAGTGAACGCTACACCCACAGCGATCACCAGGCAATCTTCTTTGAGACATGTGTCGAGCCACAGGGCAAAGAGCTATTATGCCGAAACCGAAAAAGGTTTCAGGCTGGTCTGCAAAATCTTTGGATGAGCAGACCTTCATACAGGTGTGGTTAGATCAACCTGATAAAGCAGGCACCTCTACGGAAAGAGCCGCCCATCTGGCTCAATACATCGCCAAAGCATGTGACGCGTCTATGCCTAGGAGGTGCGCATTCCCCAGAAGAAGACCAAACTACTGGTGGAACGATGAACTGGCCGGTCTTCGATCAGCCTGCCACTGAGCCAGAAGAGCGGCTCAGAGGGCGGTAGGTAGAGTCGATCATGGGCAGAAAGAGTGCGCCTATAAGGCAGCCCGCAAAACCCTCAAGCTCGCCATCCAGCGAAGCAAGGCGAAATGCTTTAAGGAGCTCTGCTCAGAAGCGGACATAAACCCGTGGGGGAGTGCTTATAGAATAGTGATGGGACGATTCAGAGGCCGCTCCTCTATGCAGATCACGCGTCCCACCATCTTGCTGAAAATCATCCAGGGGTTATTCCCCCAGCAAGAGGAGAGCACCGACATATTCAACCACCTCTGAATGTGACGGCAATTCCACCAGTCACCAGAGACGAACTGCTGGAGATCTGCGGCAGAATAGGAGACAATAAGGCGCCGGGCCTGGACGGAGTACCGAATAAGGCCCTTAAGCTTGCCGTGAAATCCAGGCCGGACATGTTCGCTGAGTTGTTCGAAGCGTGCATTTCCGAGGGAATATTTCCGGCTGGTTGGAAGCGACAGAAGTTGGTACTTCTGCCTAAGAACCATCGTCATACCGACCCATATGTCTTTTGGACACGGTGGGGAAAATGTTGGAGCGGGTAATCTATAATAGATTACTCGCGGTTGTTGAGAGCCCGGGCGGCCTTTCAGATCGGCAGTATGGGTTCCGAAAAGCCAGATCAACCATTGATGCCATCAAATTGGTTACTGGCTTGGCCGAAGATGCAATCCACAGAAAGGGTAGTACCAGCAAATATTGCGTGGTAGTAACCCTGGATGTGAAAAATGCATTCAATTCGGCCAATTGGAATCTAATACGCAAATGCCTAGCGATGGTTGGTATTCCCGCCTATCTCGCTGCTATCGTCGATAGTTACTTAACTGAAAGGAGGCTCTGGTATGACACTCATGACGGACCCCATGAGTATGTTGTTTCCGCGGGTGTCCCACAGGGCTCCGTATTAGGCCCACTACTGTGGAACATCATGTACAACGATGTACTTAATCTTCCCCTTCCGGAGGAAGCCACAGTGGTGGGTTACGCTGACGACATAGCACTGGTTGTTGTCGCAAAGCATCTTGAAGATGCTGAGTTATACTCAAGTGAGGCAATCAGTGCTGTCAAATGCTGGTTAGAGAGCTCTGGTTTGACGCTTGCGGAGGAAAAAACAGAAGCGGTCCTCATCACGAAGCGCCGGAAGAGAAATTACGCCTGTGTTAGAATCGGGAATCATATCATCACTTCCAAGCCGACCATCAAATACTTGGGGGTGGTAATAGACAGGAAGCTCAGCTACAAGCAACACTTACAGTATGTTTGTGATAAATCATCCACCACTAGTATGGCTCTGGCGAGGATGATGCCGAATGTTTGAGGGCCACAGCATACCTCTAGGTTGTTTATAGCCAGGGTGGTGACCTCAATCATGCTCTATGCGATCCCAGTTTGGAGCGAGGCATTGCGGATGTCAGTTAACATTAGCAAACTGAATGCAGTCTACAGGAGGACAGCTCTGAGGGTATGCTCTGCCTTCAGGAGTGTCTCAGATGATGACATCTTGGCAGATGAGATGCCGAATATATACCATGCGAAGCCAATCTCTCCCTTATCGCAGACGAAGAACGCTGAGAGGGAGAGATCCATAAACAGATGGCAAGAGCGGTGGGAACGCTCGGGAAAGGGTCGGTGGACTCACAGGCTCATTCCTGCCATCAAGGAGTGGTTGGAGAGACGACACGGTGAGATTAATTATAATCTCACCCAGTTTCTCACGGGACATGGAGGATATCTCCAATACCTTCACAGGTTTAAATTGGAGACCTCACTCGACTGTCCAAATTGTGATGGAGTCCCAGAGGACCCAGGGCATGTATTCTTCCACTGTCCGAGATTTGTGGAAGAAAGGAGGAATCTAGAGGAGACTCTAGGAGAGGTGCTGATACCAGAAAATCTGGTGCCGAAAATGCATTGGAATGAGAATTGGAATGCGGTCAACTCCATGGTCGCATCTATTCAAGATAAATTGCAAAAGGCAGAGGAAAGGAGAAAAACGCGGCCACGTGCGCCGCGTATAGAAGAAATGGGATTAAGCTAGAGTGAGCTGACTCCGGCCCGTGATGTAATATCTTATGGTGGTTCTGCGCGGCAGGGAGGGAGTCGGGGGTGGTTTTAGTGGGTAAAATTCCCACACGCTGGTGTGTCCAGACCAGTGTCTTTTGAAGATTTCCACCTCCTCAAAAAAAAAAAAAAATGTTATGTTCCACTGTCCACGATTTCTCTCAGAAAGGAGGAGTCTGGAAGACACCCTGAAAACCACTCTAAGCCCGCAGAACATCGTCGGGGAAATGTTGAAATCGGAGGGAAACTGGTGTGCGGTGAACACCGCCATCAAACGAATACAAGAGGAACTGGCAAGAGCGGAGCGCGCAAGGAAGACGCGAAGAACGGAAGGCGTGGTCGCGTAAAGCGCAGTCCACCCCGCGAAGTAATGCTTTGCGGCGGTCCCGCGGGGAAAGAAAAAGGAGAAAGTGGGGGTGGTTTTAGTGGGTGAGAATCCCACACGCTGCTGCAACCTGGCGCGGTAGTGTCTTTCTAAGATTTCCACCTCCATCCATAAGAAAAAGGGGAGCTTTTTAGTCTATTTCTGAAAGTTGATAATATACTATTAGTAAATTTTTTGAGCAGATACCGGAATGGGACATCTCTCGAAGATTAGATTTCACACAAGTGTTTTACACAAAACCTTAAAAAGGGCTGCAGATAAATAGATTCTTCATAAATGTGACTTTAATATTCCACGCGAATGTCAATTATTCCGGGTAATTATGACGTCAGCATCTGATTTGCATGGCTTTGGAGGCAGTAAACTCGCTCGAAATTGCTAAGTTTGAACTGCTATAACTTTGGCGTTAATTGCCTGATTTCCATGAAATCAGCACGTATATACGAAATATTATCCCCTATGCTGGTACAAAGTTCGGAAGTCCTAGGATGAATTTAAGGGGGGTTTTTCAGTAAATTTCTAAAAAGTAGTAATATACTATTGGTAAGTTTATTTGAGCAGATATGGGAATGGGACATATTTTGGGGCCTAGATTTCATCTAAGCGCACCACCCTGATTTTTTTGGATTTTTAGGTTGGGTAGTTTCCGAAAATGAGTCCTGTCTCACTTCAAGTGCGTACATTTGGACTCCTTACTCACCCACTTTGCAATTTATGCCAAAACTAATGTCAGTTTCAGAAAGTACAAATCGAGACCTTTCATTTGATACTCTACGCAACTATATCCGGTGAAAAAATTTTTTCTTTAAACTCCACCTAAATTTATGCCACTCGCTGTATGCGTGGGATTTCATAGTTCCCATCTGTCCACCAAATTTCGTTCGGATCGGTTTAGCCGTTTTGGAGAAAAATGCGTGTGACAGACAGACAGACAGACAGAGCGTTTTTATATTCTTCATGTAATTGCTCGTATCCAGATTGGCTTCTATTTCGCTGACTGCACCTTCTGGCCTTGAGGCAGGCCTTGCGGCATTCTCCGATTTCAGAATTCCACCAAAAGTTCTGAACTCGCTTCTGTGATACAACATACCTTGGCATGGATGCGTCACATGCTCGTCGCAACTTCTCGCCAATCTGCTGCAGAACCTCTCCGAAAATATCCTCGTCAAACCTATTAGCTGCCCTTTCAGTTCTCGTTTTCCATGTCTGACTTCAAAAATGATGGCCTGGTGGTCGCTATGTGTATATTCGCCACTGACATACCACTGCCGATCCTTAGCTAAAACATCGCTAACAAAAGTGACATCTATCACGGACCCCATTTCTCTCTTACGAAAAGTGTTCACGCATCCAGTGTTAGCCACTACAAGATTCAGACGAGAAAGAGCTTCGAGTAATATTCGTCCTCTTGTGTTCGTTTCTCGGCTGCCCCATTCGTCAGCCCATGCGCTGAAATCTCCAGCCACTGTCTTAGGACTATGGTTTTGTGCGTATGTTGCTAGCCTCTCCACCAAAGAATGGAACTCCTCCGTCGTAAGGCTTGGAGCCGCATAACAGCTGTAAATAGATATTCCGCCTATTTTTGCTCTAGTGAAGCCCTTCTCGAGGATCTTGGTGGTTCCTTCTATGGCCCGATTTCCGCATGTCCATATCGCTGCCTTTCCGCTCTTATCCGCGACCCATACTCCACTGTCTAGGTTTTTGTACTGCTCGCAGATAATAGCAACGTCGATTTTGTTTTCGAATATCGTCTGGGAGAGCAGGTCCTGAGCCGCTTGGCAATGATTCAGGTTTAGCTGTAGGAACCTCATGTGCGCATAGTGTTGATCGCCTTCCTATACACCGGACATGTGCTGCTGCCTGTGACATGGGCGCAGTCAATGTCGTTTATTTGCCTGCAGAACAGACAATTGGGTTTTTCTTCGCAGGCTTTTGCAATGTGACCTTTATTTCCGCATTTACGACACAGGTCGGACCTATCGTGAACGCTAGTACATTTCTTCGCCACGTGCCCAAATTCCAAACACCTAAAGCATCTTTTCAGAGTTATCTGCTCGCGTAGTCGGCAGATGACCCAGCCAATCCGAACTTTACTGGCTGTGATAGCCCTTTTGGCCGCTTCAAGTGTGTGCCGCCATATGCTTTCCTCAGCCGTAGAATATCTCGCTCCTGGACCGACTGTATTACTAACTGGGATCGTAGCGCTTGACAAATTTCTTCCTTCGTTGTGATCTCGTCCAAGTCTTTACACTCAATAACCACACGATTTTGACTGAGCTTCACTTCTGTTGCCTCACCCAGTGACGACTCGATTTTTTTCTGCAAGTCTTCTGACTTGTTTTCGCCTGGTTTGAATTCCAGCAATAGGTCGCCCTTCTGTGTTCGCCTTATGTGGTTCACATTTTCACCTAGCTCCATTAACGAGGTGTCTGTTTTGACCTTGCGCAGAATATCAGCGTACGTAAGCTCACTTGTTTTTGTTATTATTAGCGCATCGGGCCTGCTTCTCTTCTGCAGCTTTTTCTTCTTTTTCACCTTAGTCCAAGTGGAACCTTAATTGGAGTTACCGTCTTTTGCCGTAGGCTCTGGTAGTCTTTCGTGAATTTGCCGTGCACTTGGTCTTTAATCGCGTGATGGACATTATGTCGAGCGTTTACATACTCCATGAGGTTTTTTATCATTGTCCCTAGCTTAGTTATCGCCTCCCGCTCACTACTCGCATCCTTAATCGAGGCGCGTTGGCTGTCACGAACCCCTGGGGTAGCGCCTATAAAACCGTAATATCGAAAGTTAAAGGCAAACGTTTCCCACCGATCTCTTCCCCTACTCTGCTTGATGAAATAGTAACGGATCTTTTCCCACAGAATGTGAGTACCGCTGACCTTCCCACTGTCGAGATAGACACCGCCGAAGTTCCAATGGTAAGCGAAAAGGAGGTCTTCGAAGCTGCGGATAAAATTGTTGGAAACAAAGCACCTGGCTTGGATAGCATCCCCAATAAAGCTCTGAAGGCAGCAGTAAAAATAGCTCCAAATATGTTTGCCGAGGCGTTCACCACATGCCTTAAAGAAGGAGTATTTCCTACACAATGGAAGAAGCAGAAATTAATTCTAGTCCCCAAGCCAAACAAACCTTTGGGTCAAGCTTCGTCTTACAGGCCGATATGCCTTCTAAATAATACTGGCAAACTATTCGAACGAGTAATCTATAACAGATTAATTCGAATTGCCGAAAAGGATGGCGGTCTCTCCGAAAATCAGTTCGGTTTTCGAAAGGGGAGGTCTACAACGGATGCACTTGTCCTAGTAGCTAACACAGCTAAGACCGCACTCGACGAGGACAAATGTTGTGCAGTGATTACACTTGATGTGAAGAATGCCTTCAATTCCGCTAGATGGAGCAAGATACTTGAGTCCCTAATTAACTTGGGCGTGGCGAAGCACCTGGTGCGTATTGTTGCCGACTTCCTAATCGATAGGACTCTGTGCTGCGAATCAGATGAAGGAATGAAATCCTACCAAACGACATGCGGAGTTCCACAAGGGTCTGTCCTAGGGCCACTCTTGTGGATTATTATGTATAACGGGGTACTGACCCTAGACCTTCCTAATGGTGTGGCCTCCATTGGTTTCGCGGACGATCTTGGTGTGACGGTTGTTGCACGCCTTCTCGAGGAAGCCGAGCTCTATGCAAATGAAGCTGTCTATGAGATTAAATCCTGGTTGGAGGATGCTGGTCTACAGCTGGCAGAGCATAAGACGGAAGTAGTACTTATTACCAAGCGGAGAAAGTGCACTTCCGTGAAGATCAAAGTTGGAACGCAAACAATTTATTCCAAGCCTGCACTTAAGTACTTAGGCGTAATGATTGACCAGAGGTTGAATTTCAGATTGCATGTGGAGGGTGCAGCAACCAAGGCATATAACATCGGAGCGCTGGTTGCGAGAATGCTTCCAAATATAGGTGGCCCAAGGCCGAGCCATCGACTCCTCATTTCAAGGGTGGTCAGTTCGATCCTACTGTATGCAGCCCCAGTATGGGCAGATGCACTGGAAAATATAATAAATATGCGTGATAGCAGGAATGATCCCGACTGAGATTCTGGCGAAAGAAATACAACGACTTTACGATCGAACGTACCTCACCGGAGAATCTCCTGCCCGTCGGCGACAGTTCGCACGAGCTGAAACTATCGCGGAATGGCAAGAGAAGTGAGACGAGTCGGAAAAAGGCCGTTGGACTCACAAAATCATATGGGATATCCGGAAATGGATCGAGCGACCTCACGGCGAAGTAGGTTTCGACCTAACTCAATTCTTGAGCGGACACGGAGGCTATCGAGCACATCTGTATCGATTTGGGCGTGATGATTCGCCATATTGCTCACAGTGTGCAAACATTCCAGAGGACGCAGAACACGTCTTTTTTCACTGCCCCAGATTCAAAACCCAAAGGGCTACATTAGAAGCTACAACCGGGGAGCACTTTACACCCGAAAATATCATGGAGCTTATGGTGAAAGCCAAGGGGATATGGACCGAAGTTGAAAAAGTGATTACAGCCATCGCAAAGAAGCTTAGGCAGGAGGAAGTCATCCGAAAGAATGAACGCGAGAGGAACACGAATGTTGACATGAGCGCAGAATAAATTCTGATCCAGCCCCGCGACGTAATACCAAATGGGAGTCCCGCGGGGAGAGTGGAAGGAGAAGGAGGTGGTTTTAGTGGGTAAGAGTCCCACATAACCGTGTAGCAGGAGCCTGCGGTAGCTTTTGAAACTTTCCAGCTTCCATCGAAAAAAAAAAAAAAAAGACAGACAGACATTGAATCGATTTTAATAAGGTTTTGTTTTACACAAAACCTTAAAAAGGGCTAGGGAGAATTAGATTCTTCTTGAATGGAATTTTAATATTTCACTCGAATTTCAATTATTCTCGTTAATTATGACGTCAGAATCTTATTTGTATGGCTTAGAATGCTGTTAATTAGCACGAAATTGAACTGCTATAACTTTCCCACTAATAGTTGGATTTTCATGAAACCTGGCATGTGCATGCACGAGGCTGTCCTCTTTGTCGGTGCAACACTTAGGATGAACTTAAGGGGAGTTTTTTAGTCTATTTCTAAAAGTTGATAATATACTATTAGTAAATTTTTTGAGCAGATACCGGAATGGGACATCTCTCGAACCTTAAAAAGGGCTGCAGATAAATAGATTCTTCATAAATGTAACTTTAATATTCCACGCGAATGTCGATTATTCCGGGTAATTATGACGTCAGCATCTGATTTACATGGCTTTGGAAGCAGTAAACTCGCTCGAAATTGCTAAGTTTGAACTGCTATAACTTTGGCGTTAATCGCCTGATTTCCATGAAATTTATCACGTATATACGAAATATTATCCCCTATGCTGGTACAAAGTTCGGAAGTCCTAGGGTGAATTTAAAGGGGGTTTTTCAGTAAATTTCTAAAAAGTAGTAATATACTATTGGTAAGTTTATTTGAGCAGATATCGGAATGGGACATATTTTGGGGCCTAGATTTCATCTAGGCGCACCACGCTGATTTTTTTCGGATTTTTAGGTTGGGTAGTTTTCGAAAATGAGTCGTGTCTCACTTCAAGTGCGTACATTTTGACTCCTTACTCACCCACTTTGCAATTTATGCAAAAACTAATGTCAATTTCCGAAAGTACAAATCGAGACCTTTCATTTGATACCCTACACAACTATATCGTAAATTCGTTCTTCTTTGCTCGTGCAAACAGATTTTAGATAAACCAGCAAAGTTCCACCTTTACCAAGCATTCTTAATGTCTTCTACCTTATCTCCCTGTATGGTCCCGAGTGTCGGCCAACTATGCAGGACAAAGAACGGCGTCTTGCGGTAATGGAGACAAAGGTGTGGCATTGGACTAGTGGCGTAACAAGCTTTGATGACAATGAGAACATCCACAATCGATATTGGGTTGCACCGATCGTGGAAAAAATCCGAGAGATGGTATGCTCATGTAATTTGTGCTAAAGAGAATACTCTCCCCAAGGTTGATCTGAGAATCGAAGTCGATGCTAAGCAAAAAAACGGAGGCTTGATACGCTGAATGGTGCCGCAGTTATCAGCAATCAAAACCGCCGAGGGTGGCAATACGGGCGACATTGTGGTATATTTTGGGTTGGATGCGTTCGTCGATGCACCGATCACAAAAAACTCCAATTATGGAATGCTACTTCATCCAAGTTGCCCTGATACCTGAAGGAATTTCAGGACGCGGTTGAAAGCTGAAACCAGCCAGCTCAAGTCGATTAAATCTGTGGGCAGTACCTTGATGCGTTACAGGATTATTTTATTATTATTATTATCACTTCAACGCCATTGAGCAAGCAACTGCGGTATTCGAAACGGGTGCCCTTTTAAGGTTTGAATTTAAAAACAAGTCAGGAAACCGGAAACTGGACGCTTCAGGTATGAAAAGTTTTGTTTGTTTCTTATGTAACTAAGTAGATTTGAGTGCAGAACTATATCATTTGTACGCAGCCCGTCATGTATATGTATATTTATTGTGTCAAACTACTCACTTTCGTGTGATATTGATATTTGGTATTTTGACTTGCAGTAAATTTACACGCAAAGACAACTTTCAGCTACTGTAACTTTATTAGTAACAGTGCGATTTCGATTTAACTTGCAATGGCAAATTTCTGTAACAATGGGATAAACTTAAGGGGGGAGAGGTTCCAGTCACTTTCTCTAAAAACATAGTAATATACTATTACACTGTACAAAGGGAGCTTTATGAGATTTTCAGATTCTGCGGGTGGGTGGTTTCTGAGGAAGGCTCCATTAAAGAAATCATCAATTTCAACCGCGAGCACTCCTCGCCCTTCCAAAAGATGTCAAAACTAAGACTGGCCTCGATAAGTACTAATGGAGACCTTCCATTTGATACCCCACATGGCTATATTCAATGAAAACAAGTCGGCAAACCGGAAGCTTGTCGTTTCAGATATAAAAGGTTTAGTGTTTCCCTATGTGAGGAGCATAACGTAGTTCTCCATTGGCCGATAGCATTGACCCGAGATATTTAAATCGCTCAATTCTGGGCAGGTTACTGCCATTGCCAGAACTGGGCGATTTAAATATCTCGAGGGGTAGATTACTGCCATTGCCAGAGAACTCAGCGATTTATTTCAAGTCAATGCTATCAGCCAATGGAGAACTGCATAATGAAATTGCTCCACGTATTAACGCAACCTGGATGACGTGGCATTCCACAACTGGTGTTCTTCGTGACCGACGTATCAGCGCACGCCCCAAATCTAAAATTTACCGCAATGTCGTCTGTCAGTCGCTCTCTATAGTTCTGAGTGTTGGCCGACTATAAAAGACAATGAAGCGTGACACGTTTTGATCACGTTTGAAATGAGAATATCCGCGATCGATATGCGTTTGCACCGATCGTGGAAAAACTGCGACAGAGGCGTTTTCGATGGTGTGGTCACGTAATTCGCGCTAACGAGAATTCACTTACCAATATTGGTCTGAACATCGAAGTCAGTGGTAAGCAACCAAAAAGCCGGCCGAAACAACGGTGGCTGGATACGTTAGATGGGGATTTAAAGGCCTGGCGATTACATCCTTATCAGGCATTTGTTAAAATAAAATGTCGAAACCGATCACAACGAGCCGGCCCGGCTTGCGAACGAGGCAAAGGCTGAAGAAAAAGATGTGAGAGCAAAAACTCAATTGCCCTCTATTTTTTAGAATGCGATTTAAATAAATCATTTGATGGAGCGCAATGCTGACCACATTGCCTCCTACAGTGTACTGTAGTGTACCGTTATGGTCTTGAATGAAGTGCTCTAACACACTTCAAGGCCCTGATCCAATATGGATTGTTGCACCAACGATTATTATTATTTGAAGGAAAGCCCTGTATTGATAATAGTCAACCTCATACGCTTCGGGGGCTGCGGAGAGTGAGATTCTTCTTGAACGGAATTTTAATATTTCACTCGAATGCCAATTATTCTCGTTATTTTTTGGTAAATTTTGAAAAGTTAGTAATAAACTATTAGTAAGTTTATTTGAGCAGATATCGGAATGGGACATATTTTGAGGCCTAGATTTCATCTAGGCGCACCACCCTGATTTTGTTCGGATTTTTAGGTTGAGTAGTTTCCGAAAATGGGTCCTGTCTCACTTTAAGTGCATACATTTTGAGTCCTTACTCATGCACTTTGCAATTCACGCCAAAATTAATATCAGTTTCGGAAAGTACAAATTGAGACCTTTGATTTGATACCCTACACGACTATATCCGGTGAAAAAAATGTTTGAATTCCCCCCCCATTAAACTCCCCCTAAATTTATGCCACCCGTGGGATTTCAGAGTTCCCATCTGTCCACCAAATTTCGTTGGGATTAGTTTAGCCGTTTTGGAGAAAGTGCCTGAGACAGACAGACAAACATTGAATCGATTTTGTTTTACACAAAACCTTAAAAAATTGTATATTCCCTTTTGCACGCCTTCTTAAACGCAATGCAAAAATATGTAACTTACTGCATTTGTGGGTGTTCACACTTCCCACTTTCTCGACACGTGTCGTGTCAATCGGTATAGCCGGTTTTGAGAAAAATGCGTGTGACAGACAGCCATTCAACCGATTTTAATAAGGTTTTGTTTTACAAACAAATACTTCACGCAGTCATACGGTATTTCTTAACTGCGGTGACATCTTCTATTTCTTTAGCGTTTATCCTGTTCACGGCACGTCGTGACCGGTGGGGTCATTTTGTTTTATCAAAAGCATGCTCTGGTTGCAGTGGCGAGGCTTTCAAATCTCTATCAGTATCAAGCCACCGAAACAACGGTTTGATCGGTTACCATCGACTTCGATGTTCAGACCAGTCTTGGCGGGAAAATTCACTTTAGCGCGAATTACGCCATCCTGAGTGCCCAGTTTATCGTAAAGATCTTTGGAATGGTCCGTTCCAATGACAGCAATCGCTTACCTTGCTTCCCTGTTGACAATCTCGTAAATTTGCCGATAGGCCTGCGTTTTACTGTCCAGAAATTTCTGGTACAGGCGTTTCTTTTCATGAATCCTCATTTCAGCGCATTGGTCACTTTGTGGACCGTGTCTTCAACTTGGTTCCACGATTCTTCCATATTCGTAATGGTCGGTAATCACGTAAATGAGATCATTTTTTCGTTCTTCACATGCTGTTCCGTAGGTGGCGTGGTTGGCATGGCGGCAATCAACGGCGATGTGGAGGTGCGATGGTCGCACAGAGAACCGCTTTGCAGTCAATGACGGTGGTAAAATGTCGACGTCTTATGAGAATATAGTCGACTTGCGTTTTACTTTTTCCACTGTAAAATGTAGGAAAATGAGGCAATCGCTTGATGAACCATGTGTTCACAAGTAGAAGGTCATGGTTACCGGCAAAATCGACTATACGACCGCCACCTCCATTGTGTGCTCCAAACCTTTTGCTTCATGGCATCTACGGCAATCTGCTTTCTCACTCACATGACCATTAGGGTCGGCTGCAATGATGATATAGTCATTAGCAGGCACGTTACAGGTCTCTGTAGCAGAAAGTGGCCAGAATGCATGTTTCTCGGCATTAATTCGATCTGCCGGTGATACCTACGCGGTGCAGAAGTGAATAGTGCGATCAGCTGACATGATAGTGAGCTTCGTCAGTCGGTCATCGAATCGTTCGATTTCTTTAATTGCATCATAGAATTCCTCTGACATGGCACTGCCACGCCATACTGAATTCGTGGCCTATCAAAATAGAGAAGTTCATCGCCATTTTTGCTGCGTTCGTATTCAATGCCGCAGCTTTTGGCACTAAACCATCGTGTTTCTCGTAATACGCAATTATCAAGGCCCCTTCTCCGAAGGGCTCTTGCGACTTCATTGGTCTTTCCAGAGAGGTTGCCAATATTTAGCCTGCAGGTACGTATTTGAATTGCTCGAACTAATTTTCCTACGTCCTGTCGCCGTTCATACTTCAAGAACCCTTGGCCATTTTTCGACAGAATCGGGGCCCGTCCCGTCATGTCGACTTAGGTGAATGCCCTAGTATTTTCCCGTGGCTTATGACTCAACGGATCATTTTGCTTTTAACGCAACTCCAATTATACTTTATTTACCTCTTTCCCTGATCTCAGCGTTTTATTTTTGTTTTGCTGAGTATATAACAAAGTACGTTCGTTGCCTCAAACCCTCCTCCTTTACCTTGGCTTAGGACGAGCATGCTAGGTAAGTGATATGGCGAAATTTTAACTGCAGAGGCATATATGATAGATAGTATTTATATGGGAGATAGACAAGACCTCGGTAGGCCACACAGTTACCGGACAACACTCTTCGAGTTTTACAAAGATGACAGCTTTACGAATCCCCCCCGGCACAGTCCGGCCCTTAGATCGAGTGTCTTCCGCGCTTTATGTAAATTTTGCGAGACTAATCCCGCTGCTTAAATAACGATAATTTTCCAAGTTTTTCTGCGCAATATACTTTTAATACGGATTATACTTCAGCGCAAGGTTTCGATGCAGAGTATTAGAGACGGAGCTATGACAGCTAGTGCACTTCGCACCACGCAGCAGTCTGCATTGACTATTGACTTCGCTTCATTTCTAATTGGGGATTACACCGGATGTTACGGTTACCAGTCATTTCATACACAACAGGCGGAGCTTGATCGGAGATGATACGGTTCAGAAGGGTGGTCAAGTCAGCTGCCCATCACCATGAATGAAAAGCCGAATTTGAACGTCCCTCACAGGACAATCGAAAGACTTCCTGCCATCCACAAGTGCCTTCATGATGCGGTGACCTATATCCGAGGATTTCGAACGGTATCCGAGTACGAGCGAGTTACTCTCGCCATCACTCGCAATGATTAACAGAGCGGTCAGTCACTTGCGTTTTCCAATCCGTCTCCTCATTTCCGCTGTCAACACAGATACCTTTTAGAGACATAGTCGACCAACTGAGTAGCGCCCCAGAAAAAAAGCATTCTTAATGATCATCAATATTCGCAAGCGAGTTACACAGAACATATGCCGTCTGAACAGCAAAATAGCTCTCTCACTGTCGGACGATGGCTAGATTGTTTAACCGATTGTTGTTGAACTTGGGGGTCACAGCTCTTAAACCCTGTAAGACGCAGCACATTCAACGCGGAAGCAATGGCAAGCGATTATTAGATGATTATCACTTTCGATGTTAGCTCCTCTCTTATTTTGCATACCTGAAAGACATCTCCTAAATCTACTGTTGATTCCAAAGTGATCAATGTATAATCGTATGTTTTCGGTTAGTTGAAACCGGACTAGCTTTATGCTTGAATAATGTACCTACGGTTACGAGGCAGTGCTACTGCATGATCGCGAAGACCCTATTCCTCATCATATTTCCAAGCAAAAGTTTAGCCAGAGCCCACCTTGACATCCAGATCGGAATCTGGAAATCATTGTTTTGTCTAAAAGCGGTTTCCAAATAATGGGGACGCTTTTCAGTTACTATAAGCATAATCCGCTGCTCAGTTCAGATTGTCTCAGTTGCAACGCTGGAACTAGTAAGCGGATTGGGGAAAAGTAACCACCTTCCAGTTCTCAAGCGTACGGGTATTTCTTGATTTCCTAGGAAGAAAACATCGCTATCCACCGCAGCCATATGACATTTGGTGGTCATTTGATTTCAGCAGAAATGAATAAGTGTACGATGTTGCTAACTCTATGGGGAACATCTGAGAAGGTTTTGTGTGCGAAATCTATCCAAACAATATACAATATGAGTCAATTGAGGAGCTCAAAGCTATCACAGTGACAGCGAAGGTAAATTGTGACCAAAATTGGCTATCTGAAAAATGGTATTTTTGTATTAACTGGAGAGCATGAAATTCAAATCCACTATTATTGAAATATCCTTGTTATTTTCTTTCTGTTATTCTTAAAAACAAACGTACTTTTGTAGCACAGTATATAAAATACAATGAACGCTGGTCTGACGCGTTTCAATCACATCCGAAATGAGGATATCCGCGATCGATGTGGAGCTGCACCGATTGTGGAAAAACTACGAGAGAAATCTTCGATGTTATGGTCACGTAATTCATAATTGATAACGAGAATTCACTCGCCAAGATTGGTCTGAACATCGAAGTCGATGGTAAACTGCCAAATGGCAGACCAACACAATGCTCATGGGGATTTCAAAGCCTCACGATCACATCCAGATCAGGCATTTGGTAGAACCAATTGGTGAAACCGACCACAACGACGGTTTAAGCTCCTTCTCTCCATCGCAAATTGTGGGCAGTGAAACATCACATGCTCTGGATCCTCCGGTATGCCATCGCATCTGGGACAGTTCGGAGAATCATCCAATCCAAAGCGGTGTAGATACTGCCTGTAGCAACCACCGTGTCCCGTGAGGAACTGGGTAATGTGGTAGTTGGTCTCCCCATGTTTTCGCTAAAGCCACACCCTAATGTTGGGAATGAGCCTGTGCGTCCACGGACCTTTCGTAGACTCGTCCCATCTGCGTTGCCAGAGATCGACTCTGACCTTGCCGCATTTTTACGCTGTGCATGCCTCTCCATATGTCTTGCATTGTACAGGACACTCATTTCTTTGGCCAGAATGTCTACCGGGATCATGCCTGCCACCACCAATACTGTCTCATCTGATGTGGTTCTAAAAGCACTGCAAACCCTCAAACCCCCGGTAAACCGAGTTCAACTGCTTCCGTCTCTGAGAGTTTGCAAGTGCTTCTGCCCACACAGGCGACGAGTAGAGCAGGATAGAGCGCACCACTCCGGCTAGCACCAACCTCCGGCAATGTTTCGGTCCACCAATATTTGGCAACATTTTTGCAAGTGCGTTGTTGTAAGAGGCTGCCTTTTGGCATGCATACTCTAGGTGTTCCCTAAAACTCAATTTGGTGTAAATTATTACCCCCAGGTATTTGATACCCAGCTTTGATACGACCGTATGTCTACCGACCTCCACTTTCACTGCGGTTCGTTATTAAGAGCGCTTCCGTTTTTGCGTCCGCCAAGGTCAGCCCGGCCTTTTCTAGCCAGGACTTTACCGCTCTCACTGTTTCCGTTACGTAAACCTCCACATCTTCTGGGTGTTTTGCTGCAACAACCACAGCTAGATCATCAGCAAAGCCGACAATCGTAGTCCCCTCTGGGACGGGAAAAGCAAGCACCCCATTATACATGATATTTCACAACAGGGGACCAAGTACCGATCCCTGTGGTACCTCGGCCGTGACAATGTACTCTTTGGGGCCCTCATCCGTCCCGTACCAGAGAGTCCTCTCTGAGAGGTAGTTTTCCACCAAATTCGCTAAGTATCCGGGGACACCTATGTCAACCAACGCCCCTTTAATTCTATCCCAGTTGGCCGAGTTGAATGCGTTTTTGACATCCAACGCCCTCACGGCACAGCAGCCGCCAAAAATCAGTGCACCTTTTGCCAAGTTTACCACCATGGCAATTTCGTCTACCGTTGAGTGGACGCGTCGCAAACCAGGAGTCTGTTGTAGATGACTCTCTCCATCATCTTCCCCATTGTATCCAACAGGCAGATAGGACGATACGACGCTAGGTTTCCAGGTGGCTTGCCAGGCTTCGGAAGCAACACCAACTTTTGCGTTTTCCATTGGGCCGGGAATATTCCTTCTTTTAGGCACGCCTGGAAGGTGTTTGCGAAAAGGTCAGGCCAAGTCTTCACTGCCAGTTTGAAAGCTCAGTTGGGGATGCCATCCAAACCTGGGGCCTTGTTGTCACCGAACCTACCACATATTTCCCGCAGTTCCTCCACAGTTACGGGCGATATTATGCCGTCATTTAGCTGGACAAAAATTTGCCTTCTCCTATTTTCGTGGTGAGGGAACAGAGCGGTAATAAAATGTTTCGGGTCACCTGGGGTGATTTCCGCAGCCTTTTCATCACCACTCTGTAAGCCTCGCCCGAAGGGTTTATGTCGGCATGGTCGCACAGCTGTTTGAAGCAGTTCTTTTTGCTCCTCCGAATGGCTTCCTTTAGGCGGCCAAGCAATTGCTTGTGTGCCTCCTCTCGACCGTCGCCACCGGGTTTTCCCCTGAGCCTCTGGCAAAGCCTCCTTGCCCGAAAACATGCGGCTCTCATACTTGCGATTTCGTTGTTCCACCAGTAGTTGGGTTGCCCACTGGGGAACAATCGCCTTCTCGGCATAGTAGCACCGCATGCCTCCCTCACCCATCGGGTGATCTGGGTGGCTTTCTCTTCAGCCGTACCATTCAGGAATATGTCGGATTAGAGCACCGCGGAAAACGTGTCCCCCTCGAAAGCTTTCACTGTCCAGCCAAGCATACCACCCGGCATTCTGCGAAAATCCTTTTTCGAGCTCGATCCGCCCTTGATCTCTATGCAGATTGCCTGGTGGTCGCTGTGAGTATAGTCCTCACTGACATGCCGAGCGATTCTACTGGCTAAAGTGACACTCAAGTATGTCAGGTCCACTATAGACCCCAGGCCCCTTCCTCGGAAAGTGTACGAAGACCCAACATTCCCCAGTAACACATCCAGCTCCGCGAATGCTTCGAGGAGAACACGTCCCCTCACATTAGTCATCCGGCTGCCCCATTCAAGAGTCCACGCATTAAAATCGCCTCCTATTATGACCGGCCAACGTCCTCTTGCATCTAAAACAAGAGCGGCAAGCATCCGCTCATACTCGACGAGTGTAGCGCTGGGTGGAGCAATGCAGCTGTAGATGTGGATCCCCTTCACCTTCGCTCTGATGAAGCCCACCTCCGGGTGCTCCATTATTTCCTCGAAGGCTTGGTCTCGACAAGTCCACAGCGCTGCTTGGCCCATTTGGTCTTTGACCCAAACGCTACCACCGCGGTTTCGGTATGGTTCACTTAGTATGGCCACATCGATGTTTTTCTCGCGAATCTGTGATTTGTGCTAAGGGCTCTCCTGTATTCCGGGCACCTGCTGCTGCCTGCAATGTGCCGATGGTCCACACCTTCCTTTCCTTTGCACAATAGACAATTTGGGTCAGCCCCGCAGTCCTTGCTGATATGGCCTTCCACTCCGCATCTCCTGCGTTGCTTTGACCTGTCATTTGGGCTAGTGCATGCCTTCGCAATGTGACCAAAGCCAAGGCATCTATAGCACCGTTTTAACGCCACCTGTTCCCTAAGGCGACACATAACCCAGCCTATCCTAACTCTCCCTGCTGCTAACAGTTTGAGTGCGTTCTCCACTGGTAGGCTGATGATGGCGGTTTGTGTTCCCCCATAGGCTTTCCTTAGCGTTTTGACCATTGACTCTTGTAGTCTGGCAAGATCGAACTGTTTCTCCAAAGCTTCGAGAACCTCCTCCTTCGTCGTGATTTCATCTATATCTTTGCAGATTATAGTGATCTCCGGCCTGCTAGCTCTTATGTCGACTTCCTGCCCTAAAGTCTTCCCGATTTGGCTTAAGAATTTGTCCGCGGTTACATCCTTGGATTTCTTAAGTTCCAACATAAGATCACCCTTCTGGGACCGTCTAATGCGGCTGACGTTGTCTCCCAAATTGGTGAGTTCGGGGTCTGCCTTAACTTTCCTGGAAATTCGTTTGGAAATCAAAACCATCTCCGGTCTTATCTTCCTCCGATCATTTCTTTTCCGCGGTTCTACCTTCCTCCAAGCTTCCGCATCCGCTTTTGAAGGTTCGATCCCTTTTCTCGAGGTAGCCACTGCAATATTTTCACTGGCAGCTTCAGACGTACTTTTCATGAACTCCGCCTTTTTGGGAGTTGAGTCCTTTTTTCTTTTCGGGGTTTGCTGGCCTTTTGAGTCATTCAGGTTCTCGCGCAGCCTCTTCCCCGGTTTGTCCCCTTTTGTGTTTTGAACCGGCGTTACTTGAGTTGCCTGGTTCACTTTTCCAATCGGCGACTTCCCTACTCGTTCATCCTGAGCCTTGCCGTACGTCAAACGGATGCCTCTTATCATTGCCCTTATATTTTTATGAATGTTCCTGCGCTCCTTTATAAACTCACACCGCTACATGATCTTTTTACCGAGGGCAGTAAAGGCAGCTCCAGACTGATCATTGCCCAAAACATCGCGCGGGTGAATCGGCGTCGGTGATTCTTCCTCATCGAAGAATCCCGCTATACGCTTCCCACTGGGGGTAGCGATCGTGGGGGCTTGTGCCCGTGTGAGAGGGGATCTGCGAAAAATCGAGTTCCTTCTGAACGGATCCATCACTGGAGTCAGTTCAAGTTCCTCCCGTACGCTCGTAACATTAGATGCCACAGTAGCCAAGGTTCCCACTACTGAGGCACTGCGGTCGTTGGATATCGACGGCCGGGAGCCCGCTTGCTCACTCCCAAAAACCGCCGGTACTGGGTTTCCAAAGCCCTGCACCGTAACTTCATTCTTCTTCTGCTCCTCCATGTTTGGTTTTATTTCTGGGTATCCTTCCCACAGCCAATTTTATCCACGGGTGGGTGTTTACTTCCCACCTACCCGGCCTGCGCTTAAACATGCCCATACACGCACATCTCCGGATGCGTGCATGTGCATGCCCATGACACATTCGCCGAGCATTCCCTTATCCGCACGAAGGGACGCACCTGATGGGAGATTTGGCAACTCCACACAGGACATAACTCTAGAAAATACTCTAATGACCGGACTAGTCAGGTATTGTAGGGTGTCGGATGAGCACTCTATGTTTGATCACAGAATAATCAGATTCGACATTGAGAGTAACTCCGAAATATATTCTTTAAATAAAAAGAATAATAAGGAATCCCAGGAGAATGGATTGGAAATGGCCCACTTTCAAGGGGGTGGTGATATCAGGAGTGAACTGGGACTGGGAAAAGTGGTAGGAAGCCACAGTCATTATTGATGCATTTATCAGGCGACAACACTCTGCCTGACACCCCAAAAACGAATAAAAGGGGAAGAAAGGAGAACTGGAAACTAGCAAAAGAGATATGCTTTGAAGCTATGGTAAAGTTGGCAGTGGAAACTTTCAAACCACAGAAATCACCCTGAGTAGACCGAATTTACCCAGCACTAATCCAGAGCATAGGAAACATCTTAGAGTCTATTCTGAGAGTGGTAAGGGGGAGCATAGCCCTGGGATATATACTAAAGGCATGGAGATGGGCAAAAGTGGATCGTTTTCATCCTAAATCCTTCAGACCAACTTGCCTAATATCGTGCGTACTCAAAACGGTGGAGAAAATCATAGACAACTATATTTGAACTAACTTTCTAAAGCGTCAACACGCTTTCTAGGCAGGACGGTCCACTGAAACTGCTCTGTATTGGCTGAGAGATATACTACGGGATGCCATGAAAACAAAGGAAATAGGATTGTGTGCGCTTTTGGATACCGAAGGAGCATTCGACAATACATCACACACAGAGATAAAAGATGCCCTGAGTCGCAGCTAGATAGGCAAAATGGTGGAAAATAGGCTAATAGAAATACACGTACAAATTCTATTGTCATGAATGCTACTCAAGTTTGTCCAAAGGACGGGGTACTATCATCGCTTATATGGGATATGGTAGTGAACGAACTCCTGGAAGTGCTAACAAATACTGGAATACAGATCCAGGCTGATAGAATCCAAACTGGACAAGGGGTTTCTAGTGCCTGGTGCAGGAAGGTGGGACTGCAGATCAATCCAGCCAAAACTACTAGTACAGTACGGAATGCCCAGAGGGCTCTGATGGCTTGTAGGTCCATAGCAGAAAAAAAGGGGTTACAGCCCGAAGATACTACTTTGAGTATACACTGCAATAGTAAGGCGAATGATAAGCAATGGCGCGGTAACCTGGGCAGAAAGAACTGAACTCAGTACACAAGCCAGGGAGTTATACAAACCCCAAAGACTGGTTTGCGTGTATATCAGTGGGGCAATGAGGACATGAGGCACCCCTGGAGGTTCTTCTGGGATTATGTACTTGGAGCCAACGGGTAGGTACACTAGCATATTCCAGGTGGAAATATATGCCGTAGACAGATGTGCCTCCTTTGCTATTAACAGCCAAGCGGCGATGAAGGCACTTAGGTCAAACCAGGTGAACCCTAAACTAGTATAGGAACGCCTTGAAAGGCTAAATACGCTTGGCCCGTTCAAAAAGGTCTAGATATTCTGGGTTCCAGGCGATGTTGGGTTGGTAATGAGGCAGCAGACGAACTAGCCAAGAAGGGAGCAGGGATGCCTTTACACAGGCCAGAACCCTTCAGTGGAATCGGAAACGGGTTCACGCTATGACATTAAAAAATGAAGAGGAACGGTTGGGGGAACTATACTGGGCGGGCATACCAGGAATGAAGCAGTTCAGGGTACTTATTGGGGGATATGAGTTTAAGCACACAAAGCGTTGCCTAAACCTTGCCAATATCTAAGGACACTGCCTGGAAGTTCTGTGCGAAGTGTGATGAAACCTCTATACATGTTCTGGGACAGTGTCCGGCACTTGTGAAAAGTAGATCGATGGATGTCGGAGAATACTTAATACTAGATGCAACGTTGAAAAATCTGGAAGTAGGGAATATACTACAATTCCTTATGATTATAGACTTGCTTGGGATATTATGATTAATGGGTACACTATAAGCAAAAGGGGCACACTAGCTCTTTAAGGACAGGGTGCGATTTCTCCTTAGCAGAATGATAATCAGAGGAGTTATCGGGATCGTGTATACATCCTCTGGTCATCTAGCCGCATAACTTCAGGTGAATTTATCGGAAACGCACTATCAATGCCGTTCCTCCGGCACATTACCCATAATATTCCACATAGGGGTCCTAATATGAATCCTGGTAAAGTACAACCCCGCTTCCAAGCAGGGATACATATTTATATGTTTAGATAGATAGATTTTTGACTGGGAGTCGAATCCTAAGTCCGTCATCCAGTTGGGACCAGTTAACAAGCAACATACTTTCGGGGCCCACCATCGAGTTGATGGTGGACTAATACTCTCTCCGTTCCCAAATAAAAATATAGTTAAGCTTTGCCCGGCTTAGGCCTGAGTGCTCAGAAGCTGTAGCTTCTCCCCACCATACACACACGCCCGGCTTAGGCCTGAAATTTACCGGGCGGCTTTTGTGCTGATTATAACTTATACACATGTCGAATTTATATGCCGCCTTGTAGCCACTTTGGTAACGCTGCTCCCAGAGCAGGTGAGGCAGCGTCTGATGAGTTGCCTCTGCTTTGGACGAAACGCAAATCGCATAGTTTCACTCAATATCTACAAAGGAAACTTTTTCCCACCTTTATATTCAAAATTAACAGCTTCATTCTGAAAATATGACAATCTTGAAGGCGTTTCCAAAGAGTGATATTGTTAACTATATATTTTAGCTGGTACCTCTCTTCAATAGAAGCAATTTGCACAGCATATTTGAATATATGTGCAGTAAGTACGGAGTACGAGGTTAAAGTGATTACAATCCAATCGATTTTTTCAATTGACGTAACAATCCGGTTATTAGCGTAGGCTTGAGCAATGATTATCTCCTAAAGTGATGTAGAGGACATGTCGCAAAGGAACATGCAAATGTGTACATTTGATAAAAACGTGTTGCGTGCATATGTTTTTTTTAGCCTCAGCATTAGTCTTACATTTAACGAGAATGTTTCCCTTGAGAAGTGGATACAGAAAATTTACCACATGGTCTTCAGTTTTCCACGTTTACGACAAAATAATAGCATATTGTAGGGATGTAGGAGGAATATGTAGCATAGAAACATAAAATAAGGAAACCAGGAACTCCTTTTAACCTGTGCGTGACCTCAAGTTACCTGTATTGATGGCTTGCCACCTCATTAAACCCAAACCGCATGTGTACCTTGTTATGCTTGAAAGAATTTTTTATATGTATCATATAATGACCGTACCGTCTAAAGTATTAAGGGAAAAACAGGGAGCATGTTTAAAGGACAATGACCACATTTTTAGTGGTAAAATTGGATGGTTTGGATAACTGGCGTGGTATGTGGGTGGAACAAAATGCAATTATATTGAAAAAACACTGATTAGTAATCCAATGACTGTATTTTGAAACATCTATAGAGTAATGAATACATCAATTAATTTAATCAAAAAGGAAAGGTCAGAACTTGAGTTTCGCTTGAGAAATGTATGCATTGCAGGCGCAATGCGGAAAGTCGGGAGCTTTTTGGAAATCTGTTGCCAAGAGCAACTTTGAAGTCCATATTTCAATAGAAAATTCAATTTGAGGTTGCGAAAGATAATACTCTGAATACTATCCGTAATTCTCAAAGTAAATAAAGGAACAGTTAATTCCAAGCGGTTAGATAATTCCTTTTCCTTTGTTGCAAACATAAATTAAAATCATTTACTTTAAGGGGCCCTAGCAGATTTTAAAAGTCGTTTCTACTAAAAAGGTTGAACGTTAAGTTTTTTCGAAACTAGTGAACCGTTTCGCTTGAAATTTTAACTACATATTTTATTTATGTGTATTTATCGTCTACCCTAATAAAACTAAAATCCCCGCAATCAAATATGTAAACAAATAGCTGATTTTCTCTTCAATCGTCGACAACTTTTTTAGTGAAGAATTTGATTGCGGTAGGGACGATTACCACGTGTTTATCTTTTGAACCTTTTTTTTTCTTTTCACACCATCCGAACCGGAGATTTTTACAACGGAAGTTGATTATCTTACTTTAAAGCACTTTTTAGCGTTACTGTCTGTTTGTCTGTCTGGCGATCTGTCAAATGCATTTTTCTCGGAGACGGTTGTAGCGGTTGACACCAAATTTGGTGAAAGGGCGGAGTCTGCGAACAAGGTACATAGTTCTACGTGAGTTACATTGTTCTACGTCGAATTTAAGGGGGGTCCCCACACATGCAAAAGGAGGGTGTACATTTTTTTCCGCAAATATAGTTATGTGGGGTATCAAATGAATGGACTCGGTTAGTTCTTTCCGAAGCCAGTTTTAGTTTTGAGATTTCTTGGCACCAGCAATGCATTCTGTAACATACGGCATAATCCTAGCCAGTTTGGCAGAAATCGCACTCATTATTAATGCAGTTATAATAGATCAAAACTGTCGCTTCTGCGCAATTTCAAGACTTTGAATGTCAATATTACTTGAAAGTGGATATTTTCACATAACATATACATATATTACGTGCTGCGTACTAATGGGGCTAATGCACATTCAAATTTTTTTATAAATGAAATACACAAGTCCTTCATACTTGAAGCGTCCAGCTTCCGGTTTCCCGACTTGTTATATCATTATAATTAAGTATTTACAGTGTAAAATTACTAAATTACTAAATGATTAAATTACTAAACTAAAATTAAATCATTATTCTTGATAGTACCACTTTTTTCAAGAAAATTAGTGCATGGAATGTTATTCTTACTTTTACCGTTACAGAGTTGCATCATTTTCCGTAAATAGTGTCAAAAAGCTGGACCTTCCTAAAAAAATCACAATTTTTCACTCCCTTAATCATTTAATCCTAAATTTATTACCATTTTCAGAAACTACATAAAATTTTTTAAATTTCAAAAGCCATCATCCTTTCAAAGATATAACTGTTTATATAACTTTAAACTCGCAAAGTTGCCTGCCTTAATTTTGGAAAATATAGGTATATTACACTTTAAATGCACGAAAACGTGGTCTTGATATGGAGCAAATTCACTTAAATTTTATTTAATATTAATTGAAAAACTGGAAAAAAGGAAGAGGAAAGTTTGGTAGAAGAAAACTTCAGACAAAGAGGACTGCACCCTAAATTTCTCCTTCTCCTCATTTAATGGATTTGCATGGTATACCTAACTGCCTGGCGCGGTGATAGCTTCCTCAGTGAATACTTTGTAAGACTAAAAGGTTCCTACACTTTCCACTTTCCTACCCCCTAAGACACTGCGGTGGCCTAAAGCCATTGATGAATTCAGGCTAATTTTTTTTTTAAATTTGAGGACTTTACCTTCCCCTACTCTCTGTTCCCATAAAGTTGACTTTATTCAAAGACAACCGCCAAAAGGATGTCCTGGGGTTGCTAAGACCAAGTGGGAACTTCAAAAGCCCAGCTTCATCGCACATCTGAGCCAAGAGAAAGATCAACAGAGGATGCGATCCATCGTTCATTTTTCTTTTTGATCGCGACACTCGGTTCTGAATTTTTACGGCTCCCTGTGCGCAGTCGGTACCGCCGAACTACTGGTGAACTAGACATTTTTCTGTCAGTTGAAGCATTTACTTTAACTGTTTTGAATGTCTTTAAATATTAAGTCTTTACTGAAAGTGGAGTTTTCGTTCCGAATTTATCATCTTCGCAATTCAATTCTCATGCTCTGCGAGTGGGTGTGAGACGGTAAAACGCCGAAAACGGTCCCCAAGAGAGTTTGCTTTGGTGGGGCTGCTCATTCCGTTTTGATATCGTGAATGCCACTTACAAATGATTCGATTCTACATCGTTCGATATAAATTGCCGAGCAATCTGAATATGTAAAATGTGCCAGCCTTTCAACTTCTGCTCGAATGTCCTCTAGTATTGCACTATTTCTTTAATTCCATTTGGTAGATTTGCTTCCTATGCTCGTTTCCGTTGATTTGTGTGTCTAGAACTTCAAACTGCAACTCTTGCATTTAAGTGGGTCATCCCGTGTGAAGGCCGTTTTTTGGCGTTTCTTAGAAATGTTTTATGAAGAACTGGATAGAGATATAAATACGAATTTTTCACCATAGATTTACTAACATCTTGAGCGCGAATAGTAATTTTTCTAGCCCAATCACATAGTTCGTTATTGAAATACAGAGCAATTTATACAGCCATTTCCAAAAAAGGTGGTTTTCTGCTTTCTTGAATGAATAAAAAAAAAACTACCAAATTAATCGCAATTATCTTAGTTTGCGGATCGTAGAAATATGTTCTGAATAAGTGGTGAAACCGATTTTCAACATGCAGTTTCGAGAAAAACGCAGTTAAAAATATAATGCGATTTTTAGCCATAAAACCCTAGCTGACCATTAATCTGCTATACCTAATCCATAAACCTTAGGTTTCTTCAAGAAACACATGTACAGCCTTGGCACATCTCTTGTCCTTTTAGCTTGATTAGCGCGATCGACATAAATCTGGCATGTGACTTATCACGTGTTTAACACTATAATTTCCGAACGACTTTATATTCTACACTATATCTAGATACAATCGATGTAAAAAAAATCGATTCCGCGTATCCGACACATGGGATTACCCCCTTCCCCTTCTCTGCATATTCAACATGAAATGATAGCGGCATTTTATCCAGGTTGTCAGTAATTTCATATGAAGGAGGCAACTTCGATTTATCTTTTCTTTTTATTTATTACCAAAGTTATGGGTTAATAATAATAGGATTTCCACCAAACTTTCCAGTATGGTGCTTGATAATGAAATGTAACGGATTTAGGGCAAACAGATTTCAGATTTCTCCGTTGTGTAGTTCCTGAGAATAGGTCTCTGAAATAATTGACTTCTAGCCTCGCACCAGTCCTCTTCCGAACCAATGTCAAAACAAAGAGTAAAGTACTATTCAAGACCTTTCATTTGATGCCGAACATAGTTTTATTCGCTAATTTTTTTTTTTAATTTTACATACAGCCATTCCCCCTCCCTTAAGTTTAACATGGACCAGTGTAATTCAGTATATATGCATGTGGGTTAACAATTGTAACCTTTCCACCAAATCGTTGTGTTAATCAGTGTAACCGCATCTGAGGCAGACAGGCAGACAGTGAACGGATTTTCATAGGGTTTTGTTTTCCATTAAACCATAAAAACGGTATTATTTTATCATATGCGGGACCTTTGAAATTTACTGTGGTGTTGTCATTGGCTGCAAATACATGTCCACCTAGCTTGATTTCCAATACTTTGCACTCAATTTTCTCTATTCTTTGTAGTTAAAGTTTTCCAAGTATTTCAAAATATCAACTTCCATCTCTATGGACTTAATGTTCTGGTTTTCGACTTTCTGATAACCTTGTGGAATTTATCAGCAAGTCGTTCAGCGCACTGTCGGATTTTCTACCATCGTTTTTTCCACCTCCTCAATGCTAATTTTACCGTCTTTTCACATTATTGACGGTTTCCTTCATGCGCTTTAGTGCTTTGTTAAAAAGGAAACCCTAACCGATTCATTGCCTGTTTGCCTTTTTTGTTTCTGAAACTGAAAATCTTCAAATGCACTGGCATACCTATAGTGCAGCGTGTGGGATTTTACCAATTTATACTATTGCGATGTATTACGCCTCGGAAACGCAATAGCTCCTCCCTTCGCAACCATTTTGTCTTCACCTTCGTTGCCTGTTTCAACCTGCACTGAATCTCCTGATACGCAGGTATTTCGCCCATAAAACTTTCCCATGCTACTGTCTTTCCCAATATTTCATTTAGCCCCTTCCTTTCATTTTCAAATGAAGGGCAATCGAAGAAAAGAAACTCCGGATCCTCCGAGATACGTCGCAACTGGCTGTTCAGTTTAAACCTATACAGGTATTAACCATCCATTTTCTGTGTCCACATCTTGATGCTGAAAATCAATCGATGGTTCTAACGATTCTTTTTCACCCGTTCCTCACTAAATATCAATAGCCAACATCCTGACTACTGTATAGGTCCCTCCGCTAAAGCCACAGTACACTCTTAAGTCCATCTTCTTTAAAACCGCACTTTCCAGTGAGCATTGCATGCGGTGTCCAGTGCAGCTTCCCAAACCGGCCAGCGTAGAGCAGTAGCGATAAACAACCTGCGTGTATTCCTCGAGGTTTCAACATGTGACATCGTAATTGCACATGCTGACGTTGATCCTTTTAATTCGATTGTGTTGTGAATGCTCCTTGAAGTTCAGCCTCTCACCTCTCATTACTTATGTATTTGATTGGTGTTTTTAAAGTGTTCTCTACACCGCAAGGGCTAAACTTTCGTCTATCAGCCATTTTTTTGTAGCAGTAGTTACTCCGGATGAATGCTGCCCCACATTCTCGAGATGCTTTGGCACAGCAACCACCGCTTTGCACTTTCCTACTCTCTCGTTATTAATTTCCAATATACCAAGTTGACTTCATTTTGTTCATCAAGGTGCACAATTTATCAAGCGTAGGGGTTTCCATACCTCTGTAAGGATTCCATCCCAAGAATCCCTCACACAATTTCACAAATATGCACGGCCTTCATTTAATAGCCACCTTAAAGACTTTGCTTGAAGTACTAGCCCCAAGCTTTCGGCTTTATTATCCCGACGAGTACTTTTTACATGCGTACTACGAATATTGCACCTACGTCTAAATGTCCCTGGTGAATTCTCCCGTCTGAACTCGTAAGAAAACGGAAACCGAAACAATTTTTAGTAGAAGCAAAATTAAAATTTGCCGAGCTACCTGAACTTTGAAACTAGCTGTTACAATCCTGTTTGCGGTTTATGTTTGGTTTATATTCATCTCTCCACGAAGTTGCTTGAAGGACTCCCTTTTCGTTCGCGGCATAGCTATCCTGAGATTCCTTCGAGCTTACTTGTAAACATACTACTTCAGCGCTGGTTAATCCTTCCCACTGATTTTTGTTCCGCTGCCTTTGGCATGCCCCTCAAGTTTACAACCGAGCCGCACCTTCGTCCCCGATACTTGTTAACCTCGCCATGGCTAGCAAATAAGGTGTCTAACTGCGGAAAGTCCTCTAAAAGGCAATGCACAATTATATTTGTCAGTAAATTTCTCCGTTGTGTTCAAAACCAACCTATACGCCTTGATCACAACATGCCCAAAAAACACATGTCCTGAAAAGTGGGCTACTCATACATTATTGTTAGGGTTTTTTGGGGTTCGATTTGTATTAGTTTTGCGGAGCTAAGGAGGAGAAGAGAACAAAGGAGTCTTTAAATTAAAAAAACTCAGTTAAAATGCATGATCAGTTAAAATTCATGACACTGGCACATCGGTGAAGTGCGCGAATGTAATGGTCGTTAACGTCCTCTGCAAGACATCAGCATCCCCAGATTAAGCGTAGACTTCCTGCGTCACTATGGGCTGCTGGTTGGCTTTCAGAACAGAACATTAATATACCCCGCAGGAAAGATTTCTACCTGCCGAGATAACAATCTCTCGATAATTTTCAAGGTCTTTGGCGACCATCGCGCACTCCTCCGATGTGCCGCCAAAAAACAGGATATTCCAGTTCAAAAGTAACGAAAGAATGACAAGGGATAAATAATAATTTACCTAATATGAAATAAAATTAAAAAAAATTAAACATAATAACAATAACTCATGCGAGAAGAGAAAAATAATTCGCAAGGAAATAAATGAAAATAATGAGAAGAAAAAATAAAATAAAACAAAATAACATAACATAAATAATAAATTCGCCCTAAAAAGACTCAAAATCCCTCCCCCAGAGCTCTGTGATATTCGTTAAAGTCATCTTCTAAACCTACCTCACTTTTTATTTCGTTCTAACATTTCATTGAATATTAGCCCTATTAGTAAAAAATTGTAGGTCATTACATGCGAAGCTTGTATGCTATGCTAGATTGTATCAACTTTATAAAAACATTGCAGATAGATCAAACCCACACATGAACAGCATCTGCGCGTGGTGATAGAGTTCACAGCAGAGTGAGAATCAGAATCTTAGGAAAACGACAGTATTAAATTTTGATTTACTATTATAAATCAATCAATACGGAACGTAGCACATATTTACTGCCGGATGCATGTTCATCAGAACTTTTTTCTAATTTGTTTCTCAGTATTGACCGCTCACGGCTTTATTTTCAACAAAAATACAAGTTTTCAATTAGCGCACGCGCTTTTTCTTCGATGACCCACTGCACTGTCCGTGATTTGCCTACAGAATTAAGCTCATCTGCTGTATATCCATGAGCCGGTCTCCGGTTCCGCTAGTCTCTGCAACAAGAAAACATCCTCACTCCCTTCAACCAGATCAACCGTTAGGTCCGCATTCTAAAATATATGAACCGGTCAATTTTAAATACAAGGTTGATGTTTCCTTTTAAGCGGTCATGCATTATTCGACAATGTTATATACAAATTGACATTTTGTATATAAATGAGTTTAAGAAATTTTAAGCAAAGGTAAAGGATGAAATGTTAAAAGTGGAAGAAAAAGGGAGAATATTGTATATTAGCGGATGCGCTCCATTTCTGCTTCTCTGAAAAAATACCAAGGAAGGACTACACCTGTCGCACAGAGGCGAACTCTTTTGCTGTCCAGGTCCTCCACTTCATCATACAACATACAACTAGGATTTTTGCCACATTCCCGGGAAATGTGGCCACACCGTCTGCATCGGTTAGATCGATCAACCGCACTTGAGCTTACCCCTGCTAGATGACCATACTAGAAGCATTTGATGCAGTTTCTTAAAAGAAAACCGCTCTCCAAGTCGACAGAGTAGGCACCCAGTATGTTTCTTTCCGACGTCCAGCAGCTTGTGCGCTTCTTCTCCTCGCAGATGGATGGTCGACGCCTCTGTACCTCCACATGCCTTTCTGAAGCTTACAATGAACGATTCCTCTAAGTCGTACAGCTTAAACTGGTCTAGTAACATTGCATTGCTAAAGGAGGGTATGGAGCATTTAAAGCGACCTCTAAAAAATATTTTTCGAGGATGTCTTGCTCTGGGCTACGTGCCTTCTTCTTGGCAACAGGTTAAGGTAGTTTTCATACCGAAACCTGGGAAAGATGACTATTCTAATCGAAAGAAGTTCAGACAGATCAGCTTGACTTCATTCTTGCTGAAAGGTTTGGAGAGACTGGTGGAGCGTCACATTCGTGGAAACGCACTTAGGTCACACCCACTTAGTAAAAACCAACATGTTTACCAACGTGGAAAGTCCTGTGAGTCTGCTCTTCATTCTTTGGTCACAAAGATAGAGGATGCAACTTTGAATGGTGAGTACGCGATGGGGGTGTTCGTGGACATTGAAGGGGCTTTTGACTGTGCGCCTTTTCAAAAACTTTGTGATGCCGCCAGAGCGCATGGTGTTGATGATGCTTTAATTAAGTGGATCCATGCTATGCTAACGCAAAGATTGTTGTGCGCTGAGGTAGGGGTCAATCGCTACCTGACTACAGAAGCGACGAAGGGCTGCCCCAAAGAGGTGTGCTTTCGCCGCTTCTGTGGAGTATGCTGATCGACTCACTGCTTTGCGAACTGCAAAATTTGCCAATACACGCTCAAGCTTATGCTGATGACGTGGCAGTACTTCCTGTTGATCGGGATCTTGGAACGGTGTGTAGGAACACACAGCGTGTCGTTGATTTGATAGACAGTTGGTGCCTTAGACATAGTTTGTCGGTTAATCCAAATAAAACCACACAAAAAGGAGAAAACTGGATGGACTTTGTCTCCCTGAGATGAGGGGTACTACCTTTCAACTCTCTGAAGAAGTGAAATATCTGGGGGTCACTCTAGATAAAAAACTTCTGTGGAACAAACATGTAGAGGTAAAGATGAAACGAGCTCTCACAGCTTATGGGCTGTGCAGACGGACCTTTGCCTCGACATGGCGACTCAGGCTTCATGTTGCCATCATTAGGCCGATGTTCGTATATGCATCCGTAGTGTGGTGGGTTAAGGTGAGACAAAAAGGTTTTCACCGTAAACTAGACGCACTGCAAAGAACTGTTTGTTTGGGTATCACTGGTGCCATGAGCACGACATCCGGCGCAGCTCTGAATGCACTACTCAATTTGCAGCCCCTGGATATATTCATTCAAAGCACTGCAATGAGAGCAGCTCATAGGCTAATTCGATTAGATCTATGGGAAAACAACGGATGTGGGGGGTACAGAGCATTGGAAGAGTTACTGGGAGGACTAAACCCAATTCTTACAATGCCTTCCGATTCTCGTGTCCCCATACATCTGTTTGGTAGAAGATATGTAGTTACCCTGAAGCGTAGAGAGGACTGGGAAGACCCAGAGGAATGCTTGGCGGGATATACGGAAGTCTTCTACAGCGATGGCTCAAAAACAGAAGAGGGTTCTGGAGCCGGAGTCTACCTCTCGAATAAAAACGAGAAGTGGGCTTTTCCTTTGGGACAATATGCAACGGTTTTTCAAGCCGAAGTTTATGCGATCCTAAGGGTGTCAAACTGGGTGATTGACGAGCGGTTGAAGAGCAGGCGCATCGCAATCTGCAGTGACAGTCGAGCTGCACTGAGGGCATTGAGCAGTCGTTTGATCACCTCGAAAATCGTTCAGGAATGCAGAAACCGTTTGAACTCTATGTCTAGATTCAATACGGTGGAACTATTCTGGGTACCTGATCACTGTGGCATAGAGGGAAATGAAATCTCGGACGCTTTAGCGAAAGAGGGGTCAATCTCCCCTATGCCAGGACCGGAGCCAGCAATTGGGGTATCAGTAGCATTGGCTAAATCTGTTTTCGAAAACTGGGAACAAGTTTCCCATAACGACAGGTGGCAGAGCCTAAATGCTGCTCGACACAGCAAACTTTTCCTGCCAGAACCCAATATACGTACCGCAAAGTTTATCCTGTCGAAAAGCAGGTGTATTGTGGGCATTCTGACAGGCCATAATTCACTAGCTGGGCATATGTTCAGAATAGGAATTACCGAAGATGATACGTGTCCTTCCTGTAATGAGGAAGCGGAATCCACGGAGCATTTCCTATGCGAATGCCCCGCCTATGGACGCATCAGGCATCAGATTTTTGGTGCCGATGTCCTCCAATTGCGACGGGTAGCATCACATCCACTAACGGAAATCCTGCGGTACGTTAACGAATCCGTAATACTCCGTTAGACGGGGGAGGTGAGTACAATGGGCCAACACGGCCTGAGTGCTCAGAAGCTGTAGCTTCTCCCCCACCATACACACACACACACACACCACATTGTAGGTTTCTGCCTTAGAACATTTCGTAGTACTTTAGCCCAAAGGTCTTACCGCCATAGATATTTGAGGAGATCTTCTTATGATTGAACTTCCCCTGAACGCCATTGTTGCTGAAGATCCTCCAATTATCCTTCCGCTTGGATGTGGTTAATTTCGTTGCGGCTAGTGCCAGCCTTTCTCTACCTCCTTCTGCACTATTATTATGGGTATTCTAGGGAGTGATATATTGAGTTTGGATACCTGTTTTAATGCTGTTTGTAGGATTAGATACCACGGTTTCAAAGCTGCCCAGCACAGAAGCACTGCAGTGGAGGGATAACGACGACCGCAACTCTGCTTGCCCACTTCCGAAAACTGTCAGTGCTGGAATTCCGAGCCATTTTACTGTAAATTTGCACCTTCTTTCATCATCCTTATTGGTTTATTGCTCAGGTCGTGAAAGTTGGTTGAAATAATAAATTTTTAGACAGGAGATCATGGCATTTTTTTTATTATTAGTTTATAACCCTTTTTAGTTAATTGTCAAATGAATTTAATCATTCAAGATAGATAAAGCTTCTTAACTGGCATTCTCATTTCTGGCAAACAACTTGAGTATATGAGATGAACACACAACTGAAGATAAAAAACGAAAAGCACATATGAAACGTTATGTGTAGAGTGTGGAAATTAATGAAAAAATTAAATTACCCACAATTGTCCCAATTCTGCACAATTAAAAATAATTTTTGCTATTTTCCAGATTTTTTCATGAAAATTTGCACAGCCCAGCATCTAGATACCCAAATCTTTGCACATATCTCCCTTTACTTAAAATGTTGCCAGCCAACGTACTGTTGCCAGCCAACGTACTGTTGCGTACTCCCCCTCCACCAAAGTATCAAGTTACGATTCAAATATGATGAATCACCACATATTTCTGTTTTATTTTCCATTATTTAACTCCTCTTCGCAAAGTCACTCCTTCAGTCTGGTGATATCCGCAGCCGAAAGTCGGTTCATTCCGGGCGACTAAGCAGCTTGCTCCCATCAATATTCAAGGCAATGATGCTTACATATCGCCTATCCTTAATTTCAGCCAACTTCGGTCTTAATTTTCCCAAAATTTATCTGCAACTTGTTGAGCCGAACAATAACGATAACATGCCTTCGCATGACTCAATCTCACCCTGGATGGGCGTTTCCCATAGGGCCAATGTTTATGTCATGTATGGCGGTTGTGACTACGGTCATTAATAAATCCCGCTTATCATGACAGTCCGCCAAGTCATCCCGGAACAGGGGTTTCAGCATGTGTTGCGAATTTAAGTGGCAAAGTTGCTTCGCTTTTCTCCGCCCGACGGATTGGATGTAAATTCCCTTCATCAATCTTAAATGATATCGAAATTAAGGGGTCTATTAGAAAGGAAGGTCGACTGATGATAGCGACGCTTGCAAATCAATTTTTTCCTTTTCTGTGAGTGTTTGCCGAGTTTCTAGTATGCCCAATCAGCGGTTTCCGCTGGATGTTTTCGATTAATAAAAAAGTTCCATAATTGATAACGTTATCGGGAACTTCCTACGGGCTGGTCCCTTATTTTTTGTTCGAGCAAGTCAACCATTACAATATAGATATTTGTAATTTAGAGTGTCTGGTATTCTTGAGATACGAGTTAGTTTTGTGTATTGAATTGCCACCCAAAAGTCACTCATGCATAATTTTGCGGAAAACACTAATTAAATTTTTTATTGCGATTTGGAAAAGGGAGGAACGGGTAACTTCAGTTTGAATGGCTAACGCACACCCATTAAATGAAAAGAAGCAAAAACTTCTGCTTTTCGCAGTTTACCTTGGATCGTTGCAGTCGTGGAGTTGATTGCATCCCAATCCCACTGGTATCGTACTGTTCTCCGGGGGAAGTTTTCTAGTAATAGCATTTCACTAACAATTCTCTCCAGGTTCCCCCTTCCATGTGCATCGCACATTGAAATTGGCCCCTTATGGGAGTTTCATAGCGATTCATACCAAATTTGATGGAAAGGTGGGAACTGTGAACGCTCACGCATACAGTGAGTTACATAATTCTACATTGCCTTTAAGGGGGGTCCCCATACATACAAAAGGGGGGTGTAATTTTTTTTTTTCATCAAATATAGTCATGTCGAGTATCAAATGGAAGGTTAGTACTTTCCTAAGCTGGTATAAGTTTTGATATTTGTTGGAAAGGTGGTGAGTGCGGGGGGTTGAAACTAGTCATTTCTTTAACGGACCCATTCTCAGAAACTACCCAACCGAAAAATTTTAACAAAAAATCAAGAGGTTGCCACTATATAGTGCCTAGGCTCCGAAATACCCTCCATACCGATATATGTTCAAATAAAGTTAATAATAGTATATTACTATAATTTTTAGTAATTGATTGCAAAGCCGCCCCCCCCCCCCCCCCCTCTTTTAAGTTCAACCTAGCACCATGATTTTGTAGCAATATGTAGCATCCAGCTTCCGGTTTCCCGACTTGTTTTCACAGAATATGATCATATGGGCTATCAAATTAAAGGTTCGATTTGTACTTCCCGAAACTGATCTTATTTCTGATATTTGGTGATTGGAGAATTGGGCTCAAAATGCGTGCCCCCAAAAGTGAAACAAACCTCATTTCCACCGGTACCATAACAGTACAACCAGAAATGAGATGGTCCAACGTCTCTAACGCTGTACCACACATTCTGCACTGGTCGTTCTCTACCCGTTCTTTGATGATGAACAAAAAGTTCATAAGCTTGGGTGGCGACCACGCCATTCTGAATGGCACAAGCGAACCCCTCCGTGTCAGCAAAGAGCTCCTCAGCACCCAATCATCTGTTCGACAAATGCAAATCGACAGATGGCTGCCAAAGACAATTCACGTGTTTAATGTGCATTGCCTTCGACTTCCATTCATCGATCCGCTCTTGGTCCGACTGCACCCCACTCAGAGGATTGAAAGATCGATCCTTCAAGTTAAGTGGCGTCAGCCCACAATCTCGGTTACAGACAGCCGCATGCAAGGGACTCGCCTGCTCTTTGCTGTAAAAATAAGTGCGCAGCCAGTCAACTTGGCGGTGATGTTGTGCCGCCACCCCAACCACGCCCCTACTCCGATGTCACGAGACAGGTTCATCCACTCCACGGCAGACTTTGGATGATGCATTCGGAATTTGGACATGGTTGTCCGTATCCGCCGCTGGACGTTTTCCAGATCGGTCTTCGTCCACGGCAATATTCCGAATGCATAAGCCAGTGACGGGATAGCGAACACATTCAACAGGTTTATTTTATTCTTCCCCGAGAGATGCGCTTCTAGTGCCAGCTTTACACGTCGCAGGAATTCGGACAGCAGAGCATCCTTCAGATCATCAACTGGAGCATGGGTTCTCTGCAGAATTCCTAGGTACTCATAGAAGTCTCGGTCATAGCTTCGATGTGGAGGTCACCAATGCTATGCCCGGCATGCGGATTGTGATAACCTTTGCGAATGGCTTGGATTTGACACTTGCATAATTCAAACTCCATCCAAATATCACGGCTGAACATGTCTACTATTTGCAACATACTTCCAAGATGGTCATCAGTAACAGCATATAGCTTGATGTCATCTAAGTACAACAAATGTGTCAGTTTGCACCTAGAACATCGGCCATACTTTATTGCGAAACCATGTCCTCTAGCATCCTTCAGTAGCCATGAAAGGAGGTTCAGTGCGATTCAAAACTAAAGGGGACTCAATGATTCCCCCTGGAAGATGCCCCTCCGTATACGGACGGGCTCTGAGATATTGGCAGCTTCAGATGTACGCACTGATAAAGTGCTATGGCACCCTTCCATGACTGTCGTCAAAAACTTTATCAGTTTCGGATTAATGCGATGCAGATGTAGGACATTGATTAGCCAGGTATGCGGGACGCTATCGAAAGCCTTGGCATAATCGATATAGCAACTAAAAAGGTTTCCTTGGCATCTAGTTGCTTGTCCTATAACTACCGAGTCGATAATTAGTTGCCATTTGCAACCTCTTCGCCCAACTCTGCAGTTTTTCTGCTCCTCGGACAGAGTTTTGTTGGTTCCACTAATAATGGACGTTATGAATTTATAGAGGGTTGGTAACCGGTCTTGTGTCTGCGGGGTCCGGCATTGTGTTCTTCTTAAGGAAAAGTAGGTAATCCACGCAATGAGGAAGGGTGGAAATTCCTCCGGTCGGCTCATGACCTGATTTGTACTGTATACCAACCGACTGTGTACGCTGGTAAATTTCTTATACCCGAAATTCTGCGCCCGATCCGGACCTGCGCCCCTGCAGTTCTTCGAGCTGCTTATGACTCGTGGAACTTCCTCTTCGGTAACATCCGCAAAATTCATGCCAGCCGTATAGGCATGGTGGCTGCATTTGACGGTGATTCACTCAGCATGCTCAGCCGGTAACCCCCAAAGTCCACCCCAATACTCTTTCGCTTCCGTGACCGACTACATATGAGAGGAAGTTTCTGTTTTATTGTGTCCAGAATTCCAACTACGAGCGTCTCACTAGGGGTGGCATAGTTCCAGTAAATCCTCTGCATTTCTCACCCGTCTGCTGTCATTGCCAGTCCTTATCTGAATCAGTCTAGCAATATCCAGCTTTATTCAGTCCCGCCGACGTTCCAGACGAATTTTCCATGGTGGATTTCTTTGGACACTCAAACCAATAACACGAATGTGAATTTTCTGACCGTGCAATCTGATAGTTGTAACTGCACCACAATACACAAGTGATTGTAGTTGCAGCGGTGACATACCAGCACACAGCCGAGATGCTGGAGATGCATAGAGCCTGGGAATACCTGGTCTATGCAAAGGATCCATATCCGAGTATTCTATACACGGCCTTCGGAATTCGCCCCGGACCTCAGCGGAAACCTCAGCTGAACGGTGGAGAATATTGAAACTGTTGCCTGTAATGCAACTCTGACTGTACAAGCCTATGATCTTTCGAGTCCTTATGTATTCCTGGAAAACTTAAGTTCTTAGCAAAAAAACTGCGACCCATTGACCAAGTTCGAGAGAGGAATCCTCCGAAGAGTTTTTGGCCCCCTACATGAGGACGAATGATTCCGTAGCCAACATAATGACGAAATCAATGAACGATACCATGACCGGTAGGTTGTGGATAAAATCCGGCTCAATAGCTTACGGTGGATGGGACACTTAATATGTATGGATGAGGAAGATCCAGCTCGAAAAGTCTGTAAGGGCAATATCTATGGTAGAAAAAGGAAACGAGGCGGACCCTGCCTGAGATGAAGCGATGGCGTAGGCTAGGACACCAGACAACTTTAGGGTGGACGTCGGCGCGAAACTGAGATGTCTGGAGTTTCTTATAAAGGCAGGCCTAGACCGGATACCGGTTGTTCCGCCGTTCATGAAGATGAATTTCATGAGAAAAAGGAAGCAAGGATCTCACTTACGCGATTACCGACCATTACGGATGTGGAAGAATCGTGCAGCCAAATTAAACTCGTTTTACAAAGTAACATAAGCCTTGTTATCATCAAGCCAGGAAAGAGGTTCATCAACGAAGATACTTGGCTTTACAATGTGAAAATGAAGGCGCGTGAAAAGCAGCACCCTTACTACAAGTTTATTCTCGATGAAATCCTGGTCAATTATTAGATTTTCAAGAATGCGAGAATGGTACCGTTTCCCGCCCGACGAATCGCGACGGATGGATGGTGACAGTATTTTGAGTAAATTTCAACGAAAGGATTTGTTCGTCCTCTGCTTTCAGAAGCGCTGCCGACATATGCGCGCAGTCGGTGCACCTGTCGGCGCGACTAAAGTCGAGGAAGCAAGAAAAAGAAAGAAGTCGGGGAAAACAACAGGACCTGATGCAGCATTGTAGCGCAATCAATTCTTCAATCGGGTTTCTAAATATGGTAGGACACCATCTGAGTGGAAAGAAAGCAACATAATTTCAATATCGAAAAAGAAAGGAAGTCCAATGCTATCATCCAATGGAGGACTGCGTTATGTGATTTCTTCACGTATTAGCGCAAGCTGTATGAAGTGCCGTTCCACAACTGAGAGAGAAGTTGTTACGTTAGACTAGTTGTCTAACAAGCCTTGATCACATCGGAAATCAGAATATCCCTGATGTCCCAACCTAAAGCTTTTATACGCTCTGCGTTAGCTTGGAAGCCACCTGCTTCAAACTGAACGCTTTAAATATTTCAGATGGGTGCACTCAGCACACTGCGCCATGAAACTTCTTTACCAATTTCATGGATCCAATCTGTGGTGTGGGGTGGTTTCTCTAACGCCCTTTATATCATATTTCCATGCATGGTTGAAGTACGAAGGAAAATGAACGATCCAAATGAGTATATACACTCGCTAGAAAAAATGTGCGTACACTAAGCAGTTCCTGGTTATTCGTTAGTAAAACACACGAATAAATTAGTTTTTTAAAAACATTTTATTGTTTGCATATTGCTTGTGGTCTTGTTGCTTTGATAAGGCCACTTTTACGAAATTAGAATTCAAGGAAACTGAAATGAAAAAAGGGAAATAAGAAAAGTCACAAATGTTCAGTAGAAAAAGTCTGCGTACAGCCACATAATTATGTAGGTGATTCCCCGAAATATAAATCCTTGCCATTTGGAGTAAATTGATTGTGAGTTATTGGTTTATGGCTGTGTTTGAAGTGTGAAAAATAAGGACGTTTTTTCGTTATTTTGTGTGTATAATTGTTATTATGGAATTGAAGCGAAAAGAGATTTGTGTAAGTGAAAGAAAAGTTATAATAAAATTATGGGAAGAAGGAAAAAGTTTCCGCGAAATAGCCAGGATAGTAGGAAGGCGACATTCATCTGTTCAAAGGATAGTTAACAACTTTAAATCGACGGGAATAATAACATCGAAGCCACGATCTGGTCGCCCATTGAAGTTGTCGATTAGGGAAAGGCGAAGTATTATAGGTTCGGTGAAAAAGAATCCACGAATAACTGCACCACAAATCGCGAAAGATATTGAACTTAAGTTCAACAAAAAAATTTGTGCTGATACTGCACGGAAAATACTCAAGAGAGCTGGTTACCATGGGCGAGTTGCACGTAAGAAACCATTTATTTCATTAACTAATAGGCGAAAACGAATAAAATTTGCGAATAAGTACGTAAACCAATCAAATGAATTCTGGGAAAATGTGCTTTTCTCAGATGAAAGTAAATACTGCATTTTTGGAATAAAAGGAAGAAAAATAGTATGGAGAAAAGCATGGACAGCATTGAATAAAGAAAATTTGATGCCAACGGTAAAGCATGGTGGTGGCGGAATAATGATTTGGGGGGTGTATGGCAAGTGGTGGCGTAGGAAATCTGCAATTTATAGAGTCTACCATGGACAAATATGACTACCTAAATATTTTAAAACGTAATTTAAAACAAAGTGCTGAAAATTTACGCCTGGGGGACGAATTTTATTTTCTGCATGACAACGACCCTAAGCATACGGCTGAGGTTAATAAGCTGTGGCTATTATATAATGTTCCCAAACAGTTACATACACCCCCACAATCGCCAGATTTAAATCCCATAGAACATCTGTGGGATTTATTAGAACGCAGAATTCGCCAATACGATATAACTTCAAAGGATATGCTGAAAAATGTATTACAAGAAGAATGGAATAAAATAAGTGTTGAAGAAACATCTAAACTTGTATCTTCTATGCCGAAAAGATTAAAAGAGGTCATAAAAAGAAAAGGGTATCCTACAAGCTACTGATTTGCTTTTCATATTTACTCAAATATAATTTTTTTTAAATATTTGTTTACTGTACGCAGACTTTTTCTACTGAATTATTGCGATTCTTTTAATTTTTGGCTTTATAACCTGGTTTTTGTAAGACTTATAACTTAGTGAATTAAATACACTAAAACTACGGAACTATTTGTAATGTTTGGATAATAAATTCGCCACAAAAATTAGCTTAATTTTTTTGTTTTACTAAGGAAAAGTATCATACTACTGAGTGTACGCACACTTTTTCTGCCTAGTGTATATAGTATAATAGTTTTGCGAAGGGATCCTTTTCTCGATCCCGGCTAAAAACGTGCAATTCATTTTGCCAGGAAAATTGACGGGCAGGCTAAATTTTTCTCAAATGGTCCCAGCTTCATCTTTATCCAATGGTAGAAAGTTGGCATAGAACTTGATAGTAGAATATTAAAAAAAATCTGAAATGGAAATCTCAATTTGGAATGGAAAATTCGGAAAAATCTGAAATTAGTTCTGAATTGAATTGAAAATTCTGAATTTGATAGGCAAAACCTATATTTGACTCGTATTGGGATGGGGTGTCGGCAGTTGTGTGGTTTTTACCTGTTTTGTGAGAAAATCAGCAAATCGTTTGCCGTTCGTTGCTGGTTTCGTTATTGTGTTCTAAATCCAAGTCATAAAACCTACACATATTTGACAATAACCGAAATTTAAAAAGGGGAAGGAACGTTATGTGTCTCAAAAAAGAGTTGCTAACTGATCGACAGGACAAAATAAACTATGGATGGTGGAAGGGTAAATATTTATTAAAAATAAATTTGTTTGTTGTTTACTGTTCTGTATTTTAATAACTTGCTTCTACCTTATAGCCTTAGTAATTCTAAGAGTCTTAATATTTAATTCTTAGCGTACAAATTGATTAAATTGTAAGTGTATGTATATAATTCATCTCCAATATTACGATCTGTCTACCGAAATCAATATTAATGCTTTCTAACCTAAAGAAAAGGAAAGTGTCCAGCACAAAAGTTATGTCTTTAAATATGTATACTCTCGACGTCTTCCAATAAAAGCAGAAGGAGCCTCACAAACATGATTTGATTGATGGCTAAAAAGACATTTGAGCTATGTATCTGATGTAGAGAACCACATGCATGTACATATATAGTACATTATAGTAAATTTACATTTCCGTTCAAAAGGAAATTTAGTGGATATAAATGCGTTTTCCGAGATTTCAATTCTTACACTAATCATGTAAAAATGTTCCGTTCTTCATTGTTATTCTTCGCTCATTGAAAAAATCAATTTCGAGTTGCATTTTCTATTGAAGTTTGCACAAAAGTAACTCATCAATAATGCAGTCGTGCGAAGGACTGAAGTGTGCCCTTCATCTTCGACATGACCGTGACCAGAAAAATCAATCAACCGAGACAAAAGCTTCAAAATTCTTAAATCTCCAGGGTTCTCGGGTATCGTGTCATAAATAATAACTTTATATTGATTTCTTCTGATTTCCTTTTGTGTGATGTTCGGCACTGGATCCTTGGACTGCTCCATGAAAAATCTGCTACTTCTTATTCTTGGTGGTGATAGACAACTTCATGCTTCATCTTAGTGCAGTGGGATGCTTTCGTAGCTTTCGATCGCTGTATACTCCAATATTCAAGCATCTGCTCAGGGGTGATAGGACTGAATTCAAACAATCGTCAGCACTGTATATGCAAGTTATTGGAATTCGCATTGCAAGATTTGAGAATTTGTCGGAAAATACTTTATCGCTTCTTCGTTGCTCTACAAGAACCCTTGTTGGTTATTATAGGAAGACTTTCAATAATCTGCAGTGATTAGATTCTTTGCCATCACGTAGATTATCTTTAATGTTTCTTGGTCAAATTCCTTCCAAATCTTATTTTCGATTTTTAGTTGTAACCCAAATTTAGTGTTCATTCATGGGCTGGTGGATCAATGGTTGCGATAGTTGCATTACTGAAGGACAAATAATTTGGGAAATGATCTTTTTCAACCCAAGTAAAATTATTTAGGCTGTATCCAAGGGAAAAATATGTTCAAATCTGTAAAAAATCATACTCGAAAAATCATTCGTAATGGCACTTGTAACGATTTAGAAAATCAGAACGGGGTTCGATTCTCAACGGAAAAATACCCGTTTGGAATCTTAATGACCACTGCCTTCTTTCACACTCTTCGAGTTCACAGAACTTCCGCCTTAACCCATCACACTGCCGATGCCGAACATCGACCTAATGACACCAACATGCATCAACATTACTACCTGAGGCCTAAGTCCCCATGTCGAGGCAAAGGTCCGTCTAGGCAGCCCATAAGCTGTGAGTGCTCGTTTTATCTTTACTTTCGTCACTTCCATTCTTAGGCAGCGACCAACACCCACTTCAGCACGAAGCAACCTCTGTGTTACCATAGCGTAGATCCATTTTATTAAAGTTTCATCAACACCATGCTCTTTGGCGGCATCATAGAGTTTTGGAAGGGGGCACAATCAAAGTCCCTCCATGTCCAATGTTCAGAGTTGCATCCTCTATCTTTGAAACCAAAGAATGAAGAACAGACTCACTGGACTTTCCAGATTGGTAAGCATTTTGGTTATCATTTAGTGGGTGGGACCTTAGCACCTTTTCGCGAATGTGACGCTCAGCCAGTCTCTCCAGACATTCTAGAAAAATTATGTTAAGCTGATTTGCCTGAAGTTCTTTGCATTTGAACAGTTATCTTTCCCAGGCTTTGGTATGAAGACTACCTTTACCTTCTTGTAACACCTTCGTGTTGCAGGGTTTGCATAAACCGCTAATTCTCTTCTTCCCACTTCTGAGACCTGTTCTTCTGGGTGGTGTACCTTCAAAAGAGTCTGTATAAACCCAACTCTGGAGTTCGTAAAAATACTATTTGATTTTCTAACTTGGTTTCCAATTTGGCCAACTCATTTTCATTAAGGACTCTGCGCAGCATGGAAGTCTCCCTTTAAACTTCCAGTTCCTCACAGTATGCTCTAAAAGGGTCTCGAACGTTTTACGAGCCCCTTGTATTTATGCGGAGAGTTCCGGAAATTTACCAAGTCTTCATCTTCATTGCTTTTGCAAGCACGAACTAGTAGTCGTCTGGTTGATTTCCTGAGTCTTTGCAGTTCTCGGATCCACTATGGTTCCGGGATGGTTGGCTCGGTTTCCACATACCGGCGTTAAACCAGGTGCATCCACATCACCAGCTTAATTATCTTCCGTTTTTCCTAGTACAGGTGGAGGAGAAGGTTTTGACAGTTAAGTCTGTGGTCCTTTCTCCTTTGCGGCTAAAGTTTCCCTCTGCCGAGACTTCCTCTCCCGTATTTTGAAAGAGATAGGCAACAGTCTCACCGACAGGCCGGTCAAAGTCAGCTTTCTAGTCCCTCTCACTAAGGGAGTTGCTGTACTATCCTTTCTGGCCGGAGACACTGGGTGTAAGTTTTCCACTGAAGCGGAGATCCTGTCTTTCTCCGTGGGGGAACATGTATTTGGTGGAGCCTCCAAAATCCGTCCCTCGGCCACGACGCGTGTGGATTCGAAGTCTGTGACTTCTTACCACTTGGAGAGTTGCAATCCTTTGTTTCCATCTGCATGTGCTTTTGGACACCCTTAGTGTAGTATTAAACTATCACTGGCTCCCCCACCAGGTCAAGGTGTACTACTACTATTTATAGACTCTTCTTCTTTTTCTTCAGCCTTTGTCCCGTTCACAAGCGGGGTCGGCTCGTCATGATCGATTTCGCCATTTGGCTTTATCGAATGCCTGATCTGGGTGCATATCAAGCCACTGTTGTTTAGGTCTGCCTTTTGGTCGTTTACCATCGACTTCGATATTCAAACCAATCTTGGTAAGTGAATTCTCGTTTGCACGAATTGCGTGACCATGCCGTTGAAGACGCCTATCTCGCGACTTTTCCACGATCGGTGCAACCCCATAACGATCGCGGATATCCTCATTTCGGATGTGCTCTAAACGTGTGACGCCACTAGTCCAGCATAGCATCTTCGTCTCCATTACCGCAAGACGCCTTTCGTTGTCTTTTATAGTCGGCCAATACTCAGAACCATAGAGAGCGACTGGACGGACGACTTTGCGGTAAATTTTAGATTTGAGACGTTCGTTGATACGTCGATCAAAAAGAAGACCAGCTCCGGAACCCCACTTCTTCTAGGTTGCGTTAATGCGTGAAGCAATTTCATAACGCAGTTCTCCATTGGTTGATAGCGTTGATCCGAGGTATTTAAATCGCTCAGTTCTGGGCAGATCACTGCCGCTGACAGTGATTGTGCCCGTTTCATGGGGATGGGTCGTCAAAAATTCAGTTTTGTTTAAATTCAATCTGAGACCCTGTTGCATGAGGCGATCATTCCATTTTTTAACAATTTGCTCGAGATTATTTTTGCTATCAGATGCTAGGAAAACATCATCTGCATAAAGCAGTGTGTAGGGTGCTGGACGTTGAATATCCCGTGTGGTGTGAGGGCGCTTCCTTGATGAACACCAACAGAGACACGGAGTGGTTTTGATACACCCACCATACTTCGAACTTTACTTTTCGGATCGTGGTAGAGCAATTGAACCCCGCGCACGAGTTCTTCTGGCACGAAGTGTTGCGGTAAAGCATACGAGATGAGTTCGTGTGGCACACGGTCAAACGGTTTCTCTAGATCCAGAAAGGCAATGTAAAGAAGGCGATGCTTCTCACGGTGTTTCTTCATGAGTAACCGCGCAGCATGTATTGGGTCAGTAGTTCCGCAGTTCTTGACAAATCCGGCATGATTCACGGTTATTTCAACGATTTCGCGAATACGGTTGTCAATAATGGGTTCAAAAATCTTCATGGTATGGGAAAGAAACCGGATGCTGGACTACCTTCCTTTTTCCATATTGGAACAGTGGTACTTTCTTGCCAGTCAGCGGGTGTTCTTCCTTCCTGGATAACCCGGTTAAAGAATTCACTGAGCCACAGTGTTGGGTCCCAGCTCTTCGCTTTCCAGAGCTCAGATGCAATGTCGTCAGGTCCTGTTGCTTTCCCCGACTTCATTTGTTTTATTGTCTCTTCGACTTCAGTGCGCTGACTGCTCGAACCGCTCCAAATGTCGGCAATGATTATGGAAGTGGAGGATGAGCAAATTCTTCACTTGAAATCTGCTCAAAGTATTCTCGCCATCTATTCGTTGCGGCTCGACGGTTGTTGAGCAAAGTACCGTTCTTGTCATTAACGCAACAGAAGTGTTCGATATCCTGTGTGCGTTCATAACGGCCTTTAGCAAGTCGATACAGATCTCTCACGCGATCCCGAGTATCCAGTTTATCGTAAAGTTTTTCGAAATGGTTCGCTCGGGTGACAATGACCGCTTTCTTTGCTTCACGGTTGGCGTTCTTATAAATTAGCAGGCGTTTTATCGTCGAGAAATTTGTAGTAGAGGCGTTTCTTTTCACGGACCTTTATTTGAACATCATCATTTCAAAGTATCTCGCTTGATGTACCGCTTACCCAGCTTGGTGACCCTGAAGGTTTGAGAGGCCGCTTTGCGGATCGTGTCTTTCATTTTGTTCCATGATTCTTCCACATTCGTAATGGTCGGTAATCGTATGAGTGAGATCGTTTCTTCTTTCTTCTCACCAAATCGCCACCATTTAATGCGTCGCGAGCCAGTGAGTTCCTCACGCTGTTTTATCGGTGGCTTAATTCGCAGGACGGCAATCAACGGCCGATGTTGAGGTGCGCATAGGGAACGACTTTGCAATCAGTGACAGTGGTAAAATGTTGGCGTCTTATGAGAATATAGTTGATTTGCGTTTTACTGTTTGCACTATAAAATGTAGGGAGATGAGATAATCGTTTGATGAACCATGTATTCATAAGTACAAGTAAGTAAGTATTTCCCCCATGGAACCTGTTACCGTCTGCCTTTCCACCGACGTGACCATTAAGGTCGCCGGCAATGATTATATAATCGTCAGCAGACACGTGACAAGTCTTTCCATCGAGAAGTCGCCAGAAGGCATCTTTCTCGGCATCAGGTCGACCTGTCTGTGCTGCGTACGCGGTGAAGAAGCGAATAGTGCGATCAGCTGATATAATCAAATCGTTCGACTTCTTTAATGGCATCACGGAGACCCTCTGAGATGGCAATACCAACACCATATTGAGTCTGTGGGTTATCAAATTAGAGAAGTTTGTAGCCATTTTTACCATGTTCACGTTCAATGTCGCAGCTTTTGGCACCAGACCATCGAGTTTCTTGCAGAGCACAGCTATCAATGCGCCTTTTCCGAAGAGCTCTTGCGAGTTCATGGGTCTTTCCAATTAGGGTACCAACATTTAGCGTGCAGACACGTATTTGTTTTGTTCGTTGTGTTGGGACTAACTTGCTTACGTCCATGCGTCCTTTCGCGGGCCTGACAAGAGAGATCAGGTAGGATTTAACATAGTAGAATAACTCCAACTATACTCTATTTATCTCTTTCTCTGATCTCAGCATTTTATTTTTGTTTTACCGAGGATAGTACAGAGTACGTTGCCTCAAACCCTCCTCCTTTACCTGGGCTTGGGACCAGCATGCTATGTTAATAGCATGGCGGAGTTCTACTATTTATAGACTATTTCCTATATTTATAAATTTGTATCTTGATTTAGAGGAATATTGCATCATTTCCGATTAAAAGAAGACAAAAAAAACATTGATCGATTTCCAAGTTTTCGTTACGATGAAATGTCGCGTCAAAAGTTGAATAATTGATTTGTAAAGGCAAATGAAGGGTAGAGCTTGATTAGAGCAGGTTCATTGGGACCTAGCTGAAGCCATTTTATCATAATCAAGCATTACCGACCACTTTATATGAAAACCAAGGTTGGTTTCTCAATACAATTAAATAATGAAATATTGGGTATGAGCTCTGTTGGCTTATATATGTAGGGGGAATCATCAGAGCTTCATCAAAAATTGAATACATCAGAAAAATGGGTGCCTATAACGACCGCAGAATGCGGACCACCTTCTCAAAGCAATACTAGTCACTAGCTTAGTATTTAGAATGTTATGAACCGGAAGTATTTGAAAAAATTTTACATCTTCAACATTACAAATTCAACAATAACTGAAGAGAATTTTCACCTTTGAAGCAAGGCAACGTTTGCGCGGTTTAAAGAGACATTTTCACAATTATGATAGCACCACGTCGAATTGAATATCGGATATATTCAACATATATTCACTACGCCTATATGAAAGTGGAACCCTCGTGTAGTCAAATATTCTTACGTTAAAAATCCTTAATACTTTTCATATTGGAAGTGGCGACCTTCCGGTTTTTGACTCATTTATATGTTAACCTAAGGCTTAGGGTATAAGAAAACAATGTTTCCATATTATTTTAAAACAAATTGGCGGTAAAATAGCTGATTCATTTGCAAAAATGACGTCAATGGGCGGAAGTCTGCAGGCCATCTAGAAATTTTAAAGTAGACATAAAAACTAACGAAGTTCTTTTGAGCACTACGATCACTCACGTGTCATGGAGATAAGATGCTGACGTCTTAATTAACGAGAACAATTGACATTCCGGTGAAATTTTATAGTCTCATATATGAAGGAGCCCTTGCCGCTATTAGATTTTGTGTGAAGCAAAATCGTATTAAAACCGATTCGTTCGTCTATCTGTATGTCCGTCGCCTGACTGTCTGTTTGAGGGAGGGGGGTTGCCCATACATGCGAAAAGGGTGTCCAATTTTTTCACACAATATGGCTACTTCCGGCTGAAATATAGGGGAGTGAGGACTCAATATGTGTACCCCAAAAAGTAGAACATGTCTCGTTCTCAGAACCTATTCAGCCAAAAATCTGAAAAAATTCACAACGATGCATCTATACAAAATCAGGCCCTGAAAATGCATCCCATCTTCTGAATTGAATTGTTCTTGCTTTCCGTACTCGCTTTATGTAGGCTCGTGTCATCGGATTGCGTACTACTAGCCAAAAACCCGTTCTATAACTTAATCTAAGCGCTTATTTTCTACTTAATTATACAACCATGCTGCATAATTAATTATAGAAAAATTTCCTTAACTAGTACAATTCCAGGCATATTTGTAACCAGCGCGGTCTGTTCTAACTCTAGAATTAGACTGACTCCGAGGGCGGACCCCCAGTCATTACCCCGCGGACCATTCCAGAAAGGCTTGCAACAACTTTGCTGGAAAGCTACTTTGAGCCTTTGACAAGATCTCCTTACTAGCGTTAGAGTCATCTGTTAACAGTTATCCTAATTAAACATTCGTCCTACTGATAAACAGTTTAGATGTCCTGGCTAATTTTCCCAAAGTGGTTGCGGTCAGACCAATTCGCTGTCCTGTAAGACCTTCGAACAAATCCACAGTGGGACATCAGTGCTTGTTTGGCGCTCGACCAGCGTAAAACCGAGGTAGTTTTGATCACCAAGCGAAGGAAGCAAACGTGGATGAGGAATAGGATTGAAGAGCATATCATACATTTGCAGCCAGCATTTAAATACCAGAAATACAAGAAAGGCATTCTAGGTGGTCCTACGCGAAGCCGTCGCCTCCTTATCTCCGGCTTTATTTTGCTTTATGTAGCTCCAGTCTGGGCAGTGTTGTTAGAAGCAAATAGGAGAAAAATCACAGCCCTATTTTGGTGTTGCAATGAAGATGGGATGATTTACCTAAAGGACACTGAAATCAGAAGATTATTCTAGATGTCTCAAAATGGATCAAACGAAGTCACGGTGAAGTTACCACTCAATTCCTAAGCGATCACAGAAGGTATCGTACATGCCTTTATCATTCCGGACGTAAAGACTCGCCATATTGCCCAACACACGAGATGATTCCGAAAGATGTGGAGCATGTTGTTTTTAACTGCCCGACTTTCGCGGCATATCGTGAAGCACATGCTAACCGCTGAATCAATTTCGAGATCGGTGAAAAAATTACTGAAGACGATGCACAACCTGTTGAGGAGGGAGGAGCTTCCGAGGAAAGTAGGAAATAGGAAACTGCAGATCTTAAGTGATCGTGGCCCGCAACGTAATACCGAAATGGCAGTCCCCCGAGGTAAGCGAAGGAGGAAGTGGTATTAGTAGGTAAAAAAGTCAAATAACCATACGGCAGGTTTTGAACTTTTCCACCTTCCATCGCCAAAAAAGACAGACATACATTGAACCGATTGCAATAAGGTTTTATCCTCTCCTCGTAGTCATCTCCTGATCATTAGTCGCCATCGGTGAGACTAATAGCCAAAAGAAGAGCGTAAGTGAGGTTTTAATTACCCTAGCGACATCAAGGAGAATATGTGAAAATAAAACGATTTTGGATTTCCCTTCTCGCTCAAAGCTACGCACTGAGGAAGGCCACAACACCTGCAAATTGATAAAAAAAAATTCTAGTATCGTATGAAGAAACTGTTTTGGATTTTCTGTTTATATCAACACAACTTCACTCAAACGCTCTTACCGGAAGTTTTGTTAATAGTGAACTGTTTTGTTTTACTGACTTCTGGAACGCAGGTGCAGGTTTTTCTATTAATACATAGTTAAAAATTCAAAATATGCTTTCATATATTTCCAAAGTATAAGATATATTTAAAAATTGAATATATATAATCGTTAGCGTGAAAATTGAATTGGACCTTGCCTTAAAGTGTGTTAAGGCAATTTATTCCAGTCCGTAACGGTATCTTAAAATAATACGAAACATTGTAGAAGGCAATGCGGTCAGCATTGCGTACGCCCATGAATTTTTCCCTGATCCTTCTGCCACCAATGAGATTTGTACTGCGACCGCCCCTCGTCTCATTATTTACATACATTCATAATATGTAATTTAATTTGAATACTTAAATAACGCTCGTACTAATAACATACATATATATATGTGTGTATATCCATTTGGATTGGACACCACCAGCAAACTTCGTGCCCATATATATGAATGACGTTAGTAGCTGAGACTGCTATACAAATAATAGAAGAACGCTAACAAAGTTAAAATAAAATGTTTCCGTTTGTATATGGGCAGTCAGGCAGAAAAGAACGTACGGCAACTCTCACTTTGGCTGAAGCGGGCCGACCCGTCCATGATATTGCTATCTATAATACATCGATCAGTAAGCGGAAGAAGAAGGTTCAACAGAAGGAAATTTCATCAACTAAAAAGGGCAGACTGCAGGCTGAATCCTGCTGACGCTAGTGACCTAACGCTGATATATGAACATACAGCCAAGTGGTCCTGGCATTATTAACTTGGGAAGGCTTTCAGCAAACGGCAGACGAAGGCACGGCCGAAAAAGGTAAAGATTCTTGAGAATCAGAACATACAAAACGCTGCGTCTTTAGGTGTGTAGTGAGCAGAGAATTCGGGTGGTTGGAAGCGGAATCTTCATACCATGGACGCGGTAGAATCTTTGGTCAGCGGTGATACTCAAAAGAAAAATAGGATCAACATATCTGTGGTGGGGAACGTTCCGCATTAGGGCCTTAATCTGTGTTTCCCGTGAACACCAGGGCGGGCATGCCAAGAGGTGCTCAACTCAGCAAGAGAACTTCCAAAGAATCTGGTCCCTCCCATAGAAATGCGAACACGAAGGCGAGAAAGAAGAGGGCATATGCACAAGTGGCCTCGTTTCCGACCGCCGAAGTAGGAGGACCCTCCAATGATGGCAAAATGCCAAAGAGGAAATTAATTTGCCCTCGAGAGTGACTGTCGGAAAAAACCTGTTGGAGCCTGAAACGAAGCCTACATATAATAATCTTGGTCATTGCGAGAGTGATGATTAGCAATGAGCACTGAGAGCTGTTTTACTGTCTTTTGAACACTTCAAAGCACCTGGCGTGGAATAAAATTACACTGGTCTGCAACGCGTTGCAAGATCTTGTCCATGTCCCTGTCGTTGCTATTTTGTAGTAAGAACGGATGAAACAGACGTTAATTTCTTCAGTCCGTTTCATCTGCTACATACTGAAATGGTTGAAACAGATTGTGGCGAAATAGCAGGCGGAGTGAATAATTGTTTAGAAATTGTATTAACTATAATGCAAGCCAACTCACTAGAATATGCGGAAATCCAAAGTGACGCTCAGTCACATTAAGCTATCAACTTTTGTTTGCTGACTAAACGGTCTTCCATAGCTCATGTTAGTAAATAGAGCAACATGTGTTGCGCATATCTGCAAGCATGATCGCTTAAAAACAATGGAATTTCACCAGTGATTTCTGGGTTCTAGAGTGTATAAAGCATTGGTCACGAGCGGCGTCATGAACCGTCAAATATACTTTTCCTATAATAATTGACACTAAATTAATTTAGGAGTTGCAGTTTCCATTATTTTAGCATTCGATACTAACTTACTAAGGTTTAATTCAATTCTGGAATTTAATTTTTCCAGACCGTCATCGTGGACACAGTATCACTAAGAAATGAGTACTTCGTTAATAGCCACTTCTCCTTTTCTAGTTCAGCTTTTGGAGAACTTAATAGAAACACCTTACTAATGACCTATCATGAACCGAATCCATAGTAAATTTACTTGCCTGAAAGCAGAAAACAACATATACATGGTTTTCAAAATAACTCATTTCACTGAAAAATGGTGCCCTGCTTTCTCAATCGTTGATTTTGTGCAGCACTTTATTGTTAGGTCATTGCGTACATATTTGTATGCTTTACAGTTGCCGTATCGATTATAAGCTCCGGAGCCTTTTGTGCATCCCTTTTGGTCATTAGCTATCAAATTATGAACATCAAGATGTTTTAAGATGACCCAGCACAGAACTGGAATCAGAATCTTGTGGATGATAACTAGTCGACGTTTTGAAGAGCAAAGACACCCTGTTCTTTGGGGATCAGGCAATCATCGTATTGAAATTATTTGTCAATACCCTGTGAGTGCTCTTGAACTGCTTCCACCAAAAGTTGTGAATGTTATCAACTCCAGGCTCCTCGCAATTACCTGCCTTTTCGAAGGCTGCTTCCATGTCAACTTCAGTTAAGTCAGGCATGGTCATTTCGCGAGGGCCTCGCATGAACCCATAAGGTGTGTGAACCACGCTGCTTCTAAATCGCAAGGGCTAGATTGGCTCCTATCACTTGTCCAGAAGTCTTCTGTTTGATCTAGACAGAGATTATTTTTACGACCCTGGTTAGTGAGGTTTTTATAAAATTCTCTTTCATCTCCATCAACGGCGCAACAACCGGCATTTGGTCTAGGCCTCCCTTAATAAAGAACTACAGATATCCCGGTTTTCCGCCGAGGTCCACCAATTCGATATCCCTAAAAGCTGTCTGGCGTCCTGACCTATGCCATCGCTCCATCTCAGGCAGGGTCTGCTTCGTCTTTTTTTCTACCATAGATATTGCCCTCATAGACTTTTTGGGCTGGATCATCCTCATTCATACCGCTTAAGTAACCCGCCCACCGTAACTTATTGAGCCGGATTTCCTACACAACCTGACGGTCATGGTCATCGCTCATAGATTTCGTCGTTATGTAAGCTACGGAGTCCATCCTCATTAGGGGGCCAAAAATTCTTCTCCAACGACAGGGTCAATAGGACGCATGATAGGGCATCCCCTTGTCGTAGACCGTTGTTGATGTTAAATAGTCTTGACAGTGATCCTGTTGCTTTTATCTGGCCTCACACATTGGTCAGGGTCAGCCTAGTCAGTCTTATTAATTTCGTCGGGATACCGAATTCTCTCATGGTCGTGTACAGTTTTATCCTGGCTATGCTATCTTAGGCGGCTTTAAAGTCGATGAATAGATGGTGAAACTGTTGTCCATATTCCAACAGTTTTTCCATCGCTTACCGCAGAGAGAAAATCTGATCTGTTGCTGATTTGCCTGGAATGAAGCCTCTTTGGTATAGGCCAATGATATTCTGGGCGTATGGGGCTATTCGGTCTATCAATATAGAGGAGAATATCCTATTGATAGTACTCGGCAACTCTATAATTGCTGCACTGTGTGATATCTCTCTTTTTAAGTATGAGACAGATAATGACTCGTTGCCAATCGTCAGGCATTGGCTTCATTGGCTTCATCCTGCTGACTTGTTGGTAAAACTTCCACCTTCTGTGCCTGGTGCGGTTGCTCCCTGTACTTTGCTAGTTCACAGACTTCTTGGTTCTCCCAGGCTTCCTTTTTCCGGCTGTGATGTCGCTTCTCCGCTCGGCGGAGTTCGTGATAAGTCTCTGCGCGTGCCCGCGTTCTTTGAGAATGCAACATTACTCGGTACGTAGCATTCTTCGTTCAACTCCCTCGTAGAAGGTATCCTGCTTCGACTATGCAGTCTCCTCTGTAGGGACGTGAACATTTATGAGGCTTATATTTCTAAACTTGCCTCGCAAACACAGAGTGCATAGCCGTTTGCTTATATTCTCAAAGCCGATAACAGCAGTTTTGATTTTTTGGCTGACTAAGAAACCTACTCCGAGCACATTGTTCATAGGATTGCTGCTATAATGTATGGTGTAGTAGCTGTTCTCCAGGAAGCCGGTCCTTGTCCATTGCATCTCTTGCAATGCTGTTACATCAGCCTTATATTGGGACAGGGTATCGGCTAACTGCTCAGCAGCATTCGGTCTGTACAGGGAGCGCATGTCGCGCAAATCGTTAATCCGGTGTTGTTGCCGGTTCGTCGTTGTAAGATCCACCCTGTCCATGGCTCCTTTCGTAGCTTCGTAACGTTGATTTTCCATGTAGGGTTGTCAGCCACACCCAACCCCCAACCTTGAGGACCAGTTGGTACAATTTGTCCCGTTTTTAGGCGCGGGAGGCTCGCCTTCATCCTTCTCCGTCTACAGCTTTTCGTTAAAAAGGGACTTTCAGCGGTCACCACGTGGAGGTGGAAATAGGGTTTGGTAGTAGAGCTGTTGGTTTTATGCTCCATCGTGGGCACCAATCCACGTTTCTTCCTGGGACCTATATTACCCTTTGACCGTTAAAATTTTCTTTGGTTCTGAATAAAGAAGGTGTTGTGTGTTCTTCGCCGCAAGCCTTTTTGATACCTACGTATACCGTTGGCACATACTGTAAATTGCTGCTTCAGCACCTCAAGGCTTTCTTCGATTGGCATATCATTGCACAGACGGTAGTTTCCGGTGATGTTGGCAGCGCATCTGTGCACTCTTGGTGATGGATTTTCAAGACGTGTGCTTGAGTAAGATGGCAACCTTCCTCAACTTTGGACTCTTTTCTTGAGTCGAAACATCCAGAATAGTGAAGTTCTCGTGCGCATTCCTCCGTTATTCGCTCCAAAATATTGATTATTGAGACGAATAACCGTGGAAGCCGTAATGTGGACTAGGCTGTGAACCTCTGTCGCAGTCCTCTCGCTAGCCAAATGATCAGCCAAAATTCTGTCAACACAGCAAAGACTCCACAAGAGAAGAGCAGCTCGATTGTTTTCCCCTATTACCCGGTATTGATTGACGACGTTGTGCTTTCCCGCAGCTACTTAAGCTATGCCATTATCCGCAACCCACGGCACGCACCTGGTCTCATGTAGCTTTGCGTTTGCAACTCAGGTCGGTATTAACCTTGTATACCAGGTATATATATATATATATCTCCGGTAACAGGCTGGCCAAGTGGACTTCAGTCTTGATTCGTACTGTTTTTGATTAACATCAATATATATCTGTAGTGCTGAAGTGCTTGAAGTGTTTGTGATAATCGGGATGTAACAATACATTTTCGCATAGTCTGTGCGACTTTGCGTTGAAATGCATCATCGGGCCCTGAGTTTGCCTTCAGACCATCCTTAGGTTTGTCACCCTCGGTTTCGGTGGGGGGAAAGAAGGTTCGTATTTTTTATAAAGGAAATTGCACCAGTCAACCGACCATCATGAAAATTGAAATATATGTATATGTGGTTTTTAATGGCAAATATAGCAGCAGATTGTTGTAAGTTGGCCCTAGATGATGTTTCAATGAATCAACTTGTACTGACTGGCAGTGCAGAAATATTTGAAGAACATGACTCCCGATTGTAACAGAACGTTACAGAGTTTCTACTTCAAGGGCAGCAGAAACATCAAAAAGCGAAATGCACAATTCGACAACTTGCGAATTTTAGAATCTACTTCAAAAGTTGGCGAAACATCTCTACAACATGTCGTATGAATTCCAAATTTTCGAGGAAGAGCGTCTATTTTTGAGGCTGTGGCAACTCCCGAAAAGCAAGACACATACCGTGAAGCTCAACGCTCCTGACAGGCTTGTTCAAAATTGAGAAGCGATCCCAATAAAACAGCATTCAATGAAGACTACGATTGCAAAATATATCGAAACGTCCTCATTGATCTAATATCAATATTATGTTTGCATTGTGGTGCTTTGAAGATTCAGTAAGAGTGACACCACTGACTAAGCCGCCAGGGATAATTTTAACTCATATTACAGGAGCTATGCACAAGCGTCTGCTGGTACAGATAGTGAAGTATAAAAAATTAGATTCTATTAGCTAGGAAGCTTTGACGAAACCAATGTGAGAAAGAAGATTTTGTAGCTCCGATCGGATAGTACGTCGGAATGGTCAAGATATTGTCAAGACTTTTGGTCGGACAGTCTGAAGGGATATCTACTGAGAGAATTCTCCTTTTATCGCCCCTCAACCAATGTGATAAGCTTCCAAAAGTACTGAGCTTATAAAAGGTTATTTATGACAATTAGTCAGGTTTATGACAATTTGATTTGTGAATTCTTATAGTGGAATTATGAAAATTTATGGTCGCGATTCTAAAGGGAAGACACCGCTGTCAATTTTACAGAAACTTCATTGCAAGAAACCTCAAATTTATTAAAAGTTACGATCCACCCCTGCTTTTTATCACCACTTTCCGCGTATCTTGAATAGTTCAAACCGAAAATCCATACTCGAACGATATATTTTCCCAAGTATGCAAATTGATATTGCGTCATGCTCTTACGATATTTCCTATTTGCTTTGGCTGCAAATAAACTCCTCGCATTTCCTCGCTAAAATTGCTTAAATTCAGAGCTGAATGAGAGAAGATTCGAAGCGTACTAGAACTTACCGGAAAGATGTTTACCCAAGTGAATATCAATTCCAGTTAAGGTGCAGACATAGACTGAATCAAGGGAAATTGTATTCAGTGCCTTCGATCCCACACTCCTCGAGGATACAACTGGCTGTAAGTACAAACAAATTATATCTATAAATTCGAATTCAAGCACATGGTGGGAATATCAGAAGGACTTCCACAGAACGTCAGGCGAATTTATATTTCTCCAGAAAGCAGTTTTTTACTTATCTACACAGATTTGCAGAAATATGGAATGGAGAGGCAGCGCCAGAATGACAGTAATGTTCCATAAGTATCGAAAGGGAAGGAGTGGGACGAGGACTTCTGTATGATTTTGTTCTAGGAAGAACATCCGGAGAGTTTTATAGATCATAGTTATTCAAATTATCCGTCACTACCGGGGGAATTACGTCTCTGATGTGGTCTGTGCAATACCTTACTGTTTACACACGGTAACTTGTCGAAAATAATGAAAATATATTTGCCTTGAAAGAGGCATTAAACATGAAGGGCACACTTTTGTCAGGAGACTGTAACTTTATGCCACTCCTAAATTTATTCCGATGGTAGAGTATGCTTTCTGGATCCCAATTATAAAGTAGTTGTTTACTGTTAGTAACCGCATTTTCCATACAGCACACTTGAATTATTCATACCTCACATTTGTTCTTATCCTTGAGATTATTTTATTTGCAAACCGAAGAAAGGTGAATGTATTACAAAAGTATGTAGTTCTGCTTCTTCCCATGAGTTCTAGTGTTGATTTGTCTGAAACAATTCCATTGGTTACTTAAATTTAATTATATGTCGTGTTAGCTGCTCGTTTTTGGGATCGGGAGACAGCTGGGCTTATTTTCATGAAACGGGCAAGACAGGCCAATGGAAGTACCCGTAGGTAGTTTGAGGGACAGCAAGTTGTTTTTGATAAATACTTTTCAGCATTTCGATAAATATTACCACTTTTGACTTATCAGGGTGCCAAAGAGCTGGTTGTTAATATTGTTCGGTTGCACTCTTCATAGAATTTCCATGGTTTACAGGCGTGCAAATCATATCAATCAGACAAATATACATATACACATTGTCCAAATTTACACCTTATATTCTATGATACTTGTCGTAGTTGTTTGCTTAGGGGGTGTGCGGGTTTCGAGAAATGTATATTGGGAGTAAACTATTGAAATTTTAGCCGGAAATTTAAAATATTTATCGAGTTACAGTGAATAGAAGAGGACGTCCCACCGTTCCTGGTTACCTGAAATGCGCTTCAATTCCTGAGGTCCCTGCACTGTTTCTCTACTGTTCTGCGCCAAATGCCCTTGAGACGCCCTACTCGGCTATCTTTAGAGAGTACATTTCATTGCATGGTGTAGTCTACAATGCATGCCATCCCTCCTTCACATGGGACCTATCCACCATAATTTTCGCCTGTTGATTACAGTAGGTATGAATGACAGGCTTGTGAGCAGACCAAGTCCTTCGTTTTAGACAGTATCAGGTCAGTATACTCCGATGACATGACACAGAAAGGTATTAGTGAAGGCTTGGAGCTTTTAGGTAACACTGGGGTTTACTTCCATGTGCTTCTCCCATATATCAACACAGAATAATGCTACCACAGAACAGTCTCAACTTGATCTTGGTGTTGAGATAACTGCATTTCCAGATTTTAGAGGCGAAAGCATCGAAAGAAGATCTAGTGCTGTTAATGCGGCGGGCAACGTCCAGTTCTGTGCCGCCGTCGGAAGAAACTACGCCTCCTAAATAAACAAATTGATTGACACTTTCGATGCTCTGCCAATTAGTGTAGATAGCGAAAGTGCGATGACCTGTCAGACTGAAAATCTTGGCTTTGTTGGTCTTTATCTTCAGTACAATTCTACTTGCCTCCCCGATTCCGTTTCCAGAGTCATTTGACCAATGTCCATATACCGGTCAGAGAGCAAATAGATGTCATTAGTTGAGGTGTTTAAGGAGAGATGTCATAGTCCATCAAATTCCTCCACATCCTCCGGACAATCAAGCATGGAGAACATTACCGACAACAAAAGAAGTAATATCGGTGACAGGATGCAACGTTGGCGGACTCCGCTTAGGACCACAAAATACTCTGGGATCACACCTCGATGCAGCACGTGATATATTGGACCATCATATGTCTCTCTGATAATAGCTATTAGTTTCTCCGGAAAGCTTTCTCGCGTGGAGCGCTCCACATGCACTCCGTGTTCACGTTATCGAAAGAACAAGTGCAGCGAAAGTCTAAACTCCGCACACTGTTCCAAAATGGTCCATAGGGTGTTTATTCGATTAAAAATTACCTCTCCAGTTGCCCGTGGCCCGTTGCCCGTGTGAAAGTTGACCGTTAATATCCTTCTCAGGACTATCGAAAAATTTGCAACTATATGAGGCTTTTTCACACACACACTTCTGAAATCCTTGCGTTCTGCGGAGTTTTCCGTTTTCCTTATCAATGCAATAACAAATGCGGGTAGGATTTCGCCGAGTATCAGAGTTGGAACCCGTCACGCCCGCTATCACACACAGCGGTCAACAGAGCCTTTAACCTATTCCGTTTATCGATCCGCTTCCACGATTCCACCGTCAGACAGATCTTACGACGTTCTTTGGGATGTAGCCGACGACCTCTGCGGCACCCGAGAAAAGAGCTCATGGAGATTCGCAGGCGGGTCACTCAGTATAACTCAGGGGGTCGCAACATTCCAACCCCGCGAGAAGTGCCGGACGCAACAGGCAAGAAAACGTAAGTGACCATCAGATGGCAATCCCTTTGGAGGCGAATGTTGTTACGCACTTCTTGGGGACAATTCCCAAATTTACTGCTCATAGTGAAGCAGTCGAGCTGATTGCTCATACCGCTCGAAAAATGTACCACTGATGACGAAACGGTGGAAGTTGCAGAAATCCACAATCCACCCAGCATTATCGTTACGATCGCCAAAACCGTGTTTCCTTATCACTTGTCGAGCATGGTGTTGTCAAAGCCCACCTTGGAATTCAGATAATCCATCACGGTCACAAGAAAGACTGTCCTGCGTGTAATTATTTATAAAGAGCACCCATCTATCGTACTGACAAGCGTTTTGGAAGCGCCATATACTCGAGGTGGGTGGACAGTCTGCAATAAGGCCCATCTGATGTTGGTGTCGCCATGAAGCGTGGCCGACATTATCTGGTGCCATGGGAACTGGGATGGCCCTCTGAGAGCACATCCCCAAAGATAATTCTATCACTAAAGTGTACAATCGCACATTGCCATGCTATTGACAAGAGACTATTGAAATTCTTGCTCGAGTTTGAGAAAGTGAGAATTTTAGGGACCCTTGCTACCGTGGTCGAGGAGCATGCGCACACAAATGTGAAGGAATGTGTTGGATTTGTAACTATGTACGGATAGAAAAATGTGCGTAGAGGTTTCTCGCAAAAGATGAACATAAAACCTTTATACTTGAAACGCGAGCTTCGGGTGTTCCGACTTCTTTTTTTTAAGGAGCTGGAAATCTTTAAAGAGAATCATGGTCCGTTGTCGATAGCGAAATGTCTTCGGCGTGACGTTGCGTTGTAAAGCTCTTTTGAAAATTTTAGTCCCTTACCTGTCCGAAATTTCTCCTGTAATTTAAGGCAGTAGTACAGTGCGACGCTGGAAATTTTTAACGTGTAGTGGCAGCGGCTTTGCCACATTGACAACATTTTCGTTGCCTTGTCCACAGTGTGACGGTAAAATGCATTTAATAACATGCAATAACATGTCCGGATAGCTGAGTGGTTAGAGCGCAAGGCTGTTGTACGGAAGGTCGCGGTTCAAATCTCGCTGGTGGCAGTGGGATTTGTATCGTGATTTGACGTCGGACACCAGTCGACTCAGCTGTGAATGAGTACCTGAGTCAAATCAGGGTAATAATCTCGGTCGAGTGCAATGCTGACCACATTGCCTCCTAGTGTACCGTTACGGTCTTGAATGAAGTGCTCTAACACACTTCAAGGCCCTCATCCAATATGGATTGTTGCGCCAACGAGTATTATTATTATAATATCGTTTTCTCCCGTGCTAACACTCCTTAGCTTTCCTAATTTACTACTTTCAATTTATTCCAACTTCAACATCCAACCTTTAAATTGAGTAGAATTTATTTACATTTGATTAATTTCAAATTTTATTTTAATTCACCAAATGGTGCAAGCCAATATTGAACGGTGATAACGTACATTCACCTTAATTGCTGTACCAACATAATTTTGGAACGCTCTTGTGTTTTCGCAACGTTCAAACATAGCTTCTGGGCATGAGGTGCTGTTGTCGCTGAGCCAGCATGAACTTCGAAGTTGAAGGCCAGGTTGAGTAGGACCGGCTGATCGGCGAGACAGCTAATGAGCAGGGAGATCGTTTTTGGCTGTTGAGGAGTAAGGAACGGCGAAGGACTTGGAAAGCAGAGCTTTTGTATGTTGACTGTATTTGATTGACATTTAAGACATTTGTGAAAAATTCCGGAAAAATTGTTGTCTTTGGGAAAACCGGAGATCTGGAACAGCTTCGAAACTTCTGAATACTGGCGTGAGTTATATTATTCGTTTCTGAGAAAATAATTTAGGCAATACGCCAGCTTAGTGCAGAAGTATTTCGTATTTCATTCGACAAGGAGTCGTGAAGTGATGAAAGTTCTTATTACAGTCCGCCTTCGCGGATATACAATCACTGTTTCCGGTTATAAAGAAGGAGAAAGTGGTTTGAGGAGATGGAAGGAGGATTCTGTGTGTTCAAGGATGTTCGGGAATGTTTGAAGACTATCATGGCGAAATACTTGTTGCGTTGTTTGAATTTAAGTTGAAGCGAAGATTTCACTTTCCGTAGGAATTTCAGGATTGAAATAATAGCAAAGGAATTCAATTAATGTCGTCAATGCTCGAATCCAGTGCTTATAAATGTAAAAGATTCGAGAATTTTTGACAAAAACGAAACCGCAGAAATGTGTGATGACATTGTCAAAAACTAGATCTGTAACAGGTTAAAAGTTAAAAGAAGAAAGGTTTATTTAAGGAGAGGAAAGAGAAATAAAGTGAATTTCACGTTGGCTGCTATCTAGTGGTACCGAAAATAAAACGGCTTGTGATATAAATAATATTGCTAATTCTTTCTTCCTGGGCAGCCGTGAGGGATTTAGATACAATACTTCTAGTGACAATGTTATGGGAACTACACCCACCCACTCGAGAGGCCAAATTTCTTTGATTTCTCGAGCTAACGGCTCAGAATTCACCTTCTCCTTCACATAGTTCCGTTCGATATTGCTATTATGGGGATAGCGACCTCAATAATGTACGTGGAGCGTACGTCAGACTTTTTATGTGGAATATGGCGATCAGTTAGAATTTGCAGGTCCCAATACGTAAGCAGAACTATTAAGTACTGCTTCGGGCTCATATCGGTAAACCGGACATGTTCCCGTGATCAGCCCATGCTTGTATGCAAGGCTTTGATGGATTACCTTACATACAACATTATGCCTGGTGATGCATTGCACCGATGCCATAACAGTTCAACCAGAAATGAGATGGTCCAACATCTCTAACCCCGAACCACACATTCTGCACTGGTCGTTCTCCTCCTGTTCTTTCATGATGAGCTCCTTATAAGCTCGGATGGCGACCACGCCATCCTGACTGGCACACATAAACCCCTTCGTCTTAGCAAAGAGCTCCCCAGCACCCAATTATCTGTTCGATAAATGCAAATCGACAAATGGCTGCCAAAGACAATTCACGTGTTTACCGTACATTGTCTTCGACTCCCATTCATCGATCCGCTCTTAGTCCGGCTTCACCTCACTTAGAGGATTGAAAGATTGATCCTTCAAGTTAAATGGAGTCAGCCCACAGTCTTACAGCTTACAGACAGCCGCATGTCAGAGACTCGCCCGCTTCTTGCTGTCAAAATAAACGCGCAGCGAGTCGCCTTGGCGATGATGCAACATTTCTACTATTCGGAACAGACTTCCAAGGTGGTCCTCAGTACCAGCATACAACTTGATGATGTGTAAATACATCAAGTGTGTCAGTTCACACTTAGCGAGTAGGCCATCGTTTATTGCAAAACCATGCCTTCTAGCAGCCAGATATGCCAGATATGCGGGACGCTATCGAAAGCCTTGGCATAATCGATATAGCAACTAAAGAGGTTTCTTTGGCCTCTAGTTGCTTGTCCTACACTACCGAGCCGACAATTAGTTGCTTTTTGCAACTCCTTGACCCAATTCGGCAGCCCTTCTGCTTCTCGGACAGAATGTTATTAGTCTCGAGGTACGCATTGACCCTTCCACTAATAATGAACGTTATGAATTTGTAAAGGGCTGATAAGCAAGTAGTCGTTCTTGTGTACACGGGGTCTTGCGCCGTGTCCTTCTTAGGTATAAGGTAGGTAATCCCTGAAGTGAGGAAGGGTGGAAATTTTTCCGGCTGAATCATGACCAGATTTATACTGCGTGCCAACCGACTATGTGGTAAATTTCTTACACCAGAAATTCTGCACCCGATCCAGACTCGTCGAACTTCCTCTTCGGTAACATTCGCATAATTCATGCCAGGCGTATAGGCATGAAGGCTGCATTCGGCGGTGATCCACCCCAGTATTCTTTCGCTTTCGTTATCGAAAACTATGCTGTCTAGACGCTCTGTTGTGATTCGTTGAGAGATCTGGAAAAGCTCCGCTGGTTTCTCAAGTGTGTTGCATTCCAGATACGTCTGGAGTGACTTTCGCCATACCTTTTTAACCGACTGCATATGACAGAAAGTTTCTGTTTTAGTGTATCTAGAATTTCAACTGCGGGTGTTTCACTGGGATGGTTTAGTTCCGGTAAATCCTCTGCACTTTATTCTTAACCCGTATATCGGAATTGCCAGAGCTGAGTTGAGTCAGCCTAGGGATGTCCTGTCTTAGTGAGTCCCGCCGACGTTCAGACGAATTTTACATGGAGGATCTCTACGGTCACTCAGACCAGTAACGCCAAAGTGAATTTTTTAACCCTGCAATTTCATAGCCGTAACTGCACCACAATACACAAGTGATCGTAGTTGCAGTAGCGACATATCAGCGCACAGTCAAGATGCAATCTCATCATTGATTTGCTGGGGGATGCATAGAGCCTGGGTACGCTTGGTCTATGCAAAGGATCCACTTTCGAGAATTCTATACACGCTCTTTGGAACTCGTCCCGAACCTCAGCGGAAACCTCAGCTGGACGGTGGAGGAGAATGCTTCGACGAGTATTGAAACTGTAGCCTGCAGTGCGGCGTGGTGTTGCTGATGCCGCCACCTCTGCGCCCCCTCGACTCTCGGTCACCAATCTCCGCGATGACCTCAAGTCGAATAAGCTCCCTGATGATGGGCGGGATTGTGTCGTTTCGAATTATAAAGCGGTGCTGAACTGCGACTTGCTGCACAGTCACGTGCGCGTATTGCGGGAAACGCTTGACGAATCTCTGGTGCAACAAGGGGTGGTAAGCTGTTGTACCCGCCCCCGCCGTCATTTCGTAGTAGGAGCGGATGAGGTTCATTCTTTCATTCCACTTCATCCACTGCCTACATGAACCTGCTGAAGTGGTCGCCACAGATTGTGGCGAAACAGCTGCAGCAGGCGGAGCAATGCTCTTGATCCTCGTGGCGCCTAGACGTCGAGCCGCCCTACAACTAGCGGTTTCGACGCCGTTCTGTCCATTACGAGAGCTCGACCCAGTCACCAAGTCAGACGATTCCCGCCGGATATCCGTACCGGACCTTAAATTTCTCATAGATGAATTTGCATTTTATACCTAACCGCCAGGTGTTATGATAGCTTCCTTAGTGAGTAATCTGCAAGACTTGAAAGTTCCTGCACTTTCCTCACCTACCCCCTGAGACGCTGCAGTGGCTTATAGTCATTCAGACTGAGGTTGTACCATTCCTCCTCCTTTCACAACACGGATTAGGACCAGCTACGGCGGAGTTATATTATTTGTTTATATATATTTATATCTGAATTTTATAATCCGTTCAAGTTTATTTCTTTTTTATTTCGTTTTTTTGCGTTGATGCTTATCAAGGTTAATTTTAGTTATGGCTATTTCGTTTTGCGTTTCTTTTCAATATATCTCGTTTAATGAATCATAATTAACTTTCCTTAATTTGAAGGGAGGGAACCTCAATAAACATCTGAGGCAGGAGAAACAAAGGTCGAGGCTGTGATACGTCGTGGATCTTCCTTCTAGATTGCGGCACTCGTATCCGGAGATTTACGGCTCCACGCGCGTGGTCGTGTCATTTTTTTTTTATTTTTATTTTTCGTGAGGCTTAAAAGCCGGATGGAGCCGTAAAACTCAAAACCTGAATGCTATGATCGAGTGGGAAGATCCACGTTGGAGAACATGCCCAATCTATGCTTGCCCTTTCCTAGATATTCCGAAAGCGAGGTATGCTTTGCCATGTTTGGCATCCTTAAGCAATAAAAATGGAGGCTGCACCTAATTTGTGTGAGTCCTGCTGGAGTAAGGTAGGCGAATGGAATTAAAGGATTAGTGCTTCATCTTATCTACTTCAGAAATAGCGTGTGTTCAAAAGTACACACAAAGCCTTAATGAGGGAAATATCACGTAGTGCAGCAATTACACAGATTGTCGAGTAACGTCTATAAGATATTCCCGCCATCTTGCTTGGCCGGATAACCACATGCACCCAGAGCATCATTGGGCCATAGCGAAAAGGACTCGCTCCAGGCAAATCAGCAACACATCAGATTTTCTTTCTGCAGCAAACGATGGGAAGGGTTTTGGAATATGGACATCAGTTGCATCAGTTGCGCCAGAGAGAATGATGTTGATGAAAATTTAATTAAGCGGATCTATGCTACGCTAACGCAGTGATTGCTGTGTTCAAGGTGGTATGTTGTCGCCGATTCTGTGGAGTATGTTGATCGACTCAGTACTATGCGATCTACAAAATCAACCAAAACATGCTCAAGCTTATGCTGATGACTTGGTTGTGCTAATTATTGGTCGAGATCTCGAAACGGTGTGTGGTGCCTGAGACAACTACTTTCAATAAATCCAAATACAACCCGAATGCTATTATTTGCAAAAAGGAGAAAACTGAATGGTCTTTGCTTCCGAAAAAGTGAAATATTTGGGAGTTATTCTGGGCAAGAAGCTTCGATGGAATAAACATGTAGAGATAAAGATGGAAAATCTCTCATGGCTTATGGGATGTGCTGGTGGAGCTTTGCTTGGATATGGGAACTTAGATTTCAGGTAGTATTATAGAAGTATGCTACTATCATTAGACCGATTTGCGCCTATGCATTCCTGGTGTGATGGATTAAGCTGAAACAAAAAGGGTTTTCACAATAAACTAGCAACAGTGCAAAGAACTGACCGTCTGGGTATTACCGGTGCCATGAACATAACATCCGGCGCAGCTCTAAGTGCATTACTCAATTTCCAGTCTTTGGATTTATTTATTCAGAGCGATGAGAGCAGTTCATAAACTAATTCGATTAGATCTATGGGGAAAAACGGATATGGAGGGCACAGGGCATTGGAGGAGTTATTCGGAGAATCCAGTTTTCCCAATGGTTTCTGATTCCTGAATTTCTATACATCTGTTTGATAGATGATATGAAGTTATCTTGAAACGAAGAGTAAACTGAGACGAGTCAGAATATACTGACGCCTTCTACCTTGATGGCTCAAAAACAGAACAGGGTTCTGGAGCAGAAGTCTACGTCTCGAATAAAAATGAGAAGTGGCCTTTCCCTTTGGGACAATAAGCAATGATCTTTCAGGCGATGCCAAAGGCGGCAGCCTGGGTGATTGACTAGCGTTGAAGCAGATGTATCGCCATCTGTAGTGATAATCAAGCTGGATTGAGGGCGTTGAGAAGTCTTTCGATCACTTCGAAAATGGTTCAGGAATCGATAGACCAGTAGATTATTCCAAACTACAGACAATATCTATCGTTCAGGAATGTAGAAACCGTTTGAATGCTATTTCTTTCTGCAATATGGTGGAACTACGCTGGGTACCCGCTATGGAGTAATTTCGGACACCTTAGTAAAAGAGGATTCAGTTTCTCTCCTGCTCGGACCGGAACCAGCATTTGAAGTGTCAGCAACTTTGGCTAATGCTGCTACCAAAAACTGCGAAGTAGCTTCGCATAACGACAGATGCAGAGCCTTAATGCGGCTAAACACACCAAGCTTTCCCTGTCCGAATCCATCAAATTTACTTCAAAGTTCCAGCGATTAACGTTGTATCTCTAACGGAAATTTTGCGATATATATAGGGCAAACACGAGGAAATTTCTCTTTATTCTCACCCTTCAGCATAAAATCTTTTCCTGCCACATTTAACATTTTTTAGTTCTACATCTCTCCGATTTTCCAAAATCGTTCTCTTTTGAGCGTCGAAGTTTTCCGACTTGTTTAATGAATTAATTCAACTAGTTAAAACGCGTTTTTAATGTGGTAACGGGTCGTAATTCGTAGAAACTGAATGAAACTCAATCCTAAAACTCGATCGAAAGCAATTCTCATGTCAAAACTTGATAAAAACTTTCCGCTCAATAACCGTATCTACTTTCATCGCCTCTAAAGCTGCACTTCCCGCCAAGAACGTTTCGCCAAAAATGCATTTGCTAGCATGCATCCATAGCAACAACAACAAAACGTGTTTACGATCATTTTTGAATATTCTGAAATTTTGATAATATAATTGATAACATTTAAATAGGTTTAAAGATTTCGGCATTGCATGATGGGGTAGAGTTAGCAAGTTTCAGTTTGGCCCCCTCTCGTTTTGTACGCAGCACTCATAACCACTTTTTGCTGGTCTCCTTTACTCTTCGCAGTTTACGATGGATGGATTCAATTATGAAGTTGATCGCATTCAAATTTCCCTGGTACGCCACTATTCTTCGCACAAAATTTTTCAATATCAGAGCTTCGCCTACGTTTCTGTTGGTGGATACTGGCAAGATACGTATTTTTTTCACAGTTTGGAGAATCGTGAGAATAATCCAATTTGAAGATAGATGTTGATGATATTCCCTTACCTTCTGCAAAAATTTGATGAGATTTTAATTAATTTCGTCATACTTCCTCAGTCAATCGGTATCATTGCTGAAGGGACCAATGCTGCATAATTTGAGGGTGTGCTAATAGCGGAACATATCATTAGGGCTGAACTTCTGTAGACTCTACTCAATTAATGATGTTACTCACTAAGCTGTGGCTGCATAGAGTAAGGTCGAGTTCACCGCCCTGGCAATAAGTAGCCTACAAATAAACCGTGTTCCTTCTATGTCCTTAGATTCGGCATCATTCTTGCTGTGCCAGTGGATGCTGTGTCAGAAGTATACAACATATGTTGGTTAAAACTAGACTTGCATCTTTCCGTATTGCCAATTATTTGATGGCTGGCTTGGAAATGATGATATGCTTGCCAATTCTAATGCAAGCATAATTTCACGTAGATCGTTGAGTAATAGGGCCTTAAAAGCACTAAATTATTTGGATGAGTAAAACTCAGCATCTTCTAGATGCTTTATGATTACAACAAGTTCTATATCGCCGTAATTCACCACTGTAACATTCTCTGGAACCATACCTCTAAATACATCATTGATGTCTTATTGCAGTAGGTCTAGCACGGAGCCCCATTAACTTTTTTTAGGTCGATAACTAGTTGGGGTCTATTTTGACACCTAGAGCTCTTATATTATTATAATACTTTTCAAGGTTTTATGCAAAACATTTTATGTTGAGTGTGAAGGGGGCTCCTTATACATCCAAAAGGGGGGTGTTAATTATTTTTTCACAGGATCTGGTGGGTTGCCAAATGAGAGGGCTTGATTTCTAGTTTTTGACTCTGATCTTATATTAATATTGGCTAAAACATAGGGGAGTGAGGGTAAAAATGAGTGCCACAAAAAGTGATTTCGTTCTCAAAAACTATCCAGGCGAAAAATGTTAAACAATTCATAACCATACAGTTCCCACATTCTGTGAAACAAAATTGTACACCCTCTTTCGTTCAACTCAATACAAAATGGCGTCACTTGCTGTATGTAAAGGGTTTCACAGACCACATGTTCTCACCTAATTTCGTGACAGTAGTCAGTTCTGGCTTTTCTTGAAGGCTTCAAGGCTAGTATAATACGCATCAACCAATCAGGATACATTCGGAGGTTTAGCGCATCTACTAGCTGTGTTCTATTTGGGATTCGAAAAACCACAACTACGGTGAATGCCGTTCCATTTGCTTGTGGACTCTTTGATTTGCATTTCAAATGTAACCGGTTTGATGGCATTGCGGGTGTTTAATAGTCATGGCATGTTCAAAATGCCTTCAGTGTTTCCTGTTCACTCCTTGAGGAAGTATAGGGCATCCATACAGTCAGATTGTGGGTCAGTTTTACTGTCATCCCACTTAAAGCTGTTCAATTAATAAGCTCACACCAGCGAGATAAACACAAGATGACCACAGACACCCATGACGACTGGGATTTGAACTTAGAGCAGCGAGAATGGAAGCCTGATGCTCTACACCTTAGCCATCGCGCCGTCAAAAATCCCTTTAGTGAACGAGCGAACGAGTTGAGATTCCCTGAAATTACGAACGCTTCTATAATTTCGCCTCTCCTAGAACTACATTTTAATTTAACACTTTTTCCACTGATAATAGAACTGTCGAATTGACATTTCAACCATGACGATCCACCAACAGAAGAGGGGCGTAGCAAGCTAAGTGCGATCGAAAAAAAAATGACGCCACCATGAGGACCGCAACTAAACACGGTCGCCAAATCGAACGGGAATGGAAGCTTCACGAATGCTTACTATCACAGAAACAATGCCGATCAATATTACCATGAGAGCAATCGAAAAAGGACCAACAAATTAAGTCGCAACATCAATATCCGGATTCAAAGAACACATGAAGATTATAATCTCACAAAATTTCTCAAGGAGCATGAATAATTCCGTATGTTAACACTAAGTAAGTTGGAAGATGCATTTATCTATTTGAGAAATTGTTGACAATATTATAGGATATGTGAAACGACGTTCTTTTTTCCCATGTTCAATGCTTCTCGTTCTTAGAATTCGTTGCCCATAGGTGCCTCACTTTTTTTGCTTCAATGAAAGTAGCTTCTCAATATAGGAAAATAATATTGCTGATAATTCAAATTGATTTTGGAATTTTTAGTTTGCAGCTTCGTTAATGGGTAAAACAACTTGTCGTGCAATGTCCGCATGCATTTGCCATATGAATAAATTTCCATTTTTAAAGTGTATGGAGCATTGCGAAATATGCAAGAGCAACGTGGTCATGTGTAAATGCGATGGTAGACATTTGAATTCAGCATCAAATTCCTTGAGCGATAGAATGGGTTGTCAGCGCAAGCAGTCCTCCTTCAGTGTTGGTTTAAAACTCCATCGAAAATCAGAACTTCGTTTTGAGTGAGCTGGAATTGTATCGCCTTTGACACTCAAAGGACGCTGGAATGTAATTTTCCACTTTCATATCAAGAGTAATAAAAAATTCTCCAGATGGGAATTATTAAAACGAATGGAATTTGTTTCATTTTTGCCTGATTCTCTGGTTTAGTGGGAAAGGAGTCCTCGCTGAATTTGTTGGAAGGACGTGTTCACATATTACTTTGTGTTCTCGAATGTGTTATATGTAATTCCCCCATGGGAGAATAACTATGATTACTGAATTATTTCAAACGCCACCCCTTCATATAACAGGACTTTACAAGGGTTCGATAGCAACTTACATTCACTTTAACTCAAAGGAACCTCCCTAAATTATGAATGCTTGCAGCAATTAGTTTGAAATACTGCGGAGAAAAAGTGCACTTCGCTCCAATCTCATTATCGCGTACCTCCGATTTTAATTACGTTCTGTACTAGTTATGCAGGGTAATGGGACACCCTTCCACTGCTTCAAAAAGAAAAGTAACCTAACATTTTTAAGTGTATTGGATTCACCTTCTCCTTTTTATTAATGCAGAGTGCCGTGAAAATTGTAAGAAACGTTGGATGAGTACGTACTGATTTAATATGAGCCTGATCAAGTTTGATTGGGGGTTTGTCATGAAGAGAATTCTAGGACTGCTTCATTGATTCAATAAATTAAATATAATCTTACATCTTTGTTTAAAAAAAAATCCATTTGACGTAGCAAACGGAAAATCTACATTACTCGTTGCACTAAAAATTTTACCTGGAAATGGTTGTCGGTCACAATCACAATGGAGCATTTGACTCAAATCGAGACCTCAAAATACATCCCATTCCGATATCGGCTCGAATAAAGTTAAGAAAAAAATTACAAATTACCATACTTTAGAAATTTACACCAAAACCAATCAGCAGTTCATCTTAGAAGTGCAAAATTTAGCACCATTATAAGTACTAATATAATGTACAATTTTCCAATCTATTACTAACAAAGTTATAGAAAGGGAAAGTTTTGTATTTCACGTAAATTTATCGCACTCTAAGATGTGTATAACGGAATTTTGGGTTCCCTTCGTTAATTCGTCGACTTTTTGACCTCTTCATTTAGCTGTAGGAATGCTTCCTTAGCGTCAGAAATTGAACGAGTCATGAAATTTATGTCGTCAGCGAATCCCACTATTTCCGAAGATTTGCAGAGCAAAATGCTCGTGGTACCGAACTAAATTTGCTGATAACATATTCAAGGGCTTTGTTAAAAAGCATGGGGGCGAGTCTATTTCCTTGCTGTAGTTCGCAGTTCGTTTCAAAAGATTGCTAACTCGCCAAGTACCTTTACATGGTATTCAGTCTTAGCCATCTTCAGTACGATCATTCGCATCAGTTTTTCTGGTAAACGGAACCTACGCATGATACGATATAGTACTTGTCGTTTGACGCAATCTTACGCTTGAAGGAAGTTGACGTAGAGCTGACGCAGATCGATATTGAACTCATAGCACTTGTTCAGTAGTTGTTCGACCGTGAAAATTTGGTCCATCGTGGCCACCATGGGACTCATCAATTAATTTGCCTGTATATGGCTTTAACAGAGCTTGGATGATTTTCATGATTTTGTAGGACGTGCACAACAATGAAATGTCATGCTGTAACTCCCACAGATAAGTTTGTCTCCTTTTTTGTGTATAGGGCAAATTACGCTTTTGCACCAGTCGTCGTTTTTAAAATAAGTTTCTGGAAGAGATTATCCATACAATTTCCTCCCGGGGCTTGCTCAGTTTTTGGTCGCGCGAAGCTGCTTTAGCCTCTTCAATAAAGGCAGGCGCGACTGGTGTGTTGTTTATAACTTTCGGGTTCGCCAAAGCTGTACTTCTCGCTGGCGCCTCCAGTTTCTCAAATTATTTCGTCCATCTTTTCTCGACATCACCGGGGGATGTTTCCTTGGTGATCCTTACAGAGACCTACCTGCGAACTATAGCTCCGTACGGAATCTTTCATCGCGTCGTATGCGGCCAGTGTATTTTTATTTTTTAATATTCTGCCATCGTTCTTTTCGCTGCTTTCTGCTGCACGTCCAGTTTTGCTATTCGCCTAAGATCGGCATAAGTTCCTTGTTTTACGGTTTACGGTTAACTTTGTTCTTTTTTTTTTTTATTGCATCAGGACATTCCTCGTCGAACCAATCATTATGGGTGTGTTTGGTTGGAAAGCCGATTATCTTTTCTTTATTCCGTCTATTAGCTTTGACCACGTTTCTTCGACGTCAAGTTTGGCTAGCTATAAAGTAGTTGGATGGCTCTGTTATTCACCGCTCTCAAAAATTGTCAACTTCGAATTTCTGAGAATTGCACTGCTTCGCGTGATATGTTTTCGTTAGTCGAGATCTAAACTTCGTCCTTGCTAACATGTGATCAGAATCACAATTGCCCCCCACCCTTTACATTCGTAATGGTAGTTGCAGCGCATTATTCAATAAGACTTTGATCAATTTGATTGAATATGTAAGCATCTGGCGATGCCCTTGTCCTTTTGTGAATATAGCGATGTGGGGAGACGGGTAGAGGGCTCACGGTCATGTTTTCACTGCTAGGGAAATTAGTAAGACTCTGCCTGTTGTCATTCATGTTTCCATGGAGGCTGTAACTTCCACCTGCTTCTTGATGAGAATCCTCTCGCCCAAACTGGTCGTTAAAATCCCCTATTATTTTTATGTTGTTGTTCCAGGGTGTTGTAGAACTAGTCCTCGACCACGTCGCCTTTTTCTTCGTTTAGTGCAACTTTACTGCTTTAAAGTCAATGACTCGATCTATGAATTTGTTGTCCACAATAAATGTCACTCAAAAGTCTTTGGTTCCCAAATCTTTTCTGCATGTAAATACTGTGTGCGAAAGTCAACCTCACATCCGAACCATTTTGTTCCTTGGATCGCCAGGATGTTGATGCTGCATCGTGAAACATCTTTGAGAAATTCTCGCAGAACTCCGATTCTATTTAGAGTGCGAACGTTCCAAGTTCGAAAAGAGCAAACCATACCCCGTTGCCGTTGACAGACGGATTCAACGGGTCCGTGGTTGTTGTCCTGGTTGTGTGGCAAATGGCGACAGTTAGCCGACCCCTCGCTGATAGCTGAAAATATAGCGTTTCATACTCGCTGCGAGCGCCGTTGGCGTTATGCAGCAGGGGAGGTGACGATTCGGTTTTGCTTGCCTCCTGTCTTGATCTGGAGCAAATTCACTTAAATATGGTAGTTTTAAATGCGACAAATTAAAAATGAATGCGCCAAAACACTAGAACTGCCATATTTAAGTGAATTTGGTCCATATCAACACGGTTTCTCCCATTCAATGCGTAATATTACAAAATTTTTATTAATCAAGCCTATCATGCTCATATGTCATTTGAAAGCTAACATAATAGGCAATTTCTATCAACTTAGTAGGTTTATAAGTTTAATATACTGTTACAATAATAATAATAATAATCGTCGGCGCAACAATCCATATTGGATCAGGGCATTAAAGTGTGTTAGAGCACTTCATTTAAGACCGTCACGGTACATTACAGTATACTGTAGGAGGCAATGTGGTCAGCATTGCCCTCGCCTGGGATTTTTACCCTGATTTGATTCAGGTACTCATTCACAACTGAGTCGACTGGTATCCGACGTCAAATCACGATACAAATCCCACTGCCGCCAGTGAGATTTAAACCACGACCTTCCGTACGACAGCCTTGTGCCCTAACCGCTCACCTATCCGGTTACAATAATGCATATAGAAATTTAGAAAAAACATTGAATTTGATTTTTTTTAAAATTTAAACAGTTATATCTTCGAAGGGTGTAATTGAAAAAAATTCCATCTATAAAAAATTTGAATAAATAGTTTCCGAAAATGGTACCACCTCTGAAATTAAATTATTAGGGCAGTGGGGGAATTGTGACTTTTTGGGAAAGTCAAGTTTTTGACACTATTCACAAAAAACGCTATAGCTCTGTGACGGTAAAAAATAGAATGCCCATTTAATGGACCAAATTTCCTCAAACAAATGGTACTGTCTGCCATTCAAATTTGTACCATCACCAACGGGACATTCTGTTTATAACCCTTTGATTTAGGAATATACAAAAAGTGTGCAACACAGCAATCGAACAAGTTTAGATATACAGGGTGTCCCATTCACGATGGTAGAAGTTTCAATGGTGGATAGTACCTTTAGTTTGAGGAAAATTGTTCTAGGGGATGGCCACTCTATCTTTCACTGTTACAGAGTTTTTTAGTAATTAATATAAAAAGTCTGATCTGCCCAACAAAATCACAATTTAGCTCTATGCTGACATTTGTGTCATCATTTGCTCTTCTGATAATAGCTATTAGTTTCTCCGAAATACCCCTCCTGCGTAGAGCACACCAGATGCACTCACTGTTCACACTATCAAAAAGCTTTCTCGAAATCGATAGAGTGCTGGTGTAGCGAAGTTCTAAGCTCCTTTCCTAAGCTCCACCTTTCCAAAAAAAACCCGTAGGGTGTTGATGCGATGAACGCAGAAGCATTCGGAGCGCAAACCAGTCTGCCCTCTATACCTTTCGAGATGTTCTGTGATAAGTTCCAGGTTTATTTTAGCTAGTATCTTTGCAACAGCCGGGAGCATGCAGATACCCTTCCAATTGCCACCCGTCAACGCAACTGAAGTCGAGGAAGCAATAAAACGAATGAAATCCGGGAAATGCACGGGACTTGGCGACATCGCATCTGAGCTCTGGAAAGCGAAGAGCTGGGACCCAGCACTGTGGCTCAATAAATTCACCAATCGGATTATTGATGATGGTAGGCCACCATCTGACTGGCAAGCACGTACCACAGTTTCAATATAGAAAAAGAAAAGTTGTCCAGCAGAATTTTCAAAGTATCGTTCGATCTGGCTACATTCCCATACCATGAACATTTTTGAACGCACTTTTGTCAACCATAATCGCGTTTCATCGTGTGCCACACGAACTCATCTGGTATGCTCTAGGACAGCATTTACTGCACGAATTCTTCACTGAGCCCAAGTATTCTACCACGATCCGAAAAGTAAAGTTCAAAGTATGGCGGGTTTATCAAAACTACTTTGTGTCTCTGTCGGTGTTCATCAAAGGAACGCCCTTTCACCACTCCTCTTTATTTTTGTTTTGGACATTGTCACATGGGACATCCAACGTGCAGCGCCCTATACAGCAGTGTTTATGCAGCCGATGTTTTCCTAGCGCCCAGTAGCAAAAATGGCCTCGAGTAACATCTTCAAAAATAGAATGATCGCCTCAAGCAACATGGTTTCAATCTGAATAAAACTGAATCTTTGACGACCGATCCACATAAAACAGGCAATATTATTTTCAATTTTTTTGTATCAATTGTATCTGGATATATGATAGTGTAGAATCTATGGACAAAGCGATTTTTTGATATTCGGAGTCGTTTGGAAATTACAGTTCCACATGCCAGGTTTATGTAGATCGCCGTAATAAAGCGCGTTTTTTTCGGTCCCAATATCGTTCGAATGACTACGCTAAAATCATAAGAATTGAAGCCAAGGCTTTACTTGTGTTTCTTCAAGAAATCTAAGGTAGGTATAGCAGATTAACGGGCAGTTAAGATTTTATGATTAAAAATCGCATTCTACTTTTTAAAAACGGCCGAAGAAAAAAACAGCCTTCACACAGGATGACCCCCTTGAAGGAGGATAATCGTTAATGAAGGCGGCCAAAGGTTCCAGGGCAAAACGTGGATTAGTGCACACGATGGAATATAAAACCTGTCAAATGCCTGCTGAACCAACACCAGCAAATTTACTTCCAAACCCTATCTCCATCTTCACGTGGTAACCGCTGGGAGTTCTTTCTTAATTAAAAACTTCAGAGAAGGATGGAAGTCAGTGTTCCGCGCCTAAAAATTGTAAAAATTGGCCTGACAACCCCATACGGAAAACCAATGTTACGAAGCCACAAAAGGAGCCTCGGACTGGATTGTCAACACAACGACGAACCCGGTAACGAAAACGGAATAACGATTTGGGGATTTTCGAATGGCACGTGCGATCCTGTACGGAAAGGAGCTGCCAAGCAGCTTGCTGATACACTGCCCGATTACAGGGATGATTGCGTTGCAAGAGATGCGTTGAACAGGGACCGGTTTCCTGGAGAAGAGCCAATACACCATATGTTATAGCAACCAGCTTGTAAATTATAAAAATGCAGCGAGGAACACACCGGACGCGGAAGTTTTACCAACAAGTTGGACAACCTTTTGCCTTCTACTATTTTCGTGGTGAGTTCCTTACTGGGGAACTATCGCCTTCTGAGCATAGTAGAATCGCATGCTTCTGTCACCCATCGGGTGATTTGGATGGCTTTGTTTTTAGTCGTACCATGCAGGGATATGTCGGAAATGAGTGCGCGGAAAACGTGTCCCCTTCAAAAACGTTCACCGTACAGTGTAGCAAACCACACGGCATTCTGCAAGAATTCTTTTACGAGCTCGATTCGCTGTTGATTTCCATGTAGATTGCCTGGTGGTGGGTGTGAGTGTAATCTTCACTAACATGCCAAGTGACCTTACTAGCTAAAACGGCATTCACGTATGTCAGGTCCTTTGAAGGTGTACGAGGCCCCAACATTCGCTAATACCACGAATCAAGAAGAGCACGTCCCCTCACGCTTCCCAGCTGTCCCATTCAAGAGCCCACGCATTAAAATCGCCTGCTATTATGGTCAGCCAACGTCCTCGTGCATCCAAAACCAGAGCGCATAACATCTGCTCCTACTCGGCAAGTATAGCGCTGGGTGCAACATAACAGCGTAGATGTGGACTCCTTTCTAAGCTCTCATGAAGCCTATAGTACTTCTTGGCCCGTTTGGTCTTTGACCCAAATGTCACCACCGTCGTTTCGCTATGGCTCACTAATTATGGCCACATCGAGGTTTTTCTTTCTGGTGGTTTGCGGGAGTAGGCCTCCTGGCAGTGGTCTGCGATTTGTGTTAAGGGCTCTTCTGTATTCTGGGCATCTGCTGTTGCCTGCAATATGCCGATGATCCACATCCTCCTTCCTTTTGCACAGTAAGCAGTTAAGGTCAGCTCCGCAGCTCTGCATTGCTTCGACCTGGCGTTTGGACTGGTGCACACCTTTGCAATATGTCCGAAGCCAAGGCGTCTAAAGCATCGCTTCAGTGCCACCTGCTCCTTAAGCCGACACATAACGCAACCTATTTCTACTCTTTCTGCTGTTAACAGTTTGAGTGCCGTCTCTACTGGTAGGCCGATGATGGTGGTTTGCGTTCCCAAGAAGGGTTTCCTAAACGTCTTCAGCGCTGACTCTTGTAGTCCGAGGAGATCGAACTGCTTCTCCAAGCCTTCGCGAAACTCTTCATGTGATTTCATTTATATCTTTGCAGATTATGGTAATCTCCGCCCTGATAGCCCTTATGTCGGCTTCCAGTCCTAATGGCTTTCTCATTTGGCTCAAGAATTTTTCCGTGGTTACATCCTTAAATTTCTTGAGCTCAAACAGTCCTTTGTGTCCTTTCTGGGACCGTCTAATAAGGTTGACATTGTCTCCCAAGTTGGTGAGTTTGCGCTGTGACTTCACTCTCCTGAGAAGGCATATGACCCTTCACCTCGTTTGGAAATGATAGTCACCTTCGGTTTTATCTTCCTCTGATCGTTTGTTTTTTCGGAATTTCACTTTTTCCAGACTTCCGCATCCGCCTTTGTAGGTCCGGTCCCTTTTTCTGAGGTTGCCGCTGCTTCAGTTTCGCCGGTAGCTTTGTTCATCTGCGGTTGAGTCCTTTTTTCCCACTGCGCTGCACACTGCACTGTTTTATGCAATCTTTTCACATATTTGACAAAATAATTTATTTAGTAAATTGACAAATTTACTTTGCAAGGAAGGAACAAAAAGGAACACGGTCGTTCACAAAAAAAAATGACTGAAACGAATCGACGTTTATTTCAATGCCCCAGCTATCGCTGTTGTTGAGTTATTATAATTTTAGTATCGTAAAGAATTGCGAAGACTACGATTTTTAAGGTTTTGTGTGAAACAAAACCATATTAGAGTCTAGTCGATGTCTGTCATTCCGTCGGTCTGTCTGTCTGTTACACCCAATTTATTCAGAAACGGCTGGACTGATTGTCACGAAAATTGGTGAGAGCATGTGGTCTGTTGTTCCCTTTATATGCAATAAATGGCGCCACTTTGTGTCAAGTTTAAGGCGGCTCTCCATACATGTGAACACTTCCGCTTTTCGACAGCGTAGTTTTTCCTTTGCTACAAATTCCTAATTTCTCTATTTCCTTCTCGAATCCATGTAAGTGAAGCGTGGGATCCCTTTATTTCAAAATTTATATTTTGCTGGCGGTTCCTACAATGCATACTCGCAACCTAAGATTCAGTCAGCGTCTGGATTGGAGGCTCCGGTCAAGTTATGGAGCATCACAACTGTGGCGTGCTATGCAAGAACAGAGATTGTCTGTACTGGGATGAAGGTTGTTTTCTATGAGCAATAACATACAGTCCAGGTGAGAGTTTCTAAAGGCGATGGAGATGGAGATTTGAATATCAACGCGGACTCTGACTACATTTTTCTCGGTAGTGAGATGGGGACCAATGGTATTCGCAGCATGCATTTGGATAGTGTGCCGGATGTCGTGTTTATGGTGCTGATAATAATAGACAAATATAATTCTCTGCAGTGACGCTAACTTAAAATGAGAATTCTACCGCGGGCTTCCGCAATACAAATGCATAGGCATAGCAATATACATTCATATTAATATATAATGCCCTTTCCTTAAGCTGCGCTAGCTTACTTAATCTTTATCTCTATATCTTTGTTCCAAAGAACACTGCTCATTTCAGTTTCCTCCTTTTACAAATAGTGGAATCCTTTTATTTGAATTCATTGTAGGCCAGTACCTGAGACTCTAGCTGTTAAACAAATTAACAGCCCTGTGGTTTCGGTCATCTATTTCACTAACTCAAGTTTAAGATTTGCGTAGGTCCCATGGGTCTTTTTAGAGAGTCCAACTTATCCGACTCATCCCCAGAATCCCAGAACCCCCACTTTAAATCTCTTTTTTGCTTTTTTAAGGTTTTGTGTGAAACAAAACCTTATTAGAATCGAGACGGTGTCTGTCTGTCTGTCTGTCTATCTGTCACACCCAATTTATTCAGAAACGGCTGGACCGATTGTCACGAAAATTGATGAGAGAATGTAATCTGGTGTTCCCTTTACATGCAGTAAGTGGCGTCATCTTGTGTTAAGTTTAAGGGGGAGCTCTCCATACATGTAAATGGAGGGTGCAAATTTTTTTTTCACAGAATGTAGCCATGTTGGGTATCAAATGAAAGGTCTCAATTAGTACTTTTCGAAACTGGTTCCATATTTGATGTTGGGTGAAACATAGGGGAGTGAGGGCTCAAAATATGACCCCCAAAAAGTGTAACAGGTCTCGTTCTTCGAACCTATCTAACCAAAAAATCTGAAAAAAATCACAGTGATGCATCTCTACGAAATCTAGGCCTCAAAATATATCCGGTTCCGATATCTGCACAAATAAAGTTAATAATAGTATATTTCCACATTTTAGAAATTTACCCGGCACCCCCCTTATGTTCATTCCAGAAGTACAAAATTTGGTGTGCTTATAATGAAGAACATAATGCATAGTTTGGTCAAGTTTGAAGGAAATCCAATTATTATTAACAAAGTTATAGGGGGTGAAACTTCACATTTTTTTGTGAATTTCTTGCACTCTGCAACCTGCATGACGTCATCATCCCATATCAATTCGTCAATACCACAACGAAATGAGTTCTTATGAATTGGGTCGCAGAGAATTATTTTGTTTTAGTTTTTTAGTTATCTGTCAACCAGACATGTGTGTATGTGGTATATAATATATGGGTGCTAATGAACTTTGCGGGTAGTGCCTAATTCAGATAGATATAGGAAGTAAATCGGAAATATGGGTCCATTGCATATATGTGTACAGTATTCGGAAGTAGACAGTTTGTTTGTTTAGGGTGACCGGAATATCTATGGCTGTAATATGTACGTATGTCTCGTAGTTTGGAAAAATGTGAAAGATTATATTGAATTTGTAGTTATACACGGATAGAAAAATGTGCGTTGAAATGTCTTACATAAGATGAACACAAAACCTTTATACCCGAAGCACGGGCTTCCGGTATTCCGACTTGTTTGCTCTTGAGTTCCTCACAGTACGTTCTAAAGATATTCCGTTAAAGCCAAACTGGATTCGAACGCTTATCTGACGGTGAAACTTCATTTAGTCATCAATCATTTCAAATATTTTTGAAATTCTTAGGTCAATTACTTCATTTCTTCCAGGCCCTAGGTACGTAGAGGATATGAGCGAGCAGAGCAGCTCCCTCACCTTTCTTGGGGATATCAACTACGCCTGCGAACGGAGGTCAAGAACCCCTTCTGGCCTGCTCATCTCACTCCATGTTCTTGCGACCCGGTCGGCTTATGTGTGGGGATATGTGAATAAAGAATTTTAGCCAACTACAGCTTTTTTTCTATTTTTTTTCCACTTGTTGAACCCTGACTAACAAATCTCATCCAAACTTCAAATACATAATTTTACAATTCCTTTTAAATTCACGGAAAATACAAAACAACGCATTGGGAGAACCTATTACGCCCACTATGCATTTGGTTTGAGAAGTTCTTCCTTCTATTTACGGAGATATAGGGTACTATTTTGCACCCATCAGTCAATTCGGTCGACATGAAGGGAGGTGACCTACTCCTGGAAAAACGCAAAGCCTCATATGCATAAAACTTGGATAGGACGCGGTCACTGCCTAGAATATCCTGAAGCCCATTTTCCATTTTCATTTCATTGTGGAAGAGCTCTAGAGTGATGCTTTCATATATCCATAGCCATCCTCGTGGAATAGTGGAACTTTTCGAATAGAACATTTGTCAATATTGACCAATTCATGAATGGACTCCTATCCGTTGTTCTATGTAAAACTCCAAGCGTATCCACTTGTTTGCTTTAGATATTTGTCACGGTCACTAATTCTCTAATTTATGGATGTTTTTTTTATGAAATTGTTTTAAATGATGCAGTTTCTCTACATTTTGCATTGAATATTAGGATATAAAATGGATTTGGATGAAACACTAGCTTCTAAGGATTAGAAATATTATGTAATGCTGTTTCCATGCAAAAAGGAAAAGGAATGATTCGTAACATCTATCACACTCAGGAATTTACTTAAGAATAAGAAAAACAAGTCGAGAAACCGGAAACTGGACGTTTCAGTTATAAAAGGTTTGGTGTGTTTCTTTTATAAAGACATTTGAGTGCGCATTTGTCCCATTAGTACTTAGCACGTAATAGATTCATATATTATGTGAAAATATTCACTTTAACGTGATATTGAGTTAAGTCTTGAATTTGCAAAGAAGCGAAAAGTTTGACCTATTATGACTTTGTTCGACTTCAACCAAACTTGTTTTATATTAACGCCTACTAATTTGGTGGGTCTAGGATGAATTTAAGAGATAACTGCAAAAGTTAATTACTTATTTCCGAGTTATCACAATCAATCAATCACAATCTCGGCAGATGCCGGATTTTACTTAATACTAGCACTAAGTGCCAAGCATTTAGGCTCGGCGATCCTACCTGCTTAAAAACTAAAGGGGCGCTGGTGGTGGTGGCCGGTGGTAGGTTAATGGGAGAATCCGTCGCGAACGCACGCAACTTCGAGCACGTGTGCAGAATGGTGTACTTCTGCATAGTTTGAACCAGACTGTGCGAAAGTCCCAGGACATCAAGGGAAGCCGCGAAGGTTTTAGGTACAATACCTGTAGCTGACAATATTATTGGAACTACAACTACTCGCTCGAGATGCCAAATTTCTTTGATTTCCCGAGCCAGTGGCTCATAGTTTACCTTCTTCTCCACGTATGTCCGTTCGATGTAGCTATTATGGGGGATAGCAACATCAATTACATAGGGGGAACGACCCATCTTTTGAACGAACTGTACGTCAGCATTGTTATGTGCAGTATGGCAATCAGCCAGAACTTGCCGGTCTCATTATATGTTGTAAGCAGAACTATCAAGTACTGCTTGCAGCTCATATCGGTAAACCGGACATGTCCACGTGATCAGCCCATGTTTGTATTCAAGGTTTTGTTGGTTAACCTTACATACAGCATTATGCCTGGTGATGTATTGCACCGGTGCCATAACAGTACAGCCAGAAATGAGATGGTCCAACGTCTCTAACTCCGAATCACAAGTTCCGGTAGCGACCACGCCGTCCTGAATGGCACACATGAACCCCTCCGTCTCAGCAAAGAGCTCCCCAGCACGCAGACATCTGTTCGACAAATGGCGGCCAAAGACAATTAACGTGTTTACCGTGCATTGGCTTCGATTTCCATTCATCGATCCGTTCTTGGTCCGACTTCATCCCACTCAGATGATTGAAAGATCGATCCTTCAAGTTAAATGAAGTCAGCCAACAGTCTAGGTGATAGACAACCGCATACAAGGGACTCGTCTGCTCTTTGCTGTAAAAATAAGTGCGCAGCGAGTCGACTTGGTGATGATGTTGTGCCGAAGTCACGAGGCAGGTTCATCTGCTCCACGGCAGAGTTTGGGTGATGCATTTGGAATTTGGACATAGCTGTCCGTATCCGCCGCTGGACGTTTTCCAGATCAGTCTTCGTCCACGGCAATATTTCGAATGCATAAGCCAGTGAAGGGATAGCGAATACATTGAAGGCGCTTATTTTATTCCTACTCGAGAGATGCGATTTCAGTACCAGCTTTACGCGTCCCAGGAATTCGAGCACGGGCTCCTTGCAGAATTCCTAGGTACTTGTAGAAGTCTGTCTCAGTCAAAGCTTCGATATGGAGGGCACGAATGCAATGTCCGGCATGCGGCTCGTAATGACCTTTGCGGATGGCTTAGATTCGACACTTTTCTAATCCAAACTCCATCCGAATATCACGGCTGAACATGTCTATTATTTGCAACAGATTTTAAGATAGTCGTCAGTACCAGCATACAGCTTGATGTCATCTAAGTACATCAAGTGTGACAGTCCGCACTTAGCACGTAGGCCATACTTTATTGCAAAACCATGCCTTCTAACTTCATTCAGTAGCCATGAAAGGGGGTTCAGCGTCGTACAAAACCAAAGGGGACCCAATGAGCCCCCTGGATGCCACTCCGTATACGGATGGGCTGTAAGGTATTAGCACCCTCAGATATACGCACTGATAAGGTGATATGCCACCCTTCAATGACTGCCGCCAAAAACTTTATTAGTTTCGGATCAATGCGATACAAATGTAGGATATCGATTAGCCAGGTATGCGGAACGCTATCAAAAGCCTTGACATAATCGATATAGCAACTAAAAGGTTTCCTTGGCCTCTAGTTGCTTGTCCTGCAACTACCGAGTCGATAATGAGTTGCTCTTTGCAACCCCTTGACCCAACTCGGCAGCCCTTCTGCTCCTCGGACAGAATGTTGTTGGTCTCGAGGTGCGCATTGATCCTTCCACTAATAATGGACGTGATGAATTTGTAGAGGGTTGGTAAACAAGTCTTGTGTCTGCGGGGTCCTGCACCGTGTCCTTCTTAGATATAAGGTAGGTAATCCCCGCAGTGAGGAAGGGTGGAAATTCTTCCGGTCGACTCATGACCTCATTTATACTGCGTACCAACCGACTGTGTACGCTTGTAAATTTCTTATGCCAGAAACCGATCCAGACCTGGGCCCCTCCAGTTCTTCGAGATGTTTATGGCTCGTCGAACTTCCTCTTCAATGACATCTGCAAAATTCATGCCAGGCGTATTGGCATGGCGGGTGCCTTCGGCGGTGATCTACTCAGCATGCTGGGCGGGAAACCCCCAAAGTCCACCTCAATACTCTTTCGCATTCGTCACCGAAAACTGCACTGCCTGGACGCTCCGTTGGGATTCGTTGAGAGATCTGAAAAAGCTCCGCTGGTTCCTCGCGTATGTTGCATTTTGGACACGTCTGGAATGACTTTCGCCGTACCGTCGTAACCGACTGCATATGACAGAAAGTTTCTGCTTTAATGTGTCCAAAATTTCAACTACGGGTGTCTCACTTAGGATGGCATAGTTCCGGTAGACCCTCTGCACTTCATTTCTCACCCGTCTGCTGATATTGTCAGTGCTGATCTGAATCTGTCTAGCAATGTCCTGCCTTAGTGAGTCCCGCCAGCGTTCCAGACGAATTTTACATGGTGAATCTCTTTGGTCACTTAAACCAATAAGACGAAAGCGAATCTTCTAACCGTGCAATCTGATAGCCGCAACTGCACCACAATACACAAGTGATTGTAGTTGCAGCAGCGACATATCAGCACACGGACGAGATGCAATCTCATCATTGATTTGAGATAGAATGCTCGGAATTGCAGGATATGCATAGTGCCTGGGAACCTCAACGGAAACCTCAGCGGGACGGTGGAAGAGAGTGCTTCGACGAGTACTGAAACTGTTGCTTGCAGTGCGGCGTGGTGGTGTTGATGCCGCCACCTCTGCCCCCGTCGACACTCGGTCATCAGTTTCCCGATGACCTCTAGTTGGACACGCTCCCTGATGGTGCCCGGGATTGTGTCGTTGCGAGTTATAAAGCGATACTGGTCTGCGACTCGCTGCACAGTCACGTGCGCGCATTGCGGGAAACGATCGACGAATCTCTGGTACAACAAGGGGCGGTAAGAAGTTGTATCCGCCCCCACCCTTATTTCGTAGTATGAGCAGTTGACGAAGAGGTTCATTTCTTCAATCCTCTTCATCCGCTGCCTACGCGAACCTGCGTAAGTAGTCGCCACAGATTGTGGCGAAACAGCTGCAGCAGGCGGAGTAATGCTTTTGGTCGCCGTGGCGCGTAGACGTCGAACCGCCACACGACTAGCGGTTCCGACGCCGTGCTGTCCATTACGGGAGCCCGACCCAGTCACCAAACCAATCGACTCCCGCCGGTTATCCGTACCGGACCTTAAATTCCTTCTTCTTCTCACAGATGGATTTGCATTTTATACCTAACTGCCAGGTGTGGGGACAGCTTCTTCAGTGATTAATCTGCAAGACTGCAAAGTTCCTGCAGTTTCCTCACCTACCCCTTGAGACGCTGCGGTGGCGTACAGCCATTCAAGCTATCCTTCATCATCATCATCATCAACGGCGCAACAACCGGTATCCGGTCTAGGCCTGCCTTAATAAGGAACTCCAGACATCCCGGTTTTGCGCCGAGGTCCACCAATTCGATATCCTTAAAAGCTGTCTGGCGTCCTGGCCGATCGCTCCATCTTAGGCAGGGTCTGCCTCGTCTTCTTTTCCTACCATAGATATTGCCCTTATAGACTTTCCGGGTGGGATCATCTTCATCCATACGGATTAAGTGACCCGCCCACCGTAACCTATTGAGCCGGATTTTATCCACAACCGGACGGTCATGGTATCGCTCAAGCTATCCTTATTTATTATTTATTATTATAGTAGTATACTACTATCACCTTGATTTGAACGGATGTCGGTACGGAAAAGTTTACACCTCCTTTGCTTGGATGAGGACCCCGATTAAAGGACCCTACTCAGTATATGCGTGAGCGTTCATAATTCCCACCTTTTCACCAGGTTTAGCGTCAATCGCTATGACCGTCTCCGGGAAAAATGCATGTGAAAGACAGACAGACAGCAAATCGATGATAAGGTTTTGTTTTACACAACGTATAAAGCTTTTGTTTTCATTTTGTGACCTCTATATGTGGGTCCACTTTATATGATATTGACGTCATACACGACTTAGATTGCAATAAATCCACGTAAAATTCAGAACTTTGATCTTCTATAACTTTGTAAATAATTCTTATACTCCCCTCAAAATTTCCAAAATTGTATATTATGTTACTTATAATGATGCCAGATTTTGTATTTCTGGGATGAATTTAAGGGGCGTTTCCGGGTAAATGCTGTATGTAAAGGACAACATGTTCTCACCAAATTTGTCAATCGTTTCCGAATAAAGCGGATGTAACATACTAGCAGACAGACATTAAATCAATTCCAATAAAATTTCGTTTGACACAAGACCTTAACAAGGCAAAGTATTAAAATTTTATCCTTTTCTGCTAATAACTTCTTATGTAATAAAATGCTGAGTATAATTCATTCACATGAGGATGACATACGATGTTATCCAAAAGAGGAAGCGCCATCTTTGGTCGGTTTGTCTTCTGTCAAGTTTTTTACTTGGGGTATTATACCGCCACTGACAGTAGCTGAAATTTGCCTTCTTCGACGTCTATCTAGGCACACTGTCGATTCTGATAAATCATGTTTTCATGGGACCAAAGGTTTCGAAAAATTAAAACTATATTGAAAGTGCTGAAAGGGATGTTCACTTTTGAGTGACTCAACACCGAATGTGGGGAAACTGTTGTTGGCTTTTTGCGACTGTTCGTTATTTGAGGACTCGTCATCTTAGAGTAATATTTAATATATATATTAATGAAATGTTTACCAAACTACAGAGGTTATTTTACATAACCGAGAAATCGACAAGCGTTAGTAAAGCATAGTAAATATTGGTTTTTTGTACGAAAGGGAATATTTCGCCGAAACTACTTGCTTAATTTTTATAAAATTATTTGCACGCATTAAAAAAAAATATTTTTGAAGCTACAAATCGAAAACATTTTTTCAGCAAGGAAACAGAACTCGAAATGAGGTGTTGTATCCTACTACTAATTCTCTTCCTCATTACCGGGTAACAGCTATACACTATACGTTAGTTTCTTTTGGCTGCCAGCAACGGTGCACAGATTTTGTCGCCATAGCTCCTTTCGGTGGTGATTTCCCACCATAGGTTCGAGAAATTATGAACAGTATTCTTCTGTAATTGTTGTTACTGGGTTTGTTTTTGATAATCACGTTGGCATACGCATAGTGGCAATTGTCTTGTTTTCATTAAAGTGTATTGGATTTGTATTGTATTTAAATCGGCATAACCAATGACTTTCACCGAAAGTAGCTTAAAAGGAATCCATAAGAGCATCCCCTTATCGTAGAGTGTTGTTGATGATTGAAGATCTTGAGAGTGATCCTGCGGTTTTTATTTGGCTTCGCACATCGACCAGGGTCAGCCTTGTCAGTTTGATCAATGTAGCCAGGATATCGAATTCCTGACTGCCCCATCATAGGCGGCCTGGAATTCAAAGGACAGATAGTGCAACTCTTCGCTATGTCCCAACAGTTTTTCATTTGCTTCAGATCAGAATCAAATCCTTGTGTGTTGTATGTATAATTCAGATCTAAAAAGATTTTCCATGAATTGGTATTGAATTTCTTGAAAGCTTCTGACGTTAGTTTAGTGTGACTCAAATGGTTAGAGCGCTGAGCTGTCGTAGCAGAAGATCGCGAATCAAATCTCTCTGGTGACAGAGGGATTTGTTATCGTGACTGGATGTCGGATACCAGATGACTCAGTTGCAAATGAACACCTGAGTCAAGTCTACTACGGTAGACTGTAGTGTACCGCTACGGTCTTGAATGAAGTGCTGTAACACACTTCAAGGCCCTGATTGAATATGGATTATTGTGCTAACGATTATTATTATTTTGACGTTTGTCCGCACATATAGTACTCCATTGTTGATGCCGTGTTTGTAGCAACATACCAAACCTTTGACTCGATCATCGTTAACGGCATTGTGTGCTTTATATGAAGTATACCGGCAGAAGTATTCAATTTTTTCTCAAATTTCTTATTTGATCTTCTATATGGCAATTTTTTTCATTTGTAACATCTTTACTTTACTACTACTTTACTATCGGATAAACCCGATTCGGTTCTTTTGTACACCGAGATCGCGCGTTGCTTGCTTGATTGGGTGTATGGGGTTATCCTAGCAAGATAGCGGAGAATATCTTATAGGTGGTACTAAGCAACGGGATACCTCTATAATTGTTGCATTGCCCGATATCACCCCTTTTATGTATGAGACGGATAATGCCTGGTTGCCAGTCGTGAAGCATTGATTCGCCATCCCACACAATTAACATCAGTTAATGAACCACTTGGTGTAATTGGTCGCCTCCATATTTAATCAATTCGGCTGTAATTCCATCGGTTCCTGGCAATTTATGATTTTTAAGTATGCACTGTTTCTTCTATGCTTCGTGGTGGCAGAATTTCTTCATCATCTTCAGGGGGGACCTAAAATTAGCCGAGATTTTGGTTGTTCAGCAATTCATCGAAATACTCAGCCCGTCGCTCCCATATGCCCATTCAGTCGGAAATCAGATTTCCCTCTTTGACTCGGTAGGATGAGCATCGGAAGTATAAATGTGTAGGTGTTATCCTACTCATTTGTTGGTAAAAATTGCGCGTGTGGTGCAGTTGCTCCCTGTGCTTCCCGAGTTCACATAATTGTTGGTTCTCCCAGGCTTCCTTTTTCTGTTTCTGAAGTAGCATCTCCACTCGACGGAGTTGATGATAGGCCTCTGCGCGTGCCCGCAATCTTTAAGAGTACAACATTGCCCGAAATGTATATTCTGACGTTTATGAAGGCTGAGATGTGGTGGCGTTCAATCAACACATAGTCAGTTTGGTTGACACTGATCCCGTCTGGAAAGGCTCATGAACCTTTGTGGAACGTTTTTTCGCGCAAAGCAGGTACTTCCAACAATAATTTCGTGTGACATGGCTAATTGGACAATCCGCAGTCCGTTATAGTTTGTGCTTATATATAAGATACCGCAACCGACGTACCGTCTGAATATCGGCTCGGTCTTTATTTGACTTCTCCGACTCTGCAGTCTCTTCTGTAGGGGCGTGAACATGAATGTGGGTTATACTGCTAAATTTGCTTCGCAAGCGCAGAATGCGTAGCCGTTCGCTTATGTTTTCACAGCCGATAACAGCAGGGTTTTTTGGCTGACTAGGAAACCTACTCCAAGCACATAGTTTACCAGATGGCCGCTATAAAAAAATTTTCAGAAACACTTTTCTCCAAACGACGTTTTTCACATTTACAGGAATTCTAGTTCAAAAAGTAATAAAAAATGTTGAGGTATTGAGGTATGATTTCTTACCAAATTACCAAGAATATGAACGAACGTTTGTGATGAAATCATATTTTTAAAGGTGCTTTTTTGCGTAATTAGTGGAAAGAATGATGAAAATGGAAATATCTTTTTTTCAAACAACAGCAACATTTTTTATTTTGATTATTTCAGCTACATTCAGGTGCATATTCTTGGAAAAGAAGTTAGTGATGTAAAATAAAAGCTTGTTGGTGTTCGATAAAAATTGTAATGGCTACAGACCCTGCAGTTGGAGAACCTGCGACCTTGGTTGGAATATTGCCACGTATTATTTTTAATTTAAACTATTCGAAAAAACTCACGAAAGTTGTTGTGTGTATCCACTAAACAAAAATCTCGAAAAAGTATGCGAAAAGTGCCTTTTAATATGGTTGTGGTTCAAATTTTTTCCAGCGAATATTGTGGGGTAACAACTGAAAGGTCTCGGGGAGAATTTTAAGAAGAAGTCACTAGTTTTGACATTAGTTGCAAAGGGAAGGTGTGCGAGTATCCAAAAAGGATGAATTACTTCAAAAATACGTTCTCATGATGGTCCGTGCATATGATATCCAGGCTCCGAATTACTTTCCGTCACGATAAGTGAAATAAAGCTGAAAATAGTGCATTGTTTTATTTAGGAAAATTACTGCGAACCACACACACTATGAGCTGCATAGAAATGGAATCATCGTGTACCAAAATATACTTACATAAAAAATCAACAAAATCTTTCATACCAAGCTTCTGTTTTCAGACTCGTTTACTATTAAGGACCTCTTAGTTTCTCCACTATCCTCCTTTCAATTCTTTAAGTTCCATCTCGATAGCCACTTACTTCGTAAATGATCATTTTAATTTGCTTTTCACAATTTTGTTAACAAAACCCTCTCACTTTTAAACCGCAACTACCCGAAAGCCTAAAATTTGTTTAAATACTTCCTTTTTTGCTGTTTCCATTATAAATCTGATATTACTGGCTTTCCAATAAATTATTACTTTTGTTAATTATTTCAGACTAAGGCGAAGCGCTTTCCCATTCAAGGCAAGACGATTCGACGCAATATACGAGAAAAATTGAAGTAGCTTCCGTTGTTGTCCCAGCTGACGATGAATTCTGGTTTCATTGTCTAGGACGAAAATTCATGGACTGTGTTTCCCATCAGAATAACCTGGACACTCTGGTTCGTTGGTGCTCGACTAATGGTTTAGCGCTAAACGTCAGAAAGTGTCACTCTATGTGCTACTCCCTAAAATCCTCACCCACTTCTTTCTCCTACTCACTTGACGGACATTCCTTATCCTGCTTAAATTCCACTCAAGACCTCGGAGTTACTTTCGACAATAAGCTCCGCTTTGATACCCATTGCCTCGATGTCATCAATCGAGCAGCAAAATTGTCAGGCTTTATTCTTCGCTCCTCCTCTGATTTTGACTCCATCCAATCCTTAGCTCTTTTCAATTCCCTTGTGAGGAATACCCTCGAGTATTGCTCCGTGATCTGGTCACCCACTCGTAACTGTGATTGTCTTGCCCTTGAAAATGTGCAACGTAAATTCACCCGTTCTCTCTTCTTTAAGAAAAGCTTCCCTCGTGTGGATTACCCCTCCCGCCTCCGCTTTCTAAACCTTCCCTTCCTACAACAGCATAGATCCTATCTGGATCTATGCACATTCTTTAAACTTTCCTCGGGCCTGATGGACTGCTCCGCCGCTGACGAGATCACCTGCCGTCCTGCGTCGTATAACACACGTAACGCAGATATTTTCAACGTGCCCTTCGCGGAGCTCGAAGTCTGTTTTCATTCCCCGATTCCCAGGCTTTGCCGAAATTATAATGCAAAATAGCTTGGTCCTTTCAACTTCCCTACTTTAAGTAGTTTTAAACGTAGGATAAGTTTTTTGCTTTCTCCTCCTCCTCCTGTGGACAATAATTAATTGGAATTCTCTCTGTTTGTTGTACGTTAATTAAATAAATAAATAAATGTCTCCTCGAAGATTGTTTTATGCTCCACGTCGTAGCCGGAGGGTTAAGACTATTTGCTATCTTATTTTGGTTAGACCGGTGCTCACCTGCGAGTGTCCTATCTGGTTTAATTTGAGTGCTAGCCAAATGCAGAAAATGAGGATACGAGTATTTGAAAGGAAATGTGTGCATGCTTGCACGGGGCTAAATAGGACTCCTTTGTCAAACTTTGGGCATTATGTAACTAATGAGGTGATGTAAGCAGTTGCTGCTGTGCCGAAAATCGACACAGTTATTATATAGTGAGATCTGTTTCGCATGGCAAGAACCCTTGGGTTTTCCACCCGTTCTACTCAAATGATGGATATTTCAAGAAAACTCTCCCAACAGGCTTCAATCCTGCTGAAACGTTTTTATATATTGACAGGAATGATATAATTCTTATTTCTGCAGATCATCCGGTTATGTATCGCATACACAGGTGGGGCACGGATAAAAGGATTGAATATATATGACTTTGGGGAGGAGAAATTCTGGTATTGGTGGCTGCGGAATCCCAGTTAGCGGCGGCCGTGCTCAGTTCTCTCATTTGTGTCTTCGTAGCACTTTGTAAATATGTAGGTATTGAACGGATGGTGCTTTTGCCTTCAGTTGTAACATATACATACATATGTTATTATTCTTTGTCCCTCTATTAATATTACAACTGCCATTAGGCCAAGAGAAGTCTGTCGGTTTTTTTGACCACTTCCCGACAACTCATTGTAAAATTAAATTTTTGTTTCTTACTGAAATGAAACAACATATTCTGCACTGGTCGTTCTCCACCTTTTCTTTCATGATGAGCTTTTCATAAGCTCGGATGGTAACCACGGCATCCTGAATGGCACACATGAACCCCTCAGTCTCTGCAAAGAGCTCGTCAAAATACAGCCATCTGTCCGACAAACGCAAATCGACAAATGGCTGCCAAAAACAATTCACGTGTTTACCGTGTATTGCCTTACAGTCATCGACCCGCTCTTGGTCCGACTTCACCCCACTCAAAGAACTCAAACACCGATCCTTCAAGTTAAGCGGAGTTAACCCTCACTCTGCCTTACTGACAGCCGCATGCTGGGGACTCGTCTGCTCCTTGCTGTCAAAATAAGCGCGCAGCGAGTCGACTTGGCGATGATGTTCTACCGCCACGTCTACCATGGCCCTACTTCCGATGTCATGAAGCAGGCTCATCCGCTCCACGGCAGAGTTTGAATGATCCATTCGGAATTTGGACATAGTTGTCCGTATCCGCCGCTGGACGTTTCCCAGATCGGTCTTCGTCCACGGCAATATTCCGAATGCATAAGGCAGTGAAGGGATAGCGAATACATTCGATGCGCTTATTTTATTTCCTACTCGAGAGATGCGATTTCAGTACCATCTTTACACGTCGCAGGAATTCAGACAGCAGAGCATCCCAACTTGAGCATGTGTTTCTTACAGAATTCCTAGGTATTTGTAGAAGTCTGTCTTGGTCATAGCTTCGATATGGAGGTCACCAATTCTATGTCCGGCATGCGGCCCGTGATGACCTTTGCGAATGGCTTGGATTCGACATTTGTTTAATTGGAAAACCATGCATCCAGCATAATTCAGTAGCCATGAAAGGGGGTTCAGTGCCATACAAATCCAAAAGGGACTCAACGAATCCCCCTGGAAGATGCCCCTCCATATACGGATGGGCTCTGAGGTATTAGCACCCTCAGATGTACGGACTGATAAGGCGGTATGCCACCCTTCCATGGCTGTCGCCAAAAACTTTATTAGTTTCGGATCAATGCGATACTGATGTAGGATATATAGGTATGCGGAACGCTGTCGAAAGCCTTAGCATAATCGATATAACAACTGAAGAGGTTCCTTTGGCCTCTAGTTGCTTGTCCTACAACTACCGAGTCGATAATGAGTTGCTCTTTGCAACCCCTTGACCCAACTCGGCAGCCCTTTTGCTTCTCGGGCAAAATGTTGTTGATCCTGAAGAGCGCAATGACCCTTCCACTAATAATGGACGTTATGAATCTGCAGAGGATTGGTAAGCAAGTAATCGGTCTTCGGACTTTGTAATTACAAAGCCAGCACTGAAGAAGGACACATGTTGTGACCGAAACAAGTGACTGCTTTTCTTTAAATAAAATCTATAGTTAAACTGGAAACTTTTCCTTTTAATAATTTTTCTTTTATAACTTTTCCTTACACCAATTTCCTAAAAACCAATAAAAATAGGTTTTTATTCAGTATTTTGCATGTTTTGTTTTAATTTTGAATTTTACTAGCATGAAGTTGAAGTAATTTTTCCGTTTCACTGTGTTTTTTTTTTTATTGGTTCGCGCGATATCCCGATGTCTGTTTTGTTTTTCAGATTCTGGTGTGAAGATTTGTAAATTGACGCGGAAGGGGCTGATGTGTTCAAAAGGACTCCCCCACATTTCCGACTCTGGCTAGTACAGTCAGTCGCGTGGACGACCGTGTCGATGAGATATTTCAGTAGAGCTTCAACCTTTCAAGGCTGATTGTCACGGTCAACTTTCCCAATTTTTTTTGGGAGAACTCTCCTTTCTAGACAGGCTGCGGTCAACCAGGAAGGAGACCAGATCGCCGCTAAATCCAATATGGTCTTCACACAAAATTCTCTTAAATTTCAGAAACCAATTAAAGAATTGAGTTCATTCCAGGAGTTCAATATTTCCTGCATGCATGCCCTTAAATGGCGGTTGTTAACAACGTTACAAATGTTGTAAATGAGAATTGTAGCTTTAACGGGTGGTTATCTTCTACAAAACAATTAAATTATGGTGCCCCATAAAGGTGATAAAAATACGGTATGTGCCCGTTTGTAAATTTTTTCCCCAGCTTACATAAACATATGTTGCTATAATGGTGTTATATGCATTTTTATTTTCCCACCGCCTAAACAGCAAAAAGTAACCATGCTGTTCCCTTAAAGTCCCCCGTATTTTAATGTTTTAAATGTGAAAAAATGCCTGATACGTAGCAAGTAACGGAAGGGTTGAAAAAAAATTATGCGTATGCTGCACTGAATGATTGAAAATAGAACAACAATACTGGCAATTATGAGAAAGGAGTACAAGATTCGCCAAATAGAAAGGACATCACTAGTAACATGACTTGCAAACAGTTGACACGGTTTCAGTGCCACGGAGAATGAAAGTCCTGAATGCACTCATCAGTGAGACCCTTATACAAGCTTATGGAAAGTTGAGGAGCTTTTCAGATCCAGCATTGCGAATTTCAAGTATGGTTCCAGTTGGTTGCACAAATTTAAACAATATCATTCTATCTGGAGAGAGAGATTTTATGACGCAATTGCTGAAGCTGATTGTAATGTTGTCCTAACGACGGTAACCAGGCACAGTGGCTGGGGGAATTACAACCTGAACGATGCACTCCAGATGAATAGAACCGGATAATTTTAAAATTCTAGGCTTTAACGACGTTTAAAGGAAAACGTATATGCACAGGTAATAAACAGGTTAAGTACGTATAATTCTGTAGAAATATGTCATATGGAGGAAAAATTGTTTTCAACTAATGGAAAGCTTCAAGCTGTCATGTAGCTACAAGCTTAATTCCCAATGTATCAGATTCTCAGATTTTAACCGTAAAACCTTAGTGTAAAGAATTATTAAAGAAAATCAAAGATTTTCGTTGAAAAGTGCTAGTTTTTCTACTAAGAACCCAGGTCTCCGAGGAATACATGAGGACTGGCAAGATCATAGTCTTGTACAGTAAGAGCTTTGACCCTATGGTAAGACGTTTCGAGCGGTACACTTTCTGTAAGCTCAAATAGGCCCTGTTGGCTGCCAACAACCGTGCGCGTATTTCATCGTCATAACTGTTATCACTTGTTATTTCTGACCCTAGATAGGAGAAATTTTCAATGGTCGCAAAGTTGTAGTATCCTATCTTTATTCTTCCCGTTTGACCAGTGCGGCTTGATGTTGTTGGTTGGTTGGTTTCCGGTGCTGACGTAGCCACCATGTACTTCGTCGTACCTTCATTTATGTGCAGCCCGAGATCTCGCGCCCCCTGCTCGATGTGGATGAAAGTAGACTGCACATTTCGGGTTGTTCTTCCCATAATGTCAATATCGCCAGTTAGGTCAGTTGTTGGGTGGAATTGAAGAGGATGGTGATCCTCGCATTTACATTTGCATCATGAAGCACTTTCTCCTAGGTCAGGTTAAAGAGGACGTATGATAGGGCATCCCCTTGTCTTAGACCGTTGTTGATGTTGAATGGCCTCGAGAGTGATCCTGCTGCTTTTATCTGGCTTCGCGCCTTGGTCAGGGTCAGCCTAGTCATTCTTATCAATTTCGTCGGGATACCGAATCCTGTCATGGTCGTGTATGGTTTCACCCAGGTGGACGAAGTCGATGAAAAAATGGTGCAACTGATGCCCAGATTCCAGTCGTTTTTCCATCACTTGCCTCAGAGGGAAAATCTGATCTGTTGCTGATTTGCCAGGAGTAAAACCTCTTTGGTAAGCGGTCAATGATGTTGTGGGCGTATGGGGCTATATGACCTAGCAAGACAGCGGAGAATATCTTATAGATGGTACTCAGCAATGTGATACTTTAGTAAGTGGTAAATAAATAAATATTTAAGCACAACACTCATATGCAATCGGAGCTAGAGACAACTATTTACTTATATATTTAAAAATAAAAACTTTTTGCTGATTTTAATAACACGCACATTTTTGAGTCCAAGTTTTTTTTCAATTGGCAAGTGTTACACGCCACGGTTGGAGACAGAAGAGCCCGGCTTATTTCCATGCGGTCCTTTCTGTCCCAACCAACGGCACTTTCTCACCGCTAATTCTCCACTTCCGTGGCGAGTTCTAAAATGAGTGGTGAGTTCTAAAGTGAGTGGAGAGTTCCGCGCCATCTACCCGTCCGCATCCACAACATTCGAAATAAATTTCGAATGCTGCGGATCCTGTCGCGCCACAATACTTCTATAATTGATGCACTGCGTGATATCTCCCTGTTTATGTATGAGACAGATAATGCCTCATTGCCAGTCATCAGACATTGACTCGCTGTTCCATACTTTGAACATAAGCTGATGAGCCGCTTGGTGTAATATGTAACCAATTCGGCTGTAATTCCATCGGCTCCTGGCGACTTATGATTTTTGAGCCGTTGAGTCGCTCGTCAGATCGCCGGGACCTCCAACTCATCGATGTTCTGATTATTGAGCACGTTCTGCAGGTGGTTGTGACGATTATTTGTTGATGCTTCGTCTCCAGGATATCTGTTAGCTGCGGTATCCATTTCCCCTTATAGATGTGTGGAGGGCTGTGTGTTGTGAATGGCTTCATTATTCACTCTCACCTGGTTGTCAGAGGGGATTCTGGGTGGTGTTGTAATTCGAACTCGGATCACCATGCCAACGAGATAATGATCGGAGTCTGTATTGGCAAACCTTACTTTCTTCGATCAGCATGTGGTCAATTTGGTTGAAACTCGTCCTAGCTGGAGAGGCCCACGTTTGTTTGTGGACCGATGTCCGCGCAAACCAGGTACTTCCAGCAAGCATTTCGTATCTGAATAATTCGCAGTCTGTCATCATTGGTATCCCTTTGTGAGCTATGGGAGCCGACGTATCCCCTAAATACGAGCTCTGCCCCTACTTGGCTGTTAAAATCTCGAAGTATCAATTTGATATCATACTTCGGACAGGCTTCCTATATTCCTATATTTGGACAGGATATCGGCTAGCTGCTCAGCAGTATTCGGTCTGTACAGAAAGCGCACGTTCCATGAGAAAATGCGCAAATCGTTATTCCGATGTCTTTGCCGGGTTCATCATTTTAAAATCCATCCTGCCCGAGGCTCCTTCCGTGGCTTCGTAACTTTGGTTTTCTCTGTGGGGTTGTCAACCCTACCCAACCTCCAACCTGGAGGATCAGTTGGCGCAATTTGTCCCGCTTTTAGGCACGGGAGGCTCGCCTTCATCCTTCTCCGTCTACAGTTTTTTATTAACAGAGAGCTAACAGCGATCACCACGTAGAGGTGGAGATCGGATTTCTTAGTAGAGCTGTTGGCGTTGGTGCAGCAGACGTTTCCCAGGTTTTATGCTTCCTCGTGGGTACCAATCCACGTTTCGGCCCGGGACCTATACTACTCTTTCACCGTCATTTATCGGTGACCCGGGAAAAACGTAAAAAGCGGGAGTTATTTAATTCCAAGGCTGTTCCGAGCTACGTACAATTAGCTCGGAATAAGCATGTATTTAAAATGTCACACTATTCACTTTAGTATAATATTCTGTTTCGGATTACAGGAAATACACGCAAACCGAAGTACTTTGTTTGATTAGAACTCTGTTAAAAATGGTACCACTTCCACCAAACCTTCCAGCATCTTATTCCAGGCGCCTCTTGAGGTCGACTTAATGGTGTTAGGTTAGGTGTAGATTTTTAGAAAATATGCAAATTTACTAGTTCATCTTTTCTAAGGTTAATCTGACAAGAGAATTGGTTCAATAATATGTAATATTTCCACTTTTTCTTCCATTTCAACAGCCTCTGGCTTCTCCAATTACACCTCGCAATTTCATAATTCCCATCTCGACATTCATTTATATTCAACATCTAACATAAAAATAATTAATTTTATTTATTTAAAAGAGCCTAACAATTGGTCGCTTTCCAACAAATCCGTAGCAACGATAGAACTAAGAGGACTAGAGGATAAGCTGATGGTATCCAGATGGGTCAGGCGGTTAGAGTGCTCGGATGTCGTAGCGGAAGGTCGCGGTTCAAATGTCACTGGTGGCAGAGGGAGTTTGTATGTCGGATACCAGTCGACTTAGCTGTGAATGAGTACCTAACTCAACTCAACTCGACTACATCTTAGGCCATGCAAATAAGATGCTGAAGTCATAACTAACGATAATAATTGCAATTCAATTGAAAGATTAAACTTCCACTTAACGCTAGTCCTTTTCAAGAAACAAAGCAAACATATGTAATATGATATAACAAAATTCACTAATTTGAAAAATAATATGTGTAGTCGGGAAACGGTCAAAAGCCCGACAAAGTTGTCCGTGTCTTGTTGACGAAAAAAATATAAAACGAATTATTCTAACCCAGTTCTATTGATTTGATTAGAATTTGTATTTCCTAGAACTGTGCATATACATTTAAATATAAATCTAATTAAAAAAGTAGTGTCCGCTTCTTAGCTTAAAAATTAAATTTATTCTTAAGGCTAACACAAAAAATATACGATTTATTTCTCTTAAAGCTGTATATACTTAAAAAGCCCACGAACTCTCTTCCCGTCCAACCGGACCGAGGGGCGACCAACCTAAGGATGTGCTGAAGGCAACGTGTGCAACCATGCGAAAATGTATTGCTACATCTTGATTGTCGCAAACACTTCAGCCAATGACTCTGTGGTTCTATTCTACGGAGACATGGATCTTAAATGGAAGACAGTACGAATCAAGACTGAAGCTCACTAGGACAGAGTGTTCCCGGATGGTACTCTTCGGACTATAGCACACGTTGCAAGGATAACCGCTATTCGCATCTCCATGTGTAATCCAGCCCTAAGATCGAGTGTTTTCAGCGCTTATGTAAACTCTGCGGGACTAGTCCCGTCGCTGAAATTACCACTGGGACTACTTCGATCTTTCGTTGTCTCCACGTCTGTTTCATATCGTTCGCCAAAGGACCATAATACCGGATTTTGTGTGTTGTTTTCAGCAGTGTTCCGGTCTAATCGTACGGCTACATCGATTATGAAGCACGCTCGTTCTTCCTTCAGAAGCAGAACTAGATCGGATCTGTTATGATTAACACTGTGGTCGGTGGCACTAGTATAATCCCACAATAGATTGACCCGATTATTTTCCAAGATTCTCTGCCGAGGATACTTATAATAAGGATGGTAGGATGCAACTAAGTTATAATTCAATGCAAGGCTTCGATGGAGAATCTTGCAGACGGAGTTATGCTGACTGGTGTACTCGGTATTGCTCAACATCCTGCACGCAGATGTTATGTGCTGGATGGTCTCCTCTTCACAGTTGCACAACCCGCAACTGGATTTGGTGATTGAGGAGTCGTGAAGAATGTACCATTTATAATTTTTTGTTGGGAGCGAAGCATCCTGAATTGAAGTTAGGAATGCTTCGGTCTCATAGAAAAGTACACTATTTGTCAACCATTTGTTGGCGGCTTCGATGTCACCTGATAACAACAAATTTTTGATATGACCTCCGTGAATGGGTTTCTCTTTTCACATATTGATCTTCTGTTGGACTGAAGTAACATTCAACATGGGATCCCATTCTCTGCTTCTCAAGTTCAAAGGAGATAATTTATTATCTGCCATGACGGTAGCCTGATGTATCATATTTGGTTAGAGGATTGTTTCTCATAGAAAAACTCACGAAGAGAATACACTTGATTGTAGTGCAACGTTTTTAAATCAAGTACCCCCTTCCTCCCTGATGACGTGGGATAGTGATCCTCAATTTTTTAGCAGCTCTATTGTGCATGTTGTTGTTTGCAAGAACTACCCTTACCCGTCTATTGACAGATTCTAAATCAGTATTATTCCACTGTATCACACCGAAAGTGTATAGAAGGACGGGAATGGCGAAGGTGTTGATTGCCATGATTTTATTTTTCTCGTACAGCTCAATTTTAAGGACAAGATCCAGACGCCGTTCAAGTTCCCCCAGCAACTTAGATTTGATTATTGCCACAGCAGGTGTTGTTGCTTGCAATATGCCGAGGTATTTGTGGACGTCGTCCGAATCCATACCCTCAATTTGGATGTTATTGTGGCTGCACCCTTCGTTGCCGGTACGCTTTCCCCGAACATTTGTTTTTATGCGACATTTCTCCAATCCCAACTGCATGCCGATATCCCTACTGAACTGGATGGTGATGTCCAGCATGGAGCGAAGTTGGTTTCGTCTTTGGCATACAATTTGATGTCGTCAATATACATTAAATAACTGAATGTACATTTCGACAATATGCCATGTTTGACTTGGAACTCATATTTGCTGTCATGCAAATGATAGCACAGTGGATTCAAAGCCAAACAAAACCATAGTGGGCTTAGAGGGTCGATTTTGTACAAGCATAACACTTGTAGTAACCACGAATGTGATATGGAGTCAAAGGCTGATTTATAATCGATGTAGGCTGTCGAGATATTTCGTTTTTTGTGGACAGCCTGCTTTAAAGCGACCGTACCGATAACACGCTGTTCTTTACAGCCTCGGGAGTCTTCTGTGCATCCTTTTTGCTCCTCAGCTATAAGTTTATGGACATCAAGTTTTTTTTTGGGAATAATGGGGTCCTAAGTGCATATCAACTTAATGCTGGACCGGACCACGGCGGATTTGCGCTCAATATAATTCGTAGTCATGTCGTGTTCTACGACTTATATAAAGGAGCACTCAACATCTACGAGCCGCTACAGTCACGCTGCTCCCAGGTAGAGGTCTGACGATTTGCCTCTGCCCTGGTAAGAAACCGTAAAGCCGTCATTTTGAACATCAAGATGTTTTGAGATGTTCGCGCACAGAATTGAAGTGAAGACCTTTTAGATGGTAGGAAGACAAGTAATGGGTTAATATTTTGAAGGGAAAGAGGCACCCTAATCCTTGGGGATGAAAAAAGTTATCCCATTGGTGAAAAATTCTGGAGCTAATTTTGGATTGACAATCATCTGATTAAAATGATTTGCCAATACCCTGTGAGTGCTCGTGAAGCCCTTCAGCCAGAAGTTGTGAATCCTTATCAACTGCTGGCGCTTTCCAATTATCCATCTTTACAAGGGCTGCTTCTACGTCAGCTTCAGTAATGTGAGGCGTAGCCATTACGGGGAGGGCCTCGCATGAACGTGGTGTGGGAGCCACGCCGCTTCTAAATTGCAACAGCTAGGTTCGCTCTAAACACTTCTCCAGAATTCTTTTGCCTGATCCAGATTGAGGATACTTTCCCGACTTTAGTTGCTGAGATTTTAATAAAATCCCGGTTAGTTCTGGAAGACCAAGATGTTGTCAGTCATAGCTGAAAGCTCTTTTGATTCCTGCGAATGCGATTGGAGCATACCGCAAGTTTCTGCTTCAGCACCTCGAGGATTTCTGCGTTTGGCACATCATTGGCGAGATGGTAGTTTCCAATGATATTCGCAACGCATCTGTGCACTCTTGGTGATGGATTTGCAAGAAGTGCTTGCGTGACACGACCAATCTCCTTTCTCAACTTTTCGACTCTATTATTGAGCCGAAATACCCAGAGTGGTAAAGTCCTCCTGCGCATAACCCTGTTATTCGCTCCAAGATGTTGATTATCGAAAAAACAATGGAAAATTTATTATTTATTTAGGACAACGCTATTATTTTTCACTATCAATCGGTATTGATTGACGACGTTCTGCTGCGGAACATAACTCAGTTCCGGGAAGCGGGTTATGAACGCGTCATGGAGTCGGTGTCTGTACCCTGATGGATTCTGTTCCAAATTCGTCACACGGTAATAGGCGCGGACGCTAAATTCGTTGAGTTGGTTCGTTCAAACCATACGTCGCCTAGCTTTCTCGTCCCTGGTGGCTGAAGGCATAACCACCAAAACATCCAAAGGCGAAGAACCGCTCTGGTGTTGCTGTGCGACCCTTAACCATGTTGATTACTGTCTTCGTGTCCCTGGGGTCCCATTTATAGCATTTAAACAAAAGTCCCCAATTTTATTCCCCCGAGTAATGGGGAACCAGTCAGCTCTGTAACAGAGCCCGAATGTTGCAGTGCCCCATGGTTACCTTCAAAGGTAAGGATGATATTTGGAGGGGAGCCGCTAAAATACTGTGTAACGTCACTGCAATTCATTCGATAGGCGCGTCGATACCTTCACCTCGTATTACGGATTTGTTAAGGAGGATTACTCCCCCAGAAGATGAAGAATAGGTAATAACTCCGTCTTCAAGATTCTTCATCAAAATCTTGCGTTGAAGTTAAATTTAGTGACAACATTTCACCCTTACTGTAAGTATACTACGCAGAAAATGGGGTCAAACTGCTGTGGAATCACACTATCGCCACCGACCACAGTGTTAATCACAATAGACCCTACCTAGTTCTGTTTCTGCTTCTGCTATCCATATGTTTCATAATCGATGTAGCCATACCAATGGACCGGAACACTGTTGAAAAACAGCACAAAAAAATCCGGAACTATGGCCCCTTTGGCGAACGATATGAAACAGACTTGAAGACTACAAAAGATCAAAGTAATCCTAGTGGTAATTTCACAGACGGGATTAGTTCCGCAGCATTCATAAAGCGCTGAAAACACTCGATCTTAGGGCTGGACTATATATGGAAATGCAAAAAGCATTTATCCTTGCAACCTGTGCTATAGTCTGAAGAATCCTGCCCGGTAACAATTTGACCTAGTGGGCTCCAGTCTTGAGCCAGTCTTGGCCTTCCGTCCCTGGTGATTGACGGGGCGAAGAGGTGTTGATGTTGTTGAGGGTCTCTTGACCGTGTTGGGTATTGTTTTCGTGTCCCTTACGCCACATTAAAATTATTTGGAATATCCCCAATTGTGTTCCCACGAGTATTGGACATACAGTCAACCCTACAACAGAGCCCCAATGTTGCAATGCATAGGGTTACCCCCAAACGTAGGGAAGGTATTTGGAGGGGAGCCGCTGAAATACAGTGTAACGCCACTGTAATTCATCTAATAGGCGCGTCGATTCGTTCACCCCGGATTACGGATGTGTTAAGCAGGTTTACTCCCCCTGAAAGGTAACGGAAGACGGACACAAATGAAAACGTTCTGCTTGTCCGCGGGTGCTTATTTACAAGGATAACTTGCGATATTGGTAGCTGACCCGGCAGGTCATGTCATCATCCAGCTTCTCTGCGTTTGCTACTCCTGGTACGCCATAGATATATTTAAAGATATGATTTTTATATTTGACGGTTTTTTATTCTTTTTAAGGTTCTGTGTGGAACAAAACCTTATTGGAATACATTCAATGCCTGTCTGTCGTCAGTCTCTATTCGATTTGCTCGGAAATGTTTAAATTAATTGCCGCGAAATTTGGTCAGAACTTGTGGTCTGTGAGTCCCTTTACATGTATGGCACCCGTCATCATTATACAAATTGTTTAAGAGGGGGGCTCCCCATGCATGTAAAAAGGGTAATATTTTTTTTAATGTGGAATATGGCATCCCGAAGCAACTTGCACCAAAATTTCGCCTTTTCATTCCGCTTGACATCAGCTGCTCTCGCCCTGGAGTATCTCCAGTCGAATTCTGGAGCCTCCCACAGTCAAGTTCCGGGGATATTCTATCTTCTTGTCTGCAACCCGCCTATATGTATATAATACATAACCGCGTTACCGGCAGAATCAAAAACTACACCATTCCTATCCAGATACAAAAATGGAGGACTGAAACGTGTCATGAGAGTTTCTCGAAATGCCCTCATTTGGGTAGAATGGTTGTGGAACGCAGATCACACTGGATGATTCCGAATCAAGCTAACGATAACTGTGTCGATTCTCGGCAGCTTCATACATCACCTCATTAGTTAGTTCATAATTTTACGAAGCTCCGTGCAAGCCCGTAGATATTTCCTTTCGGAGACTGTTATTTTCTTCATATAGCTAGCATTCCTTTTAAACAAAATAGGTCACCTGTAGGCGAGTCGGTCTAACTAGCGTCAGGAAGCAAATAATTTTGACCTTTCAGCTGAGAGTACAAAAGAGCCGTCGAATAGACATGAATACCTTGCTAGCGCCTTCTAGGGCAAATTAAACGTGATCGTTAAATTGAAATCATCGCTACGCAAACTCGTTCTTTAGTAGCCCACTCAACCAGACGGTATCAAAGGCTTTATAAAAAGGCAAGCGACTACGCACTCACCATTGTTAATCATCCATGAGATGTTACCTTCGTTATTGCATGTATTGTCGAATGTCCAAATCGACATCCGAACTGCGCATTCGACAATAATTTCTTCGTCTTGATATTCCGGTTCAAGGCTTTCAATACCAAGACTTCAAATACCTTACCGATATTAGGCAGCAAACTGATTGGGCGGTAACTATTAGGACTGGATTAATCCTTTCCTGTTTTTATGATTGGGAATACCCGGGCTTTCTTCCTTTGTCCTGGAAAAAAGGAGTTGTTCAATAAATTATTAACCAGGATGGGAATGCCATCAATACTGGATGATTTCTTATTGTTCACCTGTGTAAATACGGAGGGTAATTCCCCACATGAGACAAAGTAATCAAACAGATTGTCACTCGGTATGCGATCAGCGTACATCGCTTAAAACCCGTAGTGCCATTCAGGCTGCGTTTGAAATTATGGATATCTTGTTCCACGATTTCTAAAAGTCTTGTTTGTACCAAGTCCGTTCTTGTCCGATTCACCGACTTAAACTGATTTCCTATAAGTTCGAATTTTAGAGCATCATTCATCACGATATCATTGCCTTGCACATCAGCAATTACACTATTAGTGCCTTTAACTGAATCAATAAAGTGTTGTATTTCGCAATTACCGACTTTGTTTCTTGGCACAGTTACTCATGGCTTCTTTCGGAATAACAAGTTTATCTTTGTAAACATGGCATCTGAATCGTTTGGTGAAATACGCTTTAGCTTCTCCCGCCATTCGGAGTTCACTTCATTTATATCATAAATATAATATTGAATCGGGCAATCGTAAGGAGTAATTTAAACCCAACTAAGATGATGGTAGTTCCTACGTCTCTGACGCGTGGAAGCAGAAGGTTTTTCATTTAGCCTTTTTGTGGCTGAAGTTTCATATCCTTCCATATTATTCCGAGATTTGGATTTACGGAGGACTTGTTCAGTTGTGTGCAGCGTCAAGGTCTCCAGCTTGAGAAGATACTGAAGTTGCTCAAGTACCTGTCACCTGGCACAATTTCCCCATCAAATGGTAGCTATTGGTAGAAGGGATTAGGACGAAAATCCGAGTATTTATACAAATTGTTCACCACCGGTAAAGATGCCCATAAAATTTTCGCTTGCAGTCCAAAACAAGCATATTTAGCCGGTTGGATAAACCATTTTCCATCTGATCTCCGGCCACTGAACAATCAAAACAGACAGAATAAATTCATCCCATCCACATTACAGCCGCCGTTCAAATACAAACTATTCAGGTGTAACTGACAAGCCGAGCTGTACGTGGATAGCGGGTTTTAAATCGAAGTTCAGGCATGTCAGCAATTCACAAATCCAGATAGAAATTCTGCCACGGGCCAGGTTCGTCTGTCTGACTATCTGTCACACCCGTTTTACCTGAAACCGGTCAGCAAATGGCGTCATTTTATGTTGAGTTTAAGGGGGCAGGGTTCCCCATACACGCAGCGGCTCGCAGATGTTGCGTGCTCCTTTATATATGATAATTCGTAGAACACGACATGACTACGAATTATATTGAGCGCAAATCCGCCTTATTGACCAGAGCTTGGCCAGAGCTGAAATATTCGTTTTAGGAATGATGGGGTCCTAAGTCTATAATATAATAAGTATAATTCGTAGTCATGTCGTGTTCTACGAATTATATAAAGGAGCACGCAACATCTGCGAGCCGCTACGGTCACGCTGCTCCCAGGGCAGAGGTGAGGCAGCGTCTGACGATTTGCCTCTACCCTGGTAAGAAACCGTAAAGCCGCCATCGCTTCACTTTTTTGGGGGTGTACATCTTTTTCACAAAATATGGTCATGTGGCTTCAAATGAAAAGACTTAATTAGTACTTTTCGAAGCTGATCGTATTTCTGATATTGAGTTTAAGATAGCGGGGTGAGGACTCAAAATGCAACCAAAAACTCTGAAAAAAACCCTCTGTACGAAATCTAGGCCTCACAATACATCCCTTTCCGTTTCTGGTCGAATTAAATTACTAATAGCATATTAATTTATTTTAGAAATTTATCCGAAAGTTGATACTATATGCACAAAATTTGGCACTTATATAAAGGTAGTATAAGGCATAATCCTGGTAAGTTTGAAACCCAACTATTATTAACGAATTTACGGAGGATGAAATTTCCGTATTTTATATGAATTGATTGCAATCTAAGATGAGTATGACGTCACCATCATATAAAGTGGGCTTACCTAACCGGCAGGAAATATTTGAACATCTTATTTTTAACTTTTTTGGATGTTTACATATCAGTATCTGTATGACGAATAGTAATTTGCGCGAGTTACGGCATCACCTATACCACACGTGCCATCAACCGGGTCACCAACATAAATTAGAAAATTACCTTGAATATGGATTTCATTGAACTTTGCAATATAATGCTAACACATATGTCACAATCAAAATTCATTGTATCTGCACCTTGCACATTCCATTGCGTAACATATACTTGCACATGCTAAAGTTAATTGAACTAATAAACCTATGTAAGTAATTTCTTAACTTAAATCTGCCCGAAAAAAGGTTGAATTTGTGAATTTTAAATCCGGTCTTTTATTTCTTTGGGCACATATCTCCTGAGATCTATAACTAGCGCGAAGTAATTCGGAAGTTTTTGATGTGTACAATCAGTTTACAAACATATTATAGATGCGTTCATATACACTGCGCCAATCAAATCATCTCACAAAGATGAATTAAGAATTAAATCGATTCCGAATATTTTATTTATGAATTTAATGTAATGAAAAAAAAGATATGATTATTCTAACAAAGCTGTTTAGAAATGTTTAAGGAGGTCATCCCGTATGTCGGATCCGAATTTTTGAATTGTATCTATATATAGTGTAGAATATATGGGCAAAGTGATTTTTTGATATTCGGAGTCGTTCGGAAATTATTGTGTTAAACACGTGATAAGCCACATGCCAGATTTATGTCGATCCCCGTAATAAAGCTCGTATTTATCGGTCCGAATGACGTTCGAATGACTTCGTTAAAAGGACAAGAATTGAAGCCAAGGCCGTACATGCGTTTCTTCAAGAAACCTAAGGTTTATGGATTAGGTATAGCCGCTTAATGGTCAGTTAAAGTTTTATGGCTACAAATCGCATTTTACTTTTTAAATGCGTTTTTCTCGAAACTGCCTGTTGAAAATCGGCTACCACCATAGCCCAAAATTTTCACGACTTATTTAGAACATATTTCTACGGCTCCCAAACTAGGATAATTGCGATTCATTCAGTAGTTTTTTTTTTATTCATTGTAGAAGCCGTGAAAAAACATCAAAATTCACAAAAAAAATTTAACAAGGCACAAACAATTTAGCTTTTAATATTTTTTAATAATCCTAGTTTGCAGATTCTGGTTAAGTCTGTACATTAAAACGCTGTTCACTTTTTTTCCTTTAAAATGATCACAGCGCCCTCTAGCGTGGCAGCAGAAAAACACCTTTTTTTGGAGATGGGTGTATAAATTGCTCTGTATTTCAATAATGAACCATGCAGTCGGGCTGGAAAAATTATTATGCACGCTCAAGATATTAGTAAATCTATGGTGAAAAATTCGTATTTGTATGTTTATCTACATAGTTTGCAAAACTGATGACGATGCCATATGGACATATTTATATTTCCCTGTTTTCATTGTAATAAATTTATAAATAAAAGATTGTGAAACAATTTAATTGTCAATTCGTATTTGGGTGAACATTTAATTGGTGTATACATACGATAATAGGAAATGATTGTTTGTTTTAGATGACCATAACATTTATAGTTTAATACATACATGTGCATCTATATCTTGTAAATTGAAAAATTGTGAAGGACTATTTTGAAGTTTAACCTATATGCGAATGAGAAGACGTGCACATAAAGTTTCCCACATAAGATGAACACAAAACCTTTATACTAGCAACGTCGAGTTTCCGATATTCCGATTTGATGCAATATTTGCGCGAAAATTCGTGAACCAATTCAGTGCTACCTTTTATAGTAGCCATTGTATCGGCTTTCGACGGCAGATGACAGACAAGCTCGTGCCGGGAATGATAGTAATTGGTTAAATTCTGAATGGAGAGTGTCTTTATTTCAAATACGAAAGTGTAACAGCGGAAATAACTCGTCATCGTTGCAAAGTGTAACTTGCGAAAGATGACGAATATTGACATGTATTCGATTTTGTTATGTCCGGTTAGCTGAGTGGTTAGACGACAAGGCCGTCGGATGGAAGGTCGCGGTTCAAATGTGGTGGCAGTGGGATTTATATCGTGATTTGATGTCGGGCCTTCCCTTTCGATCGCGGCATTCTGATCCGGAGTTTTGCTGCTCTACGCGTTCCACCGCGCCGTTTTATTTCATTTTCGTCTTTCAGTTTTAGTTCGGGTTTAAGACATTTTTAGGATCCGGGGTGGATCCACCCATCGGTTAAAAAGACACCTGAATTTTTGTTTAACGACATGTCAGGAACAGAAGGATTCAAAGTACCTCCCACCTTTGCAGGCTTTCACGAATCTGAGAACATTCTCCAGAGACAGAGAATGCGCAGACTCTTCGCTGAAGAAAACCTTACCAGGCTATCTTCGTCTGAGGTCTGAGAAGGCCAAGTAGCTGCATACGAAATGGAGGGCCATCTCTTCTTCCTTCTCGCATTGGCTGCATATGGTCAAGACCACCACTCTGATCTTTTTCCATGTGGTGTGGTGGGGGGCAGTGTCCCGATAAAAGGCCTACTAGGGTTTTCATGTCCCACTTCTTAAGAGACAACAGAAATGCCGCGCTAACGGCGTCAGGTTCCTTTACAAAGATTTTTGCCTGTCCGCCGAAATTTAAATTTCTCCATTCAGCTGCGTAAATTCTTGCCATTTCCCCCTTCAGGGTTGACTTGACAGTAGATGGCCGGATGCCAAATGCTGGTTCTTGCCCCACTCTTGTGGATTCTGTTAGTCTATCAGCTTCCTCATTACCAGCGATGTTTGAGTGCCCTGGTACCTACATCGGTAATGTTTCGTTCAGTCGGCTAAGTTTCAGCAAAATCTAATGGCAACTCCACACAAACTGGCTTGATATATCGATGCTGTTTGGTGCTAATAATACTGCCCGACTGTCTAAACAGATTCAAATGATGCAACCCCTCCATTTTTGCCGCAAATATTCTTCTACTGCTAATTAAATGGCATATATCTCTGCCTGAAGTATGATCGCCATATTTCCGAAAGGTCGAACCAATTCCCTACTCGGATTTCCCGAGAATGTCCCTATCCGTTTTCCATGACTGACCCGTCGGTGTAAATTATTAAGTCTGTAATCCCAAAAGATTCGTCGCCATTAATCGGCAATTCGTCTCTTTTGGTGATTACGATGGAATATGTCATTTCGAAGAGGAGTCTGAAAACCTAATGATCGGGGGGCATAAAGCCATCTGATGCTTGCCAAGAAATTTCCAAATGGACGCATGGCCGTATCATTGGGAGTTAGGCAAACTCCTAGGGTTTAAACGCCAGCGGACTACTGCATACCACCCGCAATCCAATGGGATGCTAGAACGTTGGCACCGGACGCTGAAAGTCACCATTATGGCACGCGACGATCCGTCCTGGACCCAAATCTTGCCTCTCGTCCTACTCGGCCTATGTACAACCCGCCGAGAGGAATTTGCTGCCAGCCCTGCGGAGCTGGTACACGGGGAGAACCCGAAACTTCCAAGTGATCTGGTCTTCGACAAGAGATCGCGTCTCACAGAATCGGGGTTGGGGCGTCTGCTGAGAGACAATCTCCGACGCATCAAGGCCACTCCTCCCACCCAACACTCGCCCGCACCTGTCTGTGCGCCCAAGGAACTGGACACGTGTACGCACGTCCTGGTCAGGACGGATGTCGTCGGGAAGCCGCTGCAGCCTCCTTATGAAGGCCTGTACCGCGTTCTCGAGAGGGGAGAACATTTCTTCCAGCTCAAGATGGGCGGACACAAAAAGGCGGTCTCCCTGTGCAGGCAGAAGCCCGTGTGCATCCCTAAACAGCGGCGCGTTCGCTTCAAGGACTGATGGGGAACACAGTTGTGGATTCGATCGCTGAAACCCCTCGGTTTCATCTGGGGCGGAGTGATGTGGCGCGGCATTCGAAATTTATTTCGAATGTCGCGAATACTAGCGGACAGATGACGTCACCGGCGCTCTGCACTCAATTCAGACCTCGCTACAAGAGTGAAGAACAGAGTAGGTGACGAGAAACGTCAGATGAAAAAATAATAAGAAGAAAGACAGTTCGCAGTCATTGTGAGAAGAACGAGTTTTGTGCAAAAAGAAAATAGTTACAGACAGAAATCAGTTTAATTTCTAATATCTCGGAGTTATAATAAGAGTACTTTCTTGAAATTGTGTATTAAAGTTTGTAAAATACGAAAAACATGTCAGAAACCTATTTCGAAGAATAGAAGCTCTTAAATTTGTCAGAAACTTATTTCGAAGAATAGAAGCTCTCAAATTTGTCAAAAGGAAAAGAATACAAGCTCCTAAAGTACTAAAGGTGGGAAACTGTTTGAACAACTTGGGTGATACCCTCAACACCCTCTCCGAATTCATCGGCCCGAAGGACAACGAGTACCGCTATATTAATGAGCTACTCAAGCCCAAAGTGGAAAGCTTTAGAGGGTATAAATAGGAACAGAAAAGGAAGAAAAGGTAATGCTAAGCTTCCAAAGCCAAAAACCTACAAAAGTCTCGATGTTAAATCAGAAACAGGCAAAATGGTGACAGTAAAGTAATTGATCCATGAGATAAATGTACAGGGATCTCGGCTAGATTACGACGAAGCAGGGCATTTGGAAAAATCCGAATTTCGCGAAGGCGCACGGTAGAAAGACCGTGGAAATCATACGGCGTTCGCAAACAGCAATCATATGCTTGCTAACAGACACGATAAATCTGATCCATGCAGGTGGGACGGGGGAAAAGGCGCCGTGCAAAAAATCGCCAGAGACATCCTGAATGTATGTTGTGCAAACATGTAGAATTTGATGATAAGACTAAGTAAAAAGCAAATCAGGTTTATTCAAATAAAACTCAACCACTACAGGATCGCATACGATACTTTTGGTCAATGAGTCCAGGAAAAAAATGGGGACATGGCGATTATCAGTGAACCATACAGACAAAAAATACCGCAGCATAAGCCATCGACAAAGCTGATAGTCCACCCACATACTAAATACTCTCTTTTGCTGAAATAAAGTTAACAATAAAGTATAATTACTTATAAGTATAATTAACTCATAAAGTGTTAGAGTAATATAGCTGCTGGTATGGGACATCATAACGCATTTCAGTGGAAATTGTACTATTATTAGCAAAGTCACAGTAGGTCAAATATGCCTCTTTCTCGAAAAATTACTACTACCTAAGAGATTAAAATAGCACATCGATTTGAATATCGGGTAGATTCGATATATACACACTACGACCTCTGTATAAATGGAACCTTCCATACCTGAAGCGCCAGGCCGCCGGTTTCCGACTTATTTTGCCCCTGTTCAAGGTTTTGTTTTAAAATAAATCATCAACGGCGTAACAACCGGTATCCGGTATAGGCCTGCCTTAATAACGAACTCCAGACATCTCGCTTTTGCGCCGAGGTCCACCAATTTGATATCCCTAAAAGCTGTCTGGCGTCCTGGCCTACGCCATCGCTCCATCTTAGGCAGGGTCTGCCTCATTTCCTTTGTCTACCATAGATGTTGCCCTTATAGACTTTCCGGGCTGGATCATCTTCATTCATACGGATTAAGTGACCCGCTCACCATAACCTATAGAGCCGGATTTTATCCACAACCTGACGGTCATGGTATCTCTCATAGATTTCGTCGTTATGTAGGCTACGGAATCGTCCATCCTCATGTAGGGGGCCAAAAATTCTTCGGAAGATTCTTCTCTCGAACGCGGTCAAGAGTTCGCAATTCTTCTTGCTAAGAACCCAAGTCTCCGAGGAATACATGAGGACAGGCAAGATCATTGTCTTGTACAGTAAGAGCTTTGACCCTATGGTGAGACGTTTCGAGCGGAACAGTTTTTGTAAGCTGAAATGTTGGCTGTTGGCTGCCAACAACCGTGCGCGGATTTCATCATCATAGCTCTTATCGGTTGTGATTTTCGATCCTAGATAGGAGAAATTATCAACGGTCTCAAAATTGTAGTCTCCTATCTTTATTCTTTCCGTTTGACCAGTGCAATTTGATGCTGTTGGTTGGTTCGTCTTCGGTGCTAATGTTGCTACCATATATTTTGTTTTGCCTTCATTGAAGTGCAGCCCAAGATTTCGCGCCGCCTGCTCGATCTGGATGAAGGTAGTTTGTAAGTCTCAGGTCGTTCTTCCCATGATGTTGATATGGTCAGCATACGCCATTAGTTGGGTGGACTTAAAGAGGATCGTACCTCTTGTATTTACCTCAGCATCACGGATTACTTTCTCGAGGGCCAGGTTAAAGAGGACGCATGATAGAGCATCCCCTTGTCGTACACCGTTGTTGATGTCGAATGGTCTTGAAAGTGATCCTGCTGCTTTTATCTGGCCTCGCACATTGGTCATTGTGAGCCTAGTCAGTCTTATCAATTTCGTCGGGATACCGAGTTTTCTCATGGCAGTGTACATTTTTCCCCTGGCTATGCTATCATAGGCGGCTTTAAAGTCGATGAATGCAACTGTTGTCCATATTCCAACAGATAAAATTAAAATTAAAATAAAACCTTATTAAAATTGGTTTACTGCCTGTCTGCCCACAGATGGCGATCATTTGCGTTAACGCTATCAGCTAATGGAAAACTATGTTATGAAATTGCTCACGCATGAACGCAACCTGGATGAAGTGGCGTTCCACAACTGGGGTTCTTCGTGATCAACGTACCAACGTTCGTCTTAAATCTTAAATTTGCTGCTATGTCGTCCGTCCTGTCGCCCTCTATGGTTCTGAGTGTTGGCCGACTATAAAAGACAATGAACGGTGTCTTGCGGTAATGGAGACGAAGATGTTGCGTTGGACTAGCGGCGTGAGACGTTTTCATCATGTCAGAAATATCCGCGATCGTTATGGAATTGCATCGATCGTGGAAAAATTGCGAGAGAGGCCTCTTCGATGGTATAGTCACGCAATTCGTGCTAACGATAATTAACTTGCCAAGATTGGTCTGAAGATCGAAATCGACGGTAAACGACGAAAAGGCAGGCCAAAACAACGGTGACTTGATACGCTGGATAGGGATTTAAAAGCCTCGAGATTGTACCCAGATCAGGCATTCGATTGGGCCAAATGACGAAACCGATCAGGACGAACCGACCCCGCTTATGAACGGGACAAAAGCTGAAGAGAAAGGATCATTAAAGTCGACGCCACTGTTTCCACTGTTTCGGCTACTTTGTCGGCTTTCCCTTTTCACGTCCTGTGCGGATTCAAAAGAGTTGTTCGCTCCTCCTTTATTCCTCTTTTCAAGTTTACCGCTCTTTGGATTTTGAAGGGTCGTCACTTGCATTGCCTGAGGGATAGCTGAGTGGTTAGAGCACCAGGCGGTCGTACGGATGATTGCGGTTCAAATCCCGCTTGTGGAAGTGGGATTTTTATTATGATTTGACGTCCGATACCAGTCGACTCAGCTGTGAATGAATACGAGGGCAAAAATCTCGGGCGAGCGCAATGCTGATCACATTGCCTTCCACTGTGTACTTCTATAGTATACCGTTACGGTCTTGAATGAAGTGCTGCAACACATTTCAAGGCTCTGATCCAATATGGATTATTGCGCCAACGATTATTATTATTATTATTTTTACGGTCACTGGGACCGTTGTATAGAAACCAAATTGCTCTATGTTTTTGATGGCCTAGTGCGCATTGTGTTTGTCTTTTTTGAATTCGGACAAGTCCATTATTTTCCTTCCCAGTAAGGTCAACGACGATTTGTCCGTTTCTCTGGATGCCCCTGTGCACTTCCGTATTCATTCGCTTTCCAGATTTACATCCCTCAGCGTCATTGATGGAGCCGGCGAGACGGGGAGATGGTAGGATAATCGACACTCTGACAAATGGATCAAGGAGTCGCTCCTGCGACATCTCCCGATCAGGTGTAGTCTCCTCACTATGAGCTTATGAATGCCCACTCTGCGAAGCTTCTTTTCACACCTTTGGAACAGGCGTTCTCGAAAGTGATGTACTCCTTTTAAAAGCTTCTTTCTCGAGACTTCTTGTAATATTAGTTACAACGGTGGCGAAGTAGTCCACCACTAAAACACTGCAGTCGAGAAATATCGACCACCAAAAGCTTGCTTGCCCACTTCCCAATAGCGGTACTAGAGTTCCTTGCTCCGCACAGTAATTTTCACTTTCCTTTCTTCCTTCACATTGTTTTCTTGCTCCGGGTGTCCTTCCCATAGCTATCTTCCTCTATGGGTGAGTGTTTTTCTCCCACCTACCCGACATGCGTATAATAAGCGTGCATAGGCATCCGCAGAATATTCCCTTATCCGCACGAAAGGACTCGCCTGTAGGAGATCTGGCAACTCCTCACTGGTTTGTCCGTTTGTCCATCTGTCTGTTTATCTGTCGCACGCATTTTTTTCAAAACCTTCACACCGATTGACACCAAATTTCGTGGGAAAGTGGGAACTGTGAACGCCCACGCATGCATGGTGTTACCTCATTCTATGCGGAGCTTTAGTGCGGGTAGGCATCTATGCATGCGAAAAGGGGTGTTTTTTTCACCACATATAGTCATGTTGTGAAAGGTCTCGAATAGTACTTCCCAAAGCTGGCCTCAGGTCTGACATCTAATACAAAAGAGGGGTTGGTTTTTCCTGGGACCCATTCTCAGAACCTAACCAACCGAAAAATCCGAAAAAATCACGAAACTGCCATTATACGATTCCTCGGCTTCGAAATACCCACATGCAAATATCTGATCAAATAAAGCTAATTATAGTATATTACTATAATTAGTAGAATCATGCAATTTTGCAGTGATAAACGCTATATTATAAAGCATGAACTTACCACGTTTGGTCGAAATCGGATAATTACTAACAATATTATATGTATCACACTAAAGTGAATATTTTGACGTACTATATGCATGGACGTTACGTGCAACCTGAGACCTCTAGCTTTCAGTTTCCCGAACTGTTCTGGGTCGTCTACGTCCAGGTTCTTTTTTGCCACTGGCGATGCTTTTATTCGTGGTCTTTGGCGATCAATTACAGTACAGTACTACAGTTACATCAACGATTCCGTCATTATGCCCAGCATCAACCTTAATGCTTGTACCAAATTTTGTACTATAGAACGATTTTAATATGATTTTTTCGATAAATTTCTCAAATGTGGTACATAATATAACATTGTTAACTTTTTTGCGGAGATATCGGAATGAGATGTATTTTGCGGTCTAGATGTCTTGCAATATCGTGATTTTTTTTTGGGAATTTTCTTTTGGATGGGAAGCGTGTGAAAGCGAGACCTACTTTATGGTACAATGTGGATCTCAAATATCTTGCAGGTGATAGTGAAAAGTACTTATTGAATAGTTTCAACATGTGAGGTATGCTCATAGTCTGAAAGAAATGTACAGCCCCTTTAATATGTAAGGGGAGCCCTCTCCCGCTTTTAACTTATCACGAAACCATGATAGTCATTGCACCATAAGCCACATTTTGTGCCAATATGTTTGGATGTTTCTCTTTTACAATGATAGTGATAAGTTTCCGCTGATTATGATCTGAGTACCCCAATTTTGACAGATTTTAATCTAGTAGATTTACATATAGGAAAGGACAGGAAGCGATGCATTATTATTTATTTCGTTTTCGGTGAAAAAGGGTCAATTGAAAACTTCCCGGTTACGCAAATATAAAGCGTATACTTGGTCGTCAGTTATTAGCAGCATAAATTCCAGTGGATGTTACCATGTTAATCCTTTGAAAATCCTGCATAAAAGCACTAGAGCGAAGTGGGTTTTAACCACTCAATCATACGTAGATCCATGCATATTCTGACAGCATAGAACCTACCAACTACCACTCATACTCGTATATCCCAGTGTGTAGGAGGTTAGCAACCAATAACTTTGCACTTCGCAATACGCTTTCCCATTCCAACAACTGAGTCTTCTATTTTTATTTCGGCTAAGCCATCCATCCACAACTCTTTAAAAATTTTATTCCACGTCAAATAAAGGTACAATAGCAGATGTATTGAGATAGAAATCGATCCTTTTGGAGTAATAAATTTTTCAGGGGCTCCATTGAACTGTTCTCCGTGCGTCCTGGCTGACAAATACCACCATGGCCAACGTGGAGCCTGAGTGCGAACTGCACCATTATAAAAATTGATGTAAGCCGTAAGCCGGTGAAAGGGTGGTTCGGCATTAGCTCAGAACACCATAAATCTAATATGGAAGTCATACGTTGATGATTACAGAGACGTGGTGCCGGTGTACATTAGAAATCAACTCGAACTCTGTTCGAAGGGCTGTTGGTCCCCTGGGATGTCTATAAAAACTTCGCCTCCGCCATTTCCCCGTCATCACTGCCATTGGTTCCATTCCATTGGGGCTGAATTGGAAGTCGATGAATGTGCCGTACAAAATTTATAAAAATATGGCAAATAATAACTTCTATTTGGATGTCACGTACGTTGGAGCACGTTTTTCTCTTTGTGGCTGCGTAGTATTTTTTATTGTCCTCCATGTAATCGATCACCGGAGGAAATGTATTTTGCTCCAGTGGATGAAACGAAACAGTTTCGTAATTCTCAAGCACAAATATCGTATTTCCTGGAGACCATGTTAGTTTGTGCTTAGGCCAAATTGTGTTCAATGATTAAAATCAATGCCAACCGCCGACTGCGTTTTGTCCGCCATGTGGTTAACGTTGTGGGTTTCGCATGGACTTTAGTTGTTTTCAGTTTGGTAATAGTAACACGAGCCTTGCTGGATGACATTGATTTGAGGCTTCTGGGGATGAATAATAAATATTTTTTTCCAATAAAACTCATGTGTGAGAATTATTTAGATCCAATATTATGACTGCCATCTCAATTTTATTAATTTGATATTTCAATTCCTCTTTATTTTCATGATCTCAAGTATATTCCAAAGTTAGTGACTTATCAAATATGTAGAAACATAGGGATAGAATGTTATTTCCCTATTCGATCCACGCAAAGGTGCACGTAACATGTAATTTTTTTTGCTACCATCGAATGGTAAGCAATAATGATATCGAAGTACATACATATGATTCACATACATATGATATATTAACACTCCCGAAAAGTATGGCTTCACAGTCGTCCCATCACAAAAATTTTGTTACTCGTCCCGAAACTTCCTCGGAAAGTAGTTTTCTTGAAGGACTGTATTTTTCGTCTTTATCGTCTTTTGTGTCGCTTATCAGGCTAAGAGGCAAGCCGGCAGGTATAAGCCATTTCACTATTGCAAAAGTACAACAATAACAACAATAATAATAATCGTTGGCGCAACAGTCCATATTGGATCAGAGCCTTGAAGTGTGTTAGAGCACTTACTTCAAGACTGTAAGGGTAGTACACTGTCGGAGGCAATGTGGTTAACATTGCGCTCATCCGAGAATATTACCCTGATTTGACTCAGGTACTCATTCGCAACTGAGTCGACTGGTATCCGACGTCAAATCACGATAGAAATTTGAGATTTGAACCAAGACAGCCTTGTGCTCTAACGACTCAGCTACTCGGACACACTATTGTGTCAGTCCAGCCAGTAAAGCTTTCAACCTCCAAATTCTTTCAGTTAGAACCGATTGACATGAAATTTATGGGGAGGGAGGGGGCAAAATTATATAGCGCCGTTGTGCGCCTCGCCCTTGGCCATGCCCCCCCCCCCTTCCGGGGTAAACAATTTTTTTCCAAATAACCACAGAAATCGATTAAATCACAGTTTTTCCCGAAACTACGAACTCTATATCCACCAAGTTTTAAAAACTTATTGCAAGAGCTTAAATACAGTATATTCTTAAGCGAATTAGCTTACTTTCGATTTATATAAGAAAATCACGTTTTCTTTCAATTACTTTTTATATCAAAAATTCTGATAACTACATGATTTTTATTATTATCTATCGCACTGACTTCTGTCGTACCTGATCTTAAAGGTCTCTTCTAGCATTTTAAAGGAGCTTTAGATCATTTTCCACTCAAAGTTATTGGCTTTGTGTTATTTAACCTTGAATGTGTTAATTTTTTTTGACATTACGAATTTAAGTTTGACGAGGCATAACTCAATCCATATTGCACCTACGAAAAAATGAAAAGATTCATTCTTTCTCCGAGTTGTCTCAGCAAATGCCGAATTTTACTTAATACTGTCACTAATTTCCAAGCATTTAGGCTCGGACGATTCTACCTACTTAAAAGATAAAGGGGCGCTGGTGGTGGTGGCCGGTGGTAGGTTAGTGGGAGAATCCGTGGAGAACTCCCTGCAACATCGAGCACTTACACAGAGTGGTGTGTTTCTGCATGATTTGTATGAGACTTCCAGGACGTCAACTTATAATATTATGGGAACTAAAACCACTCGCTCGAGATGCCAAATTTCTTTGACTTTCCGAGCCAATGGCTCATATTTCAACTTCTTCTCCACGTATTTTACTTCAATGTTGCTATTATGGGGAAAAAAGGCTGCCAAATACAATTTGCAGTGGAGACAGCCCTCAATTTGTCTTAAAACAGCTGCATGCAAGGCACTCGCCTTCTCCATACTATCAAAATAAGCGCGTAGCGAGTCGACTTGGCGGTGATGTTGTGCCGCCATGTGAACCACGCCTCTACCTTCGATGTCACGAGGCAGTTTCATCCGCTCCACGGCAGACTTTAGATGATGTTCTGAACGTTTTCCAGATCGGGTTTCGTCCACGGCAATATTCCGAATGCATATGCCGGCGAAGGGATAGCGAATATATTCAATGAGTTTATTTTATTCTTCCTCAAAATTCGATTTCAGTACCATCTTTAAACGTTGCAGGAATTCGGACAGCAGAGCATCCTTCAGATCACCAAGTCCAGCATGGGTTTCTTGCAGAATTCCTAGGCACTTATGGAAGTCTGTCTAAGTCATAGCTTCGATTGGAGGTTACCAATGCTATGTCCGGCATGCGGCTCGTGATGACTAATCTCTAATCCAAATTCCATCCAAATATCACGGCTGAACATGTTTACTATTCACACGGACTTCTAAGGTCGTTAGCACCAGGATACAGCTTGATGTCATCTAAGTACATCAAGTGTTCGCACTTAGCGCGTAGGTCATATTTTATTGCAAAACCATGCCCTCTAACATCATTCACAATGCAATCCCTTAAACCGACTCGACAGCCCTTCTGCTGCTCGGACAGAATGTTGTTGGTCTCGAGATGTGCATTAACGCTTCCGCTAATAATGGACGTTATGAATTTTTAGAGGGTTGGTAAGCAAGTAATCTGTCTTGTGTCTGTGGGGTTCTGCATCGTGTCTTTTTTGGGACAAGGTAGGTAATTCCCGCATTGAGGAATGGTCGAAATTCCTCCGGCCGACTAATGACCTGGTTTATGCTGTGTGTCAACCGACTGTCTATACTGGGACAAGGTTCCGCATTGGGGAAGGGTGGAAATTCCTCTGGTCGACTAATGACCTGATTTATGCTATGTGCCAACTGACTGTGGGACTGTGTATACTGGTACATTTTTTTTACACAAGAAATTCTGCACCTGATCCAGACCAGGGCCCCCCAGTTCTTTGAGTTATTTATGGATCGTCAAACTCCTCTTCGATAACATCCGCAAAATTCATGCTAGGTGTAGTGGCATGGCGGGTGCCCTCGGCCCTCGGCTCCTAAAATACACCCCAATATTCTCTCGCTTCCGTCATGGGAAACTATACGGTCTGGACGCTTTGTTGGGATTCGTTGATTGCTCTGAAAAAACTCCTCTGGTTTCTCGCGTACGTTCCAGTCCAAACACGTCTGGCGTAACTTTTGTCATACCGTCGTAGGCGACTGCATAGAACAGAAAGTTTATGTTTTACTGTGTTCAGAATTTCAATTACGGGCATCTCACTGGGGATGGCATAGTTTCTGTAAACCTTCTCCACTTTATTTCTTAGCCGTCTGTTGGCATTGCCAGTGCCGATTTGAATCAGCCTGTAAATCAGCCGTGGTATTAGCTGCCATTTACTGAGAAAATTATCTAGAGCCATGTTTTGCCCAGTAAACCGAATAGATTACTACCTACCTACTTTTCAGTTATATACAAAAGAAGTATCATCATACACCAGTTCTTTTCTTTGTGCACGGCACTGTAAAAATCTTAGAAAGACAAGTTCACTCCAGATCAATGGCGAAAATAGCTGAGCTAGAGCAGGCGCGTATAGAATTCGCAACCATTAAAAACCACCTTTGGTTTCTCTACCCACAGCGCCGCGGGAACACTATTTGGGTTTTTGCTTCGCCGGATAGGTTTACCTTTAGGCATTGATGCTTCTCGTCTATTGAGCTTTCCTCTTCCTCACTTCTTTCATCAGTTCGTTCTGTATTTGTACATTTACGGAAGAAAACGTACACCAGTTCACCTTCGACCACACAACTATACGGGGTCTTGCTCCCTCCCAACGCTGGATCAAGGCTGCTTGTCTCCATCCCAAATATTGGGCAGTGAAATATACATACTCTGCATCCCCACATGTGCTACTGTATACGGGACAACACAGTGATTCATGCAGCCCAACGCGGGGCAGATGTTGCCTGTAGCAACCATTGTGCCCGGTGACGAACTCAGTAAACTGGTAGTTGGTCTCCCCGTGCTTACGTGGTATTAGATGTGCTGCCAGAGATCATGTGGCTCCGACCTTGCCAGCTTCTTACATTCTGTTTGCCCATGCATACGTCTTGCATGGTATATCACACTCATTTCCTTCGCTGGACTTATATCCGCCACTACCAGGACTGCTTTATCTGAAGTGGTTCTAATAATGCTGGAAACCGCCAGGGGCATTAGCTAGTAAATGAAATTTATCTCCTTCCTTCTCTGAAAGTTTGCAAGTGCCTCCTCCTCACAAACCACCCGTAAAATAGAGTTGATCCGACAACCCGGGCAATGCAATCTTCTGCACATTCGGCAGGTGTTTTAGAAGCGCCGTGGTGGCTGCCTTTTGATTTCCATACTGCAGGTACCCTCTAAGATCCAGGTATTTTATAACAGGTTTACAGACGACCGCCTCAAAGCGGGGCGAATGAAATCCAGGTAAAAAAATATTCTATTAGCTTATTCCGTAGCCAATTTTACGCTGATCACGAATATTCCCCACATTATGCGTTAGAAATGTACCAATGAGGAGCTGTTGGTAAAATCAATGTTTTTGGCTGTTTTGTGAATAATGCAGTTTCCGAAAAAAAATATCCTGTACTAGGCCGTAACGACCTGGACAGGGTGAAGTAGGAAAGCAGGAACTGAAATCATCTGTGAGCACATAGAGCGAAAGTTGAAGCCGTCGGGATGCCGTCTTATATAATTATCATTATTGTTTTTCGAAAGTTCGAAATCTATCTCCTATTATGAATACCGAAAAAATGCAACAATATTTCCTATCAGCTTTTGGTAAAGCAATTATTGAAAAATTATAATGAATTTTTCGACATCCCATCCCATCGACCATTCTAAGGGCAATTTGAAATGAATCGTTATCTGTCGACCATGAACAGCTAGCTTCCAGCAGTTTGTGGAAATCAGTTGCTCTATTTCGCAGTTTATCTTTTCATATTCAAACGCAATAATTCCAGACCAATTTCCCACTTTTCTGTTGATATGGACAGCGTTTCATTTCTCGGAACTCCCAATGGCCACCGGCAAATGCCAAATTTATACTTTTGTTTGAAAATGCTCAGACACTTTATTTTTTTTTTCTATTTTTGTGTTACTGAATTATTAGCTAGATCAAGCGACGTATGATCCCAACATGAACAGGAAAACGTGAAGAAACCTCGATTGTATTGCATTCAGCCGCACATGTTCCCTTTTTCGCCTTCAGTTCCTTCCAGGAATCCTTTAACTTATTTTAGGGTGAAAATAATTTGGATAAATGTAACAGACCCGAACACCTGAACACAAAAGTTCGAAAAATTTTCTACGGGATGAGCTGACCTCAATTGTTGAAAGGAATAGTTCATCCCCATTAGTGAATATTAGAGGTTAACTTTTTAATGTGTAAATTGACATGTCATAATTTTAACTTTAAAATTAATTAATTAGTTTGCGGTAGTTTTTAGTAATTACATTTACATTAACACGAAAAAGTTTAAAATTGAGTCCTTACAAATGTAACATAACGAAACGGTGGTGGTTCTAGGATAAAGTTAAAGAGGGGTATCAGCCAATTTTTGGAAAATATACTTATACTATTATCATTAACTTTATTCAAGCAGGAATCGGTGTAGAGTATTTTGTGGCCTAGGTACCATGTGCATGGACCATTATATTTCTTTTCAATTATTTGTGTTGAGTAGCTTTTACGAAGGGGTCCTTAAAGTAACGATTGTTTTCGTATTCCTCCCCTTTGCAACCAATGTCGGAAAGTACTAACCCTTTTGATACCCGACATGACTATATTCGGTGAAAAAAAAATTGTACACCTCCATTTTGCATGTTTTACACAAAACCTTAAAAATCACCGCTTTCACCGTCAATAATAACTCATTTAAACCAAATTATTGAATTCAATGTTTACTTAAGTGCCATGAGCCTCAGACTACTGGTTATTTCTTTATTTCTACGTATTTGGATTATAGAAGTAACGATCCCTGCCTGTTTTTTAGGCTTTTTAAGGTTTTATGTGAAACAAAACCTTATTAGAATCGATTCGATGTCTGCCTGTCTTTTTCTTTTCTTTTGAGGATACTGGTCTGGACACACCAGCGTGTGAGATTTTTACCCACTAAAACCACCCCCGACTCCCTCCCTGCCTCGCGGAACCACCATAAGGTATTACATCACGGAACGGAGTCAGCTCCCTCTGGCTTTGTCACCTTTCTTCTATACGCGGCGTACGTGACCGCGTTTTTCTCCTCTCCTCCGCCCTTCACACTTTATTTTGGATACATGCGATCATGGATCTCTTGATGTGCTAGCATTTTCACCACCAGATTTTCAGGTACCAGCACCTCTCCTAGAGTCTCTAGATTCCTCCTTTCTTCCACGAATCTCAGACAGTGGAAGAATACATGCTCTGGGTCCTCTGGGACTCCATCACAATTTGGACAGTCGGGTGAAGTCTCCAATTTAACCCTGTGAAGATATTGGAGATATCCTCCATGTCCCGTGAGAAACTGGGTGAGATTATAATTAATCTCACCGTGTCGTCTCTCCAACCACTCCTTGATGGCAGGAATGAGCCTGTGAGTCTACCGACCCTTTTCCGAGCGTTCCCACCGCTCTTGCCATCTATTTATGGATCTCTCCCTCTCAGCGTTCTTCGTCTGCGATAAGAGAGAGATTCGCTTCGCATGGTATATATTTGCCATTTCATCTGCCAAGATGTCAATCGGCATCATTCCAGAGATGACGAATGCTGCATCATCTGAGACAGTCCTGAAGGCAGAGCATACCCTCAGAGCTGTCCTCCTGTAGACTGCATTCAGTTTGCTAATGTTAACTGACATCCGCAATGCCTCGCTCCAAACTGGGGTTGCATAGAGCATGATTGAGGTCACCACCCTGGCTATAAGCAACCTAGAGGTATGCCGTGGCCCTCCCACGTTCGGCATCATCCTGGCCAGGGCCATACTAGCTTTGGATGATTTATCACAAACATACTGTACGTGTTGCTTATAGCTAGCTTCCTGTCTATCACCACCCCCAGGTATTTGATGGCCGGCTTGGAAGTGATGATATGATTCCCGACTCTAATGCAGGCGTAATTCCTCTTCCGGCGCTTCGTGATGAGGACCGCTTCCGTTTTTTCCTCCGCAAGCGTCAGACCAGAGCTCTCTAACCAGCATTTGACAGCACTGATTGCCTCGCTTGAGTATAACTCAGCATCTTCGAGATGCTTTGCGACAACAACCAGTGCAATGTCGTCAGCGTAACCCACCACTGTGGCTTCCTCCGGAAGGGGAAGATTAAGAACATCGTTGTACATGATGTTCCACAGTAGTGGGCCCAATACGGAGCCCTGCGGGGCACCCGCGGAAACGACGTACTCCTGCGGTCCGTCATCAGTGTCGTACCAGACCCTCCTTTCAGTTAAATAACTATCGACAATTGCGGCAAGATAGGCGGGAATACCAACCTTCGCTAGGGATTTCCGGATTAGATTCCAATTAGCCAAATTGAATGCACGCAATATTTGCTGGTACTACCCTTTCCGTGGATTGCATCTTCGGCCAAGCCAGTAACCAATTTGATGGCATCAACGGTTGATCTGGCTTTACGGAACCCATACTGACGATCTGAAAGGCCGCCTTGGCTCTCAACTACCGCGAGTAATCTATTATAGATTACCCGCTCTAGCATTTTCCCCACCGTGTCCAAAAGACATATGGGTCGGTATGAGGATGGTTCACCTGGCGGTTTACCAGGCTTAGGCAGAAGCACCAACTTCTGCTGCTTCCATACCGCTGCAAATATTCCCTCGGACATGCACGCTTCGAACAACTCAGCGAACATGTCCGGCCTGGATTTCACGGCAAGCTTAAGGGCCTTATTCGGTACTCCGTCCAGACCCGGTGCTTTATTGTCTCCTATTCTACCGCAGATCTCCAGGAGCTCGTCTCTGGTGACTGGCGGAATTGCCGTCACATTCAGAGGTGATTGGAATGTGTCGGTGTTCTCCTCTTGCTGAGGGAATAACCCCTGGATGATTTTCAACAAGAGGGTGGGGCACGTGATCTGCGGAGACAAACTGCCTCTAAATCGTCCCATCACGATTCCATAAGCTCTCCCCCACAGATTTACGTCCGCTTCTGAGCAGAGCTCCCCAAAGCATTTCCTCTTGCTTCGCTGGATGATGAGCTTGAGGGTTTTGCGGGCTGCCTTGTAGGCGCACTCTTTCTGCCCTTGATCGACTCTACCTACCGCCCTCTGAGCCGCTCTTCTGGCTCGGTGGCAGGCTGATCGAAGACCGGTCAGTTCATCATTCCACCAGTAGTTTGGTCTTCTACGGGGGAATGCGCACCTTCTAGGCATGGACGCGTCACATGCTTTGGCGATGCATTGAGCCAGATGGATGGCTCTTTCCGTAGAGGCGCCTGCTTTATCAGGTTGATCTAACCACACCTCTAAGAAGCTCTGCTCATCCAAAGATTTTGCAGACTACCCTGAAATATTTTTCGGTTTCGGCATGATAGCTCTTTGCCCTGAGGTTCGACACATGTCTCAAAGAAAACTGCCTGGTGATCGCTGTGGGTGTAGCGTTCGCTGACGCACCAGGACATACCACGCGCCAGCGAAGGGCTGACAAAGGTCAGGTCTACAACTGAGCCTGACCCCCCTTTCTGGAAGGTGTTTACAGCACCTTCGTTAGCCAAAACCATGTCCATCTGCGCGAAAGCTTCTATTAAACTGCGCCGCCTAGCATTTGATTCTCTGCTACCCCACTCTAGTGCCCAAGCATTGAAATCACCAGCAATCACCTTTGGACTTTGTCCCCTTACGTCGAGAACAAGATTATCAAGCATTTGCTCGAATTCAGACAGTGCCAAACTTGGTGGGGCGTAGCAGTTGTATACATATACACCACTTATTTGCGCCCACACAAAGCCACTGGCTGCCTGACTTGCAGTACATTGTATGGCCTGTCGACCGCAAGCCCATATCGCCGCTCCACCAGTCGAATCTGTGACCCATACGCCACCATGACGGCTTCTGTACGGCTCATTTATGATGGCGATTTCTATCTCTGATGCGAACGTGGTCTGCTTAAGTAAATCCTGCAGTGAGCGCCTTCCTAAATTCAGGACATTTACTACTTCCGGCAATATGCCGGTTATCTTGCCCCTCTTTCACCTCCCACAATAGGCATTTGGGGTCCCTATTGCATTCCTTGGCAATATGGCCCTTCTCCCCACACCTTCTGCATCGATCGGATCGATCAATGCTGCTGGTGCATACCTTGGCGAAGTGCCCAAACATGAGGCATTTAAAGCACCTCTTTAGTGAAGTCTGTTCTCTTAAATGGCAGACAACCCATCCAATCCGAACTTTTCCGGCAGCCAACAACATCTGCGCTGCCTCCGCTAGTACTCGTATTGTGGCCGCTTGAGTACCGCCATAGGCTTTTCGTAAACTTACAACAGACTCCTCTGTAAGTTCTTGCAACTTGAATTGCTCCTTCAGAGCAGTACAAATTTCTGCTTTTGATGTTATTTCATCGAGATCCTAACATTGTATATAGATCTCATGTTTTTGGGCACGCACTGCGGCATTCTCCCCAAGTGAGTCCTTCACCCGAGTGCGAAAGTCATTAGTTTTGCCTACGCTGGATCTTTTCAGCTCGAACATGAGATCCCCTTTCTGGGTTCTTCGGATTCGATTCACATTTCCGCTCAGATCTTTTAGGTCGGGATCCGCTTTGACCTTTCTGAGTATCTCCGCGTAGGACAGATTACCCTTACTGGAGATAACAATCGCATCTGGACGATTTCACAATTTTGCTTTTCCTTTCGCTTTTTTGCTCGTAACCTTAGTCCATTCATCGTTTCCGTTCGTCTTGGGCTTCGCAACGCTGGTCGACTTTTCTACATTCGCTGTACGCTTTCCTCCTTCAGAGCTATTAGTGCTGGTTTTCAGAGTTTCCTATCCGCCTTTTTTTCTCTTGGGTGCCTGCTGATTATTTGAAGGATCCCCCTCTTTTTCCCGTACTCGTTTATTTCGCCGTGTTTCGATGGTAGTACGGTTAGGTGTCACTTGGGTCGCTTGTGACACTGTTGGTGCAGCGGGGTTCGGCGTATCCTTAGTATTCTTTTCCTCCATCTGCGATCTATTATAGAGGACTCTAATGGCCCTCACCATATTCTTTATGGCTTGGTGCACGTTGTGCTTGTCCTTGATAAACTCGGAGAGCTCAACTATTTTTACCCCAAGCTGGATAAATGGTAATTCCTCCGGATAGGGACTCCGCTCCTTATAAGCCCCGACAGGGTTACTGTTCCTGGAGCACCTCTTGTTGTCGAGCATCTTGAACATATGCTGTGGGTGTTGTTACAGTTTTTGTCGTCCAACGATCCGATCAGTTCATCCTTGGTTGTTCTTGCTACTGGTGTTCTCGGTAAGGTCGTACTTCGCTTGAACACTTCCTTCTCCAGATCCAAATCACTTGTAACATTATATGCCAAGGTAGCCAAGTTGGCACTGCGGTCGAGGGATATCGACGACCGGGAGCCCGCTTGCCCATTCCCAAAAGCCGCCGGTGCTGGGGTTCCGAGCCCCTGCACCGTAAGTTTACTCCTTCTATCGTCTTCCATGGTGGTTTTATGTTCTGGGTATCCTACCTATAGCCATTTTGGTCCACGCGCCAGAGATGAGCAAACACTAGCCCATACACAGTCAGAAAAGAAAAGTACATGAACACATATTTACACATCAATAGGTATGCCCCTATCCGCCACCTGGGGTCGCGCCTGATGGGAGATCTGGCAACTCCTCTCTGTCCGTCTGTCCGTGTCTGTTCGTCTGTTCGTCTGTCCGTCTGTCCGTCTGTCCGTCTGTCCGTCTGTCCGTCTGTCCGTCTGTCCGTCTGTCTGTCTGTCACAGCCGATTTATTCGGAAACGGCTGGACCAATTGTCACGAAACTTGGTGGGGGCATGTGATCTGTTGTTCCCTTTACACGCAGCAACTGGCGCCATTTTGTGTTAAGTTTAAGGGGGGGCCCCCCATACATGTGTATGGAGGGTGCAAAACTTTTTTCATAGAATGTGGTCGTGTGGGGTATCCAATGAAAGGGCTCAATTATTACTTTTCGGAACTGGTTCCATATTTGATATCGGGTGAAACATAGGGCAGTAACGGCTCAAAATGTGAGCCCCAAAAAGTGTAACAAGTCCCGTTCTCAGAATCTACCCAACCGAAAAATTTTAAAAAATCACAGTTTTGCACCTCTATGAAATCTAGGCCTCAAAAATCCGGTTCCGATACCTGCGCAAATAAAGTTAATAATAGCATGTTTCCACATTTTAGAAATTTAGTCAGCAACCCTCCTTATGTTCATCCCAGAAGTACAAAATTCGGTACGAGAATAAGGGATAACATAATGTACAACTTCGTCAAATTTGTAGAAATTGCAATTATTATTAACAAAGTTATGGGGGGTGAAACTTTGCCATTTTTCGTCAATTTCTCGTATTCTACAACCTGCATGACGTCATTATCACATATTAATTCGTCAATACCACAACGAAATGAATTCCTGTGAATGGGATCGGAAAGAATTATTTTGTTTTAGTTTTTTAGTCATTTCATCATGGCTATTCTAATCCAAAGAACTTCAGACAGATCAGCTTGACTTCATTCTTGCTGAAAGGTTTGGAGAGACTGATGGAGCGTCACATTCGTGGAAACGCACTTAGGGCACACCCATTTAGTGAAAACCAACATGCTTACCAACGTGGAAAATCCTGTGAGTCTGCTCTTCATTGTTTGGTCACAAAGACAGATGATGCAACTTTGAATGGTGAGTACGCGATGGGGGTGTTTGTGGACATTGAAGGGGCTTTTGACTGTGCGCCTTTTCAGAAACTTTGTGATGCCGCCAGAGCGCATGATGTTGATGATGCTTTAATTAAGTGGATCCATGCTATGCTTTCGCAAAGATTGCTGTGCGCTGAGGTAGGGGTCAATCGCTACCTGACTACGGAAGCAACGAAGAGCTGCCCCCAAGGCGGTGTGCTTTCGCCGCTTCTGTGGAGTATGTTGATCGACTCACTGCTATGCGAACCGCAAAATTTGCCAATACACGCTCAAGCTTATGCTGATGACGTGGCTGTACTTGCTGTTGATCGGGATCTTGGAACGGTGTGTAGGAATATACAACGTGCCGTTGATTTGATAGACAGCTGGTGCCTTAGACATGGTTTGTCAGTTAATCCAAATAAAACCACAATGGTTTTATTCACAAAAAGGAGAAAACTGTATGGACTTTGTCTCCCTAAGATGAGGGGTACTTTCAACGAAGAAGTGAAATATCTGGGAGTCACTCTAGATAAAAAACTTCTTTGGAACAAACATGTAGAGGCAAAGATGAAACGAGCTCTCACAGCTTATGGGCTGTGCAGACGGACCTTTGTCTCGACATGGCGACTCAGGCTTCATGTGGTAATGTGGATATACGTTGCCATCATTAGGCCGATGTTCGTATATGCATCCGTAGTGTGGTGGGTTAAGGTGAGACAAAAAGGTTTTCGCCGTAAACTAGCCGCACTGCAAAGAACTGTTTGTCTGGGTATCACTGGTGGCATGAGCACGACATCCGGCGCAGCTTTGAATGCACTACTCAATTTGCAGCCCCTGGATATATTTATTCAAAGCACTGCAATGAGAGCAGCTCATAGGCTAATTCGATTAGATCTATGGGAAAACAACGGATGTGGGAGGCACAAAGCATTGGAAGAGTTACTGGGAGGACTGAATCCAGTTCTTACAATGCCTTCCGATTCTCGTGTCCCCATACATCTGTTTGGTAGAAGATATGAAGTTACCCAGAGGAATGCGTGGCGGGATATACGGAAGTCGTCTACATCGATGGCTCAAAAACTGAAGAGGGTTCTGGAGCCGGAGTCTACCTCTCGAATAAAAACGAGAAGTGGGTTTTTCCTTTGGGACAATATGCAACGGTTTTTCAAGCCGAAGTTTATGCGATCCTAAGGGTGTCAAACTGGGTGATTGACGGGCGGTTGAAGGGCAGGCGCATCGCAATCTGCAGTGACAGTCAAGCTGCACTGAGGGCATTGAGCAGTCCTTTGATCACCTCGAAAATCGTTCAGGAATGCAGAAACGGTTTGAACTCTATGTCGAGATTCAATACGGTGGAACTACCTGGTCACTGTGGCATAGGGGGAAATGAAACCTCGGACGCTTTAGCGAAAGAGGGGTCAATCTCCCCTATGCCGGGACCGGAGCCAGCAATTGGAGTATCAGTAGCATTGGCTAAATCTGCTTTCAAAAACTGGTTTCCCATAGTGACAGGTGGCAGAGCCTAAATGCTACTCGACACACCAAACTTTTCCTACCAGAACCGAACATACGTACCGCAAAGTTTATCCTGTCGAAAAGCAGGAGGACTTGCAGGTGTATTGTGGGCATTCTGACAGGCCATAATTCACTAGCTGGGCATAGGTTCAGAATAGGAATTACCGAAAATGATACGTATCCCTCCTGTAATGAGGAAGCGGAATCCACGGAGCATTTCCTATGTGAATGCGCTGCCTATGGACGCATCAGGCATCAGATCTTTGGTGCCGATGTTCTCCAATTGCGACGGGTAGCATCACATCCACTAACGGAAATCCTGCGATACGTTACCGAATCCGGAATATTCCGTTAGACGGAGGAGGCGAGTACAATGGGCCAATACGGCCTGAGGGCTCAGAAGCTGTAGCTTCTCCCCCACCATACACACACACACACACATTTCATCATGAATGAATATCAATTGCTCTAACCAGACATGTGTGTATGTAGGTATATAATATATGCGTGCTAATGAAGTTTGCGCCAACCTTGAGGTGGTCTCCCCGGATTCGCCGACAAGACCCGCTAGTCAATCCATCATTGACTTTTTCCTGCTGTCTGATGAAACCAAGCAAAGTTTTCAGGTAACTTCCTGTAAAACCTTGCCAGGTATGTCCGACCATTTTGCAGTTGAACTCAAAATGGCCTCAACTTCACAACTGCAGAAGCGAGTTAAGATAACCATCAGGTCATTCGCCCACACTGATTGGGACAAATTCAAGTCAGATTTAGCACCAAGGCTGAACTTGAAGAAACTCGCTACAGATCGCAATCTGTCGGACAAAGAAATCGACGAAGCAATCATTTTGGCCACGGACGCCATCAATACTGCTACACGCAGAAATACCAGGCTTATCAAAGTCGATGAGTTTGTATACAACAAACTCCCGCATGATATCATGCTACATATGAAGGTCAGACAGATTTGGCGCAGGAACCTCAAGCGCAACTTCCATAAAAATGGAAATAAAGTTAATGCTGAATACAAAGCATTGCTCTCCCGGATTAATTGCCTGAGTACAATTATCCGGGAAATGGTGGTGCAATTCCGCAATAAAGAATTAACCCGTAATCTCGCAGATATTAAACCCGGGCCAGATATGTTTCAACATATAAATAGGCTAGCGGGGAAAAATAAGTCCCGTAATTTCGTTCTTACCAGGAACAAGGAACCAATCTGCGGAGACGCCAGAAAGGCGCAAGTCCTTGCGGAATCATTTGAGTCTCAGCTCAATACCCCTCCGCCTCAAAGTAACCCGGCAATAGTGTCGATGGTTGAAACAACTATCGCCGACTTTGTCTCTAGGCATTCAAATAGATTAGTAACATTCTCCCAAACGAACTCCTCGGTAAAACCAACGGATTCGCAACAATTTCTGAGTTTATCACAGCTCACCGCCTTGACCTCAAACCTAAACGGTAAAAAATCAGCCGGACCTGACGAAATTCCTAATTACGTAATTAGGCAACTTCCCCGAGTCTCCATCAAATTTTTGCTGGCAGTATTTAATAACTGCATAAATAATGGCTATTTTCCCACCACCTGGAAAGTAGCTAAAATAATTGCGATCCGGAAAAAAGGCTTCTCTACTGAGCCTAACAACTTTAGACCCGTTTCATTATTATCCAATTTAGGCAAACTCTTTGAGAGAGCATGGACAATCGAGCTAGTCCAATATTGCAACCTCAAAGAGATTATACCGAACCATCAGTTCGGGTTCCGCAGCAAGCACGGAACTCAACATGCACTTAGCACACCGTCGTAGCAAGACTTAACGTCAATAATAAACCGACCGTAGCATGTGCATTAGACTTAGAAAAGGCCTTTGACTCCGTATGGGTAAACGGACTAATCTACAAACTGATAGATCTTGAGTTCCCAATTCCGATCATTAGAATTGCACTAAGCTTCTTCGAAGATAGGTATTTCTACGTCAGTGTGGGAAATGAATTCTCCGATCTCTTGTCGGTAACATCGGGAGTACCGCAAGGATCCATTTCTGGACCCACCTTTTATAATATCTTCACGGCTGACGTCCCAACTCCTGAGACCGGCACCGAACTCATTCAATATGCCGATGATACACTCATCTTCGCTTCAAGCCTCCACCCTAACAGGGCAGCCAAAGCGGTCGAGAGGTATTTGAAAGACCTTGGCAAATATTACCTGGCATGGGGCATTAAGATTAATGAGGCCAAAACGCAATTCTGCACCTTCCGGAGGAAAGCTAGATACCTAGGTTCTAGAGGAATCCATAGAAAAGCTACACGCTTGAAAATGAAGATCGGAAACACTATAGTGAGCAATTCCCAGACCATCAAGTACTTAGGAGTTAAACTTCACGAACTCCTTAAGTTCAAGCCACATCTTGAGCTCGCTATCGGTAAGGCACGCGGTGCATTCAGTAGGATCTACTTTCTTCTTCGAAAGAAGGTAGGACTCAGCACCAAGGCCAAACTGACTCTCTACAAGTCCCTGATCAGACCCATTATCTGCTATGGAGCGCCAACGTGGATCACTTGCTCCACCCGAACCATGTCCAAATGTGAGGCATTCGAACGCCGGATATTAAGATACTGCACTGGTCTTTCCTATAATTGGAAAACCAAGAAGGTTGGAAAAAACGCCGAGGTATATCGGCGCGCCAAGGTACAACCTCTTCGAGAATTCGTTCTCAACTTGGTGGAACGGTTCTTCGAAAGAACGGAGAACCATCCAAATCCACTAATCCGGCAACTCTACCAACAGGGTAGCACCTTCCCATTGGCCAACTACCTAAGGCCCTGCCAAATAGTGAACGAAGCTCTTAAACCCGCCATCCGTTCCCTATATGATTCTCCCTGCCTGGTAGGGGTACAACGAGGCTAAGCACAAGACATGTAATGTGCTATTGTATATAGTAGGTTGAGTATTTATTGTTAGATTAAGTTAGATTAAGTTTAGACTTAGTTAGTTTTAAGTATTTTAAGTAAGTAAGTAATGCCTTCTGGCGCTTTTAGTGCAAGCGCAGTCTTTTAAATAGTTCAGTTGAATACAAATAATTGTGAAGATATATGTATTAAAATTAATACAAGTAAAGTAATAATTTACACAGAAGGTCGGGTAGGCCAAACAATTGTAATAGCCACCCATTGAAATAAAGTTAAGTTAGTTAAGCTTAATATCTAAGCTAGAAAGTAATTAATAATGTATTAGAAGTAAGTCACTATGGTAAATAAAAAACTTAAACTTAAACTTATGAAGTTTGCGGGTAATCTCTAATGCTTTTACGCACGAAGTAAGTCGGAAATATAGGTATGTTCAATTTATATACGTGCATATATATGTACAGTATTCGGAAATATGTAGTTTGCTTGTTTAGGGTGAGGATTATATCTATGGCTTTAATATGTACGTATGTTTTGTAGTTTGGAAAAAAATGAAAGATTATCTTGGATTTGTAGCTATATACGGATGGAAAAATGTGCGTTGAAGTTTCTTACACAAGATGAACCCAAAACCTTTATACCCGAAGCGCAAGCTTTCGGTATTCCGACTTGTTTTTAACTGATTATGCTGCCCACTGCGCGTATATCCATTGAGAGATGGCAACTCATGAGTGAGTCGACTCAATTGTGCTATTCAGCCCAGTCCAGTAATAGCGCCCACAGACGACAAACCAAGTTGGTGACCAAGTTGGCGGTTGCAGTGCGGTTGGACGTCTGTGGAGAAATTCTCCATACAAACTCAGGTTGGAGCAACGGTTGCAGCAACGGTTGCGCGAACATCAAAATGCTTTGATATTTTGTGGGCGTGGCCTCTAAATGTGAATCGGTTACGAATCGGTTCGGTGTGTGCTTGATCATTTGAAAAGCTTTCGAGCGATTTTAATGTGATGCGAACGCTTGAGACGTGTTTTCTGGGTAGGATGGGAAATGGAGATTATATTGCCACTATGTAAAATTAAAGTGCAAGACTTTTAATTACCCGGTCGCTATAAGTTAATTACGATAATGTCTTAGTTTTCTTCTTTTTTGTTCGCTCATATTCTTTTCGTAAAGTGCATTTAGCTTATTTGGAATGTAAAGACATGTTCTGTGGTATCTTATGATGTTCCTTATCCTTGAATATTCAAACAGATGAACATTTGATACTTCATACATTTCATTATTGGTTTATGACGCTTCGGATGCACTTATTTCTTATCGTTCAATTGAATGGTTCATAATTCTCGTTTGAACAGGTGTTTAGGGTAGTGAATTAGATTCTATGAGTTGAGGAACAGAAGCCGATTTATACTGGATGTACTTTCTTATAAAAAAGACGGAGTTGTTGTTTCGTACGGCTAAATCCCCCCGTTAATTATTTGTATATGTTTACATCAACTCTTAAAGAAAGAAATTACGAAGGAATGATCCCTCTGGTCTACCTTAATCCTTTTATTAGGCTGTTTAATTGCAAGTAGGCGACGAATGGCTGTGTAGGTTGAATTCCCGTGAGGCACATGCCTCGTAATTAATAATTATGTTCTGTATTAACGAAAGCTAAATACCGCGTTTGGGTATTGTTCAAATAGGAATTTCGTTCGTAAAAAAAAAATGGGTTTGCGATGTACCTGTACTCTGTAACTTTGCTTACCATTTTCTGAAAACGAAAAATTATAGTGACGCTTGTCCTTTGCTTTATCTTGAAATTAACTCGTTAATTAAGATGCAACAGGTAATCACAGGAAAATCATTTAAGATACAATAATCAGGCTGTATCAAGAATGAACATTCTTTCTTTATTGAATCCATCCTTGTTTAGGGGGTATGTATCCAGGTTATACTACGATTCGATTTTATAATAATATAATACCAAAATCCCATCAAATCCATATAAAATCTAATTGTAGTATAACCGGGGAGGTCAAGAAACGCATGGAATTACAGGCCCTGAATATTACAATCTCGGGTCTCTACGCGCAATAAGCAAATCAAAACTTAAAGGCATATAGCACCCATTTAAAATTAGCCAGAGAAGCAACATCAATTGGAGCCCCGCTGGATCAAATGTTGGTAAAAATCCAGAGAGCGACACGAAAAAGACATGTAACGAGCAGTTGAGTTGTTAGAGTTGGGTTTGACGATTGGAAATAAAATCATCTTAATAAATAAATCGTGCGTTTTCACTTTCAAGAAAACATATATCTCGCCACACTAAAAGAGAGCGCGCAACATAGCGAAGCTCACGACGCAACGACGTGCACCGCTTCACTTGATGCGATAAACATTAGCGCAAACTCAACGGCGAAATATACACGCTACACATCCAACTTAGTGAGATACGATTTAACTCAATTGATGGAGCGATATTGGATGATTTTTGATGCGATGTACATAGTGGATGCATTTCTGTTTTGCAAATGTAACAAATATGAGTATTGACCGCATGTAGCTATGAGCATAAATTTAAATGTGGAATGTGTACAATCTAGTTTATTCTAGATCCATAAAATTTTGAGTTTTTTATATCGAGCAGCATACTGAAATGTTTGGTGGAGATCCTACTATTGTTAACAAAGTTATAGTAGTTCAAAATTACCTCTTTCGCGTAAAATTACTACTCCCTAGGAAATGAAATCTCATTACCACGACGAATTGAATATCGGGCATATTCAGCGTATGTATGTACACTACGAGCTAAATATAAATTGAACCATAGTATACCCAAATATTCTTACATAATCAACTAAACCTTTCATACCTGAAGCGCCGAGCTTCATACTTGAAGCGCCCAGCATCCCATTTCTTGGCTTGTATTTGAAGAAGTTCAGAATCAACAGAAAATATTCCTAAAATAATGTGAAGTGATCTGAATGACTATATGTGTCAAAACACATAATACCTTAGTGAAAATGTAGCGCAAATTGTAGTACACTATAAGGATAAATCGAAGATAAAATGGATATTTAGAAGGAAATGTGTGCAAACGTCCGGCTCCTATGGTGCAAGTTAATAGTTTTTAACAAGTCAGGATATTCAAGCTCATCACACAAATTTTAAAAACGAATGTATGTACTTACACTCCTCCTATTTTGAAATTATTAATATCTATTGCTCCCTGAATTCCTTAGAAACCAAATGCTAAATTCCAAGGATTATTCTTTCATTTCATATAAAAAAAAATCGTGCATATTACTAAGATATAATTAATGGCTATCACTATATAGACGTTGTTCCTATCATTGTTATCGCTCAATCAATGATAAAGTAACTCCCTTAAGATGTTGAATAAAATCTATTAAAATAATTAGCTATGATTGGTTCCTAGTCACAGTCTATACGAGTAATAATAGAAGAAGTAGTCAATTCAGTCCAGCAAAATACTCTATGATTGAAAATATGATTAGTTTGTTAGTTAGTTACAAAAATAAAATATTAAATTCCTGCATTAAATCTTTTTACAGAATTAATAAAGTTCAAATAAGTTGTAATTTCGTTTGATCATGGATGCGATATAACATTTCAGCGAAAGTCTTTTATTGCACATATGTACCTTGTTCAACAAGTTGAATAAGGTCGGATTGAGAAAAACAACTTCTACGTGGAACTATGATACATTAAGGAAATTTTCCATGAAAAGGCCAGATGTGATTTGTCTTCCGAGATTCTTAGTTCAAAAGTTGGATCACTTTTTAACATTTAAAAGTAAAACATCCTGGGGTTTGTAGTGACTAAATTTGATTGTAGATTGTGAAACGAAAATAAGGAGATAACCACGAGAGGAGAACTAATCCAAAAAACTAAAAAGATGACAAAATTGACAAAGCACACCAAAAAGACACCAACATTAGAATTCGCGCGACCCTATCGAAATAAATAACACGCGAGCTCAACCTCGGAGTGAAGAAAAATAAAACAAGTCGGGAAACCGTACGTAGCAAGTAATATGTGCATATGTTATGTGAGAATATCCTTTTCCGTGATATTGACATTCAATGTCATGAATTTGCAAAGAAGTAAAAACTGCGAATGTCACCAAACTCGGTGGAATCCTGCTCTATATTCTAGCCTAAATGACTGCCATTTTGTGGTGCTAGGATGAACTTAAGGGGGGTTCTGCAGCCAATTACGAAAAATTATAGTAATATACCATTATTAACTTTATTTCAACAAATATCGGTATGCAGGGTTGATTTTTTCAGATTTTTTCCGTTGGGTAGTTCCTGAGAATGGGTCCGTTAAAGTAATGATCACTTTCGACCCCCATACTCTCATCCTTTCCAACAAATGTCAAAATTACGAGCAGCTTCGGAAAGTTCTAATCCAGACCTTTCACATGATACTCCACATAACTACATGTATTTGCCGAAAAAATGTACACCCTCCTTTTGCATGGGCCCTCCTTAAATTCGATGTAAAAGGATGTAACGCACTGTATTCGCGAGTGTTCACAGTTCCCATCTTTTTACCAAATTTGGTGCCAATAGCTATAATCGTTTCCGAGAAAAATGCGTGTGGCAAACACACAGACAGACCATCTAGATGGATCGCCCGGTTGTCCTTCATGTGAAGTTATAGTCGAAAATGCAGAAGCTTGAAACAGAGCTAAACACCTGTTTAACGATAGAAAATATAATAAGGTACATAATACAATCAAAAACAGCATGGGGAACCGTAGTCGCAATGGTGAAACGAATCCACCACCAGCTAAGAGCAGCAGAAGCGCAGCGGAAACATAAAAGGAGCTACTGCAATTAACGCCACGCAAAACGGTAGCAGCTCGTTTAGAGTGAACAGCTAAGAACTGAACAGCTCCGCAATATAGAAACGGTGGTCCCTCGGGGAGAGTATGGCGAAAATATTGGAGGTTTTAGTCGGTGAGAGTCCGGCCTGCGTGTCCTAAATTCCAGATGCGTACCCATGATGGATTTCCTCCAGTCGGAAAAAGACAGACAGACTGAAACGCGATTTTAGTAAGGTTTTGTTTTACACGAAACCTTGACAAGGCGGGATGGGAAGAAGTAAATTCTTCATGAATGGAATTCTAATATTTCACTCGAATGTCAATTATTCTCGTTAATTATAACGTCAGCATTATATTTGCATGGTTTACGATGCAGTGAATTCGCACAAAATTGATACCTGCTATAACTGTTATAACTTTGACATGTCATGAAACACGCATATGCAAGATACTGTCCTCTATGCTCGTGCAAAATCTAGTACTTCTACCCAAAACCTTTAAAAAGGGCTGGGGAGAAGTAGACTCTTCATAAATGCGACTTTAATATTTTTCGCGAATATCAATTATTCTCGTTAATTATGACATCAGCATCTAATCTGCGTGGATTTAGAAGAAATCGCTAAATTTGGTATAACTTTTGCGTTTCCATGAAATTTGGTATGAGTATGTAGTCCTAGGATGAATCAACACTAATAACATTATTATTATTCTGTTAAAGTCCTTAAAGAACTATTGTGCCCCTCTTACTGGTTATAGTGTACCTATTGATCATAGTATCTCAAGCAGGCCTATAAGATCCAGCTCTTTCAGCTTTGCATCTGGTATTAAGTGTTCTCCCAGATGCGTCGACCTACTTTGCACAAGTGGCGGACTCTGCCCCAGGACGTGTATAGAGGTTTCGTCATGCTCCTCACAAAACCTGCAGGCAGTGTCTGTAGACATCCCTAGCTTCCCTAGGTGATAGTTCAGCCGACAATGACCAATGAAAATTCCCACTATGATTCGGAGGTTCTTTTGGGTGAGGTCTAAGCAATCGTTTGTGCGCATCGGTTCGTATCCCCCACCCTGGACTGTTCAGTCCCTGGTAGGCCTTCCCAGTATAGTTCCCTCAACCGTTCTTCTTCTGCCATGAAACCGTTCCCGATTCCACAGAAGGGTTCTCGTCCGTGTAAAGGCGTCCCTGCTCCCCTCTTGGCTAGTTCGTCCGCTGCCTCCAACCCAGCATGGCCTGGCACCCAAAGTATCCAGACCTTGTTGGACGACCCAATTGCATTCAGTCTCTCAAGGCATTCCCACGCCAGTTTAAAGTTCACCTGGTTGGACCTAAGTACCTTATCGCTCCTTGGCTATCGGTGAGAATAGCTATGTTCTGCCCCCTATAGTTCCTTTGCAGAGTAAAGGAGGCACATTTGTCTATATCGTATATTTCCGCCTGGAATATGCTAGTGTACCTGCTCATTGGCTCAAAGTACTTTTTTCTTGGTCCAATGACACCGGCACCTGCTCCCTCTGCTGTGAGGGATCCGTTAGTGTATCAAGTAATCAGTTGCTGGTTTAAGCCGGATGTCAGAGCCACGCTTTCCCAATTTGCCTTATTACTCCAACGTGTTTCAAACCCTTGGTATCAGTAATTCGGGATACCGCCTAGAAAGAATATCAATCGTCCTTCGATTTAGGCAGCTCCCCTGACTTCCCGATACTACCGGCCATCCTGAATATTGCCCTCCTTGCTTGCATCTGAATGTGCAGATGGAGAGGGGTTAATCCCAGAAGGACCTCCCGGCATGCTGTTGGGCATGTTCTCATTGCCCCACTGATACACACGCAAGCCAGCTTTTGGAGCTTATGTAATTCCCTGGCTTGTGTGCTGAGTTCGGTTCTCTTTGCCTAGATTACCGCTCCATAGGTGATCATTGGCCTTACTATTGCAGTATATATCCAAAGTAGTATCTTCGGGCCGCAACCCCATTTTTTTCCTGCTATGGATCTGCAAGTCATCAGAGCCCTCGTGGCTTTCCGACAAGTGTTTCCGACATGTGTCTTCCAGAGTAATTGTTGGTCTATGGTGGTTTTGGCTGGGTGGATCTGCAATCCCATCTTCCTGCACCAGGCAATAGTAACCCTTAGTCCAGTTTGGATTCTAGCACATAGGGTATCTTCATATTTGCCCCTACAGATTAAAACAATATCGTCCACGTAACCCTTGGCTTGTATTCCAATATTTGTTAATACGTCCAGGAGTTCATCCGCTACCATACTCCACTTCAGCGGCGGTACTACCCCACCCTGTGGGCATCCTTGAGTGGTGTTCATGACAATAGAATTTGTACCTGTCGGTACCTCTATTTGCCTGCTTTCTAGCATTTTGCCCATCCAGAGTGCCAGGGTGTTTCCCACTCCCTTGCGGCTCAGGGCATCTTGTATCGCTGAGTGCGATGTGTTTTCGAATGCTCCTTCGATATCCAAAAACGCGCACAGTGCAATGATACAGAGCAGTTTCAGTTGACCGTCTTGCCCGGTAAGCGTGTTGGCAGTGATGTAGGGGAGTACGCTTTAGAACGTTAGTTCTAATATGTTAGGCAAATTGGTCTGAAAGATTTAGGATGAAAAAGATCCTTTTTACCCGCTTTCGGAATAAAGACCACTTTTGCCCGTCTCCATGCCCTTGGTTTGTATCCCAGTGCTATGCTCCCCCTTACCCCACTCAGAAAAGACTCTAAGATAATTCCTAGGCCTCTCTGGATTAGTGCTGGGAAAATGCCATTTCAGTGGTTTAAAAGTTCCCACTGCCCACTTTAGCCTAGCTTCTAAGCATACCTCTTTTGCTAGTCCTTTCTTCCCCTTTTATTCGTTGTTGGGGTGTCAGCTAGAATGTTGTCGCCTGCCACCGTGGGGCAGGACCCCGGGAAATGAGTTCTGGGAAGCAGGTGTACCCTGTCCTCCTCATTCTCGGTAAATGTCCCATCTTCCTTCTTTAAACAGACAGAGGATATTCCCCCGACTTTGGCTACACCCTTGTACAGCCTGGTTGCTTCTGTGATCTGTTCGATCCCTTCACAGAATCCCCTAAAGCTGTTCCGTTTCGCTTCCCTGATCGCGTTGCTATACGCAGTCCCTGCATTTTTGTACCTCTGCCAATCCCCGGTTTGTTTTGCCCGGTTGGAGGGTTTTCGTGCCTCTGTTCTCATTCTGGCCAGGTTCCTGTTCCACCATGGTACATCCCTTGATGACTTAACTGTCTTAGCCGGACAGCTGGCCTCATATTGCGTCAATGACGACTGTGTTGATGTTTTCCACCACTGTATCTAGTTCCAGTTCCAGTGAAGGTGGGCAATGTTGTTGCTCAAGTGCGGTGGGTAGGATTCCCAATCAATCAAATAATAACATACTATTAATAAGTTTATTTGAGCAGATATCGGAGTGGAACATATTTTGAGGCCTAGATTTCATTTAAGCACACCTTCCTGTTTTTTTTCGGATTTTTAGGTTGGTTAGTTTCCAAAAATGGGTCCATTCTGATTTTTTTTTTATTTTTTTTGGGAGTAGGGTAGGTGAATGCGTTTACGCACAGAGTGTGGGACTCCCGCGACAGTACGCTGGCGGACTACCAACTAAACACCTCCCTGTCATCAGAGAACTAGCCTGGAACCGTTTGACACATTACTTCGGGCTAACCCTCCCGCTTTCCCGCTTTGGGAGCCTTCAAGTCAGGGAATTCCTTTCACCAACGTGAGGGGAGGGGAGGAAGGGAGTTGTTGTTAGTTCAGGGAAGCCCTTGCCGTCCGATCCCTCCGCGGGTCGAGTTCAATCTTCTTCGCAATAAGAAGAGCCCGAGCATAATGCGCAATACGATTCCAACTGGCAACGCTCTTCAGCATCTCTCGCACAATGTTGTCTGGAGAGAGCTCCCCTGTGACTTTAAGTCTGTACATTTTGAATCCTCGTTGGCGTACTTTACAATTCGCGACAAAACCAATACCAGATTCGGAAAGTCCAATTGAGACCTTTTATTTGGTGCTGCACATGACAATATTCGATGAAAAAAAATTGTACATCCCCCCTTTACATGTATGTAACCCACTGTATGCGTGGGATTTCATAGTTCCCATATGTCTATCAGATTTCGTTCCGATCGGCTCAGCCGCTTTGGAAAAAGTGCATGTGTGAGACAAACAGACAGACAGTGAATCGATTTTAATGAGATTTTGTTTTACACAAAACTTTAATAAACATGCTGAAATGACAATAGGAAAATAAAACTAAAAACAAAAAATATATAAAAAGAAGAAAATAAATTAAAAAAAGAAATAATAAGAAAATAATAAAAACTCCGCCGGAGGAATTTTCACCTTTCCTCACTGCGGGAATTACCTACCTTATCCCTAAGAAGGACACGGTGCAGGACCCCGCAGACACAAGACCGATCACTTGCTTACCAACCCTCTACAAATTCATCACGTCCATTATTAGTAGAAGGATCAATGCGCACCTCGAGACCAACAACATTCTGCCCGAGGAGCAGAAGGGCTGCCGAGTTGGGTCAAGGGGTTGCAAAGAGCAACTCATTATCGACTCGCTAGTTGTAGGACAAGCAACTAGAGGCCAAAGTAACCTCTTCAGTTGCTATATCGATTATGCCAAGACTTTTGATAAAGTTTTTGGCGACAGTCATTGAAGGGTGGCATACCGCCTTATCAGTCCGTACATCTGAGGGTGCTAATACCTCAGAGCCCATCCGTATACGGAGGGGCATCTTCCAGGGGGATTCGTTGATTCCCCTTTGGTTTTGTATGGCGCTGAACCCTCTTTCATGGCTACTGAATGATGCTAGAGGGCATGGTTTTGCAATAAAGTATGGCCTACGTGCTAAGTGCGAACTGACACACTTGATGTACCTAGATGACATCAAGCTGTATGCTGGTACTGACGACCATCTTAGAAGTCTGTTGCGAATAATAGACATGTTCAGCCGTGATATTCGGATGGAGTTTGGATTAGACAAGTGTCGAATCCAAGCCATCCGCAAAGGTCATCACGAGCCGCATGCCGGACATAGCATTGGTGACCTCCACATCGAAGCTATCACCGAGACAGACTTCTACAAGTACCTAAGAATTCTGCAAGGAACCCATGCTCGAGTTGGTGATCTGAAGGAAGCTCTACTGTCCGAATTCCTGCGACGTGTAAAGCTGGTGCTGAAATCGCATCTCTCGGGGAAGAATAAAATGAGCGCGTTGAATGTATTCGCTATCCCTTCACTGGCTTATGCATTCGGAATATTGCCGTGGACGAAGACCGACCTGGAAAACGTCCAGCGGCGGATATGGACAACTATGTCCAAATTCCGAATGCATCGCCCAAAGTCTGCCGTGGAGCGGATGAATCTGCCTCGTGACATCGGAGGTAGGGATGTGGTTGACGTGGCGGCGCAACATCATCGCCAAGTCGACTCGCTGCGCGCTTATTTTTACAGCAAAGAGCAGGCGAGTCCCTTGCATGCGGCTGTCTGTAAGGCAGACTGTGGACTGACTCCACTTAACTTGAAGGATCGATCTTTCAATCCTCTGAGTGGGGTGAAGTCGGACCAAGAGCGGATCGATGAATGGAACTCGACGGCAATGTACGGTAAACACGTGAATTGTCTTTGGCAGCCATTTGTTGATTTGCATCTGTCGAACAGATGGCTGTGTGCTGGGGAGCTCTTTGCTGAGACGGAGGGGTTCATGTGTGCCATTCAGGATGGCGTGGTCGCCACCCGAGCTTACAAAAAGCTCATCATGAAAGAACGGGTGGAGAACGATCAGTGCAGAATGTGTGGTTCGCCGTTAGAGACGTTGGACCATCTCATTTCTGGCTGTACTGTTATGGCACCGGTGCAATACATCACCAGGCATAATGCTGTATGTAAGGTTATACATCAAAACCTTGCATATAAGCATGGGCTGATCACGGGAAAAAAAATCGTCCGAGCCTAAATGCTTGGCACTTAGTGCTAGTATTAGGTAGAATCCGGGATCTGCCGAGATTGTGATAACTCGGGAAAACTCCGCCGTATCCAGTCCCAAACCGGCAGTGAAAGAAGGCGGGATGGATAGTTTCAGTCGGAATGGCTGTACGCCACCGCAGTGTCTCAGGGTTTGGCGAAGAAAGTGTAGGAACTTTGCAGTTTCGCAGATTACTCACCGAGGAAACTAGCACTTGGCAGTTTGGTTTAAAATGCACTGCCAAAAATGAGGAGAGGGAGAATTTTAATGTCCGATACGGATAACCGCCGCAGTCGTCTGACTTGGTTCTGGGTCGGGCTCCCGTTATGGACAGTTCGGCGTCGAAACCGCTAATCGTGAGGCGGTTCGACGTCTATGCGCCATGATAACCAGGACCTTGCTCCACCTGCTGCAGCAATCTGTAGCGACCATTTCAGCAAGTTCGCATAGACAGCAGATGAAATGGACTGGGGAAATCATTCTCTTTACCATCCGCTCCTACTGCGATTTAACAAAGAGGGCATATACAGCTTCTTGCTGCCCTTCTTGCAACAGAGATTTGTCGAATGTTTCCCGCAATTAGCGCACGTGATTATACAGTGAGCCGCAGACCAGTATCGCTTTATTCATTTTCTCAATGACATGATCATCAAGGAACGTGTTCGATTTGAGGTCATCGCTGAAACTAGTGACCAAGGGTCGATGGGGGCAGAGACGAAGGCATCAACGACCCCACTCCGTATTGCAGGCAACAGTTTCAGTACTCGTCGAAGCACTCTCCTTCACCGCTGAGGTTTGAGGCGAATTGCAAAGAGCGTGTATAAAAAGCTTAGTATTCCGGGCCCTATGTATCTTTAGCAACTCCTAGAATTCTGGTCTAAAATCAATGTTTGCTGATATGTCGCAGCTGCAACTACAATCACTTGTGTATTGTGGTGCATTACGGCTGTCAGATTGCACGGTCAGCAGATTCGCTTTCGCGTTATTGCTTTCAGTGGCCGAAGAGATCCAGCATGGAAAGTTCATTTGGAATGGTGGCGAGATGGCGAGAAAGCAACCTAAACTTGATGTTGGTGTAGAAATCGTTTCATCTCCAAATTCCGAAAAAAATTACGAAAATGGGTCTAGCGCTATTTGTGCGTCAATTGGCATAAACTTCGTCTTCAAAAATAATTTTTTCTAGATGTAGAAGGGATGATAACTGAAATACACGTCAGTTTGCAAATGATCGATGGAAAGTAAGTGGAGCGGCCGTCTAAATTTCGCAGACTATTGTACAATGACCCGATGTGTTCGTTGCAGCCAAGCATTCATGCGTCTTTTGGGGACATGGCCGACAACTTCACCGCAAGAAATAAAGATATTTTTGATGGCATCCCAAAGGTCATCAGCCTTATCGGGCAGGTGGCGTAGAGTCTAGGTCGTTTGTGCAGTATTTGGGTTTTCCCACTACAGGATGAGAGCCATATCAAGAAAATAACTGTATTGAATACAGGTCGATTTTACGCACACTCAGAAGACAATTCCCAAATACACTGCTGGTTGATTTAATTGAATATGCGTTACCGGTCTAACGGAGCTTATAAAGTTGTTTTTATGACCAGCAAAAGTACGGGAAAGTTCCCAATACTTCACTTCACTAATGTGCAGAATACCCAATCACCCACTAAGCCAGTTCCTTCTCGAAGCGTGCTTTCCGCTTACTGATGTACCAGCGCATGGCTTTCTCTATGACAGCTGTCAACACGGGTTTAGGTAGGTCATCTGTTAGAGGTTACCTAATTACTATGTCAACTCCTTTTCCGTACCGATTCCATCTTTTCCTTCTCCTCTTTCCCATTCGGCTAGGTTCCCCCGCATACTGCTCCATCCAACTGAAGTCTACACGTTGTTTATAGCCAATATTCTGCCGTAGCTCAGTTTATCTTTATGGTGAATTCTTTTTGCAAACTTACAATTCCTGGTCCAAAATGATTCGCAGGGTATTAATGTGGTCAATGTTATCTCTGCGACGGTAAGAAGCACGTTGATACCGCTACAATTGTCACATTTAATGCCCCTACACTCTTTGGCAAAGGTTTCGGATATCCAGGATTTCCGTACAAGTGGAAGTAGTAAATACGCTATAGCTGCCGGCGGGTCGGTCTGGCGTGATCGATTGCGCCATTTTCCATCGACTTCGATGTTAAAAACAACCTTGTCGACTGAAATCCCTTTAGTCCGAGTTACGTGACCATACAATGGAAGACACCTTCTTCGAAATTTTTCACGATCGGTGTAACCCCTAATCGATATATATATATTTCGGATATGAACAAAGCGTGACGCGCAAGAGGGGATGACATTGCGATAAACTTTCGATTTGCGGTGTTTGTTGATCGCAAAAGAAAGCCAGTTGTGAACCTCTACTTCATCCTGGTTGCACTAATGCAGCAAGCAATTTCATGACGCAGTTCTCCATTGGCTGATAGTGTTGACCCAAGGTATTTAAATCGCTCAGTTCTGGGCAGATCACTGCCGCTGACAGTGATTGTGCCTGTTTCATGGGAATCGATTGTCAAAAATTCAGTTTTGTTTAGATCCAGTCTGAGACCGTGTTGCCTGAGGCGATCATTCCATTTTTGGACAAGTTACTCGGGATCATTTTTGCTATTAGATGCTAGGCAAGCATCATCTGCATAAAGCAGTGTGTACGGCGCTGGATGTAGGATGTCCCTTGTGATGGTGTCCATAATAAGAACAAAGAAGAGTGGTGAGAGGGCGCTTCCTTGATGAACATCAGCAGAAACACAAAGCGATTTTGATATACCCGCCATACTTCGAATATTTATTTTCGGATTGTGGTAGAACGATTGAACCCAGCCCACGAGCTCTTCCGCCACCAAGTGTTGTCCATACCAGATGAGTTCATATAACACACGGTCAAACGCTTTCTCTAGATCCACAAATGCACGGTGTTTCTCCATGAGTAACCGCGCAGTGTGTATTGCGTCAGTAGCTCCGCAGTTTTTGACAATTCCTGCAATCTAATTTGTTATTATATTATCCATGCGGAGCCCAGCCGCCACGAATTTTCGTCAAAAGACTTTCCCAAAATTTCAGTCTTTCTTAAATCAATCGAATTGGCTTAATAGTCAGATGGACCGATATTGAACCGAGATTTGCATAAGCACATTTGAGTGGGCAGTCGTCCCATGTATACCTAACTCGTAACGTTTACGTATTTAGTTTGTAAGATCATTCACTCGAGTATCATACTGACTTATAAAAATAATGTTGTTCATATCCTGCAAAGCCTATATTACTGCAAAAGCGAATAATTCCAGGATAAATTGAATTGCAGTTCCCAGTGAATTTATAAAAATTGCACTTATAATGAATTACCATATTCACTACTTACTATTACTATTATTAATTTTATTTAAACAAAAATCGGTATAGAGAGTATTTTGAGGCCCAGATACGATGCGCATGAGCCGCCATATTTTTCTTTTGGGTTGGAAACCTTCAGAGAACGGGTCATTGAAGTAACTGACCTTTTTCCGATACCCGCACTCCTCCCCTTTGTCACCAACTAATGTCGGCTTCCTAAAATATTAATTGAGGCCTTTCATTTGATACTCCACATGACTCTGCACTCAGGCCATTGGTAAGACAATTGTACTACCCCGTAAATTATCTATTTAATGGTTTCCCGCCTACAGCGTTCGCAGGCTTTAGCGAATCTGAGAATGTTCTTCAGAGGCAGTGAGTGTGCAGATTCTTCATTGAAGAAAACCTTGCCAAGGTGTCCTCGTCTGAGATCTGAGGAATCCGAGTAGCTGCATAAAAAGTGCAGGGCCGTCTCCTCCTTCTCCTCACATTGGCTGCACATAGCCGAAACCACTATCGCAATCTTTTCCATATGGTAGTTTAAGGAGCATTGTCCCGTTAAAAGCCCTACTAGGGTTTTCATGTCCCACTTCTCAAGGTATATCAAAAATGCCGGCTTCTTCCCAAGGATTTTCGCCTACTGGCAAGGATCCAAATTTCTTCAATCAGCTGCGTGAATCATTGCAATTTCAGTAAATTTTGGATAGCTTAAAGTGCCGCAGTCGGCGTAGTACTCAGTACTAGGTAGTACTTACCTATCGTCTTACCTATCGCATTTCTATAGCACCCGAGTAATCTGCAGGTTTTCTGATATTGTTCCTGGATATGGTGCTTCCAAGTTAACTTGGAGTCGAAATGTACTCCTAAATACTTGACTGTTTGTGCCAGCTGCATTTTCGCCCCTGCTAAGGTGTAGCATATAGGTGTCTCACCTAACGTTTCTGGTCAACATAACTGGTCCAGTCTTCCTAGCGTTCTCATGAGTCCATTGCGGAGGCACCAACTGTGGATTTCATGCAGTTGCATTCAAGCGGTCACATACTGTGTCCCCAAATTTACCAGTAATTATTACGGCTAGCTCGTCCGAAAATGCTGGCGCGAAGACTTTTTTGTCCTCCAGGAACCACAGCAGGGTATCCATTACCAAGGGCCATAACAGTGCAAAGAGAACTTCTACCTGTGGGCAACACCTAAAACATCCTGCTTCAATAAACTTCTGGCCGAAGGATATGTGGATTTTTCTCCATTCTAGCATGTGAAGGATCCAACTGATTAGCAGCGGTTTGTTTCCATGCGAAGACGTATTCTTTTTCGGACATCAATTTTTGCGGTAAGTTCATGGAGTGCTTATGGTGAAGTGGCCACTTAGGAATGTGTGTATCCCTCCTGAACCGATCTACTAGTCTCTACAGTCCTTTTTTTAGGAAAGACGTTAGACTGACCGGTCGGAAGCTTTTTGCGTCTTTGTAGGTGGGTTTCCCTGGTTTGGGAATGAATAGCACCTTCACATCACGCCAGTTAATTGGCATATAAGCGTGTGCTAGGCATGCGGGCTGCATTCTCCGAATATGTAGACCCATGGCATCCCTCTATTACTAGCGCAGAAATGGTCTCATCCCGCAGACTTGTATCTCTGGAACGAGTTAAATGCCAATTTTACTCGCACCAGTGATACTACTTTGCATGCCAAATTCCATTCTCTTGGTTGAGGGTTGTATGCACCTGTTGACCCCGAAATTAGATTTTGGATGCTGCCTGGGAAGTGCACTTCAAAAAAATGATTTGCCGTTTCTTCATCGCTTTGTTTGTACCTCTCTTTCTGTAAACGTAAATAACCCAGTTTCTGGCTACGTTCTTTAACCAGAATCCACTTCAGCTTTGAGGTTGCCTCCAGAGAGTTGTTCTCTTCGCAAAAGCGTCTCCATGATGATAGTTGAGCGGATCTTATGCTCTTCTTTAGAACCTTCTGTGCCTCTTTATAGCCATTCCAGCTAGCGTCTGAATCACACTTCAGAGCACGTTTGAGGAGCATCCTTGTCGTTCTCCTCTGTTTTGCCAAATCTAAGTTCCACCATGGTGTTTTACCCTTCTTTGGCATCTTGAGTGGACAGCTTTCTTCGAAAGCTTCTCTCATGCTAGTTTTGATCATCTGGGTTCTCAATTCCAGCGATGGATTTGATGCGTTTCCCAGGATCGTGAGTCGGGCACTCAATTCTATTTTTTACGGCACCCAATCTGCCGTCCGTGGATTCCGAAATGAAGTGGGTGGAGGTGGATCCATACCCATTACGAAATCAATGCGTCATTACCCAAATTAAGGATCTGCAAATCGGTTCCTACTTGATACTCCAGTAGTCTCGATCCTCTTGCATTGATATTGTAACTTCCCCAGCATATGTGGTGAGCGTTGACATCACACCCTACTAGTACCCCCATGCCTCTACTTTTAGCATATTGGATAGCTCTGATGATTGTTTCACTGGGAACGTCATAGGGGGAATATGCAGAGCACCATAGTATCTCTTTACCTCCTTGTTGACGTTTTATGGTTAGTTTAGCCTATGTTGTGTCGCCATCACATAGGTCGTTAACCAAATTAGCCTGGAAGTATTTTGAGACTACCATGCAGGACCGGGGTCGATTAATTCCATTGGCAAACAACATGTCGACATGCTGGAAGTTTAGGCTCCTGACTACCCCACCAATAACCCACGGTTCTTGTGTGAGGTATATAAATGTCTTGCAGCTGTTGATCCGTCGACTGATAAGTGCAGTCGCTTTACAATGCTGCAAATTTATTTGGGAAATATGGCACCTCATCTACGTTTCAGATGAAGATGTCGAGGGCTGTACGTCGCCTTCAATGGTTTTGGAGCCAACACTTGTAACGTGACGGGCTGGGGCCCGTAGCAGAGCCGGCAGCCTGATTTTCCCGAACCTTCATAACATCGGGTTCGGGAACGCCGATAGTGGGAAAAGTTCCCGGCCTATCGGCTCTCTCCTGTTTTGCTGCCTAGCAACATCCAAGTGGAAGTGTTGAGGTTATTCTGGGCACCAAGTTGTTCCAGAACCCAGCACCATTCTGCGCCAGACTCAACCTTGATGCCTTGCGAGGATGCAGTCCTTGCAGCTAGAAGGAGTTTCCTCCTAAGCTGTTTGCACTGTTCAGTATATAACTGGATGGATTAGAGTTGTCATACAAGACCCATCCATCGGCTTCGATAGCCTAAGCTGCAAAGGAAGGCCTAGTCGTTGCCGAGCCTTCTTTGCCGCCTCTTGTGTTGAGCTCGTCCGAGGACCGCTGCCGCATCGGTTTTCCCTTAGCCGCAGGTGCCTCGAACGATCCTTTCCCCTCAACCTTGGCACAGCTCTTTGGTTGTGCCCGGAGGCGGTTTTGCCCGAAGGCTTTTTGTGGTCCGTGGGCACGTCGTTACCCATGGGCAAGACTTTGGCCTCAGCAGGTGGCACCGATTGGAGCCTGGGGTCAAGAGTGCTAGCAGAAGGGACCTGCTTCGGCTCGTTCGTTGAGGACTGGGTCCCACTTAAATTGGTTCCCACCTGAGTAAGTGGAGAATCTGAGTCTACACTTAGGTCCTCCATCGATGAGTATAGAGTTGTCCTCTTCACTCGGGGTTGGATCGCCACTATTGAGGTTTAATTGTATTTGTTTAACAGGTTTTTGTTTTTTTTTTGTTTTTTTCATAATTGGCTACCATGGCCTCAGTTTTGCCAAGACAAGGCTAGTTGAAGCGGGGGGTCGCTTGGTACCCAGAGTTCACCGTTTACGGCAATACCTTACCCCTGCGACCATTCAGCCCTCGGCACGGTAGTCACACCTTGGTTTGGGGTTTTATTTACCGCTTGCCTTCAGGGGTGCCACCTCCCGCTTCCTGGAGGATCTTCCTTACTGAGCTCCCTCACAACGACAAGGTAGGTAATCGTCGAGGGAGCCCACATGACTATACTCGGTGATGAAAAAAATTTACCGCTCTTTTACATACCGTAAAAGTAAATGATGAAGTATGTTAAGGGGAAGTCGCACCGCGTCCTTAAAAAAACTATTGTGCCCAGGAAATATGTTACTTACTGCATCAATAGTATTGTTCTGAGATTTAAGGTGTGACACATAGACAGACAGACAGAAGGACCGATTTTAGAAGTAGTTTATTTATACAAAACCTTAAAAAACGTATCATCATAGAACCACTTCCTTTGCTCTCTACTAGAAGGAAATGCATTCGATAATTATATTTCAAAGACATGAAATAAAATTCCCAGGGCCAAAATGGAAGGGAAAGGGTAAGGAAGAGAAGGCATCCTTTTGCTTTGTTGCTATAAATCTAAGGTAGAAGCAACCATTGGCAAAATATCTCCTGGGGCTACAAAGTAGGTCTTCCAATTAGAACTATCATGCCCACTGTCTTTATTACGATCCTGACTTTCAGTCGGTTTCATGTCCACTTTGGCTACCTGGGTTTGAGAAATCATAATCAATTCTCCGTAAACCATAATTTTCAGGCTGAACAAGCCACATCCATAAACTAATTTCGTTTCATATTTCACTTTGTAACTCCATGACTCGAAAGCAAAGTTGGACATTTGCAGCATTCCAGCCATGCATAAATTTAGATATGAGAGGAGCCATTTCATTTCTGTAAGAAATATTATGAGTCCTTTGGCCACATGTGCATGAACCCGGGCATTGTATACTTGAAGTTACTGAATCACATCTGGGATATTTTTCAAGGTATCTCATCAAGGACTACTAAGCAAGTCTTCCCAAAATTACAATTTTAACCCTCACCTGAACGACCAAATGTTTACAAGGCATATAACATGAAGTTGTTTTAAAACTTAAAACCCGACGTGATCTCCTTACAATTCTGCTTCGGGAGCGTTTGAGGTGCTGCTCGCTTGATTGAAATGTTGTGCACGTTCACCGGAGATTTTCTGTCAATTTGACGGGTATTTTATTTATGACGAAGCAAAGTACACAATTCACGTTCAGGCACATATTTCGAGTAGGACCGAATGTGCAAAGGAAGGGTGTATCAAAATGAACGTAGGTTCCAGGTTTTTATATGTTACGAGTTTTATTTTCGTACTTCAACGAGAAAGTTTTTCATGTTAAGTTGCCTAGAACAGCCCGAGGATTATATCCTTTCGCCTGAAGCATCCGCCACCTCACTTGCAGCTTTGCATCTCATTTCATCGCAACAAGCCAGTAATACACAGTGACTTTTCAAAACACTTGTACACGGAAAACTAACCTGGTTCTAAAACTAATAAGCTATTGAAAAATTTCTATCAGTAGTTATTCAATTGTCGTGGCTTTGAACTTTAATTACCATTCACATTAGGTCTTAGTTTTCATTCATTCATGCAGACCCTATATTTGAACAAATAGAAGAAAATGAAGAAATCAATTTGGCCAAAATTGAACCCAACTACCCAAATCTGAACGAAATTCTATCATTGTGTAACCTTTACGGGTTAGACGTGGTTGACCACCTAGATACTCCGGTACTGCTGCTCATTATAAGCTGCTTCAATATAATTGCACAGTTTAGCACTACAGTTTTAAAACTTGGGAAAAATTGGGAGTGTTTTGAAACAGATCCACTTGCTGATGCGAAATGAAACCCAGTTACTTTCAAAAAAGGGAGAACCTTCCTAAATTGTAGAAAGTTATTTGTATAGTCCCTGATTTCTTGTTTGGAAAAATATGTCCGATAAATGTCCAGCATAGTCATGCCCAAACAATTGAACTTTAAATACTGCGAGTACTTCAATGACACTTAACTAATATTAAAATAGTTGAGCAGCATTACTTCGAATGAGTGCCATCCGCCTTGTTTTCTTGTGAATGAAGCTACCGTTGAAGCAATGGCAAGTGGCGATTTCGCAAGAAGTGAGAAGAAATGGTTTCACAAAGTCATTTCTGACTGTTAACAGTGTCGAAGATTCATGGAGTCAAGCTAAAAATGCTACCCTCAATCCTTGACAAATGCAACCCCTGAAGATGTCAAGAACGTAAATGGTTCAACCTAGATATTTGGTTTTGAGGTGACGATGTCCAACTTAAGGTCCATGTGAGGAAATGCCTCCGTCATAAGTTTACGATAAAGTGGATACTCAGACCTGTTAAAAGCAGACACCAGTGCGCACAAGGGCCAACCCCATCCGTTCCGTTATTGATGAAAGATCGAGCGACTTACTGCGACTTCATCGTGAGAATTTGCTCAAAAAAATCGGAAATGAATAAAACTAGGCAAAGCAAAGCAACAGGACCTGACAATATTGGAGGTGAACTTTGGAAAGCGCAGAGCTAAAATCCAACACTCTGTTGTAGAAGACCATGTGAGCACGACTGTCCCATTGCGGAAAAAGAAAAACAATCCGGCGGAATTTTCAAATTACAATCCGATTCGGTTCTTAAACCATAATATGAAGATTTATGCACCAAGTAGAGTTCATCTTATGAAGAAAAACCATGAGAATATCGTCCTCTCTACATTGGCTTCCTGAAAGAAGACAAGGTGTTGGATCGTACGCCACACCAACTCATCTGATATGCTTTGCGGCAACATTAGAGCCACAGAAACGCATGCGTTGAATTAAACTACTATACTGTGATTCGAATAATAAAGGGAGAAGTGTGACAAGTAGTATATAGAAAACATCTTTGTCTCCATTGTTCCGAGGCGCCGTCCATTGACTTTCATAATCGGCCAACAGTCAGAAACATAAACGGCGACAAGGCGAACGGCTTTGCGGTATATTTTGTATTTGAAACCTTCCATGATAGGTCGAACACAAAGAACACCAGTTGTGGAACGCCATTTCATCCAAGTTGCGCGGATACCTGAAACAATTTCATAAAGCAGTTTACTATTAACTAATAGAATTGATGAATTGCTATTGCTCAGCTCAGGGTAGGTTAATACCACTGACACTGATAACGCCTGTATCACTGATATCGGTCGTCAAAAAGTATACTTTATTTAGATTTAGTCTGAGACTGTGTAGCATTAGGGGATCATTCCAGTTTTGAAAAAGTTGCTCATGATCAGCTTTGATATTAGACGTTAAGAAAACCTCATCTGCATAAATATGTGTATATGTGTGTATAGGGTACTGGACTTTGGATGCCTCGTATAATGGTCTCCACAATAAGAACAAAGAGGAGTGGTGAGAGCTACTGGTGTTACCAGAGGGCATACCTGATGAGTTCGTATAGCACACAGTCAAATGCCTTCTGTAGATCTAGAAATGCAATGTAAAGAGTACGTAGTTCTTGTCGAGCCCGCCTTGATTCACCGTTATTTGAACGATGTCACGAATACAGGAATAGCAACCGGATCTGAGGGTAATTTGAATACTCCTCTGGACTATTTTCCTTTTTTCATGTGAGAACCGTGGTGCTTTCTTGCCAGTCAGATGGTGTTCTACCTTTGCTTTGCAGAGCTCAGATGCGATGTATTCAGATCCTGTTTTTTCTCCATTGCTTCCTTGACTTCAATGGCACTCACAAGTGGAATTGCTCCAAATGTCGACAGTATGTGCTATTTTCGTCATCGACTCGTCGTTGCGCGTGGATCGGTAGGCAAAGTACCGTCCTTGTCATTAAGGGATCGTGTAGTGTGAATATGGTTTTTAATGATTCCTCGTATGTTTTTCAACGAACCATTAAACTAGTGCAATCTAGGAATTTTATTTTCAGTTACATGTAAGCAATTTTTGGGAATTTTTTTAAGTCACTATATAGAATATAAACGAAAAGCTCCACTCCAAAAACCTAACATGCCATTTTAATCCCTCTATATCGAATTTAAATAAAGTTATATCATAATTACAACAACAAAATATGTAGGACGCCTTACAAAAGAAAATAAATTTTAATACACTTTTTTGGGACCTATATAACTTTGTTCGGATGGCTCAAGTGGTTGGAGCGCTGGGCTGTCGTAGCGAAAGATCGCGGTTCAAATCTCGCTGGGGGCAGAGGAATTTTTTTTCGCGACTGGATGTCGGATACCAGTCGAATCAGCTGTGAACGAATACCTGAATCAAATGAAAGATAATCTTGGGCGAGCGCAATTCTGACTACATTGCCTCCCACAGTGTACTGTGGTGTACCGTTACGAACTTGAATGAAGTGCTCTAAGTAGTCTTCATTATTTTAGTTCAACTTGTATGTATATATGGACTAAAGATGCTGTATAAGTTTGAGCTGAATCCATCATGTAGCTTTTGAGATATCATGGCAACCGTTTGAAAAAATAACGCACGCTATGTACACTTCCTCTGGTCTTAAGCCGTGACTTTTCAACCGCTTTGTATTTCGAAACCATACTCGAGCCCCCCCCCCCCCCCCTACCTTTAGGTAGTACATCATGGGACCGAGTTGGCTTACTTTAGCTAGGTCTTCCTCCGTCTATCCTCGTGGTTCGTAGCCGCGCCTTCCTCACTTCTTCTGCTTTTCACAGTTTATCCTGGGAGGCAACGTACTCCTTTTGTCCATCATCGGTATTATACCAGAGTGGCGACTCTTACAAGTAGTTATCGATAATAGCGGCGAGGTAGGTGGGAACACCAATCGTCGCCAGAGAGTTTCGTATAAGGTTCCAATTGGCCGAGTTGAACGCATTCCTCACAATCGGGGTCAGCACCACACAATTTTTTTTGGTACAACACCTTCCGTGAATTGCATTCTCAGCCAAGCCAGTAACCATTTTGATAGTTGATCTGACTATACGGAACCCATACTGCCGATCTGAAAGGCCCCTTGGCTCTCGACAACTGGGAGTTATCTATTATAAATAACCCGCTCCAACATTTTCCCAATATTATCTAGAAGACATATGGGCCTATAGGAGGGCGGTTCCCCTGGAGGTTTGCCAGCCTTAGGCTGCAGCACCAGCTTTTCCCGCTTCCATGGTGCAGGAAAGATACCCTCATACATGCACGTTTCGAAGTTTGAGGGCTTTGTTCGGTATGCCGTCTAGGCCCGGGGCTTTGCTGTCACCTATTCCACTGCAGATCTCCAGCAGCTCGTCCTTGGCGACTGGTGGAATCGGCGTCACATTCAGGGGGCGCTGGAAGGTGTCAGTGCCGCTCTCTTGCTGGCGAAATAACCCTTGGATTATTTTCAACAAGAGCATGGGGCACTTGATCTGCGGAGATGATCGGCTTTTGAATCGTCCTGTAACGATTTTATAGGTGCTACCCGACGGATTTATGTCCCCTTCCAAACAGACCTCTTATAGGAGTCAATTGACGGCTGGCAAGTTCAATATTCCACCAATAATTGGGTCTTCTAGTGGAAAATAAGAATCTTCTAGGAATCGACTCTTCACCCGCTTTAGAGATGCTTTGTGTAACATGGATAGCTCTATCAGTGGAGATGTCTGCTTTGCTAGGCAGGTGCATCCACACCTCCATGAATGTTTGCTCATCCATCGGTTCTGGAGACCATCCTGGTGTTCTTTTGGATTTCGGCTTCCGGGGTAAGGTTCTCTTGCCTTGTGGCTCCGTCCTTAGTACAAAGGTGATTACCTGGTGACGTTAAGTCCTCCTTAACTTGCCAGGGCATGTTACGAGCCAGCGCAAGACTGACAAAAGTCAGATCTACCATTGAACCAGAACCTCCCCTTGAGAAATGTTTACATCACCTTCGTTCACCAGAAATACATCCAATTTGGCGAATGCTTCTAATAAGCACCGCCCGCTTGCGTTAGTCTCTTTGCTGCCCCACTCGATGGCCCACGCATTGAAGTCACCGGCTATTACATTTGGACTTCATGCCCTTGCGTCGTGAACAAGATCGTCTAAAAGGTCTTCAGACTCAGGCAGGTGGGGCGTAGAAGCTGTATACGAATATACAGCTTATTTTTGCCCACACAAAGCCATAAGTCGCCTGACCCATGTTATATTGTATGGCTTGACGATCGCACGCCCATATCGCCGCTCCACCAGCGAATCTGTGGCCCATGCACCACCGTCAAAATTTCTGTACGGTTGAATATTGATAGCAATCTCCATCGCGGATTCGGAACGCCCTCTTCCTTGTCTCTCCTTTCTTTCGCATAAAATGCATTTGGGATCTCTATTACACTCCTTGGCAATATGTTGTTTCTCCCCTTACTCGACCGATCGATGCCGCTAGTACATGCTTTCGCAAAGTGTCCAAACATTAGCCATTTCAAGCACCTTTTTAAAGAGATCTGTTCCCTTAGTCGGCAAACAACCCATCCAATCCGAACCTTCCCGGCGGCCAACAACTTCTGCACTGACAGTCGCATTGTGTCCGTTTGAGTACCACCATATGCTTTTCTTTAGTTCACGATAGATCTTTCGCTGAATTCCTCCAACTTGAATTGTTACTTCAAAGCAGTGCAGATCTAATCTCTCGATGTTACCTCATAGAGATCCTTGCACTATATATAGATCTCATGTTTTTATGAACGACCCGCGACACTCTCCCCAAATGAATTTATAACTTGGTTGTGAAAGCCGTCAGCTTCTCCTACACTGAATTTTTTCAGGTAAAGCATGAGATCCCCTTTTTGGGTCCTGCGAATTTTGCTGACATTTTCGCCTAGCTCTTTTAGATCGGGGTCAGATTTCACCTTCTTCAGTACGCTAGATGTCCTCTGCTGGAGATTACAATTGCCTACGGGCGAATTCCGCACCTTTGGTTCCTTGTTTCTTTTTTGTTCACTACCTTAGTCCAACCACCGCTATTATTTTGCTTCGGTTTTGCTTCACTAGCCGACATTCCTTCTTTGGGCACTTTGGGCCCTTCTGAACTTTTAGTTCCGTTTGTTGGACTGGTCAAGACTCCTTTTTTCCTTTTTGGTGCCTATTAAGTCCCCAAAGCTTCCCCCTATTTATCTCGCACTCTCTTACTTGACCGAAGGTTGAAGACTTTATCCTTTGGTTTCGCTTAGGTCGCCTGTGACACTGTTGAGGCTTGGATGTCCGGCTTTTCCTTAGGCTTTCTTTCTTCTTCCTCCGACCTATTGTAAAGCGCTCTGGTGGCTCTCACGTGCACATTGTGCTTGTCCTTCATGAATTTGGACAGTTCGACTGTTTTAGTCCCAAGCAGCATAAAAGGTAGTTCTTCTGGGTCAAGGCTCTGCTCTCGGAAAGTTTTTGCCAGATTACTTCTTTTGTAGACTCCTTTATCTTTTACAATTGCTGAGCCCCCATGAGCTTTCTCTTTTGCTGGCTTTGGTATTGGAAGAGATCGTAAAATTGATGAGTTTCTTCTGAATAGATCTATTTGCTGCTGCTGGAGCACCTCTTGATCAGATCCGATGGGTATCTAAATTACCTTTTTTGGCTAGCTATCTCCTTTTAAGCATGATGCTTTGCCTTTGCAATTGGCGTCCTTGGCAGAATTGTGCTTCGTTTGAACACCTCTTTCTTCAAATCTAAAACACTTGTAGCTTTAGATGCCACGGTGGTGCCACCGAAGCACTGCGGTCGAAGAATATCGAAGGGTGGGACCTGGGGTTCCGAGCCTCTCAATTCGTCCATATTGGTTTTATTTTCTGGGTGTCCTTCCCATAGCCAGAGATGAACAAACCCTAGCCCGTGTACAGTCTGAAAAGAAAAGTGCATGAACACATATTTACACATCAATAAATATATCTTTATCCGCCAGCTGCGGTCGTGCTTGATGGGAGATCTGGCAACTCCTCACAAGTCCGCCTGTCTGTCAATCTGTCTGGCTGGCTGTCTGTCTGTGTGTCACATGCATTTTTCTCAGAAACGACCATATCGGTTGACACGAAATTTGGCGAAAAGGAGGAAAGTGTGAACGCCCAGATAAAAACACAGGTACATCTTCCTACGTTGGGTATCAAATGAAAGATCTTCAGTAGTACTTTTCAAAGCCAATCTTAGTTTTGAAAGCCAGGAGTGCGGGGGTCGAAAATGATGATTTTTTAACGGAACTACCCCACTGAAAAATCTGAAAAAAAATGTGAAGCTGCCTCTATACAAAGTTCGGGCCTCAAAATATTTTCCATATCGATATCTGCTCAAATTAAGTTAATAACAATCATATGTTACTATATTTTTGGGGTAAACAACTGTTTATCATAGGGCCATAAAAATGTATATCAATGAAGCAATTTTGATCAATACAGTAGTTCAAAATTTTGTTCACTGTGTAAATTTACTGCAGCCCAAAGTACTAAATATCAATATCACACTAAAGTGAGTAGTCTGACATGCCAAATTCATATACATTACGGACGACGTGCACATGGGATAGTTCTGCGCTCAAATATTGAGTATATACAGTACAGTATATATAAGAAACAAATAAAACTTTTCATACCTGAAGCGTCGAGCGTCCGGTTTCCCGACTTGTTTGCTTCCTGTTGGGACTCGTGTAAATTTGCTAATTCGCCGATGTTGTATTGTCGAGAAACTTGTGGTAGAGGCATCGCTATTTCAAATATCTCAGTCGACGATACGCTTGCCAGGCTTGATGAACCTGAGCGTGGCGCAGTGCATTTTGCGGGTAAAGCTTTTAACTTTTTTACATGATTCTTTTGCACTGTTATTAGTTAGTAATCGCGTAAGTGGGATCATTTCTTGTCTTTTCTGGCGCAAGCAACACCATACAATTTGCCGTGAGCCGGCGGATTTCTCACACTGTTTTATCGCTGGTTTGAGACATAAGATCGCAATCAGCAGCCGATGTTGAGGTAGAATAACGGAACGGCTTTGCATCCTAACGGTTTACTGTTTCCACTATAAAATGCAGAAAGATGAGACATTGGTTGATGAACCATGTTTTGGCAACTACAAGGTCAAGAGTGTCCCCGAAACCTACTATACGCTCGCCACTCTCATTGCATGTTCTAAACCTCTTCCCCCATGGCACCTGCTGCTGTCTGCCTTTTCACCTATTTTACACAAAACCTTGAAAATGACCACAAGTTCATTATGGAATTTTTTACTAGCTCCAAAAAGCAAAACAAAAGGAACAAAAGCGTATAATACCGAAGAAGATAAAAGAGAGTAACGAACTATAACTTTAAGAAGACGTCAGGCATTGAAATGATCACAGCAAAATACTTCCTATGGGCTCTAGGAAGTCACGATTGTTGAAGGCATACATATAAGAAATCAGAACAACAACGACGAACATAACTACGGTATCTTAGAAACCACCCCGCTATGGAGTTTACCTGCTTCAGTTTCAAACATAGCTTGCTGGACACCCGACTATTTTCCAAAATTGTTGTTCTTTAAAGTATTCCCACTTTCCGGCGATGATATATCAAAAAGAAACCTTCTTATTTCCTATCACCACTCATTAGCCAAAGCCCTAAAAAGCCCATCTCACTAGCCAACAGACAGAAGTAAAAAACGCCAGCGGTATTTTCTTCAAACCATTTCTCGAAAATTTTGATCTAATATCTATATACACTAGGCAGAAAAAGTGTGCGTACACTCAGTAGTATGATACTTCTCCTTAGTAAAACAAAAAAATTAAGCTAATTTTTGTGGCGAATTTATTATCCAAACATTACAAATAGTTCCGTAGTTTTAGTGTATTTAATTCACTAAGTTATAAGTCTTACAAAAACCAGGTTATAAAGCCAAAAATTAAAAGAATCGCAATAATTCAGTAGAAAAAGTCTGCGTACAGTAAACAAATATTTAAAAAAAATTATATTTGAGTAAATATGAAAAGCAAATCAGTAGCTTGTAGGATACCCTTTTCTTTTTATGACCTCTTTTAATCTTTTCGGCATAGAAGATACAAGTTTAGATGTTTCTTCAACACTTATTTTATTCCATTCTTCTTGTAATACATTTTTCAGCATATCCTTTGAAGTTATATCGTATTGGCGAATTTTGCGTTCTAATAAATCCCACACATGTTCTATGGGATTTAAATCTGGCGATTGTGGGGGTGTATGTAACTGTTTGGGAACATTATATAATAGCCACAGCTTATTAACCTCAGCCGTATGCTTAGGGTCGTTGTCATGCATAAAATAAAATCCGTCACCCAGGCGTAAATTTTCAGCACTTTGTTTTAAATTACGTTTGAAAATATTTAGGTAGTCATATTTGTCCATGGTAGACTCTATAAATTGCAGATTTCCTACGCCACCACTTGCCATACACCCCCAAATCATTATTCCGCCACCACCATGCTTTACCGTTGGCATCAAATTTTCTTTATTCAATGCTGTACATGCTTTTCTCCATACTATTTTTCTTCCTTTTATTCCAAAAATGCAGTATTTACTTTCATCTGAGAAAAGCACATTTTCCCAGAATTCATTTGATTGGTTTACGTACTTATTCGCAAATTTTATTCGTTTTCGCCTATTAGTTAATGAAATAAATGGTTTCTTACGTGCAACTCGCCCATGGTAACCAGCTCTCTTGAGTATTTTCCGTGCAGTATCAGCACAAATTTTTTTGTTGAACTTAAGTTCAATATCTTTCGCGATTTGTGGTGCAGTTATTCGTGGATTCTTTTTCACCGAACCTATAATACTTCGCCTTTCCCTAATCGACAACTTCGATGGGCGACCAGATCGTGGCTTCGATGTTATTATTCCCGTCGATTTAAAGTTGTTAACTACCCTTTGAACAGATGAATGTCGCCTTCCTACTATCCTGGCTATTTCGCGGAAACTTTTTCCTTCTTCCCATAATTTTATTATAACTTTTCTTTCACTTACACAAATCTCTTTTCGCTTCAATTCCATAATAACAATTATACACACAAAATAACGAAAAAACGTCCTTATTTTTCACACTTCAAACACAGCCATAAACCAATAACTCACAATCAATTTACTCCAAATGGCAAGGATTTATATTTCGGGGAATCACCTAATTATGTGGCTGTACGCAGACTTTTTCTACTGAACATTTGTGAGTTTTCTTATTTCCCTTTTTTTATTTCAGTTTCCTTGAATTTTAATTTCGTAAAAGTGGCCTTATCAAAGCAACAAGACCACAAGCAATATGCAAACAATAAAATGTTTTTAAAAAACTAATTTATTCGTGTGTTTTACTAACGAATAACCAGGAACTGCTTAGTGTACGCACATTTTTTCTAGCGAGTGTATATGCTCACATGCATCATTTTTCTACTATTGTCCGGGACATACCATTCCAAGAAATGCATGTACGGGAACATAGCATAGGCATATACATACATATGTATATGTCAGGTGGTAGAATGACCATAGCGAACGAAATGATCTGCATCCTGCGAAACCTCAGATAGTACAATTCTTTTAGTATTCTCTAAACAAAGTCATAGCTTCTCGTCCTGTAAATTGCTGACCAAATTTTCTAAAACGTTCCCCGTGTTTCAAGGCGCTGCACTCAGTAGTATGATAGTTATGAGATAATTCTAATGAATCTTATTCACATTCCTAATCTAAGAAGCGTCAAATCCAATACAAATTAATTTTGAGGATAATATTCATTCAAATATTTGTTTTACCTTACAAATCGTATTTCAAGTTGACTTCTCAATGTACGAAAATGTTCGTTCATGCTATACGATAATTTCCAATGACCACAATGTAACGAGTATGTCGAGGACCCTTTGAGGAAATTCAATAGGTCTGTTTGTGAATCACCACCTATGTATGATAGTTACTGAATTAATGGATTGTTAAACTAATCATCATTCTCAAACAATATTATTATAAAGTTATTGAATGTAGGAAAATAGAGCTTATAGATTTGAACGAAGAATTCTGCTCTGCTTTTGAATTCCACATGGGAGTACATTTGATCCGTTCTGAAGCCGCAGAGAACATCAATCGTTGAACCATCAAATCATAAAGGAACTAATTATTCGATCTTAAGATAAAATCCAAACGTATTGACATTTGGTTTGGTTTCTTAAGCCTTTCCCCCGCTTATAAGTGGGGTGATCGGTTGCGCCATTTTATTTTATCAAAGGCCTAATCTGGATGTAGTTGCCAGGTTTTCAAATAACCACCCAGCGCATCAAGCCACCGTGGCTTCGGTCGACCTTTCGGTCGTTCACCATCAAATTCGATGTTTAGACGAATCTCGGCAAGTGAATTCTCGTTAGCGCGAATTAAATGACCACACCATCGAAAGCGCCTCTCTCGCAACTTTTCCACGATCGGTGTACCCCCTTATCGACCACGGATATCCTCATTTGGGATGTGATCATTCCCTCATTTGGGATGCGATGAAGGCGCCACTAGTCCAACGCAACATCTTCGTCTCCATTACCGCAAGACACCGTTCATTATCTTTTATAGTCGGCCAATACTCAGAACCTTAGAGGGCGACATGGCGCACGACATTTCGATTAGTTTTAAATTTCTTTGATACGTCGATCACAATGACCACCAGTTGTGGACCGCACTTCATCCAAGTTGCCCTAATGAATAAAGCAATTTCATAGCGCAGTTCCCCATTGGCTGATAGCATTGACCCGAGATAATAATAATAATCGTTGGGGCAACAATCCAACTCATCATCAGGGCCTTGAAGTGTGTTAGAGCACTTCATTTGAGACTGTAACGGTACACTACAGGATTACTGTAATGTGTGCAATGTGGTCAGCATTGCGCTCGCCCGAGATTATTACCCTGATTTGACTCAGGTACTTATTCACAGCTGAGTCGACTGATTGAGATTTGAACGCCGACCTCTCATATGACAGCCTCATGCTATAACCACTCAGCTAGCCGAACACGTGAGAAACATATTTAATTCGGTTAGTTCTGGGCAGGTCACTGCCATTGACAGTGATAGTGCTTGTTTCATGGGGATCGGTGGTTAAAAATTCAGTTTTATTCAGATTCAATCTGAGACCGTGTTGCATGATGCTTCCATTCCAGTTTTGGAGAAGTTGTTCGAGATCACTCTTCCTATGTGATGCCAGCAAAACACCATCTGTATAAAGTGGTGCACAAGGCGCTGGATGTCCCGTGTGATAGTGTACAAAACAAGAACAAAGCGAGTAGTGGGAGGGGGTTTCCTTGATGAACAACGATAGTCTCCTGATTGATAGTCCCCAGATTGATTCACGGTTATTTCTACGATTTCACGAATAAAAAAAATTCGTTCAAAAATCTTCAGCATCACTTCATGGTCCGGGTATTAATTACAAGGTCATGGATGTCGCAAAATCGACTATACGCTCAGCACCCTCATTGCGCACTCCATATCCTTTTTCCACGTGGCACTTGTTGCCATCTGCCTTTTCACGCACATGAGCATTAAGGTCGCCTGCAATATTCATCATCGGCACATTACAGGTTTTTGAACCGAGAAGTTGGCATCCTTCTCGGCATAAGGTCCATCTGTTTGTGGTGCGTACGCGGTAAAGAAACGCGATCAGCTGACATAATGGTGAGCTTCATAACCCGGTTGTCAAATCGTTCGACTTCTTTAATGACGTCATGGAAAACCTCTGAGATGGCAATGCCAACACCGTATTGAGTGTATGGGTTACCAAAATAGGGTTATTGTTTTTGGTTCCCCTCAGAAGTTATATGCAGTCTGTTACGCATGGCAATAAAGCAGATTAAAGAACTAGAACCTTTAAGATAAAAATCGAGAGGCGCATCTTTAAGGTTTTTATGTCTGCCGGGCCGTTAATCTGCCTGGTTTTACGCCAATTTTCTTACAAATGGTTCCTCTTATGGCTATGAAATTTGGTGGATCCATGGGAACTGCGAATTTCCTCGCATGCAGTGGCTAACATAACTCTAGGTTGAATTTAAAAGTGCCTCGGACAACATTATTATTATTATTATTCTGTTAAGGGAAAGTCCCACCGCGTCCTTGAAGAACTATTGTGCCCCTTTTACTGGTTATAGTGTACCTGTTGATCATAGTATCTCAAGCAGGCCTGTAACCGTTAGGAACTTTAGTATGTTCCCCACTTCCAGAAGTTTCAGCTTTGCATCTGGTATTAAGTGTTCTCCCAGATGTATCGACCTACTTTGCACAAGTGCCGGACACTGTCCCAGGACGTGCATAGAGGTTTCGTCCTCCTCCTCACAGAACCTGCAGGCAGTGTCCGCAGATATCCTTAGCTTCCTTAGGTGATAGTTCAGCCGACAATGACCAGTGAGAATTGTGAGTAAAGGCATCCCTGCTCCCTTCTTGGCTAGTTCATCCGCTGCCTCATTGCCTTCCAACCCAGCATGGCCTGGAACCCAAAGTATCCAGACCTTGTTGGACGAACCGAGTGTATTCAGTCTCTCAAGGCATTCCCATACCAGTTTAGAGTTCACCTGGTTGGACCTAAGTGCCTTGATCGCTGCTTGGCTATCGGTGAGAATAGCTATGTTCTGCCCCCTGTAGTTCCTTTCCAGATTAAAGGAGGCACATTTGTCTATAGCGTAAATTTCCGCCTGGAATATGCTAGTGTACCTGACCATTTGCTCAAAGTACATTTTCCTTGGACCAATGACACCGGCATCCGCTCCCTCTGCTATGAGGGATCCGTCAGTGTACCAGGTAATCAGTTGCTGGTTTAAGCCGTATGTCGCAGCCATGCTCTCCCAGTTTGCCTTGTTACTCCAACGTGTTTCAAACTTCTTATTGAAGTGAAACCTCGTTGTCATGTTGTCCTCGGTATCAGTAATTCGGGATACCGCCTAGAAAGGATATCAATCTTCCTTCGATTTAGGCAGCTCACCGCCTCACTCATACTACCGGCCATCCTGAATATTGATCTCCTTGTCTGCATCTGTATCTGCCCAGATTATCGCTCCATAGGTAATCATTGGCCTTACTATTGCAGTATATATCCAAAGTAGTATCTTCGGGCTGCAGCCCCATTTTTTTCCTGCTATGGATCTGCAAGTCATCAGAGCCCTCGTGGCTTTTCGACAAGTGTTTCCGACATGTGTCTTCCAGAGTAATTTTTGGTCTAGCGTGATTCCCAAATATTTGACCTCTGTTTCTCGTTTCACCTCCATATCATGTAATGTTATGGCTTTCAGGTGATCCAGCTTACGCCTCCTAGTGAATGGTACTATGGTGGTTTTGGTTGGGTTGATCCGCAATCCCACCTTCCTGCACCAGGCACTAGTAACCCTTAATCCAGTTTGGATTCTATCACATAGGGTATCTTGATATTTGCCCCTACAGATTAAAACAATGTCGTCCGTGTAGCTCTGGACTTATATTCCAGTATTTGTTAACACGTCCAGGAGTTCATCCACTACCATACTCCGCATCAGCGGCGATAGTACTCCACCCTGTGGACAGCCTTGAGTGGTGTTCATGATAATAGAATTTGTACCTGTTTGTACCTCTATTTGTCTGCTTTCTAGCATTTTGCCCATCCAGAGTGCCAGGGTGTTTCAGTTGACCGTCCTGCCCGGTAAGCGTGTTGACAGTGATGTAGGGGATTACGTTTTAGAACGTTAGTTCTAATATAGTTGTCTATGACCTTCTCCACCGTTTTGAGTACGAACGATGTTAGGCGTTAGTTAGGATGTTGGTCTGAAAGATTTAGGGTGAAAAGGATCCTTTTTACCCGCTTTCGGAATAAAGACCACTTTTGCCCGTCCCCATGCCCGTACAACATGCAAGGGAGTATACAATTTTTTTCCACTGAATGATAATTGTAACTCCATTTGGGATATCAATTAGTACCCTCCAAAAATAGCATCATTTTTTATATTTTATGCAAAGGGGGGAAGGCGGAGACTCGAAAATGAGAATTTCTTGCACAGCCTCAATCACAGAAACTACTCAAGCAACCCCAATCTGAAAAGCAGTATTGTATATTTTTTTAGAAATTAACCGCATCTCAGTTTTGAAGTAATAAACTGGGTTCATAAATGTCGAAGGTGATGATTTCTTTAACGGGTCCATTCTCAGAAACTAACCAACCCCAAAATCTGGAAAAAATCAAGAACTTCTTCCATATGGTATCCAGACCTCAAAATACTCTCCATATCCATATCTGCTCAAAATTAAGGGGGTCATCCCGTGTGAAGGTAGTTTTTTCGCTTTCTCAAGATATATATTTGATATATGAGCATGCGTAATAATTTTTCCAGCCCGATAGCAGAGTTCATTATTGAAATACAGAGCAATTTATATATAATAATAATAATCCTTGACGCAACAATCCATATTGGATCAGGGCCTTGAAGTGTGTTAGAGCCTTTCATTCAATGTGGCAATGTGGTCAGCATTGCGCTCGCCCCAGATTATTACACTGCCACCAGTGAGATTTGAACCGCGACCTTCCGTATGATAGCCTTGTGCTCTAATCGCTCAGCTATTCGGACACCGCTGCAATTTATACACCCATCTCCATAAAAGATGGTTTTTTGTTGCCTCGCTAGAGTGCGCTGCGATCATCTTAAAGAAAGAACAGTAAACGGCATTTTAACGTGCAGACTTAACTACAGTCCGCAAACTAGGATTATTAAAAAATATTAAAAGCTAAATTTTTTGCACCTTGTTAAACTTTTTTTTTGTGAATTTTGTTGGGGGGCTTCTTTAATGAATAAAAAGACTAACGAATCAATTGCAATTATCCTAGTTTGCGGACCCTAGAAATGAGTTCTGAATGAGTCATGAAAATTTCAAAGAATTTCGTTGGATAGATTTTGAGTTATGTTGGCAGCAGATTTTCAATATGCGGTTTCGAGAAAAATGTTAACTGACCATTAATCTGCGATTCCTAGTCCATAAACCTTAGGTTTCGCCAAGAAACATATGTACAGCCTTGGCTTCAATTCTTGTCCTTTTATTGAAGTCATTCGAACGTCATTGGGATCGATAAATACGCGCTTTAAATTTGGCATGGGACCTATTACATGTTTAACACTATAGTTTCCGAACGACTCCGAATACTATATCTAGATACAATTGATGCCAAAACAAAATCGATTCCACGGATCCGACACACGGGATGACTCACTTAAGTTAATAATAGTATTATTAGTAATACTATATTACTATATTCTTGGCGAAGTTGATTAGCATCCCCCTTAAGTTTATCCTAAGTCTTGAATTTGCAAAGAAGCGACGACTTTGACTTATTATAACTTTGTTAGTAATAGTGCGATTTCTACCAAACTTTGCAGGATCATGTTATATATTGTAGTTTACATTACTGCAAAATCGAAGCCCACATTGCTGAAAAATGAAATTAGGATGAACGTAAGGGGGATTTTCCAGGCAATTAATAAAAGTTATAGTAATATACTATTATTAACTTAATTTGAACAGATATCGTTATGGAGGGTATTTCGGAGCCTAGGTACCATATAGTGGCAACCTCTTGATTTTTTCAGATTTTTCGGTTGGGCATTTTCTGAGAATGGAACCGTCAAAGAATTGATCACTTTCAACCACTTGCACTCCCATCTTTCCAACAAATGTCAAAACTAAGACCGTCTTCGGAAAGTACTCACTATATTTTTGATGAAAGAAAATGTTCACCTCCTTTTGCATGTATGGGGACCCCCTTAAATTCAACGTGGAATGAAGTAACTCACTGTATGTGTGAGCGTTCACACTTCCCACGTTTTCACTAAATTTAGTGTCAATCGCTACAACTATCCCTGAGAAAATTGAGTGTGACAGACATACATGCAGGAAGACAGTAAATCGACTTTAATAAGGTTTTGTTTTACACAAACAATCTAACAAAATTAAAATCGGTCAAAGTTTTCTCTTTCAAGCAAATATACTGCAATTTAAGACTTTGAATGTCAGTATCACACATAACTGAATACTCTGACAAATTAATGCATAAACATTACGAGTTGGGTACAAATGGGACAAATGCCCACAACACCTTTCATATCTGAAGCGTTCAGCTTAGGGTTGCCGGCTTGTTTGATAATATCGAAATTAATCCTCCAGAACTCCAAAAATGCTTGATGCCATCTGGTGCCTATAGGGCGAGCCTCTCTGTAGCAGTGAATAAGCAGAACGCTGTGATTATCATAAATATAAACTTCATCACTAATAGAGAAAAATAATTCTTTTGAGTAACATCTTCATAGAAAATACGTCGTCAGTTACGTGGTTCTTGCACTTCCCATATTGAAAACTGTAGAGTGTCGCAAACTGATTTACAAGATGACCGCGTTCCACCCAATGGAATCACGTATCTACATAGAAACGGTTTATTTGTTACCGGTTTCATAATTCTATATCATTCAGTGGTGCTTCAACTGGATTTCAAAATTTGCCAAGAAACCTATGTTCTTCCTACTTCACACAGTTAGCAGTATGGTAGGTAGGTAGGTATCAGTGGCCGCTCCGAGGAGCCCAATTAGCGCTTTGGTGCGCCGTTTTGATGCCACAAACTCCTAAGACCGTGACTGTTGTTATAGTAACAGGAAAGCAGAGTCCAGCTGGCTCGAATCTTCAGAGCCAGCCCGTAGCATTCACGAACGAAAGCAGCTCTCCGACCCTGCAGCTAGAAATCTCACTGAGGTCCCCAAAGAATGGTTTACCCAGTGTCCGCAGCCTGATTCTAGCCAGAGCTGGGCAATCGCAGAGAAAGTGCATGAGGGTTTCCCTTCCTTCTCCGTAGCTTCGGCAATGCGAGTTGTAGGGTAAGCCGAGCCTAGCAACATGGTCCCCTATGGGCCAGTGCCCCGTGCAGACCGCCGTAACCTTGAATGCATTTGCATTCGTCTGGCACAGGAGCTCTCGTGATCGGGCTATATTATAAGCGGGCAAAATTCTTCTTGATTTGGCACAGCTTGTAAGCCTTCGCCATCTCAGGGCCCCGGCTGTTAGGTAGTGCGAGTAGACTCGGCCCCCGACAGCCGCCAGCGGAACACCGACAGTATTTGCCGAGGGACTGCCAAGAGCAGAGCCTTGCCTGGCCAATTCGTCAGCCCGCTCATTCCCCTCTATGTTCATATGCCCGGGAACCCAGAGGAGAGTGACCTTGAGCGTGCCGCCCAGATGGTTGAGCGCGTCTCTGCACTGCCCCACCAGCCGGGAAGATGTCGTCGTTGAGTACAAGGCCTTGATGGCCGCTTGGCTGTCGGTCAGAATGGCTATGTTACGCTTGGGGCCCGAATCACGCTCCAGCCATCGACAGACTTCCAATATCGCCAGTACTTCCGCCTGGAATACACTGGTGAAACCTGGGAGACCATACGACCTGGATACACTGTGTGTATTCGAGAAAACCCCCGCACCGACTCCATAGGCCATCTTTGATCCGTCCGTAAAGAATACCGTGTCATAGTCTTGCAACACGCCGCCGGTCTTCCACTTTGCCCTGGGTGGAAGGTCCACAGCAAAGTTTCTCGTGAAGTTCAGCTTGCGTGTGACATAGTCCGTGGGGGATGCCCAGATTTCTCGAGGTATTTCATCTAGGATGTTGCTGTGGCCGTAGGACTTCGCTGCCCAACATCCGGACTCACGTAGTCTGACGCTACTGTACGCTGCCACCATACAATAGAGCCGTACGTCAGGATCGGACGTACTACAGCGGTGTACATCCAGGGAACCATCCTCGGCCGGAGACCCCATTTCTTTGGAAAGGTAATTCTCCTATTTCTTAATTGGGTATATTCTTATATGTGGTTTATTCATCGATATTTCTTCCTCTTTATACCGTTTGCGGTTATTTCTTAAACGGATGATACGACGCAGACAAGTGTTGATGAAAACTTAAAGCTTTTGAAAAACAATGGGGGCCCCTTTCCATATACTACTCCCCGACAGCAACGCAAAAACAGAACATTAGCATTGAAACTTAACGTAGAGTCACATCAGGGTTTGCATCGTTTTGGGCAGAAGTAAAGCTTCCTAGATATGCAAATCGACCAACAGCTACAGTGCTCTGGTCTCTAATACAAATAGGAAGAGTGCGACGACCACTTGACAATTGAGAACATTGTGTTTGTTCGTGTTTGTCTTCAGTCGGATCCTGCTTGCCTCTTTTTCCAAATCCATAGTCATTTGAGCAAGGTTCAAGATTCGGTTAGAGAGCAAACAACTGTCGTCAGCATGGTCGAGGTATTTAAAGACAGAAATCATGGTCCTTTGAAACTCCTCATCCTCAGCAAAACAACACTTCGATAATGGTCAGAAATAGTATCAGCGCTAGGAGGCAACCCTGGAAGACTTTGCTTGGGACTTCAAGTTTTGCCAAGATTTTACTTCGACGCATTGTGATATTGTGCTCCATTGTTCGGCTCTGATAATAACTATTAATTTCTCCGGAATGCCCTCCTGTATAGTCCATTCCAGATACACTCCCTATTGACCTTTTCGGAATCATTCTCTTTCTCATTCTCTCGAAATCAAATGAGAACAAGTGCACCGCAGATTCAAACCCGTAGGATATTAACGATGAATGAATGAATGAATAGGAGGATCCAGAGAGAAAACCACTCTGGTTGTTATTTGATTCTTTGCAGAATGTATTTAGCTATATATATGAGAGAGCAGAAAGCAATGCGGTTGACCATCCAATTGGCGGGTGCACTTTTTCTGAATCTTAACAATCTTCGCTTTCTTCCATGACCTGGGAAAAAATGTTGATTCCCCGAATTTCTTGATGACTGCAGGCAAAGCTCTCTAACTGGCCGCAGGTGCGACACACACACGACGAAAAGTGACCATCAGGTGATTATTTCTTCCGTGGCCGATGTCAGTGGCTCTATTACCAAGCACATCTAGAAGGCAACTCATAAATCTACTGCTAAATACAATGTGGTCGATATGATTGCTTCAGATGAAGCCTAACTGACTTTGTGGCAAGCTCTATGCTTGAATAATGTCGGGCCAGTGACAAGGTAATGAAACCTTCAGAAATCACAACACATTCCACCGTTATTGCTGTATCATCAAGGCCGCGTTTCCCTATTATATGTCCTATCAAGGTGTTAACCGAGCTCATCACGAATGTCACCGTTACAAAGCCTCTCTTGGAGCCTAAGTTCCCGTAGAATGCCTCCTTTTTCTCTGTATCGGTAGTCTCCGTTGTTGAGTAATGCTGCCTTATTGTTTCCTATTCTGGAATTTCCTAGTCAGTCCAAAACCGGCTCCTACGTTATGTGGGCAGGACCTACAGTTGCTATAAGCATCAGTCCGAAGCTGGATCCACGCTTAAAAAAGTAATCATCTGATGTTCTTTTGCTGTAATTTATTTTTTAAGGAAAAACGTTGTTTCTGCTTTTGAAATTCGTTTATTTAATCAATTAGAATTTATTCCATCAAGTTGAGAAAATGAGCTGATGATCATACCCGCCCATTTTATGGCATGTCCCATCACTCTTTCCAGAACTTAGGGCGACACTTTCTCGCATTCCTCGCGAATATTCTGCTAAGGCGCTTCACGAGTCTGAGGCTTATTGACGAAAATCCGCGACTTCAAAATCCCCATCTGGATCGGTGAAATCGGGTGATCTGGCTGGCCAGTGTAAATTACCAAAACGAGAGAAATGGGTCCTTCAGAATATCGGTTCTGGCTCGAGCCGTTCTCAAAGAAAAATGGCCCAATGACGTAATCAACACACAGCGTAATCAACACACACCGCAGTAACTTTGAACGGGTGTAGTGGCTCTTCGTGAGTGACACGTGGATCTTCGGTGTCAGAAAAATTATTATCATTATTATTTTCCAATAGAGTGATTACTTTCACCCCACCTTGTACTGTCCGGATAGCTGAGTGGTTAGAGCACAAAGCTATCGTATGGAAGGTCGCGGTTCAAATCTCACTGGTGGCAGTGGAATTTGAATCGTGATTTGACGTCGGATACCAGTCGACTCAGCTGTGAATGAGTACCTGAGTCAAATCAGGGTAATAATCTCGGGCGAGCGCAATGCTGACCACATTGACTCCTAGTGTACCGTTACGGTCTTGAATGGAGTGCTCTTACACACTTCAAGGCCCTGATCCAACATGGATCGTTGCGCCAACGATTATTATTATAAACAAATTTGGAGACTAGTAGGGTCTTCTGTCCATGTAAACATTGAAGGATTAGTGTGCTGAAAGTGGTCTAAAATCAAATTGTCCCACAGAAAGGCCAAAATTCATGAGAGACGATGAAGAAGGTCCGTTTGAATTTTGTAAAACAGGACGAAACTCACTGCAGCAGACTGGGAAAAGGTAGGGCTTGAATGGAAAGTAATTTCAAAGTATTTGTTATTGCATAAAATAATGCGGCTTATTTTTTAGCTCCTGTTGAATGATGAATCTACCCTGAAGCCATTGACAGACCAGTTTGCTTCCGTTCGACGAAGATCAGGAGAAAAGTACACCCATCCCTGTGTTCAAATAACTATTAAATTCCTCTATTCATGTGATGAATAAATGATGAACAAAAGTTTTGGGCCTCTCTCTCAGGTGTTCGGCTAGCTGAGTGGTTATAGCATGAGGCTGTCATATGAGAGGTCGGCGTTCAAATCTCAATCAGTCGACTCAGCTGTGAATAAGTACCTCAGTCAAATCAGGGTAATAATCTCGGGCGAGCGCAATGCTGACCACATTGCTTCTTAGTGTACTGTTACGGTCTTGAATGAAGTACTCTAACACACTTCAAGGCCCTGATCCAATGTAGATTGTTGTGCCAACGATTATTATTATTATTGTACTTCTACTGGGTTTTCTAGAGTAGTATAACGAATTGCCGCAAGTGGCGAGATATGCCCCCACAGTCCCGCAATCTAGCTGGTCTTAACCGCCCATTGCTTAGATCATAGTGCTGGAGCTTTTGCGTGAGCTGGAAAAGCCAGAGTTTGTAGCCATGAACTCTGTTCCTATTCTAGGTGCTACTAAAGTAGCAAGCTAGTTTTGAGGTTTAGGCCGCTAACGCACAAATTTCTTTCCTTTTAGCCTGGACTTAAAGGGGGTGAGTATGTCATTAGTATATAAGGTATATGAGTTGGATAAAGGATACGATTAGTAAGGGAAGATATTTGCCCATCTCTGAGATGCTTGGGCGTTGCACTACCATTCAGACTATCGCGATTTCTTCTTGCTTAAATGGATTTGGGGGTAATCTTTGGGAGCAGCGCGTGTGGAAGTATTAGCATTCCCTTTCTGATGGCGAGAGATCATCAAGCATAATAAGGAAAATATCGATATGAAAAGGGTGCCAACTGATATTAAGATAATAGAACTTCCGGATTTTCGACAAATTGAGTTAGCTATTATCACGGTGCACTGAACTGGGCTCGATTGTTCTCGAGGACTTTACTTCGAGTGAAGAAACGTGTGGTAATTAAATAACCATTGGTGAACATTGTTTTTGTTAGCACAAATTTCTAATGCAACATTCCTAGCCTTTCTGGGACCCAGGGGCATCTCTTAAAGATCCTAGATTTATTATTGGGGAAATCAACTCGTGTCAATAGTTGATATGCTTGAGACCCCCATGTAATATGCATATGGTCCATTCTTCCTAATAAAAGGAAAAGCAGCTAAACAATGAGTGTTTTCGAGCAAAACAATCAGTACCTGTAGGGGAGAGTTCGAAAAAAGTCACTTATTTTGAGTGGGATCTGCAGATGCATATTTGACGCTTCTTGCATTGAAGAAATAATATCTAAAACAATAATGGGATGCATACAGACAGTTTAACAAGCATCAAGCTAATATTTATTTAATTATCTAGCCCAATCATGGTGGATCGGCACTTGGTGTTTACATCCCATCTTCACTTAGATACTTTTTATCAGCTTAGGGAAAACTTTCAAAAGCAGGGAGTGCATTGCAGAGGAAAGGTTTATGCAATAATTGTCAGGGAAAAATTTTGTTCTTAGCTGTTGTTATTACCGTAGGCAGTTTTTGATTGACTTTGAAGAGAAAGACAATTAGAGTTCAATTCCAAGTCAGCCACTTCCTCAATCGCAACAACTCTACGTCTCCAGCAGCAGGTGTGGTGTCAGGCAATGTTGGCTTAATGAGATTCTCAACACAAATATATGAAGAATGTGTGGGGTAGTAAGTTCATCACACCAGCGACAACACTTCAATTAGATATCAACTGGTCCCAGTATTTTGGTTTATTTTTTTTAAAAAAAGAGCCCCGGTGCCAGTTTATTAACAGCGAATAGCTTGAACAATGTCCTTCAGCATCGATGATGCCAGCTACGTATAATTTCCCACATCTTGGCTGTTTCTATTGAACTGATTGATGAGTTTCAAACTTTCGGTTTGACATCTTGCAACCCGCAACATCAGGCGTAACTTTTCCATATTAATTACATTGCAAGATTCCTTCTTCTCGGTTTGTTACTTGGCTTCTCTTGCACTTTACACTCCGCTAAAGTTCGTTTCCTCATAAACTGCACTTTCAATTGTCCATGAGTACGAAAACAGTTTTTTTGTCTCTTCTTCCTTCGATCATGAAGATATCTCATATATGAACATTAGCAGGATAAGGTTCACCTTTGATTCCACAAGTTTATTCTTGTGAGAGCTTCACAAATTTTGCAGCTCGTAGTTTTCGTCATCCGAAGTAAGTGCATCGGAGATCACTAACCGTGTAACCTCGGACTCAGATCACAATACTGCGACAATTGGAATACTAAGATCGTGGAAATTTTCTTTGTACTTCTTCATTCGTTTACATACTGTCTACCATTTACCACCACCACCCACATAAGTTGTTGCACTCTCGTGAATATTTCCTTGCTCATCTCAAAGACATGTTTCAGTTCAAATGACAGATCAAAGCATTACGGTAGATGCATTTACTGTGGAGCAGGCCCAGAATGCCATTGTGCAAAGGGAAGGAGATTGTGGACCATCCGCACATTGCAGACAGCAGCAGATTCCCGGAATTTAATAGAGCCCTTACCGCAAATCGTAGATGAATCTAAGTGTAATTACGCGGTATTTCTAGCGATTAAATTATTTGAAATAATAGAAACTTCTTTTAACTATTCCCTACTGTTATTTTATATTTTGCAAATACCGATATTCCTGGAACCACATGTTCCCTTTATCAGTGCTAACAAGGACTTAGTGGTTCCCGAAATATCGGTATTTGCAAAATATAAATCAACACTAGCGAATAGGAAAAACAAGTTTTTATTAAAAAAAAGTCAAGCGACGACGGCTTTACGGTTTCTTACCAGGGCAGATCAAATCGTCAGACGCTGCCTCACCTCTGCCCTGGAAGCAGCGTGACCGTAGCGGCTCGCAGATGTAGAATGCTCCTTTTTATAATTCGTAGAACACGGCATGCCTACGAGCCTTAAGCGAGGGGTCCGTGGACCAGGAAAGAGGGAGTAAGTTGCTCCCCATTTGGTCCGGTCCTGCATTAAGTTGATGCGGACTTAGGACCCCATCATTCTCAAAACGAAGTTTTTATTATTTCAAAAAATCGCAGATGAAGTTGATACAAATCAACCTTAATCACAACTAGGCAGCGCACGTGGGTTGCCGATTTGAACGGAGAAGGTTTTCGGCGGAGACACGTTCCATGTGGCGTTTGAGCCTGATATATCCCCGGATGGTACGGGGAGAAAAAAAGTCACCCAGACAACCAAATTGGTTCCTAAAGCATGTGATTCTACTATGCCCAGAAGGCGACTGCTCCCTAGTGGGCAGTTAAACTACTCGTGGAATAACGAAATAGCAAGTTAGCCAACTGCATGTTTCCAGGCAAGGATAGTTTACCCGATGCTCACTAAGAAAACCCGCGACAATGGAGAGGATATACATAGGCAACCGCTCAAAGGAGGTGATTCACAAAAGTAAAGGAAACCACTTCAAACAGTTGTCTGAAGACGCCGATATAAATCCTTGAGGTTAGGTTTATAAGGTGATAATGAAAAAGCTACGGAAATCATCCCAGGTGACCCAGATAGTACGTGATATCTGCAGTTAGCGAGAGGAGCTGCGGGGAATATGTGACTCAAGTTTGGATGACATCCCTAGCGTAGTGTTGAGGCTTCATTGAAGACTAGGTCCAGCTTTTCCCATAACATATTTGAGGTGCACATATAAAAAAACATATGCCCTATCCAGTGGAAAAGCAAAAGTTTGTGTTGCTTCCTAAACCCAATAAACTACATGGAGATGCAGCATCGTATCACCCGCTGGATACAGTGCGAAAATGATGAAGACAGTCATCTACAATTTATTGTCGAACGCGGCCAAGGGTTCCATTTTTTTTGCTAAAACCCGAGGTCTTCGAGAAAAACATAAGGACTGCCAAGATCATAGTCTTGTACAGTAAGAGCGTTGACCCTATGGTGAGACGTTTCGAGCGAAACAGTTTTTGTAAGCTTAAATAAACCCTGTTGACAGCGAACAACCGTGGGCGGATTTCATCAAGATAGCTCCCCGTTTGACCAGTGCGGTTTGATGTTGTTAGTTGGTTGGTTTTCGGGGCTGACGTTGCCACCATATGTCTGATCTTGCCTTCATTGATGCGCAGCCCAAGATCTCTCGCCTCTGGATGAAAGCAGTTTGTACGTCTCGGATGGTTCTTCCCATGATGTCGATATCGTCACCATAGGCCAGTAGTTGGGTGGACTTAAAGAGGATCGTACCTCTTGCATTTACCTCAGCATCACGGATCACTTTCTCGAGGGCCAGGTTAAAGAGGACGCATGATAGGGCATCCCTTTGTCGTAGACCGTTGTTGATGTCGAATGGTCTTGAGAGTGATTCTGCTGCTTTTATCTGGCCTCGTACATTGGTCAGGGTCAGCCTAGTCAGTTTTATCAATTTCATCGGGATGCCAAATTCTCTCATGGTCGTGGACAGTTTTACCCTGGCTATGCTATCATAGGCGACTTTAAAGTCAATGAAAAGATAGTGCTACTAATGTCGATATTCCGACAGTTTTTACATCGCTTGAAGCAGAGAAAAAATCTGCTCTGTTGCTAATTTTTCTGCAGCAAAACCTCTTTATTATGCGCAAATAATGTTCTGGGCGAATGAAGCTATCCGGTCTTGCAAGATAATGGAGAATATCTTTGGATGGTACGCAGCAACTTGATACCTCTATTAGTGCTGCACTGCGTAATATTTTTTCTTATATATTGGACAGATAATGGTATTGATTCGCTGTCCCATACTTTGAGCATCAGTTGATGAGCCGCTTGGTGTAATTAGTGGCCTCCATATTTAACCAATTCGGCTGTAATTTCATCGGCTCTTGGCGACTTATGGTTTTCAAGCCGGTGGATTGCATGTACTGTTTCTTCTATGGTTGGTAGTAGCAGCATTTGTCCGTCGTCTTCAGTTGGCGGGACCTCCAACTCGCCAATATTTTGGTTGTTGAGCACTTCATCAAAATACCTAACCCATCGCTCCAATATGCCCATTCTGTTAAAAATCAGATTTCCCTTTTTGTCTCTGCAGAATGAGCATGGAGGTGTATAACGCTTCATCCTGTTAACTTTTTGGTAAAACTTCCTCCTGGTGCGGTTGCTCCCAGTAATTTTCGAGTTCACAGACTTGTTGGTTCTCCCAGGCTTCATTTTTCGGTCAGTGAAGTAGCTTCTCCGTTTGATGGAGTTCGTGATAAATCTCTGCGCATGCATGAGTTGTTTGAGAATGCCACATTACTCGATATGCAGCATTCTTCCGTTCCGTTGCTAGCTCACATTCGTTATCGAACTAGCACTTCTGACTTTTCTTGCGGCTCTTCTTACGCTCTTCAGGTGGTTGTGACAATCATTTGTTGACGCTTCACCTCTAGGGCAAGTGTTAGCTGCGGTTATGGAGACATCTACCCCCCGTAATACCTATACGACGTCTGAGTGTAATTATGCGGTGTTTCCAGCGATTATTTATTTGAAATTAAAAAAAAAGCTTCCTTTTTCTTATTCGTTAGTGTTGATATTTCGGGAAATCAAGACTTGTTAGCATTGATGAAGGGAACAAGTGGCTCCCGAAATATATATAAATAAATAAAAACATCAACACTAGCGAATAAGAAAAAACCATTTTTTTAATATTTCAGACCTATACTGTGAATGGCTTCAGTATTCACTCTCACCTGATTGCCAGAGGGGATTGTAGGTTGTTGTTGTAATTCCAGCTCGGAGCACTATGCTCAAAGAGATAGTGATCCGTGTCTATATTGGCCCCTCTATGTGTTCTAACATTCATCAAGGCTGATAAGTGGCGGCGTTCGATCAGCACGTAGTCAGTTTGGTTGAAAGTGGTCCCGTCTGCAAAGGCCCACGCATGTCTGTGGATCGCTTTCTGCTCAAATCAGGTACTTCAAACAACCATTTCGTGCCATACTGCTAACTGAATAATCCCCAGTCCGTTATCATTGGTATCCCCATGTAAGCTATGGGCGCCGACATATCGCGTCAATGCGGGCTCCATCCCTAATTGACTGATGAAATTTCCAAGTATGATTTTTATATCAACCTTGCAGGCTTCGAGGGTCCGCTCAACTGCCTCGTAGAAGGTATCCTTCCCCGACTTTGCAGTCTCCTCTGTAGGGGCGTGAACGTTAATTAAGCTTATATTTATAATTTTTCCTCGCAAACGCAGAGTGCATAGCCTTTCGCTTATATTTTCAAAGCCGACAACAGCAGGTTTCATTTTTGGACTGACTGAGAAACCTACTGCGAGCACATGGTTTACTGGATACCCGTTATAATATATGGTGTAGTAGCTCTTCTCCAGGGAAGCCGTGCCTGTCCAGCGCAACTCTTTGTTTTTGATGACTTCGCCACTTCCAACTTCCCAGGTCATGTGTGAAAAGGAATCTCCCAGCGAGGTGGGCTGTATACAGCATTTACAAAGACTGGCTGTTAGCCATTCGATTGCTTTCCTATCATATTTTGATCAATCCATGGGCGCTTGACGAGAAAAGCGTAACCAAACCGTAAAATAATTTCAATTTACCCAAAAGATCCAACCTATGCCAATATAAATGGAGCGAGCGACAATAGGCAACTTTTTGAAAAAACTTACTCCTTTTCGCATGTGCTAATAGCTATCAGCTCCCTGCGCTCTATTTTAAAGCTACTAGTCCCTTTCATCATATGGACAAAAGATATGTTTCCGTATCTACCCTTGCTATAAGGAATTCATAGGGCATTACTTTTGTTAATTTTTGTCTCATTTCTAGTGCGGTTGCATGCCAGTTTCAATGTCGTTACGGTTAATCCCGAACAATTAGTAAACGTATAGCATGAACAAGTGCATATGAATAAATATAATTCATTTTGCCATTACGAATTTATTACTTTCGGGTATTACGCCTTCACTGTATACATTATACGCGGTGATATAATGCCAATAATGTGCTCTTTTCCATTCGCACTCATCCGAATATCCACGAGCTTGACTGTATGAAAGGATTTTTATTGGAACGAATTTCGAATGGATTTGTCAGATTTTGTTGATTTATGATAAAATTTTCTAGTGTTGACATATCCATCGTACTTACACAATTTTTATTCCTGATATTTTAAAACTCCCCTGCAAACCCACCGACGACGAAGGGATGGTAATGGATTTCGAATGAGGTTTCTGGTGCTCAGACGCTTTACAGTCAACAACTTTATGTGAGTTCATACTTCCCAAAAACTTTATGGCACGACGCCCCCATCTTATACTCTGAAATGGGGCAAATATACTATGAAAATAGACCCAACGTTTCTGTTGGGGATTCGGGTGCATCGACACCAGTATCTTCAGAGTACTGCTTTCAAGGTAGTTGAAAATCCTCTCTAGTTTGAGAGCTAATATGCATATCACGCATCGCCGGAGCTGCATTTATTCTGCATCTGCATCCCTATTTATAATCTTGAGTTTTTATCCTCATAATGCATTAACATGCAATGTAATTTACCTTTGTAATAAATGACGACTGCACAAGAGTTTTATGTTTAAAATGGCAAGTCTTTCCATCATCTTGAAAATATATCATCCTTTCCAGTAAGGTCCTATTGACACAAAACTTCCAGACGTCGTACTGTACAACAAGATCTTTTTCGTTATCTTCATCGTTTTTAGATGTAATTAATGGTAAATGATATTTTCATGCATTTTTTTTCAAAAGCTAAATTTGAAGATACGAGCTTTTTACATGAGTTCGTGGACTATTCAATAGCACTTCCCTATGAATTCCTAAGGGCCATGCCATATCTTACAACCTGTTTCAAATAATGGCATGCATATTTCGCTTTAACTTTTCCACTCCTGCTCTGCCTGCCGTTCGTGAATCGTGACTTAAAAAGGAATACACAAATTGAAGAAGGTCCACACAAGTCACTAAAGAAAGACATTTTTCCCCAGGAGTTTGTTTTGATTGGTCTCGCCAATAACTCATTTGCTGCATTGGGTTCCAATAACTATTCGTTCTTTTCTCCCAAAAAATACTCAATTCAAAATTAGGTCGGCTTTCGTCGCCAGAAAACATTGGTAGAAGGTATGACTCTATCTCAATTAGGAGCTAGTTTTTATTTCTTCATTTTATGATAACTAACTTAGTTTTTTTTTGTTTGGGATTTTAGCATAAAAATCTATCATTTACATTCTCCACCACAAAAAAAAGGAATTTAAATGGGACTCTTCTGAATTTCTGACAGCGTGTGCTTCATTTGAGATCCTCCTGCACATAATATAATGTTTCTTAAATTCAAACACCTTACTTTTATCTATATTCTGTATGGCGTGTTGATGATATTGGCAATATCACCCATCCAAAAACCTAAGCAGATCCCAAAAATTGTTTCTTTTATAGCCAAGAATATTGAAAAAGGCTTACCTTTGTCTCCCTTACCTCAAACGCCCTTGGTGGTTTTATCATTGCCTGCACAACGTACTACTAGAACAATATCGAAAGAAGTCGGGAAACCGGAAGCTAAAAACCCCACGGTATGTAGGGTATTTCGGAGCCTAGGGCCCATATAGCGGCAGGTCCTTGATATTTTTCAGATTTTACGGTTGGTAGTCCGCAATACCAGCTTCGGAAAGTACTAGTCAAGGCCTTTGATTTGATGCCCCACATGGCTATATTAAAGGATGTAACTCCCTGTACGCATGAGCGTTCAAAGTTCGTACCTTTCCACCAAATTTTCTGTTAATCGCTATAGCCGTCTCCGAGAAAAATGCGTGTGACAGACAGACAGACAGGCAAACAGGCAGCCTTAAAAAGATAGTCTTCGTGTGCTAGATGCCACTAGGGCACCCGCAACAAGGCATAACGATTCGGTCAGTTGATGTCAGTATTGCCCGATAGAGATGCACGAAAGGTAACATGATATCACATTGAAAAATTTTGAAAAATTTGATATTACAACGTTATCACTTTTCATATTACAGCCTTCGGTCGATGCTACGTGTAGGATAAGCAATCATATGTTACCGTTATCTATTATGGCTTAATCAAGCATGTGGTTACATCATATATAGTTGACCATATTCGACGAAAAGAGGTTTTTTAAAAAAAAATAATGGGAAAAACACATTTCTTCCTGCTCATTTTAAAAACCATTTAACAGGGTTAAAGGAGATGACATCATTTTTGAAATATGATATCTCTTAAATGACAGCTTTCAGCCTGTACAGCGAGTAGTTCCCGTTTAGCAGCGTTTTCCGTCGTCCTGGCCAATGCTTCAGCCGATATGGAGGTTATATCCCGTCGTATATTGTCTAGGGCATAAACCTTCGATTTCATGTAGCTCCATTGAAAGAAATCGGTCAATCTGGTGAACGTAGTGTCCAGCCAAAATTATCATTTTTTGACTTCAAACGTACAACCATCGCCATCTTGTTGAAATCAGAATACATTATCATAAACAGTTGGCATAAAAAAATCAGTTACCATATCGCGACAACGCTCCTGACTGACGGCAACCGTTTTGCCAGCTTAAGGGAGTCACCCTGCGTGAAGGCCTTTTTTCGCCTTTTTTAGAAATGTGAATTTTTTATCCCATATCTACCAATATCTTGAGCATGCGTAGTAATTTTTCCAGTACGATAACATCGTTAGCTATTGAAGAGACAGCAACTTATACACTTATCTCCAAAAAAAGGTGCTTTTCTTTGTTACCACGCTAGAGGGCGCTGTGATCATCTTAAAGAGAAAATTTAGACGGCATTTTAACATGCGGACTCAACCACAGTCCGCAAACTAGGAAATAATAAGGAAAAAACATTGAAAGCTAAATTTTTGATGCCTTGTTAAACTATTTTTTTGTGAATTTTGGTGTTTTTTCAAGGCTTCTTTAATGAATAAAAAAAACTACTGAATGAATCGCAATTATCCTAGTTTGTGGGCCGTAGAAATATGTTCTAAATGAGTCCTGAAAATTTCAGAAAATTTCGTTGGCTACATTTTGGGCTATGGTGGCAGCCGATTGTCGACAAGTAGTTTCGAGAAAAGTAGAATGCGCTTTTCAACCATAACTCATCATTAATCTGCTCTACCTAGTCCATAAACCTTAGGTTTCTTGAAGAAACACATCTAAAGCCTTGGCTTGAATTCTTATGATTTTACCGAAGTCATTCGAACGTCATTTGAATCGATAAATACTGGCTTTATTACGCCGATCTACATATTCCTTACATGTAATTTCCGAACGACTCTGAATATCAAATACATAATGACTTTGCCTATATATTCTACACTATATCTAGAAACAATTGATGCCACAAAAAAAGTCGATTGCTCGGATCAAAAAGAATGGCCCATGTTGAATGTAAATTTCAATAATCTGAAAGCGTTCGCGTCGCATGTACTGCTCCACGGCAAAAGTCTCCTTAGGGCCTAAACACAATTACGATGCGTGCGGAATGTGAAGGAGGGAAGTCCCGGACCGCACGAAACTTCAATGTACAATGAAGTTTTTTGGTCGGCGAAATTCGCTCCACTCATCAGAACGAACTGATGGCAGATTGTGTCATTTGCAATTTGGCGGTGCTTTTTGTTTTCGGCTGGAACCACATAATTTAAATGAATTCGTTTTGAGAACTGCGGAAGGCACTATTTGCGGTATTTGCGTTGCAAGTGCTAACTATTAACGTCGCTTGCATTAGTCCCATGGTTCCATTCATAACAACTAAATTCAAGCTAAAAGTATGTGCACCCATGGAAGAATTAATTGTATGATTTTCATAACATAAAATATGCACCCAGGTCCATTGGCCGAGCACAAAATTGCAGTATTGCACATAATCTCAGAGTTCCTACAGTTAGTTTATGAATCTTCCTATATTTTAAGCTATGAAAGACATACAATTAAATGCCACTAACAGTGCACATACCTCCGGCTTAAATTAATCTTTTATGAGTACGGAACTAATACAAGTGACATTAATAATTAGCGTTTGCAACGCAAATAATGCCTTCCTTAAAATGAATTCATACACATTGATTACATTCAACAATAACTGTCGGAAACGAAAAGCGCCGCCATATTGCAAATGACGCAATAAACTCTCTCACAAATCGCAAAAGTTAGATTTTCCGAATTTTTCTACGTGATACATCTTGTATCGTACTTGTTGTCTATTGCCTCATGCAAGTCCGTGTAATGAACTTGATTTGATAGCTCTCTCACTGCGGACGCACGCAGTCCCTCCGCTGTTGTGTGTCGGCCTTTAGACTGGGACTTCAAACGTGCTACATTACTCGATTTGACAGCTTTGTCAATTGCAGTGTTGCCAGATTTTTTCGCCGAGTGTATACAAGTCGGAATACCTATATAGCTACAAATCCAACATATTCCTTGATTCATTCTCTTCTAAACTAAAAAAAAACTATACATACATATTACAACCATAGATATTATCCTCACCCTAAACAAACAAACTGCCTATTTCTGAATACTGTGCATATATGTATGCACGTATGCAAATTGGTGGTACCCATATTTCCGACTTACTTCCTGCACAAAAGCATACATATGTACATATGTTTAATGTACAAAAATATCTATCTGAATTAGACACTACCCGCAAACTTCATTAGTACGCATATACTATATACCTACATACACACATGTCTGTTTGGAGTAATTGATATTTATATACAAATGACTAAAACACTAAAACAAAATAATTCTTTGAGACCCCTTACCACCACTTACTTCGTTGTGGTATTGATGAATTGATATGGGATGAAGACGTCATACAGGTTGTAGAGTGCACGAAATTCACAAAAAATGGCAAAATTTCACCTCCTGTAACTTTGTTAATAATAGATGGATTTTCTTCAAACTTGACCAAATTGTGTATTATGTCATCCCTTACACCCATGCCAAATTTTGTTCTTCTAGGATGGACAGGGGGTTGCCAGGTAAATTTCTAATATGTGGAAATATACTATTATTAACTTTATTTGTGTAAATATCGGAGCCGGATGTATTTTGAGACCTAGATTTCGTAGAGATGCACCACTGTGATTTTTTTTTTAGATTTTTCGGTTGGATAGGTTCTGAGAACGAGACCTATTACACTTTTTCATGGTTCATTCACATGTATGGGGAGCCCCCTTAAACTTTACACAAAATGGCGCCATTTGCTGCATGTAAAGGGAACAGCAGATGACATACTCTCGCCAATTTTCTTGACAATCGGTCCAGCCGTTTCCGAATAAATCGGGTGTGGTAGACAGACGGACAGACAGACACAGACTCGATTCTTATAAGGTTTTGTTTCACACAAAACCTTAATAAAACGGGGCACTTAAAATATAATACATGTTTTAGGGCACCTCGTGTGGGAGAGTAATTCATATTTCGTACAAAAGCAAACCAGTTAGAAATTAATTTAATGATAACTTCCTATGGAAAACTGATCAGTTGATTTCCCTTCATATTCTATGATAGTAAAGCTTAGGGATCGTCAATATAACATGTTAGAATTCTGTATCGTTAAAATTAACGTATTTTAAAATCAAATGACAAACATATTTACACTATATCCTAGAAATTAATATTTTACCATCGAACAAATTCTAGAACTAAAAGTAAAGGGATACGCGCACTATAGTCGACAAACCAAAAAGTGAATACTGAAAGTAAGAATTTTTCGAATGCAATGAAACCAGTCTTGTATGCCATTACAGGAAATATTACGCAAATGGCAATAGAAAAGGACAGAATTAATACAAATTGCACCATAAACAAGATTTGCACCTTGGATAAGAAACATGAAGTGCAATAGATAAGACCCTCAAAACTTTTGAGCCGCATAAACGACAAACAAACCAGCCCAAAGCTAGTGCAAGGGCAACCGAAAGCCAGCTTGAAGTAGCGAAGGAAACAAGCAACTATAGAAACAAGTCGGGAAACCGGAAGCTGGGCGCTTCAGGCATGAAAGGTTTTGTTTGCTTCTTCTGTGCGTACATTTGAGTGTAGAACTATCCGCGTTTAGCATATATATAGCTTTAATATGATATTGATATTTAGTTGCGGTAAATTTACATTTAGTGTCCGGATAGCTCAGTGGTTAGAGCACTAGGCTGTCATACGGAAGGTCGCGGTTCAAATCTCACTGGTGGCAGTGGAATTTGCATCGTGATTTGACGTCGGATACCAGTCGACTCAGCTGTGAATGAGTACCTGAGTCAAATCAGGGTAATAATCTCGGGCGAGCGCAATGCTGACCACATTGCCTCCTAGTGTACCGTTGCGGTCTTGAATGAAGTGCTCTAACACACTTCAAGGCCCTGATCCAATATAGATTGTTGTGCCAACGATTATTATTATTATTATTAAATTTACAGGGTAAAGCCAACTTTGAGTTACTGTAACTTTGTAAATAATAGTATGATTTTGATCAAACTTGGGGATAATATGCTCCATATTATATTTTATACTACCAGCAACTTTTATAACTCTGAGATAAACTTAAACTTGGAAAAAGAGCCCCCAATCATTATAAAACAATACGTAGAGAAACGAAAATATTACGGTAAAATTTGATTTATTCATAGTTAGGGAGAATGAGTACCTCCAGCTCAGGTGTATTTTTCACGACATATGTTTCGCATTGTTCCAAAACGATTCCTCTGAAAACATTCAACAAAAATCGAATTTGTTTCTCTTGACGGTCATTTAGATTGTTCGCTACCCACATTAGCAAAATATGTTAATATACTATTATTAATTTAATTTGAACAGATATCGATATGGAGAGTATTTTGAGGCCTGGGCATCACATAGTGGCAGCTTCATGAACTTTTTCAGATTTTTCGGTTGGGTAGTTTCTGAGAATGGGTTCGTTAAAGAAATCATTACTTTCCACCCCTCCTACTCCCCGCCTTTCTAATAAATTTCAAAACTAAGACCGGCTTCGAAAAGTACTGATCGAGACCTTTCATGTGATACCCCGCATGACTATATTCGGTGAAAAAACTTTTTACACCCCCCTTTTACATGTATGGGGACCCCCCTAAATATTAACATAGACGCATATCACTCACTACATGTCTGGGGATCCACAGTTCTTACCTTCTCACCAAATTTGGTGTTAATCGGTATAGCCGTTTCTGAGAAAAGTGCTTGTGACAGATAGACAGACGGATAGACAGACTTTGAACCGATTTTAATTAGGTTTTGTTTTGCAAAGCAAACCTTAACAAGTCGGTAGTTTCTGAGAATGGCCCCCTTAAAGAAGTGATCACTTTCAACCCCCCGCGCTCCCCACCCTTCCAACGAATGTCAAAACTAAGGTCGGCTTTGAAAAGTGCTAATCGAGACCTTCAATTTGATACCCCACATACACACCCCCCTTTTGCATGTATGGGGACCCCCCCTTAAATTCGATGTAAAAGGATGTAATTGACTGTATGCGTGAGCGTTCACAGTTCCCACCTTTCTACCAAATTTGGTGTCAATCGCTATAACCGTCTCCGAGAAAAATGCGTGGGACGGACAGACAGACAGACAGACAGTAAATCGATTTTAACAAAACCTTAAAAAGCAGATTCCCAAGCGTTGCTCGGCGTCGGCATCAGCTCGGGGCTCGACAACTGTCGCCGCCATTTGTGCTACGAAGGGCGGTGATGTTCTGTAATTTGATGGAAGAAATATCATCATTACTTTTGTAATGCGGAGATGTTAGGTGATGCGGTAACGTTGGGAAATGGAAATGCTAAGGGCTTAGAGTTAAATATGCATATTGATCATAACTATCACAAGCTGCACCGACTTATTTCACACCTTCTATTTTACTCTAGTGCTTCCCATTTTAAATGTAAAGTAAACTACTTCATGATCAGCGGAAAATGAAAAAAAAAGTTTTTCCTGGTATCAGTGACCACGACACCCAAATTATAGAAATCTAGCTAATTGTTTGAGCCATTTGCCTCCGTTATCAACTGCACTGGATTTCAGAAACGTTTATAAATCCCTCGAAATAAGTCTGATCTACCGCAACTTCCACAAAGCAAGGCGATGTAATCGATGGCATAGTTCACCTATACACAGGCATTATGTCAGGAACCGATATGCACCTCTAGTTTCCGTTGCTTCATCTTCCGCTGAACGAAATGCTCAAAGACATTCAATACACGCACATGTCTGAGGGGGGACTATTTAGAAACAGATGCTCTCCGCTGTACTCACTCCTTCCTAAAAAGTCAGATCCACGACCTGGATACATCAATCCGTGGAAGGATCGTTATCCTCTACACAACTTCATTCGTGGCTCTGGCAAATATCCCCGTATCTTTGAGAACTATCAATCGTAATTACATCTTCCCAACAACAAATGCCTTTGGAAATCATCTCAGCTTTGGCCATGCCTAAATCAGCACTCTCTGCTCTGCTTCTTACATTGAAGCAGCCGCGAATCTCCAGCTGATCCAACATTCGCTCATCCCAATTAAACTTCTTGGTTGACAAAACCCCATCAAGAATCCTTAAATAATACTCTGCCCTCTATTTATAATTATTTAACGGTTGATTCCTGAATGACCACTTCTCGGCAAATTGTAAATGTGTTCGGATCATATATCTTCCAAAGGAAAACGCACCTACCTCCATCGATTCAACATAGAGCGCAACATTAAATCAATGACCGATGAGCACTGCGATAGAAACAACAAGATGAATACCTCTGCTAGGGCAGGCAGAACCTGAGATATATGGCCAAAGGGGTTCGTTACCCTGTTGGTGAAGTTTTCTCAAAGTGATTTCACTTTTATCCTCAGACATATTCTCAGACATACGGAGCTTCTTTCGATCTTACTGGACTTCCAGTTACATAAGGCAAGCCGGTGCAATATTTTAGAATATTTGGCCTTTGAATGCTTTGCATTTAGACATGACATTGTCTTGTAGAGAATAAGTTAGCTTTGGTGCTAATATTTATTTCCTCCCGAAGAAGAAAGTAGATCTTACATACCAATCATGCTACGTGGCTTTAGCGAGCTCCATGTGGAGACTAAACTTGAGGAGTTTGTGAAGCTTGACTCCCAACTATTTGATCACTGAGATGTTTCCGATTTTAATTTTCAGCTGTTTAGCACTATTGTGAATAATTCTAGAAGCTAACTATCTGGCTCGTTTCCTGAAGATGCGCAATTGCGTTTCCGCTTCATTTATCTCAATGTCCCAACAGTGGAACTATTTGCAGGAAAGCACCAAGTATTTCCCCATTCGTTTGGCCGCCTTGTTCGGGCGAAGATATGCGTATCTTCGGCATATTGGATGATGTCAGTGTCGTTTTAGAAATGTACATAAGGTAGGCCCTAAAAGGGGTCATCCTAATGATATCGGAAAAGGATACGAAAATTCATTTTCCACGTTAATAAAGCCAATCCTAAGTCCACATCTACGAGATGTTGGACAGGACCAGATGTAGAACAACTTACTCTTCGTTATATCCCAAACAAAAGGCCTAGTTTTAGTCTGGCTTGGGCTTAGAGTACTGGTGCTTTTAAATTCGACATAATTCGCACTCATCTCGTGTTTGAGATTATATAAGAACGAGCGATTTCCATCCACTTTCGGTCACACTGCTTCTAGGGCATAGGTGAGACAGCATTTGATTAATTTTCTCTGCCCTGGACAAAACCATTAGTCATTCTTTCTACTATGTCCAAAACGAGGGATCCGTGGACCAAAAAAGTGACAGTAAGACAGGGACAAAGTACATGGGCCCAAAACTATTGTTCATCATTTATTCATCACATGAATAGAGGAACAAAGACTGAAGAAAAAGAAGAAGGGATGGGTGTACTTTTCTCCTGATCTTCGTCGAACGGAAGCAAACTGGTCTGTCAATGGCTTCAGGGTAGATTCATCATTCAACAGGAGCTAAAAAATAAGCCGCAGTATTTCATGCAGTAACAAATACTTTGAAATTACTTTCCATTCAAGCCCTACCTTTTCCCAGTCAGCTGCAATGAGTTTCACAAAATTCAAACGGACCTTCTTCATCGTCTCTCATGAATTTTGGCCTTTCTGTGGGACAATTTGATTTTAGACCAATTTCAGCACACTAATCCTTCAATGTTTACATGGACAGAAGACCCTACTAGTCTCCAAATTTGTTTGGAGTTGTTTAAAAGTTGCTTGGCGATTATCCAATAATTTTCCAACCACAATCCGGTCTATTCTCTACACGATTTCAATCGTGAACTTGGCTGGTACTCACACTTACCCCGAATAATCAGACCATTTCTAGGTAATTATCCTGTTTACCAATGGTTCTTCTTCTTCTTCTTGTGTAAAACAAAACCTCATTAAAATCGGTTTACTGTCTGTCTGCCTTTTTTTGCCGATGGAAGGTGGAAAGTTTCAAAAGCTAGCGCAGGTTCCTGCCACACGGTTATATGGGACTCTTACCCACTAAAACTACCTCCTTCCCCTTCCATTCTCTCCCAGGGACTCCCATTTGGTATTACGTCGCGGGACTGGGCTAGAATTTATTCTGCGCTCATGTTAATATTCGTGTTTCTCTCGCATTCATTCTTTCGGATGGCTTCTTCCTGCCTAAGCTTCTTTCCGATGGCTGCAATCGCTTTTTCGACTTCAGTCCATATCCCCTTCCTTCAGTTCCATTATATTTTCAGGTGTAAAGTGCTCACCGGTTGTAGCTCCGATACCGATATGCTCGATAGCCTCCGTGTCCGCTCAAGAATTGAGTTAGGTCGAAACCTATTTCGCCGTGGGGTCGCTCGCTCCATTTCCGAATATCCCATATGAGTTTGTGAGTCCAGCGGCCTTTTTCTGACTCGTCGTACTTCTCTTGCCATTCCGCGACAGTTTCGGTTCGTGCGAACTGTCGCCGACGGGCAGAAGATTCTCCGGTGAGATACGTTCGATCGTATAGTCATTGTATTTCTTTTGCCAGAATCTCAATCGGGACCATTCCTGCTATCACGCAAGTTGCTTCATTGGATATTGTTCTGTAACCGCAACATGTCCGGAGTAAACTTATGCGATACGCAGCTCCAATCTTTCTTTTATTTGCTATATTTTTCCGTGCATCTGCCCATACTGGGGCTGCAGACAGTAGGATCGAACTGACCACCTTCGAAATAAGGAGTCGACGGCTCTGCCTAGGGCCACGTATATTTGGTAGCATTCTCCGATTTTATATGCTTTGGTTGCTGTACCCTCCACATGCAATCTGAAATTTAACCTCTGGTCAATCATTACGCCTAAGTACTTAACCGCAGATTTGGAATGAGTTATTTGCTTTCCAATATTGATCTTCATGAAAGTGCACTTTTTCGGCTTAGTAATAAGTACTACTTCCGTCTTATGCTCTGCGAGCTGCAGACCGGCATTCTCTAACCAAGATTTAATCCCATAGACTGCTTCATTTGCATAAAGCTCGACCCCTTCGAGAAGACGTGCAACAACCGTCACACCAATATCGTCCGCGAAACCAATGAAGGCCGCACCAGTAGGAAGGTCTAGCGTCAGTACCCCGTTATGCATAATAATCCACAAGAGTGGCCCTTGGACAGACCCTTGTGTAACTCCGCATGTCGTTTGGTATAATTTCATTCCTTCATCTGATTCGCAGCAAAGAACCCTATCGATGAGGAATTGTTTGTCTGTCTGTCCGTCACACGCATTTTTCTCGAAGACGGTTATAGTGGTTGACACCAAATTAGGTAGAGAGGTGGGAACTGTGAACGCTCACGCATCCAGTGAGTTACATCCTTTTACGTTGAATTTTGGCGGGGGGGGGGGGAGGAGGGTTCCCCCTACATGCTAGGGGATGTCAATTTTTTTTCATCAAATATAGTCATGTGGGGTATCAAATTAAAGGTCTCGGTTAGTACTTTACGAAGCCGGTATTAGTTTTGAAATTAGTTGGAAAGGTGGGGAGTGCAGGGAGTTGGAAAGGTGCGGAGTGCGGAGAGTTGAAAATTATCATTTCCTTAAGGGGACCATTCTCAGAAACTACCTAACCGAAAAATCTGAAAAAAATCAAGAGGCTGCCACTATTTGGTGTGTGTACTCCGAAATACCTTCCACACCGATATCTGTTCAAATAAAGTTAATAATAGTATATTAATATAATTTTTAGTAATTAGCTGCAAAACCCTCCTTAAGTTCATCCTAGCACTACGAAATTTTGCAGTGATGTAGGCTATAATATAGAGCATGATCTTGCCTTGGTGAAAATTGCACTATTGCTAACAAAGTTATAATACGTCAAAGCTGTTGCTCCTTTGCAAATTCAAGACTATGAATGTCAATATCACCCGAAATATATATATATTACGTGCTACGTACTAAGAAATACACAAAACCTTTCGTACCTGAAGCGTCCAGCTTCCGGTTTCCCGACTTGCTTAAGGTTATGTGAAGCAAAACCTAATTACAGTCGAGTCGATGTCTGTCTGTCCGTCTGTCACAATTGATTTCTTTGGAAAAGGCTGAATTGATTATCACGAAAATTGTGGTCTGTTGTTCCCTCTACATGCAACAAGTGAATGGAATTGCAAAATTTTTTTTTCACAGAATGTGGTCAAATGAAAAGGCTCGATTAGTACTTTCCAAAACTGGTCCCATAGTTGATATCGGGTAAAACGTAGGAGAGTGAGGGCTCAAAATATGACCCCCAAAAGTGTAACAGGTCATGTTCTCAGAATTTATCCAACCAAAAAATCTGAAGAAAAAATCATAGCGGTGTATCTAAACGAAATCTGGACTTCAAAATACATCCCGTTCCGATATCCACACATATAAAGTTAATTATACTATATTAGCATATATTACAAATTTATCCGCAAACCCCTCTTAAGTTCATGCTGGAACTAAAAAATTTGGCACGTGCATAAAGGATATCATAAGACATAACTTTGAAATTTATAATTTAATTATAGAAGATGAAACTTTTATATTTTGTGTGAATTTCGTGCATTCTAAAACGTGTATGACGTCATCTTAACATATCAATTCGTCAATACTACAAAGAAATAAGCTCACGTGAATGGGATTTTGCAGGGAAACATTTCGTTTTAGTTTTTATCATTTATTTATCAGTGTCAACTCCAGACGGACATATGTACGCATATATATGTATTTGTATATAAATGAAGCTTTGGGGTAGTGCGCAATTCGGATAGATATATTTGTACATTGAACCAGTGGTATTCAATATACTTATGCACGAACTAAATCGAAAATAGGTGTAATTTATTTACATACATATGGAATAGAGTATTTGGTAATAGGCAATGTTTGTTTGTTTAACTTGACCATAATATCTACGTCTGTAATAAGTACGTATTATATTTCTTGTAGTTCGAAAAACATAAGAACGAATATTTTGGGTTTTTAGCCATATACGAATGGAAACAAGTCGAAATACCGGAAGCTCGTGCTTCGGGTATAAAGGTTTTGTGTTCATCTTATGTGAGAAACTTCATCGCGCATTTTTCTGTCCGTATATAGCTACAAATCCAACATAATCCTTCATATTTTTCCAAACTACGAGACATACGTACATATTACAGCCATAGATATCACGCTCACCCTAAACAAACAAACTGCCTATTACCGAATACTGTACACATATATGCACGTATATAAATTGATCGTACCCATATTTCCGATTTACTTCTTATATCTATCTGAATTAGGCACTACCCGCAAAGTCCATTAGCACGCATATATTATATACCTACATACACATGTCTGGCTGACAAATAACTAAAAAACTAAAACAAAATAATTCTCTGGGACCCAATTCATAAGAACTCATTTCGTCGTGGTATTGACGAATTGATATGTGATGATGACGTCATGCAGGTTGTAGAGTGCACGAAATTCACAAAAAAATGTGAAGTTTCACCCCCTATAACTTTGTTAATAATAGTTGGATTTTCTTCAAACTTGACCAAACTGTGCATTATGTTCTTCATTACACGCATGCCGGATTTCGTACTTCTGGGATGAACATAAGGGGGGGTGCCGGGTAAATTTCTAAAATGTGGAAATATACTATTATTAATTTTATTTGTGCAGATATCGGAACCGGATATATTTTGAGGCCTAGATTTCGTAGAGATGCACCACTGTGATTTTTTTCAGATTTTTCGGTTGGATAGGTTCTGAGAACGAGACCTGTTACACTTTTTGTGGGTCATATTTTGAACCCTCACTCCCCTATGTTTCATCTAATATCAAATATTGAACCAGATTCGAAAAGTACTAATTGAGACCTTTCATTTGATACCCTACATGGCTACATTCTGTAAAAAAAAAATTTGCACCCTCCATTCACATGTATGGGGAGCCCCCCCTTAGACTTGACACAAGATGGCGCCACTTACTGCATGTAAAGGGATCACCAGATTACATACTCTCACCAATTTTCGTAACAATCGGTCTAGTCGTTTCCGAATAAATCGGGTGTGACAGACAGACAGACAGACAGGAGAGTGAGGAGTGGCCAGATCTCCCATCAGGCGCGACCCCAGCTGGCGGATAGGGGCATACCTATTGATGTGTAAATATGTGTTCATGCACTTTTCTTTTTTGATTGTGCATGGGCTAGTGTTTGCTCATCTCTGGTGCGCGGACCAAAATGGCTATGGGAAGGATACCCAGAACATAAAACCACCATGGAAGACGAGAGAAGGAGGAAACTTACGGTGCAGGGGCTCGGAACCCCAGTACCGGCGGCTTTTGGGAGTGAGCAAGCGGGCTCCCGGTCGTCGATATCCCTCGACCGCAGTGCCTCGGTGGTGGACAACTTGGCCACCTTGGCATATAATGCTACAAGTGATTTGGATCTGGAGAAGGAAGTATTCAAGCGAAGTACGACTTTACCGAGAACACCAATAACAAGACCAAACAAAGATGAACTAAAAGCAGCTTTTTGGACAACAAAAACCGTGACGACACCCACCGCACATGTTCAAGATGCTCGACAGCAGGAGGTGCTCCAGGAACATGGAAGAGATCCATTCAAAAGAAGCTCATCAACTTTGAGATCTCCACCAATGCCAAAGACGATGAAGGATAAAGTACAGGCCAAAAGTGAAGGACCATGTAAAAGGAGTAACCCTGCCGGGACTTATAGGGAGCAGAGTCCCGATCCGGAGGAATTACCCTTCACCCAGCTTGGGGCAAAAATAGTTGAGCTGTCCGAGTTTATCAAGGACAAGCACAACGTGCACCAAGCCATAAAGAATATGGTGAGGGCTATTAGAGTTCTCTATAATAGATCACAGATGGAGGAAAAGAATAATAAAAACACGCTGAACCCCGCTGTGCCAACAGTATCACAAGCGACCCAAGTGACGCCTAACCGTACTACCATCGAATCCCAGCGAAATAAGCGAGTACGTGAAAAAGAGGGGGATCCTTTAAGTAATCAGCAGGCGCCTAAGAGAAAAAAAGGCGGACAGGACATCCGGAAAACCACCACCAACAGATCAGAAGGAGGAAACCGTACAGCGAATCTAGGAAACTCGACCAGCGTTGCGAAGCCTAAGACCAGCGAAAACGATGGATGGACTAAAGTTACCAACAAAAAAGCGGAACGAAAGGCAAAAGTGCGAACTCGTCCAGATGTAATTGTTATCTCCAGTAAGGGTAATCTGTCCTACGCGGAGATACTCAAAAAGGTCAAAGCGGATCCCGACTTAAAAGATCTGAGCGGAAATGTAAACCGAATCCGAAGAACCCAGAAAGGGGATCTCATGTTCGAGCTGAAAAGATCCAGCGTGGGCAAAACTGATGACTTTCGCACTCAAGTGAAAAACTCACTTGGAGAGAATGCCGCAGTGCGTGCCCAAAAACATGAGATCTACCTTCAATGTAAGGATCTCGATGAAGTAACATCGAAAGAAGAAATTTGTATTGCTCTGAAGGAGCAATTCAAGTTGAAAGAACTCACCGAGGAGTCTATTGTGGGCTTACGAAAAGCCTATGGTGGTACTCAAACAGCCACAATACGAGTACCAGCGGAGGCAACACAGATGTGTTTGGCTGCCGGAAGGGTTCGGATTAGATGGGTTGTCTGCCGTTTAAGGGAACAAATTTCACTGAAGAGGTGCTTTAAATGCCTCATGTTTGGACACTTCGCGAAGGCATGCACCAGCAGCATTGATCGATCCGATCGATGCAGAAGGTGTGGGGAGAAAGGCCATATTGCCAGAGAGTGCAATAGGGACCCCAAGTGCCTATTGTGCGAAGTAAAAGAGGGACAGGATAACCGGCATATTGCCGGGAGTGGTAAATGTCCAGAATTTAGGAAGGCGCTCACTGCAATGAGAAAATTAAGTTTATTCAAATAAACCTGAATCATTGCTGGGTCGCTCAGGATTTACTTGAGCAGGCCACGTTCAAATCTGAGATGGAAATCGCCATCATAAGCGAACCGTATAGACACCGTCACGGTGGCATATGGGTCAAAGATTCGACTGGTGGAGCGGCGATATGGGCTTGCGGTCGACAGGCCATACAATGTACTGCAAGTCAGCCAGGCAGTGGCTTCGTGTGGGCGAAAATAAGTGGTGTATATGTATACAGCTGCTACGCCCCGCCAAGTTTGACACTGTCTGAATTCGAGCAAATGCTTGATAATCTTGTTCTCGACGCGAAGGGACGAAGTCCAAAGGTGATTGCTGATGATTTCAATGCTTGGGCCCTAGAGTGGGGTAGTAGGGAATCAAATGCTAGGGGGCGCAGTTTATTAGAAGCTTTTGCGCAGATGGACATAGTTTTGGCTAACGAAGGTGCTGTAAACACCTTCCAGAAAGGGGGATCAGGCTCGGTTGTAGACCTGACCTTTGTCAGCCCTTCGCTGGCGCGTGGTATGTCCTGGTGCGTCAGCGAACGCTACACCCACAACGATCACCAGGCAGTTTTCTTTGAGACATGTGTCGAACCTCAGGGCAAAGAGCTATCATGCCCGAAACCGAAAAAGATTTCAGGCTGGTCTGCAAAATCTTTGGATGAGCAGAGCTTCTTAGAGGTGTGGTTGGATCAACCTGATATAGCAGGCGCCTCTACGAAAAGAGCTGTCCATCTGGCTCAATGCATCGTCAAAGCATGTGACGCATCCATGCCTAGGAGGTGCGCATTCCCCCGTAGAAGACCAAATTACTGGTGGAATCATGAACTGACCGGCCTTCGATCGGCCTGCCACCGAGCGAGAAGAGCGGCTCAGAGGGCGGTAGGTAGAGTCGATCAAGGGCAGAAAGAGTGCGCCTACAAGGCAGCCCGCAAAACCCTCAAGCTCGCCATCCAGCGAAGCAAGAGGAAATGCTTTAGGGAGCTCTGCTCAGTAGCGGACGTAAATCCATGGGGGAGAGCTTATGGAATCGTGATGGGACGATTCAGAGGCCGTTCGTCTCCGCAGATCACGTGCCCCGCTCTCTTGTTGAAAATCATCCAGGGGTTATTCCCCCAGCAAGAGAAGAACACCGACACATTCCAACCACCTCTGAATGTGACGGCAATCCCGCCAGTCACCAGAGGCGAGCTCCTGGAGATCTGCGGCAGAATAGGAGACAATAAAGCACCGGGTCTGGACGGAGAACCGAATGAGGCCCTTAAGCTTGCCGTGAAATCCAGGCCGGACATGTTTGCTGAGTTGTTCGAAGCGTGCATGTCCGAGGGAATATTTCCAGCGGTATTGAAGCGGCAGAAGTTGGTGCTTCTGCCTAAGCCTGGTAAACCGCCAGGTGAACCATCCTCATACCGACCCATATGTCTTTTGGACACGGTGGGGAAAATGCTAGAGCGGGTAATCTATAATAGATTACTCCCAGTAGTTGAGAGCCAAGGCGGCCTTTCAGATCGGCAGTATGGATTCCGTAAAGCCAGATCAACCATTGATGCCATCAAATTGGTTACTGGCTTGGTCGAAGATGCAATCCACGGAAAGGGTAGTACCAGCAAATATTGCGTGGTAGTAACCCTGGACGTGAAAAATGCATTCAATTCGGCCAATTGAAATCTAATCCGGAAATCCCTAGCGAAGGTTGGTATTCCCGCCTATCTCGCCGCAATTGTCGATAGTTATTTAACTGAAAGGAGGCTCTGGTACGACACTGATGACGGACCGCAGGAGTACGTCGTTTCCGCGGGTGTCCCGCAGGGCTCCGTATTGGGCCCACTACTGTGGAACATCATGTACAACGATGTACTTAATCTTCCCCTTCCGGAGGAAGCCACAGTGGTGGGTTACGCTGACGACATTGCACTGGTTGTTGTCGCAAAGCATCTCGAAGATGCTGAGTTATACTCAACCGAGGCAATCAGTGCTGTCAAATGCTGGTTGGAGAGCTCTGGTCTGATGCTTGCGGAGGAAAAAACGGAAGCGGTCCTCATCACGAAGCGCCAGAAGAGAAATTACGCCTGTGTTAGAGTCGGGAATCATATCATCACTTCCAAGCCGGCCATCAAATACCTGGGGGTGGTGATAGACAGGAAGCTCAGCTATAAGCAACACGTACAGTATGTTTGTGATAAATCATCCACTGCCAGTATGGCCCTGGCGAGGATGATGCCGAACGTGGGAGGGCCACGGCATACCTCTAGGTTGCTTATAGCCAGGGTGGTGACCTCAATCATGCTCTATGCGACCCCAGTTTGGAGCGAGGCGTTGCGGATGTCAGTTAACACTAGCAAACTGAATGCAGTCTACAGGAGGACAGCTCTGAGGGTATGCTCTGCCTTCAGGACTGTCTCAGATGATGCAGCATTCGTCATCTCTGGAATGATGCCGATTGACATCTTGGCAGATGAGATGGCGAATATATACCATGCGAAGCCAATCTCTCCCTTATTGCAGACGAAGAAGGCTGAGAGGGAGAGATCCATAAATAGATGGCAAGAGCGGTGGGAACGCTCGGGAAAGGGTCGGTGGACTCACAGGCTCATTCCTGCCATCAAGGAGTGGTTGGAGAGACGACACGGTGAGGTTAATTATAATCTCACCCAGTTTCTCACGGGACATGGAGGATATCTCCAATATCTTGACAGGTTTAAATTGGAGACATCACCCGACTGTCCAAATTGCGATGGAGTCCCAGAGGACCCAGAGCATGTATTCTTCCACTGTCTGAGATTTGTGGAAGAAAGGAGGAACCTAGAGGAGACTCTAGGAGAGGTGCTGGTACCAGAAAATGTGGTGCCGAAAATGCTAGCACATCAAGAGAATTGGGATGCGGTCAACTCCATGATCGCATCAATTCAAGATAAATTGCGAAAGGCAGAGGAAAGGAGAAAAACGCGGTCACGTGCGCCGCGTATAGAAGAAATGGGAGTAAGCTAGAGTGAGCTGACTCCGCCCCGTGATGTAATACCTCATGGTGGTTCCGCGGGGCAGGGAGGGAGTCGGGGGTGGTTTTAGTGGGTAAAAATCCCACACGCTGGTGTGTCCAGACCAGTGTCTTGTGAAGATTTCCACCTCCTCAAAAAAAAAAAAAAAAAAAAAAGAAAAGACAGACAGACAGACAGACGGACAGACGGACAGACAGACACCGTCTCGATTCTAATAAGGTTTTGCTTCACACAAAACCTTAAAAAGTGCCTGGAAAGTTTCTCGCATAAGATGAACACGAAACCTAGATAGTCGAAGCGCCAGCTTCCGTTATTCCGATTTGTTAGTCTGCTGGAATACTTCTTGTCAATCATATGATATTATTACAACTTGAAGGAAACGCACATTTTACAACCGTAATTGATTTTAATGAAGTCAAACGTTTTCACAGTAAAAATCGCCTGTTTAACCAGTGTATGATAAAGCTGCAAACCACGACATGCAACGATGTTCTATTACGTTCATAAACAGTCGAACTTTTCAACGTAAAGCAAAATGTAACGCTACTTTATAGTGGCATTGAAATTGGCCGTGCTATTATGGACTAAGTCCTAAAGGATGCACAGGTTCATGCAGCCCCTGCTATCTGATGAGCGATAAAATTGGGGCGTGGTTTCCTGTAGAGTCCGCAGAGTTATCTTCCTACCTGAAGACAGTTTGTACTGCTTACTTAAATTTGACGATGGTGTTGGTTTGTAGCTCGATTTGAGTGGGGTAATGCTGATTTTGTCGAAGTACTGGGTTTGTAGTGAAGAATTGTAGTTTTAGTTGAGTTTGCCGTCGCATGGCATTGGTAACTTCTGCACTACATCATTCTCGGAAACGTCTGTATCCGTTGGATATCGCTCTGGCTTGAACTGCGGTTTGTTTTGTGTGGCCCTTAGGGCCACTGTTAGTCGCGCTCATTACCAGGAAAAGCTAATGTTTACTTTAAAAATGAATTGCTAAAAGAAAAAGGACTTAATTATGAAAGTTTCCGCAATGACCTAAAATCGACCACGCTTCCTGATGATGGCTAGAATTGTATCGCTGCGAGTAATAAAGCGGTACTGGTCTGTTACTCGCTGCATCATCACATGCGCATATTATAAAAAACGCTTGACAAATTTTTGGTGCAACAAAGCGGTCAGATGTTGTACCTGTCCTCGCCGTTGTTACTTCTTGGCAGGAGTGGATGATTAAGAGCATCATTGTCTTAGCCCACTTTATCCCAGCCTACGCAAACCAGCTATAGTGGCCCCCGCAGATTGCCGCGCACATGTTCCCGGTACATTGTGGAACCTAGACGTCAACCACGGTGTCCATTACGGGAGCCTGACCCAATCACCAAATGTGACGATTCAGGTCGGGTATCCGCACTGGACCTCAACAATTTTTCTTCTCCCCATTTTCGGTAGCGCATTTTATATCAAAGTGCCAGCGGTGGCGATAGTGGCCCACAGCTATGTCTTAAGCTCCCTCCTCCTTTCTCAACTGGGCTTGGCACCGGCTACAGCGGAGTAATTAATATTATTAACTTCCTCATCTTCAAATCGACATAGATCGCCATTTACTTTTATTTCGTTGGAAATTCGATGTTTTGCTTGTATTCGAAATTATTTCTCTTTCCTCTTGCTGAATAAGTAAATATCAATTAATTGAAACTTATCATATAAACGTGTTTACAAACATTGCTTTAAAGCTGTTTGCCTCATTATCGACCGATTAATATTCATTTCATGTCGAAACGTTTCATGTGAAGGGATAGCATCTGATACCACTGTTGTGCAGATGCCACATTTTCACTTCACAATAAAATGTTAGTCTTCCGATTTGTATTAAAGTTTCAGGACTAAACACTCGCTTGGGACCAATAAAATATTGGGAAGTGTACCCATCGGATTATTGGACACGAAACACAAAATCAAAGATGAACACTTTTCCTTAAATCTGAATCATATTTCTGTTCGAGGAGCGGATGTTGGTTGTTATGTGGTTCACAAAACCTGTAACCCAGAAAATTTTAATACAAATGAAAACAGCCTACATTGACTTCAGGATAAAACAAGGAGAGCAAAGTATCGATCATAATTTCCAATTATATGTAAGGTTTAGATATGGCTCTGTAATATGTAATGCTTTCCTATGGTATTTTTTGCAGCAATCCCGTTTACTATCGTACCTCGGACTTAGCAATATGTAATCAGATACAATCGGGTATTTTTGCTGGAGCACTTTGATACCTTAAATTTTCATTGGACTCCATACTTATTCAAATCGGCTTGTCGACTGCCCATCTGTCGGACTTTTCATTGTTGGAAGGTTGAAATTTTTGAAACCTATCGCTGGCTCCTGTCGTACATTTATGAGAGACTCTTACTTACTAAGGCTACAGTCTTCTCCTTTCACTCTCCCCGCGGTAGATCACTACAGCTCATTCTAGTTCTCCCTTTTGCTTCATTTCTTCAGAATTGTTTCTGCCTAAGCTGATCGAGAATAGTTCCCAAAACCTTTTCAATTTTTTCGAATCTCCGTAATGATATGCAATAATCATTTTGTGGCTCACCCCACCTATTTTGTTTTAGCTGGCATTTGAAGTCAGAGTGTCTATTTTTTATTGCTCGTAAAGCACAGTATGTCTGGAGTGCACTTAGTCGATGCACGAATCCTAGTTTCTACAGTATAGCTTAATTTCCAGCATAGTTTCCATACTGCAGCTGTGTACAGTATATGATCGCCATTCACACCTTGATGTGGTATAGTACGTCATCATTCCCGGTAACCTAAAATGTGCTTCAGCTGCCATAACGACTTCTGGAGACGCTCCCCCTCCTTATCTATGGTTCTTCACCATGTGCCCTTGGGGTGATCCACTCACGGGCCATCCTGGGAGAGTGGATTCCACTGCATTGCGTCGCCATCAATTCAACTGTCGCCGCTCTTTAATCCACTGCAACTTCCGTTTTCCAATCACAGTGCTTACGAGTGCCAGGCCTGTGTGCCGACCAAGTTGTTCGATGATACGACGCAGCCAGATGTACGGAGTTTTTGGGTGATAGTGGAGTTGAATTTCCATTTGCTACTGCCACATAAAAACACAGAAAGAATACTAGCACAGAATAGTCTCAATGCTGAGATAACTGAATTTGCAGATTTTAGGCAGGGCATCGAAAACGGATTTAACGCTGCTAATGCGTTGGGCAACATCCAGTCGAGAGCCAACGTGCGCAGAAACTACGCTGCCTAGATATACAAATTGATCAACACCTTCGATACTGTGGCCTTTGATGCAAATAGAGAGAGTGACGCGTCAAACTGAGAACCTTGGTTTTGTTGATGCTTATTTTGAGCCAAATTACTTGCCTCTCTTTCCAAATTCAGAGCTATTTGGCCAAGATTCACGGAACGCTGAAAGAGCAAACAGATGTCATCAGTTTAGTCCAGGTGTTTGAGGAAAGATGTCATAGTCCATCCACGTCTTCCGGACAAGGCAGAAAGTCGCCGGTAACAAGTAGAAATAGTATCGGTGACAGGATGGAACTCTATCGGACTCCACTTTACACTCAAAATTTCTCCAAAATTTTACCTCGGTGCAGCACTTGACAATTCGCATCATATGTCGCTCTGGTGTTGGCTACTAGTTTCTCCAAAATTCCGCTCCGGCGTAGAGTAATCCAGATACACTCCCTGTTCACACTATCAATTGCAATCTCGAAAGAGGTCAAGAATATATGCAGCAAAGATCTAAACTCCGCGTACTGTTCTGAAACGATCCGCAGTGACCACAATAGAATGCTCGCTGTCAATCACGCTTTTGAAATGTTTCTTGATGTGTTTCAGAATTATTTTAGCCATTATCTCTGCAAGCAGGGAGCACGCAGATATTCCTCTACTTCGCACACTTAAGATAGGTGCAGTGATAAACAACTCTGTGGGGAAATCGATCAGTCAAGCAACTGTACTCTGTGTGATTATATTGATGGCTGAAATGATTTTTCTTCTGCTTAGAGGAACAGTGCAAGCTCTTTTGTAATGAGATATATACTTACGATATCATTGCGTTGTTCGGATTCTTTCACTTCACTGATCAGCGCAATAGAAAATTCTCTCTGGTCGCAACGTATACCACCCTTAGCTTCTGGGATTTCGCAATGTATCGGCGTTTGAGCGTGTCACGTCCGCCATCACTAAATAGAGCCTTCAACCCCTTCCGTTCATCCATTTATTCCCACGGTTTCGCAGTCAGCCAGATCTTATGACGAGCTTCGGTGACGAAGTCGACGATCTTATATCTGCCTCCGATCAGTAAGATAGCTCTCCCTAGCGACAGTTAAATCGTACATGCAGTCGATATTGAAATAAGGGAGCGCAGCTCCCCAACCCACGAGAAGTGGCGAATGCGACAGGCGAGCAAAAGTAAGCAACCATCAGATGGAGATCCCTTTCGAGGCGATGTCAACAATTCCTAAATCGACTGCTGATCGTGGAGTGGTCGATCTGGTTGCTCGTACGATCAATTAAAACCCAACTGACCTTATGGAAAGCTTTGTGCTCGAACAATGTGCCACCAATGACGTGCGCCTTCCGGTAGCCATCAGAAGCAACGCGACTCCAGGTTCGTGTTTTTCGCCAGAGTACAAACGCGTGTTGCTATATGTGCGGCAAGTGGAAGAGGAGTACTCTTCAGAGTCCCACCATTTTACTTCACATAGGCCGGTATGTTCAGCTCATATCGTTGGGATTCGCAATTTGAAGAAAGCGAGTGCACGGTTCAAAAACCCACCATAGTCCGTTTTCGATTGCTTAAAGGTCATAGCCGTGAGATCTGTCCCTATCCGAGGCATCGTTCATGTTTCAAAAAATGCAGATTGCTAGCCTACAAATTTCTATCCCTTTTACTTGCCTCTTGTGGCAAGCAGGGGGGACACCTAGAGTGTATTCTCAAGCCCCAACTCACAGAGTAACACGAACGTAGAATAGCAAAGAGCTAACGAGCCTTGAAAGAAGCAGACACCGCTTTTGTTTTAACCCAGCAATGTTCGATAGTATTCTCGAGATCCTTCCAGTACTGATAGACGATGATAGAGAGTAAATTATTCGTTCGCTAACGGCGATAGTGGGTTTTGAGACATGTTTTGTCGCTAACAAGTTCTTTTTAAGGTTTTGTGTAAATGCAAAACCTTACTAGAATCGAGTCCATGTCTGTCTGCCCGTCTGGCTGTCTATTTGTCACACCCGACTTATTCGGAAACGGCTGGACCGATTGTCACGAAAATTGGTAAGAGCGTGTTGTTTAAGGTTGGCTAACCCATACATGTGAATGGAGGCTGCAAAATTTTCATAAAATGTTGCCTTGTGGGGTATTAAATGAAAGGACTCAAGTTGTTGTGGTTTCATATTTTCTCTCGGGTGATACATAGGGAAGTGAGAGCTTAAAATATGACCATCAAAAAGTGTAACATATCTCCTTCTCAGAACCTATCCAACCAAACAATCTGAAAAAAAATCATAGTAGTGCATCTCTACGAAATCGAGGCCTCAAAGTACATTCAGTTCAGATATCTGCACAAATAAAGTTAATAACAGTATACTTCCACATTTTAGAAATTTGATCCAAAAAAGGGGGCGCGGGAACTGGAAAGTAATCATTTCCTCCATAGACCCATACTCCGACATATTTGACAGTAAGGAAATGGGCGGGCACATTTTCCAATTTGGAAGGAACATTGTGTTACAGCTTTTATTTACTTTCGCGCATGTCTTCATGTCGTTTGCCATGGCTCAAGTTGTTTTATGCTGATTCCACACGTGTGCTGCTTGCGCAAACCACAACTCGAAAAAAATGTGCAATTTTGCTGCAACCGAAACTTACCCGGAGACGTTTTGTGTGAAACAAAACCTTACTAAAATCGGTTCAATATCTGTCTGTCACACGAGATTTACTCCGAAATGGCTGGAGCTATAGTCGCGAAATTTGGTGAGAATATGTTGTCTACGAACCGCTGCACGTGCAAAAAGTAGCATCATTTTGAATTGGCTTTGAGGTGGGGCTTCCCATATATGCGAAAACGAAATTTTTTCATAGAATATGGGTCATTATTTCTGACATCGGGTAAAGCGCAGGGGTGTGAGGACCCAAAATGTGTGCCTCGAAAAGTGAAATAGATCTCGTTCTCAGAAAAACAGTGATACACCCATACAAAAGCTAGGCCCCAAAATACATACCATTTTGAGATCTGCTCAAATACAGTTAATAGTATTATTATTCTGTTAAGGGAAAGTCGCACCGCGTCCATGAAGAACTATTGTGCCCCTTTTACTGGTCATAGTGTACCTATTGATCATAGTATCTCAAGCAGGCCTATAACCGTTAGGAACTTTAGTATGTTCCCCACTTCCAGATGTTCAAGCTTTGCATCTGGTATTAAGTGTTCTCCCAGATGTCTCGACCTACTTTGCACAAGTGCCGGATACTGTCCCAGGACGTGTATAGAGGTTTCGTCCTCCTCCTCACAAAACCTGCAGGCAGTGTCCATAGATATCCTTAGCTTCTCTAGGTGATAGTTCAACCGACAATGACCAGTGAGAATTCCCACTATGATTCGGAGGTTCTCTTTGGTGAGGTTTAAGCAATCCTTTGTACGGGGGGTTCGTATCCCCCAATAAGCACCCTGGATTGCTCCATCCCTGGAAGGCCCCCCCAATATAGTTCCCTCAACCGTTTCTCTTCATTTCTTAGATTCATAGCCATGAAACCGTTTCCGATTTCACAGAAGGGTTCTGGCCCGTGTAAAGGCATCCCTGCTCCCTTCTTGGCTAGTTCATCCGCTGCCTCGTTGCCTTCCAACCCAGCATGGCCTGGAACCCAAAGTATCCAGACCTTGTTGGACGAGCCGAGTGAATTCAGTCTCTGAAGGCATTCCCATACCAGTTTAGAATTCACCTGGTTGGACCTAAGTGCCTTGATCTGTGCTTGGTTATCGGTGAAAATAGCTATGTTCTGCCCCCCTGTAGTTCCTGTGCAGATTAAAGGAGGCACACTTGTCTATGGCGTATATTTCCGCCTGGAATATGCTAGTGTACCTGCCCATTATTTTACATTATTTTAGTACATTTTCCTTGGACCAATGACACCGGCACCCGCTCCCTCTGCTGTGAGGGATCCGTCAGTGTACCAAGTAATCAGTTGCTGGTTAAAGCCGTATGTCGCAGTCACGCCCTCCCAGTTTGCCTTGTTACTCCAACGTGTTTCAAACTTCTTATCGAAGTGAAACCTCGTTGTCATGTTGTCCCTCGGTATCAGTAATTCGGGATACCGCCTAGAAAGAATATCAATCTTCCCTCGATTTAGGCAGGTCCCCGCCTCAGTCATACTACCGGCCATCCTGAATATTGATCTCCTTGTCTGCATCTGTATGTGCAGGTGGAGAGGGGTTAATCCCAGAAGGACCTCCAGGGATGCCGTTGGGCATGTCCTCATTGCCCCACTGATACACACGCAAGCCAGCCTTTGGAACTTATGCAATTCCCTGGCTCATGTGCTGAGTAGGGTTCTTTCTGCCCAGATTACCGCTCCATAGGTAATCATTGGCCTTACTATTGCAGTATATATCCAAAGTAGTACCTTCGGGCTGCAACCCCATTTTTTCCTGCTATGGATCTGCAAGTCATCAGAGCCCTCGTGGCTTTTCGACAAGTGTTTCCGACATGTGTCTTCCAGAGTAATTTTTGGTCTAGCGTGATTCCCAAATATTTGACCTCTGTTTCTCGTTTCACCTCCATATCATGTAAAGTTATGGCTTTCAGGTGATCCAGGTTACGCCTCCTAGTGAATGGTACTATGGTGGTTTTGGTTGGGTTGATCCGCAGGCCCACCTTCCTGCACCAGGCACTAGTAACCCTTTGGATTCTATCACATAGGGTATCTTCATATTTGCCCCTACAGATTAAAACAATGTCGTCCGCGTAGCCCTGAACTTGCATTCCAGTATTTGTTAACACGTCCAGGAGTTCATCCACTACCATACTCCACATCAGTGGCGATAGTACTCCACCCTGTGGACAGCCTTGAGTGGTGTTAATGATAATAGAATTTGTACCTGTTTGTACCTCTATTTGTCTGCTTTCTAGCATTTTGCCCATCCAGAGTACCAGGGTGTTTCCTACTCCTTTGCGGCTCAGGGCATCCTGTATCTCTGTGTGCGATGTGTTGTCGGATGCTCCTTCGATGTCCGAAAACGCGCACAGTGCAATTTCTTTTGTTTCTATGGCGTCCCGTAATACCTCTGTCAGTTGATACAGAGCAGTTTCAGTTGACCGTCTTGCCCGGTAAGCGTGTCTACAGTGATGTAGGGGATTACGCTTTAGAACGTTAGTTCTAATATAGTTGTCTATGACCTTCTCCACCGTTTTGAGTACGAACGATGTTAGGCAGATTGGTCTGAAAGATTTAGGTTGAAAAGGATCCTTTTTACCCGCTTTCGGAATAAAGACCACTTTTGCCCGTCTCCATGCTCTTGGTATGTAACCCAGTGCTATGCTCCCCCTTACCACCCTCAGAAGAGACTGGGAAAATGCCGTCTACTCCGGGAGATTTCATTGGTTTAAAAGTTCCCACTAGTTTCCAGCTCTCTTTCCTTCCCCTTTTATTCGTTGTTGGGGTGTCAGGCAGATTGTTGTCGCCTGCCACCGAGGGATAGGACCCCGGGAAATGAGTTCTGAGAAGCAGGTGTACCCTGTCCTCCTCATTCTCGGTCAATGTCACATCTTCCTTTTTCAGGCAGACAGAGGATATTCCCCCGTCTTTGGCTACAGCCTTGTACAGCCTGGTTGCTTCTGTGATCTGTTCAATCCCTTCACAGAATTCCCTAAAGCTGTTCCGTTTCGCTTCCCTGATCGCGTTGCTATACGCAGTCAGTGCATTTTTATACCTGCGCCAGTCCCCGGTTTGTTTTGCCCGGTTAAAGAGTTTTCGTACCTCTGCTCTCATTCTGGCTAGGTTCTTGTTTCACCATGGTACATCCCATGATGACTTGACTGTCTTGGCCGGATAGCTGCACTCATATGCGTCAATGACGATTATGTTGAGGTTTTCCACCACCGTTTCTAATTCCAGTTCGCCCCCTTGAAGGTGGGCAATGTTTTTGCTCAAGTGCGTTGTGTAGGATATCCAATCCGTTCTCTTTGAATTTCTTATTATTCTTTTTATTTCGAAGTTACCCTAAATGTCGAATCTGATTATCACACAAAAAAAAAACACAATGTGATCACACATTGAGGGTTCATCCGACACCCTCCAATTCCTGACCATCCCGTTCATTAGGGTATTTCCTAGAGTTATATCTAGTACCTCCTGTCTGGTGCTGGTCACAAATGTATATTTCTAACTTATTGCTAAGAATAAAATTCGAGAAGGTACTCAGTTTTTAGTTAAAAGTAATATATTACTATATTTTAGAAATTTACTTCAAAATTCCTCTGATTCCTCTCCTCTATTGTGTACATGCAATTTTGCAGTAACCTAGCTGATTGTATGCCGCATGGCAGTTTTCACGGTAATCGCATTAAAATCAACAGTTGTAGTACCTCAAATTAGAGCATCTCATGAGGGAATTACCAATTACTATGTATATATAGTACTTATATACCACCTATAAATAACAATTTCAAACATGTACTAGAAAATTACACCACAAATCATTCCATTACTTTACCAACTGCTGAAATATGGTTTGTAAGACGCTTTTTGCTGGTTGTAGTATTTTGATGGGAGCCATATGTGATTTTCATTCTCATTTTTTTTGTCGGGAGTCGGGAGCTTTTTTAGTTGGTGAAAATCCAACACGCTGGCGTGTCCAGGCTAGTGTCTTTTGAAGATTTCCACTTCTTTAAAAAACAAGACTGACAGACAAATATTGAATCGATGTTAATAAGGTTTTGTTTCACACACAACTTTAAAAAGGGTCGCCATTCTTTATCGAAAAATAAATAGAACGATTAAACACTACAGTTTTATGTATTGAATAAGTTTTCCATGTTTCAAAAAGATCGATTTAGTTGTTTACGAGCAACTCTGGTTACTTGCTTCAAACATGTCATTTTCAGAAAAACGCGTATGAAGTTCCAACTTTGGATCATTTGCTGTACAAATTCCCCTCTTTCACGCATTATATCTCAGTAACCGAATTCGGATTATTCGGATCGCCTTGAATTTTTGAGGAAGTCGAAACAAATTTTTTTTTAAAGTTGCAGGTGAAGTAAGCGACATACATACATGCTGAATGGAAACTAGTGCGGATCATGCAAACCTTTCACGACTTGCAATTAGCTTTCGTGTCGATAAACTCCTGCTTCCGGTGCACCTGATCACGGAGACTTAGAATTGGATGGAGAACTTTCAGCTTCTGATTAGATGATTGCAGTTCATCGCGACTCGACACCTTCAATGGAGACTATATATAGCGTTTTTAAGAGCAAGGTAAAACAAAACATGACTTAAACCGATGCCTGTCCCTTAGCTTGGGGGCCTGTGGGACACCTGCGAAGACAAGGTACCCCTAGCGTCTATTATTGATGTCATATTTGAGCTCCAGTTCTTGCGAATAGCTATAGGTGTATCAATCGTTGCTTGTGATTTTCGTATTAGGCTATTCCGCCTTGAATCACCACTACAAATATACGCTCGTGGAGCCCTTAACGTGAATCTTATAGTGCCTAGAAGACATATGAGCCAATATGAGGATGGTTCACTAGGAGGTTTGCCACCCAATACTTTTGTAGAACTTCCTTCCCGGCTTTGGGTATGTTGTTTTCCCATCATGCATGGTGTAGTCTGCAATGTAATTGTCGCTCCTCGTCGATGTATGATCAATTCACAGCCACTTCCGTCTTCCTATTACAGTCCGTACGAGTGTCGACCTAGTTCTTCTTTTAGATAGTGTCTGGCCAGGCACGCTTGCAGTTTTGGGTAACTGTAGAGTTCACTTTCACATGTGCTAATACCGTATAGCAACACGGAAAGAAAACTAGCACAAGACAGTTTTAACTTGATCTTTGTGTTGAGATGGCTGCATTTCCAGATTTTAGACACGGCAGCGAAAGCTGCACCGTCAGCAGAAACAACGCTCCCTAGATAAACAAATTAATCGAAGCCTTCGCTACTCTACGCATTAATGCAGATACGATGAGCTTTCAGACTGAAAACCTTAGTTTTGTTGATGTTTACCTTCAGTCCAACTCTATTTGTCTCTCTTTCCAAATTCAAAGCCAGGTTCATGACACAGTGAGAGAGTAAACGAATGTCATCGTCGTACTCGAAGTGTTTCAATTTCTCCACGTCCTCCGAACAACCTTGATGCAACCTTGGCGGATTCCGTTTAGTACCTCAAAATCCTTCGAAATTTTAGCTCGGTGCGGCGCGTGATATTATTCGCCATCATATGTAACTCTAATAATAGCTATAAGTTTCTCCAGAATGCCACTCCTGCGTAATGCACTCCAGATACACTCCCTGTTCACGTTATCGAAAGTTTTATCGAAAACGACAAAGAAAAGTTTTTATTTGGTCAATGCATGCAGATGGAGAATGGAAACCAGCCTGCTCTCTATAGATCACGCTTTTAAAATGTTCTTTGATGAGTTTGAGGATTACTTTGGTATTATCTTTGCGAACGGAGGGAGTACGCACATACCCCTCAAATTGTCATATTCAAAGCGAATCCTCTTCTTTTATATCTAGACGATTACCCACTTTTTCCACTCTCTGGGAAAAGTTACAGATTCCCAAGATTTCCGTACGAGTGGAAGCAACAGATCTGCAGTAACTGCAGATGAAGCACTAAATAATTTTGTGGGGAGATCATCAAGTACAGCGGCTTTACTGGGCTTGAGTTCTTTGCCGGCCGAAATTATTTCTGCTTGGAGGAATAATTATTATCCGCGTTCTACGGTGACTAACCGTGGTTAGGTGTTCTTTCCACCTATTGAAATGTTCATCATCAACCGTTGACGTCCCTCATAGGACCGTTGAAAGATTTTGCGACCACATGCAAGCTGCTTTCGCTTTCCTGATCAGCGTAATAGCAAATTTCCTTTTGTCATACAATATACTATGTTGAACTTCAGGGAATTTCGCACGGTATCGGAGTTCGAGCGCGTTGTGCTCGCCATCACTCGTAGCGGTTAGTAGAGCCTTCAACCCCTTCCCTTCATCGATCCGTTTTCATGATTCCACAATAAGCCAGATCTTATGACGCCCCTTCCGGATGCGGCAGACGGCAGACTCTGTATATCTGCTATCCCATCAGCAAGATAGCTCTTCCATTGTCGAGCGGCAACTCGGCAATACAAGCGGTCGATGTTGAACTTAGTGGGTCGCAGCTCCCCTACCTTGCGAGAAGTGCCGGACGTAATACCACAGCGAACCTAAGTGACCATGAGATGGTGATCCTTTTCGAGGCCAATGTCCGCGCCTCTCTTATAACGCACACCAAGGAGACAACTCTTAAATCTACTGGCGGTCGTGAAGTGAGCGATTTGATTGTTCATACGGATCGATCAGTTGAAACACAACCCAATACAACCTAACTGACCTTATGGAAGGCTCTGTGCTCGAACAACGTGCCAACAATGACACCACCTTCCAACCATTACGCGGCGTCACATGTGTGAGTAAGGTATTGTCAGATCCCACCTTGATATTCAGATCACCCATTAGGATCACAATTTCACCTTTAGGAAGCTTCCCCTGAACTGCGTTTAATTGCTCGTAGAAAGCTTCCTCCTCGCCTGCATCGTTGCACCGTTGGTGCATAGTCCGGGTTATGCCATGGACCGGAATCTTGCAGTTAGATGTTTGTCACAAACTGGCGCCCAGGTCAAGGGAGCGTATCTTGTGGTAGTCGTCAGAAACAACCCGACAAAGGTTTAACGTCTCCTACCACTTGGCTTTCTAAAGGAGAGAAGCGCAGAAGGAGAGACGTACCCTCCAGAGTTTCAAAATTTTATTTCACTTAGGCCCTGAACGCCAACCTTATATTGCATGAATTGCCCCTCAACGTGGAGAAAGCCAACATTCCGAAGGCCCTCGCAGCCCTAATCGAAAATGCGGAAATTCCAGAAACCAAGTTCCAGTGGACTGCAGAGCTGATAAAAGTCGGATTTATGATTGCGCAGAACTATGTCGTAATAGACCTCGGCCCTTATGTTAATCTCTCTGTTTTCCCACTCGAGGGCCATGCGGTAATCACCGTTGATCGTCGTTTCCTCTCAGTGGGGCATAGCAGCTGAAACTAGCACATATACAAAAATTATTTTCGCCTGCGGACCTGGACCTGCGGGCAACCAACTCATCTATCTGCTATGGGAGTATAATATCATGAACATTGCTATCGTGATTATCTTCGACTACCAAGAAATTCTACAAACCCAGCCGGGAGGCCATCAAATAAAATACCGCATAACTTACTTGTAGAGGCATTTGAGAAGGAAATTGAGGAAAAACTCATTCTTTTGAAATGACTCAGTTGGTAACTAGCTGAACTCGCAGAAATTGAAGATGCAGTCGTAGAAAATCAAGATATGAAATCACTGCTTATGATTTTACCAGCAGATTGGGTTTTAAAAAACGCGGTTTAAAAGCTTCATCCTTGCATTTTGTTCAAAAAGCTTTGCGACATTGAAGTTAGACATAAACTAATTTCGCAAAACCGTGTCTTCGGCTTAAATTTATTATGAATTATTTGTACATCTGCTGCTTTACATTTACATATATTAAAAGTTTCAGCACAAACATATATATGGATTAATGCAGACCAAACTGTACTACGACCTATTGATTTTGCCTTATTAGGCTATGAAAGAAAAGATGATAAATTGTTCCTACGACAAATTACGAAGCAACCATTGTCTGAATTGTTGATTCAGCCCTGTAAATGCCCTTCGAATTGTCAAACCCAGACTTGTTCTTTTAGAAAATTGTCATTAAACTGTATTTCGCTTTGCAAATGTACTAATAATGATTGTCAAAATAAAAAAGATAACTCTTTATAATTCGCGTTTGAATAATTATTTAAACATTTGGTTTTTCGTATTAATTTTTTTATTAACAGTTATTACAACTTTTTTTTTTTATTGTTTTTTGCTTTTGCAATTGCCCAGCTATCATCATCTTCAACGGCGCAACAACCGGTATCCGGTCCGGCCTGCCTTAATAAGGAACTCCAGACATCCCGGTTTTGCGCCGAGGTCCACCAATTCGATATCCCTAAAAGCTGTCTGGCGTCCTGGCCTACGCCATCGCTCCATCTTAGACAGGGTCTGCCCCATCTTCTTTTTCTACCATCGATATTGCCCTTATAGACTTTCCGGGTGGGATCATCCTCATCCATACGGATTAAGTGACCCGCCCACCGTAACCTATTGAGCCGGATTTTATCCTCAACCTGATGGTTATGGTATCGCTCAAAGATTTCGTCTTTACATGGGGTACAAAAATTCTTCGGAGGATTCTTCTCTCGAACGCGGCCAAGAGTTCGCAATTCTTCTTGCTAAGAACCCAAGTTTCCGAGGAATACATGAGGACTGGCAAGATCATTGACTTGTACAGTAAGAGCTTTGACCCTATGGTGAGACGTTTCGAGCGGAAGAGTTTTTGCAAGCTGAAATAGGCTCTTTTGGCTGACTACAACCGTGCACGGATTTCATCACGACGGCCGTTATCAGTTGTGATTTTCGACCTTAAATAGGAAAAATTATCAACGGTCGCAAAGTTGTATTCGCCTATCTTTATTCTTTCCGTTTGACCAGTGCGGTTTGATGTTGTCGGCTGATTCGTTTTCGGTGCTGACGTTGTCACGATATAAGTTGTCTTGCCTTCATTGATGTGCAGCCCAAGATCTCGTCCCGCCTGCTCAATCTGGATGAATACAGTTTGTACGTCTCGGGTGGTTCTTCACATGATGTCGATATCGTCAGCAAAGGTCAGTAGTTTGGTGGACTTAAAGCGGATCATACCTCCTGCATTTACATCAGCACCACGGATCACTTTCTCGAGGGCTAGGTTAAAGAGGACACATGATAGGGCATCCCCTTGTCGTAGACCCTTGTTGATGTCGAATGGTCTTGAGAGTGATCCTGCTGCTTTTATCTGGCTTCGCACATTGGTCAGGGTCAGTCTATCAATTTCATCGGGATACCGAATTCTCTCATGGCCGTGTATAGTTTTACCCTGGCTATGCTATCAGAGGCGGCTTTAAAGTCGACAAAAAAATGGTGCAACTGTTTTTCATATTCCAACAGTTTTTCCATCGCTTGCCGCGAAGAGAAAATCTGTTCTGTTGCTGATTTGCGCGGTGTCAACCCTCTTTGGTATGGGCAAATGATGTTGTGGGCGTATGGGGCTATCCGGCCTAGCAAGATAGTGGAGAATATCTTATAGATGGTACTCAGCAACGTGATACCTCTATAATTGCTGCACTGTGTGATATCTCCCTTTTTATGTATTAGACAGATAATGCCTCGTTGCCAATCGTATGCGGCAGCTCCGTCGGACCCGCAAGCGACCCCGACGTAGTGAAATAGGCTTCGTACTCGCTGCTGAAGACCAAATTGATCAGACGCCTGTCAGTAAGTGAGTCGGAAAAACTAGATCATTTGCTGGCAAGCCTAACGTTGGCAGATCGAACCCCCAGCCAATTGCTGCGAAATGAAGCAATTTGGTGGGAGGAAGATCGACGACGAATTGACGAAGTCCCTTTTACTGCGTCGGCTCCCGGAAGGCACCCAGGCGGTCCCCGCGTGCGTCTCAGATTCCTTGGAGGCACTGCAGCTGCGGCCGACAAAGTGCACGAGGTGCACGTTCGCCCACCCGCCGTTCAACAGCCATCGGACGAGGTGGGCGACTTAAAGCGCGAGATAGCCACCTTAACAGCCAGTGTGGCCGAGATGCGGGCGACGCTGGACGCTTAGCGTTCGGGCGCCAGATCACGAGCTCACTCGCAGTTTGCCACTCGAAAAGGGCGATCAACCAGCAGGTCGTCAGGACAGTCCACGGATCGAGGGATTTGCTGGTGCCACAGCAGATTCGGCAATAAAGGCACCAAGTGTACATTCCCTTGTAAATTCACGCCTGCCGCAAAAAACTAGGTCCGCGAGGGGTCCTGGCGACGGCCACCCGGAACGCAGCGCCACGTCGCCTAACAATTTACGACCCTCTCAACAGGCGCAACTACCTCGTGGATACTGGTGCGGAAGTTTCGGTTCTTCCCGTACCTCAACACCATAAACTATTTCCGCAATCCCTGAAACTATCAAAACCTACGGGTATAGACAAGTGGACGTGAGTCTTGGCTTGCGTGGGACATTTTCGTGGCGTTTCATCCTGGTGGATGTCAGCTTCCCCATATTAGGCGCAGACTTCTTGTGTGACTATGGATTGCTGGTGGACTTGCAAAACAAGTCTCTTATAGATCCCACGACCAACCTTAATTCGTCGGGACAAATGGTGTCTCACCCAGGCAATAATCTTTCCGTTCTTTTAGAAGATATTACCGACTCTCGTTTTCGGGCACTTCTCCAAAAGTTCAGCCAGATTACTACCGAGTGTAGTCTCTCCAAACCAGTGAAGCACAAAGTGCAGTACCACATTAACATTACTGGTTCTCCGATCTTCTCGAAAGTGCGTCCTCTACCATCCCAGAAACTGGCTATTGCACGGAAAGAGTTTGAACAACTCGTTCAACAGGGATCTGCAGGCCCTCAAACAGCTGTTAGTCTTCCCCACTGCATATGGTCCCTAAGCCAAACGGCGAGTGGCGCCCATGTGAGGATTGCAGAAGGCTAAATGCACAGACTGTTCCTGACCGATATCCAATTCCACTCATCCATGACTTTGCGAATCACCTCGCAAATTGCCGCATCTTTTCGACCTTGGACTTAGCCAAGGCATACCACCAAATCCCAGTAGTTCCTGAAGACATTCCAAAGACGGCAATATGCACACCGTTTGGGCTCTTCGAGTTCACTCGGATGACTTTCGGGTTGCTCAATTCGGCGCAAACCTTTCAAAGGTTCATTCACTCAGTCCTGCGAAACCTCTATTTCTGTTTCGTATACCTGGATGATGTTTTGGTCGTTTCTTCCAATGAGTTTGAGCACTTAGCCCATCTCGAATGCATTTTGCAATGCCTCCTTGAGGCCGGTGTAGTCCTAAACGTTGAGAAATGCAAATTCCTTCAAAAACAGGTGAGATTCCTCGGCCACTCCATTTCCCCTGAAGGAATAGGGCCCGACCCAGACAAGATCCAAGCGATTACAAGCTTCCCGCGTCCAAAGACAGTGAAGGAGTTGAGGAGGTTCTTGGGCATGCTAAACTTCTGTCGTCGTTTCCTGCCCAAGGCGCCCAACACCAGTCCGTTTTGAACCCGTACTTGTCTGGCCCTAAAACTAAGGGCACACGAGAGATCGTGTGGCCTGAAGAGGCTATCCGCGCGTTCAATAAATCCCGACAGCAACTGACTGAAGCTACACTCTTGGCATTTCCTCTGCAAGATGCACCTCTAGCCGTTTTTTTGGTGCCTCTGACACCGCAGTAGGTGGCGCTCTTTACCTTGAAACAGAAGCCCGACAAAGCGTCCCCTCGTCAGCCTCGACATCTGAGCTTTATAAGCCAGTTTATGTCAGACATCCAGCACGGCAAGGACAACATAGTTGCTGACGCTTTGTCTCGTGTCTCCGAGGTTAACATCCCCTCCTCACTCGACTTCCTGGCTATTGCCAAGGCGCAGGAGGGTGACGCAGTACTTCAGAGCCTCAGATCCAACCCCAAATACAAATTTCTGGAGTTGCCCATCTTCGGCTCGAACCTCTCTCTCTCTTGCGAAGACTCGAAAAAGGGACCTCGACAATACATTCCGGCCACCTTTCGCAAGAAAGTGTTCCACGCGGTTCACGACTTAGCGCATCCAGGCATCAGGTCACCGATAAACACTTTTGGCCCTCCATGAACAAGGATGTCAATTCCTGGGCCAGAGAGTGCATTGCATGCCAAAAGTGTAAAGTCTCCAGGCAGGCAAGGAAAGAAGCGGGCTCATTCACCCGCACTACCAAGCGGTTCAACACCATACACCTCGTCATAGTAGGACCTTTGCGAGACTCGCACGGTTACAAGTATTGCCTCATAATCATCAACAGGTTTACGCGATGGCCTGAGGCAATACCTCTGAAAGACATTACGACGCAATCTTGTGCCGAGAGTGGATACCTCGCTTTGGCGTCCCTGCAGTGGTCATCACTGATCAGGGAATGTAATGTAATGTAAACATCAGCGGACTACTGCATACCACCCGCAATCCAATGGGATGCTAGAACGTTGGCACTGGACGCTGAAAGCCGCCATTATGGCACGCGACGATCCGTCCTGGACTCAAGTCTTGCCTCTCGTCCTACTCGGCCTACGTACAACCCGGCGAGAGGAGTTTGCTGCCAGCCCCGCGGAGCTGGTATACGGGGAGAACCCGAGATTTCTAAATGATCCGGTCTTGGACAAGAGATCGGGTCTCGCTGAATCGGGGTTGGTGCTTCTGCTGAGAGACAATCTCTGACGCATCAAGGCCACTCCTCCCACCCGACACTCGTCCGCACCAGTCTGTGCGCCCAGGGAACTGGACACGTGTACGCACGTCCTGGTCAAAACGGATGCCGTCCGGAAGTCGCTGCAGCCTCCTTATGAAGGCCCGTACTGCGGTCTCTAGCGAGGAGAACATTTCTTCCAGCTCGAGAGCGGTGGACACAAAAAGGCGGTCTCCCTGTCCAGGCTGAAGCCCGTGTGCACCCCAAAACAACGGCGCGTTCGCTTCAAGAAGTGATGGGGAACACAGTTCCGGATTCGGTCGCTGAAACCCCTCGGTTTCATCTGGGGGCGGAGTGATGTGGCGCCGCAGAATTCGCGGCTCCTAATGGCGCCACCGGCGCTCTCCACCCAGTTTAGACATCGCCACAGGAGTGGAGAGCAGAATGCCATGACTTGACGGCAGGACGTAAAAGAAAAGAATAGAGAGTCTTCTGTCTTCGAGATTGGCTATTGCGGAAATTACTATTAATTTAATTTCATGTTGTATATAATTAAGTGCTAAATATAATTTAATATCATAAAAAGATAAAGTATTTAACTCTTAAAATACTATCAAAGAAAGGATAACAAACAAGCAGAAAATTATAGGAAAGAGAAACGAAAGCCGACAGGAGTACACAGAAACCAGAAAAGAGGAGAAGGAGAAGCCTAAATATAGGAAATATAAACTTAAAAACATTCATAAGAGTAATATCAAAAAAACATTCAAATTCGGAACCATTCAGAAAATGAGAAGAATGGAAATATAAATGAATTTCCAGAATTCACCAATGAACAAATAGCCGTGATCAATGAGGCAACATGTACAGGACAAGGATGTACTAACATCAAAGTTCGACATAAGCATTACTAGAAGCGACATAAAAATATTAATGGAAAACAATTGGCTAAATCATAATATCATCAATTTTTACTTGAAACTTATTATGGAGCGGAGTGAACAACAAACTCCAGAAGGACTGAAGGTATATGCCATGAGTACGTTTTTCGTACCACAATTTCTACGAGTCGGCTATAGTGGGATTAAAAGATGGACCAGAAAAGTGGATATCTTTTCGAACAATGTGATCTTAATTTCAGTTCACGTTAATCAGCTACATTGGTGCCTGGCAACCATTGACAAAAAAAATGAGGCAATCATGTACTACGACTCATTAGATACGCCGAATTCAGCATTACTCGATACTTTGGAAAATTATTTAGAAGCCGAGTCATAGGATAAACGGAAGGAACCATTTGACACATCCGATTTCGGAAAGGAAAACATCAAACAAACCCCGTAGCAGGAAAACGGAAATGACTGCGGCGTATTCAGCTGCATTGTCGCCGAATATATTTTACGTAATAGCAAAATAATGTTTTCGCAAACACATATCCCATACCTTCGAAAAAAGATAATTCTAGAGATAATACAGGGAAAACTACTTAAAGAGATAAACATACTTCCGTAACCCAACCAGTAAAATTCCTAAATTTTTTAGGTATTGTTTATAATTGGAATCCTAGCCATGATCCCGTTGTCTCAGCAAACGTTAGTTATAGAAAAAATCAACTTCGAAGTGGGATACGTCGAAACAAAGACCGACGAAATCGAATTAGGTAGTAACTTCGATATGTGATATGATTGTGCAGCGAGTCGCAGACCAGTACCGCTTTATTACTCGCAGCGATACAATCGCGGCCACCATCAGGGAGCGTGTTCGACTTGACGTCATTAGGGAAACTGTTGACCGAGAGTCGATGGATGCAGAGCCACAACTCAGGTTACAGTTTCAGTACTCGCCAGAGCACTCTTCTCCACCGTCCAGCTGAGGTTTCCGCTGAGGTTCGGAACGAATTCCAAAGAGCGTGTATAGAATCCTCGGATATGGATCCTTTGCATAGACCAGGTATTCCCAGGCTCTATGCAACTCCGGGAATTCTATCTCAAATCAATGATGAGATTGCGTCTCGGCTGTGTGCTGACATGCCGCTACTGCAACTACAATCACTTGTGTATTGTGGTGCAGTTGCGGCTATCAGATTGGACGCAGAAGATTCGCTTTCGTGTTATTGGTTTGAGTGACCAAAGAGATCCACCATGGATATTGCTAGACCGATTCAGATCAGCACTGGCAATGCCAGCCGACGGGTGAGAAATAAAGTGCAGAGGGTTTACCGGAACTATGCCATCCCAAGTGAGACACCCGTAGTTGGAATGGTGGACACACTAAAACAGAAACTTCCTGTCATATGCAGTCGGTTACGACGGTATGGAGAAAGTAATTTCAGACATGTCCAGAGTGCAACATACGCGAGGAACCAGCGGAGCTTTTTCAGATCTCTCAACGAATCCCAACAGAGCGTCCAGACAGTGCAGTTTTCTGTGAAGGAAACGAAAGGATATTAAGGTGGACTTTGCGGGTTATCCGGCCAGCATGCTGAGTGGATCACCGCCGAAGGCACCCGCCATGCCAATATGTCTGGCATGAATTTTGCGGATGTTACCGAAGAGGAAGTTCGACGAGCCATAAACAACTCGAAGAACTGGGGGGGCCCAGGTCTGGATCGGGTGCAGAATTTCTGGTATAAGAAATTTACCAGCGTACACAGTCGATTGGTACGCAGTATAAATGAGGTCATGAGTCGGCCGGAGGAATTTCCACCCTTCCTCACTGCGGGGATTACCTACCTCATCCCTAAGAAGGACATGGTGCAGGACCCCGCAGACACAAGGCCGACTACTTCCTTACCAGCCCTCTACAAATTCATCGCGTCCATTATTAGTGGAAGGATCAATGCGCACCTCGAGACCAACAACATTCTGTCCGAGGAGCAGAATGGGCTGCCGAGTTGGGTCAAGGGGTTGCAAAGAGCAACTTATTATCGACTCGGTAGTTGTAGGACAAGCAACTAAAGGCCAAAGAAACCTCTTCAGTTGTTATATCGATTATGCCAAGGCTTTCGACAGCATTCCGCATACCTGGCTAATCGATATCTTACATCTGTATCGCATTGATCGGAAACTAATAAAGTTTTTGGCGACAGTCATGCAAGGGTGGCATACCACCTTATCAGTCAGTACATCTGAGGGTGCTAATACGTCAGAGCCCATCCGTATACGGAAGGGCACCTTCCAGGGGGAATCATTGGGTCCCCTTTGGTTTTGTAAGCACGGAACCCCCTTTCATTGCTACTGAATGAAGCTAGAGGGCAAGGTTTAGCAATAAAGTATGGCCTACGTGCTAAGTGGCCTACGTACTTAGATCACATCAAACTGTATGTTGGGATTGACGACCATCTTAGAAGTCTGTTGCGAATAATAGACATGTTCAGCCGTGATATTCGGATGGAGTTTGGATTAGACAAGTGTCGAATCCAAGCCATCCGGAAAGGTCATCAGAGGCCGCATGCCGGACATAGCATTGGTGACCTCCATATCGAAGCTATGATCAAAACAGACTTCTACAAGTACCTAGGAATTCTGGAAGGAACCCATACTCGAGTTGGTGATCTGAGGGATGCTCTGCTGCCCGAATTCCTGCGACGTGTAAAGCTGATGCTGAAATCGCATCTCTGGGGGAAAAATAAAATAAGCGCGTTGAATGTATTCGCTATCCCTTCGCTGGCTTATACATTTGGAATATTACCGTGGACAAAGACTGATCTGAAAAACGTCCAATGGTGGATACGGACAACTATGTCCAAATTCCGAATACATCATCCAAAGTCTCCCGTGGAGCGGATGAACTTACTTCGTGACATCGGAGGTAGGGTCGTGGTTGACGTGGCGGCACGTCATCGAAAAGTCGATTCGCTGCGCGCTTATTTTTACAGGAAAGACACTTAACTTGAAGGATCGATCTTTCAATCCTCTGAGTGGGGTGAAGTCGGACCAAGAGCGGCTCGATGAATGGAAGTCAAAGGCAATGCACGGTAAACACGTGAATTGTCTTTGGAAGCCATTTGTCGATTTGCATTTGTCGAACAGATGGCTGTACGCTGGAGAGCTCTTTGCTGAGATGGAGGGGTTCATGGGTGCCATTTAGGACGGCCGAGCTTATGAAAAGCTCATCATGAAAGAACGGGTGGAGAACGACTAGTGCAGAATGTGTGGTTCGCCGTTAGAGACTTTGGACCATCTCATTTCTGGCTGTACTGTTATGGCACCGGTGCAATACATCACCAGGCATAATGCTGTATGTAAGGTTATCCATCAAAACCTTGCATACAAGCATGGGCTGATGACAGGAACATATCCGGTTTACCGATATGAGCTGGAAGCAGTATTTGATAGTTTTGCTTACAGCATGTATTGGGACCGGCAAGTTCTGACTTATCGCCATACTCCACAGAACAAGCCTGACGTACTGTTAGTTGACAAGACAGGTCGCTCCGCGTATATTACTGATGTTGCTATCCCCCATAATAGCAACATTGAACGGAAATACGTGGAGAAGGAGGTGAACTATGAGCCATTGGCTCGGGAAATCAAAGAAATTTGGCGTCTCGAGCGGTTGAAGTTTGCATAATATTGTCAGCTACAGGTATTTTAACTAAATCCCTCACGGCTTCCCTTGATGTGCTGGGACTTTCGCATAGTCTGGTTCAAACCATGCATAAGTATACCATTCTGCATACGTGCTCGATGTTGTGGGGAGTTCTCGACGGATTCTCCCATTAACCTAGCACGGCCACCACCACCAACGCCCCTTTAGTTTTTAAGTTGGCGGAACAATCCGTATTGAATCAAGGCCTTGAAGAGTGTTAGAGCAATTCGTTCAAGACCAAAACGGTATACCACAGTATACTGTAGGAGGCAATGTAGTCAGCATTGCGCTCGCCCGAGATCATTACCCTGATTTGACTCAGGTACTCATTCACAGCTGAGTCGACTGGTAGCCGACGTTAAATCACGATACAAATCCCACTGCCACCAGTGCAATTTGAACCGCGACCTTCCGTACGATAGCCTTGTGCTCTAACCACTCAGGTGTCCAGGCAAAGATCAGAACACTAATCTCGCATAAATCCAAACGAGGTCTTATTAATCTGGGTGGTACAGAACTGGACGAACCATAGAGAAACACTTGACCACTATTGACCAGAATACGCACAACTTGATAAAAAACCTCAGCCAACAAATAAGAATAAATAACAATTTTAATAAAACCTTAAATCTCATCCGCAACGCTGTCGAATCAGATAGATTGGCAATTTCAAATAAAATTAATAGCATTACCGCAGCAGGAGATCGAAATTTTGAGCAAAACCTATTCCTAGAATAAATGATTAAATTAGATCTGATTAAAAGACAAGTCGAAACCAGACAGAAACCATATCATCAGCCAGAATCGGTATTTTATTTTCCAATATACTCACCATCGAAGAAATTAGGAATTATGACATTGACTTTAATAAACTTTCAAACATAAAACTAGGAGTAGCCAAATATATCAAAACTATGAAGCACGATAAAAAAAATGTTAATACCCATTGCAACATCTGACGGCAAACAGATTGGTCAGGAACCGGAATACATTATTGAACTCAATAACAAGGCATATTACTACCACGAAGCAAAGTCCCTAAAAGAACTTTTTCCAAGCAAAAATTGTATAGTGAAAAATAATTGTAAATTCATCAAACGGTGTTGTCATTCTTAATAATATGAAAAATGTAAACCTCATAGTTCTTGCGATTCCAGAAAAATGGTACTTACCGGAAACTATTTCATTAACTTTAGAAATTGTACCCTTCAAATCAATGACAGGATTTTTAGCAACAAAATTGTCAAGTATATAAGTAACTTTGTGATAGAAAACAAATACTTACCAGAAACCAATGCAAAATTAACTTTTGAAGAAATTGTATATAACCAAGAAGATAACATAAAGGAAATTCAGGAATTGAAGTCTCCTAAATTGGTAAATTCAAAATTAAACATTTCAATATACGTAATAATCAGACTGGTCTGCAAATTTTGAATTCTTAATTCAGGAATCTCGAAAAACAATTTTATGCAACCTTGCATTTGTGCGCAACGGTGCAATCTAATTTTGTAATTACGTTTTAGTTAGTCTTAAAACCGCTCTCGAGCGAGAAAGTTATTTTATAAATAAAGCTTCTAAAGAAATTAAAACTGTTTTTTTATATATACTCGGGAAGTTCAATTATATTTTATTGTGATACTTAAACCATAATCATTTAACTCGTGCGATAGATTTCCTCTGCTGGAGCCAATAATTGCCTCTGGGTGAAACCGCATTTTTCCCTTTCCTTTCTCCTTCTCATATGCTATAAAGTATTGGAAATAGTTAAGACTTGGTTTTGCTTTTCGATAGTATAATTTATCAACCTTGCGAAAACCAATATTTCGGGAACCATTTGTTCCCTTCATCAGTGCTACAGAGACTTGTCAATGTCGATGGGGTGATGTGAACCTTGCTCTGCCAAGGTGGTGGTTGTGGCGTATATCAGGAGCCAACCTTTTCGGGACTCTGGGCGGGTAATGTACAGTGAACTGGTAGACCGCTTTGCCTCAAGCGAGCGTTGATCCATCCGTGAGTTTCGGGATCAGCTAAGCATAGGTCAGCCTTCGGGGGCTTTGTCCCGGAGTGTATATCCGTTCCTGGACATTATGTACCATGCAGTTCCGTTATTGCGGAAAGAGGCACAGTCGAAATTGCTGAAACAGGGCAGACGGTTTCGAATATAAGCCGAGTGGGAGTGCTGCGAAGAGGAAATGCTTATCTAGCAATGCCCGGCTGAGCCTGAGAAACGTCAACAAAGGAATGAAAAACGATCTGATGGAGCGGACGTGGAGAGTAACAAAGGATGTGTAAAAAGCTGAAACAACCGTGTCCCCAACCCTTGAGAAGGCCACGAGCGTGAAACGGATCGCAAACAGCCCGCTGCAGACCGACTTGGGAAACTACCAAAGGAGGAAGGGGTATCTTAAGAAGACTTCACTCAGGTAGGTAAATAACCGCGAGGAGGCATGTACTATAATGGCAGAGTATATATCAGCCAGAAGGGGACTCCGCGGCGCAATAAACAGGAACACAGTTAGCTGCTGGCAGGAACTAGCCGACGGGGTGAATGGGGACCCGTGAGGACTCGCTTACAAACTAGTAACCCGAAAAACCGAGGCTCTGCTAACTTAAGGCAGAACAAATGGACCACATTGCACGAGCACTATTCCGTGAGTACCCCATACAGAATGATGATGGCAGCACGAAGAGCGCGAGGCAGTACTCTCTATGAAGAATAAGATAAGGTCCGATGGTATCCCAACAGAGGTATTCAAACAAGTGACCCAAAGTGGGCCGGACCTACTGCTCGGCGCATACAATACTTGCCTGAAAGAAGGAATTTTCACCTCTCTTAGGGAGAATGTTATGAATCATCCAGACTCAAAAGAAAATTTCGACCCTGCATGCCTTATCGATCGATGAGTCGATAACCGAGTTAAAACCAACGATAAAGCTACTTGAACTGACCGCTGACTCAAAGATGAGCTTTTTGGAGGAAATCAAGGCTGTCGCTGGAGTTTCGGCCATAAGCCAGTTAATGGCTCATATTGGTGGTTCTACGTCTAGCAGGCGACGTCTCCTGATAAGTTTAATGCAGTCTGTCTTGCTCTACGACGCGTAGGTATAGGCGTTAGTGCAGAGGCGGAGATCTTTGCGTAATTGTATCGGAAGCATAGAGAGACCTACTATTTTCTTACCCAGCTTTTTTCTTGTGGAAGTTTGGATGGGATTCGTCAGCTGCTCTATTTAACAGACATGGGGGATCTCTCTCCACACGACACTGACGAGAAGATGCTGAGGAGTGTTGACAGATGGAGCCGTGTTCTGCATTACGTTCGGGTTCGTTCCGTTGTAAAAAAGATAGAGTTCAACTAACGGAGGGGTCGAATGGTAGGGTTATTACTTGAACTCCCCGCTCCTCTCTTTTTGTTGAAAGGACTTTGAAGGCTTAATAAAGCGGAAAAACTCGGAAGTAATGTGACAAATGGTCTCAGGCTAGCTCTCTGACGATTGGGTAATGCTTGTGAACTGTATATATGCATATGTTTGTATTCATATAAAATAAATCAAACGGCTAGAAGTTAGGCACTTCGGGTGTGAAGGGTTTTATGTTTTTGTTATACGTGGAATTTTCGATGCAAGTTTTCCCATTCGTACATAGCTGAAAATTTAAAACATTCCTTCATCAAAACTTCGTTGCGTATTCATTCTTCGAGACTTCAAGATATACATATTGAAGATAGTTTTGTACATATATTGCATATCTAAATTGATCGTACGGGTCCAGGTATTCTATCTTTACTTCATCCACAATAGCGACTGTCAGTCGCACTGATAACATTCATATATGCATGTATAAATTGAAGACTACCCGTAAACTTACTACGCAAATATTTATATCGAGAAACCGAACCTGATGTACAATTCATCCTGTTAATGGTACAAGTCTCTGAAGAACACATGGATACATGAATTCATGCCAGCCTACAGGCCAGTTACCCGTAGACGTGTTGGTCAGAACGCGGATGGGACCATTAATGGGTCACAAACTATGAAAGGACGGCATCTCCCCAAGATGTGCAATAAGTGGATTGTCTCAGGGATTATGGTAGAGTACAGTGGAGGAGGAGTGCAGGTTTGTCGGGTGGTCAAGTATAGTTGAGGGGCTGTGCTCCAATCATAGGTAACTGCCAACCATGTGTATAAGCGTTATCCTCCCCAGTGCTGGTAGTGCGCTCCAATTTGCTTTAAACTTTTTCCAACATTTACATACTTCATGAATTCCTGTCCACTTTTCTAGCGTGACGCATTCGTCGATCTATTTAGGAAATGGAGCAAGATTGATTTTCACACCTGCATAATTCGTCAACCGAAGTTAGGACAAGCTAGAGTATCCTACTGATGCCACACAGTAAATGCGAGCTGACACACTTAATGACTTAATAACATCGAATTGTATGGTGGTATTGATGACCACCGTAGAAGTCTGTTGCGAATAGTGGACATGTTTAACCGTAATATTCGGTTGGAATTTGGATAAGACACATATCGAATCCAAGCCGCATGCCGGACATAGCATTGATGACCCTCACATTCAAGCTATGAGCGAGATAGACTTCTACAAGTACCTAGAAATTCTGCAAGGAACCTGTGCTGATACGGACAACTATATTTTATTCAAATTCCGAATGCATCATTCAAACTCTGCCGTGGAGCAGAGGAACCTGCCTCGTGACATCGGAGGGCGTGACTGGCGGCACAACATCACCACGAAGTTGACTCGTTGCGCGCTGTATGTAAGGTTATCCATCAAAACCTTGCATACAAGCATGGACTGATCACGAGAACATGTACGGTTTATCGGTATGAGCCGCAAGCAGTACTTGATACGTCTGCTTACAGCATGCATGGGGATCGGCAAGTTCTAACCGATCGGGGCATTCCACACAACAAGCTTTGGCAAGATGGATCGCACCGAGTATATTATTGTTGTTTGTATTATGCTATCCCTCATAATAGTAACATTGAATGGAAGTACGTGAAGAAGAAGGTGACTATGAGCCACTGGCTCGGGAATCAAAGAAATTTGGCTTCCCATAATACTGTACCTAAATCCCTCACGGCTTCCCTTGATATTCTGGGACTTTCACACGATCTGGAAATATACCATTCTGCATACGTGCTCAGGGTTGCGGGGAGTTCTTGACGGATTCTCCCATTAACCTAACACCTGCCACCACCACCAGCGCCCCCTTATGATTTAAGTAGGTAGGATCATTCGAATCTAAATGCTTGGCACTTAGTGTTAGTATTAAACAAAATCCAGCATCTGCCGTGATTTTGACAGCTAAGAAAACTATAATAATCGTTGGCGCAACAATCCATATTGGATTAGGGCCTTGAAGTGTGTTAGAGCACTTCATTCAAGACCGTAACGGTACACTAAAGTACACTGTAAGAGGCAATGTGATCAGCACTGCGCTCGCCCGAGATTATTACCCTGATTTGACTCAGGTACTCATTCACAGATGAGTAGACCTTCTGCTACGCAGCCCAGCGTTTTAACCACTTGAGTCATCCAAAGATCGGTTCTGCGTATCCTTTTCTTCAAAGCAGCACAGAAAGATTTCTAAAGTTAGCATCATAGTCTGTAGAGGGAGTATTGGAGGAATTGATGTGAATTGTTCGGGATCTTTTATCTGTCAGTCCCACTGAAAAATATAACTCATCAGGGCAGCGAGGATGAAGAGCTTACTGAGATAGTGATTCACAACGAGATTGTTAATTAATGGTGAACTCCAACCTCCGGATTTCGCCTTGCTTATGTTTTCATTGCAAATTCATTGATAGTAAACAATTACTATCATTTATTGTGCTGTGTGAATATTTACTACATCATAGAAACATCCAGTTTGTAAAGCATAATCTACGTGTGTCTTTGATGATGCAACAGTTATTCAAGGAGCAAAAAAAATTACGTTGATGGAATTTGCAATTTATACCAAATCACTTATTTTTCTCATTCAAAATTGATTCCGCAGTTTTAACTAATTATAATACAAACGTTATACGATCCTGGAAACCAAGCCCTTTTTGAGCTTCGAATTTAGTGAAGCTCACATTCAACCTTGCGAACTCGAACACGAGATTTTCTCTAATACTTCTATACAAACAATTTGTGCAAACTTATGATTTATTAGAGAAAGCATTTGAAATGTTCTCAAAAATATATCCTGCGAAATGGACTCTTATTTACTCACATAGTCCATATACACATGTAGATACATATATTCCTTCATATGCATGTTTGCCTCGGTAAATTTTACAAGTGACGTAAATTTTCCTCGGACCAGAAGTTGGCCACAGGGGTGAACTCTTCACACTTCACAGGATCAGATTCCTTGCCTGGATTCTGCTGCGAAAGAAATTTATTTTGTCGGCATAGCATCCTTCCTCAATCTGCAGTGATCCGGCTTGAAATTACTGTGCTATAAATTGTAGATGAGCAGAGTAAATTTATGATCCTTTTGTTTAAATAGAAATCTGAAGGTTGAATATACTCTTCTTTTTGATTTGTCGATGGTAATGTAGCAGAACGGCTTTTGTTGAATTGTTGAATTTTTTACATTGATATGGGTGCGCTTGGGTGTTGAGGATAACATGGGTCTGGCGGGAGAAAATGTTGAAATTTGGTTTGATATTTAACCACAGAAGTCATATAATTTCTGCGGCTGTCCACTTATAGAAAGCATACAGCAGACTCAATCGGGGATTAGTATTGTGATTATTACTATTCAAAGAGTGGTGTGTTGTTTGGTAACGTGTACACGAACATTTTATTTGTTCACGATTTACAGAGTCTATTGTGAATCACAATCCGGTCTTCAGATAATAACTTGGCTCGAAAGGGAAAAGGGAAATGAGATCCATCGTGTCTAGCATAACCTTCCGCAACAGACAAAGGATTGTACCATAATATCCAAGGCTACGTCCTGTGCCAACTATTTGTTGCTTAATTGTTTCGAACCCCGGCCGGGGAAATTCATTGAAATAGTTTATTTAATGTTTTTGTTTAATTTCTTGTATTCCGTTCAGGTTCCATCCATAAAATTAACAATATCAATTTTGATGGTGTCATGGCATGCTTCAAAAGGCAAGTGAAGGGAGGTTTTGTTATTGCGGTTGTCTATTTTGGAAGAACGGATTATGCTTTGTCGCGGGTGGGCGGCGTGCAGAAATCATCTGATCGAGGAAAAACGCTCAGGAGGTTGATTTTGTAGCATTCGGAGAAACTTGATCGGTTGTTCGGACTCAGCAGGCAGCGTGTAAGTGATTGAACGTGAAAACCTCATTCGGCTCAGTAGTTCGGAATGGTTATGGAAGAAAAACAATGGAGAAGAATTTTTGGTCGAGTTTTTTGTGATATTATGGAAGGAAACCATCGTGGAAAGTGTTAGGTGAGTACATGAAATGGAGTTTTCAGCTTGTTCACTTGCTGAAGTGAATACGTTTTTCCATGGTTTAGTTTTCCGGTCTGAATGAAAGAACGTTGTTATAGTTTAAGAGCTGGCTACATGAAAATTTACATGCCTCGTTGCACGACAGATTTTACCTGGAAATGGTTGGATTGGTGTCGGTGAAGCAACAGCCGGATAGTGAGAACGTCTACTGGAAGACTAAAGCGAGGTCGGGCCGTCAAACCTGTCAACGAACTGACTCTTGCAAATTTGCATACTAAAAACATATTCATATTCTTGACGTATACAGAGTGTTTCAAAATTACCGGACAAACTGTATGCCAGGGATTTCTCAAACTATTGTAGGCAAAAATGTTAAGCATTTCTTCGATTCCTTAACACTCAACTAGTACCCACTCTAGAAAACAAACGTTTGCTTGTGCAAATAGAGTAAGTTGAGTAGAATTTTTGCACGAATTTCAATATAACTAATGCACTCATCTTCCCAAAAAAATTAACTCCTGTTTTATTGTGCTAAAATTTTCTTAACATAATTTCATCCTAACTACGCACTTATTAGCAGCTAGCCTCGAAAGATGAACCATAAAAATGTAAAACAAGTCGGGAACCCGAGAGCTTGACGCTTCAGGTATAAAAGGTCCCCTATGGGCATAATGCAGTTCTCCATTGGGTGGAATGAAGAACTGCGTAATGAAATTGCTTCACGCATTAACGCAACCTGGACTAAGTGGCATTCCCCAATTGGTGTTCTTTGTGATCGTCGTATCAGCACACATCTCAAATCTAAAATTTACTGCAATGTCGTCCGTCTGCCGCTCTCTATAGTTGCAAGTGTTGACCGACTATAAAAGACAATGAACGGCATCTTGCGGTAATGGAGACGAAGATGTTGCATTGCACTGCTGGGGTGATACGGTTTGATCACGTCCGAAATGACAATATCCGCGATTGATATGGATTGCACCGATCGTGGGAAAACTGCGAGTGAGGCGTTTTCGATGGTTGCTAACGAGAAATGACTTACCAATATTGGTCTGAACATCGAAGTCAATGATAAGCAACCAAAAAGCCGCCCGAAACAACGGTGGCTTGATATGCTGGATGGGTATTTAAAGGTCTCGCGATAACATCCAGATCAGGCATTTGATAAAATAAAATGGCGAAACCGATTACGATAAGCTGACCCCGCATGAGAACGGGACAAAGGCTGAAAAAAACCAAGAAGATGTGAATAGCGACGAGTGCACGACAACTCCGTGTCACATAGCCAAAAATTAAATTGCCCTCTATTTTTTAGAAAGCGATTTAAATAAATCATTTGGTGAATGTTGTTGATAATAGCCAACCTCATAAGTTTCACACTCTGAGTTTAATATTATTAGCAAATGCGAAGGACTTAACCTCCATTAAATTATAAAAAGGGCTGGGGACTATTGGATTCTGCTTGAATGGAATTTTAATATTTCACTCGAATGTCAATTATTCTCGTTAATTATGACGTCAGCGTCCTATTTGTGTGGTTTAAGATGCTGTTTATTCGCACGAAATTGATAAGTTTGAACTGCTATAATTTTCACACTAATATTCGGATAATACTCCTAGTTGGTAATATACTATTAGTAAGTTTATTTGAACAGATATCGGATTGGGACATATTTTGAGGCCTAGATTTCATCAGGTAGGGTAGTTTCCGGAAATGAGTCCTGTCTCACTGTAATTGCGGGAATTTTGACTCCTCACTCGCGCACTATGCAATTCACGAGAAAACTAATGTCAGTTGCGGAAAGTACTAATCGAGACCTTTCATTTGATACGACTATACCCAGTGAACAAAAAATTTTCAATACCCCCTTTGCATGTATGCGGAGCCATCCTTTAAACTCCACCTAAATTTATGCCACTCGCTGTATGCGTGGAATTTCATAGTTCCCATCTGTCCACCCCATTTCGTTTGGATCGGTTTCGCCCTTTTGGAGAAAAGTTCATGTGACAGACAGACAGTGAATTGATTTTAATAAGTTTTTTGTTTTACACAAAACCTTAAAAAGCATCCAAGTGTTTTGACTTGATTTTTTTTTATAAAACCGTTGTTAAAACAATGAGGGAATTTTTATGTAGAAATTACGTATTGCTTTTGATAACATTCTGGTTGATAATTTTGCAACCGCATAACTTATTTTAGAAGGAACTCTTTCAAAGGAGTTATGGTACCCTATAAACCTATAAACCATTTCTTTTATTTGAAATAATTAGAACTTGCTTTTTTCTATTCGCTAGTGTTATTTATTGGTCTTGTTCCTTTCATTAGTGCTTTCTTTCAAATACCATCACAGAAAGGGATTCAGTGCATTTAAATCCTACGATTCCGCAGGACATTGTACGACCCATCACAGTCTTTCCATCATTACCGATATTTTTTGTTAAGAAACGGTTTAACGCCCCTCAAATTAAGTGTAAACATCCCATCCTCGTGAAACATCTTGCTCCTTCTGCTAAGTGGCACATTTTGTAATCCATCTAGCGGGACATCCCGAAAAACAGATTTATACCCTTTACCTGTCGGTTTGTGAGAATATAACACCCTGAAGGTCAAACAATTCCTGACTAAGCCGACTAAGATTTGATTGGTACTTTTTTTTCTATTAATTTAATTTTTCAACTGCTGCTACGAACCCCTAGAAATTAAAAACCAATTACAATGAAGTGCTAATGGTGCATTCCAATGAATCCAAATTATCGAAAATCAACTATGCGTATTAGCTAGCATTATCAAAGGTTATTACCTATTTATCACCAGGTCTGTGAACTTGAGAAGTACAGGGAGCAATCGCACAAACCGTGGAAGTTTTACCAACTAGTCAGTAGGATGAAACCTTACATACCTCAATGCTCATCCGGCCGAGACAGAGAGGGAAATTTGATTTCCGACAGAATGGGCATATAAGAGCGATGGGTTGAGTACTCTGATGATCTACTCAACAACCAGAATATCGGCGAGTTAGAGGTCCCGCCAACTAAAGACTACTAACAAACACTACCACCACCAAGTGTAGAAGAAACAGTCCGTGCAATTCATCGGTTTAAAAAACATAAGTCACCAGGAACCGATGGAATTACAGTCGAATTAGTTAAATATGGAAGCGACCAATTACACCAAATGATTTATCAATTTGTGCTCAAGGTGTGGGACAGCGAATTAACGCCTGCCGATTGTAAAAGGGGCATTATCTCATACATCAAAAGGGAGATACCACACAATGCAGCAATTATAGAAGTAACACGTTACTGAGTACCATCTTTAAGATATTCTTCGCTATTTTGCTAGACCGGATACCCCTATATGCTCGGAACATCATTGGCCCATACCAAAAAGGCTTCACTCCAGGCAAATCAGCAACAGATCAGATTTTTTCTCTGCGGCAAGCGATGGAAAAACTGTTTGAATAAGGACATCAGTTGCACCATCTCTTCATCGACTTTAAAGCCGCCTATGATAGCATAGTCAGGGTGAAACTGTACACGACCATGAGAGAATTCGGTATCTCGACGAAATTGATAAGAATGACTAGGCTGACCCTGACCAATGTGCGAGGCCAGATAAAAGCAGCAGGATCACTCTCAAGACCTTTCGACATTAAGAACGGTCTACAACAAGGGGATGCCCTATCATGCGTCCTCTTTAACCTGGCCCCCGAGAAAGTGATCTGTGATGTTGAGGTAAATGCGAGGAGTACGATCCTCTTTAAGTCCACCCAACTACTGGCCTATACTGACGATATCGACATCATGTGAAGAACCACCCGAGACGTACAAACTGCCTTCATCCAGATCGAGCAGGCGGCAATTATCGCGGGAGCTTGGGCTGCACTTCAATGAAGGCAAGACAAAATATATGGTGGCAACGTCAGCACCAAAAAACAACCAACCAACAACATCAAACCGCACTGGTCAAACGGCAAGAATAAAGATAGGAGAATACAACTTTGAGACCGTTGACAATTTCTCCTATCTGGGGTCGAAAAGCGCAACCGATAACAGCTACGATGATGAAATCCGCGCACGGTTGTTGTCAGCCAACAGAGCCTATTTCAGCTTACAAAAGCTGTTCCGATCGAAATGTCTATGGTTGGTGGTCAATGCTCTTACTGTACGAGACTATGATCTTGCCAGTCCTCATTTTTTCCTCGGAAACTTGGGTTCTTAGCAGGAAAAATTGCGAACTCTTGGCCGCATTCGAGAGAAGAATCCTCCGAAGAATTTTTGGCCCCCTACATGAGGATGGACGATTCCAAAGCCTACACAACGATGAAATCTATGAGCGATACCATAACCATCTGGTTGTAGATAAAATCCGGCTTAATAGGTTGCGGTAGAAAATGACGAGTGTAGAATATGTGGTTCGGCAGTAGAGACGTTGAACCCTCCCATTTCTGGCTGCAGTGTTATGGCACCGGTGCAATACATCACCAGGCATAATGTTGTATGTGAGGTGATTTACCAAGATACCGATATGAGCCGCAAGCAGTACTTGGGGGGCGGTGCCTGGGCTTCGAAATACCTTCCATACTGATATCTATACCAATAACGTTAATAATATTATATTGCTATAATTTTTAGTAATTGGCTGCAAAACTCCTCTTAAGTGCATGCTAGCACCACGAAATTATATATAGGGTATGACATAGAGCATGATCTCTCAAGTTTGGCGGAAATCGCACTATTACTAACAAACTTATAATACGTCAAAGTTGTCGCTTCTTTGCAAATTCAAGACTATGAATGTCAATATCATCTGAAAGTGGATATTTTCACTTAATATATGCATATACAGGGTGCGGCAGCATAACTTCCTTTTTTCAAAACTCAATAAAAACTATTGTATGCATCGGAAAATATTTATTTATTTTTTATAATGTAGGTACATGTCTAAAGTTTTTATTTACATTGTTTTGAAGATCAAATCTGTTAGGTGACGTCACCCATTCTCCATACATTGCGTAAACCGATTTCTAGCGTTTGTCATGACTTTTGTTAGCATAGCAGGTGTTATGTTGGCAATTTCTTCTTGGATGTTGGTCTTCAAATCTTGTAGGGTTCTTGGACGGTTCACATAAACACGGGATTTCAAAAAACCCCATAGAAAAAAATCACAAGGGGACAAATCGGGAGAGCGTGCCGGCCATTCCAAATCGCCTCTAATTGAGATAAGGCGCTCTGGAAAGTGTTCCCTCAAAACAGCCATCGACGCTCTTGAAGTGTGTGCTGTTCCACCGTCTTGTTGGAACCAAGTGTCCCCCAAATCCAAATTTTCTAGCCGTGGGAAAAAAAATTCTGTAGCATGTTTACATACCGGTCCAAATTCACTGTCACCTCATTTTCCTCAAAAAACCAGGGACCAATAATTCCAGCCGAGGAAATTGCACACCACACTGTGACTTTGAGTGAATGCAAAGGCTTTTGATGCAATTCTCGAGGGTTGGTGTCAGCCCAGTAGCGCATGTTTTGTTTGTTAACCGACCCACACAAATGAAAATGGGCTTCATCGCTAAAAAAAACAATAGCACCCTCGGGAACGACATCTAGAAGAAGCTCACACGCGTTCATCCGAGAATTGAAGTCACGTTCTGAAAGTTCCTGCACTATCGCCATCTTATAGGGATGAAAATGAAGATCATCACGAAGAATTCTTCTCACTGAACGATCAGATAGTCCAAGGGCAGATGCGTGTTTGCGCACAGAACGCCGTGGCGATCGCAACATTGACGCTCTCACTGCTTCAATGTTCTCAGGTGATCTAACGGGCCGAGGGACTCCAGTTCTTTCTTTTGTCGCACTTGCAGTTTGTCTGAATGTAGTGACCCATGTAACAATTGATTTGCGGTCTGGGACGGGAGCCAACGGGGCTAAATTAAAGCGATTCCAAAATGCACGCTGTGTTGCAATAACCGAACATCCGCTTGAAAAGTAAACCTCAAGGGCAAAGGCACGCTCCTCACTATTCCAACGCATGATGGCGACTGAACCGTGTCGGGACAAAACTTTATAGTATCCCCTCTTGAACGAGACCACTAGCGCTCCGCTATGACATTAACTAACTGAGTGGCGCGCATTTTAAGAAAGGAAGTTATGCTGCCGCACCCTGTATTACGTGCTACGTACTAAGAAATACACAAAACCTTTCGTAACTGAAGCGTCCGGCTTTTTATGACTTAATACACAGTCGATTTCAGCTATTTCTGGTAGACTTTTATTGTTATTGAAATATTTAATGATCAGGTCTTTTAGGTAACGGGACAAATGTTTATTGTCCATTTTCAGGCCTTTGCCGCGCGATACTTGCAAGGAACTAATCGTTATAGGAATGCTAGGAAGCATTTTAGACACAATGCGAAACATACGGTATTCTTTTTGAACCGTAATCACCTTACGTGTTGCCGATATACAGTAATAACTCGACGTGTCCAAGTGTTTGTTTGGCCACGACAAATGCACCCTTTTTGTTTTTTGGCGATTTTTCTGTGCAACATAAACACACATTAAGTGTTATTTTTTGTTTCATAACTCATTTAAAAATATCAGCTGGTTTTCGAGATATTTGACCTCAGAATGTGTTGCCGTAACTGTCCAACTTTTTAATTGATTGATTGTATGTATACGTCAATGTGCGGTATAGGCAATGTTTGTTTATTTAAGATGAGCACATGTGTTTCAAATATGTAAATATGTATATCTTGAAGTTTGGAAATATCAGAAGAAATATTTTGAATACGTCGCTATGTGCGAATTGAGAAACGTACATAGAAAGTTCCTTGCGTAAGATAAACGCAACGCCTTTATACCTCAAGTGCAGGTATACTAGCTTGTTTTCCTATATTGATGATTAGCTTGTGTTCCTATATTGATGATTTAGCGCGTCATACATATTTTTTCACATTCACTGAATACAGGATTTTTCCCTAACCTCCACAAGTACCTGAAGAGTGGTTAGGTGTTGTGTCTGTTTCAATGACAATACAGCATTTCTAAAGATGGCGGTAGAAAACAGAGACTTATCACGAACTCCACGAACTCTAGTATCTAACTGTGGTGCGGAGTAGATCTACTATAGGTAGTACCCTTACAAAAATGACCCCACTTGCAAATGTGCTTGCAGAAGCTTATCTGTACACATCAGAGACGCTAAACAAGGAAAAGGGATAATCTTCGTCAAATCGTATTGGTAAGAGAGAGATCGGTAAGCTTTTGCTATTCTGGTACTACGGCGTGCTCACCCATATAGCAAAAAGTTGTTTCACGTATTCACTTATACATAAGCAAAAACTTGTCAATCTCACCAATACATTGGCAAGTCCGGGCGGTATGTCAAACGGAGCTGATCGGGTTTTCGGTACATCTTGCTCATGCTCAAGGGCAAAACAATTTGAAATCGTGTGTACTCGCACTGATTTCCCCCCTTGAGGGGCAAGGGGGAGTGAGGTATCTGTCTAGTATCTAACTGTGGTGCGGAGTTTGAAGAAACGTCTTCACAGACAAACGAGGAAGGGGCAAGCATACCCGCTGCGGACGTTTACCAATCAGTCAGCAGGAATGAACCATATACAACTCGATGCTCATCTTGTCGACACGAAGAGACAACTCAGATTCGGGCCGTATTGTAGTTGTGGGTTGGATATTTCGATGAGCCGTGCAATTCATGGTTGAATATGGATTCGTGCAACTGAATCAACTGGTTTATCGACTTATGCTCAACCTTTGAGATATAAAGAAAAGGAGATATCAGAGAGCGTAACAATCACAGAGGTATACCGCTGCTGAGCAGAATCTATGAGATGTTCTCCACTATCGTGCTCAGCCGCCTGCATCCATAGTCATTGGTCTATACCAAAGAGGGTAAAGGTCATGAGAGAATTTCGGAATCCGGATTCATTTAATTACACTGGCTAGGTTGACCCTCACCAATGGGCGACGCCAGGTAACGTTATAAGACAATGGCCAAGTCTATCCAACTACTGGCCTATACTGACGCCATTGTACTATGGAAGGAAATGAAAGCAATAACAACATAAAATAGCACTGATCAATTAAAAACAATAAATTTAGGAGAATACAACTGTCAAGCTACTCTACTAATCGAAAATCATAACCAATAACAGTTATGATGACAAAACCCGCGGCAGCCAATAGAGAATAAGTTAGTTTAAAAAAACTGCTCCGTCCGATTCTTCTCCCTATCAGGCTAAAATAAAAAACAATTATCTTGCCAATCCGTAAACTTTTGACAAGCGCTCGAAACTACGTTCGAGAGAAGATTCTTCCTAGAGGCGGATGGACAATTCTGTACGTTTCATAAGGATGAAATTGATAAGCTATACCACGTATAGTGGGGCGGATGCGAGCCAACCGGTCAACCCATTTGGTGGTAAACAAAATCCGGGTTGGTAGAGTGCGGTGGGTGGGTCACTCAATCGGTGATGATGATCCAACCCGGAGAGCCTCTATGACGACTCTTATGGTTGAAAAAGAACTTGCTTCAGGGTGTTGGTGTAGGCCATGAGTCCAAGTAGCTATTAGGGATATTGAAATCGTAGATCTCAGTGCAAACCGAGGTGTGTGGAATTATTTTAAGGCAAGCCTAAACCGAACATCTGCTGTCGAGTCATTGATAATGGTCTCGATGAATTAGCCTGTGATATTAGTATACCACAATGTATTAGGGTACGGATATGCTTCTGCTTCGATGGATTTTGAAATAAAACATGAACTGATGACTTGAAAGCAAGTTTAGTCCAAGGTTGCTATCGCCCACTTCCTCCTGAAATCATTATAGGTCTATCCTGAATTATGATGGCCAGATATCAAAGTAGGGTGAAGAGACTCCTCCCCCCCCCCTGAATCTTTCATCTTGACCGCAACCTAGGGTCCAGTTATTTTTACAGTTACCGTTTCTTTTCTAGCAATAATTAGTCCCAGATAAAATTCTAGGTCACTAATTTAAATTCAGAAAAAGCTAAGAGTTTGTTGAACAACCTCATTCCTTAGACGATGGAAGCAAGCAGTGCTCGACAAATTTTACAGTTATAGTTCATGCGAACGATGGAATTTGCCACGATGACCTCATATGCTGCTATGCAGCAAACGAATTTCTGGTACTTTACATGCAGAGAAATTATTGTTAAACAAAACGGCTTCATTTGTTCATCACACGTAATTTTTATTAAGATTACTTTGTTTAATGTGTTAAGATGCAGTAAAGTAATGTAAAATAGAATTCTTAAGGGGAATTTCTAGTAAAATTCCAAATATAGTAATATACAATTATTGCTCAGAAATCGTTAAGGGAGGGGACTATCTGGCACCTAGATATCATATTGTGAAAGTATTGTTATTGTTTTCGCTTCTTTTGTTTTACAATTGACATCAAAACTAATATTTGTTTCGAAAAGTACTACGCGGGACCTTTTATTTGATATTCCCCATGACTGTATTGGGAGAAATGGATCCCCCCCTCTTTGCTGCCTTCAAACTCACTAATATTCTCATCACATTTAAAATTAGTAGCTGGAACGATTTGCAGAAAAATATTAACAGACAGAATAAATTTAATTAAGTTTTATTTTACACAAATTTCAGGTTATTCATGTATATCATGAACCAAAAAAATCTAAATAGATTTTAGATAAATAAATTACGCTAGATTATATTCATTTTTAAGGTTTTGTGTGAAACAAAACTTTATTAAAATCTGTTCAATATATGCCTGTGGGTCTGTCCATTTATCTGTCTGCCTGTCTGTCCGTCTGTCACACTCGATTTACTCAGAAGCGGCTGAAGGGATTGTCTCGAAAATTGGTTAGAAGATGTGGTCTGCATGTCCCTTGACATATAGCAAGAGGCGCCATTTTGTATTGAGTTTGAAGGGGGCTCCCAGTACATGCGAACGGAGCATGCATCCTTTTTTTACGGAATATGATCACGTGGGATTATTTACAAGGGCTCGCTTAGTACTTTCCGAAACTGATCTTTTTTCTCATATTGGGTGAAACATAGAGGAGTGAGGGCTCAAAATGTGTGCCCCAAAAAGTGAAACAGGTCCAACCAACCGAAAAATCTGAAAAACATGACAGGGATGCATCTATAGAAAATCTAGGGCTCAAAATACTTCCCGTTCCGATATCTCTACAAATAAAGTTAGTAATAGTATATTACCATATTTTGGAAGTTTGCCCCCAGTATTGTCTTGCAGTTGATTGGCAGCAGTAACCTCTCCTATAATGAATTTATCCTTTTAACTTTCGATTTCGCATAATCTGTTGATTTGAAGCTTAATCTTCAATCGACAGTATTGCTAATTGAGTCTTTGTTGGTTATTCTTTTTGGGAATTACTTGTTTTGTTTTATTTGAAGTGCTGAGAAAGCCAATATCAAGGATGAAAGGCCCTAGCGACCATCTGTACTTTCGCCGTTAAGCATACCTCATATACATATGACCCATGGTATCGACGCCGGTTTTAGTTTTACTATAAAACAAAATAAATTGTTGCTAAATCATCATCTAAAAAATTTGTAAATATGTGTCTTTTAAAAGCTTTATATCCATATTAGTACATCAAATATTTCCTCCTATGCTACTTCAAAAATTTAGAACAAGTGACAGTATTGTTTTGCATATAAAATGCGCGGAAAGACTTACTTATTTTTACAGAATAATTTTAATAATATTTACAATACATGAACACATGAAAGTACCAATCAACATAGGGAAATATCCGAGCTGTGCTAGTATTAGCTGCGCGACGTTTATGTCTATCTTCTTCGGGTAACCTAGATGTATTAAAATCAACTGCCTCCCGAATATATAAATTTGCTCTAAAACTGTTCCGAAATGATTCTCACATATCAAAAAATATACAATGTTTGCATATCTTTTCAATTAAAGTATTAAAGTGGCCTTACCTGATTAAAAAGGTACATTAGGTATTATACCTGATTTAGGATTACAAACGACTATTTGTAATTCAATAATATAATACTACAAGTTGGGAAACCGAAAGGTCGGCGCTTCTGGTATAAAATATTTCGTTTGTTTCTAGTGTGAGTATAATTTAGTGAAAAACTATCCTATTTGCACGTAGCCAGCCCGCAATATATATGCATTTGACATGTCAGACTACTCACTTTAGTGTCATATTGATATTTAGTTCTTTGGGTTGCAGTAAATTCAAACGTAAAGACAACTTTGAGCTACTGCAACTTTGTTAGTAATAATACGATTTTGATCAAAATTGGGGATAATATGCTTAATACTTTTTTTGGCCCCCCTACAAGAGGATGAACGATTCCGTAGCCTACATAACGACGAAATCTATCAACGATACCATGACGGTCAGGTTGTGGATAAAATCCGGCTTAATATGTTACGGTAGACGGGTCACTTAATCCGTATGGACACTTAATCCGTATGGATGAGGATGATCCCACCGGGAAAGTCTATAAGGACAATATCTATGGTAGAAAAAGAAGACGAGGCAGACCCTACCTAAGATGAAGCAATGGCGTAGGTCAGGAGGCCAGACAGCTTTTGGGGATATCGAATTGGTGGACCTTGGCGCAAGACTGGGATGTCTGGAGTTCCTTATTAAGGCAAGCCTAGACCGGATACCGGTTGCTGCGCCGTTGATGATGATGATGCTTAGTTCTATAATCTATGTTGCTGCAAATTTTTATAATCCTAGAGTAAAGAAAAGGCGGGTTTCTATTTCCTTCACGAATATAGTAATATATTATTATTAACTTAATTTGATCGATTATCGATATGGAGAGTATTTTGAGGCCTGAACATTGTATAGAGGTAGCTTTATTACTTTTCAGATTTTTCGGTTGGTTAGTTTCTGAGAATGGGCCCGTGAAAGAAATCATCACTTTCGACAACCATACTCCCCACCTTTCTACTGAATGTCAAAACTAAGACTGGCTTTGAAAAGTACTAATCGAGACCTTTCATTTGATACCCAACATGACTATATTCGATGAAAAAAAAATTTCACTCCCCTTTAGCATGTATGAGGACCCCCTCCTCTCCTTATATTAAACGTAGAATGTTGTAACTGACTGAATGCGTGAGCCTTCACAGTTCCCACCTCCCACCAAATTTGGTGTCAGTCGCTACTATCGCTTCCGAGAAACATGCATGTGACAGACAAATAGATGGACAGATGGACAGACAAATGTTCGCTATTTTGAGCTACAGTATAGTATAAATCTGTGCTTGGGTACCCGGGCGGTAAACAACATAGGTTTTTTGGGGTGAGAACACAAGGTTTAACTCGTGCGCGGGATACAGTGCATCTATTGATAGAAACAGGTTTTTAACTTAATTAACTTCCCAAAATGGTTGGGCTAACTGGTCACCTCGTTCACGCGGTTTAATTCGTTTAGATTATTTTGTCAGGGGTATGTAAAGTTCCATGCCTATGTCGATGAATCAAGAATAATTAAGTACTTGGAAGCCAACATTCTGTATTTTGCGGCGGTCATATGCTCGAAATCATTCTCAAACATTATTACCATAAAGTTATTTGTTAAACAAGGTCACTTTCATGAACATTAAGAACATTTTTCTGGATTTTATTCCAATTTAGGGGTCCAGGTGCATTTATTGCTTTCTAAGGTACTACATTATTCTCCCTACCACACCTAAAAAGAAGTATTACATGCAGTTTAGGTAGTTGTTGACGCGTTGCAGCACAAACAACATTCCACTTCGACGCTCTGAAACCCACCTGCTCCTGGTTAACGAGTGGGATCGACAATTGGCTAAACCTGATGATAGTGCACTTTAATGTAAAATATATTATGTAAATATGTCACATAGCCTTCACTCAACAAATTGATTTGTGCACTGCAGCAAAAAAAAAATATCTTCTCATATATGACGCATACAGTTTTCAATTGAACCACCCAAGATTCGATAATCAAAGATCAAATGGCTACGCTTACTTGATTCAACTAACTATTGCTATTGGTTACAAGTATGGAAGTGAATAACTTCATTAGAGGTTTTCCAATGGATCAAATCTTTGGCCATATTGCAGAATTTTAACTAGGAGCCCCTTTTATTGTAGAAGTCAAATGATTAATGTAACCTAGTTTACTCGCAAAGAGTTGACTTGAATAAGCAGACAAAGCCAAGTCATAAGTCTTACACATGTGATCATTAACTTCGAACTTATAATTTCTACTGATTAAAACCACATTTAATTTGATACACTTTGTCTGAAATTTTCTCCCTCAACGACCAATTATTACTCCTTAACAAATTGGAATCCTCACTAAATCGCGAGAATGGCCATACAAAATAATCATCAGCACAATCACAATATTCCTGAAGGGGCAAGAAGATTTTCAGAAAGAGCTCTCGTTCTAAATGTAAAGCAAATCTCAAAATAATTATCTTTCTGGCGAAGCTTCATCACCTCCTTTGCAATGGTTAGATTGCGGTTTCCAACTTTATCCACGGTACACAATGTAACCCTTGAGTCCTGCCGTCTAGCTTCTACCGTGATACTGATACCGTGAAAAATGAATCACAGCGCAACCCCGAAGTCTACAGCCATAACGATAGACCATGGTGGAAAATAGGTATCTATAGGATTGCAAAGAGAGGCAGCTTAGATTCGTTTTAATTGGATTAGAGTAAGTCCCTCAGTGGATTACGACAATGCCGCAAAATATGATGAATTATTTCATGTTGCAATCTTGAAAACGAGAAGAAATTTCGCTGGAGAGGAAATCTTACAATTATTGAAAGAAAGAAACTGATGTCGTTTAATTTAGTTTATAAGGACGTAAGTGAAATGCTCGTCCAATTTAAAAAGATCGATAGAAGGAAGAATCGACGTGATAAATTTCGGTTCAAAGATGAAGAGGTTCAATAGAATAGCCAAATTATATTAGAGCGCGAGCAATTCAAATTAAAACCGAGGTCAGTGGAACAAATCATACTGAGCAGTCTGGTTAAAGCAACAGAAGAAAATAGAGAGATTCTATCTAGATAGAGATAGTGTTAATAAGATAAGAATACTTTAGCTTGTTCGCACGATAGTTTACTGTGAATCAGATAAGAGGAATGTTGGGAAGTTTGAAAATATACTTATTGAAGAAGGTTTACGAGAAATGAACATTGAAAGTTTCCATTCATGCCGCATAATAGTCCTTCTAAGAGATATCGTCAGGTTTGACTGCTGAATCTAACGGTTGAATCCTCCGTTCGGAGTTGTTCTAAGGATTCCACCAAATGAAGTCGACAGTTTTCGTCGTTCGAATGTCAATGAGTCGGTCGTATCTGGTAGTTTGGGATTAAGTAAGTGTGCAAGTTTCAGTCGTTAGATTGAAATCGCTGCTTTCCTGTTCCCCTGTACAACTCGATCATGATCTGTGTAAGGACATGGTAAGAACTTCTTCGACCCATACTGCCTCTTAAAAATGTTTGAACATGTAGGTAAATTTTTGAATATGAATGACGAACCGTTGTGGTGATGTGCAGCTAGAATGGATCAAAGACATTGCATACGCTCGCCTGGTCGCTCCATGAGGATGTTCGGTTCGTTCTGCATACTGCCGTTCACGAAAAACTCGCCCAGTATGCGCAAGGTCATACCGTAGACACTAATTCAGCTGCAGAGCAGTCGAGATCCTCCTTGATTATTCTGCGCAGACCCAGAAAAGCAGCGGAAGCACCTCAGCCCTCTAGTTGGAACATCAAGTCTGCTTTAAGCAGGGACATACCTACTGATGTGTAAATATGTGTTCATGCACTTTCTTTTCTGACTGTGCATAGGCTAGTGTTTACTCATCTCTGGAACCCGAGTATCGGCAGCTTTCGGGAATGAGCAAGCAAGCTCCCGGTCGTCGATATCTCTCGACCGCAGTTCCTCGGTGATGGACAACTTGGCCGCCTCGGCATATAAGGCTACAAGTGATTTGGATCTGGAGAAGGAGGTGTTCAAGCCAAGTACGACTAAGAACACCAGTAACAGAACCAAACAAAGATGAACTGAAGTCCGATCGTTGAATAACACAAATCGTGATAACATCCATCGCATATGTTCAAGATGCGCGGCAGCAGAGGTGCTCCAGGACCAAGAAAAGGATCCATTCAAAAAAAAACTCGTTAACTATGAGATCTCCACCGGTGCTGATAGAGAGTAGAGTGCCGATCAGGAAGAATTTCCCTTTATCCAGTTTGGAACAGAAATAGTTCAGCTGTCCAAGGTCATTAAGGGCAAGCACAACGTGCACCAAGCCATAAAGAATATGGTGAGGACTATTAAAGTCCTCTAGGAGGAAAAGAATACTACGCGACCCAAGTAACGCTCAACCGTACCACCATCGAATCACGGAGAAATAAACGAGTATTTGAAAGGAGGGGCATCCTCTAAATAATCAGCAGGCGCCTAAGAGAAAAAAGGCGGACAGGATGTTCTGAAAATCAGCATCAATAGTTCAGAAGGAGAAAAGCATACAGCGAATATCGAAAAGTTGACCAGCATTGCGAAGACCCAGACGAACGAAAACGATGAATGGACCAAAGTTACCATCAAAAAAATAAAAGGAAAGGCAAAAGTGCGAACTCATCTAGATGAGATTGTTATCTCCAGGAAGGGCAATCTATCCTACGCGGAGATACTCAGAATCGTCAAACCAGATCTCGACCTAATAGATCTGAGCGGAAATGTAAACAGAATCCGAAGAACCCAGAAAGGGGATCTCAAGTTCGAGCGACAGAGATCAAGCGTGGGCGAAACCCTTTTGACTTTTGCCCTCAGCTGAAAAGCTCAGTTGGGGAGAATGCTGCACTACGTACCGAAAAACATTGACATACAATGTACGGTTCAAGATGGAGTGACATCGAAAGGAGAAATTTGTACTGCTCTGAAGGAGCAAATCAAGTTTGAAGAACTTATCGAGGAGTCTGCTATGGGCTTACGAAAAGCTTATGGCACGGCCACGGCCACAATAGAGTACCAGCGGAGGCAGCGCAGAAGTTGTTGACAGCCGGAAAAGTTAGGATTGGATAAGTTGTCTGCCGTTTAACAGAACAAAGTTCATTAAAGAGGTGCGTTAAATGCCTCATGTTTGGGCATTTCGCGAAGGTATGCACCAATAGCAATAATCGATCCGATCGATGCAGAAGGTGTGGGGAGATAGGCCATATTGCCAGAGAGTGCAATAGGGACCCCGAATGCCTATTGTGCGAGGTGAAAGAGGGACAAGATAACCGGCATATTGCCGGAAGTAGTAAATGTCCCGAATTTAGGAAGGCGCTCACTGAAATGAGAAAATAAGGTTTATTCAAATAAACCTGAATCGTTGAATGTTCGTTCGGGGTTTACTTGAGCTGACCACATTAGAATCTGAGATGAAAATTGCCATCATAACTGAACCGTATAGAAACCGTTACGGTGTCATATGGGTCACAGATACGACTGGTGGAGCGGCGATATAGTTTTGCAGTCGACAGGCCATACAATGTGCTGCAAGTCAGGCAGCCAGTGGTTTTGTGTGGCCAAAAATAAGTGGTATATATATACGTATATAGCTGCTACGCTACACCAAGTCTGACACTGTCTGAATTCGAAGAAATGCTTGATAATCTTGTTCTCGACGTAAGGGGACGAAGTCCAAAGGAGGTTGCCGGTGATTTCAACGCTTGGGCCCTTGAGTGCGGTACCAGAGAATCAAATGCCAGGGGCGCAGTTTATTAGAAGCTTTTGCGCAGATGGATATAGTTTTGGCTAACGAGGTCCTGTAAACACTTTCCAGAAAGGGGGTCAGGTACGGTTGTAGACTTGATCTTTCCAAATTCGTCTTGACTTAACTTCACGGTGCTCGGCGTTTCCTGGCCGTACTACCGAATTTGCTGTGGTGGTAGTGAAATTCGTTTTTGACGTTCTGTTGCGACCTGCTTTGCAATGATCAGCTGCGGGAGGAAGACATTTTGCGGGTGCTTCCGAGAAAGTTACTCTCCAATCTGTCAATAAGCTGAGCGAGCATATAAATAGCTTCAGCTACGGATGACACACTTGGATTTTGTCCGCCATTTCGGCCAAAATTTCGTCATCGACCTTGTTCTTAACCATTAATATATCTGTGGTAGAAAAACAAATGTTTCCCTGCCTCAGATGGCACGATGCTATGATTCACGAGAGACAGTTGTAGGGTATAGCGAATAACTGGACCTTGGCGCAAAACTGGATTCTTGTAATTTCTTATTAAGGTAGGCGTAGAGCTGGTGGTGATGACGATGAGATGGTTTTGACGAAAAGTTTTCAAATTTAGCTAAGATTAGTATGGATGATTATAAGATTATTTATTTCAATATATCCGAAGGACGTAGACTTAGACTCAAACACTTCGACTACGCTCACGAGATCTATTTCGTCTCTCACAGGATCATGGCTCTCTCTTGGTTAAATGGCTCTGGATTTGGAGAGGCAGGTAGATTTGGATAGAATATAAACACTAACAAAGCCAAGGTTCTTAGGCAGATGATTCATCGCGACCTCCCTATCTGCCTTAATGGGCAGAGTGTCGAAGCCGACGATCAATTTATATATCTAGGGAGCGTGGTTTCTGCCGACGGTGGCACCGAACTGGATATTGTCCGACGTATTAACAGCACTACATCCGCTTTTGCTGCTTTGTCAAAAATCTGCAAATGCAGTTTCCCCAACTACAAGATCAAGTTGAGACCCTGTGCTAGTTTCCTTTCTGTATTGCTATGTGGCCGTAGCACAGGGAATGTGAACCTACAAGCTTTCATAAACACATGTCACCGATGTATCACCGGAATACGGTGGCTTGATACTATTACAAATGCGCACAGGTCTGGTACCCATATGCATGTGATCGGGAGGCGGAAGTGGCAGTGAATAGGTAGCAGGTTAAGGAGGGGTGACATTTGAATTGCAGGCTAAGACATGATTAGCCTCCCAAGATGGCGGCCGGACGGATCGGTGAAGGGCACTTGATGCGAAACGGTGGAGAAGGAGTGCGGGCGTCTCTGGAAGCCGTGGGAGTAACTGAAACGCAATTCAGGTAACCGGGACCACCAATCGTATAGGGAAGAGAATAAGGACTTTGAGAATGGGATAATCAAAATATAAAAAGTGCAATGTGTTAATATTCTGGTTGATAAGCAATTCACCAAAATGCAAAAATACAAAAACCCACAGTTTCGATATGACCATACATACGAAAATCAGAATTTTTTGTCTCGATTGGATGAGCATCGAGGTGAATACGGCCTCATTCTGTTGACAGTTTACAGTCATGGTCGCATCTGTCGCTTTGCTTAGCTTAATAGATATGAGGAGACTATTCTTTTATCCAGTTTTGGTAACGGTCTGCGTTTGTTCGCTCCTTAATGAGGTGTAATGCCCTAACAGCACTTATACGTCATCGTTCACTGTTTACTGGAAAGTACTTCGATTCCTGTCACGATTTCTTGAGACGCTAGCGAGTGCACTCCTTGACTGCCCTGCGCCATGTTCTCCGACCATTGATTGAGTTGTCACCCTTCCTAAATGTTTGGTTTCTTCACTACCACTTCCGCCTTTTCATCAACTAATCATCAGCACCAGCGTCATTTAGTTTGGTGTCATTTTCGCCAGAAACGACATTCCCACGATATATAAACTGATAACGCCTTCGATGCTGCCCATTGTCAGAAATACAAAGAGAGCAATGACCACCCAGACTGATAAGCTTTGTTTTGTTGGTGTTTATCTTCAGTTCCAGTCTACTTGTCTCTCTTTCGAAATTTAGAGCTGTGAGAGAACTGTTTGTGGAAAGATGTTATTGTCCAGGTTGGAAGGTTGAGGAGGGCATCCTCTGGGCCAGGGTGAAGAACGCCACCGATAATAGGAAGAAATAATATCGATGACAGAATTCCTCTGAGATTTTACCATACTGCAGCACGTGACATTTCACGTCATCATATGTCCTACATCACATCAAGTTGAATGGTGATATTGGTAACTGTTTTAGATGCTGATGCTCTACAAATTCAAGCCAGCCGTGAATTTCATTATAAGTCGCACGCCTTTATGATTTCTGTACTGAACACATGCGGAAGTTGTTGACTTAAACAAGTCGGAATACCGGAGGCTGGGGCTTTGGGTATAAGGGTTTTGTATTCATCGTACATGGGAAACTCTTCCTTCCTTCATATTTTTTTCAGACTACTACTACTACTAAGAAATACGTACATATTACAAACGTACATATTATGCTCACCCTAAATAAACCATCATTACCTATTACCGAATACTATACTTATGCATGCACGCATATAAATAGATCGTATATATAGAGCACGTATATTGAGTACCGCTTTTTCAATGTACAAATATACATATTTAGGCGCTACCCCAAAGCTTCATTTACATAAATAATTAATAAAAACAGCTAGAAAAAGAAGGGAAAGTACCTCCGCCGTTCATGTAAGTTCGCTCTATACATGTGATGAAGACGTCATACGCGTCCTATAATGCAATAAAGTTACGCGAGATGCAAGACTTTGATTTTCAATAACTTTGTTAATAATAGTCCAAATCCACGAACGAAATGTTTACCTGCGACCTCCCTTTCACGTGAGCACAAAGTGTGATATTGATCAATTGATATGTTATGTTGACGTCATACACGTTTTAGAATGCATGAAATTCACACAAAATGCAAAAGTTTCGCCTTCTATAACTTGGTTAATGATAGCTGAATTCCCTTCAAACTTTGAAAAGTAATGCCTTATGTTATTTCTTATTCAAGTGCTAAATTTCGTACTTCTAGCATGAGCTTATATATTTTTAAAATATGCTATACTCTTATTAACGTTATTTGTGCAGATATAGGAATGGGATGTATTTTGAGCATTTTTTTTTTTTAATACCCTACTGTGGTTTTTTGGAGATTTTTCAGTTGGATGATTTCGAGGAACGAGACCTGTTATACTTTTTGATGGTCATATTTGGAGCTCTCCCTCGGCTACGTTTCACTCGATATCAAATATGAGACCAGCTCCTAAAATAAAAAATTGAGCCCCTTCATTTGATACCCCACACGCCCACATACTGTAAAAAAATGTTGCACCCTCCATTCACATATATGGGCAGCCCTCCCACCTTAAACTTAACGCAAAATGGCGCCACTTGTGTATGTAAGGAAAACAACAGACCACATGCGCTCACCAATTTTCGTCACAATCGGTCCAGCCGTTTCCGGTGTGACAAACAAACAGACTGGCAGGCAAACAGACAGACATAAACTCCATCCTAATAAGGATTTGTTTGACATAAAGCTCGATCGAATTCGGGTGATCGCGGTTAGCCTACACTTTGAGGGTCAGGAGGGTCAGACGTTTGCTCTGGAGTGTTCGATATTATCGACGAATTAAATTTAATAGAAAAAGTGTTCTGTCTGTGTTGACACTACAGCTTCAAATGCTGGGCAGCAGTTCTCCTTCAGCAAAGAGTAGGGCGTGACGTCTTATGGCTCCCGTGTCGACATCATATATTGGAGACAGTTTTGGCCGGTATTTTTTTGGAAACAAAAGCAATTGCGAAATCTGCTATTGCTCTATTTAAGACATTGAAAGAAAATAAATGAGATTGATAAAATCAAATATTTAGATTTCTCAAGCGATGCAGACGTTTGCAATGCGTTAAGAGATATAACTTCTGAAAGGATTGTTTTTTCTCAAAAGCGAAACTGGGGCAAGAGCGTGATGACTACAGAGAGTTGTTATAATTCACACTTATCTTTTTGGGAGATAAAAGAAAGAAGCATAGTTTTCAGCAACAAATACCACTGAATCTGCACTGAACAATATTAATTTTATGAGAAATTTAGTTGAATATCAAAAAATAAATGCGAGAATTGCTAACATTGTAATAACAAAATTTTTGAACCACTTGTGGTATTTAAATCAAAAGTGTGCTGGAATGCCAATATTTGACGCTAGAATTGAAGGTGATGAAAAAATGAGAATGGCTCAAAAAATGTTGCAAGATGCTAGTGAAAATTAGGAAGAAAATCTAGATACAGAAATTATTGGAAAAAAACTGCCATTACTTATCCGCAATGTCTCCAATTTTGCCAAACAAGATATACTGATTTATTATCTAACAACTCCCTTCGATTATTCAAACTGTTTGATATTTGTTTTAAACTTCTTGATGACAATCCGCTACATTGGATTTCTACCGAGGACTATCTCACAGGAAAGAATATAATTTCAGCCTTAAAATATACAAATGATATTGCGGAAAGGGAAGGGAAATTATTTCAGGACGATAGCGATAAACTAACGAAAAATGAAAATCAAAAACAATTCTTAATACAGATATCCTCCGCCAAAACCAATGAGTTTCTTGTTTCTATTTCCTTTCTTTCTATCTTTCATAAATACATACTACATTGTATAAGCCAAGGTTTTATCTTCTTTATTTTATTCAGGTTGTTCATGATTACCGAAAAGAATTTCCAGTCACTACTAAAGGAGGTTTATTTTAATTAAATAATTATCTGGATGTGAGTATCTGATTAAATTAAAATTTACGAAATTGAGGAATAAGGTAAGCCTTCATTTCATTTCAGATTAATTAGCTATTGCTAAGTTTTAAAAATATCTCATGCTCAGCGGCCAGCAGTGTTTGTACTAACTGATTGAGTTAAAATTTTGTACATTGGCTTATTTAATATAAAACTTAACATAAAATGACACCACTTACTATGTGTAAAGGGGACTACAGGCCACAGGCTCTCACCAATTTTCATGGCAATCGATCACGCCGTTTTCGAATAAATCAGCTGTGACAGACACACAGATAGACAGAAGAACAGACGGACATCGACTCGATTCTAATAAGGTTTTGTTTCTCACAAAACCTTAAGAATGCTTTGCTGTCCGAATTCTTGCGACGTCCGCAGATAGTATTGAGATCGGATAGATTTTACGCAGAAATGAAGTTTGACCAGTAATGGATCGATGAGTATAAGTCTTGTTTTGCTACAGAACGACAAATATAGCTCGGTGTTACAAATCCCGGATCATCCTACGTCTGACTGTACATGATGGCGTCAATGCAAAACACGCCATAAACATATATATAACGTGATCTATTGGAACCTTTTAAATGTTTAAAATGTGTCCGGATAGCTGAGTGGTTAGAGCGCAAGACTGTCGTACGGAAGGTCGCGGTTCAAATCTCACTGGTGGCAGTGGTATTTGTATCATGATTTGACGTCGGACACCAGTCGACTCAGCTGTGAATGAGTACCTGAGTCAAATCAGGGTAATAATCTCGGTCGAGCGCAATGCTGACCACATTGCTTCCTAGTGTACCGTTACGGTCTTGAAAGAAGTGCTCTAACACACTTCAAGGCCCTAATCCAACATGGATTGTTGCGCCAACGATTATTATTATTAGAACCTTGCACACACGGTTGGGCTGATCATGAAATATGCCGACATGAACCAGTATTTTAAGGCTCTAAACATCTCTACCGACCCAGAAGTTTGAACCTGGAATCTTACACCTTTGAGGTGTGCTCATATGTTAGTGCAGTGCAGCGGCAGCCAGGGGAGAAGATCTGCTTTAGTGATGATAGTTCTATCATCATCACCAACGGCACAACAACCGGTATTCGGTCTAGGAATGCCTTAATAAGGAACTCCAAACCTCGCGGTTTTTCGCCGAGGTCCATCAATTTGATATCCCTAAAAGCTGACTGGCGTCCTGACCTACGCCATCGCTCCATCTTAGGCAGGGTCTGCCTCATTTTCTTTTTCTACCATAGATGTTGCCCTTATAGACTTTCCGGGCTGGATCAGCTTCATCCATACGGATTAAGTGACCCGCCCACCGTAACCTATTGAGCCGCATTTTATCTACAAGCGGACGGTCATGGTATCGCTCATAGATTTCGTCGTTATGTAGGCTACGGAATCGTCCATCCTCATGTAGGGGGCCAAAAATTCTTCGGAGGATTCTTCTCTCGAACGCGGCCAAGAGTTCGCAATTTCTTCTTGCTAAGAACCCAAGTCTCCGAGGAATACATGAGGACTGGCAAGATCATTATCTTGTGCGGTAAGAGCTTTGACCCTATGGTGAGACGTTTCGAGCGGAACAGTTTTTGTAAGCTGAAATAGGTTCTGTGGGCTGACAACGTCCGTGCGCGGATTTGATCATCGTAGCTGTTATCGGTTGTGATTTTCGACCTTAGATAGGAGAAATTATCAACGGTCCCCAAGTTGTATTCTCCTATCTTTATTCTTCCTCTTTGACCAGTGTGGTTGGATGTTGTTGGTTTTATTAGTTTAAATGACTAAAAAGTTTCGCCATCGAAAATTCATTTGACAACTCATTGATCCCACTGGTGGCAGTGGGACTCAGCTGTGAATGAGTACCAGAGTCAAAGAAGGGTAATAACCTCGAGCGAGCGCAATTCTGACCACATTGCCTTTTACAGTGTACTCTAATTCTATAGTGTATCGTTACGGTCTTGAATGAAGTGCTGTGACACACTTCAAAGCCCTGATCCAATTGGGTTCTTCCGCCAACGATTATCATTATTAAGAAATTGCCAGGTAATATTTGAAGCGGAATTCTTCCTTTGGAAAATTGCCCATTTCGGCTAATTTAAGAAAATATCAAGTTTTTTGAATTTCCAACTTTCCAGTTCTCGAAATATTGGATCCTGCTCTCGATATACACCTTTTCACCGCTTTCAGAAATCTTACTTTCTAAAATGTGTCCAAGCACGTACTATTTGATCCACCAATTTTGTACACAAAACGCCATTCCGGGTTAATGACAACAAATGCCTGCTTCGTCCGTATTGTGGTGACGCAATGCATCCATTAGAAGAAAATACTCAACTCTTTACTAACGAGAATGAGCATTTTATCACGTTCTAACTGCCAACAGGTATTTCGATGTAATTGGCTTGTTAACCCAACAACATAATATTCGTGCGATATTCCCCAATTCTCGCTATCATTTGAGCAGCTTGTAAAAAAGATACGAATCACAATTTTCTCCAAAGCCTCATCATTTGCACCTTATTACCCGTGAAAGGAATATTTCCCGCATTACCAGCCTTTATTGTCATTGAGAAATTCTTTAACGACTACAGAGCTCATTAGCTGTTCGACACTGAACTGGAAGGCAATAAATACAGACACGAACAGGCGCCTAAGAACGTGCTCCATTTTATCAGCAAAGGAGCACCAAGAAACAAAGACGCAACGTCTCTTCTCGGTATGGAAGTTCCGAGTCCTAGAATTTCCTTAGAGAAATTATGAAAGGAAGACTTCCGCAACACAATAAATCCTGGGGGCACGGCCAGGGCAGCTAGTTCAAAGTAGCAACAGTTTTCGACCCAAATCCTGTCTTTTGTGGCTTCTGCAGTGTTGAATGTGTTTCGCCAACTGAGATTTGCGCCCGTAGTTTTAGTCTAGTGGCAGACAATTGAAAAGTGGCCAAGAGAAGTATCTTTCACAATTCAAGAGAATTGTGTATTGAGAAAGGGATGTGACTGAAATAATGAATGGGTTGCAGTTTGCCTCCATATGAGAAAACCTTACCAATTACGAAGACATTGACATGGAAAATGACACCGTGACCCTGACATGGTATTTCTGTAAAGCAGGAACAAAAGAGGTATGTAAAAAGACAACAGCTTCCTTGGCGTGGTGACAACTAACACTTAACCAAACAGTACCACTTTTAATTATTTACAAATGAATCTTCGTCCTTTCGAAGTGAAATAAAAGTCTCAAATGGAATTTCTTCGTTTAAAAGTAAGATGACACACCCGAGTGTGAATTGGCGCAATGGTACTAACCAAGAACTTAAATTGCTTGGTGAGAACAGATTAGGTGAGAAACCGAGGTTGATATGCGTTAACGGTGTTGGGGCGAAATCGATAGATGCGGAAAACTATACGAGCATTCAAACCTGTAGCAGCAATTACAATTGTCGTGGCGATTAATACGTGAACAAATTGAATGGATTTTAAGTTCAATTTGTAATTAGGCTCGAGTGCCTTTTGAAACTGCTCTTCTGATATTGGGCTAAGCAAAGGGGAGTGAGGGCTCAATTTGCATGCCACGAAAAATTATAAATTCATAATGGTCCATCTTCACAAAATCCATCTACATTCCAGCATATTTAAAAAGTTTTGCCCGAAAATCCCCTTTAAGCCTATCCTGAAAGCAGACAATTTGGAAACATAAGCAATGGCATAATGCAAAATCTTGGAAGCTTGAAGGAAATCCAACTATTATTAACAAAGTTATAGAGTGTCAGAATGTTGTATTTCACGTGAAATTATCGCAATCTAGGACGTATATAATGTCAACAAATGAAACAAAATGAACGGCGGCGCTGGATACACTATAGAATACTTTGCATTTTTCGCTACTTGCGAATGGAAAAATACGAAAATTGTAGGTTTAGGAAATTTTTCACAAAATATGAATACAAAAGTTTCCACGTTCCTGTGCTCCGACTTGTTTTTATTAAATCGTAATGATTTCTTAACTGGCGGTCAAGCAGGGACTACTGCAACATAATTTCGCGTAAGTGATAAACAAATTTCAACTTCGAGACATCCACAGTATGTGATTAACCAATCACGAAAGGTTGCAGTGTAGCATGGAATAAGCCATGTTGATTGAAGTTGTGGTGTAGAACGAGAATCAAATCAATATTAAGACTTGTGAGCACTGATGAAGGGAGCAAGTGGTTCTGGAATTATCGGTATTTGCAAATGAAAATCAACAGTAGCGAATAGGAAAAACAAGTTTTTATTATTTCAAATATTAAGTTTACTGTAAGTTAACCAACTTAATTAAAGAATGGAAAAGCAACACGGTCTCCATCGCTAGTAGTAGTTCATATTTTGCAATTACCGATATTTCGGGAACAAATTGTTCCCCTCTTCAGTACCAATACTGGATGATCTCAGTCTATTAACAACCGCAAAGACGGCTTACTGGTTATGACCAACTATCTCAACTGCGAATACCTAACCTAACACTACCAAAAATTGGATGCCAGCCAAAGGTCCACAAGGAAGGCAACGGGATGCGAGAAATTATGGCAGACTGTAATTCCCCCATGTTTCACGCAATGCGATGAATGTAGAAAACTGAGACTCACCAACGGAAATCGCACGGTTAAAAATTGCCAAGAGGTTGTTAGCAGATTGCAGAATGCAGAAAAACCATCAGAAGACGACCAAGGCATGTCAGGCACCTCGTTCTTAATGGAAGGAGCTTCCACGCAAATTCGGCAGAAGGAAACATCAAAATTAGTCATCATTATTTGATTTCACTTATAGGCTAGAAAAAGGTAAAATAATTTTTAAGGTTTTGTGTAAACATAAACCCTTATTAAAATCGGTTTACTGTGTGTCTGTCTGTCCATCACACGCATTTTTCTCGGAGACGGTTGTAGCGATTGACACCAAATTAAGTAAAAAGGTGGGAACTGTGAACGCCCACGCATGTAGTGAGTTATATCCCTTTACGTCGAATTTAAGGAGAGTCCCCATACATGCAAAAGGAGGGGGGGGGGGGCTATAAAGGTCTCGGTTAGTACTTTTCGAAGCCGGTGTTAGTTTTCACATTTGCTGGAAAGGGAGTGCGGGGGGTTGAAAGTGATAATTTCCTTAACGGACCCATTCTCAGAAACTAATTAACGAAAAAATCTGAAAAAAATCAAGAGGCTGGCACTTATGGTGCCTAGGCCCCAAAATACCATACCGATACCGAATAAACTTAATGATAGTACATTACTATAATTTTTAGTAATTGGCAGGAAAACCCCCATAAGTTCCTGCAGTAATGTATGCATGATCCTACCAAATTTTGTGAAAATCGCACTATTATCAATAAAGTTATAATAGGTCAAAGCTGTCACTTCTGTGCAAATTCAAGACTTTGAATGTCAATATCACTTGAAAGTATATTCTCACATAATACGTGCTTATATTACGTGCTACATACTAATGGCACAAATACACACTCAAATCTCTTCATAAAAGAAATACACAAAACCTTTCATCCCTGAAGCGTCTAGCTTGCGGTTTCCCGACTTGCTTTTATTCTCCCGACTCTTATCTCTTTCGACTGAATAATCGGGAACAATACCCTGAAGAAATTAGGTTCGATGATTCATACCAAGGCCAATTTTATGGTGATAAACTTTCGTAAGATCTTAGACCTTTTAGATAACACATGTCGGAAAATATAAAAATCTAAATTAATTCATGCTTCATGGAATCTATTATGCACGATCAACGTCAAAGTGAGGTATGTACCTCCACTAAAAAACCGGTATACTTGAGATATTATCAAAATCCTGGATGAACAAGTTGCTAAACTGCTTAGAGGGGTAGTTATTTGCCAATTCAAATCTTCATATAAGTCACGAATCTGAATAGTCCCAAAAGTTTCATGCGTCAGGTGTGAAGAAACAGCGATTCGTAGCTAATTTTAACAAACTTAAGTCGGTCACTGTTCCAGAAACCTATCCAATATCCGAAATTATATAAGATATCGTAACGTATATATAAAGCTTAATAAAAGAATAGGTTAAAAAGTAATCGTTTGATATAAGAGAGAAGTTGTTAGGGAAGACACAAATATTGCAACCATGACTGAAGCGGGAGGGATAGTTCACAAGCCAAATTAACAAGTCGGGAAACCGGAAGCTTGACGCTTCAGGTATAAAAGTTTTGTGTTTCCTCATGTGAGGAGCATAACGCAGTTCTCCATTGGCCGATAGCGTTGACTCGAGATATCGCTCAGTTCTGTTAGCGGCGGTGACTTGCCCAGAACTAAGCGATTTAAATATCTCAGGTCAATGGTATCACCCAATGGAGAACTGCGTAATGAAACTGCTTCACGAATTAACGCAATCTGAGTGAAGGGACATTCCACAACCGGTGTTCTTTGTGATCGACGTATCTCTATACTTCTGAGTGTTGGCCTACTACAAAAGACAATGAACGGCGTTTTGCGGTAATGGGGACTCAGATGTTCTATTGGACGAGTGGCGTGACACTTTTGGTCACATCTGGAATGAGGATATCCGCGATCGATATGGGGTTTCATAGATCGTGGAAAAACTGCGAGAGGTGTTTTCGGTGGTGTGGTTTCGTAATTTCCGCTAACGAGAAATCACCTACCAATACTGGTCTGAACATGGAAGTCAATGGTAAGCGACCAAAAGGCCGGCCTCAACAACGGTGGCTTGATACACTGGATGGGGATTTAAAAGCCTCTCGATTACATCCAGGTCAGGCATTTGATAAAATAAAGTGCCAAAACCGATCTCGACGAGCCTACCCCGGTTGTGAAAAGCACAACGGCTGAAGAAACGAAGAAGATGTGAGGAGTGACGAATGCATGACAGCTCCATGTCACATAGCTAGAAATTCCATTGATCTCTATTTTTTAGAAAGCTATTTAAATAAATCTTTTGATGGAAAGCCTTGTATTGATAATAGTCAACCTCATACGCTTCCTACTCTGAGTTTAATATTATTAGCAAATGCGAAGAATTTAAGCTACATCAAATATAAACAAGTCGGAATACCGGAAGCTCGAACTTCGGGTATAAAAGTTTTGTGTTCATCTTGCGTAAGAAAATTCAACGCACATTTTTCTATCCGTATATAGCTACAAATCCAACATATTCCTTCATATTTTTACAAACTACGAGACATACGTACATATTACAGCCATAGATATTACGCTCACCCTAAACAAACAAACTGCCTATTTCCGAACACTGTACACATATATGCACGTATAGAAATTGATCGTACTCATATTTTCAATTTATTTCGTGCACAAAAGCATACATATGTATATATATAGTACGTATATTAAATACGGATGGTTTAATGTACGAATATATCTATCTGAATTAGACAGGCTCATCCCTGCCATCAAGGAATGGTTGGAGAGACGGCACGGTGAGATTAATGATAATCTTACTCAGTTTCTCACGGGGTATGGAGGATATCGCCAGTACCTGTTCAGGTTTAAAGTAGATACCTCACCCGATTGTCCAAACGGCGATGAAGTCCCAGAGGACCCAGAGCATGTATTCTTCTACTGTCCAAGGTTTGTAGAGGAAAGGAAGAACCTAGAGGAGACTCTAGGATAGGTGCTCGTACCAGAGAATCTGGTGCGATGAATATTAGCATGTCAGGAAGACTGGGATGCGATCAACTCCATGGTCGTATTTATCCAGAGCAAACTGCAAAAAGCAGAGGAGAATAGAAAAGCGCGGTTACGTATGCGTAGACACGCAATGGGACTAAGCTAAATAGAGCTGACTCCACCCCGTGATGTAATACCGAACGGTAGTTCCACGGGGCTTAGGGGGCGTTGGGGGTGGTTTTAGTGGGTAAGAATCCCACACGCTGGCGTGTCCAGGCCAGTGTCTTTTGAAGATTTCCACCTCCTCAAAAAAAAAAAAAAACAAAAAAAAGACAGACAGATAGACTGACAGACACCGACTCGATTCTAATAAAGTTTTGTTTCACACAAAGCCTTAAAAACGGCTGAAGAGAAATAGATTCTTCATGAATGGAATTTTAATATTTCACTGAAATGTAAATTAGTCTCGTTAATTATGACGTCATCATATTATTTGTATGGCTCAGGATGCTGTTAATTCGCACGAAATTAACAAGTTCGAACTGCTATAACTTTGGCACTAATAGTTAGATTTTCATAAGACTTGGCATGATACTGCCCTCTATGCCGGTGCAAAATGTAGTATTCCTAGGATGAACTTAAGGGGGGTTTTTTAGTCAATTTCTAAAAGTTGGTAATATATTATTAGTAAGTTTATTTGAGCAGATATCGGAGTGGGACATATTTTGAGGCCTCGATTTCATCTAAGTGCCGACACCATGATTTTTTTCTAAATTTTTAGGTTGGGTAGTTCCCGAAAATGAATCCTGTCTCACTTTGCAATTTACGCCAAAACTAATGTCAATTTCGGACAAATCGAGACCTTTCATTTGATACCCTAGACGACTATATCCGGTGGAAAAATTTTTAAATTCACCCTTTGCATGTATGGGGAGCCCCCCTTTAAACTCCACCTAAATTTATGACGCTCGCTGTATGCTTGAGATTTCATAGTTCCCATCTGTCCACCAAATTTCATTCGGATCAGTTTAGCCGTTCTGGAGAAAAGTGCGTGTGCCAGACAGGCTGACAAACAGACATACATTGAATCGGTTTTAATAAGGTTTTGTTTTGCACAAAACCTTAAAAATGTATTATTTTCCATGTGGGATATGACAATAATTACCTGTATTTCGGCTCGTCCGTCGGAAATTTCAAAATTATTGGACTTGACATACACCTTGAAATAGGACGTCACTGTAGTGAATCCCTTGCAATCTTCTTTTCGTATGAGCTATCTCAGACAGGAGAATTGTTACAGAACCGTAGACCTAGAGCAGTCATACGTTACTTAAACTTCATAGGATCCGTGTGAAAATAGATTGCGGCGAATCCCAATTTCAAAGACTTTGTAATTGTTCAGGATAATGTTAATAACCGCTTCAGAAATAATAGTCAGCAGATGATTATAAAAAAATCATTAACCATCAATTAAATAGGATAGCAGACGTAGCCAACAAAATTGGGAATTTCCTGAAGTAAATACCATAATTGTTCCCAGCTCTTTATAAGTAAGCAATGCCGGTTCTATTGCCTTCAATAATGGATATTTCGTTGACTACTAACTAACTAACGCTTCCTGTAGTCCTCCAAAATGAGTAGTTCAAGGAGGATAACGTTGAATACTACTCCTTTAATATTGAAGGTCTTCAGTATATGTTGCTTCTACCTCAGAAGAAGAGTAAATTGTGGATTTCAAATCAGAGGCAAAGTTGGTGCATTGTCGCAATATAAGTTTTTGCAGTGGTTCCTTCGTCTATCGTTTTAGAACTGCAATAAATGTCTCTCTTGTTAGATCACTCGTTATTTCTAAATGAGCAGCCTTTATTGCGAATCACCAGAATCTTACAACGTTGGGCTTTTGTGGTTTCTTTTCACGTATTTTCTGGTGTATACATAAAGGACCACAATAATAAACCTCTGAATGGGCGGGTTGGTTGTACTCAGGATTGAGACACGTTTCTAATCAGTTGAGTCTGCATTTTTGGCTTATACATCAACTGATCTAGCCATGAATTTACCTTTGATCATTTGCCCTTGGCTGATAGCAATGTTTGGGGTCCACAGTAGAAGTTATCATCATGGATCATCTTCATAAGGTTTTGTCATTGGTCATTGTAGGGAAACACCATTTGATATTTAGCTTCATAAAGCAAATTTGAAATACTTAGCCGACCTCCTACTCGAATTACTTCTTTATAATCCACTAATGGAGCCAGGTAACTCAAGGGTTTGGCAGCTTCCCCTTGTTTGTTCAGTTATCTTAATTCCTCCAAGAAGCTTGGACGTGGACGATTCGGATGTTTGGCGTTGTTGATAAATCGAAGTAAGTATGCAGTTATAAGTTACAGCGTCCTAAAGGAGTTCCTATGAATAACGTTATATGCAAAGTACTCTACTTCAATTATTGAATACTGAAGCTCTCTTAAGTCTACCTTGACTAACGCACAAAGGTTTTTTAAAAAGAAAGATAGCCATAGGCGTTCATTTTTGTCCAAGTAAAACGATCCAAAAAACCATGATCTGCAGGATGCCAGATTCTTTGGAGCTAGTCGTCTTTATATAATATGTATTACCTGGATTATTGATTGATCTCACCTCTACTGTTCGTTAAATGACACTGTTGGTTTGTTATTATAATATAAGTCGGTTTTAATTCTGGCTGTCAGTTGTACACTTGATACCATTGTACGTATATAATTCCAATCGTAGCGCTGTTTGGTTTTTTATGTGGAGCTACTGCAGATTTTGCACAGAGCAATCTAACGATGAGCTTCACTTCAGACACTTACACTAAGTCTGAATTAACTCTCCTTTTCGTTATTGCTCCAACGGCATTCAAATTGGTCAAATGGATCAATCTTTGGTACCTGTTCCAATCTTAAAGCCCTTACTCATTTGGAAGTTTCATTGTCAAGGTCCAGGTTTACTCCTTGATCCTCGCGTCGCACACCCTAAAGTAATCGCGACTAATTCGCGCCACTTCTGCAATTTAAACCCATCTTATATTAGTATTGTTGAAAATTGACGTTGTATTTCCACAGCCGTTAATATGGAGTCTGACCGAGGCTAGCAGTCGTTCACATAGAAGATCCCTCGAAGCGCTTGAGCACCGAGTGGTAATTTTGCAGCATTTACTTTAGCCAACTGTTCCAAATAGGATGCGGCTCGAGTGCCGTATATGACGGTGTTCCGTTGATAATATTGATAATATTATCCGGTGGATGTATGAATATGTGCCATTCTCTTGAGCATACATTTCGAGAGACGGAAACGAAGAAGAATAGGGCACAATTCGCTTTGAATGGTCGGTTCATTAGACATAATATAATTTAGCGAAATTCCGGTTGACATTTTCGTTGAGGCATTAAATACTACAAGAAACCTAGAAGTACTGCAATCGTGTTTCAGCATGCAATGGTGAGGAATGAAATTGTCCGCTGCTAATAAGTTGTTGGGATCTATTCTTGAAATATGGCCCAACGATTCATACTCTTTTATGAACTCGACATATTGCACCTTTACCGTAGTGGTTTTGGTCAATTGTCTTGCGAGTGCTAAAAACCTATTGGGCGCGATCTGTTTTGAAACAGAAAGAGGGGACAGGTCATCAACAAACAGCAATTTCACTATGAACTGATCTTCACTACATTTTGTGGTGAGTTAAGCGAAAGATCGTTGCATCCTTTTTCCAAACCTGTTAATGTACTCAACTTACATTAACAGGCAACTGCATCAAGTTTCCAAAAGCGCTTAACGAGTTGTTGAGTGTGCCCCTGAAAACTACATGCGTTGCGTGGTTTGCTTCCCCGTTATTAACTTTACTAGCAATCAGCAAACCAAACACAGTCTTTTGAAGAGTCGACTAGCTTATTCTAATCCTTTGTTAACAGTTGATGGTAGAATTGTTGTTGGTTATTAGTACCTGAAGTTTTATGTCGATGCAGCAGTGAGTATCCATTTTGCCTTTGTCTATGCCTTCAATGCAGAAAGCTGCCTTTGATGGCGAAATTTCGAGCTACTCCGTACGCCTTTCGCTCACCAAATTGATCTAAGAGCCCGCAAAATTGCTCTCCATTTCATAGTCTGTCCTGCCTGTGCCTAGCAAAACATAACCTTGATGTTTCAGATGATTTGACGCTACAAGCGTTGTGGATGATTGCTTTGGTTTACGAACATGCATTTTTTCTTCCATGATTTTCGATGATATCAAAGCATCTGATCTTATCTTATCCGCTAAAGCATTTTGCTGTTGTTAGCTAGACCTTCATTAGCCTTACTATTGTATTTCTCTATCTATCTTCCAACTCAATACTCCCCTATATAATCATTCCTGACCTTATATGTCGCTCTGACAATATATAAATACTTGTTCTTCTGGAATGCCTCTCCTGCGTAAAGCATTCAAGATATATTCTTTGTTTACGATGTCGAAAGGTGAAGAGCTAATGGAAAGGAAACTACCAGCCACGCCTGTGTAGATCATCTTTCAAAGTATTTTTCATTGCGCTACAGGATAATTTTAGCGAATAGTTTTTGTTTTCTATGGATTTTTCTTCCCCTTACTGGAGAAGATCTTAGACCTCATGATTTACGAATGAATGCAAGTGGGAACTCTTCTGAGACTACAAAGGTTTCGTATGGACTTGAAGGCCGCTAGCTTTACTCCACTACGCACTAATGGCAATTATTCTTTTCTTTGATGGTACGGTAGACTACTATACTACTACATAATGCAGAGAAGAGGCATATTTTGTTGGATGTTGCACGAAGTGAAGTAGACTTTTCACCTCTTCTGCTACTCATCATCGTGGATGAGAAGTCCGTTGTTGCACAACCTTCAACAGAACATATGTTCACCAACCTGTCTCCCAGCTTCCGAAGTTAGCCAGATCTGATGACGTTCCTTTTGGCGTCGTGGAAAGCTTCATCCACTTTCAACTTTCCTTGTGGCAGGCCCAATGCTCAAAAGGTATACCGCCGATGGCCAAGCGCTGAAATTTTCAGAAAATGAGAAAACTTTCATTTTTCACCAAGATTATCCTTCTATTTTTACCAGAGCAAGGTCAGCATCCGGATAGTTGCGTGGTTAGAGCACAAGGCTGTCATACGAAAGGTCGCGGTTCGAATCTCACTGGTAGCAGTGAGATTTATATCGTGATTTAACATCGGATGGCTCAGCTGTGAATAAGAGCGGGCGAGCACAATGCTGACCACATTGCCTCCTACAGTGTACTGTATTGTACCGTTACGGTCTTGAATGAAGTGTTCTAACACATTTCAAGGCCCAGATCCAATATGGATTCGTTGCGCCAACGATTATTATTATTATAAGGTCAGTACGCACATAGGCATTCAGATCAAAATGGCACCTTTGAGAAAATCCTCCTGAACTGCATATAATTGGTCAAAAAAAGGATCTTTCTCCACAATACCGAAAATTTTCGTTGGTTCATACTACACCAGCCTCGCATCTACTACAACTAGGCTTCCTACAGCACAAAACCACAATGTCGTCTGAAGGAGCAGAGTACTCCTCAGAGTCTTAATGTTCCACCTGGCTTATAGCTGACACAACTTTTACCGCGGACTTCTCTTTGAAATTTGTGAAAATGGTAACCAAACTTGGCGATGACTCTCTGTTTCGCATCATAAAGGGTCAAAGCGTTACACTCTAATTAATTTTTATTCTTCTCTGTCCCAGATTTCAGAGCAATTTGAGTTACCTCGCGCTTTGCAAATATTTTTTGGCTAAACGTATGAGGTAGTGATTTCGTGCACAAAAGGAAAACGGCAGGTCCTTTCATGCATAGTATTTGCTGTTCTCGAAATCCTCTAACAGCGGAGAATACCTGCAGTTCTAAATGCACCTTCAACTATATCATTGCACTCGCACCTCCCCCAGCAAGTGGGACCAAACCCACATTTTGCGTTATATTTGGTAGTGGCATTATATGAGCTGAAGCGTGCATATGTGAAAAAGTAGATTACTTTATGTAGCAGACTCAGTTAACGACGGGTAATTTCGTCCTTTCTTAAATTTACATACTGCAAATATTCGAATTTAGTCTACTCTCACTGAAAACCATAAGTCAGCACGAAATGATTAAAAACTGCGCACCTTGAATGGCTTTCTAGGATCGTATCATAATTTTGCCAGATTTTCAGTTCAATACACAAACCGCCTTTGTAAAAACTGAAGTGCTCCGATTTCCGCAGATTCCCAAGTTTCCCTCTGCGAATATACGGCATAGCATGTATACACGATTTCTGTGATTTTCCCAGTTCCTGAAAAATAACTGCTACATATACCTATAGAAATGCTAGTTCTCACAGGACACCACTATTGGACTGTCGAAGTAGTATCAAATTGCATGGACAAATGCATATGATTCCATATTTACGTCAAGTAAGGCTCTTTGCTTCATCAACAGTTACTATCCACATATCTGTTTGCAGTACTTGTCGCATAAGCCAGCTCGCGTCCTGATATGACACTGTCGTGTTAGACTACCGAATCGAGTACAAGGATAATCCGTCTTCACATGCTTCCCTCGTTCCTCTGCTTGTTTATAAAACAAGGACAACATGTCGAAAAATTGAACTGTATGCACAACGTTTCCAACTTGGTGGCGATTACAAATTGATGCCAAAATGTCTTTCGGGCAAACAGCTTTAGATTCTTTAAGCATATGCTGTTCACTAATTTTAAGCAGTTTTATGCATCTATACCTTCATAAAATGGTAATGATTTGATAAGGTCTGGTTTTGATTCGATTAATTATCGAAAGTTTACCGGAAATATAAGAAAATTTTTTGCATTTGTAGAACAACCTGGTGCCCTTATTAGAAATATGAAAATTATGGATTCATCACACAAAAGATTACCAACATATTTAGATGAAAAAAATCCTGGACTGGTCACAGATATCTCCCCTGTTACACTATGTGGGGCACACATTTTGAGCCCTCATTCCCAAATATTTTACCTGCGATAAAAAATAAGACCATTTTCGGACAGTACTAATCGTTCATTTGTCACCCCAGAGGAGGAAAAAAAATTTACTTGTCCATTTCGCATGGATGCGGAACCATATGTGCGATGCTTTTCTATCATCTTAGAAATTCACGGGATGTGCCGGGAGGCAGATCAACTATATGCAAACTTCTTGGTTAGACACTAGTAGAGACATCAGCAGGTTGTATCTATTTAGAAAAAATAATAATCTTTGGTTGTTTTCTTCCGTTGTTATTATTTTATTAATTCAATGTTACACATAAATATTAAACTTAGACACTTCAAGTTATTATTTGATATCGCAATACATAATGTGGTTGCTGCTTAAAAGAAGGTACCGTTATGTTTCCTGTTTTATTTATAACTTTTGGGCTCGCTGAAATATACGACATAAGATGAACGCAAAACCTTTATACATATTCCTTAATATTTTTACAAACTAGAAGACATATGTACATACAGGGTGCGGCAGCATAACTTCCTTTTTTAAAATGCGCGCCACTCAGTTAGTTGATGTCATAGCGGAGCGCTAGTGGTCTCGTTCAAGTCGCCATCATGCGTTGAAATAGTGAGGAGCATGCCTTTGCCATTGAGGTTTACTTTTCAAGCGGATGTTCGGTTATTGCAACACAGCGTGCATTTCGGAATCGCTTTAATTTAGCCCCGTTGGCTCCCGTCCCAGACCGCAAATAAATTGTTACATGGGTCACTACATTCAGACAAAAGCCTTTGCATTCACCCAAAGTCACAGTGTGGTGTGCAATTTCCTCAGCTGGGATTATTGGTCCCTGGTTTTTTGAGGAAAATGAGGTTACAGTGACAATGAATTCGGACCGGTATGTAAACATTCTACAGAATTGGCTAGAAAATTTGGATTTGGGGGACACTTGGTTCCAAAAAGACGGTGCACAGCAGCAAGAGCGTCGATGGATGTTTTGAGGGAACACTTTCCAGAGCGCCTTATCTCAATTAGAGGCGATTTGGAATGGCCGGCACGCTCTCCCGATCTGTCCCCTTGTGATGTTTTTCTATGGGGTTTTTTGAAATCCCGTGTTTATGTGAACCGTCCAAGAACCCTACAAGATTAGAAGACCAGACCTAACAGATTTGATCTTCAAAACAATGTAAATAAAAACTTTAGACATGTACCTACATTATAAAAAACAAATAAATATTTTCCGATACATACAATAGTTTTTATTGAGTTTTGAAGAAAGGAAGTTATGCTGCCGCACCCTGTATTACAGCCATAGATATTATACTCACTCTAAGCAAACAAACTGCCTATTTCCGAATACTGTACACATATATGCACCTATTTTATGTACGTATGATGGTACTCACATTTCCGATTTACTTCGTGCACAAAAGCATACGTATGTGCATATATAGTACGTATATTAAATACGGCTGGTTTAGTGTACAAATATATCTATCTGAATTTGACACTACCGGCAAACTTCATTAGCACGAATATATTATATACCTACATACACACATGTCTGTTCGAAAAACAACAATTTTCGAAAAACAACAATTTTTATTAAACCTATAAACATACAATTCTAAATTAACCTAACTTATGTACTACCTTAACAGCCTAGCTTAATCTAAGGTATAATCTATGGCTTAAACTAACTTATCACTAAAGAATAAATGGAAAAATACAGAATTTTTTTTAAAAGCGGGCGGGCGGGGAAGGAACTAGGATGTGGGTTGGGATGGGGGGCATGCGGTAGGGGTTTGGGAAAGGAAGCTAGGAGTAGCGCTAAGGATGGGTAGGTTTTGTAAACTGGGATGAGGAGTAGTTACCGTTGTAAAAGATTACTCTACCGCCGGGGTCGAAAAGAAGGTTACGGGCCTGGAGAGATAAGAGGATTTGTGGGAACAGATGAGTTCGTAGAAGATTCTCTTCGACGATCTCGATCTGCATGGCCTGGGAGATAAGTGGATTTGAGTGGGATTTGGCTTTTTCAAGGAATTTGAGGGCATGGCGGGCTAGGACGGCGTCGATGCGGGGCGTTTGAGAGGGGTCGTAGAGGAACTGGTTGGAGATGTATTTGGAGCGGTCTTCGTTCTTGTATATGTTGGTGCAGTGGCGGAGGATTCTGCGTTCTCTGAGGCGGATTCGTTCGATTTGGTGAGGGGAAGCGTCGGACCAGAAGATGAAGCCGAAAACGAGGAGGGGACGGATAAGCTGTTTGTAGCAAAACAGCTTGACTTTCTGAGGAGTTGGACTAGTGTATTTTAGGATAGGGTAGAGGGATTTGAAGGCACCTGTTGCCCGGTTCAGTGCCTTCGTGATATGTGGGACGTGGGATAGGCGGGAATTGATTGATTCTTTGACGGTTGGGATGGTGTCGTTGTGTATCTTCAGGGATGGGGTTGAAATATCGTTCCTCATTTTCGGCGTCATCTTAGCGGTACCACGGAATAAGATGGTTTCGCATTTTTGTGGATTTAGGGACAGTTTCCAGTGGGTGAAATACCGGTAGAGCCCGTCCAAATAGGAATTCAGGCGGGCTTCACCGGCAGGGATGTTTCTGGTGGAGGTGTAGAGGATGAGATCATCCGCGTATTGAAGGATTCGGATTGGATTTGGGTGTGGAGTTGGTTTAGGAAGGTCTGCGGTAAACAGGGAAAAGAGGGTAGCGGAGAGGACTGACCCCTGACGGATGCCAGCCGGGCTAGAATATGGGGAGGAGAGGTGTTCACGGAGTTGGACTTGGGATTTCTGCCCATCAAGGAAGCTAAGAATTAGCTTGCAGAGGTGCGGATGGAACTGGAGGATTTCAGAAAGCTTGTATGCGAGTCCGTATTGCCATACGGAGTCGAAAGCCTTCTTTATGTCGAGGAGACAGGATATGGTCGGAGCGTTCCGGTTGAGACCGAGGAGGACGTCCGATTTGAGCACGAGTAGCGCATGCTCAACTGAGTGTTTGGGGCGGTTGGCGAATTGGAATTGTGGGATTGAATGATTGGAGTCGCAGTGCTCGTCGATAGTGATTTTGATAATCCGCTCGAAAATCTTGGCGGAGGATGAGAGGATTGAGATAGGCCTGTAGCTATCGGGATTTAGTGGGTTTTGGTTTTTCTTGGGGATAGGAACAATTCGAGCACTCTTCCAATCTGTTGAGAAGTGGGCGTTGATAAGGCAGTGGTTGATGATGGAGGACATAATGGGGGCAATGCTTGGGGCGCATTTCTTAAGGACGATGGAGGGAATTTTGTCAAGCCCAACCGATTTCTTATTTTTGGAGGCGGCGATGGCCGCCCTGACGGAGTCTGGACTGACAAAGTGCATGGGGAGGATATTCTCTCGCTGACTTTGGTCGGCGAGGGCATGGGTGTAGGGATTTTGTGGGGGGTGGGGAATGAGGTAGGAAGGGTGGGTTAGGAGTTGGGAGATCTTTCCGTTTACCTCGTTATCGAAACTTGGTTCACGGAAGTGGAGGGTGCAGTGGTGGGCTTGCAGCAAGTGGTCAGCAAGGATTTTCACTTTTTCTGTGGGTGGGATGTTTTGGGGAAGGATCGCGTTTTGTTGGACTGATTTGCCCAAACGCGGGCAGGTCTTTCTGAGCTCCCTGTATGTGCCAGGGTTTAGCTCAGTGTTAGAGAGGCGGTTGTGGAGATATTGGGTATATAGGGTAAGGATTCGTTCGCGAATGGACTTGTCCAGTTCGCGGATTTCGGTGAGGAGGTGAGAGGATTGCGGAGAGTATCAATTCTTAAATAATCTCCGCCTGAGGGCCTTTTTATATGGGATGTCGGATAGGATCTCGTCGGGAAGGGTGATTAGGTTGCGGTAATTTAAGGGACGGGAAGGGATCAATTCGTCGCATACTTGCCGAACTGCTTCGGTGTATTGACGAACTGTGAGGTCGATGCATTCGTTAGGAACTGTACGGTTGGATGGGAGTAGGAGAGGCTGAAGTTTGGTTTTAAGGGCAAGGTTGATATGTCTCCAGTTTGCACGCTGGAAGTCAGGGACTGAGGGTGGGGTGGACCGAACGACTCTGTCCGGGAGTCTTATGTTGAGGATAACGGCATCGTGATCGCTGATGCCGGGAACCGTTTCGAGGAAGGAGAAGGTATTCGGGTTGGGGATGTCAGTCAGGTTACTGTTGATCAGGAAGTGGTCTAGGTAGGAATGGTAGTGTGGTTTGTTGAAGGTCGGGAGTGCCGGACTGAAATGGGCTAGGTTGATGTTGGGATTTGAGGTTCTGAGGAACAGGTGGAGCTGATCCCCGTTGTGGTTCGACCGTGCATCGAACCAGGACGGGTGTCTGGCGTTGAGGTCTCCACCTATGACCAGGGAAAATTGTTTACCGGGAGAGCGGTGTAGGGACACGCAGAAGGATTTTATGCGAGGAAAGTCTTGGGTGTCGAGGGTTTGGTTGGGGCAGTATACAGAGGCAACGAAGACCGAGGTTGATTGGGATTCGAAGGAGATTAGTGAGATTTCGATGGATTTGAAGGTGTTGGGAGGTGGGTGGATTTGGGTGACCAGGAATTTGTCGGAAATAAGGACGGCCGTTCCACCAGAGATGTCCCAGCCTTGAGGATTGAACTGAGGTCGGTCAGTCCGGAAGAGGTTGAAGTTGGGAAAGGAAGGGTTGTATCTAGGAGAACTATATCGGGTTTGTGCTCACCAAGGAACAGCTCAAACCCATGTCTGCGGGCACGGCCGATGATTGAGTTGATGCTCAACTGCGCGGCGTGCGACGTCGGCGAAGGACACGGACGGCCGGGTGAAGGCTGGGTTCGTGATAGGACGACCAGCGGGGCGGGAGGTAGTTGAGGGGAGAGGGCGGGCGGGAGGGTTACGTTTTTGTGCGTTCCTCCTTGCCACCACCTGGATGAACCGTGGGCACTTCCGATAGTGGGCGGGGTGATCATTGCCCCGCAGTTGACACATTTCGGTGCCTGCTCTACTGTTTTGGCGCATTCGCCCGGGCCGTGTAGTTGGTCACACTTGACGCACCTATAGGTGAGGTGGCAGTTGGTTGCCGCGTTCCCGATGCGCTGGCAGATCGTGCACTGCAGCACTTGCTTGTTATGGATTTGTTCGAAACGAACAACCATGTGCTGTGCGGCTTTCACCTCGCGCAGCTGCTCCTCGTTGAAGGTTGCATCAAAGGTGACCAACCACAAGTCGAAGTTCACGTTGATAGTCCTTGCCCAGGTCGTGGCAAAGAGTTTCGCACTCAGGGTGCTTGAGACTCGCTGAGCTTTCAATTCATCGACGATCTCCTGAGGGGAGAACGTCAAATCGAGGCCTCGTAGGATGAGGCTGGTCGTCTTATCCGATGGAAGGGTGTACGTGAAGAACTTATTGTTGTTCTCCACGAGGACCTTCTTTACGGTAGCGTAATCCTCTGGTGTTTTAGTCAAGATTTGATGGAAACTACCTGATTTCTTTATCAGGTAGTTGTTGGGGAGGGCACGGGATATATTTGATTTTATGTTTTTAAACGTAGCCGCGTCTTCGACTACCACTAACGGAGGAATTTTCCGACTTGCCTCCTTTTTTTCCGGGGGCTGCAGTGGCTGGCCTTGGTTGTTGTTGCTGCTGTTGCGGCTTAGGTGCTGGCGGTTTCGGTACGACGGCGGGCTGCCGCTTCTTCGCTTGGCCGAGGGTCGGGAACGCTGCCGGGCTAGACTTGATGACGGTCGCCAGATGTCGGTTCTCCTCGCTGGCTTCCTTGAGTTGCCTCAGTAGCAACTTGTTCTGCTTGCGCAGAGCAACTGACTCGCGGATCGCGCCTACGAAAACGGAACTTCTGACCGTCCCGTCTGAGCTCGTCTGCGAGTCGGACTCGCAGTCGCTGGAGAGAGTTACCTCTGACGCGGTCTTCATTCCGTCGTCGGAGTTTAGCGGCTGATTTTCGCCTGTCGGACTGTCCGTCGCCTTGCGCCGCTTCTTCCGGGTCACCTTCGTGAACCCGGTTGCGTCCGCCTCACTCATTCTTGTGTCCTTTCACTGGTTATCACAACCGAAATTCTTCCACTTAAATTGTCCGCCAAAAATTTTCGCACTTGAACTGTTCCCAGAAATTACCGCGCTGAAAAAGTCGCACACGCTTGTCGCGGGTTTAGGTCCACTGACAAATTTCGAACACTGACGACACGACTGTCTCAGTCGAGCGATGGAAGTGAACTGTCTTGTCTTGCTGTGACACATGTCTGTTTGGAGTAATTGATATTATATACAAATGACTAAAAAACCAAGCCAAGCCGACGACGAATTGATATGTGATGATGACGTCATCCAGATTGTAGAGTGAACGAAATTCACAAAAAATGGTAGTTTCACCTCCTATAACCTTGTTAATAATAGTTGGATTTTCTTCAAACTTGACCAAACTGCATTACGTTATCCCTTATCCCCATACCGTACTTCTGGGATGGACATAAGAGGGGTTGCCGGTGAACGGTTTTTTCTAACATAACTTCAGTGCCCATGCTACCGTAGGTTCGTTATTGACGTTAAGTCTGCTAATCGCGGAGACAGTGCTTTTCTTTATGTAAAACAAAACCTTATTAGAATCAAACTGTCACACCTTATTTTTTCGGAAACGGCGAGAACAAATGCCACGAAATTTGGTGAGGACGTGTGGTTTGTGAGTTCCCTTACATGTAGCAAGTGGCGTCATTGTTCTGTGTGTTGAGTTTAAGGGTGGCTCCACACATGCGGAAGGGGGGTGCGACACTTTTTACAGAATATAGGCATTTGGGGGTATGAATGAAATGAAAGGGTTTGATTAGTACTTTTCGAGACTGGTCCTATATTTAGTATCGCGTGAGGGGAGGGCTTCAAATATGACTACCAAAAGTGTAACAGGTCTTGTTCTTAGAACTTATCCAACCGAAAAATCTGGAAAAAATCACAGTGGTATATCTAAACGAAATCTAGACCTCAAAATCCATCTCGTTCCGATATCTACACAAATAAAGCCCCCCGCCCCCGCTTAAGTTCATACTAGAAGTACAGGCATAACTTTGATTATTTTGAAGGAAATCCAACTATTATTAATAAAGTTACAGAAGGTGAAACTTTTACATTTTATCTTGATTTCGTGCATTGTGAAACGAGTATGACGTCAATAGCACATCAAAGTGAATGCATATGAATGGAGAGCCGTAGGGAGACATTTCGTCTAAAGTTTTTAATTATTTTTATATCAATATCAATTACTCGAGACAGATAAACGTATGTCTTATATCTATATATATCCTAATGAAGCTTTAAGGTAGTGCTAAATTCAGATAGATATATTCCCCTGTGTGGAGTTGCCAAATCTCCCATCAGGCGCGTCCCTTCGTGCGGATAAGGGAATACTCGGCGAATGTGTCATGGCCATGCACATGCACGCATCCGGAGATGTGCGTGTATGGGCATGTTTATGCGCAGGCCGGGTAGGTGGGAAGTAAACGCCCACCCGTGGATGAAAATTGGCTATGGGAAGGATAAAATAAAACCAAACATGGAGGAGCAGAAGAAGATTGAAGTTACGGTGCAGGGGTTCGGAAACCCAGTGCCGGCGGTTTTTGGGAGTGAGCAAGCGGGCTCCCGGCCGTCGATATCCAACGACCGCAGTGCCTCAGTAGTGGGAACCTTGGCTACTGTGGCATCTAATGTTACAAGCGTACGGGAGGAACTTGAACTGGCTCCAATGATGGATCCGTTCAGAAGGAGCTCGATTTTTCGGAGATCCCCTCCCACACCGGCACAAACCCCCACGATCGCTACCCCCAATGGGAAACGTATAGCGGGAGTCTTCGATGAGGAAGAATCGCTGACGCCGATTCACCCGAGCGATGTTTTGGGCAATGATCAGTCTGGAGCTGCCTTTACTGACCTCGGTAAAAAGATCATGGAGCTGTGTGAGTTTATAAAGGAGCGCAGGAACATTCACCAAAATATAAGGGCCATGATAAGAGGCATCCGTTTGACGTACGGCAAGGCGCAGGATGAACGAGTGGGGAAGTCGCCGATTGGAATAGTGAACCAGGCAACTCAAGTAACGCCGGTTCAAAACACAAAAGGGGAGAAACCGGGGAAGAGGCTGCGCGAGAAGCTGAATGACTCAACAGGCCAGCAAACCCCGAAAAGAAAAAAGGACTCAACTCCCAAAAAGGCGGAGTTCATGAAAAGTATGTCTGAAGCTACCAGGGAGAATACTGCAGTGGCTACCTCGAGAAAAGGGATCGAACCTTCAAAGGCGGATGCGGAAGCTTGGAGGAAGGTAGAACCGCGGGAAAGAAATGATCGGAGGAAGATTAGACCGGAGGTGATTTTCATTTCCAAACGAGGCGAAGGGTCATACGCCGACATTCTCAGGAAAGTGAAGGCAGACCCCGAACTCACCAATTTGGGAGACAACGTCAGCCGTATTAGACGGTCGCAGAAGGGAGATCTTATGTTGGAACTTAAGAAATCCAAGGATGTAACCGCGGAAAAATTCTGAAGCCAAATCGGGAAGACTTTAGGGCAGGAAGCCGACATAAGAGCTAGCAGGCCGGAGATCACTATAATCTGCAAAGATATAGATGAAATCACGACGAAGGAGGAGGTTCGCGAAGCGTTGGAGAAACAGTTCGATCTTGCCGGACTACAAGAGTCAGCGGTGAAAACGCTAAGGAAAGCATATGGGGGAACACAAACCGCCATCATCAGCCTACCAGTGGAGAACGCACTCAAACTGTTAGCAGCAGGGAGAGTGAGAATAGGCTGGGTTATGTGTCGCCTTAGGGAACAGGTGGCGTTAAAACGGTGCTTTAGATGCCTTGGCTTTGGTCACATTGCGAAGTCATGCACTAACCCAAATGACAGGTCAAAGCAATGCAGGAGATGCGGAGTGGAAGGTCACATCACCAAGGACTGCGGAGCTGACCCAAATTGTCTACTGTGCAAAGGAAAGGAGGGTGTGGACCATCGGCACATTGCAGGCAGCAGCAGGTGCCCGGAATACAGGAGAGCCCTTAGCACAAATCGCAGATGAGGTTGATACAAATCAACCTCAACCACTGCCAGGCGGCGCAGGATCTACTCGCGCAAACCATCCGCGAGAAAAACATCGATGTGGTCATACTAAGTGAACCATACCGAAACCGCGGTGGTAGCGTTTGGGTCAAAGACCAAACGGGCCAAGCAGCGCTGTAGACTTGTCGAGAACAAGCTTTCCAGGAAATAATGGAGCACCCGGAGGAGGGCTTCATCAGAGCGAAGGTGAAGGGCATCCACATCTACAGCTGCTATGCTCCACCCAGCGCTACACTCGTCGAGTATGAGCGAATGCTTGCTGCTCTTGTTTTGGATGCAAGAGGACGTTGACCGATCATAATAGGAGACGATTTCAATGCGTGGGCTCATGAATATGGCAGCCGGATAACTAATGTGAGGGGACGTGTTCTCCTCGAAGCATTCGCGGAGCTGGACGTGGTACTGGCGAATGTTGGGTCTTCGTACACTTTTCGGGGAAGGGGCCTGGGGTCTATAATGGACCTGACATACGTGAGTGCCACTTTAGCCAGTAGAATCGCTTGGCATGTCAGTGAGGACTATACATACAGCGACTACCAGGCAATCTGCATAGAGATCAAGGGCGGATCGAGCTCGAAAAAGAGTTTTCGCCGAATGCCGGGTGGTATGTTTAGCTGGACAGTGAAAGCTTTCGAGAGGGACACGTTTTCTGCGGTGCTTAAATCCGATATATCCCTGAATGGTACGGCTGGAGAGAACGCCACCCAGATCACTCGATGGGTGACGGAGGCATGCGATGCTACTATGCCCAGAAGGCGATTGCTCCCCAGTAGGCAACCCAACTACTGGTGGAACAATGAAATCGCAAGTTTGCGAGCCGCATGTTTTCGGGCAAGGAGGCTTTGCCAGAGACTCAGGGGAAAACCCGGTGGCGACGGTCGAGAGGAGGCACACAAGCAATTGCGTGGCCGCCTAAAGGAAGCCATTCGGAGGAGCAAAAAGAACTGCTTCAAACAGCTGTGCGACCATGCCGACATAAACCCTTGGGGCGAGGCTTACAGAGTGGTGATGAAAAGGCTGCGGAAATCACCCCAGGTGACCTGTCCGCGCCTCCTGAAACAGATTGTTACCACTCTGTTCCCTCACCACGAAAATAGGGGAAGGCAAGTTTTTGTCCAGCCAAATGACGGCATAATACCGCCTGTAACTGTGGAGGAGCTGCGGGAAATATGTGGTAGGTTCGGTGACAACAAGGCCCCAGGTTTGGATGGCATCCCCAACCGAGCTTTGAAACTGGCAGTGAAGACTAGGCCCGACCTTTTCGCCAACACCTTCGAGGCGTGCCTAAAAGAAGGAATATTCCCTGCCCAGTGGAAAAAGCAAAAGTTGGTGTTGCTTCCGAAGCCTGGCAAGCAACCTGGAAACCCAGCGTCGTATCGTCCTATCTGCCTGTTGGATACAATGAGGAAGATGATGGAGAGAGTCATCTACAACAGACTCCTGCCCATCGTCGAACGAACGTTTGTCGGAACGCCAGTTTGGTTTCCGACGCGCTCACTCTACGGTCGACGCAATTGGCATGGTGGTAAACCTGGCAAAAGGTGCACTGATTTCTGGCGGCTGCTGTGCCGTGGTGGCGTTGGATGTCAAAAACGCATTCAACTCGGCCAACTGGAATAGAATTCTGGGACGGGAAGAGCAAGCACCCCATTATACATGATATTCCACAACAGGGGACCAAGTACCGATCCCTGTGGTACCCCGGCTGTGACAATGTACTCTTTGGGGCCCTCATCCGTCCCGTACCAGAGAGTCCTCTCTGAGAGGTAGTTTTCCACCAAATTCGCTAAGTATCCGGGGACACCTATGTCAGCCAACGCCCCTTTAATTCTATTCCAGTTGGCCGAGTTGAATGCGTTTTTGACATCCAACGCCACCACGGCACAGCAGCCGCCAGAAATCAGTGCACCTTTTGCCAGGTTTACCACTATGCTAATTGCGTCCACCGTAGAATGGGCGCGTCGGAAACCAAACTGGCGTTCCGACAGACCATTGCTGGCTTCGACGATGGGCAGGAGTCTGTTGTAGATGACTCTCTCCATCATCTTCCTCATTCTATCCAACAGGCAGATAGGACTATACGACGCTGGGTTTCCAGGTTGCTTGCCAGGCTTCGGAAGCAACACCAACTTTTGCTTTTTCCACTGGGCAGGGAATATTCCTTCTTTTAGGCACGCCTCGAAAGTGTTGGCGAAAAGGTCGGGCCTAGTCTTGACTGCCAGTTTCAAAGCTCGGTTGGGGATGCCATCCAAACCTGGGGCCTTGTTGTCACCGACCCTACCGCATATTTCCCGCAGCTCCTCCACAGTTACAGGCGGTATTATGCCGTCATTTGGCTGGACAAAAACTTGCCTTCCCCTATTTTCGTGGTGAGGGAACAGAGTGGTAACAATCTGTTTCAGGAGGCGCGGACAGGTCACCTGGGGTGATTTCCGCAGCCTTTTCATCACCACTCTGTAAGCCTCGCCCCAAGGGTTTATGTCGGCATGGTCGCACAGCTGTTTGAAGCAGTTCTTTTTGCTCCTCCGAATGGCTTCCTTTAGGCGGCCACGCAATTGCTTGTGTGCCTCCTCTCGACCGTCGCCACCGGGTTTTCCCCTGAGTCTCTGGCAAAGCCTCCTTGCCCGAAAACATGCGGCTCGCAAACTTGCGATTTCATTGTTCCACCAGTAGTTGGGTTGCCTACTGGGGAGCAATCGCCTTCTGGGCATAGTAGCATCGCATGCTTCCGTCACCCATCGAGTGATCTGGGTGGCTTTCTCTGCAGCCGTACCATTCAGGGATATGTCGGATTTGAGCACCGCGGAAAACGTGTCCCCCTCGAACGCTTTCACTGTCCAGCCAAGCATACCACCCGGCATTTTGCGAAAACTGTTTTTCGAGCTCGATCCGCCCTTGATCTCTATGCAGATTGGCTGGTGGTCGCTGTGAGTATAGTCCCCACTGACATGCCAAGCGATTCTACTGGCTAAAGTGGCACTCAAGTATGTCAGGTCCACTATAGACCCCAGGCCTCTTCCCCGGAAAGTGTACGAAAACCCAACATTCGCCAGTACCACGTCCAGCTCCGCGAATGCTTCGAGGAGAACACGTCCCCTGACATTAGTTATCCGGCTGCCCCATTCAAGAGCCCACGCATTGAAATCGCCTCCTATTATGATCGGTCAACGTCCTCTTGCATCCAAAACAAGAGCAGCAAGCATCCGCTCATACTCGACGAGTGTAGCGCTGGGTGGAGCATAGCAGCTGTAGATGTGGATGCCCTTCACCTTCGCTCTGATGAAGCCCTCCTCCGGGTGCTCCATTATTTTGCTGGAAGGCTTGTTCTCCACAAGTCCACAGCGCTGCTTGGCCCGTTTGGTCTTTGACCCAAACGCTACCACCGCGGTTTCGGTATGGTTCACTTAGTATGGCCACATCGATGTTTTTCTCGCGGATGGTTTGCGCGAGTAGATCCTGCGCCGCCTGGCAGTGGTTGAGGTTGATTTGTATCAACCTCATCTGCGATTTGTGCTAAGGGCTCTCCTGTATTCCGGGCACCTGCTGCTGCCTGCAATGTGCCGATGGTCCACACCCTCCTTTCCTTTGCACAGTAGACAATTTGGGTCAGCTCCGCAGTCCTTGCTGATATGGCCTTCCACTCCGCATCTCCTGCATTGCTTTGACCTGTCATTTGGGTTAGTGCATGACTTCGCAATGTGACCAAAGCCAAGGCATCTAAAGCACCGTTTTAACGCCACCTGTTCCCTAAGGCGACACATAACCCAGCCTATTCTCACTCTCCCTGCTGCTAACAGTTTGAGTGCGTTCTCCACTGGTAGGCTGATGATGGCGGTTTGTGTTCCCCCATAGGCTTTCCTTAGCGTTTTCACCGCTGACTCTTGTAGTCCGGCAAGATCGAACTGTTTCTCCAACGCTTCGCGAACCTCCTCCTTCGTCGTGATTTCATCTATATCTTTGCAGATTATAGTGATCTCCGGCCTGCTAGCTCTTATGTCGGCTTCCTGCCCTAAAGTCTTCCCGATTTGGCTTCAGAATTTTTCCGCGGTTACATCCTTGGATTTCTTAAGTTCCAACATAAGATCTCCCTTCTGCGACCGTCTAATACGGCTGACGTTGTCTCCCAAATTGGTGAGTTCGGGGTCTGCCTTCACTTTCCTGAGAATGTCGGCGTATGACCCTTCGCCTCGTTTGGAAATGAAAATCACCTCCGGTCTAATCTTCCTCCGATCATTTCTTTCCCGCGGTTCTACCTTCCTCCAAGCTTCCGCATCCGCCTTTGAAGGTTCGATCCCTTTTCTCGAGGTAGCCACTGCAGTATTCTCCCTGGTAGCTTCAGACATACTTTTCATGAACTCCGCCTTTTTGGGAGTTGAGTCCTTTTTTCTTTTCGGGGTTTGCTGGCCTGTTGAGTCATTCAGCTTCTCGCGCAGCCTCTTCCCCGGTTTCTCCCCTTTTGTGTTTTGAACCGGCGTTACTTGAGTTGCCTGGTTCACTATTCCAATCGGCGACTTCCCCACTCGTTCATCCTGCGCCTTGCCGTACGTCAAACGGATGCCTCTTATCATGGCCCTTATATTTTGGTGAATGTTCCTGCGCTCCTTTATAAACTCACACAGCTCCATGATCTTTTTACCGAGGTCAGTAAAGGCAGCTCCAGACTGATCATTGCCCGAAACATCGCTCATGTGAATCGGCGTCAGCGATTATTCCTCATCGAAGACTCCCGCTATACGCTTCCCGCTGGGGGTAGCGATCGTGGGGGCTTGTGCCCGTGTGGGAGGGGATCTGCGAAAAATCGAGCTCCTTCTGAACGGATCCATCACTGGAGTCAGTTCAAGTTCCTCCCGTACGCTTGTAACATTAGATGCCACAGTAGCCAAGGTTCCCACTACTGAGGCACTGCGGTCGTTGGATATCGACGGCCGGGAGCCCGCTTGCTCACTCCCAAAAACCGCCGGCACTGGGTTTCCGAAGCCCTGCACCGTAACTTCATTCTTCTTCTGCTCCTCCATGTTTGGTTTTATTTCTGGGTATCCTTCCCATAGCCAATTTTTATCCACGGGTGGGCGTTTACTTCCCACCTACCCGGCCTGCGCATAAACATGCCCATACACGCACATCTCCGGATGCGTGCATGTGCATGGCCATGACACATTCGCCGAGCATTCCCTTATCCGCACGAAGGGACGCGCCTGATGGGAGATTTGGCAACTCCACACAGGCGCTGTTTATATATATATACGTACTGTATCAATCAATTTTTCAATTCAGACAGTACCATATCCTTGGTTCAGGCACAGGCATCTGCCTGCCTGCTATCGATGTCTGTCTGATGCCTGAGTTAGGCTGAGATATTTGTCTGGTACTGAAACACACTTTGTGTGAAACAAACATTTAACAGAGGTGGACATTTTTGACAGATATTTGTCTATCTGATGTCTGAGGTAGAGTCAGACATTTGTCTGACTAATGTTTGTCTGACGTTTGTGACTGAGATGGAGCGATGGCATAGGTCAGGGCCCCAGACAGCTTTTAGGGATATCGAACTTCATTTGCGGGGATTCTCCACGTCGCTAGTTGTTGCTCAAGTTTTTTGACATAAAGTTCCAAAGATCTGAAGACATCCCCAGGATTGATGTTCGCTTCCTATCGGAAGTTGAGCTTTGTTTTTCACTAAACTGAGTGTAATAATATTTTTCAAGGGAGTCGTGAGGGCAATTTCTTTTGCAGTATGCCCGGGTCCGAAGTGTCTAAACCTTTAAACACAAACAGACTTTCAGAGGAGAATAGTCGATGTTGAGTATGGAAATTAAATCTTTGGGGTAGTTTGCATAATGATTCATCAAACATTAAAGTATGTGATAACAGAAGAGTGAACTGTTGAGAGGTGTTATTAAGTTCTCTTGAAAGTTGGGTCCTCAAATGCAATAAAATGATTTGATCCCTTGAGTGCAATTACGCGGTGTTTCTAGCGATTAATTATTCGAAATGATAAAACTTGTTTTCCCTATACGCAAGGGTTGAATTTTATTTTGCAAATACCGATATTTCGGGAACCACTTGTTCTCTTCATCAGTCTCTCTCCATCTCCCATCCCATAAATTTGATGCCTCCAACTGCTTTTTGGCATTCTGGCCAAGGACATCACTTCATCGGAAGCAGGTCTAACATGTCTTCTTTTTCAAACAAAGCCATTGCTTTTCTAGACTTTCGGAGCTATATCATCCTCATCCATACGGGTTAAGTAGCTCGCCCACTGTAACCTATAGGGCCGGATTTTATCCACAACTTGACGGTAGTAGTATCGCTCATAAATTTCATCGTTATAAAGGCTACGCAATTTTCCATCCTCATGTAGACGGCCAAAAATTCTTTGGAGGATTCTCCTCAGGAAGAAGGGTTGGCAATCGGAGTTGGAATTGGATTTTTGACCATATGGTGAAACGTTTCGAGCGAAATAGTTTCAGTAAGCTGAAATAGGTTCTGCTGGCTACCAACAACCGTGCGCGGATTTCATCATCAAGCGAAATTATCAATAGTCTTAAAGTTGTAGTTTTCTATTTTTACTGTTTTATTTAACCAGTGTCATTTTGGTATAGTTTGTTCTTTCGTTTTCGTGTTAACCACCATATAGTTCCTCTTGCTTTCCTAAGTGTGCAGCAAAAATCTCCCACCGCCTGCTCAATCTCAATGAAGTTTGACTATTCATCTCGGGTTGTTCTTCCTATAATGTCAGTACCGTCAGCAAAGGCCAGTAGTTGGGTGGCCCTTCACGTTTTTCAGGGCCACAGTTTTTCCAGGGCCACGTTCAAGAGGATGCATGATAAGGCAACCCTTTGTCTTAGACCCTTGTTGATGTTGCATGGTCTTGAGAGTAACTTTGTCGCTTTTGTCTGGCTTTACACATTGGTCAGGATTAGCGTAGTTAGTCTCGTTTCATTGGGATACCGAATTCTCTCTCAGTACCCTGCCTAGTAATGGCCGTATTTCAACAGTTTTTCCATCATTGGGAAATTCTGATCTATTCCTGGTTTGCTTGGAGTGAAGCCTTTTTGTGGTGGACCAATTATGTTACTGAGTGTGGGGCTAAAAAGATAGTGGAGAATATCTTATAGATAGTGCTCTGCATCGTGATACCTCAATAAATTGCTGCGCTGCGTGATGTGAGAATTCGCCTATCGTCTTCAATTGGCGTCTACGGTTTTTTGGTAAGAAAGAACTTCGGGGACCATGTGGAGGTATAGATAGAATTTTGTAGTAAGGCTGTTGATGTTGATTCGGCCGGCGTTTCCCAGGTTTTATGCTACATCGAGGGTATCAGTCCACATTTCGCTTTGGGACCTATCTATCGAAGCGTCAAATCACGGTGTTTATAGCGATTAAATTATTTGAAATAACTAAGACTTACTTTCGTTATTCGCTATTATTAATTTATTAACTTTGCAAATACCGATATTTTGGGAACTACTTGTACACTTGGTCAGTGCCACAAGTTTCACTAATAGAAATAAATATCGGTATTTGCAAGGTTATTAAAATAGTGCTACTGAAGAGCAAAAGCAAGTCTTAATTATTTCCTATACTACCTTTTAACCGTCACGAAAAATGAATCTTAAAGCCGGAATTCAGGACACCCACCCAGATAATGAACGTCATCATTTTACGTTAAGTTGAAGGGAGGAAGGGGGTGCAAATGGGGATGAGTACAATTTTTATTTACCAAGGTGGGCATTTGGGTTGAATGAAGATAAGTACAGCTGTACCCTACAGAGATAGTGACTTCCCTATGAAGGGGAGATTAAAAATATGCTTAAAATAACTTTGTTTGTCTTAGAAGGCGCCTAAAAAGGAAAAAAAATCTGTGGACAAACAGCCTACAGATTTCTCTCAATGAAAACATTATTCATGCTTCAGAAAAGGGCAACCTTATCGCAACGACATTCGTTTATCATGACACGAGTTAGTTTGCGGAATGTGTATATGCGTCTCTATAATGGTATCAAGGGTTACAGAATGCCTTCTGTTCAGCCTAATAGGCTGAGTATTCTGGAATTAATCAATGTTAGTGGAACCCTCAAGTGTATTCGTCCCTCTCTTCCGGGTCTGTGCAACTGTACCCCTGGGGGCTTGGTGAAAAACATGAATCCTATGTTGGATTAGTTGTTATGCAACCGGAAGGTACGCCCTCATTACTTGAGAACCGTGTTTGGAAAGGGCACTGACTGCGAAATTCGATCCAGAATGAGGAACATTTTAATAATAGAGTGATACCCAATTAGCACGAATGGAGTTTTCCGATTCCCTTTTCTTGCATGCTACGTCCGCCGCTTCTCGCAGGGTGAGCTTTGACCTCCAACTTCAACACTGATCGCCTATATTATCCAGCAGTCTCTCGACAATGGGGGAACTATCTTACCGATCATATAACAAATCCCTCAATTAACCCACTTGATAACATTGACTAGCTCTGGGCCGTAATTCTTGTTATCGGTGACCTTCTTCTCGTTGCCGTGTCCGGCGGCTTCAATGAACCTTGTCCAGCTTCTTCGAACAATTTGTTCTCTGCTGGTTCTCTCCCCGGGTCATGGACTTCTGCCAAATGGCTCTGAATTTAGAGAAAGAGGCAAGTAGATTCGGACCTAATATAAGCGCCAACAAAACCATGGTTCTCATTCAGACTGACCATCGAGCTTTCCTTATCTGCATTAATGGACAGTGCTTCGAAGGCGTTGATAAACTTTTTTATCTCGGATACATTACTTCTCACGATGTTGGCACCGAATTTGATATCACCTGATGCATAAATAGCACTACATTCGCCTTTGAGAAGGTCCTCGCTTTCGTCAATATTTATCTGCGACGTGTCGGAAATAATGTGTACGCAGGCTAGTTATCTATAGTCTTGTGAATCAGAAGGACGAAGTGGCAGTGGATAGATCACGCACTAAGGAAGGTGATCTGGCATTTGCTGTCTAGGCCATGAAGTGTAATCCATAATCCCAAACAGGTGACGAGTAAGCCACCCACGGAACATATTGCGCAGAACAGTGGAAGTAAAGTGCAGGCTTCTTGAGAAGTCCTGGAGAAAGTTGAAGCACATTTCAGCACGTAAACAATGTCATTTAGTCGTATCTGACGCTCTATCCATTCAGCTGAGAAGTGCAGCCATTTATTATAACCACGTTTCGCCAATTTCGTGACCCAACCATTTATACAAGACGAAAAAAACATCTTTCACGACCAGCATTTGATTTCTAGCTCTACTGGAAGTATATTGCGATGGCAAACTCAATCTCGAGGACTCATACTAATAGAAACCAATACGCCTACGCAAAGGTACACAGAACGCATCTGAAACTTTGATCGATAAATCTCCTCCAATGGACGCCATTTTTTTATCCAAGAAAATGCAAAGCTTGCCAAGGTAGGCATCTCTTGTGTATAACAATTGGTCTCTTGGATTTCTCAACAGCAGAAGTCAAATTTGTTGGAGGTTATACATTAAAAGAAAAGTAATGCATGATCTTTTGCGGCTTTGTTTATATCGCCCCTGTCTATATGGGTGACTGTGTACTAATGGTAATTGCGATAAGCCTCCTAACATATGGCAAAAAAGAACGAGAGAAGGGTACTGGCTTTTGGAAGCAATTGCTACTACTCATAGAAGTTAACTGCTACAGAACCCTAAATTTCGTAGCCAAGAATTCTCCCGATTTATCAACCTGCTTAACTTCCACCCCCTTTTTAAACCGTTTTTACAAACTTTCCAAAATTTAAAGGGTAACCTTTTCAGTCGATATGACGCTTCTTTGCAACATATGTGTATATGTAAATCCAAAAGTTACACACATCGCTCCGCACACAAGTTCAAATAACAGACAAGACGTAACCTCGACGTTTATAGTCAACACGAGTTTCTGCCATAAAACTCTTCAGTCTCAAACGTATTCACTTTGACTGCAAGGACGCGGCAACAAAGTCCCCAAAAATACGTTGGTGAACTCATTAGTTTCGTGACTACATCCCAGGATTGACTACTCAGACCGAATAGTGCCAGATTGAAATCAATATACGCGCGAAATTGCATCGCAGAAAAAAATGCTGTGAATTCCATGAAAGATTACCAACAAATCCACGAGCTTTCACTCGCATTTCAGGGCAGGACATGTTTTCAGAAAATGAAACCATTTTCGCGTTCGACGCAACTTTTCCTTTGAAAGATAAAAGCCTAGAGAAAGGACGAATTTTCAATCACACGAGAATTCCAACAACACTTAATCGCTACAAAGGATCTCTCGAATGAAGTTTAATCCCAAAAGGGCTCCAGATGATGGAAAGTAATGACGACTTTAATCGAAAAGATGAATATCCATGCAAGGTACATTTGCCATATATACAGATACAGAGCAAATATAGGACAAGCATGTAAGGCGAATGCACATCCATCTCTAAAGTTGATCAATCTCGATATTCAGAAGCCTTTTAGCAAAAGAAGAGAGACTATGTTATATCAGCCGTACATACATATGTACATAGGATAATATATACATATACTGTGTGTAAATGAATATACAGCTACAGAAAAGATAGTTCCAGTGCAAAAATGGCACATGCCTATTGAACGAAAATGTCCTTGTTGCTTCTGCCCGGCCTTGACATGATCCTTTCTGTAAACGATGGCATGTAATGATTCCTTCGTAAACCGTGATGGAAACCTGTTCGCAGCCGCTCTGAATGAGTTGAATGAAAACTTCCTTCCGATTCACTGATTCGGAAAAATCCTTCAAGTACAGTACACAGAATGGCAACAAATAATGAACAAAGGGGACACGACCTGTAATTCCTGCATTTCGGCGGTTTAAGAGATTTAGTAGAATCGTTGTTCTCGTATTGAAAGAAAAGTCGAAGTTGGGTCCTATTTTTGCTACTCACTTGAAAGTTTGAAAAAATATTTGAAGTTCGGTTCCAGAAACTTTTTCTTGTACTCGTAGTTCGTGGACTCTCCTTGCGAAATGTTTGCGATTGGAATTGTTCCTTGAGGAAATCCAAAGTGTTCAACCACAAAACTTTTCGTAGCTGGTCAGTGAAGCAAAACTATTTCAGTGAAGACAACTTTCAATTTGGAATAACTTGGACCAGAAAATTTGTTCTCGAAATTGTACCGTCAAAACTTCTCAATTATTTACTGGAAAATCGGATGGAGGAGACAATGCGAAGCTTAGCTTTGGTACAACTTCATTGGTTTCCTGCCTCCAAACTAAGAACATTCTGATCAGATTCATCCCACGTCATTATATGAGGGCGTGCTACTGCGTATTCTCCGAAGTCTCAATCAACTACTGAATATATGTATACGTGTTCGAGAAGGTTGCAATGTTTGCTAGTCAGTTATTACCAAAAGGAGCAAAATGACATTGAAATGCTTAAATCCCTGGGGTCGATTATATTTGTCGTTGAAATTTCAAGTAATGGTTCTAGAAGTGAACTTGCATTTTGTGTGAAAGTAAATGGACTTTAATTTACATTTCCAAAGTTTAACCAGTTTACTACAGAAAAACCGTTAGTGGGCTGCGAATATTCAAAACGGTTGTTTTGTTGGTTTCTGTGGCAACTTTACAGAATGCTTAGGCAAACACGTATGCGCGTGTATAATACGATTCGTCGGTTCGAACCCTATAAAAGACAGTCTAGTATATCTGAAATTTTCCGGGAAAGCTCTACCGATAACTGACGCTATCCGATACTCACAAGTGTGTAAGGGTTACTTCTCCATAGCTATAAAAGCGCATATCATGAGGTAATATCGTATCAATGCGCCAATGTCTCATTAATGTAGCCGTCATTCAGGATAAAGCTTTTTGGTAAGTCGTATGAGCGCAATAAGTCCTTCATTTTTGATAAATCGTATGATCGCCGCGTCTTGCACGATGTGTACTCATAGCAATTGGTGCAATGGGAAAGTTAAAAAATCCCTTTTTAATGGTTTTTAAGGTTTTGCTCAAAATAAGACTATTAAAATAAACTTACTGTCTGTCTGTCTTTTTAAGGGTTCATATAAAAGAAAATCATTTGACTGTCTGCTTGTCAGTGGGTCATACGCCCTTTTCTCCAAAACGACTACACTGATTCAAACAAAATTTCGTGGCCATATGGGAACTATAAAAACCATATGGGCCATATAAAACTATAAAAACCATATGGGCCATATAAAACTATAAAAATCTACATTTACAGTGAGTGACATAAATTTAAGTAGGAGGGATGTAACATGGCATGAATTGAAAAGTTTTGATCAGTAGTTTTACAAGCAGATTTTAGTTTTGACGTACGTAAAGTCCAAAATTAGTGAGCGAAAGGTAACAATGAGCCAACTTGAAGTGAAACAGGACTTTTTCGGAAACTACCCAACCCAATCTGGTAAAATTCAGTGCCATGTACTTGTATGAAATCTAGGCCTCAGAATAATTTCATTACGATACCTGTTAAAATAAACCCAATAATAGTAGATTACCAACTTTTTGAAGTTAACCGGAAAACCAAACTTAAGTTGGTCCTAGATTTACCAGCATATGGTGCGTAGGCTGCCACTATATAGTGCCTAGGCTCCGAAAATGAGCGGTATATCGGATCGATATCTGTTCAAATAAAGTTAAAGTTAAAGTATATTACTATAATTTTTAGTAATTGGCTGCAAAACCTCTTTTATGTTCATCTTATCACCACGAAGCAGCAACGTAGACTATAAAATAGAGGATAATCGTACCGAGTTTAGTGACAATCGCACTATTACAAACGAAGGTATAATAGGCCAAAGTTGTCACTTCTTTGCAAATTCAAGACTTTGAATGACGATATCACCCGAAACTGAAAATTCTCACATAATGTGCATAATATGCATAAATTACATCCTACGTACTAATGGGACAAATGCACACTCAAATGTCTTTATAAAAGAAATACGCAAAACTTTTCCCGACTTGTTTGTACTTCACATTTGGTCATACTGTTCAACTGCTAGTCTGAAGCGTATGTAATTAAATATAATCGATAGAGTAATGCAATGAAGTTATTTGTCTAAATGGCTGCTGTAAAATGGTACGTGATTGCATTTGCAGTTATTAAGCAAATGGAACTGCCATGTACTCAAAGCGCACATAGGGAAACACGAAACCTCTTATATCTAAAGCGTCCATCTTCCGGTTTTCCGACTTGGTTTTTTAAGGATGCTACAGTGTATGGGATTCTTGCCCACTAAAACCACCCCCACTTTCTTCTTCGTCGTTCCCCTTGAAGTCAAAATATTATTTCGCGGGGAAGATTGGGCTTTAAGCGACCAAGCCTACTGTTCCTCTCGCGCCCTGCCCGCTCCATTTTTCCAGGTTCGGCCTGAGTCTTTTTGATCGTAGCGTACACCAGGTTGTCTCCCACTTCAGAATTTCACCGAAGATGCTCTACGGGCTTTCGTTGGTTTTCAGACATGACATGCTCAAGGGTAAACAAGAGGGTAGAGCTTCCATATTCTGGGCAAATAGGATAATTATCCAAACTGAATCGGTGCAGGTACTTCCTCTAATAACCATACCCTGACGGGAATTAGCTCAGGTGGTAATCTCGTGGTGTTGCGGCTGAATTTACTCCCCAATATGGGGAATTAGAGTGTGAGTCAAGAGCCCCCTTTGCGAGTCATTCCACGGTTGATGTCTCTTTTCTCTACTCGCCACGTTTTGACATTCTGTTTCCTGTTCAGGTAGATTCATTTTCATTTTCTCGACAGACAGCTAGAAGGTCCATTCGGAACATTCTCGCAATAACACACGCTGCTTGCCCAATAATGTAATGAATGTACCTCCTCTGATTGCTCTCACACGCTAGGGCTTCCTCCTTCACTGGTGCGACAAACTACTCCCGCCACAAGTAATCTGCGGGTTAATCTTGGGGCTCCAATGTTAGGCATCATCCGAGCTAGCGGTATTCTGATATTAGCGCTCTCACGGGCATAATCCAAGTGTCCCAGGAAATGATCTCCCCCAGATATTTAATGCCGGACTTGGTAGTGATGATATGGCTGCCACGAATCCTAATCATATTAAGCTAAACCAACTCTAGCCAGGCTTTATAACGCTAATGGTTTCGTTAGCATACATTTCAACAATTACAGATTGTTTCGTGACAACAACTACGGCTAGATCATCTGTGAAACCGATTATGATGGCCTCCTTTCGCGCGAGAACACAGGGACCCCATTGTACATCTCGATCCACAGAAGAGAACCCAGTACTGAGCCCTGTGATACTCTTGTTGTGCCTGTGTACTGTTTAGGTTCTTCATCCGCATTGTACCAAAACGTGTTTTTGGAGAGATAACTTTCGAGCGGCTTGCTCAGGTAATTAGGGAAACCCCTCCCAACTGGTTTCAACGTAACCATTGAACAACATTTATTGGACGAAATCGTATAACTTTCCTTGCATGTTAATAAGGCAAATCCGTCGGTATGACGATGGATTTCCAGGTGGCTTATTGGACTTCGTTAGCAAAACTCGTTTTTGCCTCTTCCACCGAGCGGGGAATTCTGCTGTTCACGTGCATGGTGGAGTATAGCAACTTTATATGTGAATGCTAGCTGCTTTTTCTCTGACGAATGCAACTCCCGTAAACTCTATTACTTCTTGAAAGGTTGGACTTCTACACTTGCATATTGCTGCTTTGCCAGTTGAATATTTAAGCCAGGAGCCGCTCTTATTGTTGCGATAAGGCATGTTGATTGTGGCCGCCTCCATTTCCTTCTCATAAATGGTCTGCATGAGTAGCTCTTGCGCTGCCTGCCGGTGGTTGAGGTTGATTCGTATTAATCCCATTACTTCACTGCGTCCATGATTTTCCTAACCACTGGGCATCTGCTGCAGGCTACGACGGAAGTGTCAACAACCGATGTCCGTTTTCCCCTTGCAGTGTTGCTCTCCCTGAATAAATGACTTTCTCCCCACATCATCTACATCACCTTAACCTTCCTCAGTCACCGGTGTATTTCGCATCGAAGGTCTGTCTGCCTGTCACACGCACTTTGCTCAGAAACGCTGCGACCTGGAGAGATTTCGGTGGAAAAATTGAAAAAGTGAATCCCCCCTCATGTGGTGAATTATATCCCTGGACACTGAACCTAACGAGAAGTCCCAATACACCTAAAACAAAATGGTTGCCATACACCCCTTGATGGTTGTCGAGGTGTTTAAGGAAAGTTATTATCGTCCATTGAATTTGTCCACGTCCTCCGGACAAGGCAGTATGCAGAACGTCAACGATAACAAGAAGAAATAATATCAGTGAAAGGATACAACCCTAGCGGACTACGCTTTGGACCTTAAAAATCCTGCGAGATTTTACCTAAGCGCAGGACGTGACATTTTGCGCCATCATATGTCGCTCAGATAATAGTTTCTAGTTTCTCTGGAATGCCCCTCCTGTTCAAAGAGCTGCAGATACACTCCCTGTTTACGCTATTAAACGCTTTCTAGAAATCGACGAAGAGCAGGTGCAGCGGAGATATAAACTACGCCCACGGTTTCGAAATGATCCGTAGGGTATTGATGTGGTGAATGCAAGAGGATCCCCAGCGAAACTAGCCCGCTCTTTGTCGATCAAGCTTTGGAGATGTTCTTTGATGCATTGCATGATTATTATCTTTTCCGTAAAAGTAGAAGCAGCAGTAACTGGCAGCATCGATAATTCTGCGGGAAGATCGCCACGTTGATGGCCAAAATTATTTCTCTTCTGCTTGGAGAAACAATCCTCACTAGCCAGATTTGAGATTCAATGTGCCGTTTGCTAGTGGTTGATAATTGGGAACCAATCTAACTAGAGCTCGGAAACGTCCTTGTCAAGCGTTGTTTTAATTCGACAGGTTCAAATGGCAACATGAGAGTGGTAAGTTTGGCAGACCACAACACAAACTACTCAGTTATCAGCACTCGTTCCTCAACTATATATATGATTTTACGCAACAACGTTTTCAGCGGAGAACATAGCTACGCTGTTCTGAAATAATTTAAAGTACAGAACAATCTCCAAAACACTAGATAAACGCTGCTACAGAGCATGCCAGGAAAGATAGCTTATAGGCTGGAAATTTTCTTCTCTATCGACGTTAGCAAATCTAAACAAGTCGGGAAACCGGAAGCTGGACGCTTTAGGTATGAAAGGTTTTGTTTGCTTCTTCTGTGAGTATATTTGAATGTAGAACTATCCTATTTGTAAGTAGCCCGTTATGTATATGCATTTAGCACGTCTGACTACCCACTTTAGTGTGATATTGATATTTAGTTGCAGTAAATTTACACTGTAAAGTCAAATTTGGGCTACTGTAACTTCGTTACTAATAGTATGATGAACTTGGGGATAATATACTTCATATTATATTTTATACTACTACCAACTTTTATAACTCTAGGATGAACCTTTTACTCAATTTCCCCAAAAATATGGTAATATACTATTATTAACTTAATCTGAGCGGATATCGATATGGAGAGTACTTTGAGGCCTGGGCACCATATAGAAGCAGCTTCGTGATTTTTTTCAGATTTTTCGGTTGGGTAGTTTTCGAGAATGGGTCCGTTAAAGAAATCAGCACTTTCCACCCCTCCCACTTCCCGCCTTTCTAACAAATCTCAAAACTGATATCGGCTTCGAAAAGTATTACTTGAGACCTTCCGTTTAATACACACATGACTATATTCGGTAAAAAAAAATTTTTACACACCCTTTTACATGTATGGGACCCCCCCCTAAATCTCAACGTAGAAGGATATCACTCACTGCATGTCTGGGCGTCCTTAGTTCCCATCTAATTTCGTGTCAATCGGTATAGCCGTTTCTGAGAAAACTGCTTGTGACAGACAGACATTGAACCAATTTTAATAGGGTTTTGTTTTGCAAACATGGAATACCAGCTCTTCTACATTATCGTGTACGACAAAAAAAGTACCTAGTGAAATATTCCTTAAAAGCTGTCTAATATGCAAAGAGGACATCAGGGTAATAGCAGGGTTTATATAGTACCTGACTTTAGAGTTAAGAGTTAGAACAACAGCTTTACTATCTTACTATCCGCAGTTAAGTATTAAATTGAAAACCTGCTAAGAACTGAGTTACACTACAATAGGCAACCCACTTTTTTATAAACCTTTTGTACTTGCCTTAATCGTGTCCAGTAATATAACTTGATACGGTTCTAATCACATATTTCACTTTCTGCGGACTCATCGCCATTTAGGTTTGTTAAGTTTCAAATTGTCACAGTATCTGCGTCCGTGCAGTTCGATCAGATTCCCGCGTTTTCATCGGCATCGAAGACCTCTGGGACACTATACGAACTTGAACGATAATTTTGGCTATATACCATACGCTGGATATCCTAAACCTAAGCAAAGTCACTCTGAAAAACAGTAGTAGTTTAGTGGACGTTGTTTGCATGATCCGTTCTGCCAATGGGAAAACTTATAATGCACATTTTTACCTTTGACTTTGCTGAAATTATTTTTTCTTTTTTTGGCAAATTCTACTTTTCGTCTTCTTCAGCGGACTCAAATGAGAAAAGCAAACAAGCATCGCCTTATTTAGTTCTCCGTGTGCTCCGTTGTCAGGAGTATTCCTGACCAATCTGAGCAGCAAGGATTATCCATTTCTTTGGTCTTTGTTGGGACATGTGCCTGTATGGGACTTAGAAATCACCCCTCTTTCAGTCAGAACTAATTTTCTTATACCTTTTAAGGGCTTCAATCATTTTACATCCTCCTTTGAAATGATCTCGCTCTCTAATATTATGTGCTTCTACCGTTCCTCAAATCTTTCTGGTTTACTCTCAGTTGCGATGGGTGCATTCCAGTGGAGGGCATTCGTCTTTAGTTAATCTCAGAAGATTTTTGCCGTTTCTGGTACCGAAAAGAAAGCCCAAACGATATTTTGAAAAACTCCCGATTCAGCTAAAGTTAGGTTTGTTTCAAGTTTAATGACATTCCCTTTTACAAATTAAATAAACAAAAACTAAAAGGCAAACCCCGACAACACGAAGCTGTCTGTTTTTCCAATCGAATCACAGAACAAAGCCTTAACCATCAGCTGTATTCGGCATCGATCGTGTCTCTCCTCTCAACAAAAAATCCGCAGCATCTGCTGTTGCCAACATACTGAGCTATGCAATGCATGACAACAACAAAAAGAAAAGGGTTAGTGATCATTTTGAGATATTAGGAAAATCCACATTAAAACTAAAAATATTTAAAAGGATTTCAGGCTATCTTTAAGATGGTTTTGTGATTAAAATTGCCAAAAGAAAATAAAATTGGGAAACCTCTAGTTGGGCGCTTCAGATATGAAAGTTTTGTGTATTTCTCACCGGAAAATATTTGAGAGTACAGCTGTTCCATTTATATATCAAGTTTTTAGTCTATATTATTGCAAATTAATCAATTTTAGGAGGGTTTCCAGTCAGTTTTCTGAAAACATCGTAGCATACTATAATTTTTATCAGCCTGGTTTGAACAGTAAACAGTATGGAGGGTGTTTCGAAACCTAGAAACCTAATAGTGGCGAATTTGCGACTTGTTGCAGATTTTTCAGTTTGGTAGATTCAAGGAAGATCCTTCGTTTCGTACCCCACAAGACTATATTTAATGAAAAAAGTTGAGTTTAAATTCGAATCGATCGAATAGATCGATGTGGCTCACGCATGCGCGGATGTTCATAGGTCCAATCTTCCCTCCATATTTTGCGTCAATCGGTTAGCCGTTTCTGTGAAAAGTGCGTGTGACAGACAGACAAAATGTAAGTGTAATGATGATTAGCAAAGGAAGTAGGAAATGAAGAGCGGGTAATGTAGGTTTGAAGGAAGCTATGCAAGGGAAAAAGAAATATGCTGCATGTAAGTAGATGAATCCTCTCGTCAGTTCGTCACAGGACAAAACAAACGAAATGATGCACATGAAGCGAAGCTACAGGTACCGCACACAGTTTGCTAAAATACCGAAAATAAAGTGAGTGTGGTCGATGTGCAATGGAAAGCATAAACTGTTAAAGTAAGTTACAGACCAAACAGTTGCCAGTAACAAAGATAACAATGTTTAGAAACAAGGCACTGATGGAAAGTAAAATCAAAAGCAAACTAAGTTAACCAGTCAAACGAGTGAGTCCGCGGCCTAAAGTCCCCTCGGAATGCATCTTTTTCTGTACCTCTGAAGCCTACGCATTCTGACTGGAATTGTTTTCAGTAAGTGTAATTGATAGTGGGGTTATGAGGGGGATATGAGACGACTTTGCACCCTCCTTGTCTATCTCAACAGGCAAGTAAAAGCGCTACATGTAAAGTAATCCAAACAAGATCGGATTGATAAAATTTGTGAAATAAATTTCCGTTTCTACTAACACATACATCGCTTGTTTTACCATGAATGTACGTATAATATTTAGTAATAATACGGCGATTATCATGATTGATTTCGCTCGAGCACCTAAATCATTTTTACGTAAGATTATGCACTTCATGTTGAATGGCCGTTCTAATCAATAAGTATCGGAAATGAATGAATTTCCATAAATAATATTTTTTTCAAAAGCATTTCTGATAAGATTATTTCTGTTGAATTCATTGCCAAAACTCTACTCTGTTATCTTTCGTTTTTATTATTGACACCAGTCAAGATAACTCAAAAATTGTTTAAAAAGTAAATCAGCAGTTTTTTATCGCCACTGCATTTAGGAACGTGAGACTCTGCAGTTTCAAAAGTTTCAGTTAATTTTCTCACTTTCTTCTTTTTACCTGTTTCAAATTTGGTTCACAAAATGAAAGGTAATAAGACTTGAAGTTCGCCTTAAGTATTTTATTTTGAGTGTAAATCAATTTCAGTGAAAAAGTGCAGACTGCTACCCCAAATTTTGAGTAGAATCATACGGAAAATTCCAAATAACAAGATATTTCGTAGATAATAATAATTTGTATCAACGCATTTCAGTTTCCCTTTAAACTAGATCTTATCAAAACTAGAGCCTTGCTAATACACAAATCTATATATTAACTATCCATATGATTGAGAAACAGTGATTTTTTTCTTTTTTTTTTTTTTTGTAGGAATCTGTGTTCTATTGTTCTTGTCAATAATAGCTGTTGTGCTTTGTGATGACGAGCTGAAGCCTTGCGGAAATATCAAATCTGGTGACTTCATTGCTAACAAAGCCAACCCTCAATTCTTCTTCGTATGCGTGAACGGATGGATGATGGAACTGAAGTGCTCTAAATATGTCAACTTTGATCCAATTTATGATATCTGTACACATCATACAGCCGTAGAAGAAGAGTAACAATATTTTTGGAATTCAACACCGTCGTTAATGCTGAAAATAATTAAGATTTTACATTGATCAGGTAGCGTTTGCTTTATTTGTTGCTGACATTTTTGTTTGAAGTCTATACATTTCCATTCCGGTATTCATAAAATGAATCTACCACGGGAGCGAGAATAAAAGTTCCTCAAATCTATTCATCGTCTTTACTCCTCCGTTAACAGTACAACATTTGGTGGTTACCATATACTCCTATATGAAACACAGCACGCCAACCCCACCTACGCGCTATCGCTGTCGACTGCTTTTACCATTTTCCGAGGAACTAGCGCGCCGCCTTCACTACAGTGCGCAGTTCTTAGTTCTAAACCGACCCGATTGGGCAACTTTGGATAGTGGATACCATTGCATGGCATAACCCGCAACGCAGTTGCCGGCCTTCCTCATGTGCGACCTATCAATTACCACTTTGGCTCGAATGCCTACCCCAGTTCTTCTGCCAGTTCTTCATTGGTTACTGCCGTAGACCAGAATATCCCGATGGCATGGCACAGACACAAGGTTCTACACAAGGGATTCAGCTCTCAACATATTCTTTCAAATATTATGGAGACGGAAAAATCTTGTAGATGTTCGAACACGACAGGAGTTGCGCGAGCAAAATTCCGCGCATTAGAGCTGGCTTTAGTGCCGTGTATTTGATGCAGTGCATTGGTGTGCGCCCACGTGGTTGCGATCACATGGCTGCGACCACATTGCAGAATCTGTCATAATAACAGACATTGCACATCTCCGCATGCACTTCGTTAAAGATTCATTTGGGATTAATGATAATGGATCTTAATGGAATTAGTGAGCGAATGATTCTTCAAAATTTCTCTATGGAAAGTTTCTCGATAAAGGATCCATCTTTGCTCTCCTAGGAAGTGAGGAGGAAGTAAGTAGATGAATCCAAGCTCAATCTTTCGAATGCATCCGTTTCCTGCTGGGATAAGATGAAGAAACACACACAAGGAAACTATCTAGGCGACGTCCACACACTGGTACAACCAATACTACTTACCTACCTCTGAGATTTCGCGCCCCTTTGCCGGTGACGTTGCTCCGCCTGCGTATAGTCTTCTTGCACAGCCATGAATTGATGAAGGCCTTGTAACAATGGTGGTCGTTTTCCGTATGCAACTCCTATGCAGTAATGGAGAGAGAGAGAGTGACACGGAATAATGGAACATGAAAGAAGTATACCAGAAGAATTTTTGGAAGAATCAGATAACTTGTTTCGCACAATAGATCGCTGTTAAGGCAGAAGGAAGAAACAAAGTAACATCTCATAACCGCCTATATAAATTTAAAATGGAATCCCACAACATAAACATATCATCTCTCATAATATAAAACTGCAAATAGTTTCGTCGTTGCAGATTAACGTGACGAAGACGGTATTGTTGGTTTCAAATATATTGACTCTAAATGTATGAGCGTCATTCGGAGATTTGTGTCTTTTGAAGCTAACGTTCATATATGGACTAGCGACTGATCAGAATGTTGAGATTTCGTGTTTTAAATAAAATTCACATCTACTTTCGACCGCTACCGCTGAAAAAGTATTCCATTGGAAGGGTAAGCAGTTATCACTAGCCACTCTGAAGAGCACAATTAGCACAACTATAGTACGCCATTTTGATGCCACAAACTCTTACGACCATCACTGCTGTTAAGAAAGCAAGGAGGCAGTAAGTCCAGATCTTCCAAACAAGCTCGTCGCATTCACGAAGGAAATCAGCTCTCTCGCCTTGCATCAAGAGATCTCTCTGAAGTCCTGAAAGAATGGACATTAGGTAGTCCGTAGCCTTGCTCTAGCTAGAACTGAGCAATCGCAAAGGAAGTGTCTGAGAGTTTTTCCCTCTTCTCCGTAGCTTCCTCAATGGGAATTGTACGGTATGCGGTGTCTGCAAGCATGGTTCCCTATAGACCTGTGCCCCGTGCAAACCACCGTAATCTTGTATGCATCTACTCGCATCTGGTACAAGAACTGCCGTGATTGGATTTCGTTATAAGCGGGCCAAAACCAGGTGATAAATTCTCGTCATCTGAGCTCCGCGGCTGCTAAGTAGTGCGAACAGTCGCTAGCGGAACACAAATAGTATCCGCCGAAGGACTGACAAAAGCAAAGTCTCGCCTGGGCAGTCCGTCAATCTGCTCATTCCTCTCAATGTACTTACGACCGAGAATCCAGAGTCCAGACGCCCAGACTATTTAGCGCGTTTCTGCACTGCCCCGTCAGCCTGGCCTTAATGGTCCCTAGGCTGTCGGTGAGAAAGGCTATGTTATGCTTGGAACTTGGATAATACCCAACCATGGACAGGTTCCAGTATAGCGAGTACTTTACTCGAAAAACCTGGATAACCGTACGACTGGGATGCACTGTGTATATTCTAGGCAACTTCTATGCCGACTCCACAGACCGTCGGTGAGAACTATTGTATAAAAGCGTTGCAATACGTCGCCGGCCTTCCATCCTGCCCTGGTTAGCACCACAGCAAAGATTCTCGTGAAGTTCAGTTTATTTGTTACGTAGTCCGTGGGAAATGCCCAGATTTCCCGAGGTGCTCTATCTAGGATATTACTAGGGCCATAGCACTGCACACTAAAACGTATTTAACGCGGAAACTTTGGGGGATGGGTGTCAGGATAGTTGAGTGGTTACAGCACAAGGCTGTCGTACTGAAGGTCGTGGTTTAAATCTCACTGGTGGCAGTGGGACTTGTATCGTGATTTGACGTCGGGTACCAGTTGGTTTAGCTGTGAATGGGTACCTAAGTCAAACCACGGTAATAATCTCGAACGAGCGCAATGCTGACCAAATTGTCTCCTATAGAATGCTGTTGTTCTTAATGTACGCTATGGTCTTGAATGAAGTACTCCAACACACTTTAAAGCCCTGATCCAATTGGTTCGTTGCGCCAACGATTATTATATTATTAGGGGGAGGGGTGCGGGAGTATATTGAGAGCATGTGCCGCGTAGGACTGCACAGTCCCGGTAGCATCTGCACACGATGTCCTTTGGATACGGTTAAGATTCGTTCTATCGTAATTTTTGCTTAAAGACCGCCACCATACAATAAAACCGTACGTTATCTATGTACATCCAAGGAACCATCCTCGACGGGGACCTCAATTCTTTGCAAAAGTTCTCTTTCAGGCATAGAAGGCCATACAACCCTTCTTAAACCTCAGTGCTATGTTCAATCTTCAATTTAGCTTCGGATCCGGGATTACATTCAGGTACTTTACACTGGAGATAAAAAACCAATCTTTGTTCATTCATCCGCTTCAGGTGGAATTCGGGTACCTTTTGGTTGGTGCTAGACAGCATCAGTTTTGTTCTGATTGGATTTATGTTGAGTCTGCATCTTGAGACCTAACGGCACACCTTTCCAAACACTCCTTTCATAATAATGACATTATCATCACCAAGTCGTTGGCATACGCCACCACTTTCCGCCCGCTCCTGCCCAATATAATTTGAATTTCGTCCATCACTATTAACCAAAGCACCAAAGAGATGACGCGCCCTGGGAAGTGCCCCTGTTAACAGCTCTGACCAAGTGACTATCTTCCAGATCCGACTGAATAATCCTGGTTCTTAGCATAGATTTTAGCCAATGCGTAAGATACCGCCCAATCCAATTTTCCTTCTATATTCAGAAAAGCAACCAGAATATACTGCTTGTACTACTGTGACCGGTCAACGATACCAATTACCTCGTGGAGAGTGGCCTCTGTGTATTTGCCTCTTAGAAAAGGCGTCGTCTCCATAATCCTGAAGTGGATGTCCTGGACGCGCTCTTCAACACGAAAAAGGTGAGGCTGATAGGTCGAAAGTCCTTCGCGGACACATAGTCGCGCTTGCCAGCTTTCGATATGAAAACCACACATGCACGTCTCTATGGTTGTGGTACGTACCCCAAATAGATGTAGCTCCGGTAAATCTTGATAATCCGCGGCACAACCCTTTCCTGCTGCTTCCGTAGCATTACTGGCATTATACCGGGGAAGCTGTTTATAGCCCAGCCGATCTTATTCTCGGTAATTACCAATTTGATAATCTAGCACGGCAGGAGCAGCTGCATACCTTCCAAGCAAGGGTCTGACTTACAGTCCAGAAGATTCGGTCCAGGAGCCTTCTGACTTTTTAATAAAGGGTGGACTCCTGTGTTTCGTGGACAGAATCTTAAAGAGCTTCGCGGTTTGCTGGTGCTTTCAGTGTTCCAGCAATAGTCCAACTGGGGCGGCCTCTTGACAGTCTTGGTAGCCAACTTGTACTGCCAATATTTGTGGCTGCAACAGATGTTGAAAAATTTCCTTGGTCAGCTTTCTGAGGTTGAACGGGTTTTCATTCCACCATGGTGGCAGTGTATTCTTGCTGTATTTAGCAGCGCACGAGCCTTCATAGGCGGTACCAAATGCCTTTTTCAAAGCCCTAACCTTTATCTCCAATTTGTCGTCACGCCAAGTTTGCTATTTAGCGCACCGGGGAGTTTGTTCTTGACACCTTGGCCAAACTTCCTTCGAACCTCCTGGAGTCTCTGCAAGGTTCGAAGAACTCTGCATGGAAAGAGCTAGAGTGGAAAGTATACAACTATGATCTGAAATATCTCTCGTTAGACACTCCCCAATACTCCACAATAGGAATCCCATTGTCAGTTAATAGGGTGACATCAAGGACCTTCTCCCAAATGTAACGGTTCTCTGAGCTGGATGGAAAGTTTGTGTAGTGTCCCTGTTATACACCGATAATAATAATAATAATCGTTGGCGCAAAAATTCATACTAGATCAGGGCTTCGAAGTGTGTTAGGGCACTTCATTCAAGACCCTAACGGTACACCACAGTACGCTGTGCGAGGCAATGTGGTCAGCATTACGCTCGTCCGAGATTATTACCTTGATTTGACTCAGGTGCTCATTCACAGCTGAGACGACTGGTATCCGACATCCAGTCACAATAACAAACTCCTCTGCCGCCAGGAAGATTTGAACCGCGATGTCCCGCTACAACAACATAGTGCCCCAACCACTTGAGCCATACGTGCACATACACTGATAGATTTGTAATCATAATAAAATCAAAGAATGACTCACCTATTGCGTTGTTTTTCGAGCTGCCCAACAGCGTATACCTTGCATCAGCGTCGCAGCGTGCCAACAGGTTGGCCTTCTTTGCTGCTATGGTAGTCATTAAATATTGTATTTCAGTTCTTCTAGCCGAGTTGATTGGTAGTGAGCCTGATCAGCTGGTCCGGGCACAGAAAAGCGTGCAAACACTTCCTCGCGAAGTTACGTGCTCTATGTCTGTCCGGAACAGCGTCTCCTGTGCTGTGAAATAAATTATAATATTTGATTTTGAGCCCTTTGATGGGTCGGTCGACTCGGATCCAGACTCCTAGTGCTGAGTCGATATCTTGCTCTAGGAGAAAGACAAGCTGATAAGCCAAGGCGTACTTCCAGTGCTGCAGATTTATCTGCGCTAGCCTCAGCACGATCTGCTTGCGTAGGAGGTTCGTCAACCCGCGCTGAACGGTCGATCCCCATCTCCCCCAGAAGCTCGTTTACGGCGTCGGCAGGATCCTGGTTCTGGCATCTTCGGCAACCAAATCCGAGTCACAGCTCTCCTGGGGATATGATTGTAGCTCATGACTTTGAGCTAGCTTTACGTCCTCCAGGCGTCACTGATCTTAGCCGTGCGGGAACTATATATTTTATACTATTATCAAGTTCTATAACTCTGGGATAAACCTAAAGGGGTTTTACCCAATTTTTTCAAAAATTTTGTAATATACTATATATTATTAACTTAATTTCAACAAATATCAATATGGAGAATATTTTGAGGCTTGGGCACCATATAGAGGCAGCTTCATGATTTTTTTCAAATTTTTCGGTTAGGTAATTTCTGAGAATGGGTCCGTTAAAGAAATCATCAATTTCAACCCCTCCCACTCCCCGCTTTTCTTCTTCCCGGCTCAAAACTAACACTGGCTTCGAAAAGTTCTAATCGAGACTTTTCATTTGATACTCCACATGACTACATTTGGTGAAAAAAATTTTTACATTCCCCTTTTACATGTATGGGGACTCCTCTCCCACTAAATTCAACCTGGAAGGATATCACTCACTGCATGTCTGAGGGTCCACAGTTCCCACCTTCTCACCAAATTTCGTGTCAATCGGTATAGTCACTTCTGAAAAAAGTGTTTGTGACAGACAGACAGACAGACAGACGGACAGACAGGCAGACATTGAACCGATTTTAATAAGTTTTTGTTTTGCAAACAAAACCCTTCAAAATGAAGTTTTAATAAGTCCTAACTTATATTGGAAAAATACTTTCGTGTCGGCTGAGGTTCACAAACTTCACAGCAGAATCAGATTGCTTTATTTTTTCTGTCATTCTGCCGCCAACTCATGGCACTCTGCTCTCCACTCCTGTGACGAGTTATAAACTGGGTGGAGAGCGCCGGTGGCGTCATCTGACCGCTCGCATTCGCAATATTAGAAATAAATTTCGAAAGCCACGAATCCTGCCGCGCCACATCACTCCGTCCCAGACGAAACCGAGGGGTTTCAGCGACCGAATCCGGAACTGTGTTCCCCATCAGTCCGTGAAGCGAACGCACCGTTGTTTTAGAGTGGGGCGCACACGGACTTCAGCCTGGACAAGGAGAGCACCTTTTCGTGTCCACCGATCTCGAACTGATAGGAGGATAGGAGAATACAACTTTGAGACCGTTGACAATTTCTCCTATCTAGGGTCGAAAATCACAACCGATAACAGCTACGATGATGAAATCCGCGCACGGTTGTTATCAGCCAACAGAGCCTATTTCAGCTTACAAAGACTGTTTCGCTCGAAACGTCTCACCATAGGGTCAAAGCTCTTACTGTACAAGACTATGATCTTGCCAGTCCTCATGTATTCCTTGGAAACTTGGGTTCTTAGCAAGAAAAATTGCGAACTCTTGGCCTCGTTCGAGAGAAGAATCCTCCGAAGAATTTTTGGTCACCTACATGAGGATGGACGATTCCGTAGCCTACACAATGACGAAATCTATGAGCGATACCATGACCGTCAGGTTGTGGATAAAATCCGGCTCAATAGGTTACGGTGGGCGGGTCACTTAATCCGTATGGATGAGGATGATCTATATGGTCTATAAGGGCAATATCTATGGTGGAAAAAAAGACGAGCCAGACCCTGCCTAAGATGGAGCGATGGCGTAGGTCAGGACGCCAGTCAGCTTTTAGGGATATCGAATTGGTGGACCTCGGCGCAAAACCGGGATGTCTGGAGTTCCTTATTAAGGCAGGCCTAGACCGGATACCGGTTGTTGCGCCGTTGATGATGATGATGATCTCGAACTGAAAGAAATGTTCTCCCCGCTCGAGAACGCGGTACGGGCCCTCATAAGGAGGGCAGCTTCCGGTCAGCATCTGTTCTGAGCAGGACGTGCGTACACGTGTCCAGTTCCTTGGGCGCACAGACAGGTGCGGACGAGTGTTGGGTGGGAGGAGTGGCCTTGATGCGTTGGAGATTGTCTCTCAGCAGACGCACCAGCCCCACTCTGTGAGACCCGATCTCTTGTCGTAGACCGGATCACTTGGGGGTCTTGGGTTCTCCCCCGTATACCAGCTCCACGGGGCTGGTAGCAAATTCCCCTCGACGGGTTATACGTAGGCCGAGTAGCACGAGAGGCAAGACTTGGGTCCAGGACGGATCGTCGCGTGAGTTACGGCATCACCTACACCACACGTGCCCTCAACCGGGTCACCATCATAAATTATATCATTTCATTGAACTTTGCAATATAATGCTAACAGAATTAAAATCCATTGTATTTGCACCTTGCACATTCCATTGCGCAACATAATACTTGCACACGCTAAAAGTTAATTGAACCAATAAACCTTTGTAAGCAATTTATTAACTTATAAATTGTAGACGCACATTGCAATAGCTGAGTTGTAATTTGGAAGGCAGAAACTCTGCCAGAATAAAGGTCGAATTTAAAATTTTAAATCCAATCTTTTATTTTTTTTGGACATAGATCCCCTAGGATCTATAACTGGCGCAGTCTGCAAAGTAAGGGCGGAGGAGATTTTGCGAGTTTTGTGAGTTCGTGCGAAAAGTTTTTCTAAAATCGTCTAATTCCGACGGGTTATCGGTTGGCGAAAGGAAATCGCCCACGGTTACGGATACTTTTCGAAGTGTTAGTGCAAGTGACGAAGGAATATCGTGGCGGAAGCAGGCTCAGCGAGAGAACATCGCTACAGGAGCAAAACACACAGAACGAGCTTAGCAACAAGGATGTTCAAGGTTGCTATATTTTTCACGTAAGTCAACTTTGGATTAATGCCTCTGTACTCCCAATCCAAAAAATCTCCTTCATTTCGGCCCTATTCCACGCTCCATAAATCTCTTAGAAATAGGCTTAATAACCGTAGTTTAAGTTGTGAAAATTTACCTAGTGAAACTGAAAACTGCACAACAAAAGTGATAAATTCATTCAGTACATCAATTGTATCTCGCGATAATAATATTGATAATAATTCTGTGGTTAAGGAAATGTCGAACCCAAGCGCAAGTGCTAACCAGAATACTGTGTCCTCCGTAGACGTGGTCAATTCATTAAGAGTTCCAGATGCAATCAAGGACCTCCCAAAATTTGATGGGAACCCTAGATTGTTATTTGATTTCCTCGACAATGTCGACGAAATCCTATCTCTCATTCAAGTAACGAGTGGGACACCTTATGGGCAATTACTATTAAGAGCCATAAGAAATAAGATAGTTGGAGATGCTAACGAAATCCTCAACATATACGGGACCTCACTAAATTGGGATCAAATCAAAGAGAACCTCATTTTGCACTATGCCGATAAGAGAAATGAGACATCTCTTATAAGAGACCTTCATAATCTAAAGCAAAATAATGATTCAATTCAGAAGTTCTATAGTGAAATAGTCGAATTACTTTCAAGTATGAATAATCATGTGAATATTCATGAGAATGATAACAATGTGATAACCGCTAAAAATGCGCTCTTCGCGGAAATGTGCCTTAACACGTTTCTTTCTGGGCTAAGAGAACCCTTAGGTTCAACCATACGGGCCATGAAACCAGAGACGTTAGCTACCGCTTATGCATATTGCATAAAAGAGCAAAATATATTCTACACGAAATCGGAGTCTAATAAACATAACTTAAATTTGATGTCTATGCCTAACCCTAAACCAAAACAGTTGCTACCGACTAAACAAAATTTGAAGTTTCCACAAATTATCTCGCCGAGTTTCCCAGTTCAACCATTCAGGCCCAATCATTCATACTACCCTCCACAGCCGAGACCAGGTTTTCACCAAACAAACTTTCAACCCTCACAATGGGGCAATCAGTTTCCGCAAAGGCCATATCTTACCCAGGGAGGCAACCTAAATTTTCAACAAAGACCAAATCCGTTCCAAAGTGTTCAACCTAAGTTCCAATCAGGTCAAAACGTATCCACGAGACCAGGTAATGCACACCTTGCTAAACCCGAGCCGATGGACATTAGCTCTGGTAGTTTCAGAGCGAACCAACCTCAACCTAGACAACCTCAAAATAATTTTTTCAGAGCATCGAGACCTCCAAACTTTATCTCAGAGGAGTTATTTAATGTCGCAATACCAGGCTATACCCCTGATGCACCAGACACTGATCCAAATTTTGCACAAACAAATAATCCGGTTAACCAACCTTATTACACGGATCAGTTTTACGGACAAAATTTCCAAGATGAGGTTTCACTTCCAGAATTCAATCCACCTGAGGACCCACAGCTCCTCAATGAGAATAACAACAATGCGCAGGTATACAACGTTGAAATCGATGATGGAAATTTTCCATTCAGTGCCTCCAACGACCAATTGGATACCTAGACATCAACAAACATGGAAACACACTTCCATATATTAATATATCATCCCCTTACGGACAACCATTAAAATTTTTAATAGACACCGGCGCATCATCTTCATTCATCAATCCGGAATTAATAAACCCACGTGACATTAAACTAATAAGTCCAATTTCTATTACTACTGTCCTTGCTAAACACAAAATAAACAAAGAAATTACACTTCCATATTTTCTCGAATTTAATCAACCAGGATCCGCAAGATTTTTAATCTTCAAATTTCACGGATACTTCGACGGTTTAATCGGAGTAGACATTCTAAGTGAGATCGGTGGGAAAATTGATTTGAGTAATAATTTACTTATAACCAAAAACGCATCAATCACTCTGAATTTTAAACCTAATTTTACATCTCAAAGATATATTGTACCACCCCGATCAAAACAAATCGTCAAACTTCCAGTTGATGTAGAGACTGGTGACATTTACATTAAATCCATTAAAGTAACCCCTGAACTTATAATCTCTGAGGGACTATACGCTGCTCTCGATTGGCATGCTATGATCGAAATAGCAAACACATCGAATTTAGAACAATCTCTTTTCCTTGAACACCCCTTAAGGGCAGAGTGTCTTTCCCGCAATTACGAGCAAATAAACAACCTAAACGTAAGTTATGAAGCCGAAAATTGGAACTCTTCCATGTCAAAGGATATCATCGAACTACTTCGGACCTCTCATCTAAATCCGGAAGAGAAGAAAGAACTTTTTAAGGTCTGCCGAGAATACGATGATATCTTCCATCGTGAAGACCAAAATTTAAGTTTCACTAACCAGGTGAAACATCGAATAAGGGTAGTTGACGATACCCCCATATATACGAAATCGTATAGATATCCATTTGTCCATAAACAGGAGGTCCGCAAGCAAATATCGAGCATGCTTGAACAAGGCATAATACGGCCTAGTTATTCACCATGGAGTTCCCCTGTTTGGATTGTGCCGAAAAAATCGGACGCAAGTGGAAAAAAAAAAGTGGCGGCTTGTGATAGATTACCGCAAATTAAACGATAAAACAATTAGCGATAGGTATCCTCTTCCCAACATCAATAATATATTGGACAAACTAGGAAAATCTATGTACTTCTCCACCCTAGATCTTGCTAGTGGATTCCACCAAATAGAGATGGATCCACAAGATATACCAAAAACAGCTTTCACTGTTGAAGGGGGGCACTATGAGTATGTACGAATGCCCTTTGGCCTCAAAAATGCCCCTTCAACGTTTCAGAGAGTGATGGATAACGTTTTGAAGGAGTTACAGGGAACTATTTGTCTTGTCTATTTGGATGACATAATTATTTTCTCCACCTCGTTGCAAGAACACATAGAAAATCTCAAAAAAGTGTTCCACAAGTTACGAACAGCTAACCTCAAGGTACAGCTGGATAAATCAGAATTTTTAAAAAAGGAAATCGCTTTTCTCGGGCATCTCGTCACGACAAATGGAATCAGGCCCAACCCTGATAAGGTTCAAGCTATAATGAACTTCCCAATTCCAAGAACAACAAAGGAAATAAAATCTTTTCTTGGGTTATTGGGATATTACCGCAAGTTCATTAAGGACTTCGCGAAACTAACCAAACCCTTAACAGAATGCTTGAAAAAGGGGCGGATTATAGAACTGAATAACCGTTATTTAGCGGCATTCAAGTGCTGCAAAGATATTCTGATGAATGATCCACTTTTGCAACATCCTGATTTCAGCAAACCCTTCGTCTTAACAACGGATGCTAGCAACTATGCAATTGGCGCCATTTTATCCCAAGGACCTATCGGTAGCGATAAGCCAATTTGCTATGCTAGCAGAACACTGACCGATTCGGAGATTAACTATTCTACCATCGAAAAAGAATTTTTGGCCATAGTATGGGCCACAAAATACTTTCGGCCATATTTGTTCGGCCGGAAATTTAAAATTGTAACCGACCACAAACCGCTCACATGGATGATGAGTTTGAAGGACCCGAATTCGAGGCTAATACGTTGGCGATTAAAACTAGAAGAGTACGACTATGAAGTAGTCTATAAAAAGGGCACTCAAAATAGCAACGCCGACGCTTTGAGTCGAATTAAACTCCCACAAAATAAGGTCGAAATTAACATCAACGAAAACATCGATAACGCAAACGAGTCATTGCGAGGTACTAGAGGGACAACTGTACATTCTGCAGAGGAGAACTTGGACACTGGTATTCCCATTTCCGAACAACCTCTCAACGAATTTTCGCTCCAACTTGTACTTGAAACTTCAAATAGAAGGTCACAAACAACATTAAAAATGCCTTTCAGAAATAAACAACGGCGAACAATTCGTATGCAGGAATTCACGGAACCGACGATTATCGAAATTTTTAAAAAATTTATTCCTCCCAATCGATTAACAGCAATTTTAAGCTCAGATGAAACCTTTAGAATCATTCAGGAGGTATACTCAAAACACTTCTCACATTCTAGTAATTTCAAACTTGTTCGATGTATGGAATTGCTAGACGAAATAGCAGAAAGCGACGAACAAGACGCCCTCATTCGTAACTATCATACAAAAAATAACCATCGCGGGATAAACGAAACACTTGCCCACCTAAAAAGGGAATGCTACTTCCCTTACATGAAAAGCAAGATCACCCAAGTAATCAACAACTGCGAACAATGTCAAACCTTAAAGTATTATAGGAATCCTCAAAAACCGAAATTTCAATTTTCAGAAGCTCCCAAGAAACCCCTTGAAACATTGCACGTAGATATTTATACAATCGACAAAAAATATGTTCTTACATTAATTGACAAATTCTCCAAATTTGCTGCAGCTTATATGCTGGTTGCTCGAAATAGCCTGGCGATCATTAAATCACTGAGACATTTTATTAGCCTTCACGGCGTACCTGAAAACATTATAACCTTTGTCACCGATCAAGGAACGGAATTTACCTCCTCAATATTTACGGAATTCTGTAAACAATATGATATTAATCACCATATCACCTCGTTTCAACAAACAAGTAGCAATGCCCCTGTTGAGAGACTTAATTCAACCATAACTGAAACATACAGAATAATATACCATAACCACCGGGACAAAGATCCCGAAGATATCCTGAATGAAGTCATAACAACATATAACAATGCGATACATTCATCCACTAAGTATACCCCTTTCGAATTATTTTACGGAAGGACGTATAAATTCAATAAAAATATAAAACATAACAACGGGCATGAGTACTTAGAAAGGCTTAGGGAATTTCGAGATAAACTCTATCCAGAGATCAAAACAAAACTAGAAGAAGTATCAAGGAAGAAACTAGAGAAATTAAATATGAATAGAAATGACCCCGAAACTGTTAATGAGGGATCCATAATCTATCGCAGGGAATGTAGGAGAAATAAACTAACTCGTAGGTTTTCACGTCAAAAAGTAAAAAAGGACAATCACATTACTATTTTGACTAATAACAATAAAAAAACCCATAAAGCAAAAATTAAAAAAAAGACGGAAATTTCAGGCAACTTCTTGCAACACTCGGACAGAAAATAGACTTGCAGGACCTGACCAATAGGAACGGACTTTTACCAATAAAACTTGGCGACGCACGTTTGATTACATCATACAGTGACCTAATACACATAATACGGCTAGACGAGTACAAAGAAAACATTGATAGAATAACTGACTCACTTAGGACTTTCGACAATATTACTGAACTATCGGAATCATTGAAAATTACGGGAAGCAAACTCAAGGAAGTTAATAACAAACTCTTATCCATAATACCTCGCAAACGGACAAAAAGAGGGTTGATAAATGGACTGGGTACCATCATTAAAGGAATCACTGGCAACTTGGATGCTAGCGACGCCGAGAGAATTAATAGGCAAATTGATATTATATTAGGCAATGAAAATAGTTTGAAATCGGAATTTAGTCAACAAACAAAATTGAATACACAAATGATTGAACGATTTGGAAACATAACAAAACATATTAATCAACAACAAGAAGTAATCACTAGGTACCTCAAATATTTGAACGACAATTCCCAGAACCAAATCAGAAATGATTATAAAATTTTCAAATATTCGCAATATTTGAATCAAATTAATTATAACATCGATTTACTGAATGAACATATCACAGGCATCGCTGAAGCAATTGTCCTAGCGAAACTCAATATAATCCCGAAAATGATACTAAACCCTCACGAATTAGCAGAGATAAATCATACATTTGAAAATCAGAATATCAACATTACGACAATAGAACATATTTACGAGTTATTAAGTCTACAAGCCTACTCAAATGGAACGAATATCATTTTTAACATTAGAATCCCCTTTACCCTGAGAGAATCCTACACACTCTTCCATGTTATTCCTCTACCTATCCAAGGAACAAAAATAATCCGAATGAAACCCTACCTAATCCTTAATACCGAGCATACCCAAAGTTTTGATGAAAAATGCAACCACATCGAGGGAACATTCTACTGCTACCAAACGCCAAATTGGAAGAAAGTTAGTCAGTCAAAATGTATTGCGAAAATCATCAACAACGAACCAGCCCAGTGCGAACTCCACGATAGAGATAAGGAAGTAGAAATCTTCGAAGCGGAACCCAATCACCTTATCTTCATCAATATGCCCGAAACCGTGATAAATACTACCTGCGGTCCAAACAACATCAAGATAAGAGGAACTGTTTTAATACGATTCACAAATTGCCAAATTACTGTAAACGGAATCACCTATATATCAAAATCAACAACTTTCTGGGACCAAATAAATATATATCCGACATCATTCAATCAAATAAATTTTACATCTCCCCACATAAACAAGCTACAACTGGAACAACTCGGAACCTACCAATTTACAAAAAACCCACCTGCCAATGCCCTGGTTACCTATGTAAAGCAAAAAGACTTCCTCACCATAACTACAGCATCAATCTGTGTGATAATTGTCGTCATAATATCTCTTCAAATGGTACTTCATCGAAAATCCAGCATTATACTCACAACCCAGAGCGACCCACTTCCTGCTGCATCTTCACCTTGCGAACCGACTAGGATACAATTCCTTTGGCCATTGCATCCTACTAAGGGGGGAGGAGTTACGGCATCACCTACACCACACGTGCCCTCAACCGGGTCACCATCATAAATTATATCATTTCATTGAACTTTGCAATATAATGCTAACAGAATTAAAATCCATTGTATTTGCACCTTGCACATTCCATTGCGCAACATAATATCATACTTGCACACGCTAAAAGTTAATTGAACCAATAAACCTTTGTAAGCAATTTATTAACTTATAAATTGTAGACGCACATTGCAATAGCTGAGTTGTAATTTGGAAGGCAGAAACTCTGCCAGAATAAAGGTCGAATTTAAAATTTTAAATCCAATCTTTTATTTTTTTTGGACATAGATCCCCTAGGATCTATAACTCGTGCCATAATGGCAACTTTCAGCGTCCGGTGCCAACGTTCTAGCATCCCATTGGATTGCGGATCGTATGCAGTAGTCCGCTGGCATTTAAATCCCAGGAATCTGCCTAACTCCGAGAAAAGGGTGGACTTAAATTGCATTCTCTGGTCAGCAATGACCACGGATTTTTCTCAAAATTGTTTTTTGCAAGTTCCTTGTATTCGTAATTTGACTTAAAATTTTAACTATAGGGGATATTGTGACGAAAATCTTTTTGAAAAATTTTGTGTGACGTCAACTTAAATCGTAGTAATGACAATTACCCAGGACACCAAAATTGTATAACAGTAGGGCGAATATTTAGTAAGGATAATTGTTAACAGATGACTCTAATGTTTGTAAGGAAATCTTGTCAAGGGTGCAAATTAGTTTATAGCAAAGTATTTACTTGCCTTTCTCTTTTCCTGGGTATAAAAGAGCCGGAAGGCCATCTATGGAGTCAGTCCCAGTCTGCGCCTATCTCTTGACGAAGTTGGACGTGTTTTTCACAGTGGACAATTTTTTCAAGCCAGTGAGAATTAAATGCAGGTGAAATGCTTTCTAGTGTAAACGTTTATTTTTTAAATAAAATTGCGAAAGTTTATTTTTGAAGCAAGAGCATTTACAACAGCTGACAGAAGCATCTGCAGCCCCATTAAATAAATAGGAGGTAAGTCGATATTTCGACTCGTAATTGTAGAAAATCCTGAAGTATTTAAATCGATTAAACAGTCGATTTCCCGTACCCTCCCTAACAACTACCTCATAAAGAAATCGGCAAGATCACACCAGATACTTACCAAAATACCGGAAGATTCTCTACCGCCAAACAGATCTTTGTGGAGAACCATAACAAGTCCTTCACATATACTCTCCGATCCCAGAAGACGACCAACCTCATTCTCTCAAATCTAGATGCGGCAGTCTCCCCTCAGGAGATCGTCAACGAATTGAAGGCTCCGAGAGTCTCCAACACCCTTAGCGCTAAACCCTTTGTCACGACCTGGGCAAAAACCAACAACATCAACCTTGACTTGTAGTTGGTCACGTCTGACGCGACTTTCAGTGAGGAGCAGTTGCGTAACGTCAAAGCAATGCAGCACATGATCGTCCGCTTAGAGCAAATTAGAAACAAGTAACTGCTCAAATGTCAGAATTGCCAGCGCATCAGGCATACGACAACCAACTGCCACGTCGCATATAGATGTGTTAAGTGTGACCAGCTACACGGCCTTAGCGAATGCGCCAAAACAACAGGAAATGCCTTCGGTTTGTCCAGGTGGTGGCAAGGAGAAACGCACACAAAAGTGTGCCTCCTACCCACTCTCTCCCCACAACTGCCTCTCGTCTCTCTTGTCGCACACTCAAAAATCCAGCCTTCACCACTCGTCTGTGTCCTTCGCATACACCGCTCGAACCAGAACCTGTCTTCATACACCTGCCCGCATGAACCACCCCACCACCATCTCCTCATAACCTCCTATCACACTATCAACCTAGCCAATTTCAGCCCGGCCCTTCCAATCTTCAACAGAACACACTACCTTTCCTACTAGCAGCAACCTAACTGTTACTCCCAACCCAAACACCTTACATACAATGAACCCAAGAAAAACTGCCCGCGTTTAGGTAAATATGTCCGCCAAAACGTGATCCCACCCCAAAACATCTCCGCCCCCCTCAGGAAAAGTGAGTGTTCTTTCTGACCACTTCTTCTAGACGCACCTTCCACTTTCGTGAACCACGTTTCGCCAACGGGGTAAGCGGAAAAATCTCCCAACTCCTTTCCTACCCTTCCTCTCTCATTCACCAACCTTCACCAAATTTCCTTCACCCAAGGCTTCGTCGACCCAAGTTAACGCGAAAATATCCTTCCTATCCACTTTGTCAGTCTAGACTCTGTCAGGGTGTTTAGCGCCGCCCCAAAAAACAAAAAATCATCCTCCGCCAAGATATTCGAGGGGATCATAAAAGCCATCATCGACGAGCATTGTGACTCCAATTTTTCACTCCCTCAGTTTCAATTCGCCAACTGACCCAAACACTTGGTTGAGCATGCACTCCTAGTGCTCAAATCGGACGTCCTCTTCCCCCAAACCGGAACATGCCGACCATAGCCCGTCTCCTCGACATAAAGAAGGCTTTCGACTCCGTATTGCAATACGAAATCGCATACAAGAATTCCGAACACCTCCATTTCCATCCGCACCATTGAAAACTAATTCTTAACTTTCTTGCCGGGCGAAAATCCCAAGTCCAACTGCAAGAACATCTCTCTTCTCCCTAGTCAAGCCCGGCTGGCATCCCTCAGGGATCTGTTCTCTCCAATACCATCTTCCCCTTGTTCATCGCAGGCCTACCCAAATCCAATCCGAGTCCTCCAATACGCGGATGACCTCATCCCGGCCGGTGAAGCCCGCCTGAATGCCTATTGGAGCGAGCTTTATCGGTACTTCACCCGTTGGAAAATATCCATGAATCCAAAGTAATGCGAGACTATCGTATTCTGCGGTAGTGCCGAAAATAAGAAGCGACATATGAACCCTATCCCTGAAAATCCACAACGCCACAATCCCAACCGTAAAGGGAATCATCTGCCTTGGAGTGACAATGAATTCTCGCTTATCCCACATATCACGAAGGCACTAAGGCGTACAACTAGTGCCTTTAAATACCTTTACCCAATCTTGAAATACAGCAGCCCGATACCTCCGAAAGTCAAGTTGTTTTGCTACAAGCGGTTTATCCGTCCCCTCCTCATTTTCGATTCATCTTCTGGTCCGACACTTCCCCTACCCAATTCGAACGACTCCGTCTCAGAGAACGCAGAATCTTACCTCATTGTTCCAACACCTACAAAAACGAAGACCGCTCCAAATACATCTCCAACCAGATCCTCTACGACGCCTGTAAAACACCCCGTATCGACGCCGTCCTAGCCCGTCATGCCCTCAAATTCCTCAACAAATGTCTATCCCATCCCAATCCCCTTATCTCCCAGGCTAAGTAGATTGATATCGTCAAAGAGAATCTTCTACAAACTCATCTGTTCCCTCACATCCTCAAGTAAAGTAATTTTCTACACCGGTAACTACTCCTCATCCCAATTTACAAAATCAACCCATTGTCAGTGCCACTCCTAGTTTCCTTTCCCAAACCCCTCCCGCATGCTCCCTATTCTATCCCACATTCTAGTTCCTTTCCCCGCTCGCCCGTTTTTTTAAGGTTTTGTGTGAAACAAAACCTTATTAGAATCGAGACGGTGTCTGTCTGTCCGTCTGTCTGTCTGTCTGTCTGTCTGTCTGTCACACCCGATTTATTCGGAAACGGCTAGACCGATTGTCACGAAAATTGGTGAGAATATGTAATCTGGTGATCCCTTTACATGCAGTAAGTGGCGCCATCTTATGTTAAGTTTAAGGGGGGGCTCCCCATACATGTGAATGGAGGGTGCAAATTTTTTTTTCACAGAATGTAGCCATGTAGGGTATCAAATGAAAGGTCTCAATTAGTGCTTTTCGAATCTGGTTCAATATTTGATATTAAATGAAACATAGGGGAGTGAGGGTTCAAAATATGACCCACAAAAAGTGTAACAGGTCTCGTTCTCAGAGCCTATCCAACCGAAAAATCTGAAAAAAATCACAGTGGTGCATCTCTACGAAATCTAGGCCTCAAAATATATCCGGTTCCGATATCTGCACAAATAAAGTTAATAATAGTATATTTCCACATTTTAGAAATTTACCCGGCACCCCCCTTATGTTCATACCAGAAGTACAAAATTTGGCATGCGTATAATAAAGAATATAATGCACAGTTTGGTCAAGTTTGAAAAAAATCCAACTATTATTGACAAAGTTATAGGGGGTGAAACTTTACAATTTTTTGTGAATTTCGTTCACTCTACAACCCGCATGACGTCATCATCACATATCAATTCGTCAATATCACAACGAAATGAGTTCTTACGAATTGGGTCGCAGACAATTATTTTGTTTTAGTTTTTTAGTTATTTGTCAACCCGACATGTGTGTATGTAGGTAAATAATATATGCGTGCTAATGAACTTTGCGGGTAGTGCCTAATTCAGCTAGATATAAGAAGTAAATCGGAAATATGGGTACGATAAATTTAGATACGTGCATATATGTGTACAGTAGGTAATAGGCCGTTTGTTTGTTTAGGTGAGCGTGATATCTATGGCTCTAATATGTATGTCTCGTAGTTTGGAAAAATATGAAGGATTATGTTGGATTTGTAGCTATATACGGACAGAAAAATGTGCGTCTCTTACATAAGATGAACACAAAACCTTTATACCCGAAGCGCGAGCTTCCGGTATTCCGACTTGTTTTAATGAGTGGAGGTTTTTTCCGACTTTTCCTCCAAAATACTTTGTTAGCTTTCATACAATACTTCACTAGTGATCAGTTATTTTAGTCCATAGTTTGTATCTTAGATTAGTTAAGCTTTTAAGGTAGTCCATAAGTTAGGGTAATTTAGCTGGTTAGAGAAATATAATAGTTGAAAAAAATGTTGTTTTCGCAAAATGTTCTTTTCGCAAAATGTTGTTTTCTACGGAGTCAGACTATTTCTAGAGTTAGAACATATCACGTCGGTTATGAATACGCCTAGAATTGTGCCAGTTGAAGGAGTTGTTCTATAATTAATTGTGCAGAACGGTTGTATAATTTAGTGTAAAATCAACGTTTATATTAAAGTTATAGAACGGAATTTTGTTTAGTGCAACGCGATATAGTGATACGAGTCTACGTAAAGCAAGTAACGTAAGTAGTGACGACTCTACTGAAAGGAAAAACGTAACAATATTCTACGTGGAAGAACATATGGCTATTGTGATACGGTACATAGTTTTTTCTCCATACATAACTATTGGACAATTTTTGTCGAAAATTTTGAGCCTTTTTCTAAAAACACGCTGTTTTGCAACAATCAACATATTGAAAAGATCCCACATACATCTCTTGCAGTATATATGCATAATCGAAAAAAGTTTCTTCGTTCGCTGTTAAAGTTAAAAATTGATTGGTTTGGCCGTGCGAGCTTCTGAAATGAGAACTTCGTCGGAGAAATGCTGTGCAGCCGCCATTTTCTTTTACATAAATAATAATTTTTACAGTTTATCATCAGTTTACCATTATCAGAATTTTGATTTACTTCACCGCACCGCTGAAAAAATTCACTACGCTACAGTGACCTAACCCCTTAAGTTCTCTAATCCTAAAATACAATTGGGGTACCAAAAATACTTTTTCAATGCTCTCTTGGTGTAGAGCATCCTTTGCTGAATCGAACAGGCCTCCAAGTAATTGCTTGAAATGCAAAGATATCGGTCTTTATTATATTTTTTAGAAATAAATCTAATTGACGGCAATGGTAGCAAATTCTGCCGATGGCTCCGAAAGCTCTAGTTCGGTTTGTTAGTTGTTCCAAATGAATCCTAGTCTATCAATAGAATTTCTTCAAGTCATTGGCACGGCTTTCATGGCGTTCACGCCCCTACAGAGGAGACTGCAGAGTCCGAGAAGGATACCTTCTACGAGGCAGTAGAACGAACCCTCGAAGCCTGTCCCAGATATGATATTAAAATCATACTTGGGGATTTTAACAGCCAAGTAGGGAAGGAGCCCGTATTCAGGCGATACGCTGGCTCCCATAGCTTACACCAAAATACAAATGATAACGGACTGCGGATTATTCAATTAGCAGCGTCACACGAAATGGTTGTTGGAAGTACCTGGTTTACGCGGATAGCGGTCCACAAACATACGTGGGCCTCTCCAGATGGGACCACTTTCAACCGAATTGACCACGTGTTGATCGAACGCCGCCACCACTCAGCCTTGATGAATCTCAGAACATATAGGGGGGCCAATATAGACTCGGATCACTATCTCGTTGGCATGGTGCTCCGAGCTCGAATAACAATACCACCTAGAATCCCCTCTGACAATCAGGTGAGAGTTAACACTGAAGCCATCCACAACACGGCCCTCGGCGACACCTATAAGAGGGAAATAGATGTCGCAATAACCGCAGTCAACAGGGGACCTGGAGATGAAGCATCCACCAATGATCTTCACAACCAACTGAAGAACGTTACATTGATATGGCCACAAACATACTTGGCCCCAACCGCAAAAGGAGTCGGAACGGCTGGTTTGACGATGAATGTAAGCTAGCAACGGAACGGAAGAATGCCGCATACCGAGTAATGTTGCATTCTCAAAGAACGCGGGCACACGCAGGCACTTATCATGAACTTCGTTGAGCGGAGAAGCGACTTCACAGACGGAAAAAGGAAGCCTGGGAGATCCAACAAGTCTGTGAACTAGAAAAGTACAGGGAGCAACCGCACCAGGCACAGAAGGCTGAAGTTTTACCAACAAGTTAGCAGGATGAAGCCTTATACACCTCGATGCTCATCCTGCCGAGACAAAGAGGGAAATGTGATTTCTGACAGAATGGGCATATTGGAGCGATGGGTTGAGTACTTTGATGAGCCACTGGAGGTGCCGCCAACTGAAGACGATGGACAAATACTGCCACCATCAAGTTTAGGAGAAACAGTCCGTCCCATTCATCGGCTAAAAAATCATAAGTCGCTTGCGGCCGATGGAAATACAGCCAAATTGGTTAAATATAGAGGCGACCAATTACACCAAGTGGTTCATCAACTTATGCTCAAGGTATGGGACAGCGAATCATTGCCTGACGATTGGCAACGAGGCATTATCTGTCTCATACATAAAAAGGGAGATATCACACAGTGCAGCAATTATAGAGGTATCACGTTGCTGAGTACCATCTATAAGATATTCTCCGCTATCTTGCTAGGCCGGATATCCTCATACACCCAGAACATCATTGGACCATACCAAAGAGGCTTCACTCCAGGCAAATCAGCAGCAGATCAGATTTTCCCTCTGTGGCAAGCGATGGAAAAACTGTTGGAATATGGACAACAGTTGCACCATCTATTCATCGGCTTTAAAGCTGCCTATGATAGCATAGCCAGGGTAAAACTGTACACGGCCATAAGAGAATTCGGTATCCCGACGAAATTAGTAAGACTGACTAGGCTGGCCCTGACCAATGTGTGTGGCCAGATAAAAGCAACAGGATCACTCCCAAGACCATTCGACATCAACAAAGGGATGCCCTATCATGCGTCCTCGTTAACTTAGCCCTTGATAAAGTGAACCGTGATGCCGTGGTAAATGCAAGAAGTACGATCCTCTTTAAGTTCACCCAACTACTGGCCTATGCTGACGATATCGACATCATGGGAACAACCACCCGAGACGTACAAACTGCCTTCATCCAGATCGAGCAGGCGGCATTCGGGGCGAGATCTTGGGCCTCACATTAATGAAGACAAGACAAAATATGTGGTGGCAACGTCAGCGCCGGAAACAAACCAGCCAACAACATCAAACCGCACTGGTCAAACGGGAAGAATAAGTATAGGAGAATACCACTTTGAGACCGTTGATAATTTCTTCTATCTATGGTCGAAAATTACAACCGATAACAACTACGATGATGGAATCCGGGCTAGGTTATTGTCAGCCAATAGAACCTATTTCAGCTTACAAAGGCTGTTTCGCTCGAAACGTCTCACCATAGGGTCAAAGTTCTTGCTGTACAAGACTATGATCTTGCCAGTCCTCATGTATTCCTCGGAAACTAGGGTTCTTGGCAAGAAAAATTGCGAACTCTTGGCCGTGCTCGAGAGAAGAATCCTCCGAAGAATTTTTGGCCACCTACGTGAGGATGGACGATTCCGTAGCCTACACAATGACGAAATCAATGAGCGATACCATGACCGTCCGGTTGTGGATAAACTCCGGCTCAATAGGTTACGGTGGGCGGGTCACTTAATCCGTATGGATGAGGATGATCCCACCCGGAAAGTCTATAATGGCAATATCTATGGCGGAAAAAAAAGACGAGGCAGACCCTGCCTAAGATGGAGCGATGGCGTAGGTCAGGACGCTAGGCAGCTTTTGGGGATATCGAATATGTGGACCTCGGCGCAAAACCGGAATGTCTGGAGTTCCTTGTTAAGGCAGGCCTAGACCGGATACCGGTTGTTGCACCGTTGATAATGATGATGATTTAACCCCGAAAATACCATAAAAAACGTACAAATGCCACCATACTTACGAACTGAAGTTGGTCAAAGGACTAATTATTGTCATTGGAGGTATGGAGCCTGCCAGGGATTCGAATGAAATAAAAGAAGCGCTGTGCAGTAATAGTTTTGCTGTCATATATATCTACAGTGTTCAGCGTCCGAGGCTTTGCGACATATGCAACATTGCGCTCGCCTTATCCAGTGACCATCTGTCATTTCTCTCCTTTAGACGGTGGTATTATATGATAAAAATTCCTGGCTAAGCTACTTGGAAGTGAAGTAAGTTTATCAAAGTATGTTTGTCTCTGCTGATTAATTTCGTCCCTTGCAGTTTCTAGTGTACCACGATGCGAAGTAATCGTTCTTAATATTTTAGACTACATTCTTTGAAGTATTCCAATGTTGGACATGCAAGCAGATCCCCAAATTTGTGCATCACAAGTCCAGATTGGCTTTATCTCTGTTGAGTAGCCATTCCAGGTTTTTGAATCTTAGGTTGACCTGAGTTTTTTGACCTCAACATGTTCCTCCTCTAGGTATTTTACTTACTGTTCGATTCTTCAATGTGAAGGTGACATGACTACCCTTTGCTTCGTTTACTTTGATTCGGGCCAACCATTGCCCAACTTCTTTTATGTAACTCTCGAGATCTCGGGATGCAATGCTAGGATTGAAAAGTGCGCAAAATATCGTCAGCATTGTTAGCCAAAAATAGGAGCTCATTTGTGGGTAAATTTGCAGTATATATCAAATAAAGCAGAAGGGCGAGGACAGTACCTTGAAATAGCCCCGCTTTAATGTTAGAATCTCGTGAGGTGAAACACTTTTGTTTAATAACAAATATTTCGCCCGTCGGATACAACTTAAAAATTTTATGAGTATTCGTAGGTGGTTTTCCGTGATTTTGTACATTAGGAACGGTACTTTCGACCTTCCAAGGAGCAGCTTATCTCGGAGGCTAACCGACGAACTCGTTCAATAGTTCCATGTTTTCGTCTGAATCCGAACTGCTGAAAATAACTTCTTTTCGGCCAAGTGTTGTTCTGGATTGGATAGGAGGAGTTTCTCCATAGTGAGGGAAGGCAGTTTATCGGTATGTAGGACGTGACGAGCGTAGGATTTTTACCTTCCTTCGGCATTATCGTTACTTGCGACAGTTTCTAGTATTTCGACAATTTATAACATTTTAGGGATCAATTTGCTGTTGCGGGAAACTTAAGACCTCGGAAACTGAAACGAATCGGTTGGTGTCCACCTATAGGAAACGAACATGGCAATTTTTACTCCGTTATCTGTGCGTTTGGTTGCAAAACGCCTCTCAAGTGTTGAGCAAAGATTTAACCTTTATCGGCATCACTCCTCGTCCGCCTGCCATCCAACAACCGGATTGGTGACTTGCGCAGGATTGACCTCAATAGGCTCTCCTCAAAGAGAATGATTCGCGGTCGGAAAAAGTGTTTTAGTGAAGTACTTTAGATCCCCATATTTCTCCTTTTTCAATGCTTCATGCAGCTCCTTCCTGGCTGCAGATTCTATTTCGAATTCGACGAACTAAACTTGCCATTCATGCCTCAGCTGTTGTTTTTAAGGTTTTGTTTAAATTGTTATAATTATTTAATTTCGGTGAAATAATGTACAACCTGGTCGATTTCGAAGTTTGATTTCAAGGACACATTTGCTTTAAAATGCGAAGAGATGAAGAGATAAATCTTCGATACATAAGCCAATTAGGTTGCTTTGTCGTCAGTTTAGTATACTCGGTAGAGCTTTGAGATTTGAAAAATTTATGAATGATCGTAACTCAGATCAAAGCAGCCTTACGTACATAGTTGCTTTCTATTAATATTTCTCATTCTGTCAAAATCGATAAAGTCACGTATTTTACGGCGGTCAGTTGGGAAGCATGTTCAATAACACATTAAGTTCACAGTTCGTCGACATAGCAGCCCGGAGCGTTTTCCCCAAGGCTGTTCGGAGCGCAGGAAACAGAATTCTGGTTTATTTCGCCTTTTAAGGGTTTTTGGTTCGGTCGTGGATCGGGACCTTTGACTCACTTCAGGGTACACCGGACATCCTCTGTAATTAGCAGTGTCGTTGTTCCCGCAGTTGCCACATTTTTTGGCATAGGGATCTTCCCTGTCTAATGGGCATTTCGCTGCACTGCAACCACTGGTGATGAGTATATGTATGGCGGCATCCCTGAAGATCCTTCTGGGCTTGACTTCTTTTCATTTTCAAATATCTAAATCGGAAATGAATTGCTGGGAAAGATAGAATTACAGTGAAGTTAAATTTCGATGAAAAAAATTAAAACACGATGAAACAATAGAGCAAAATAGAATAGTGTGGCGGAGGTCTACGTATTAAAGCAGCAACTGATTACTTGATACACTAACGGATCCGTCACAGCAGAGTGAACGCGGAGGTCACTACTCGCAGGAAGCCGTACTTTAAACCATAGATAAGCGTGTCCTCTTCGACCTTAAAACAACTATAGGGAACAAAACAGGTAAACTGATGTAGGAACTCAGTAATAAATGTTCTCTATCGACCATGACTATTAAGTGGAGTCGAGAAGGGGTCTATGATCAATACGGGCAACCCCTTTCACTATTGGCCTCCGTTTAAGACCTGGTTGTAGTCTGCGATGACAAACTTCGTTTCAGTTCCCACTTCATTCACATCACCAATCGAGCTTACGAAATGTCTTCTTTTACCTACGTTCGTCCTCCGATTTTAAGTCAATTCAGTCTGCCTTAACACTTTTCAAATCCTTTGTCAGAAACATCCTTGAATATTGCTGTGTAGTCGGGACGGCTTCCGAAACCGTGGTTTTCGCGCTCTCGAAGCTGCACAACGTAAATTCACCCGGACTGTTTTCAAAAGGAACCTTGCCGGGTGGACTATCCACCACGGAGTGACGCGTATAAAAGAAAATACCAACTCTTGTGCAGGGGCTCTTTTTCGGTTTGATCGTTTACATATGTGGGTTGTCGGAGGTTTCAATTGAACTCCTGCCTCCAAGCCAAATAAACTTTTAAAACTTAAAAGTAACTTACCTCAATCATCTACGTGATTAATGCGATTGAAACACATGGAGAGTCCAGTCATCAGCATCTTTATTTACAATTTCAGTAAATGTGTCACAATTGGTATTTTTCAGTGGACAACTGTTTTAATTGTTCATTTTCTCAAAAATATTATACTCAAGACATTGAAATGTATAGTGGATATATAAATAACATGGTTCGGTTATTGACAAATATAACTAACTAACATCAATTAAATAAATATCTTTGTATGAACTTTTATGGTGGGAGCCTTCGTGTCTTTTGTGTTAACCGCATCCTCAAAATTAATGCATACGTTACGTGTTGCATCCCAGAATTAACACAAAGAACACAAATCCACCCCCTCCTGGTCTAAGTGATTTGATTTTTTACTAAGAAAAGCCTTTACTTTATTTTCTGGTTCGTATTCACTGAATCATAAACATTTACCACGAAGCTTACAATATAACTACAGACATCTCCTTAACATCTTTACCACAATCGGTGCCGTTCGAATTATTTTGTGTTTCGACTTCACTATATTAAAAAAATATCTTAAATAAAAATAAATTTTTCGCATTGCTATGTTAAGAAGAAGCTCACACGCTAAGCTTGAGAAGTTTAGGTTTTAATATCTACTTTCTTTTATTCTTGCTGTACAGAAAAAGTACTAGTCAAAAGTTACAGATAGAAATAAAGCAATTGGAAAATTTCATTTTATGTTGACCGAGGGGATCTAGACGCTTTTGCGATGGCAGTGCTCAGATGCATGTACGTAGAGCGGTAGTTTTACCATTTTAATCGGCAATAAATCGCTCAGTTGTCTCGGTGAGCTTTTGAATTCAATCGACCCCACACCCTCTCTCCGAAACCAATCTGCACTTGTAGCGCCGTTTAATCTAGTGAAAAGTATCTTTGCCGATAGAGTACTTGCTGAAATGCAGATTGCTGCTAGGGAGACAAGGTGGTTGCCACGAAAAATTCCCGAGGGATTCAAGGCAAGGATAGCACTGAACAAAAGGAGTTTCTGTCTAGATTCCCGTGGAGCAGTGCATGCAATTTGCTAGAAACATGGACTGCTTAAGCTCTCTTGAAATTTTCCCAGCAAAGGTAAAAGATTTTTATGGCAAAATTATTAGCGAACAATTGGTAACGCAGAGCAACATTTTTTATTTCAACTTTACATCATATCTTTCATATTAAAAATAAATAACAACATTTTAACGTGCAGAGAATATAAACATTTCTAGGGATGTCTTCGATTTGAAAATGCAGTCGTGGGGACGGAAGCGTTTCCAAATGGAGAACACCCCAGCGTATTAGTAGCAGTCGTCGTCATAATTTCGTTTGTGGTTTAGTACTGGGTGTACATGTGCTGAGTGCCTGGCGGAACTTTATAGCCTGGGTAGTAATGGTTCAATGCATTCTTCGCAAAGAACCCGGTGTAGTCCTGGAAAAGATAAAAAACATTAGTTGAGTTGAAGGATATTGGTTTCTAGCGAGCTTTGAACTGTTCGAACATGGGTGTTTCTATTTCAAGCAATTTATATAAGCAAAAAGGCGTCCCTCCTGGCTGGAGTTTTGGGTGGGCTTTCGTTTTGATTACCTTTTGGACTCGCCTTGGACGGCAAACTGGTCCCATGGCTATTCTGCGGCGCTCTTCATTTTCGGCCTCGGCCTGAGATTTGTATTCTGGTGGGGGCCATTTCAAGTCTCCACGCATTTTGGAACCTCCTGAAAGGAAGAAAGTCCCAGCATTGTATTTCCATAAACAATTAAGAATGGGCGAACTTTTTACCTCCTAGACTTGCGGTCACTGGCTGAGACGTGTAGACGGGCGCTGGTTTCTGCGAAACTGGAGTTTCCCTACGCAACTGAATCACTCCTGGACTTTGTCCACGGCCGTAAGGAGATGTCTGGGGTGGAGCCTGCGTGTGGTGTTGCTGTGATTGTGGTTGCGCGTAATTTTGCGCTTGATAGTTTTGTGCTGATGGCTGGTGGCTCACAGGCTGAAAAGCTTGTGTTGCCTGAGGCTGATAGTGATTTTGAGTAGGCTATAAATGGAGAATTGCAATTAATAAAATGGAGATATGAAAAAAGCTGGAGCTGGTATTAGCGGAAGCGCAATTGCTCTAGTTTATTGCTAAGCCCAGGTAAAGGCCAACAGGTAGTAATTTCTAAATGCCAAAATGCAAAACCTCTTAGAACTTAAAATTTTGTTAGCTATAATATGGAAACCAAAACCCCTTCGATTGATCAATGCAACTTTCGTCAAGCGTACCTGATACGCTCCTTGATATGAATCTGATGCGGATGGAGCAGAATTGGTTCGCTGATATTGGGGAAAACTAGGCTGCACGGTATATCCGGTGCGAGTTGGAGTTGGTGGACGAACGTGCGTCCAACCACGAGGTGATTGGGGAGATGGTTGGGATGGAGAACTATAGGCGGCGGTTGGTTGTGGTGAAAGTGTCTCAAAAGTGGATGGCGCCGGTGGTTGGTATTGTCCCAATGTTTGGTGTTGTCCCGGTGCTTGATATTGTCCCGGTGTCTGGTATTGTCCGGGTGCTTGATATTGCTCCGGTTGTTGGTATTCTCCCTGCACAGATATCTGGCCCGGAACGTATTGCCGAGCTATTGGTCGTGAAGGGGAGCTGCTTTTGGCAATACCTCCTGCAAAGGACACTGTGCTACTTTGAGCCGGAGCTGGCGCACCACCGTATTGCGTCTGAGGTTGGGAAGGATAGGATTGATATTGAGGAGCTGGGGAGGACTGGTAATGAGGAGCTTGGTATTGTGGTTGTGGTTGCTGCACGTTATTATATTGAGGTTGCGATTGCTGGTAGTGGGATTGTGGCTGTGGTTGTTGGTATTGGGGTTTAGGTTGTTGGTAATGAGGTTCTTGTTGTTGCGGTTGTTGATACTGTGGTTGATACGATTGCTGATATTGTTGTGGTTGAGAATAGTTAGTAGGGGCTGATTTTGGTTGAATCTGAGAGCTGACCTGAAAATTTGTAAAATTTTGAAAAGTTCCAAGGATTTCTAAACAGATAAATTCGATGAAGGTAGAAATAGAACAGCTCAAACTCTACAAGCCCCGATATACATTAGATGGCCTATCTAATAGCCTAACTGGCGGAATATTAGCGAGATTATATTATGAATGTAGCTGCATATACTAAATTTTCATCATTCAAATGGAAAATATATCAATCCCATTCTGTGTTTTGTATTCACTCCAAGCAAATAGCATAGGGTTCTTAAAAACGATCAAAGCAAAGATGACTACAATATTTCACACAAAACATGCCACTGGTGCCAGATATCAGATACTTTTGGAAAGGTTCGAAGTTTGCAACGAAATCGCTGCACCGATCTAATTTTTCATAGTAGAAGATGGTATATATGTCAGCACAGGGGTTTAATGGATTCCACTGGAAACAAAATAGACTCAGTGCTCTTAGGCTTTGCCTTGACCTAATTGAAACTAGAACACCTAAAGTACAAAATACTCCCGACGCCAACTCCTTCAACCGTCGCGTGCATGAAATATGATTGCATTCCTGATTGTCATCCTCACTTTTATGTGAAACAATGTGCCTGCGTTACATCACCCTGCTAAATGATTCATATTCCGGAATATTTGATACCCTGCGTTATTATTTAATTTTTAATTTAAATTTATATCAACCTTGTCGTTCCTATCCGGGCAATTTTTCATGCAGGAGTCATACGTACATCTGTCCCACCCAAATATATGTATACACAGACTTACTCACCCTTAAAACGTAGAACGAAAATCAAAAAGTTCCTAGCAAGGACGAATAAAAACGGACACATTAAAATAGTAAATTGTAGCCGAAAAATTCAACCCAAAATTGAACGAAAAAGTTGCCATTTACGTCGCCATCAGGTTTAGCGACCGTTGTTGTTTCTGGTGATATCCTTGTTGGCGGCCGATTGCTGGTATCGCATCAAATTATTTAATTTATTTTGATTAACCCCTATCTGGATTGTGCGGATATTCCATTTAATTTAAAAGACCGGATAAATTGCATTCTGTTTCCTCATCAGTTTTCGGAATTGCATTTCAATTGGCTCTCGGTTCGATTGCTCATATTTTATAGAATTGTTTGATCTTGCTCCCCTTGATGCTCACATATGATTTGATTATCTTACACATACATAGGAAAGGTATATGCTTCGGAGATGACAGGCTATGCTTCCAGAATCACCCATTTGAAGTGGCGGTACTCTAGCGATTTTTATTTTAAAGCTTCAAATAATGGGTATGCAGCGACATATGATATATAATTTTCAAAAATAAGCGCACGCAATAACCTCTGCTCCGTTCCAAAAATAATTAGAAACAAATAAATGAAGTACTTTATTGCTGAGCGTTTTTTGCTAATTTCTTTCTTTCTATATAAATATAAAGAAAATCAAAAAGGATGTTCATTTGAGCCGCAAAAGTATTACGTATATGTTGCAAAGAAAAATATGGGAGGGACATCCAGTGCGAAAGCCGGTTTTTTTCGCTTTTTTTAAAAATTTTTTGTGAAGAACTAGATAAAGATACAAATACAAATGTTTCACCATAGATTTATTAATTACTTGAGCGTGCATAGTCATTTTTCCAGCCCGATCGCGTAGCTTCTCATTGAAATACAGAGCAATTTATACACCCATGTCCAAAAAAAGGTGTTTTATGCTGCCACGCTAGAGTGCGCTCTGATCATCTTAAAGAAAAAAGCAAGCGGCATTTTAATATACAGACCTAACTACAGTCCGCAAACTAGGATTATTAAAAAACATTAAGAGCTACATTTTTGGTGCCGTGTTAAACTTTTTTGTGAATTTTGGTGTTTTTTCACGGCTTCTTCAATGAATAAAAAAAACTACTGAATGATTCAAGTTTGCGGACCGTAGAAGTGCGTTCTGAATAAGTCGTGAAAATTTCAAAGAATTTCGTTCGATAGATTTTGGGGTACGGTGGCAGCCGATTTTCAACATGCAATTTCGAGAAAAACGCATTTAAAAAGTAGAATGCGATTTTTAACCTTAAAACCTAAAACGACCGTTAATCCGCAATACCTAATCAATAAATTTTTGGCCTTTTCAAGAAACACATGTACAGCCTTGGCTTTAATTTTTGTCCTTTTAGCGAAGTCATTCGAATATCATTCGGGCCGATAAATACGAGCTTTATTACGGTGATCGGCATAAATCTGGGATGTGACTTATCACGTGTTTAACACTATAATTTCCGAACGACTCCCAATATCAAAAAATCACTTTACCGATATATTCTACACTATATATAGATACAATTGATGATGAAAAAAATTCGATTCTGCGAATCCGACACACGGGATGACCCCCTTAATTTCTTAGAAAAGGAGACAGATAGCCACAGTTTCTGTAGAAACTTTCATTGCTAGGATACTGTTTTTTTCAAAAATTCCAAAATTTCCATCATATCAAAAACAGTTATATTGTTTAGATGTGAACGAATTTTCAAGTCGATCGGTTGAATATTTTTGGCGCATTTTGAAAATGTTGTTTTCAGTTAAATGCCTTTAAAATTTTGACTGACTATGGTGAACAGAAATGTCTCCCTGTAATGGGACTTCAGCGGATATATAGATGGATGGAGAGCATTTAAATGCAGCTTTAGTTCTTCACAGAGCACAATGGTTTACGTTAAAAAATGCTTTTCAAGGCAGGATACCTTTTCTTTGGGGTGAGATGATCATTTTACATTCGTAAAATTTTCCCAATCGTCCCTCCACCTTTTTGCACTTTTATCAACCAACGTCAATTTCGCCCTTTTTTTAGTTTAGCTGTCTATCTACTATCCCGTTCGGAGTGCTTCTTCCTATTTTGACATCTATACGTGGTTTTCATAAGATAAATAAAAATTAGAGAGTCAGTTTGGCTGCTTTGCTTTACATTGAATTTGAACTTAAAGTCTTCGATGGATGATAGCATATCATATGAAACTCAATTTCTTAACATAATGAACTATCTGTCGAAACAAAATTATGTCAATTCGTGAACAAAATAGTAGCTATTAATTGGAGATAAAGAGATTCGTGAATCTCGGCATGAAATAGTATAAAAGCCTTGTTCGAAGGTCCAAGGTACATTCACACACAAGACCATTCTATTGTCCTTAGCAAAAAAGAAATTTCCTACCAGCACGATGAGTAGTAAAATGATGAAGAAGGGAGGAGGCTAAGCAACAAATCCTGTCCACTAAATCAATGTTCTCTAACAAATGACGACAATCCTTTGTGTGTTTTACACCTCATTACACTTCCTCTTGCGTTGTAGTGCCGAGCAAGAGGCAATGTTCATTTATCATAAACTTCCCGTCCTAATGAAGACAAGTTTTTGTACATTAACGTTGATGTTAATTAACTTCGTGTTTATTGAGGTAACTTTGCTAAAAACACTGTATTGACCTTTACCTCATTCTCTATATCCCCCAACCTAGAGTTAGCAGTGAAGGTAGATCAGGGATGAGGCTTGACTAGCAGACAATGTCGTGCTTCAGAATATGACAGACGAGAGAAAAAATAGTGAAGGGAAAATGCTTCGCATGGTACAATAGAAAATAGACAGAGCCTCCTTGTTCTTCATGATAGCTGGTTTATCGTTGGGGTGATTCGAAATGTCCCTAGATAATCCTTCACGGTGTTTCTCATTGGCTTCGATACAAAACCAACTATTTCCCAGGTGAATTTCAAACCATCTTCATAAACACAAAATCAGGGAATAATGCTCATCAGACTACACATACTACCCCAGTAGCTAAAAAATATAGTATTAAGAATTCAAGGCTAAGTGGCTCATTCTGACGGAAATTTATTTTCACGTTTATCGAGAGAAAATGGATCTCTTTATTTACTTCCTTTTCCTTTCTCCATACAGGAGCCATTTGCGGCCCGCACACAATTGGACTGTATGGCTTTCCCGAAGCTAATGCCTCTTACGTTCTTTTCTTCCCGCATATAAACGCAACAATAAAACCTAATGACTAGCCCGTTGTGGAGAGATATTGTGCTTACTTAAAATGAATTACCTCTGCATTATTTTCATGATTTAATCACAGCATTGTAGTTAACTGGAGGCGTCTGACTATAATATCATATTTATTATGTGTGGGGTTGCGTTCATGGAGCCAGGCTGCGGCTCAGACCCGGCGTCCTTTAGGACTTTCCGAATTTTCGCACATACTTGATATCTCGTAAAATTTGCTCCCAATTGCTTGCCTCAGGCGTTTATATAGCTATGTCACGTAAACGAGGTATGAATCAGATTTCATCTATTACCATACAAAATTTATATGGGCAATTAAAATTAGTCACTGGAATTGGTTTATGGAAGGTTGTTAATATTTCATTTCCTCCATTTGAATAATTTTGGATGGGAGCACAGAAGTCTCCTTATTTCAAATTTATTATTTATGTATGCATATAAATGGATATATATCCGTTTTTGGATGTCTCATATCCAACTTCCTACGTCTAAATTAGGATTAAGAATCAAAAACTTTGCTGTTATCACACAAACACATGCTCAATTGCTTAAAATTCAGTTAGAATGATCAAGAAATGGTGTACAATTTTAAATCAAAATAAGTAAATAAATCCAAAATAATCCTTAAAAATTGCTAAAGTTGCTTTTCAACTTGACTAACCAAACACCTACGGGATGCCAATATATTTTGCCACAGGTTAATTACGTTAATCTTAATTATGAACTTGGCTACAAAATGTTTCTAAAGAAAAGATGCGGAAAAATAGAAAATGCAAAACAATGTAGCCACAGCCGCCACACAAAAACCAAATAAGGCCTTGCGGAAAACAATTTTCAGCAGGAAGGTGAAAAGAAAATCCGGTCTGTGCCTACTTTCTTTCCTCTCTTATAAAGTAAATTGGGGTTATTTACATGATGGGACTGTGTAACGTAAAATACATATTCCTTTCAAGAATATCAAAATTGAAAAAGTTGAGGGCACACTTGAGAAAAGTACTTACCTCGTACGTTGATGGGGGTGGATTTTGAGCCTGTGGAACTGTTGCGTAGACTGGAGCCGAGTCAACAGGCGGCCAAGCAACGCGTTTGTACCCTGGAAAAAAGAATAGTTTATTGTAATACGATTATCCGTAGCCTCGGCTTCAATTGTATATCAAGGATCAAGGATGCGGAATTAGGGAACAGCATAACAACACATATTAAAGTCGGCGAATTGATATGTCTGAACACTTGAATCTGGCTAGGTTCAAATTGAGGGAAAATTAAATCATGGAGGATATGGAATTTAGCACCGCACCTCTTTTCCGATTTACTGTTATTCTGTTATCCAAATAATTATAGAAATTACGAAAAATCGACTCAGACAGCTAACTTTGGCAATCAAAAGAAGTGGAAGAAATTCACAATATGAACAGCATATCGAACAGAACCTGTTATAGTTGGGTTTCAATCAGCTGGCAACATAATGGGATCGATCACATCGCGATCAACAGTAGATTTAGGAGTTATTTTTGTTAGGCCTTGACGTCCGAACATCAACATGGTCTGCTCCCGGGATCCGGCTATCATTCGGCATATTGCAGATCGGACAGAAAACATCTTAAATGGCGCGCCTATTAATGAGCACAGAGCTGCCATCAAAAGTGCATTTCTCGCTGGTGCTAGCCAAGTTGCTGCCTATGTCTGTTTGCTGGGACTGGAAAGCGAATCGAAGTACGCAGAAAAATTAAGGTTGCAAGTGGGATTCGTATAGAAAATCCCAAAAAGTGCAGCTAAGTGTGCGCCGTAATAAAGTAGAAGCTGTTATTGTAGCTATCGTGAATAACGATTTCGCTAATGTATCGCATAAGAAATACCAGGTAGACACACGTATTTTTATAGTCCTCTCCGGGACATTGACGATCTATTCCTCATCGACCATGATAAGCAGATTAAGAGATACGGACTGCCCTTCCAGTAAAAATGAAATTAATCGGTTATCGATCGGGGCAAGGCCACTGGGCTTGTGAATATTTCCAAGCAACTGGTATTCACAGCTCCTACTGTCTTTCGGAGTTGCTGCTTGCACTCATTCGTAAATTCTGGAAATCTGAGACCTTTCCCATAGAGTGGAGAAAGTAGGTTATCGTCAAGATTCCGGGGCAGGCTACCTGTCTGGAGTAGGACAATTGGAGGGATATTTCCTTGTATATTGCTGCCCCAGAGATAATAGTTAAAAGACAAACTTATCAAAAAATATCGAGAAAGCTCATTCGGCAGAGAGCCGGCCGTTTCTGCTAAGGATCCTCCTGCGTTCACTACATCGTTTTGGAACACTGCACGGGGTTCCGACTCTCCTGCCATAATTTGGACGAGGATTTCGACAGTGCAGACAGTGAGTGCATCAGGAATGATCTACAGAAAAGGGACGTTTCGGATGAACTAACAGCTCTTAGCAATAAAATTTCTGACGCATTTAAAGTCTAAAACGCAATCTGACAAAGTCCTTCCATCCTTTTGCTAATATTATTCCTCCTTACCATCACCGACGTCTTCCATGCTGCCTTGTCGGAGAACGTGAAGGCCTCTAATGGACCATTACATCTTTCCTCGAATACAGCAGACATTATCTACTTTCTCTCTCACTGATTCATGCAACTTAGCCAAATGTAGATTCGGAAAGGGGCACAAACACTGTTCAACGTCCTTAGTTTGACTGATCATGCCGCTCTTCCTATATTCATTAACGGGTGGAAATTGAAGGTGTGCATTTATTTCTCTATTTTGGTGGTTTTGTTTCTGCTGATGGTGGCAAGGAGCCTGATGTCACTCGATGCACTGACAGGTTTACATCTACTTTTTACTGCTTTGTCTAAAATCTGGGAATCCAAATACCTCAATCATCATCATCAACGGCGCAACAACCGGTATCCAGTCTAGGCCTGCTGTAATAAGGAACCCCACCACCTCGGTTTTGCGCCGAGGTCCACCAATTCAATATTCCCAAAAGCTGTCTGGCGTCCTGACCTACGCCATCGCTTCATCTCAGGCAGGGTCTACCTCGTCTTCTTTTTCTACCATAGATATTGCCTTTATAGACTTTCCGGGCTGGATCATCCTCATCCATACGGATTAAGTGACCCGCTCACCGTTACCTATTGAGCCGGATTTCATCGATGGTCGTGGTATCGCTCATAGATTTCATCGTTATGTAGGCTACGGAATCGTCCATCCTCATGTAGAGGCCCACGAATTCTTCGAAGGATTCTTCTGTCGAAAGCGACCAAGAGTTCGCAATTTTTCTTGCTAAGAATCGAAGTTTCCGAGGAATATATAAGGACTGGCAAGATCAATGTTTTGTACAGTAGAGCTTTGACCCTATGGTGAGACGTTTCGAACGAAACAGTTTTTGTAATCTGAAATAGGCTCTATTGGTTGTCAACAACTGTGCGCGGATTTCATCGCCGTAGCTGTTATCGGTTCTAATTTTCGACCCTAGGTATCTTTATTCTTCCCGTTTGATTTTGTTGTTTGGTTAGTTTTTGGTGCTGACGTTGCCACCATATATTTCATCTTGTCTTTATTGATGTGCAGCCCAAGATCTCGCGTCACCGCCTGCTCGATCTGCATGCAGGCAATTTCGACGTCCCGGGTCGTTCGTCCCATGATGTCGATATCGTCAGCATAGGCCAGTAATTGGGTGGACTTAAAGAGGATCGTACCTCTTGCATTTACCTCAACATCATGGATCACTTTCTCCAGGGCATGATAGGGCATCCCCTTGTTGTAGAGGAAACCAGTGGCGTGACAGAGAACCATCACATCGGAAATGAGGGCATCAACGCTCGCTTTGTAGTTGCAGCGATCGTGGAAACGTTGAAAGAGAGACACCATCAATGGTGTAAACATGGAATTCACGATGATGAGAACTTGATTGCTAAGAGTGGTCTGAACTGAATGTATCACTGTAGACAGAAAGTCGATGAGTGTGGAATTTCAACGAAACGAGTCGGCTTTCCAACATCGGAGTTTTGGGTGTGCTAAGTAGCTCCCCGGTCCTGCGTGTCGATTACGAAATAAAGTAGAACTAATAGGGAGTAGCACATTTTTGGGTTATCATTATAGCGCAGTCGACTTTCGATCGTTGAAATTTTCGAAAAGATCAATCCTCGTTCAAGTGCCGTTATTCGGAATCGTGCTAGCAAGGCCTTCTCTCCCGTCATTCCAATAAATTAAGCTAAAATTGGCTGGAAAATTTATGCAATTGGCATGATGCCGAAATATCGCTCACCTAAAAAATAGCATTGAATATTAAAACATGAATCAGAATGGATTTCTCATGGCGAATCACGATTTTACTGATCAAAAATTACGAAGGCTCTCGAGCAAACAAAAAAATGTTTGTTTGTTAAATATTTTTATTTATCCCGATCCCTCGTCATCTTTATTATCTTAGACGGGTGTTACCCAGTTTGCAAAGGTCCTTTCTTTGAAAAATGAATCTCAATCTCCGGAAATGTGGATTAAACAGTGATGCCGTTACAACCAGCTTACTCAAGGTTCAATTAAACTGAATATGCATAGGTTGTTGGAAAAAATCCTCGGTTCTTCTAAACACATTTCTCTATTTTACTTTTCATGTAATCACCGGTAATCCAGAGAGCAATTTATATTCCAAAGCTTCCAAACATTACCTTCCATCATCATTAATTACAATCTAACTTAATGCACCGTGCACTTGAAGATATTCCCGGCTTGGCGGATCGAACTAATATAAGTAGATTGGACTTTGAACACTTTAAAGTCGGTTAAATCCCCACTAGGACACTTTATTCCAAACTGACAAGAACTAATTTAACTTCTGGCAGATAAAAACAGTAAGAATTTTCCATCTGAAAAATTCTCACATCTAATTAAGTTTTCCTTCTTCCCTCATCACTTTTGCTCCAGCAGGACGTGATACCGGATTTACTATCGTCTCGAAACTAAAGGCAAGTAATTATACCTGGATTAGAGTTGAATTTCTTCTCGCCGAGTGAGAAAATTATCAAAATGGTCGACGGCAGACGTTAAACTGAAATAATGCAAGCATCATCAGGGAAATTTCAGGTGAAAATTTCGGAGCTTGCTCATCAAGAAAGTGGAGGGGTCAATACAAAGTAGAATATTATTCACATTTAATTCTTTACCCTGACCAAGACTCGCTGCATCAGACAAATAAATTTGATGTCTTTTTCATGACGGAAAAATGCGCGAAAAATCACTCAGACAAATGGCGAACAGAATGTGTTGTAGGAGTAATTCAATTTGAAGTTCCTTGCAAACACACACATGTAAGCATGGCCTCCACACTGAGCCATGTCAAGGTGAATTATGGCCGTGGAGACTCGATTTCAGAAAAACGCCGAAAGTATTATTAGATGCGGACGAAACAACGTAATTTGAAATCTGCGTTTTCTGAGAAGATTTTCGTACATTGCGCAAAAATATGACGATGCATCCTCACAATATTAGGAATTTCGTGCCAAGGCCGCGCCAGAGCACATGCAGCTTTGATGCCTTTCTAATGAAATTAAATTCACCGCAAATGTTTCACATATTAGCAATAATGCTCTTAAACGTTCTTTCGCCTAGACAGGTGTGAGTGGTTTATAGTCAAATGCGATTTTGAGGCGCTCGGGACGATACGGTGGATGCTATGTACCAAATTGGAATTTAATGTTTTGTGCATCGACTGCAATACTCTAAATCTTGAAATTGCAACATGAATAGAATAGTTAGGAACAGGTGTATATAGCAAACAAGCGATTCGCAAGGACAAAGCAATATCGTTCTTTTACATCTAATATGCAGTTTGTTAACAAAGACCACCGACTATAAGGAAGGCAGCCGTTTTTTAAGCTTCGTGTAAAACAGAACTTTATTGAGATCAGTTTACTGTCTGTCTGCAAGCTCATTCACTTTTTTCGGAAACGACTGCATCTGTCGATAAAAAAATTTGTTGTTAATTATTAGAAAATAAGAAATCAACATGGTACACGAGAATGAATTTTAGAGCACCTAATTAGCAAGTTTCGATACGAAAAATCTATTGTTAAAACTTTAAATGTGTTTTGCACCACTTTTGAAAGCACCCACAGAAGACTATTTAACAGATTTGGTTGAAGTTTCAGTTCCTTATACTACTATACGGTCATACTAATATGTGGAACACAAAACCATAAAAAATAATGAAACAACGGTGAAATTTCAAGCGTCACACTGTCCTACTATCTTAAGTTCGCACATTTTGACCCCATATTACCTTATTATACATTTTTTTTGTCACTGCACTGCCCATTGGTCTTCATGCATGGGATCCTTGCAGGCTGTATATAATTCAACGAAATCAAATGTGCAGTAGTAAAATGGTGTTCTAAACTTACTCTCCAAGAAACTTTTATATTTTTTGTTCAATTGTAGGTACTCTGTTGCTTGTAGATAGCTCAACCTTTTGAGGAGATTTGCGGCGATTTGATATTTACAGGACATTTCAAAGCAATCTGATATCGAAAATTTTCTTATGAAACCAAAAATTTTCGGAATCAACACTCACTTCCTGTGATGTGCTCTAACATCCGCTTCAGGATCACGCTATTCAGTGAACCCAATTTATTTACGTTTCTGATTTCGCTATCTGCTGCCTTGCAGAAACACTTGACCGAACTATTAAACCTGTTGACATGAAATTCAATAGATTCTATTCTATTCTCAGAAACAACCCAATCCAAAACATTATTCTTTTGTAATATAAGCATGATACTATATAATTTGGTTGAAATCCTAATCGTGCCGGGAAAGTTAACACTTTTGTGTAAATTTACCACAACCCAAAACCTTGAGTGTCAATATCGCACTAAAATGAACAGCCTAACATATTAAATACAAGAATATGCGAATTATGTACGAATGAAAGAACTGTTCACTCAATATTTCTAACGTTAGGAAAACACAAAACCTTTGATACCGAATTTGTCGAGGTCCTGGTTTTCGATTTGGACATATATACATATTTTTTAAGCATTGTTGCACCCTTGGTGAACTCCCGTTGTTAAACGCGATGTCGATGCAATTGGACTTTCCAGAACACATTAGTTACGTGAATAAATTGTTCTTGCGGAATAGTGCGGAGTTGAATTGTTAATTATAAGTGAAAATGTCGTGCAACAAAATACAACAATATTTTTCATACCTGAAGCGTCCAGCTTCTAGTTCTCCGTCTTCTTCATGAGGAAGCAAGTCGAAGTACCAAAAGTTGAATTCTTCGGGTAAAAGGCTTGGTGCGAAATATTCCTTATACATGTGAACATACATATCAAAGACATTAATGTTGTGCTAATCCTAAATAAACAAACGTTTCCCATCCAAATTGATCTAAAGCATCTTCACGTATTTCCACTTTACTCAGTGGAAAGGTGCTTAAAGTAACAGACATACATACACATATCTGTCTCGAGTAATTCATACTAATATACAAATAACAAATTAAAGCTAAACAGCGTCCTGATTTTTTTCAGATTTTTTGGTGTGGTTCTGAGAATGGCCCCCTTAAAAAAATGATCACTTTCAACCCTCCAGCACTCCCCACCTTTCTAACAAACGTCTTCGGCTTCGAAAAGTACTAACCGAGATCTTTAATTTGATACCCCACATGACTATATTTGATGAAAAAAAATTGTATACCCCCGCGCCCCTTTTGCATGTATGGGGACCCCCCTTAAATTCAACGTAAAAGGATGTGACTCACTGTATGTGTGAGCGTTCACAGTTCCCACCTTTCTACCAAATTAAGTGTCAATCGCTATAACCGTCTCCGAGAAAAATGCGTGTGACGGACAGACAGTAAACCGGTTTTAATAAGGTTTTGTGTTTACACAAAGTATTGTATTACAATTGATTTTAATATTACCTCGTTATAAGATCTCTGGTTATTGATTGATGAAATGTTAAGGGACCCTGGACCATGGATTTAAGGTCAGATGTATGGACAGGAGTAACTCGCGTACAGTTAATGAAAGCGGTATATCGGCTGCAATTTTACCGAAGAATGCCTCTGAATCTGGATACATACAACAATAAGCACGACACAATATCTTGATCTCAACAATCCAGGTGAAAATCTGAACTCCTCCGACTAACATTAAGTGTATATCCAATCAGTCAGATAAACGAATCTAAAAGTTTTCGCTTGACTTCATTAAGTAATAGAAACATTTGATATTCATGATGGAAAAATTCAATTCGTTTAGTCTCTCCAGGTATAATTATTATGGATCTCCATATTTTGACAAAAGAGGGAGATATTTTACCTGCACAGTATGCAGGAAATGGTAGTGTTTTAGGATGAAGTACAACATTATAGCGTAGTGCCTGTTATCTTAAAAGGGAACCTTTTCTCCTTTCATGATACATAACGTAGATCATTCAACCCATATTACTTTTCAGCAAAATAACACACCTAGAAACGCTGTCGAATGGTAACTATGGAGACAATTTATTAATTGTAGCCAATCATCACTGCATACTTCTGGTTAAAATACTACATTGAATATTTGGGAATGGATATCGAGAAAAGCTTATAATGTTGGCCGTGAGCGTTATAATACAGAAGAAACTAATTTGGAAAAATGCCAATTTATTCTATCTTGTAATTTCGCCTAATTTTTTTAAAGAGAATTTTAGAGGTAATTAAAAAGTAATACTGTAAACACTAAGAATGATAATAACTGATATTTGGTAAGCGAGCTCTTCCATATAATACCACTCTTAGCTATACTGGGTGAAAAATTGTTGCACCTTCTTTTGCATGTAAGCTCAACGCATTGAACGCGATGACATTCACTGCGTGCATGGGAATTCACAGTTCCAATTTTGCCGCCAAATTTCGTGTCAATGGATGTAACGGTTGTTATGAAAAGTGCGTCCAACAAATAGACAGGCGGGCAAACAGGTTTTTTCCCAAAACCTTAAAAATCGAGGGTTCTAATATTCTCAGAAACCAAAAATCAAAATCTTACCTGGGTAACTAGAGCTATATTTCCATTATATATGCATGTGCTGAGGTACCTTTTACGAATATGGAGCGATTATCTAAGAAACCGCGTCCTGCAATATGAAACGATAGAAGTTCAGAGAAGGATGGAGATCACGTTGTGAGGGATGCATTATGCGATAGTCTACTCGACACTCGAAAGGCAAGAAGAGCCGCGCTTGGTCGGTTATGTAGATAATGTTGTGGCAATTGTTGCCGAATGCACTGTTGAACAGGCGGAAAGCAGACATATTGATATGACGAGTAGGCGGATGGATGGCTGCCCATAGTTTCGGTCTTGCTCTGGCAAAACCAAGAATTAATCATGCTGACTATATAAAGAATCCCGACACTGCATTCCATAGCGACCGGCGAATTGATAATCGAATCAAAGCCAATGGCTAAATATCTTGGATTGACGCTTTACTCAAAGATGAGCTTTCTTGAACAAATAAAAATAGCAGCGGACAAGGCTGCAGCTGGATTTTAAGCCTTGATCAGCCAATGGTAAACATTGGGAGTGATTCCCGTTGCTCTTCTTGCTAAACACCGTAGGACAGTGTACAAGCGCAAAGGGAGAAGATTCAAGGGCAGTTGCTTGTGAATACCCCCAATATGGCAACCCTCTTTGCAAAACGAGACAAAAGGCAGATGGAGTGCATGTCCTTATGGCAACCTAGGTGGTCATGAAATTTGTTGGTATAATCTGCACAGAATTGGGAAGACATTATTTCTTGACTATGTGTTATGCAATGACGTTGTGTACAATACCGATCGCACCTTTGTTCATGTGGAAAGTGGGATGGGATTCGTTACCAACTTTATTCAAACACAGTGGAACTCTCTCCAGACAACGCGTTACGTTGAGGTTCTCCTTGTTGCAAAGAAAATAAAACTCAACCGGTGTGGAGCCGGATAGCAGCGAGCTCCTTAAACTAACAGTTTCTTTTCTCCGCCCATTGGAGAATACACGTCCCCGGCTTGAAGGCTTTCTAAGGCGGGAGAGCGGTGAAGTTAGCCGGAAGTAATGTGACGCATGGTTTCAGGCAGGATCTCCGATAACTGGGAAGTCAGGGAGGGGTTCCGTTGCTGGAGTTCAACACTATTCGTCAACGCATTCATCTATCCCATTCCAATCCAAAAAAACATATTCCGCTTAGTGTGACAAGTGCGCACCCATGTTTTCATCTCTATCAACCTAAAATCTTCGCCGTTTTATTATACGTAGCTTTTGCTGCTTGATGATTGTCCACGTTTGCTGCAAAGTTAGTCACTTATAGTAGAATATCCTGAGAACTGCTCTTGTTGTTTTTGGGTGTCAACTTTTTTAAAGAACCAATGTACTGCTGGTTGGTCAATTCAATGATATCTTGTTTTTCTATTAATTCTTCACTTTAACCCTCTGTGGTCATTTGATATTTAAAATCAATCACCCGCTTTCAAACTATTTGAGTATTTTCATTAGTTTCAATCCCTTCGGACCGCAGTTTTCTCCACCAATTATTCATATGTCATTCCCATTCGCTCGTCAAAAGAACAATGAAAATATGCAAATTAATATCACTCAACAGGATTAGAGAGGCAACAAGCGAATGAAATGATATATGAAAATCAAAATGAATTGAAATCGGTAATTACTTAGCGCCAAAACTGATATGAGGAAACCTGGATTCAAATATGCAGACAATTAAAGCTCACGCGGAATTTCAAAATAAATTACTTGCAAGTGCACACATATGCATGTATGTCATACAACTTGATAAATTGCTCTATGCGAATTATTAATTTCCTACTCCAACCCAAAATTTACCATAACCATGGAAATGTGTTTATCGGAATGCGCTGAGTGAGATAATGCATGAAACAAAGCACATCAAAGATTAAAATTATGTATTACCAACACTCGCCTATTCGATTAGATCCTAAAATAAATTTCAGTCTAAAAATGATCCTGACGTCACTTTGATAACCCCAACCCCTCCTTCTCGAATGGCCTTTGCCACATTCGTGAATCAGAGAAATATGAATGTCTCTTTATTTTCGTTCACTTCAGAATGCGTTTATAAATAGTTGAATAGGACGCACGCACTATATTGAAGTGAGGCTCGAAATTTATACATCAACCCCTTGTTATATCAATTAAGAAATAGATAAATTGTGAGTAGTAACACAGATGAAAATAAAACACATAATTCACTTGGAGTCCACATACATATTCCTCAATGCTTCGCTAGAGTTTATAAATAGAGTATACTTGGGTGGAATTTTCTTATTCGAGGTGTGATGATGGAGGTAAGTAGCAAAAGAATCATTCAGAATTCGCGTGCTTGGAATTTATGAGATTTCCATAGTTTTGAAAAATTTAAAACTGTTTCCGTGATGACGTATTGGTAGTTCTCAGAATGCTACTCAGAGATTCAGTACTGAGGCTATTCGTATCATACGACAAAGTCTTTCAACGACTGCTGGTAATGTGACATTCGCAATGTCATTTTGATAACTTTTATCGGGGAAAAATCTATTATCAGAAGGTTTAGTGGTTTGAGAATCCATAACCCACCATGCCATGTTTTCAATTAACAAACCAGAGAATAACTGTCATATGCACTGGAAGTTATAATGCCTGACATAATTCAGTCAGATACGAGCACACATGTTTCAATGTAAAAATGTCATCCCTATCAGGTTAAACATTCTGATTGACAACAAATTAAATAATCTTCTTAAGAAAGGTTAGTTTCAAAACAATCTTCGGATTGTAGGGAAACGCAAAGAAATGGAGTTGTAGCTTTTTCAAAACTATTCTATGTATTATAATATATATAGCGGGAAGTGCAAAGAATGCACAGAGGAGAAATTCATTTAAAGAATTTTACGATTGCGATGGCACAATTTCAATGTCCGCGTAGCCCTTGTAGGCTTACGACCCTTATATTACTACTCATTCTCTGCTTTTCCAAACTTTATTTCCTGCTCTTTTAATTAAGCTAATGCCCTGTATCCTTGCTTCCTTGCTCTACGAGGAATAAAATGGAATCTTACAACGCAAATTTATTGATGATAACTTCCCGGTAACAGTCACATTTTAATAATATCCTTGCAACGGCAATATGTCTTGCTGACAACTTCATTTCCTCAATCTAATATCTTAAAGTGGCAGAGGAACGAGCAACGTTGATGATATTTTTTTCTGCAAATTCAGTTACAAACGAAGAAGCAGACTTTTTACGACGGATAATAAATTTTTTAGTGCTTCGCTGTAAATCATGTATTTATGTAATTTGCCTGTAATTTGCTTTCTTCGAGGGGGCGGATGATGTTTTTTGACGACTTTTCCCTTAATAATGATGTGCAACCATTTCACTCAAAATTAAATATCATAAAGTCTAAGTCGATGTATAATTTTTTTCTGGAAATGCAGGCAATATAAGCATCGGATCCTAAAGGTTTACTGCCCGATATAGAAGTAATACCACGTTATGAAACGTTGTAAATTAAATGAATGGCAGGATGTGTTGTGAGAGGAGTAATCAGTTTTTAATGGTTCGTTACATTTTATCTTCTTTGTAATAAGTTCATAAAGGTTGGAGTAAAATAAATGAAAATATAAACACATCCCACCAACTAAGAAAAATATTTTGGCATTTTTTTATTACAATAACAAACAGGAGGGAGGCTGAATGCCCATAATATCCCTAAGCTTATATAACGGCCAGCGTAGTACTAAAAGTATGTGTTCATTCCAAATAAAACACTACGCATTTGCACCAAACTTACTTTTGAATGGTAATTTAGTCACAATCCTGCTGCTTCAAACCTACACTTGACACACTCATTCACACCTGTGTCTTTCCTAAAGTAGATTTCGGTAATTGCAGGGGGTAACTAGATGGTTCGATACAGAAAAGGTTTGTAACTCAAAGTTGAAATGGTCAGATGTACATCATTTCTGAAATTTAACTTACAAAATTTCCATAAAAGGAGCATTACAGCAAATCATAAAACAACTTATCTCACTTTAGGGGAAAGTCTACCCACAAAGTCATTAATTATTATCATCAAAAGGATATTTACTAGGTTGAAAGATTTAAATAAATGGTGCGCATTCCTTATTTCAGAATTTGACAGAGAAAGGAAAAAAGCTAGACTCCGAATTCTTCCGTACTTGTTAATGGAGATGTTGTTACATTGGACAGTCCTGGTATTGAAAGCCCGTTAGCTGACCGTTGTTCATCAACATTATTACAGATAAAGTGAGATAAAACTGGAGACCACGTTAAGTCTGACAACATATGAGGAAAAGACTATAGGATTAAAGTGAATAAAGGAGGAATAAAGGTGGTCCGGATAGTTGAGTGATTAGAGCAGAAGGCGGAAGGTGTCGGGATTCAAATCTCACTGGCGGCAGTGGAATTTGTATCGTGATTAGACGTTTAACGGGTGGATACTAGTTGACTCAGCTCTGAATGAGTACCAGAGTCAAATCAGGGTAAAAATCCGGGGCGAGCTCAATGTTGTCACATTGCCTCCTACAGTTTACTATAATCCTGTAGTGTACCGTTACGGTCTTGACTGAACTGTCTAACAGATTTTAAGGATTGTTGCACCAACGATTATTATAGAGGATGGAATCCCTTGTTTACTATTATGTGGTATCCTTCCTTGACTACAGAACAAATCAAAAAATTTTGAAACAGGTGAGATGATGAAAGTAAAATTCGAAGTTTACCTACGATAGAAAGTACAAAGGAGAAAGCAAATTTTTGGGGAAAGGCTTGTACCACGGTCAATGCATAGCATACCTATGATAGTGAGCGATAAGTACTTTAAACCATACAAAATTGGAATTGTTGGCGGTACAGGATATACTGCTTGACAAATAATGAGAGCAGATCGGCTTACAAAATCTGGAAGTCTCTCTTCTCACTTGTTTTTCTCGGAATTGAAAGGGGTCATTTCTTTTGCAAAGCCATTCTCGGAGCACACCCAACCGCAAAAAAATCGCAAAGCTACCACTGCTGCCAAAATATCGACCATGTCGCTTTTGTGCAAATTCTAATTCAATGTGTACACATTACATACTAGTTACTAATGGAATAAATGTCCACTTAAATGTTTTTATATAATAAATAGACAAAACCTTTTATACATGGAGGGTTGAGCTTCCGGTTTTCCGACTTGCTTTTGGCTACAAAGTGCTTTTATTCATCAAATATAAAATGGGAGCATAAGTCAGTATTTCTTTCGTCTTCCAAAAGAAAATCCGAATCAACGGTATTAATTCAGTGAAATTACTTTATAGCTGAAAGGTGGAATATTCTTCATTAGATATACTGGCTAATAATCACTCAAAAAATGGCAATCATGATAATGGAAAGGTTGGCTTTTTGGCAAATAAGCCCTTAGGGTCTATGAAGCACATATATTAGCTTGGTTGAAGCTGTTTTCTTGAGGCAGATGTGTATTTGTAGCCCGACTCTAAGTATCGTGTGAAAAGGCAACAACTTGGTGGCTGCAATATTATAAACTCCTTCCCTGACTGCGCTATCGAGCAGAAAGACACAATTTTAATGACTACGAACTTTGCGCGGGGTGTTGAGCACGCTGGCAACCCCGGTACGACTCACACTTGAAGCGTAAGACCATCATCTATAGTGGGTTATGCGGTTGAAATTTGAGCCTACTTTGATGTTTTGCGCAGGAAAATACGACCGATGTGCCTGGAGATGGTAAGATTAGCGATGGTCCTCCCTTAAAAATACTAACATAAATGCAGGAAAGAGGGTGTACACGCAGAATCCTCCTTTCAGAGCACTGCCGTGCGAGTTTCCTTTAAAATTGGCAGAATGTCAAAATCACAATTCAGCATCCTGCGGAAGTGCCTGTGGAAAAAAAGGAGCCTACGTCGAAGTCAAGGTATTTTCATCAGGGTTTTCGTGATGTATTTCTCCATTATGAATGCATGGAAAAAGCTACCCTAAAGTCACTCTTGCAGGCAGCTTGTTCTGAAGACAGCGCAAATTCATCATCTGAAATACAGAACTGAGCATGCCAAGCCTCGAAAAAAATAGAGCACATTATCCACATGCTTTATAAACAGAATTCCATAGATCCATATGCCAAGGCTTTTAATTTAATATTCTAACTGGCCAAAGGGGTTTGAAAGTACTCAGGGACAGTCACCATATCTCAACCTTTTCTTGGTAAGATAGGAATCCGATCATATCAGAGGGCTGTAGAGCATAATTTTCGTTTGGAGGCTGATGAATTGTATCGTCTTCAGGGAAGTGGCTATGCTAACCGAGAGATTACTTTGTGCTTAGGTGGGTGTTGACAACTGAAGCAATGAAATATGTTAATGCCCCCAAACAGGTATGCTATTGCCACTTCTCTGCAGTATGTTGGCCGACTCCCAACAATATTAACTGCAAGTCTGACATGTTCAAGCCTATGCGGATAACAAGAGTCTTTCAGGCTGAAGGACATGCGATCCTAAGGGCAGGAAACCGGGTGTCTGAGGAGCGGTTAAATGACATGATGCAATTCGCAGTGATATTCAACGCACTCTGAACGTTCATTTGATCACTTCAAAAAATGCTCAGGAATGTAGAAGCAAACGAGCGTCCAATTTCGCCCAAGTTCGGACCGGGATCAACAACTGGAGTATCAGTAGCATTGATTAATACCGCTATGAAAAGCAGGGAACTACTCATAATTTATAAGGATAAGTAGCTTAGCCTAAATGCTGTTAGACACACCAAACTTTTCTGAATTTGGAATATTCCCTAGAATGGGGTGTCGAGTGTTCAGGGGCTATGACTCTTCCTTCCTGGCTGTCTGTCTGCCACATGTACTTTTGTCGAAAAATACTGTACTTATTGAGATGAAATTTAGAAGACACAAACTATAAAAGTAAAGTAAGCATCTACAGTTTTTTCTTTGAATATTGCTGTATAAGATAACAACTGAGAAGTCTCAATTAATACTTTAGGAAGCAGATCTCAAATTTGACTTGAGCTTCCAAGTAGTATGAGTATGACGGACACCCCTCAAAAACAAGGGCTGACAAGCATGTAGGTCACCGGAAACCAATTAGGAAGCGGAGGTCGATTTGAGTCAGTAAAAAGGCCATCCATATTCTGAGTAAAATTACGAAGAATAAGAAAGTCGGTATTTTCAACGAGAGGGATGAAGATTAAAACAACAAACGCCTGGCAGACGAGCAGAAAGGTAAACCTCTTGCTTTTAAACGATCTCAAGACGAGGTCGGAAAAAACACAACAGGAGCAAAGTGTGCAAGGGCTCGGACGCTAAGCAACCTCTACAGAGAAGTACGCAGCAACAGCCGACGAGCCACGTGTTACTTACGTGTGGCGCTGACGGATGATAATTCGAATTCTCTCACTCGGTTCGTGCGTCGCTAAGATCCGTGACGCCCGGCATAGTCTAAAACTCAAAGTCACCCCCTAAGACAAGATTTCGAGATTCGTACGGATAAGGACAAGCTCGCTTAAATCCCAAGATTCCCATTTACGACTGAGTAGTTATCAAGGAGGAGTAACGAAAGACGAGCAGCCAACCTTTCCTACTCCGTATAAATGGAGTTTATACAGTTCGGAATCAGGAACGCAAAGATGAAAGTGTCTCGCTCTTCAATCGACGCCGACCAACGAGCTGTTGTAGGAGATGAGGATCGATGGTCCGATGGGTTTGGACTAACCCCGATGCAAGCAGATCATGCTGAAGGTAGCGAACATAAATCTGAAGTACTCGGAGTGTATCTCAGCTAATCTGCTTGTCTTCCTCCTAGAGGAACCTTTCAGGGACTCCAGGAGAATCGGCTGGAGGAAGTTTTGTTAAGTTATCAAGAGCAAACTCTCCGGGGCGCTAATTGGTAAAATTGGCACGACAGGCGAATTGGAGTTAAAAGTCGAGGTTCTGGAGAAGGTATTCGGTGCCGCCATTGGAGTCTCGCACCCTGTTAAATACAACAGGAAGACACTGCCCCCGTGGTGGAATGAAGACCTGTCCAACAACTGTTACAGGCACAAATATTGACAGCCATACAAGGATTGCCTGAGGAAGTACAATTTGGTCATTAAAAATTCCAAAGGGCGTTCCTGGTTGAATTATTGGCGGAACATTGCGAGCACCAGCAAATCGAGGTTCAGTAAAATTCTGACCAAGGAACATAAGAGCCACCCCTTTCTTAAAAAGTCGGAAGGCCCCTGGATGGAATCTTCTTGTGAAACTTTGGAGCTTCTGGTTCAGACGCGCTTCCCCGCCGGCGAGGAAGATGAGTCAGAGAACGCAAAGAACGAATCGAAACAGCGGCGGTTTGATACGCCAGATCGTGACTTAAGAGCCTGGACTCCACCCAAAGTAAGGAAAAAATGGTAAATGTGATCTAGACGGGCGGATCCTGCTATTGATCGAAGCAGAAGTTAAAGAAGAAGAAGATATTGGTGTTTTATTTTGTCTAAATTAAAACCGGGTAAATGCAGAATACAATTTTTTTAGCCATTTGTGCACTAATAATAGTTTACTTAGTGCTATACATATATATTTATTTACTGATTTGGGGTTACCTCGATTTTAGTTTCTAATCGAATCAGTCCGCTAGAAAATTGACGTGCCAAATAATTATAGCTCAATAAGGTACCAACTTTAGCGAGAAGCAGATATAAAATTCACTTGTACAAACACAAATGTCGTTCATTGCGATGAGAAATCTAAGCGGAATCGGCATTAGTATGTAAGAGTTAACATCAGCCTCCTTGAATAACACGCAAAGGTACGCTGGGAGAAGAAACATGAAACCAATTTGCCGTATTCAGTTTTCCGGACTCAGTAGATATGCACTTTCTAAATACTCGTCTTGGAACGAGGAAAAAGTTTGAGTAGTGAACGAATACTCAGTACTCACCCTTTCCATTGGAGATTAACTCTTTAACGAAGGTTGAATTTATCACCAACAGAAGGGACAATTTACTGGAGAATGATCAAAATGTGGTAGCATGTATCTACATGCCTGTATGCATGCAAACTGAATTGTATTCGGTTAACGACCGGTGTTAGTAGGACGAGGTTTGAGAGACATACCCATTTGCTAAATCATGAAACAAGAATTCAAAATTAAACACATGACAAAGGCATAAAATTACTAGCGTGGTAGCTTTCAAAATATTAATAGATTATCAACCGGTCTCTTATGGAGGGAGCAGTTCTCCTTGAAACTGAACATCGCAAGGAAGCTGCAATTCAACAATATTTTAGCAGTTCTGGCAACGCGGATCGAGAAAGTTAGAAGTATAAATCATGAGGTAAAGGAAAAAGAAAGCAATAAATGAATGATTGACTAACATGGTTCTTCCTTCGGAAAACTAAACTTCGCAAGGGATTTCTGTAAAAGGGAACTACAGTATAAATGGACCTAGATTTTAATGGTGCTCTTTTGAATTTCTGCCTCTATTGAAAGGGACAGAAGTTTGTTTTACATGCTCCAAGCATCACTGAGTTATGAAAAGTTAGCTATTTTATTTATTTACTCTAACGAGTTTAATTAACATTTAATGGGGACGTTCGGGAGAGTATTTAGGTTACTGCATTCTCTCATTAATGCTTGTCACATTATCATTATTTCCGCAGTAAAAGCATATGAAAATCATTCCAATTAGTTCTCTACAAAATTACCAACCATTCACAAAGGCAAAGTAGATGGGAAACGTATTCTGAAACTCTTGATGGTTGTGAATGCAAAATAGCGTCATTGGGACCATTAAATCTAACACCTCGCCTATTATCATAGATTCATCCCAATTTGTGCGTATTTATTATAGGAATAGATACTAATTTCTACATAAATTAATTTCACTTTAGATTAACATTTGGGAATCAACGTTTTGAACCTATTCCAGGTTAAATTCCTGGAATAGGCCGTTTTGCAATGCATTCTAGCCGTGCAAGATGTCCTGGAACAAATTTTATATTACAGTAAAATACCTGCATGTCTAAAATTACGTTCATGACCACGGGGTCGATACTCAAAAATTAATCATTGCTGAAATATTAAAAATGATGGCCTCTGACGCAGGGCTCGTATTGACGACTGCATAATTTGCATTCGAAATGCATTCAATCGGAAGAATGGCCCAAATAATTTCTGGAAATTCATTTTATTCCAAAGATGTGATACCGATGGAGCTTGTCGAGCTGAATGAGCAATGTTTGTGAACACGATGTATTTTATATGTAATGTCCATGCAGTATAGTGCGGACTTCTCTGAAAAGTACCTTGTGGAGCCGGTAGGATACTTATTAGCTTAGACCTTTATGAGTGCGCATAACCTCAAAATCTCCTCTTCGGTCAGGATACGACGATACTATCCCATCCAGTATTCTTTGCCCGAAAATAATCCGCTTCCAAGAAAGATAGACTGGGATTATCAACAAAGCAGACTTCTCTAAGATTTTCTGGATGAATATTTTTATAATGACTTTTTCTCTTGAAACCGTTCCAGAGTCGAAAACAACCTAAATATAGGAAACAGACGTTTTAGAATCAGCTGAACTGCCGTTGAATTATCATAAATTCATGGTACTTTTCATGTCATTTTGCTTTCAGGCGAACCCCCAGTACATAGTGTACAGCGTACAAATTCTAACAAAGCCCTCCATAATCTGCCGTCTAACATCGAATATGCCTTTGACGTGATCAGCAGGACAAAAAGGAACATATTCCAGGCTAAGAGTTTTAAAAGAAAATTTCCACTCGTAACATCGAGTGGATTTTATTGAATTTTCGATTTCTAGGTAGAGGGAATGAAGGAGATGATTTTGATTTCTGTTCCAAGGCACCAGAGGCTCAAGCGAAACGAGAAGAAGAAAGAAAAAAATACCTTCCTCTTGAATAATATTATTACTTTCGGGAAGAGGAGGGTCGCAGGGCTGCAAGGACTGTCCTCGCGGTTTCCACGACGAAGAAATCGAGGAATTATTATGTGGGATTCTGGGGAACACTTTTTTGTTCATTGCCCCCATATTTCTACTCGTTCAATCAAATAGACACACTTTTTACGCTGAATCCCTATCAAAAGTAAATATTCCAGAGAATGACGAGAAGGACCGCGCCGTCGCGTCGGTCAGACAATTTATGGAATGTAGTATTTCTCCCGCGTAAGCTTTAACTGAAAAATCATCATGGAGGCTTGATTTAGCCGTTCTCATGTTCAATGTGTGCGAAATGTGTTCAGAGATTGCAACTTGCGAATAATTTCACGACAAGCCCTGGTTCCTTGGGGGAAGTCCTTTCAACCAGGAATATTTACAAAACATTGATATGCATCACTTCCTTCCTCGTTGACTTTCAATTGCATCCCCTTGTTTCGCAATTATGCATCCCCTTGTTTCGCAATTATAATATGTTTCAGAAAATTTCAAGCTTTATATTCAAAGAATTCCACTTTACGTTTCATACAAGATTTAGTGTAGCGTAGCGAAAAACTTAAAGGAATGAGGAAAACAGAAAGTTTAAACATGACCATGTATTATTTCGACTTACACGTTACCTATCTACAGAATCCACGCAATCAGACTTCTTGCCAGCTACACTGAGTTGTGGGTATTCCTCTGCTTGGAGACATCCTTCATTCAAAATTCGCGGCGCGCAATATATCGACTTTAGATGTCTTACAACTACAAAGCCATACCCATTGCTTCCCGAGTTCTATGCCAGCTTGTTGGTAATTCGGTTTTTTTTAACGTAACGTTTTAATGAAAAGCCATAAACCGATTGGGTTTATCGTTAATATTTTAGCCCCTAGGCCATAAAACATAAAATGGTACATCCTTTCGTTGCGAACCAAAAAAAAATCTACAGCCGCTGCGGAGGATACGAAACTCAATGGAATCTAATAAAGTCTAGCCTTCATTTTTTCCCTTTACGTTTTTATTTGGAGCGCACTCTGATATCCTCTTCATTCCGCTCAATGGAGGACTATAATAAAGCACGTTCTAAGCAAAGATGTTGTTGATACTTATATTTCTCGGGTGAGTTGAAAAGCACATAGTTCGTTTTTCTGCAATATGTGAGGGCACGAAGTTTACCACATGTCTTTATTTTGACGTCTGCCTTTTTCCAGGAGCTTGAGTGCCATCAGCTTGAATGGGAGGCTGACGAAGAATGTTTGGGTTAATACCTCATATCGGTCAGAGCAAGGCAGCTACACCACCAACTTCTTCTCTGGTGAATATGTACAAAGCAAGCGAAAAGTATCTTTAAAGAGGTTTTTACAAGGAAATGTCGAAGTTAAAGGCAAAAGAAATAAAACTCCAAGAAGGGGCAAAGTACTAACGTTTCAAAAAATAGTACTGTTTAGCTATTAAAGAGGCGAACGGTCTACAGTGGAATAGAAAAAGTTTCGATAGCTTCCAAAATTTGATACGAATAAAGCGAAACAAAAACGGTGTAGCGTCATTTTAAAATGAAAGCTGACTGTGTGCGATTATTGATTACTGTTTACCATTGCGGATATTCAAGGTGGTTCCCTCCGATGTTCAGCATACGGCAATATTTGAATACATTTGAAAATGAATGTTTTGGAAGATTGGCAGAGAGGGGTCCGCCTACACGCAAAGGGGATGTGTGCCTCAAAATACTTACCACACCTCAACGTCTTCTCAAACAAAGTTAATAATAATACATTGCCATATTGTTTGGAGACTGACTAGAACCCCTCCTTAAGAACACTCTCGAATCAGAGCATTTTCCAAGAAAATATATCCTTTAATATACATAGAGCAAGTTATTAAGACGTTTGGTTTAAATTCTACTTTTACTGACGAAACTAAAGACGAAGGTGTGGGTTCACGAAACCAACTGTACACCTTCCCAACGGTGCTAATTAAATCAGTATGAACCGCTCCTGTGAACGTTGACTGAGATTGCTACACAAAAGTTAAAAAATCTTAAAATTCTAATCTACCGAAACTAGTGCTACAAATACCCTCAGTACTAAACTCGTTCCACTTCTTTAACATGCTCAGCATGCTTTCCTTCTCCAATATGTGCTTAAAAAAAGAACCATTGTAGCAAGCAAGTAGCAAATAAATCCAAATATATGCAGAATTGGTGCTAGTTTTTAATTTTCCTTTTTTTCCACACTTTATTCTAATCACCATTAGTACCATTTTTTATTTTGAGTTTTGGACCGGCTTTGCCCGATACCAGTTATTTACCGTCTCGTCCAGTCTAGGTATTCACCGATCCTCAGCTAGCCCAAGTACAGCTAATTTTCGCTTTTGCAAGCCCCAACCTAGATATTCGCCCAGCTAACAACAGTAACGTCAAGATTGCAGGCAGGAGTGTATTGGAGAAGGTAATGGGTGGTAAAACGTCACAGAAAAACGAAACACTGCATATCAGCAAATGCATTCTCTCGTCAGATTGTCACTGAACACGGCGAATGAAATGTTGCATATTTCGGAAACCCTCTACGAAAGCCGTTTTAAGATTGTATATTGCTGAAATATCCCTTACCTACCCCTGCTTATCATTCAAGCAAGTAGGGCAGTACTCTAATCTCGATGAGATCCATATTTGAAGTACTAAAGAAAAATACTTGTAAAGCCGAAATTTCAGTCTTAAGACCGAAAGCCAGTATTAAATCTTTGCTTTAAAGCCAGTATTAAATCAAATATGAAATGCGAGGATCAGTCGAAAAAAATCTAGAAAGGGTACTCTTTTTCTAAATGTGATCTTGCGGGGTTTCTACCGATTAAATTATTTGAAATAATTAGACGGTTTTCTCTTTTTCGCTAGTATAATTTATACTGCTGACCACATTGCCTCCTAGTGTACCGGTACGGTCTTTAATGAAGTGCTCTAACACACTTCAAGGCCCTGATCCAACATGGATTGTTGCGCCAACGATTATTATTATATAATTTATTTTATTCGCCACTGTTCCCTTCATAAGTTTACCCGCCTTATTCTTTCAAATAAATACTTTTTTTTTTACCTTCGCCAGTCTGCCCACGCGGAAGTGATAATTCCAAATTGTTCAATTTCTAACCCGGAAAATAGGACGGGACAACTTCTATGTAGTTCCAATAAAGAAAGGCAATGTTGACAGAAGTTCAAGGCCACGAAAGAATGTAATTCGGCCTGTAAAAAATACTCAATATTCCAGCTTAAAACCAGCAAAGGGGTGGTAGTAGTGATGAAACCCTACTTACTACTTACTGAGATTACTGAATCGCTCTCAGAAGAGGACTTGAGGTTTAAATCGGTCTATAACATTAAGAAATGCAAAAAAAACGGTATCTGCCGAAAACATAAAATGGAGAAACAAGTATTCCTGGTTAATAGTGGATTGACATCCTTCCACCTTCTATCACACATTCACTTCGCCGACAAATATAATATAAGATGATACGAAGCATCCTGGTGCCAAAGTCATGGAGGTTTATGGCATTCTCAGTAAAAAAACATATCGCTATGGACTATACGTACTGGAATTGCAATAGTTGAGTTAGAGATTTATCTGATAATGCCGCGATATGGGAAATGTTGGTGAAAAACCATACGGAAAACGGTGCGCGTGAGTCTATGGTGTTGGCACTAAAGACCACTGTTCCACAATAATTTTTGGCAATTTTAACGCCTGACACATAGAATAAGGCTACCAGGTAAGGATTGTTTACTTGATATACACCAGTACGTTGTTGGCCAGAGAGATGGTCTGGTATGATAAGGAACTGCTGCATTCACAAGCACGATGGAAAAATTGTTATGGCTGGCTGGTTCACCAGGCTTTTAGGGAGCAGGCAACGAAAGAAACAGTGGCGTTGGGGCCATATAGCGTTCGACTACTCTGTGCCTTTACGTCTGTTGTTTGTCCCGAAATGAGTCTAGTTTTCGTAATGCCTTCTCTGATATGAAGTTATGTTTAAACATGGAGGAAGCTGGGGCAAACCAGAAGAATGCATGTCAGGATTTGCTGTCGTCTTCTACACCGATGACTCAAAAGCGGAACGGGGTTTTGGAATAATATCGAATAAAAACAAGAAGTGGGTTTTTTAAGCTGAAATATATGCGATTGTAAGGCAGCAACAAAGGTGATTGATAAACGGGTGAAGCGCCGGCACATCGCAATCTGTAGCGACAGTCAAGCTACAGAAAGGGCGTTGTGCAGTCCTTTGATTACTTCAAAAATCGTACAGAAAAGAAGAACCCTATTGAACTCTGCTTTTAGATTCAATACGGTGCAACTTCTAACTGAAATATCGGTTGCCTTAGACAAGGAGGGTTTTATTTCCTCCATTCCTAGACCGGAACTAGCAACTGGAATATCAGTAGCATTGGCTAATACTGCTATCAAAAACTGGGACCAAGCTCCCCATAATGGTAGGTGGCAGAGCTTTAATGTTGCTAAACGCAACAACCTCTTCAGACCAAACAAACATACTGCCAAGTTTATAATGTCGAACAGCACGGAGACTTTCAAGAATATTGTAGGCATTTTGATTAACTATGTGCAAGGGGGTAGCCCTTATGCTCTTAAACCCGATATGGAAATACATCTTCAGCTACCAGCCTACGCTAAAAGTTCGCTGTTGCGCAAGTTAATCCAAAAGTTTCAAAGTCGAAAACCGGAAGCTGGAGGCTTCAGGTATAAAAGGTTTGGCTTGTTTCTTATGTAACATAAGTATAGTTGACAGAGTTATTCAATTTCTGCGTGGCCTTTAGTGCCCCTTTAGTGTTATTTTGATATTTAGTATTTTGCGTTGCAGTAAATTTACATGGAAAAGTTCACTAGCTACCCCATCTTTCTAGTCAATTTCCACAAAAACATAATAATATACTATTCTTAACTTAATTAATTAATCGATGATCAGAAATCTTAAACCCCGTTCAGAAATCCAGAAACCCGGGTAGGAAATCGAATCCGTGTACGGCTCGAGTGTTTATTTGTGGATTGAGAAGGAGTATAATATAATACGTATAATTTTGTTAAATGACACGTGAGGGGTTGAAATGTTTAAATCCTGGGTGAAACTCCATGGCAAGAAACAACAATGGTTGATGAATAGAGGTTTTTTGTTTAATTTTCCTACACTCAAAAAACCACTCCATAAAAGGAGGGTGAAGCCGTCATGTACTAATGGGCGACAAAGACTAACTTATATTATAACTAATTATAACAAAAATCTGTTTAAAGTAGTAGAGAAATTTCCAATTTTAATTTTGGATCCATCCATCCATCAACAACATCAATAATTGGTGACACTTGATTAAAATTGAACCTGATTAAGAAAGTTGAGGTTAAAACGCACAAAATGGAAATTCTTACCTTTTCTCATTGTCATCTTGGTAAATTGAAAACGTACCGTATATATGCCAAGATAATCAAATAGTCGACAGTGCTCACCTCCCTCCAAATATACATTGACGCGAAGCCAGTTTTGCTTTAGAGCTCTTCACTTTTTAAGCTCTAAACTTTAACATTATAGTATAAGTCCTCTAATTTCCTATATTTAAGTGAATTGAGCTGTGCTAGGTCATCATTTACCAACATTTCTGCTATCTACTGTAATTATAACAGCCTGTGCATGGTCAACTGAACAATAGAAGTCCAGGACCCTTATACTGACATCCATGGGACAATAGTAAACAACGCCAAAGAACGCGCCAGGACAATAACCAAACATAACACCATTATTACACTAGGAAGATTCGACTCTGTCGACTGGACCAGAAACTGGACGCCACTCTACAATGAAAATATAAATCCGACAAAATACCACTGACAAGGATAGCATAGTACTCCACAGTAGACCAAAAACTCTCTCGGACAAGGAAACATCACAAAAGCTTCATATATAACGTACGAGCAACACAAGGATTTTCAAGGGCACGTGCTCCATCTGAGAATGAAATGTGAAAGAGGACAAAGGCGTGCATACCTTCTCCGGGACAGAAGTGACCGCTCATATACAGCCTCGGTGAAGCGAAAAACCGACTTTCGCTGCTGTCGTAGGAATGCTGCCGGCTGAGTGGTGACAGACGGGCATCGGTTTGGGGACATGGCTGTGAGGAGCTACGGATTCGATTATCTGAGTCTCGGTGTGTCCTAGTTCGGCATCGGCTGCGGTGCTGACCGAATTCGCTGTCATGCGACTGGACGTTTTCCTGGTCTGCAGCGTGGCGATTAGCTGTCCAAATAGATGTTGACTGACTACTCGGAGGGACGATTTCTACATTCCCTGCTTCCTCAATTTCAATTTGCTCCATCTGGTCTACATATTTACCATGGGGATGTCGCCATGGTGTTAGATGCATGCAGTACTCTAACCAATTATCTCTTGACTCTTCGTTCGACTTTGAATAGGTAGTGATCTCATTATCTGGACATGATATCTGCCTCATGAAAATATTTTGAGAGGCTGCTAATGAACTTGGAGAGACCATCTGGCCCATAGAATTACTTCTCACTAGAATAGTTTGGTTTTTAATTAATTTATCAGATATTTTGTCTTCACTTTTTCCGGGGTTTACATTGTCAACGTTTCTTGAATTGATTATTTTATTCTCACTTGACAGCCATTGTTGTTCATATTGATGGCCTTTATCGAATACCAAATGCTCAGGGGACGCAAGAGCTCTTTTATTGTCATCGCTTGCATCGCCAACAGTGCCACTGAGGCCAGCATTATCATTGTTTTCAAGATAGCCAAATTGTGACTCTGGTGGCGATGGGATTCTTTTACCGGAGGATTCACTTATTTGTTTCTTGACACTCCAGCCCGCCGATATATTGGCTTCATCGAAGTGCACTGTTTTAAATAGTTTCTCTTGATCTTGTTTGGTAATAAGATAACCACTCAAGATATTTTTACTCTGAATAATTTTATCTGCTGGACTGTCACTTGCAGTTCTACTGGCTGTACTCTCCGTTGTGGTGTCGGTTGCCTCTACATCTGGTTCAAAACAATTGTCATCTGTTGACGTATTAGAACTCTCGAGAGCTTTAAGGGCTGTGGACAAAGCGAGGAGGTCAATTAGTGCTTTTTCAACTACTGGTAAGTTTTCCAGTTGTACAACTGCCGATATTGATGGTATGCATAACTGAGGGGATCTTAATGGAAGAATTTTAGGTTTATTCAGATCAACGGAATCTGCATGTCGAAAAAGACCCTTCTGCATAACTATTTGCTTGAGGTTTGCTTGTAGCGGTGAGTCAATGATTGGATTCATGTGCTGACTAGCACTGAGCGCCTCTTGTTCAACACTATCCATGTACTCACTTATTCGACGCAAGTCCTGTATTATCGCCTCCTCGACAAAGCTTCGTTGAAGAAGTAAAGATTCGGCATTTTTTTTTTCTTTGAATGCTCGTTGGCATGTTTGAGCTCCTTCATATGGCACATAATCCTTGTCATGCAGTTCACCCCCTTCAGTTCCTTTCTTCATTTGGTTCGTACTGGCCCCAATAATGAATGATTTACTATAATCCTTGCAAGAAGTTTTCTGCTCGTTACTCGTTTCATATTGTTCTTCGTTACATATTCTAGCTACACTCTCCTGTCGCTCTTGTCTTTCGGAACTATGCGTAAATCGTAGCATTTGGTCTCGTAAATTTTCATCACGTCGGACATTTTGGGTTTCACGATTAGTGTCCTTAGAATGCCCATATTTTTGATGCGAGTCTTCCTCCCTGAATGAAGTCACAGCCGGATACTTGTCATACAAAGGCGAAAAATTCTGCTCAGGTACACAAGTCGAAATTTGGGCTTCCATTTTTATTGCATCATTTCCAAGTGAATCATCACGTAACCTCGTTTCGTTATCGCAGTGGGTAATATGTGGCTGGGGACTATTGACATGAGCATTCACGCGATTAGACTGCAAATCTCCGACGGAGCCACATAATTTAACCTCATCCTTGTAACTTTTACCTCCAGTATCTGTTGCCTGCAACAAGTTCTCTTCTTCAGATCGAGTAATTTCGAGTATATTTTCAGCCGACCCGGTAGATGTCCTTAGCGTTTCATGTCCATTTTTTCGTTGGAGGGCGCAATTCAATCCCTGCGAGTTAAGTTGATCCAACGCGATTATATTTAAGTTTTCATCGGATTTCCAACGTCCCTCCCTTCTCTTATTCGTTACTGTCTGCGTTGAATTATTCAAATTTAATTTTCTCTTTGTGTGATGCAAATCTTTATGATTGTCTCGGCGTGGCTTTAATGGCGGCAATTCGTTATAGCTGTTGCTTTTATAGCGTTCTAGTGGCAAATTATCTTCCTTGCACGGCTCTTCTCCTTGCAGGGCTCCCGATTGACTATTACTTGAACTTGCTCCTGTCCTGTGATGGTCGGATGCTATCATATCGTGGCTTCGCCAACGCTTCATGCCCTCACTGCCATAATGGTTTTGGGAGGAAGGCCGCCGTGCAGGTGTGCTGCTACTTCGCGCTGAAATATTTTGCCAATAACTCCGAGCGGTTTCTACAATTCCAATATGCAATTCATTTTCAGGCAGATAAAATGTCTTTTTGGCTATTTTTCTATCGTTTTCTGTATCGTTATACTGTGGCTGTGGGGGCCATTCCGCCTGACGATACCAATGTAGGCTCTGCCGTTTAGCACTTTGGGTAGCATCCTTCCCACGATCCCGATTGCTGTTTGGGGACTGCCTATACACATCTTTTTCCACGGATGACGACCAAGAATTATTTCTATCATTCGACATGTTGGCAGCTATTGGTCCCTGATCAAACATTTCTTTTAAATGAAAAATTTCGTGCCGTTTCCGTATATCCTCATTGAAATGGACTTCCTCAGAACTGCTTCGGGAACGATATTGGTCATCTGACGGTGGCCAACTTATGTCTCGTTGCCGCGGATGACGGCGGTTTATTTTCAGGACAACTTCGCGAGTGATAGGGCGTCGTTGTCGAGGTCGACTTTGCCTTTCTGATTTGGCTTCAGGTGCTATATAAGGCGAAAAGCGATTTAAATGTTACTTTTAGCAGTTCCAAAAACAAATTATGTGCGATTGTGTGGAATGCATGTTTCATCTTGTATCTCTAAATGATGCTGTTAGATACTACTTTTCAGTCTAGTCACGAAATTATGGTGTTGAGACTAAACTTGGTTACGACCAAATCCTAGTTAGTCATTGAAGATTGTTATCGACACATATCATCATTAAAGTATAATATCATAAAATAATATTTTCGCTGTAGATACTAAAAGGAATGCCTTAATACTATGGTGACAGATCCATAGTGGTTTGATAGAATGACATTGCTATCATACATAGATTAACTATCCTGAACTAGTGTTTCCAAGGAGAAACTCTAATCTCAGCAAACATACAGAATTTCAAAATGGGCTGAATCTAGGAAATAAGGTTGCCAATACCATAATAAACTGATTCTTAAGGGCAAGCAATCACCTTTGATTTGCCGTGAAAGCAGCAATTAAGATCGTGCAGCTCAAACGTCGGTATGTTTACATTTCGTTAGAAGTAGTAACAAAAAGAATCAGACGTACAGATGACAGTAACAAGGAAACACCAAATTGAAAAGGGATAATTAGAGAAATCTTAGGTATGGAAATATCATGACGGCCAATTGAAAAGTATTGTTAACAATTTAACGAGTAATAAAACAAGAAAATTTTATAGAGCTTGACATTCGGAGATGTTCAAAATTACCACCCCGATTAACCGCTGTCAACTAAGAGGTCAGAATACCCCCAAAAACTGAACAAATCGAGAAATTTGACTGTGCAGTTCTGCTAGCACCTAAATGCAGCTTCGCTAAAGTCGCTTCTAGTATGAGTTCGTTAGCTAGGCTCAGGTTCTGCCAAGGGTTTGGATCTTCTTGCGTTATGTACGAAAAACCACGTATCTGAATAATTGTGCCGCTAAAGCTAGCAACAAAGTAAATTTGATGTCCATACGTAGTAAAAAATTGCGAAAAATCAGTAACAAGTCGGGAAATCAGAATCTAGATGTTTCAGGTATGAAAGGTTTTGCGTATTTCTTATATAAAAACATTTGATTGAATATTTGTCCCATTTGTACCCAGCACGTAATGTATATGCATATATAATGTCAGAATATTCACGTGTGTTGCAATGGATACAATGATGTTGCCTTACGCCAGTGTCGTGACACTTTTAATGTACAAATAAATCAATCGTACACGTTGTAGAATGCAAGAAATTCGCAAAAAATTCAAAGTTTCACCCTCCATAGCTTTGTTAATAAAATTCAATTTTCTTCAAACTTGACCAAATTGTGGTCCCTTATACCAACGCCAAAGTTTGTACTTCTGGGATTGCGGGTAAATTTCTAAAATATGGAAATATATTATTATTAACTTTATTTGTGCATATATCTGAACCGGATGTATTTTGAAGCCTAGACTTCGTACAGATGCATCACTGTGATTTTTTTCAAATTTTTCGACTGGATAGATTGTGAAAGCTTCACATTTTGGTGTACACATTTTGAGCGCTGACTTCTTTATGTTTCACCCAATATGAGAATTACTTTCAAAAAGTCCTAATTGAGCCCTTTCATTTAATACTCCACGTGACCATATTTGGTGAAAAAAATATACACCCCCCTTTACATCTATGGGGAGCTCCTCCTCAAACTCAACGCAAAATGGCGCCACAGGCTATATGTAAAGGGATTCTGAGACCACCTTTCTTACTAAATTTCTTAATAATTGGTTTAGCTCTTTTCGACGAAACCGGGTGTGACAGACAGACAATTCGATTCAAATCGATTTTAATAAGGTTTTCTGTTTATATGACATCTTAAAAAATAACGACTCGACGACGTATGTGCAGCTGTAAAACTTCAGACCCAAGTGCTGCATCGAAAGGGAGGATGTACATGGAGTAGACGCACTTAAAATGTGAAGCTATTATAGCAAATGCTGGTCAATTTATCCATCTAGAATCTGTTCTTTGTATATATGTACTCGTAAGGAGATGTAACTACATGCGTATCAGTACATTCTGAGGAAGGAATACTACTCTTCCATTATTGTCGTTAGAATTATTTTGAATACTATAAATGTGGAATTCCAATAACCATTGATCTGGGGAGTAAGATTTCACTCAAAATATCCCTTGCTTTTCATCAAACGTGTGGTGGCGCTCTACTTTCATACTCTGGCAATTTAGTGGTAACAGGCGCACCCTTATGAATTAGGAGACGATCCCTGAGAAGATTTTACCTGCGAGATTCCGAAAGGCAACAACATCTAGGTCGAGCAACTATTATGGGGGGATAGACGTGATAACCGTAACAACAATGGTGAGACATTTTTAGGTTTTAGGTTTTTAGGATCGACCACATCACGATCAGCAGCAGATTTGAATGCCTTTCGAATGAAAACTTGTACTGATACTGTCGCTCACCTTCGCTTGACTGTGGCTATTGTGCCTGTTTGCAGAGGAAAAGAGCCTCGCTCTTCAATAAGAGGCGGCGGATCGATGAACTAAGAGCCCTGTCGATGGTTTCGATCGAGGTCAAGCGCGACGCATTGGAGCCCTTTTACTGTGAAAAATTGGGAGAAGTACAATAGTGCACTAAGAGGAAAAGGAACTTACAATATTGCTAAATAAAAATAAAACTAGGTAGCTTGCTCCTACTACAATATATTTTAATAGTTAGTAAATACGTATTTCGAAAGCTACTTACTCTCTTCCTCAGTACTTAAGCTACGGAACGATAACTATTTTTACAATATTGCGTTGATGGTAAAAGTAGAAAATAACGCATATGCAACGATCTTCCTGAATAATCTTGCCTTTTTATGGTCGTGCGAGCGACTTGAGAAATTGATGGACCATGATTCTCAGCTGCATGACATCGAATCAAACCGGTGGGTGAAATATAAACTATCGTAACATTCGGATATGATTGCTTCTCCTAACCAGAGTGAAATTTTCTCCGCCATTAAGGCACTTAAGAAAAGTAAATCTGCTGACTTTGGCATTCTTCGGGTGTAATTTTTCTACTTATTTGTAATTAGTGGGAATGTGAAATCTATCCCAATGAGAAGACAAAGGGAGCTAATGCTGAAATTCTAAAGGAGGGTACTTGTTGGGCGCAATGACAGGTCCATTTACATTCTTCCTTCCGTCGCAAAGATAATTGTTAAAATCATCCCGAAGTGGATCAAAAATGCCCCAAGAGCTGTTTGGAGCACTATGCGGATTTTGCCCCCATTGATTTCGAGAAAGATTTTGGCAATGTCAACAGACAGGGTGTCTAAACCGTTCTGTGAATCAGGATTCTGAAGAAACTAATATTAGAGCGGCATATACTAGTGTAAGCTGTCACATGCTGCACCATAGAATTGGAGGTCCAAAGCGGAGTAATCAGGATATATTTTATTCTCGTTATCGGTGAAATTCTCTACGTTGGCTTGGTTGATAGTGGTGGAGGGATAGACGGCGCAAAATATCACTTGGTGTATGAAGGTAAAATTTCTGAAGAATAAGAAATCCAAAGTATAGTCCACCAGAGTTTCATTTTGTCATCGATACTTTCCTCGATTCCATGATGTCTTTTATGGACATTGTAATCTTCCTTCGAACATCTCGACTAAGCTGATGACATGTTTGCTCGCCCATTAATTTATAGATGGCACTCAATTATGAGAAATGGGCAAAGAGTTCCGGATTGAAGGTAAACACCAACAAAACCAAGGTCCCCAATCCCACTTGCTCCTGCAGAACATTGAGAGGGTGTCGCAAATATGATGTCGCTCGATTAGATACAAGATAATCAACATTTTAATAGCAATGCGGAAGCTGCGGTGGAGAGGTCACCGTTCGCCGGTCGTAGTGACAGATCGCGTTCTGAAGGCTTAGGGGACTCAAATTTCAACTAAATCAATTAAGTAGTTTTCTGTGAATGCGTCCCCGAAACTGTAGTTTCAAGTAAAATGCGTTTAAAGTTTTGATAATAGATAGTAACGCTTACTGATATTCCAAAATTATTTCTTGGTTTACTTTGTAAAAGTACATATTTTTGCATAATAGTTAGACCGTAGTATGCTGATGATTATGGAAATAGTGAAGGGAATATATTTTATAGAAGGGGCGATTGGAGTAGCTGCTACCGGCCAATTTCCACTTCTATGCGGTGAACTCAATTTTTCGCTGGCAATTTCTATATTAGTTGTTCGAAACGAATAACTCATTTCAAAGTAGGAGACAATCTACATATCTTCAGTATATTAAGAGTGATTGCCCCATCGTGTGCCTCGTATATTGGGGAAAACTAGAGGCTTCCTATTAAGAGGTTCAATTGAAACTCCTTTCAAAATAATCCTTTAAAATCCGTCAAACTCCATTAACACAACTCGACTTTCCTTATTGACACATTTACAAACGCATTTATCAATACCTCTAGCAACTTTGTTGCATAGATCAATAGACCATTTGATATTGCACTTAATTGCATTTAACCCTTCCACCTACAATCCTACGCGTTTCTAACTTTCAACCGGACTTCCGGGGTCCCACGAACTACATATAAATGACATTATGGAAAATTCACTGCTTAACTCCCCCCTCCTTTATGGAGTAAATGAGGCAGGATGATGGGAAACAAACCGCAACAACACTTCGCGGTTTATTCTCGCTGAAAGGTCAGTAAAACCCATCATGACCGCTGGTAACAATAATTTGGATTTTCCAATATCTATGACATACCAAATATTGAATTTCCCACTTGATATACTCATTGGAATTGACATCATTTGCGGTAATTGGTATTTGCATCAACATTGATGTAACGGGTCTTCGGGGGCACAATTAAAATAATCCTCGTTTTGGGATTTTTCGTTGCTCTTTCCACTTTAACGGCTAGTGCACACCATGAAAATAGTTATAATGTGGGGAGTTTTGAGTGGAAATGACGGCATTAATTAGGTTTTTCGATATCTCTGGTGCAATGGAAATGCTGGCTAGAAAGTTAATAAGTGTGCTTTTAATAGGTAAATTACATTTGTCATCATATTATCACAGAAATTTCAACAAGGTAACAAATTATGTGCTGGACATCGAATTTGATTTCCTTTCACAAATGTTAAATGATCGATTCACCTAATTACAAGCATTTCTAGATTTGAATTCTTTGGTTTCAGGTCGTTCTTTCGCTTCGAACTATACCATCTGACTGATGAATAGATCAAAGCGGGTAGCACGAAAGTGAGTTTTGAGAAAAAGTCACCCAGAGTCAAGTCGACCATTTTGATGCGTTGCATAAAGGAGTAGGAATTTGCAAGCCGTCCTTATGAAAAATTCAGTTCTTCAGGAACAAGTATTGTTGATATGCATCTCATATTCAAACATCAACTACAATCGACCAAATATGTGAAGTTCAGAAAAGAGGTCTATCAGGCTATCATGACCAATACGCTACAATACGCTGTACTCTAACAATGCTCCGTCAGTTGAAGCTGTCACCAGACGACTAGGATGAACTATATCATTAAAGGCATGGCCAACATTCTTGATTGTTTTGCAACATTCATATGCCTCTGGTTTGGATAAAACTCAGTCACAAAATATGTATGAGCCGATACGTGAATACAATCAAACAGAAACGATAAAAAAAAGTTTTCAATGATAAAATTCAGACTGACATGTATAAGTATATGACAGCTACGAAATGTAAGCATAGTCCATAATCAACAGAAGCTACAAATCCAGTTACGTGTCAGAAAAATAAATAAATCACCTTTCCAAATTTGAAACCATTTCAAATTACACAACAAACCCAGCAAACAGACTGGACACTCTATAAACGATTTGAAGGCACCTCTAAAATTGCGCTTATAATATATATCAATGAGCTAATTTAACTTATTTCGCAGCTCCTTGCAGATGATAACTAATAGTTCCTATTACCATAGAACACGTTCATAACAAAAAAATACGGGCCTACAGCAAAGTGGTTTGAAGTCTAGCGCTGGATTATTTGTGGTCATAACAGCTATCGAACTTGGGGTGGAACTGAATGAAATAATAGAAACACAATGCAGTTATGGTTACCTTGTCAAATCTATTAACGAAAATTTGATTCGAAACAAAGCCTTGGAGCATCGTCACCGCATTGAACTTCCGTTAACTACTTCAATAAAAACTAACCAAGTAAGAATCTCTGAAACAAAATGGCCCTCTCTGTATCAAAACTGTCAGGATTTCAGCTTTCGTTGATTGTAGGTTTGTCAAAAGTTTTTAAGGTTTTGTTGAAAACAACAGCAGAGAGCTGTCCGATGAGCTTACTCTGTTAACAATCTATTGTCACCCACAATTAAGTTCATTACATTTCATTTAACATTCATTTCATTTGGGAAACCATCGTATTGACCGGTGGAAAAAGTCCAATCTATTCGATTGTGGTGGTGAATTATGCGGCCTCTTATTATTATACTGATATTTGAACATCGTTATCTAGGGAGCAGCATTTTTGGTTCCTCATAGTTAAAAGCAGAAATATCAGGGACGACAAAAAGTTCTGATAAGCTGTGAAAGATAAATTACCCCTTTGGAAAAGTCTGTGGAAATCTTTGAAGATCGAGACAACTCCAACGTCCACAGCGACGGTGAAAATTGTGTTGCATTCCAGACGTACTTAGACAATATTTTTATACCTATTCCAGTGAAGAACAAAGCTCAACTGACAAAATTCCCACCCTCATGCGATAAAACGAATCTTCGCGTCAAAGCTAAAAACGTTGCTCGAATTTCTAGACAACTTGATCCCAAACAAGCATGTGGTCACGCCAAAATTACAAGCAAAGTAATCAAAGAACTCCCTCTTCCAACCCCCAAGCAGTTGATTAAGATCTTCATCGGGACGATGCATACTGGTTACTTCCAGAATGTCAGTGATAGATAGATAGATAGAAAAGGCAAGTTTTTATCGAATAGAAATGTTGCTGTGACTTTTGACAGGCTATGGCAGGAAGGGGTACTGTAGAAATTACAATAGTCTCATCTTAAAATTTTTCTTATCAAAACAATTGTCCAATATGTGCTAGGACCATTGCTGTGTCTGACATACTTATGGTTCCGATTTGCCAGTGGACAAAAATTTTTTCATATCTATGCTCATTGACACCTCCAGGTCTTTGAAATTTCATCCGGGAAAACTTTAGCAATGGCTAATAACACAAAGAGTTCATGTAGACGGAAGCTAAAACTGTTACGTTACATAAGTAAAACTAAAAGTATATAATATATTATACGTACTGGTAATTATCTGAAATTATTGTTTATCTGATGAAATCCGCGCACGGTTGTTGTCAGCCAACAGAGCCTATTTCAGCTTACAAAAACTGTTCCGCTCGAAACGTCTTACCATAGGGTCAAAGCTCTTAGTGTACAAGACTATGATCTTGCTAGTCCTCGTGTATTCCTCAGAAACTTGGGTTCTTAGGAAGAAAAATTGCGAACTCTTGGCCGCGTTCGAGAGAAGAATCCTCTGAAGAATTTTTGGCCCCCTATATGAGGATGGACGATTCCGTAGCCTACACAATGACGAAATCCATGAGCGATACCCTGACCGTCCGGTTGTGGATAAAATCTGGCTCAATAGGTTACGGTGGGCGGGTCACTTAATCCGTATGGATGAGGATGACCCAGCCCGGAAAGTCTATAAAGGCAATATCTATGGTAGAAAAAGAAGACGAGGCAGACCCTGCCTAAGATGGAGCGATGGCTTAGGCCAGGACGCCAGACAGCTTTTAGGAATATCGAATTTGTGGACCACGGCGCAAAACCGGGATGTCTGGAGTTCCTTATTAAGGCAGGCCTAGACCGGATGCCGGTTGTTGCGCCGTTGATGATGATGATGATGATATTGTTTACCTCTAAACAAGAAGGTACTATTGCACAAGTCATTGGTGAAATCCATCTGGACCTGCGAACCCCAGTCATATTGTGCTTCGAGTAATTGTTAGCAGTCGAACATCCTTTGCATCATATAAAAAAACGCTTTAGCTCATCAAGCGCAGTAAACAAATTGATCGGAGCATATTGACAAAAACGAAAAAATTACCCAAATATTCTTGCGAGGGTACTATCATATAATTAAGGTATAAGATATCAATGGCAGCTTCAAGGAGCCCAGTTGGCGTCACAGCGCACCACAGTGCGGGTTGTTGATTCCACAAACTCCTAAAAACAAGCTTTCGTAAAAGCAAGGGGAACAGAGTCCAGCTGGCTGAGATCCTCAGATCCAACCCGCAGCAGTCACGAATGATAGCGACTGATATAATGTAATAGTATGATATTTCTCCTAGGAGGAGAAAAAGGAACTTATATTTTTCAATCCATAAGATTTGATGGCATATTATCAATTCTGAGAAAGCAAAAGGGTACAAAAAATAATAAAAAAAGTTGTTCAAAAAGAGTAAAATAAAGTGACAATTTAACGTGAAGCAGTGACATGGGACTACTTTACAGCAACTAATGACTTCCTAAAGGTAGGTCATCATATGTCCTTTGTGGGTATAGGACATCCACATAGTTTCTATTTTCAATGAGACTCTGCTTTGGCTTCAGCAACGAGACAGTATAAAGACGGACACAAGTACCTGTGGCCATGCCGGATTCTAGTCAAGGGTAAAGATATCGAAAGGATACTGCTTTACCAGCTCAGCCACTGCGCTCATACAAGACACCACTTAGAATATCAAGAATAGTAAAGGTATTGCTCTCTTCCCAAATACCAAAGTTTGTGTCACTAAAATCTAGAAAGTCGACGAAGATGTGATTATGGCCCAACCTTATCGAACAGCGTAATCAGATAGAATCTTTACAAGGATCTCAAAACTGCCTCTGAACAATGAGGTATTCGGAAAATATTGAAGGGTAATTTTAAAGGGTTCTTCTAGTTAAACTATCAACGAACTATGTAATTTAATTCTCGTCATCTATCAAAAAATCAAAGAAAATTTTGCACTGAACAACAGATCAGGGATTCATGCCCTTACGTAATGATCTTATAAGTCTGCAATTGCAGTTTGGGTATGCTAGATTGTCAAAAATTGAGAACATGTAATAAATACCTAGGGAATAATCAAGTAATAATTCGTTTTAATCATTGTATCAGGGAAGATATTTGAAATCGTCTGATAAACTGATCCATTGAAAGAGCTGTTCTAACAAAAGTGCATCTTTTTCATATTCGATTATTACAAAATGGGTCCTGGAATCACCATAGTGGGGCCCTTTACATTCTGTCTTTTCTGTTGCCCTTTGCTACTGATATTTCCTTCAGCATCGTGCTGACCGTGAATCCATCAGTGTATTTTCAAATTTTTTAGAACTTTTAAAAATGAATTATTAAGAAACGGTTGTTAGTCAGTTGTACACCATGAACACCAAAAAATTACGACAAATCCAAAGAGAAGCTAATGCTGGTCAGTAATCTCGAATTAATCTTCAGGGGGATAGTGGCTTCAATATTTTGGATCAACTCAACACATTTTGTGTAAAATTTAGATTTCCGACCCAAAGAAAACGTAGCTTTCATTTGAAAATAGCTCTCAGTTTTCATCGATTACAACGTAGTTGGGTATCATTTTTCTGCTGTCAGATAGTGAGCAAGAAGTACTATTTGGACGTTAGGAGATATTTGAATGAAGCAATTTGTCAAAAACGAAAGAATTTGTGAGCAAACCACTTACGAATTTTACACCGTGATAACATAATGTCGCACAGTGTCATCATCATCTCCCAAATTTTTGCTGAATACTTAACGAAAGCTACCCAAAAGCCATTCAATCGCTCCATGCAATTTCTTTCTGTTCAATCGAATCAGAAAACCACTATGGGGAACACGTTTCATCAGCCAAGAGGCGGCTCTGGAGGAGCTGTCAAACACCGAGTGTAAACAGATTGAAAAACGAAAGTTCGACAGCTCAGTTTTATTTTTACATAAAACCTTCTTAAAATTGAGGTTTGGGGCAAACGATGACATAAACGTTACAGTCGGTGAGGATCACTTTGAAAGAGTCAATATCGATTCGATTAGATGGATCAAAGATTTCTAAGACGGTCACAAAAATCACAGCGTTCTATGAAAAAAATTCACCTGCCAACATGCACTTGCAACAAAAAAACCTCCGCAAACATTTAGGGTAGTTAGCAACCTCAACCGAAGTGCATAAAACATAAAGACAGAATTAGGATAGAAGTTGAGCCTCGAATCTGCTCGTAAATACAATGACGACTACAGCAAAGGAAAAAGATTACGAGTTTGGAACCTAGGTAGTGAGGTATTTGACTCCCGAACGCATACTATTTTAAACAAGTCGGGAAACCGGAAGCTGGACGCTTCAGGTACGAAAGGTTTTGTGTATTTCTTGTGTACGTAGCACGTAATATATCCATATATTATGTGAGAGTATCCACTTGCGGGTGATATTGACATTCATAGTCTTCAATTTTCAAAGAAGCAACAAATTTGGGGTATTATAACTTTGTTAGTAATAGTGCGATTTCCACCAAACTTGGCAAGATTATGCTCCTAATTATAGCCTATATCACTGCGAAATTTCATGGTACTAGGATGAACTTAAGGGGGGTTTCCAACCAATTACAAAAAAATGTAGTAATATACTATTATTAACTTTATTTAAACAGATATCGGCATGGAAGGTATTTCGGAGCCCAGGTACCATATAGTGGCAGCCTCCTGATTTTTTTTTTCAGATTTTTCGGTTTGGTAGTTTCTGAGAATGGCCCCCTTAAAGAAGTGATCACTTTCAACCCCCCGCGCTCCCCACTTATCCAACAAATGTCAAAACTAAGATCGGCTTTGAAAAGTACTAATCGAGACCTTTAATTTGATACCCCACATGACTATATTTGATGAAAAAAAATGTTACATCCCCCCTTTGCATGTATGGGGACCTCCCCCCCTTAAATTCGACGTGGAAGGATGTAATTCACTGTATGCGTGAGCGTTCACAGTTCCCACCTTTGTACCAAATTTGGTGTCAATCGCTATAACCGTCTCCGAGAAAAACGCGTGTGACGGACAGGCAGACAGACAGACAGACAGACGGACAGACAGACAGACAGACAGACAGTAAACCGATTTTAATAAGGTTTTGTGTTTACACAAAACCTTAAAAATGAAAAGAAAATCACTTACAGCAGAAACATAGTGATCACATTGTTTCCATTTTCGCAGGATCGTCAAGAGAATGTGGGTTGCACCAAATAGGAGGATGGTCAAGTAGATTGATCACGTCCGCAATAAAAAGAGGGCTAAACCTAATATCCCTGACATATATTCATACTGCAGGGGAAATTACGACAGCGAGCATCATATCTATACTAAGTACAGGTGCACAAAACGTTACCTTTATAGGTAATGTGATATCATATCTTATTTTGGAAAAGATGAAATTACAAAGTAATATCACCAATATCAGTTTTCATGACCTTAACCATACATATATATACATATATATCATCAACATTAAATATTAACTTATTACCAGAATAATTTTGGCCTGCATTTATTACATTCAAAGCGTTGAGTATACGACAGCGTCAAATGAGTATCACTGAAAAATGAATGAATCTTTATGTATGAGAAAAAAGAACAAACCATCCCCTAAGGATATAAGATAATAGATAGTACAATATATTCAAATGCAAAAAAACAGAGTATCATGATTTTTCCGAACCAGCATTATTTCACTTAGATGTAATCTCTACTTGGCGTCATTAATGTTTATCGAGAGAACAGATTGCAACCGACAATCGGCATTAGCAGTCGATAATGGCCTCGGCCGCTTGAACTAGGGAATATTAGGTACACCAACGCAATACACATTGCATTGGAAACCAGTCTAAAAGCAAGCCCGAAGCCAGCCTAAGGCCAGCTTAAAGCTAGCCCAAAGTCAGCCCGATATTCAGCGTAAGAGAAGAGCGCTAATGAGAATTACAACTACCACTAACCAAGTCTACAGAAAGAATAAATAAATTTGCAAATTGAACGATAAATTCAGAAGGCATAATTTAAGATCCGCTACCACATTGACAAAGAGATTGATAGAGGACATAGCGGGGAATCCTATTGGAGACATAGAGTAGATACAAATTCGATGGGCCTAATATTCTGGACAGCTACCCGTTACGAAAAAGCAAAGGTCATAAGCGCAGCTATTCTACATAGGAGGCACCGAAAATGGTAAGAAACAACAAAATATCCGGTGTACATAGATGGAATATCTGCAAACAAGAAGTATGGGGATACTGACTAGGACTGTTCGGTCCGAGGGAGCTATGCCGGAAGATTGGGACAAAAAGTCATGCGAAATTTTTATAATTTTATAGTATTTCATTGTTGTATACACATTACAAGGTGCTGTCAAAAATAATTGAAAGAAATCTCGAACCCTTCTAAAAAAGTATTGGCGAATACCAGGGAGGATTTCAGGACAAAAATCAACGATTGATCAGATATTGGCTGTAAAGTAGATGCTTGATAATACTGGGAACAAATAATTCGTGTCCATAAAAACTTCGTCCACTTCAAGCATGCATACGACAATATCAACTGCTCGGTACTGTACTAAATATTATCTAAATTCGAAATCCCAGCGAAACTGATTAGATGCATCTCAACCACAATGAGTTAATCTAGAAGATACAAAACCAACTAACAAGCTAATTCGGTCGGTCTTTTGTTATGTCCAGCAGAATCTTAGATCCAGTGAAGGTGGATGGCGCATGGCGAATGAACAACTAGTTACTCTTATTATACGACGAATCAGAAACCGTCATCCATATTAACATTGGATAACTCAACTGGGCAAGCCATGCAGAGCATATGGATGGCTAAGGAGTTCCCAGGTAACTACTAAAATCATGGTGGAAGGCAAGCGACCACCAGCAAAACCCGAATACAGATGTTAAAACTCATTGGACAACATAAGTTCAATCTTACTCGGCCTTCGACATTGGAAACGCAGCCACCCGACCGAGAAGAGCGAAGATTAAAACTACGCGAGTCCAAGGATGGACATCGCGCTCTAACGCCTTAAAAAGAAGGGATAGAGTAAAATAAATTGGATATTTAGTAAAGATATTATTTGTTTTCCGTTAGACTGGCAACTTTCTATACTATCCTTAAATTCGCAAACGTACAAATCTTTCACGTGTGAATAATTGCACCCTCTTTCGGGTACTTAAACTAAAGCAAAGTGATTAGCTTCGCTTCCATTGTTCCCTTAGTACAGTCACTTTCTTTCTTTCAAACTTTCTGCAACAAATTTATTAAAGCTCCAATTTCAGAGACTTTATTGTGATGGAAGCACTCATTGTCTGAGTATTAAATTTTCTTCTATAATTCATGAACTAGCAGCTTCGCGCCAATGTTTTATGCGAGTAGGTAGCATGAGCTCTAATGGAACCAACTTATTTCGTTTGCAAATCATATTATCATATAATTTAGCATCAATTTGCATCATTCTGTACTTTAAGTCCAAGGATGTAAAAGCATCCTCTCAAAAAACATTCTCAATTTACAAGCGAGCTCAACTCGACAGCGAGCACAGCGCTGAATCTGAAAAAGTCAGTGAAATAAGTATGCCACAAAGTTTTTCCACTGCAAAAAGAAGAAGGGACGAAACGGTTGCCAGTGCTGAAGATGTGCGGACCAACATCTCCCTTCAAACTCTTCAACAATAATTGTAGTTATATGCTAATTACGAGCACAGCACTACTACTGAATGTGTCCCGGGAACAATATCTCGTTGCATATACATACATACGTCCAACGAAGAGTTGTTATGTTAAGTCAGAAAATTACTTACTTCTTTCTTTAGTGGCAGGGGAACTGCTATTTATGATAGAAGAAAGCCCTGACGCGAATTGAACAAGAAGTTTTTTTTTTTTTTTCAGCGGATTATTGCTTCGTTCTTCAACAATTTTCAGTTCAAATCCACCTACTAAAGTCTGTGGCTTCTGGTACCAGCTCCGTTCAGAAAAGATGATATGCGCAGATAAAAACCTAATCCTATCAAAGAATCATCCAAAAACGGAAAATCTCGAAAACTGACATTTTACTTTAGTGGCAGGTGAAAAGGCGTGCATGTGCCGGAAATACTATTGAACAATGTACATATGCCTTAGCAAAGTGTTTTCATATAATTCCTTTAAAAGACTGCATTAACTCCAACCAGACAACTATCTGTCGATGTATTTTACGTAAATACTCTTTTAGCTTTCTCTTCAAAGATATATTTTCATCTACTAAATGGATAGTTGCCATATTGTCCGGAAGTGTCTTTATCTTTCCGCAGTGGAAACCGTAAATCAGCATTCAGAATTAATTCAATAGTCTACGTTCCAATAACAGTGATGTAAAACAAACATTTCTCTGAGGTCTTCCTCTGGTTTTCTATTCCGCTGAAACTCATAAAATCCTAGATTTCCATTGTTATGCATTCATCTGCACGATATTGTGCAGCATAGCATGGCTCAGAAATGCAGAGTAGCACTGCGAACGGCTCGGAAGGAGGATCAGGTAAGGCATGTACCCGGAAACGTACAATGATCCAGGTAAAGAGTTTTCTATCCATTGTAATTTGTATTATTCTACTCTCCTTCTATTCTCTATACTGGGAGCGATTATGCATATAATAAGGATATTGCGTAGTACAAGCTTTATGGTCTTCCGAATAATCCTTACAAGATTAAATCCTATGCATTGGTCAGGCGTAAATGCTTTGGAGTATAGCATTTTCAAAAAAATCCATTAATAACCTTTCACCTCATTCGAATTTGCCCCTATTATTAAAGGACCCATTAACGTTCCTCCTACTACTAATAAGTACTTTTTAGATCCGGTCCATTGAATGATCAGAACCCCATGTAGGTACCAATTCCAACAAGCGCCTTGAAAGCGAAATAAGTGATTGGAGCTAAATTGACATCATATCATCCAAAGTAACAATTCGAATGGACCGCAATTTGATAATGGGTTTAAAGTTTAGTATCTACTTCGCATCGATATTTCATTTGTTACTCTCAAATGACATGAATGCAGTTCTCAGTAACTTTATTGTTAAAATCGAAAGGGAGCTATGGGGACCACAACTTTCAGGACCTAATAGCACGGAACTTATGGAATTCGAATACGGCAGAAACTTCTTAATCTCACTGATATGATCTCCTCAGCAAGAAATATAACAAGTCGGGAAATCGGAAGCTAGGCGCTTCAGGTATGAAAGGTTTTGTTTGCTTCTTGTGTGAGTATATTTGAGTGTAGAACTATCCCATCCCCCACAGGCTACGTACTGTTAAGAATATGCATTTAGAATGTCAGATTTAGTACTTCGGGTTGTAAATTTACACAGTAAAGACAACTTTGAGCTACTGTAACTTTGTTACTAATAGTATGATTTTCATCAAACCTGGAGATAATATGCTTCATATTATATTTTATACTACTACCAACTTCTATAACTCTGGGATAAACTTAAGGGGGGTTTTACTCAATTTTTACAAAAATATGGTAGTATACTATTATTAACTTATCATAATTTGAACAGATATCGATATGGAGAGTATTTTGAGACCTAGGAACCGTATAGAAGCAGCTGCACAATTTTTTTCAGATTTTTCGGTTGCGTAGTTTCTGAGAATAGGTCCGTTAAAGAAATCATCACTTTCCACCCCTCCCCGCCATTCTAACAAATCTCAAAACTAAGACCAGCTTCGAAAAGTACTAATTAAGACCTTTCGTTTGATACGCCACATCACTATATTCGGTAAAAAAAAATGTTACACCCCTTTTACATGTATGGGGAGCCCCACTAAATCTCAAAAGAGAAGGATACCACTCACTTCATGTCTGGGGGTCCACAGTTCCCACCGTCTCACCAAATTTAGTGCTAATCGGTGCAGCCGTTTCTGAGAAAAATGCCTATGACGGTAAAAAAAAATTGTACACCCCCCATTTACATGTAGGAGGACCCCACCTAAATCCCAACGTAAGAGGATATCACTCACTGCACGTCTCGAAGGGTCCACAGATCCCACCCTCTCACCAAATTTCGTGTCAATCGGTAAAGTCGTTTCTGAGAAAAGTGCCTGTGACTGACAGACAGACAGACGGACCCAAATGAAGAAGTGCTATCTCCCCAACGAACAGCAAAGAAGAAAAAAGAAAAGCAGATACCGGCGCAACCTACGACGAACGACGAAAGATTATCTGGGCACGCGGAAAAGGCCACTAACAGCGCCGAAGGCACTTGGACTAAGGTAGGACCTAAGAAGAAGCTGCAAAAAAGAGCCAGGCCGGACGCGCTGATAATAACAAAAACCAGCGAGTTGACGTACGCGGAAATCTTACGCAAGGTTAAAGCAGATGCCTCCTTGACGGATCTGAGTACAAATGTCACGCGGATAAGACGAACACAGAAAGGCGACCTGTTGTTCGAACTTAAAACTAGTGACGACGGAGGCGAAGACCTACGGAAGAAAATTGAAGTATCACTAGGTGAGGCTGCGGCGGTCAAAATGAGTAAGGATTCGGTGGTGATCGAATGCAAATATTTGGATGAAGTCACCACAAAATCTGAGACCTGAGAGGCCGTGCAAACGCAATTGGGTTTACAATCAGTGAGCGGGTCTAATGTGCTACGACTTAGAAAAGCGTACGGTGACACGCAGATAGCGTCGATAAGTCTTCCTATTGAAGCAGCGAAAAATTCGATTGCAGTGGGCAAAGTACGTATTGGATGGGCGGTCTGTCGGTTACGGGAACAGAATCCAGTGCATAAATGCTATAAGTGCTGCCAGGTTGGTAATATAGCGCAAGCTTGCACTAGCTCGCAAGACAGATCAAATCTGTGCCGCAAATGTGAAGAAGACGGCCATTTGGCAAAGGACTGCAACGAAATGTCCAAGTGCGTATTCTGCGTGGAAGAAAAAAGTAGTGACAGCGCCCACATTGCAGGAAGCAGTAAATGCCCAGTGTTCAGAAGGGCGTTCATAAACAAGGTCAAATGAACTTTATGCAACTCAATCTGAATCACTGTCGAGCGGCCCAAGACCTACTTTCCCAAAACGTATTCGAGAATAATGTCGACGTTGCGACTGTATCTGAACAATACGAAAATCTGCATAGCGGAGTATGGATAGCAGACAAAACCAGTAAGGCGGCGATATGGAGTTGCGGAAGCCAAGCTATAGTAGATACGAAAAAACATCCAGAGGACGGGTTCACCCGTGCCAAGATTGGAGGGATATGCATCTATAGCTGTTACGCAGCACCGAGCCTCACATTAGAGGAATTCATGTCATTGCTGGAGAAACTATCCTTCAATGCAAGTCGCTACAATCCCAAAGTAATAGCCGGCGACTTCAGCGCATGGGCAGAAGAATGGGGTAGCAGGGAAACCAACGCAAGAGGACGAGTATCGCTGGAAATATTCTCGCGCTTGAACGTGGTACTCGCCAACTCTGGGGGACCCAACACATTCCGGAGGGGAGAATTGCAATCGGTGGTAGACCTCACCTTCGTCAGTGATACTCTAATCAAAGACTTGTAGTGGCGTGTCAGCGAGTAGTACACAAACAGCGATCATCAGGCTATCATCTTTCAAACCTCGCTAAGGAATAATGTGAAGTCATTAAAACAAATAACGATGAGCTGGGTAACGAAGAAATTCGACGCAGAAATGTTCAAGGAGGTACTTTTGGAAGATACATTACTATCTGGAAGCGCGCAAAACAAAGTTTGACAGGTCGTAGAAAAATTGCAGCGGGCATGCGATGCCCCTACGTCTCGACGTAGCACTTTCCGAAGACGAAATCCTAATTTCCAGGTATGGTTGCTCAAGTTTTCACGGCATGCCTTAGGGAAGGAGAATTCCCCGAGCAATGCAAGGTACAAAAGCTAATGCCCATTCCGAAGGCAGGTAAACCATTGGGTGACCCCTCCTCATATCGGCCGATATGCCTGGCCAATACCATTGGCAAACTATTTGAAAGAGTAATATATAACAGACTGCTCGCTGTTGCGGAAAAGGAAGGAGGGTTTTCCGACAAACAATTCGGATTTCGTAATGCGAAATCAATTGTCGATGTAATCAGCATGCTGACTGGTTTGGCTCAGGCTGCAATAGAAGAAGAAAAATGCTGTGCAGTAATAACCCTCGACGTAAAAAATACGTTCAATATTGCAAAATGGAAAAAAATCATCGAGGCACTCGACAAGATACAGGCCCCGAAGTACATTGTACGCATTGTGGTCTAGTTTCTCCTTGGGAGAAGACTTTACTGCGACTCGGGCGATGGGCTAAAAATATTCCCGACAACTTGCGGAGTGCCACAGGGTTCTGTCCTGGGTTCCTTGCTGTGGTTAGTTATGTACGATGGAGTGTTGATGCTACGCCTACCGAACAACGTGACAACTATTGGCTTCGCCTATGATATCGGAATAACAGTGGTTGCAAAGCACCAAGACGAGATCGAGATCTATGCAAATGAAGCGATATGGGAGATCAATTCCTGGTTGAGAAATTCTGGCCTTCCACTTGCCGAACATAAAACAGAAGTAGTTCTCATTAGCAAGAGAAGGAAGAACACAACTGTGAAAAACAAAGTTAGCGAAAAAACAATTTACTCCTAACCATCGCTCAAATACTTGGGAGTAATTATTGACAGAAGACTCAACTTCGAAAGACACATTGAGTACACCACAACTAAAGCGCCTTCCATCGCTGCAACGATTTCGAGGATACTACCGAACATTGGTGGGCCAAGACAAAGTCGACGTCTTCTGTTCTCCAGGGTAGTCAGCTCCGTACTACTCTACGCAGCTCCAGTTTGGGCAACTGGTCTGAACAACAAAGTGAACTGTCGAAAATTGGGAATGGCGTATCGGCTAAGTGCACTCCGGGTATGCAGTGCATATCGGACAACATCAGGAGAAGCAGCATATGTACTAGCAGGGATGCTTCCCATAGACATCTTGGCGAAGGAAAGTCGGCGACTCTACGACAAAACGTATGCAGCTGGAGAGTCGAGCGCATTTCGACGGCAGCTGGCATGGTGGGAATCTATCGAATGGTAGCAAAACCGATGAGACGAGTCCCAAACTGGTCGTGGGACATACCGCATCATTCCGGATATTCGGAGATGGTTTGAAGAAACCATGGGGAATTAAGCTACGAGTTAGCACTATTCTTAAGTGGACACGAAGGTTATAGTGTTTATTTACATAGATTTGATCACGACAAATCACCGTGGTGCCCAAGATGTGGTAACGTGGCTGAGAATGCGGAGCATGTCATATTTGATTGCCCCAGGTTCACCGCGCACCGAACAAAAATGGAAGCGGTCGCAGACAGGCGTTTTACACCCGAAAACATAGTGGAGTTTATGCTGGAGTCAACGGATGCCTGGAACCAGGTTGTGAGGGAACTGCAAGCTATTCACCAACAGCTTAGGCGGGAAGAACTACGACGAAAACAAGGAAGGGAGAGAACGATAATGAGCTGCAGTTAAAAGCTGATCCAGCCCCGCGACGCAATACTTGATAGGAGTTCCGTGGGGAGAGTGGAATGAGAAGGAAGTGGTTTTAGTGAGTAGAAGTCTCACATGACTGCGTGGCAGGAGCCAGCAGTAGGTTTTGAACCTTTCCACCTTCCAACGTCGAAAAAAAAAACACAGACAGATGGACAGACAGACAGACATTGAACCGATTTTAATTTTTGTTTTATAAACAAAACCTTAAAAAGTACGTGGAGCTTCAAGTAGGTTTCCTCTGAATACACAATGGATTTCACTTGAAAATAATGCGTACTCATGTCGGGTATGCTTATATATATATGGAGCGATTGCCACCAGTAGTTTCTGAAAATGGTTCCGTGAAAGAAATGAACACTTTCGGCCCCAGCTTACCAATAAATGTCAAAACCATAAAAAACGGTCTCGGAAATTAATAATCGAGATCATTCATTTGATATCCCACATAACTATATTTGGTGAAAACAAAAATAACATCCTCTCTTGCATGTAGAGGGAGTGCTCCCCTGAAATTCGACGTAGGATGATATACCTTTCCACCAAAGTTGACGTCAATCGTTATAACTGTTTCCGAGAAAAAAATCGTGTGACAGGCAGACAGTAAACCAATATTAATAAATAAATCATGTTCTCACTAGGAAGCGAGATGCTCAATCGCCGAACAAACTTCAACAGGACCTACCTTTACTTCTTTGGAATGAGATACCTATCCTGGATAGTAAAGAATGGGAACACCCGCGATCAGGTCTGGCTTCGAAAAGATGACGTAGAAACAAGATCTGTATATGATGAAACAATAGAACATCATATCTTCTTCTTACTCAGTCTGTGTCCTGTTCAGGCGCGGAATCCACTTATCTTGATCGATCGTTCCATTTTTTTCTGTCAAATATCTTACCTGGATACGGTCGCGAGGCTTTCAGATCATCATCCAGCGTTTTGAGCCACTGTTGTTTCGAACAGCCATTTGAACAGTGTTTTACTATGAGTAATCGCGCAATGTCTACTGCGTCAGTAGTTCCGCAGTTCTTGCCATTAGGTCTACACTATTTCCGGCCTATGGTAACAATATTGATATAGTGCGTAGGACACACTGTAAATGAAAATGCATCATTTATATGAAATGGTTGGTCGAAAGTTCAATCTAGCCAGGACCAGTCAAGTTTTCTCCAGCCGAGAACTCAAACCTGACGGAAATGCACTATAGAAATTTTAGGCCGAAGTTCGTAATTTTTAGTTACAGTAAATAGAAGAGCACACGCCATTTTGACATGCCTACAAACCGGCAATTTTAAACCTTCGTTTTGAGAATGATGGGGTCCTAAGTCCGCATCAACTTAATGCTGGACCGGACCAAATGGGGAGCAACTTACTCCCTCTTTCCTGGTTCACGGACCCCTCGCTTAGGGCTTGCACCCAAACTTTTAAAAAAAAAGTCATGCGACGACGGCTTTACGGTGGTGGTGGTCCGGTCCAGCATTAAGTTGATGCGGATTTAGGACCCCATAATTCTCAAAACGAATATTTCAGCTTTGGCCAAGCTCTGGTTAATAAGGCGGATTTGCGCTCAATATAATTCATAGGCATGTCGTGTTCTACGAATTATATAAAGGAGCATTCAACACCTGCGAGCCGCTACGGTCACGCTGCTCCCAGGGCAGCGTCTGACGATTTGCCTCTGCCCTGGTAAGAAACCGTAAAGCCGTCGTCGCATGAATTTTAAACCTGTTTTCCGCGAAACCACATTTTTGAAATTTTGTTTGCAAACCAAAGCCTTATTAAAATCGGTTCAATATCTGTCTGTCTGTCTGTCACACGCAGCTTTCTCAGAAACTGCCATACCGATTGACACGAAATTTAGTGAGAAGGTGGGAACTGTGAACGCCCAGACACGCAGCGAGTGATATCCTTCTACGTTGGAAAAGGGGGGGTGTAAAAATTTTTCTCACCGAATATAGCCCTGTGGGGTATCAAATTAAAGGCCTCGATAAGTACTTTTCACAGTTACATATTTTTGGGAAAATTGATTAAAGTCCCCTTCAAGTTTATCTTAGAGTTATAAAAGTTGGTAGTGGTATACAATATAATATGAAGCATATTATCCCCAAGTTTGATCAAAATCGTAATATTACTAACAAAGTTACAGTAGCTCAAATTTGACTTTACCGTGTAAATTTACTGCAACTAAATATCACATTAAAGTGGGTAGTCAGACATGCTAAATGCATATACATAACGGGCTACGTACAGATGGAATAGTTCCACAAGCAATTATACTCACAGAAGAAGCAAACAAAACCTTTCATACCTGAAGCGCCCAGCTTCCGGTTTCCCAACTTGTTTCAATTGATGGGAAGCGTAATTTGAATTCAGTTGAACCGGTCCGGCTGAAATTTTTTACACATTATTCTATCTATAGTTCAGAACTACGATTCGTTAATCATTTCTGATTTTTATTCTGGATTTTCAATGAAAAATAGACCCGAATTTTGAAGATGTTTTCTTACAATTCAGCCATTTTAATGTTTACTATGCAAAATTACAATCATGGTACGGATGATAGAGGCTACCTAGAATAAGAAGCCGTTTGAAGAGTTGGTTACAGATTATTACAAATGTAATTGCACTTTAAACCAGTCGCCTATCTTTAAAGAAACCCGTTTTGACCCTTTAATCAAAAATGTTATACCGTAATTCAAGACTCCAATAATAACATATGAAAAGATTGAAACGCTAACGTTTTTTTCTACTGCGAAGAAATGATTCTGAAGAAAGGTTTAAATATGAAGCGTCGCGTGGGATAACCCCTTAAACAGTCAAGCCCATGGAAGTAAAATGATAACTGATATCTCCGGAAGTACCACAGTCTCCGGAAATACGATTCTTTTTGCTTGCATGTTGAAGGTTATCTGGAGTCCAAGCTTCGATACTTTCTAGAATATTGTGTTTCTAGTAAGTTGTTGGGCCAACACTGCCAATTTTTCGAAAAATTCTCTTCTTAACATTTGAAGTGTCCAAATTCAACCACTCCCGCAATTTTGCAATGTAGGTTTCAAGTCCGTTACTGCTGAATACTGCCAACCAATTGCGTAAACAGCTCTGCTGATGTGCCTCAAATATTTTCGATTGGGCTAAAACCTGCACATCTGGCTTTCCAGTCGAAAAGTAGTATTGAAAGAGACGGAGGTTTTTATAGATGTTTTTCCTACATAAATACTGTCATTATCTTCCTGAATTATAAATTGGATGCTATTATTTATCCTTTGAATTGCTAATTAAAACATCGTTTGAAATCGCATTAAACCTTTCTGCCTTCATTTTGTTTGTTATGAAACATAATTATAGTTTTCCGTAATAATAATTCACACCCCATATTACGATCGACACACGGTTCGGTGAGGAGTCATTTGGACGCAGATCCGGCCAATAGCAGCTACGTCGGTCAGGTATCTTCTTTTCTCGTTTGAAATAAGGACATTACGCCACTTGTCCGTCCAAGCCATATGATTTTTTACATAATTCAATTCGACAGCTCAGTGACAAGATGTAGGCCGGGGTTTTTTGTTGTTTTTTTTTCATTTGACGTTTCTATCCGGAAATGAAGTCTATTGCACCCGACGGTTTCTAGTTGAAAGTTGCAATTTTGACACAATTTGTCACGTGCTTAACTTATTTTTAGTGGCTTTTTCCTAGAAAGTATTGATTAGGCGGTAGGTTATCCTCCAAATCCGAAGTGGTTATGCCGTAATTGTCACCTAATTTAAATGAATTTTGTATTCCTCCAATCTACAAATTTCAAAATTTGAAAGTCCAGCTGTGATTTGCCTTTTTTCAACTTCTTCTAGGAAGTTTCCTTTGCCATTTCAATATTCCACTTTTTAAGGGTTTGTGTAAAATAAAAACCTAATTAAAATCGGTTTACTGTCTGTCTGTCTGTCACTCACAATATTCTCTCATAAACACCTTTTTGGAAATTTCTGTGTGCGGCAAAGCAAATTTCGCTCACTCTATTGTCCTTGATTTTTGCCACATTTTCACATTTAGGTAAGTTTCTTCTCTCATTGAGGTACTTTTATTCTCAAATTAGTCTTTGATGGAGCAAGAAGTGGTTTGCATTAAACTGTCGAACGTCTTGTCAGAATATCAGTAGATCGAACGGAACCATTCTATTAAGCAACATTCATCAAATTATCATTATTTATAATAATAGAATATTTCAAGTTCAAACTTGTTGTCATCATAAAAAATGTTTACTCGAGAATGCCTTTACGGATTTACGGCAGTGAAAGGTTTGAGAAAATTTCCTATTCCCCATAGAACTGAAAAAATATTTTGATCCGAAGTATTTTCCAGCAAAAGTCTTTGGAAGGAAGAACCCAAAGCAAGGATAAAATCGTTGTAGTGCAAAATATCCACGGTAAGAATAAAGTGACGGAAGCGGACGACTTTCTAATATTGAATCTATCATAGTCTTTTTATACTCCACATAAGTATAATACTTCTTTAGGAATAAAAGATTTCTATTCAGCCACATTGCTGGCCGATCTGTAGGTGATAAAAACCCATCAGGTGAGACTGTTTACAATTGGTTTCCAAAATTTCATCATGGTGGATCGTCCAATAATAAATGCAGAGAGGTCGATAAAAACTTTCCGCGAACATCGATGCAGTGGAGCAGGGTTAAAAAGGAGCAACATGTGAGCGACCGACAAATATACTTGTCTCTTGGCATTTCATAAACTGCAAAACAATCGATTTTGCATAAATTTACAGAAGTTTCCATCCAATTTCTAAAAACTATAACCATAAAACTTTATTTGAGCAGCTCTTGATGCGAAGGGTATTTTAGGGCCTAAATGTCATATACAGGCAGCATTATGATTTTTTCAGATTTTTCGGTTAGGTATTTTCTGAAAATGGGTCTGTGAAATGAGTTATCATTTTCTAGTCCCCTTTTACAACTAGTGTAACCTAACGAAAACTAGATTCGGAAAATACAAATCAAGATCTTGCATTTGTTAACTTACACACCTACATTTGGTGAAAACAATTTACACCCTCTTTCGTATGTGTAGGACCTTCCCTTAAATTATTTACTTGTACTGTCCCCAAAAATAACCCATTAACAAGTCGGAATACCGGAAGCTCGTGCTTCGGGTATAAAGGTTTTGTGTTCATCTTATCTAAGCAATTGCAACGCACATTTTTCTACCCGTAGATAGCTACAAAACTACGAGACATACGTACATATTACAGCCGTAGATATTACGCTCACCCTAAACAAACAAACTGCGTATTTTCGAATACTGTACACATAGAGGCATGCATATAAATTGATTGTACCCATATTTCCGATTTACTTCTTATATCTACATATCTGAATTAGGCTCTACCCACAAAGTTCATTAGCACGCATATACTATATACCTACATACACACATGTCTCGTTGGAATAATTGATATTCATATACAAATGATTAAAGAACTAAAACAAAATAATTCTTTTCCACCCAATTCATACGAACTTACTCCGTGTGGTATTGACGAATTGATATGTGATGATGACGTCATCAGGTTTTAGAGTGCACGAAATTCACAAAAAAATGTAAAGTTTCACCCCCTATAACTTTGTCATAATAGTTGGATTTTCTTCACTTCACCAAATTGTGCATTATATTTTTCATTATACCCATGCCAAATTTTGTACTTCTGGGACGAACATAAGGGGGGTGCCGGGTAAATTTCTAAAATGTGGAAATATACTATTATTAACTTTATTTGTGCAGATATCGGAACCGGATATATTTTGAGGCCTAGATTTCGTAGAGATGCACTATTGAGATTTTTTTCTGATTTTTCGGTTGGATAGGTTCTGAGAACAAGACCTGTTACACTTTTTGATGGTCATATTTTGAGCCCTCACTCCCCTATGTTTCACCCAATATCAAATATTGAACCACTTTCGAAAAGTACTAATGGAGACCTTTCATTTGATACCCCACATGGCCACATTTTATGAAAAAAAATTTTGCACCCTCCTTTCACATGTATGGGGAGCCCCCCCTTAAACTTAACACAAAATGGCGCCAGTCGCTGCATGTAAAGGGAATGGCAGATCACATACTCCTACCAATTTTCGTGACAATCGGTTCAGCCGTTTCCGAATAAATCGGCTGTGACAGACAGACAGACAGACAGACGTGGGAGGGCCACGGCATGCTTCCAGGTTGCTTATAGCGAGGGTAGTGAGTTCGATCCTGCTCTATGCAGCTCCAGTTTGGGGAAAGGCATTGCAGGTTACATTTAACGGTAACAAACTGAGTTCAGTCTACAGAAGAACAGCCCTAAGAGTGTGCTCGGCATTCAGGACTGTCTCAGATGATGCAGCATTCGTCATTTCTGGAATGATGCCCATTGACATCTTGGTAGACGAGATGATGAATATATATAATGCGAAGTCTATCTCTCCTTTATCGCAGACGAAGAACGCCGAAAGGGAGAGATCGTTAAATAGATGGCAAGAGCGTTGGGAAAGCTCGGGAAAAGGCCGGTGGACACACAGGCTCATCCCTACCATCAAGGAGTAGTTGGAGAGACGGCACGGTGAGATTAATTATAATCTTACTCAGTTTCTCACGGGGCATGGAGGATATCGCCAGTACCTGTTCAGGTTTAAACTGGATACCTCACCCCATTGTCCAAACTGCGATGGAGTCCCAGAGGACCCAGAGCATGTATTCTTCCACTGTCCAAGGTTTGTGGAGGAAAGGAAGAGCTTAGAGGAGACTCTAGGAGAGGTGCTTGTGCAGGAGAATCTGGTACGAAGAATGCTAACATGTCAGGAAGACTGGGATGCGATCAACTCCATGGTCGTATCTATCCAGAGCAAACTGCGAAAGGCAGAGGAGATCAGAAAAGCGCGGTTACGTACGCCGCGTAGAGACGAAAGGGGACGAAGCTAAAATGAGCTGACTCCGCCCTGTGATGTAATACCGTACGGTGGTTCCACGGGGCTTGGAGGGAGTCGGGGGTGGTTTTAGTGGGTAAGAATCCCACACGCTGGCGTGTCCAGGCCAGTGTCTTTTGAAGATTTCCACCTCCTCAAAAAACAAAAAAAAAGACAGACAGACGGACAGACAGACAGACAGACAGACAGACAAACAGACGGACAGACAGACATCGAATCGATTCTAATAAGGTTTTGTTTCACACAAAACCTTAAAAATAGCACGCATGTGTGAAGATCAGAAGCCCGAATGAGTTCAACAAACTACTCGTCCCAAGTATATGTCAACTTTAATTATTTCGATTATGCAGAATTCATCAATCCAATTCCAATATCCATTCTCAACATCTTGCCGTTGCTGAAAAACGTCGAATAAGCAGCAAGTTTATTCTCCTTATTGGCGAAAAGTATTGTCAACTCCCACTTTCCACAACCATATGCTCTGAAATACTTTAAAGCAGTTTTCATTGAACGTCACCCTCTCCACAAAGTATTCCAACATTTGTAACGAGTTAAAGCAGGCGCCCATTTATTGTTCAAGTTCTCTGCTTACCCGGCATTCGAGCGTTATTATCAAGGACATCCTTTCCTTGGATCTTTAAAAGTTTCAGAGAGTTGAAAGCGGTCCTGCATTAGCCAAATAATGTGGCAGTTCTGTACTATTTTCAAATAATAATGAAGTTGTTGAATCAGATAATGAGTTGAAAGTCGAAAAGAGATTATAGCTCCTAAAACTTTCGTATAATAGCCGAAAACTCTCTTGGTTTTATTACGGAACCACAGACTACATAGTACGTGGTGACTTCAGGAAATTGGAGCACTGCATTCCAGCTGGGGGGCATCTACCATATTTGCATACAATACGTTTTTCTCACATAATATTCAAAAGCGGAAATATACGTAAGCACATATACGTAGTATGGATTTCATTGAATAACTTCAGTTAGGCTGCGTGTGGCATCTCATTTCTGTGCCGTCAGCCAAGGTGAAGAGCAACACAAAAATCTATTTGAAGACATCTTGTTTTCTTTTAAAATGGTTCCACTATTTCCCGATAAGGGACTGTTCTCTTCGCTGCTGGAAGCCATAATGCTTCGAGCCGTTTGTACGCATTTGAATTTATGGCCCAACATAACATAAAAGTATGTACATATGTCCACATTATAAACGGCTCACGGAAATCTGGCATGGGAAGGACTAGGTTTTGTATGTACACATTTGGGTAGATGGACCTGCCCAGCGTCCTTGGACCTCTCCTTATGGATTTAAGATGTGCTGGTCAGCTTGACGAATTTTCCGGATGTAGCCCTAGTTTCCATTCTTAGCATGTACTTCCTTTTCGTCCTTTTTCCCACTTTTGGTTAACGGAATGAATGGAAATCCAGAGCAGACAACGTCGCTATTGTATGTATGTCGTCCTTCTACAATATTGTGTAGTTGCCTCAGATTTTTATTGCAAACACACATAAGTTATTCGATCAACAAAATGTACGGTAGGAAATATGTATTTGTATGCAAGTATGAGCTGGACCCTTGTTCTGAAGGCACTTTGAATCGAAATCAAGTGTTGGGAGTGTTGTCGAGTCCACATGGACTATTCAAGACATCATTTACTTGTTATCCTTCGCGGGAACATATAACTTTTCACTACCAATTATAGAATGCTGATTTTTAGTAAAGTTCTAAAATATCGAACACTCCTTCGTTGATTATAATAATGGAAAGCCCCATACTGAATACGTGCAAAACCTATGAAGTTAGCGCAGATTGAATACTCTCCAGCGAATGAATGTACATATGTAGTCTGTAGTTACTTACATTCCGCTTCCTATTAAAGGAACTTTTTATGGATTCACACATCCAGCAACACTTCTCGCTGGAGAATTCTTATTCCTGAAAAATTGCTCATCCTCATTTTTCTTAGAATTTTCAAGGAGATTTAATATTCTCTAAAATTCCCGTTGTATCTGTGTATCAGATATTTTCCAAATCTTTGGTTTATGATGTTCGCTTCTCCGGAGGGGATGGGTTGTGGGGATTGGTTAAAGTACGTACATATCTCACCATGTTCTCTTTGCTCCACTGTCTTGTGTAGAGACGTATGCACGGTCTCCAACTGTTCACCCTGCACGCATTTGCGAATGTCAATGTGGGGGCGGACGTGTCGGTCAGCATGAATAGCGGATAATGTAAGATGTGATCATACGTTCAGATTATGGTCCCGTAATGGCAATAGTGCTCCTGAATATTTATGATGATGGTATGATATCCTTTATAGTATTACCTACAACTTTATATTACAGAACTTAATGGGCAATGACCGCCGAAAAGGTTTTTGTTACCCTCGGCTCTGTATTTTTGAAAGTGAACGTACAGCAAACATACGTGCATACACATCACATGCTGTGTGGACATTGTTATTGTTTGGGATGAATCAGTGTAGAATGGGGTTTTTGAAAAATATTCAACGTTTCAAGTACTTACCAGGATGGGCTCTTTCGTAATCTTCCTCCTCGACCATTTTGAGTACAGATGAGTTAGCTAAATTCAAAGTACGAGGAGCTTCGTTTAATTCAATCCTGTAAGAAAAAAATCTTTTTTTAATTATCGCCAAAGAAAACTTTCATCGTGTGATAAATCCCTTTTTCCCCAAAAACAGAAAAATTGTTTAAACTTATGAAAAGGGCGAAATTTATTACTAACGATATTCTTGTAGTTCCTACCTAAGGAGCAGCACTCGTAGTTCTTCTTTGTGCTGTAGCAGATAGTTCACTTTAAAGGTAGCAATTCAAATTACTAGCCTTGAAGTTTAGCTAGGAAGTGTATATATTGTGGGTAATATCATTTTTAATAGATGTTACCTTCTGGGCACTCATTATATTTCAAACACGAACAATATTAAGCCAATACAAAGTGGCTTTTTTCAGTCATCATGAGCTACAGGGTTTATTTCAATCTTCGTCAAAACAAACAAAGAAAATTTTCCTTTCTAGGCTTAATTCACTGAATGTGGGTATGGGATTTTCTTTGCAGATGCCCTTGGTCCTTCCTTTCTGTGAATATGTGGCTTCAGCAGGATGGTGTAACTATACACAAAGCCCGCTATACAATACACAACCTGAGGCCAAGTTTCCAGGTCGTTGAAGACCTAATTTTTTCAATATTCACTGGCCACCAGATTCAACCACCTCAGGTTTCCTTTTAGTGCGAAGTTAAATAATTAAATAATAATATTGTTTGGAGCAACAATCCATCTTGGATTAGGCCTTTGAAATGTGCTAGAGCACTTCATTCAAGACCGCAACGTTACAATAATTAGTAATAGCGGCAGTTACTTAACTGGTATCATCTTCACAACGTGATCTAGTAAAATGTAAGGCTCTAAATAAATATGTGAAAAAAACACACAATTTCCTTTCCATTTTTCAAAAGATATAGCTAATCAAAATGGGCCACTTATGAAATGCAAACAATCAGCAAGAGTAGGACAAATATTTAGCAATGGTCCTTAATTACAGATTGCTCGATACCAGTACCTATTTCCGAAAGCCAAAGTAGGGAGAAATCGATATACAGAAGCCATTTTCCGAAGTTAACGGTTTTAAGATAGATATACCAGTCATGATGAGCGATACCGTCTACCATATTAGTTTGGACTAAAGTACAAGAATAGAAAGAGAAGGTAGTAGAAAGTAAACAAGTCGGGAAACCAGAAGCTGGACACTTCTGGCATGAAAGGTCGACCTTTTTCCCATTAGTACCCAGTAGGTAATGCGTATATATGCATATATTAAGTGAGAATATCCACTTTCTCTAAATACTGGTATTCAAAGTCTTGAATTTGCGCAGAGGCTACAACTTTGACCTATTATAACTTCGTTATAATAGACTTGGCAGGAGCATGCTTTATACTTTGACCCATTTTAGCCTCTTGCTACAAAATTCCATAATTCTAGGATGAATCTAAGATGGTTCCGCAGTCAATTATGAAATATTTGTTTCTGATTTCTCGGTTTGGTAGTTTCTGAGAATAGGTTGGTGAAAGAAATGACCACTTTCGACCCCCCGGACTCCCTACCTCTTCAACAAATGTCAAAACTAAGACCGGCGTCGGAAAGGACTCACCGACTTTTCATTTGAAAAAAAATGTACACTCCTCTTTTGCTTGTCTGGGCAACCCCTTGAATTTGACGTACGATGACGTGACTCATTGTATGCGTGAGCTTTTACAGTTCCCACCAACCCCGATACCACCCAAATTTGGAGTCAATGGCTATAACCAAGAAAAATGCGTGCAACAGTTTTACACAAGAGCGGTTGCGAACCATTCGAGAAATATTATAACGGCTGGAGTAAACACAATGGTGATAGAAATATACGAGGCGACAAAGTGGCGGAAGCTTTTTTTGGCATCAATTGTATCTAGATATAGTGTAGAATATATGGGCAAAGTGATTTTTTGATATTCGTAGTTGTTCGGAAATTATTGTGTTAGACACGTAATAAGTCACATTCCAGATTTATGTCGATCGCCATAGTAAAGTGCGTATTTATCGGTCGGAATGCCGTTCGAATGACTTCACTAAAAGGACAAGAATTGAATGTGTTTCTTGAAGAAACCTAAAGTTTATGGACTAGATAGAATAGATTGATGAGCAGTTAAGATTTTATGGCTAAAAATCACATTCTACTTTTCAAATGCGTTTTTCTTGAAACCACTTATTGAAAATCCGCTGCCACCACCCAAAATCTATCCAACGAAATTCTTTGGAATTTTCACGACTTATTTAGAACATATTTCTACGGTCCACGGTAATTCCCATACATTCAGTAGTTTTTTTTTTATTCATTAAAGAGACCTTAAAAGAACACCAAAATTCACAAAAAAAAAAGTTTAACCAAAAATTTAGCTTTTAATATTTTTTAATAATAGTCCTGCGGACTGTAGTTAAGTCTGCACGTTAAAATGCCGTTTACTTTCTTTCTTTAGGATGATCGTTGTGCCCTCTAGCGTGGCCTGGGTATTTAAATTGCTCTGTTTTTCAATAATGAATTGTGCTATCGAGCTGAAAAATTACTACTACTACGCATGCTCAAGATATCTGTAAATATATAGTGAAAAATTCGTATTTGTATCATCCGGTTCTTCACAAAAAAAATCTAAAAAAGCGAAAAAACGGCCTTCACTTGAGATGACCCCCTTAAGACAGGTAACATTTTGCGCCAGCATATGTCGTTTTAATATGATAATAGCTATTCATTTCACCGGAATTTTCCCTTTACGTAGACGTACAGATAAACTTTCTGTTGAGCCTGCCAAAATCGAAATCGGTAAAGAGAGCAGTCGTGAGGTTGGAGCGGTGAAGCTTAGATCGAAATCCCATACTTTGCACCAAAATGATCCGAAACATGTTAATATGATGCAGGAGCACAAAAAACTGGAAACAGCCTGTTCTCTATCAATAAAGACTTCAGGGGCTTCATGTCATTCCACGGTTATGTTAGCTACTATCTGTGCAACACCAGGGGGCATGCAAATATCCTTCTATTTATCTCAACCAAGACGGGTGTCCTTTTCGGGAATCACGAAGATGATACCCTTCTTCCAATCTCTGGAAAAAAATCTCGGATTCTCATGATTGAGAAATAAGTGGAAGAAGCAAATAAGAATTTGGAACAGTTTTGCGTGCAAACTAGCGACTTTGTTGCAATTGAGCGAACTGGTGGTTGATAATTTCACTTCTATTTGAACTAGCAGTTCGTGCCAATATGTTAGGGTGACTAATCTTCAATCGTCTAAGCTGCTCATCATCATGGATAAGAAAACAGTCGTTAATGTCCTTGAAAGATTTACGAATACGTCGGAAGGCTCCTAGATGGAATCTGATCAAGCGCAAGAGCTGCTAACCCATTTGCATTTCCCCACCAATAAGGTGAACTGTGAACCACTCCCTTGCTTAAAAGGTATGCAGGCCCAGTCTTGTGAGATTTTCAAATCGGATAAAATCAGCTGGGCTCTTCACAGCTTCTCCAGATGTCGACTTGGTGGTTGGTGTTCCAGATGTTTCTATCGGTTATGAAAGAAATCATCGAGGGCGAAAAGGACCTTTCAAAGTAAATGGTCCATCCGCCAAAGACGGTTCTCTTCGATGCATACAGCCGTGGTTCGTTCCATCCTAATATACGGTTCAATTATGTAGTTTCAGGTGGAGAGCAAGAAGTACAATATTAGAACCAAGCTTAATAGGATTCAAAGAACCAAGTTGATACTGGGGTTCTGCAGTCCTACCTTCAGATGCTTCTCCATGTATCAAAACCCGGAATTGTGTTCCTCCGAACGTACTCCGATAATTCTCTTAGGTTGCGGTACACAATGCTGAAATCATTGTTATTTACAACGGAATAATAAATTCTCTCAAGCCACGGTGCACCCTACGCTGCACGTCTCGAGATGAGGCACGGTTCCGGGTTTCCTGCTTTGGCCTCTCCGTTTGCGGTGAAATTTCACGGCACTCCTTGGGGACGTGGCGAACAATTTAGCTCGCTGCAGAGCAAAGACCATGTTTGCCATGTTGCCCAGCGATCATCAATTCAGGGTGTAAATTTCCCAGCATAGGCTTCTAAGCAAAGTAAGGGGTTCAAGCAGCATTTTAGCTACCCGTAACTTCTGTATAGTGAGTGTTCTCTGGGATTTGAAAAATTGATGTTGAGGGGAATCTTCAAGTCACTTTTGTTTACGTTTGCTCATTTTTTGTTGATTTTTATTAGCTTTATTTCATCCATTTGATTCGCCTTGAATTCTTTTGATTAAGTTAACGATTTGGGTTGATCCTTTCGCAAAGGATGCAAGAGCGATTGACTATGCTTCAACCATCGGGCACGAGCTCAAAAGGTCATATAACAAGAATCTGCTTCAAATGACAAACATGGCGATGGACGTAAAAGGGCACTGTTCCGTCTTACAAAATGGAGGGCTTAGGACAGTCTGACAGCATACGTCATCTATGTCGCGGTTAGTAATCGGAGGAAGCATACTTTGCAGTCTCTTCCGCCATTGAGAAGTTCCGATATGCCGGCTTTGGGAGTTATTGGTGAAGCGAAAAGCACCTAGTTATCGTTGATCACCCTTGTAAAACCTGGTACTGTGAGTCTTAATCTGCGAACAGTGTCACTGTGAACGGCGTTAATCCTTAATCACTCATCGATTTTCAATCGTCTTTCGAAGGTTAGATTTATTACAAGTCTAAATCTAAAGGACGCCTTTTGACAAATTCCACTGGATGAGGTCTCCAAGGAAAAACCTCTTTTCACCACATGGACAACTATCACTACTCACTGCACTGGCTTGACATTGGAAAGCAAATTTGTGGTAATGGAACAATTTCTACTGATCCCAAAGAGGTGCGTGCCATCTTGGATTTTCCACACCTAAAACAACTACGGTTGATGAATCAGTCAGACCTTCACGATGGACTGGCCAAATGGAAATTGAAACTTTAAGGATTTTCATTTTCATTCACCATCACTCATACGCGGATTTTCATGTGTCACTGTGAGCTATTTGCAATTGATCGAGCGCATGAAAGAAAATTGCGACAAACTCTTTGACAAGCGAGCCAGTCCAAAAATTGACTACAATCGTCTTATGAATTGTTCAATATGTCTTCCGTTTCTTCAGGTAATCAAGTTGACTGGCCTCCATGAGGAACGAATTGTGCTGACACATCAATCCCAGCTAAGAAGGGAAGACTTGTCATTACAAAATGAAAATTTGACGAACCTTTTTCGTTAGGCAGAAAGCCAATCATATCACTCAACGAATAAAGCAAGGTAGGAGTGACAGAACAATAATGACATGTAGAGCACGCAAAGAGTAAGCCCATTGGGAACATAACTTCGAAAATTATGAATGGCACAAGCCGAAATTTGAAGTGTAAAAACTGGAGAAGACATGTAAGTTATTTAAGAATAGAACGGAAAGGTAAAAAAAGGCATTTCTGAAAACCTCAGCCGTGAAATACCTCGCTGTAGCGCTCACCTATATTCCTGAAATTTTCTTGAAGTGACCCACTTGCAAGACTGAACAGTTTCAAGAAGCAAAATTCTCCTTGGTATATTACGAAAGAATGGGTTAAAAAATTCTACTTTACAATGCTATAGCAGCAGTGAATTTACGGAAGCCTAGTTATATCTCTATAATTTTTTTATGCGAGAGGATCCATACTATTTTTATTTGATTTATGATTTTTTCTAATGGGCAGAATCTGTAAGTGCCACAACGCGTCTATAGTTGCAGGCAAAAAAGTTATGACATATAGCACCACTCGGATGGAGCAGTTTGATTCGATTTCTCTCTCCGTTACTACATCAAATGAGTACTTGCTGAAAATCATCAGCAAGAGTCGACGAGGACGTATTTGTTCCTAAAAATCGATTTAGGCGCCAATTTGAAAATTCACTTTCATACCAATATTGAAAGAATTAACACACATATTGAAAAATAATAATAACGTCCAAAGTAGTTTATGTGATATACAAAATAGATACTTCTTCCATGTTGCCCATAGATATGATTGCGCGACGGTAAGTCAAATGCAAGTCCATGGGCAAAGGTAATAAGCGGATGCCACCCACCGTCACCTGAAATTTTCTCGTCAGCGCCATGTTGCAAGATGGAAAATGTCAAAAACAAAATCTTCTGGAGTCGAACAAATCGCTTCCCACCTGCATGGATTTTATCCCTAAACATACAAACTGAAATTTCCATTATTCGGTCGGAAATTTCAATTAAACTTTTACTGGTCCATCCGCTGCCGGAAAGGGATTTATATCTTAACCGTTACTGATACTCATTCATAGCGTTGTCATAAGCGCAGTCATTTGTAAAAAGCTATCACAATCTTGGGGATATAAAGCGAACTTGAAGGGAACCGTAAGACCTGGGAGATGCCTTTTTTCCCCGGGGATCATTCACAGTAAACCTAGCGTACCAAAAGATAATTTGTCTTCGGGCGAGAAGTCTAGCAAAACTAGTTTTTGGTGATGTTATAGTGGCAAGGGATAAATGGGTACTGACTTGTAAATCAAGGTTTGATGTTCGAGAACTATATAAAAAGGATAAGATGTGGTAGCGATGACCAACTTTCCAGAAACGGATTTTACGTTGGGGAGCTTTCGATCAGGAAATCATCATTTTTGTCATGAAAAGGCTGAAAGTGCGGCTAAGCAAGTGTTGAGGGTTACAAGGCGTCTTCTCCTTGGCTAATTATGTGAGAATTGATATTTATACATTATTATATAATGTCGCATAGCAGTTCCACCATGTACATATCCCATCAGGTAACTCGTTTAATTTGAGCTTCCACCATCACTTCCTGCTTTCGATGATAAGATTTACGCATCGTACCTAGCATGAAGGTCTATGTACTTTGTAGTGTTTTAGGTTTTCTTGCTAACTCACCTCCGATATTTGCAAGGAACGATTTCGCCACCCATAATGATTTTGAGATGAATTTTATTCAAGGAAAACCCATGTTCTGCTACTTCATGTTTTGCGTACTGAGATTGCAAGAAAACAAAAATTTCTCAAATGTTTGAAGTTTCCCGAAAACATCAAAGGCAACCCAAATCCACACAGTGTATGGCTGAGGACAGTACACAAACCTTCCTCGCTTCTGCCAGCACGCGACACTAGGGGATGGGAAAACGCACAAGAAGTCTGCCCAACTTTCCCAGTGAGTTGATAGCTTTGGGTATAAGCGGGTAAAGTTTCCCAAGAGCGTATGCAGATGAGAATGAGTTTTCATTTCTTTCCATTTCGGTGTTGGATACTTCTTGGATGAGGTTAGTTCTATTGTTAGAACTTTGAATCTACTTAACTACTTGTACTGATTTCCAACAATTTCTATACATGTACAAGTAGCACAATCACGCTAGCTACGGTCCAGTATGTACGCAGTCAGTGGTCACAAATCCTCTAAGATTTCTGAATTGTACTGCAATCTATAGCTCATCTAAGTATTTCAACATCGTATTTATGGAGAGCAGTTCAGATACCCGGTCAGATAACATAGCAGAAACATGCTGCCCGCTTAGAAATCTGCATCCAACCCTAAGCATTCGCTATTGCTCGATTGGAATTTTGCGCTCACGCCATTCACCATTCCTCCGCAGCCAATTGAGCCATCACATACCTTCGAAATGAATTCCCGGATCATTAGCACCTCGGGCACAGCACTCTTACAAATCACCTAATTTTCTTCTGCTTAAGAATTCCCTGCTAAATGCCCGTTCAATGATTAGGCCATAAAGCCCATGTTTCATTTCACTCATTGTTTTAATGGCATGCCATTTGCCAATTTATTTAGCAGCATGCCGATTCAATTCACCCTTCACCAGCAGCCCGGAAACGGCTCCTTTCGATACGATATTGGATCAATGCCTTCCGTGCCCCATTCGGAAATATTTTCAATTTTCCTTCGTTCGTTTCCTGGCCGGGGTTTGCCTTTTTGATGTTGGACGTTTCACCTTTGGGGAGATGGCTATTGCTGCCAGCGTTACGGTTGCCCGGACACGAAGTGGCAAATATTAAAGGCCATTTCATTTGTAAGGCGTTGAACAAAAGGGAAATTATTTATGACAATGGCAAATATTTTTCATATATGAAACGGGATATTCCTGTATTAATCTCGTCCATGGCACAATGATACATTTATTTACAGGATCGCACCAATAGAATACAAATTTCGCCCTCGACGTAATAAATATAACATAAATGCTACTCCGTTTGTATTTCTTCAGCGTACAGTGAATGTCAGTAGAAAATATAGACAAATGGAGGCAACGTAACACAAATGTTCTTACTGTATCGACCCTGGGACTTGTTGGCTTTAATAAAGGATCAGGGATTGAATACTGCGTTGAATGCCCGTTATCTGGCTAACTCAATACGCAGTTGTTCTGTGGAAGCCATGATAGGATGTGAATATTTATATGTGTAGAATATTGCCCATGCCTTCCTTGTACATTAATTCTGACTTTGTGGGCTTATACCAGGAAAATAAGTACTCATCCGTTTCTCTGGTACAAACTGTTCATTTCAAGCCATTCATATTCCAAGGATGTATGCGGCAGAGGTTCGGTTTGGCCTCGTATGAGATTCCTCCCTCCCCCGGGGAATTCTTGAACCGTATGTGGGCTCTCTTGTGGTGAGCTAATGTGTGGCTTCCTTCCAGCAAACATCTGAAACGCTCGGATGCCCAAAGTTCGTACAACAAGTAGTACTCGCAGATGTTGCTTAATTTGTAACATTCAAACGTTTGTATAAATTTCCTTTAATTACACGAGTATGAGCAACACTACGGTTTGGGGCACCACCTATTATCCAACAGAGGTGTATCTTATAAATTACATTCCAAGATTGATTTTTAAATCATTTCCTTGCGTGCACACGTGATTCCCCAAGCATCCTGTCCACGAGATGGTTTCGCGTGTTACCACACTTTGCTATTTAAATATTCATCTCTTTTTCCCGGATTTCCACTTTGATTTTGAACTGAACTGAGAAAAAACTTGAAAAAGGTTGCCTCTGCTGCAGAGAGAAGTATTTCCATGCATCTAAACCTAATATCAAGCATGAGATATGCAAACGAATGGAGGAATGTGAACAAAAATTTAAAATGAAAATGGAGGCAAAACCACATTGATGGGCAGGAATCTTGCTTCCTTAGAATTCGGAAAATGTCATATTCTGCACAACAAGGAGACTGATTTCAGATGTAATGAAGCATTTGAAAGTAAAATACCTCGTTGACATTTTCCAGCTACTATTGTCGAATGTGCTTTGATGATTTTGACAGTTTGCTTCTATTTTCGATAGAAAATTTTTGTGCAAAATGTCATCAGTTTCTCATTGCGATTCTTTGCCCACTGAGAGGACTAAATTTGTAAATGGTCTAGGCAGCATGAGTAAACGGTCATTTCCAAAGGTGGCGAGTACCTAGACATTCTAGCTGCATACTGATATTAGCAAACATTGTATTATCTCAGGCTAAATATAATTAACACCAAAAACGGTTCGAAAAATCATATATTTTCTTTCTAGTTAACTGACTTGTCTAATATTGAAATTGTTTACGTCTCTGGGTATATTTTGCAAAATAGTCTTTCTGTTTACCCTCATATTGGCGAAGAACCCATTGAATCGAAGGTTAAGAGTATACTTAAAGTATTCCCTTGGTTGTCTAAAACAGATAGAAATTTATGGACTAGCAACCTATAAAGTTCCAAAATGCGTGGCTATGATCTTTGCTCATCGAAAATAGTCCATGATTACAACTGTTAAACAAAACGAAGTGAAATTGCGACACCTTGCAGAATTCTCTTGTTTTCCGCGCAACACTGAGCTTTTTATGCTGAGAAGCGTAATGGCAATAGGTGCCAATTCTTCATCATCTTAGGAGCAGATTGACAAGTTCGTGACTGCGAGGTTCCGAAGTAGCTCTAGTGCCAGGATTATAATTACGTCCTCACGGAGATTTCCATTATTCCAATTCAGAGCAGGTTTCCTTTACTAAATGTTACATTTTGACTATGACGAGTGGTCTGAATGCCAACACTGTCTTTGGGAATATGATGGGTAGGCATTGTCTTAATGACACACAATTCGAGTGCAAGACCTGCCACAAGGTCAGTTGAGTTTGGATTGAGTGGCATCGAACATCTAATGATATCGACCACATCAGAATTAACAGTAGATTTAGGAACTGTCTTCTGACTGTGTACTTTTCCAGGAGTGGGAAAGCACTATGCAAATGATACAAAATCTAGCCAGCCTGCCTGAATATTGACGAGTTTTAGGCCGTAATCAAAAGTGTCTGAAGGAACACCTCGAAAACTTAACTGACAAAGAGCAGGTCATTTTCCGATTTGGTACTTATTGTACCGAGGACATTATCCCAGTCCGAGTCACTGTAGCGCAGTCGCGCGGTTTAGATCACCGCGTTGAGCAATTGTGAGAAAGCTTTGGAAAGTCTCGACAGAGAATCCGGAATGCCCTGCGCAGCTATTATTAGAGCGACATATAACAGAGGTCTCAGAAGAATGGGCCGAATTCACCACAGTTACTTTGTGTCACCGATTATTTTACTTCTACTTTATCAGTAACGTTCTGCATGGTGGCTGTAGGAAGCGGAGATATCACGTTTCCACAAACAGTTTGACCACGCTGATAATATCTGCCCTATTCTTATCCAATTACTTTCGGAATTGAACCAAAGAAAGGGCAATCGTCTAAATTATGGTTATGGATATCGTGTGACAAAATCCTTCTTGAGCGGGATTCATATTAGAAAACGTTTTCAGTGGTTAGCAGCGATCACCGATGGTGAGTCTTGTTTCGTACTATTTGGAAAAGCGTCTCAGTGATATTGAACGAAAATTCAACCGACACCACGCACAAACGATATATGCTATCCAGATATCTTTTCATTTTGAAAGAAATATTCTCTTTTGCCTCTTATCCCAGTTTCAGGACTGAAATAGACAGATAAGCATCCGTTCAGCCAAAACACTATGATGAGCTATGCGTAGCTGCTGGTCGATTTGTACGGTCAAATTTTGCTACGCCTTCGGTTTTATTGGATAGCTTCACCTTTGTGCTTTTTGCGAGTCCTTCCATCACCTTCGATGTTATGCAGTATGCTGGACAACTGAAGCAGTCTTTGGTTTCCAAATATTTGAAAGATCGACCCACCCTAAAACAACATCACCCAAAACTCAATCAACATCTTCCGTGATTATACCAAATCACACAGTTCATTAAAAGAGTAAGAGTTAGAGTAAGTAAGAGCTTTCTTCAACCAGCTTTATTTGCATTTTACTGAGTGTGACTCCTCTGTTATGTGACTATTGGGAAAAACATTTATTGGTTTCCTATTCAATACTCGATTCATTCGCAGAAAGTCCAAAGAAATAAAACTTACAAACTTACTTACTTACAAAAGACTGACCCTTTAAGGCTAAATTGCAGCAGAGCCTCTTCAAATCTACAGCTCAACCTAAAACTTTGAAGTAATTATTATAGCATGAGTAACATCATCCTAAAATCGACAAATCTTGAAATTTTTAAATCATATCAAGTAAGGAATGCTCCTGGGATTTCGTACGTCTTTGCCACATATAAAAGCTCTTAGTTTTCGTATTACTTACGTCACGTCCTCCATATCCTCGGAGCACAGAAAACCTTCTAACTTACACATATCGATATAAATATTTGATCACGTATCTGATGATAATTTATTGAAGTGTGCTTCTTATGCCGTGAGTACACACACGTCCTATATGTAAGAAACTCCGTGCTCCAACAGATTAGATGTGGGGGCATGGCGGCCAAAGAACAAGGACCAGGGCGATGATCCACAAGACATAAGAGGGATACTATAGTCAACGAGTCTCCAGACTCCGGATCTGCCGTATTATCTGCATAAATTGATTAGTCTTTATAGCAAAGGCAACGAATGTGCCCAATCGTTTATTAGCCATTTGACTGGAGACTACTCCAAGATTTTGGCTCCAGACCGAGCATCCAATCGGGGCTACGAACATATATATTGCGCCCCAACATACTCTATTTCAGTCTGGCCGACACTAAGCTAATAAAAAATAATTAGATACAATCAATATGATATGTAACATAATAAGAAAAATATTATTGGCAGATGATTGTGGATGTGAGTGGCATATCGGATTTTCTTATTAGATATAATATATTTTCCAAGAAGAAAGATCGGGAAGTAGTGGAAGGCTCCGAATACTAAGCTTCATCGGTAAATAGCAGAAAAATATGTGTTTGCTATGGCCAGGGTCATTGTAGATTACAGAGCCAAGTAATTAGGAACCAGCCAAATGCCATATTTTACTTTTCACACAATATCATCGTCCTTGGAATGTAAGTTGGAAATGGATATAGCCCAATAAAATAATAGTAATTGATGATATTCATGGTTCAATTTTATGACCACGAGATTCCTTAATTGGGGTTTACTGTGCAGAATTGAATGAGTAGAATTTTCCCTCTCACGCATCTATAGAATAGGCATAATTCAGAAACAATATATTTCACTCCTGTTATTTGATTTTCATTACAAGTGAAAACCGGAAAAATACAGATTTGCAAACCCTCCGAAAGGCAAATTTTAATGTATTATAATTTGGGTCAGAGCTCGCTGAAACAGATGTGAAAACAAAGAATCAGTTGATGTCGAATAAATAAATATTTTATAAGAAGAGAAGTTAACAGTGGTGTAAAAGTGAGTATGTGGACGCTTCGTAAAGTTTACCATGAACATGGTTACAAATTTTATCAATCAGACACTAACGGTTAGGTTCGGGGTTGTAGTTTGCAAATTTAGCACTGCAACTCTTAATAAATACCAATGAAATGCACGTAGTCTACCAACTTTTGCTCTCATCCCCACTATAATAACCCCTTTGCAATGTAAAGTAGCAAGACAAACCTTAACCCAGAGCTGAGTTGATTGGTCCTCCAACTTTCCACATTATGTAGACTATTGTCTTGCAACCCGGAATTGACGCTTACTCGCCAACGGCAACCACGTCAAAGAAAGAAAGATTGCGAGTTCGGCGTCTGGAACGTGCACTTCATGCTCAGAACTGCCGGTCTTAAAGCACTCATTGAACAGGTCGAAAAATAAAAGATAGATGTCTTGGCTAGTCAACGTATATAATAATAATAATAATAATCGTTGGCGCAACAATCCATGTTGGATCAGGGCTTTGAAGTGTGTTAGAGCACTTCATTCAAGACCGTAACGGTACACTAGGAGGCAATGTGATCAGCATTGCGCTCGCCCGAGATTATTATCCTGATTTGACTCAGGTACTCATTCACGTTTTAATAAAAGACAAGAACGATATGAATTTTATAGTCACCTGTTTGATTCGCCCTCGAACGCAAAGATCGTCTGAGAGGTAGTCCACGGTGGAAAGACTAAGAGTCGAGCCTCCGATATAACTAACGAAAACAATAGCGGACTGAAACACGCGGGTCTCATTGACTTGTTTACGTTAACTCAGATAGATCACATCCTCGTCGAGAAACGAGATGCACATAGCGTTCCTAACATATGTGCATACTATGGGGAGAATTACGACAATGACTACTATCTCATTAGAACAAGGTATCGATATAAGGTACCAAATAAAAAGAGTGGCAGGCTCTCCCCAGCTAAGAGGTTCGATATTGAAAGGCTCCAGAACGAAAATAGAATAGAAGCTGAACCGACACCAAGAAGTCACTTTGATACGAAGTAAAGTTAGTTGGAAGACGCAATCAAGATACATGCAGGACAGGCAGGCAAGTATCTCCCAGCGCAAAAGGAAAGAATGGTTTACCATTCTGCTTACAGACAATATCAGGTGCAATCCACAAGAACCATACGAAGCAAATACGTATAGCTTACAAGATCCGAAGAAAGTGGTGTCATCCGCCAATTGAACGATCAGTTTAAGAGGCTTCTCAGCTCGAGCAAAACAAGTTGCAAGTTGAGCAAGTTGGTGACTATAACCTGGACACCCGGGATGGCCAGAGAGATCTGTATCGACGACTTCTGTTCCGTTAATGACAAGAACGTAGTTGGCTTACCAACCGTTGAGCCGCGACGGATAGATGGCGAGGATATTTCAACTGAAGAATTTGCTCATCCTCTACCTACACAGTCAGATTTTTGAGTGCATTCTTGACAACCGTATTCCTGAAATCGTTGAAATAACCGTGAATCAAGCCGGATTTGTCAAAAACTGCGGAACTGCGTCAGTAGTTCAGTAGTACACGCTGCGCTGTTACTCATGGAGAAACACCGTGAGAAGCATCGCCCTCTTTACATTGCATTTCTGTATCTAGAGAAAGCATTTCACCGTGTGACACACAAATTCATCTGGTATGTTCTACGACAACACTTCGTGTCAGAAGAATTCGTGCGCTGGGTTCAATTGCTCTACCACAATGCGACAAGCAAAGTTTAAAGTGTGGCGGGTATATCAAAACCGCTTCGTGTCTCTGTTCGTGTTAATCAAGGAAGCGCCCTCGCACCACTCTTCTTTATTATTGTTATGGACATTGTCACACAAGACATCCAAAATTCAGCACCCTATACACTGCTTCATGCAAAGGATGCCTATAATAGCAAAAGTGATCTCGAGCAATTTGTCCAAAAATAGAATGATCGCCTCATGGAACACGGTCTCATTGAATTTTTGACGATCCATCACCATGAAACAGGCGCAATCACTGTCAGCGACAGTGACCTGCCCAGAACTGAGCCATTTAAATATCTCGTGTCAATGCTATCAGCCAATGAAGAACTGCGTTATGAAATTGCTTCACGCATTAACGCAACCTGGACGAAGTAGCGTTCCACAGTGTTTTTTGTGATTGACGTATCAACAAACGTCTCAAGTCCAAAATTTACCCCAATGTCGTCCGTCCTGTCACTGTCAGTGGCTCTGAGTGTTGGCCAACTATAAAAGACAATGAACGGCGTCTTTCGGAAATATAAGCGTAGATGTTGCGTTGGGTTAGTAGCGTGACACATTTTGATCACATCCGAAATGAAGATATTCGCGATCAGTATAGAACCAATCGAGGAAAAACTGCAAGACAGGCGTCTTCAATGGATTATCACGTAACTCGTGCTAACGAGAATTCACTTACAAGATTGGTCTGAACATCGAAGCCGATAGTAAACGACCAAAACGCCGGCCAAAACAACGGTGGTTTAATATCCAACATATTAAGCCACCGTTGCTTTTGGGATTTAAAAGCCTCGAGACTGCACCCAGATCAGGCATTTGATGGAGCCAAATGGCGAAACCGAATACAGCGAGCCGACCCCGCTTGTGAACGGGATAAAGGCCTTAGAAAAACAAGATGATTTGGGCAGATAGTTGAAGTGAGGGTCTTTCGGGGGCTGGTCATATGGGGGAATCATCACGGATATTCAAATTTTTTCGAGGCTACACAAGCGGAGAAAGTCGAAAGATAAATCAGGACAAAAAATGAATCATCCGCTTTGGGTCCAAGTCGAGATTGCAGTACATTTTACGCATCGTTTTATGTATTGTGTGTCATTTTTCTATAGCACTTCTATGTGCACGAATCCATTTATAAGCAACCAATAGAACATTGATAAAGTGACATTGCGATTCGGATTGCCGCATTCTACGACTGCGTTTGTTACCAAACTGAAAAATTGCTATGTCTGATGCAGCCACATGCACTAACATTGCTGATAATACGACTGTATCTATAATTTTGCACAGCAATGTACTGCATACATCAAGAGTACCACCAGCTTACTACTAGGCTTTTCTCTGCTTAACAAATTAAATGGAATCAATAATAAGAGGTGAGTTGGCAAAAATTGAGTTAGGTATTCGTAGTTGTCATACGTCAATTTTCTATGGAAACTGAAAAATACATTTGGGGAGTGTACTTTTTGACGAGGGTTCATATTGTCGGAAAAATTTCCGTAAAAAAGTCGTCCATATCGCTAGATTGCTGGACTATTAGCTGAGGATAATTCAATTTCATCGTAAATATCTGAAATTTCGTTACAAATATCTGTTTGTCGGTCTACAATTGCCTAGTGGATCGTACTTTGGTAACTTATGCAAATTGCGAGGCAGATTCATGAATAAATGAAAACGGAATGCTTAAAATAATATCTGGGTCAATGAAAATCAATTGTCACGTAACACTTTACAACCGTAAATTTATCAGTTGAACTAGTGGCTGATGAAATCGGTCACTGACTTCCAAAATAATAAAGATTTCATTACAACAACTTAAGAGGTGGAAAGCACACAAAAATGCTCGCAGCATTATATAGGATTGCAAAATACAGGACTACTTAACAGCTATAAAACGTGTTTAGATCTTACCAGAGAGATAGAAAACATATGGACTCCTCTGTTGCTATGTTACACTTGATTGAATAAGACGGGAAACCGGAAGCTAGACGCTTCAGGTATGAAAGGTTGCAGATGGAGAAGGACGAAGGCGGGTACTTCGCGCCTAAAAACGAGACAAATTGTACTAACTAGTCCTACAAGTTGAGGGTTCGGTAGGACTGACAATACTACACGGAAAATCGATGTTATAAAGCCACAAAAGGAACCTTGGACAGGACGAAATTTAAAACGACAAACCCGGCAGCGACAGCGAAATACCGATTTGTGCATTTTCTCATGGAACTGGAGCTCTCTGTACAGATATGGAACTGCAGAGCAGCTAGTTGATACCTTGTCCTAATATATGCAAGAGGTGCACTGGACTGGGATCGGTTTCCTGGAGAAGAGCCACTACACCATTATAGGGGCCATCCAGTAAACCAAGCCGGAATAAGTTTCTTAGTCAGCCAAAAAATTAAACCTGCTGTTATCGGCTTTGAAAATATAAGCGGAAGACTATGCACTCTACGATTGCGAAGCAAATTTAGAAATATAAGCCTCATAAACGTTCACGCCGCTACAGATGAGACTTTCAACCAAATTGGCCACTTGGCGATCGAATGCCGCCACCTCTCAGCCTTGATGAATGTCAGAACATATAAGGACCGATATAAATTCGGATCACTATCTGATTGGCATGGTGCTTCGAGCTTAAATTACAAACCCATCTACAATCCCCTCTGATAATCAGGTGAGATTGAATACTCAAGCCATTCACAACATAGCCCTCTGTAACAGCTATAAGGGGAAGCGGATGCCGCAATAACCGCAGCTAACAGATGACCTAAAGAGCGTTATCATTGATACGGCCGCATGCATACGGCTATTTTGCTAAGCTGGATAGGCCCATACGCGAGGAGCATCACTGGCCCATACCAAAGAGACTTCACTCCAGGCAAGTCAACAACAGATCAGACTTTCTCTGTGGCAAGTGATGGAAAAACTGCTGGAATATATGCCATGCTGCCATCAGTTGCACCATTTTTTCGTCGACTTTAAAACCGCTTATGATAGCACAGCCAGGGTGAAACTGTACACGGCAATAAGAGAATTTGGTATCCCAATGAAATTGATAACACTGACTAGGCTGACCCTGACCAATATAACTTGGCCCTGGAGAAAGTGATTCGCGGTGCAGATGTAAATGCGAGAGGCATCATCCTCGTCAAGTCCACCCAACTACTGGCTTACGCTGCCGATATTTACATTATGGGAAGAACAGCCCGAGATGTACAGTCTCGCTTCATCAAGATCGAGTAGGCGGCACAAGATATCGGGCTGCACATTAATGAAGGCAAGACGAAGTACCTGGTGACAACGACAGCATCAAAAAACGAAAAACATCCAGCCTACAAAAACTGTCCAGCCCAAAAGGTCTCACCATAGGATCAAAACACTTATCGTACATTATTCCTTGGAGACCTGGGTTCTTAGCAAAAAATATTGCACAGTGTTGGCTGCGATCGAGAAAAGAATCTTCCGACGAATTTTTGCCCCCTACATGAGGATGGACGATTCCATAGCCTATATAACAACGAAATCGATATCACGACCATCAAGTTGTGGTAGGCGGGTCACCTAATCCGTATGGATGAGAATAATCCAGTCCAGAAAGTCTATAAGGGCAACATATATGTGGACAAAGAAGACGAGGCAGACCTTTCCTGGGGTGGAGCGATGGCGTAGGTCAGGACGCCAGACAAATTTTAGGAAATCGGCACAAAACCGGGGTAGTGGAGTTTCTTATTAAGGCAGACCAAAGTCGGATACTGGTTGTTGCACAGTTGATGATGATGTTAGCGTTGTGCACTTCCACTCGACAGCACTTCGATGAGGACGGACTTACGTTATTTGGTCTTTCCTTCCTCTTCTCTTCCTTTTTACGTTGTGACTTCGCAGGATCTGAGGTAGGAAAAAAGAACCCAGCAGACCCTACCTGAGATGGAGTGATAGGGTAGGCAATATTTTTGGGAATATCAAATTGGTGGGCCTCAGTGCAAAACCGTTTGGAGTTCGTTATGAAGGCAGACCTAGCCCGAATAGCGGTTGTTGCGCAGTTCATTCTTAGGCAAAGACTATGATGCTCCCTGATCTTCCCACAAACAGAGGACCAGACTAGACGTTCCCGGTTCCATCTTCTCACAAACAGACTCGTCAGTACAATCCGAAAATGGCCGCAGTGTTCGGAAAATCGAGGAAGATGAAAAAGTGAACCGGACTTGAAAAGAAACCCTCCATAATCCTTAAAATGCTCAGTATCTATCAGTGTTTTTCTGCCAACGCTCCATTGTTTTCTCCACGAGCTTATAGTGTATTCAGATCACATTCATCCCAAATGAAAATCCTCTCCTTTCAGATACCTAGAAATCTGTCTCCATCTTATCAACCTCCGTTAGAATTTTCAATCCAAATATTAGGCCAAAGATAAATGAACATTACGTACACCAACCGAATAGTCCTTTTGGTTGAGCGTATCTTACTAGCCTTGAAATCCGACATTTGGCTTGGGGTAAGTAACAAAACACCTACAATAGTAGGTTTTCTTGGCATAAGGAAATTTTTTGTCTTCGTATGGCAGTCCAGACTTCCTTCAGTTTCGTCTACAGCTCTGCAAAGTAATTTTTAGCTTTCTAGAAGAAGTGAAAGTTTAGCAGCAGCTGCACTCTTCTTATAGCAATCCACTTGGAATCTCACAAGGATTTGTCGTTTCAATAACCTCTTCACTCTCTACAGCGGATTTCTCGAACTCTCCGCCCACACCCAACCCAATCAAGATCCTGCAATATGACGACGATCTCATCTCTTATACCACCACAAGGGGCATAATACGGCGGCTCTCGACTTAATTTACATTTGGATGAGCTCTATCGATACTTCACTAAGTAAAATGAAGATGATACCGAAAATAAGAATTCAGACAGAGGTTCCAAACTGTGAAAACGACGCCTATGGATCACCGTACCCCGTAACTGTAGATTAAGGTAACTACTCTTGCTGTAAAACCAACAACATTAGATTACACTTTAACCGTCATAGCCAGTCTTTTCTGATAACATAAATCATCAGTTTCACAACAGTCAACCCTAAGTATCTAATCTTTTATTCTCGGGTTCATCTAATTGAAGTTTTGTTTTTGAACAAATATGCAACCTTTTCCACGGCAACAAGCTGGTACTCACTTAAAAATAAAAAGAGAAAAATAGTTCAAACAAAGGAAAACTGGCAATGCACAAGAAAACAAAGCTACAATATATACGAAGAAAAAGGACCTCCTCCGGAACCGCAGAAGTACAAAACTTCCAAGGCTACAGGATATTGTCATTTTGGTATTTTGGTTGAACGCTTTTACAATAGATTCCAGGATTCTTATACAAATACATATATGGACAGTCGCAACAAAACGATGAGACCACAAAAGTCTCGGTAAGCATTATCTTGCAAGGATAGGGTATCACAATGTAAGAGGACGGACTTTTTTCCTACATGTAAACTAATAACAAGGAATTCGAGCTACACAGATTCCTCCGGTCTGAAGCTTATCAGCTGCTTGAGCTCTTCTTTGAATTCCTCCTTCTTTTGGAGGGGCCATTATTTCCTTTCTTTGGGTAAGCATAATGCGAAAGAAATATAAGGTGGTTACAGTCCCTATGTCCACTCAAAGGATATATCATGGACTTGTGTCCAGGCATTTTCTACAAAAGGAATTTGTTGGCGGATTTTCGGTATAAATATTTTAATATACAGAAAGTTCAAACATTCGGAAGACACTTTGGATTCGGTTTAGCTATTTAAGTTTTAAATTTGGACTGGTTGTATGGAAGACAGTCTCAGAGATTTCGTTTAGTTAGTTTTGAGAAAATCCTCTCGGACTCAAGGCATAATACATATCTGGGTCAATTCCAGCTTATTAAGCGAAAACAACTGAAGGCTTCTGCAAAATCGCAGGGTATTAGGCGTATTATTGTCAATAATGCTACATTTTCAGGGCAGCTCATGCACATAAAATAAGGATAATTAGATTTGCCGAGAGGTTCTGCAAGGGTTGAAGTATTGCAATAGTAGAATATGATGCTAAGCAACCTGCTGCTTTCGCGTTTTTTTGCTCATTTCTAAACGATTGGAAGGACAATTAAAACTTGTTGTAATATTTGGAATCTCCACAGGTCACCTGATCCTGGGACATCATTTGCACATAAAATATTGGAAGAATAACTAGAAATTTGCAACTCTAGCCATTTGAAATTTTTACATCCAATTGAGTTCCTCTGCCTGGTTCAATGCGCCCAGTAAATCACTGTTAGCGCCAAAATGTACATTTATTCCCGAATACCCACATGTATCCTGAGCATCGTTGCATTGTCCCGTTCCAACTAGCGACGGCAAATAAAAAACAGACGAATAAATTCCGCTTGTTCAGGCTTTCCTTTTTCCTTTCGTAAAAAACTACACCAGAGAAAAAATATACACTTAACTTCAGAAAGTCCTGTATGTTGGCGCGTGAGAAACATACCAACTAGGATTCAAACGACGAATCGATAGTACTCGTAATTCCAGCGCTCTTTCCCACCATTTGGAGCACGTCTACAAATATTCCTTTTACTTCAAAAAAAATTAACGGTAAAGTGGAGCTGGGCTTGCAGGAAGGAACTCTTTGGACAATAAAACTATTCTATCAGAGCAGAAATAGAGACAAAAAGTGGGTACCTACTTGTTAGCTTTGCATAAAACGTGGAGCTTACAGGAGCACGAATACAACAGGATTATCAGAGTGATAAAAGCAAAGCACGTTTCACTATTTATTTAGGTTTTTCAAATGGAATACATAGTTCCATATGCTGGAATTTGGGCAACCGTTACTAACCACTCTGCAGCCATACCAGCAGCTTATGGTCTTCGACCCTTACTGCTTCGGATGTGAGGGCTCTATGACGCTTTTCACATCGTTGTGGTGTATTTTGCTTTATTAGAGCCAAATCAGAGAATCCCTTTGTCGTGATATTCATGATGTTTTGAAAATATGATATCATCAACATTTGCAAGTTAAAGAAAAGCGGTTCATTGTACAGTCAATCCTTGCAAGACCAAACATTTATTTAAACAAAATGGATAATAGAACCATAGCAATTATTGAACTTTAGTTTAGGAACGTCGACGGCTCAAAGTAATCCTCTAAGACTAGCAGGGGCTCCAAGTAAACGAATAGTCATTTAATAAGCCAAATCATTCTGGATACGGTGATAGTGATGGTTGAAAAATTATATAGATGAGGAAGTCATTATATTATATTATAGTTGCTCACGTAGATAAGAGTAACTAAAGTTCTGATACTGAAATTTGTTCTTTGTTAATTGAAGCTGCTCCGAATTGAATCTGGAAAGTAATATCAGAGTTTATCTTATGGCACGCTTTTCAAAACTAGTCGATACTACAACGGTCCAGCATAATATCTATCCAAAACGAAGCAGAGTCATTGTTACTTCCCAGACTAAACCTCAGGAAGTACATTTGACCGAAAGGAACGGCCAAATACAAGCTGTTCATTATAGAATATAAATTCATTATAGAGTATATATTCAAAGCTACTGATAAAAATACCATAGGGATCTATAGCCGTGCTTTCAAATTAAACTACCTTGGAGTTAAGCACGCATTGCTTTGTTCACTTCTAATAAGTTTTTCAACCGCCTTCCGGCCTTGGCAACCATACAGAGCTGTCAGAAGGCAGACGGCAATCCAGTCTTTCCTTTGCGATTGCTAACAAGCGCGACCTCCACCATATCACTGATAGGTCAAAATTCTCCTTTCAGGCAGGCGTTGAATGCGTCAATCAGTATGTCCAGCCCATTTTGGAACACCAGTTTGTGTATCGCTACTGTGGTACCAGTGTATCGTATCGTTGTATCGTAGCGCCTCCCGACGTTTCATTGGAAGCACTATCCCTTTCAACCCTTGGTGACAGGGGGTCATCCTCGCACCTTTTACACTGTTGACATCAAACAGAATGGGATCTGTTGGTAGTAAGACCCCAACCCTACTTGAAAATATAGTAAGGAGTCAGTTTATAACCAAGTCCTCTTGGATAAACATTCTCCGTATTCATCAGCTATTGTAAGCTTTGATTTTATTTATATCGCTGTGCTGCCACTATTCATCTCATTTCCACTGTGCCATGTGAATGCATGTGTCCTTTCGGTTGCTTTTATGTTTTGCCAGCCCTTTTCATGGGGCATCATGTAAAAACGCTTATCATGATTGGGCACTCTTCGTTATCAAGTACATAATATAATTAATGACACTTTTACCTGTACTGTCCCCACTAACGAAGTACTCTCCAGCGTAATTCTGTCTTTTTAAAAGCTGGACGAATTTCCTCACGTTCACCTTCGTTATGTTCCATGAACTCTACCTAGGCCTGGCGGGGAGGATAGTAGCGTTGACCACTTTGAACATATTAATGTCGTTCATTGGGAAGCCTTGCAGAACCTGTCCGTCGTTCAACTAAGGCTCCCTAGACCCATATGCGGGATATCGCTATCGATTATATGCCATAACCTGGAATAGAGTCCTCACTCTTCCTTAATCTGTTAAATATTCACTTCCACTTTCGCTTTTTGATCAGTACGCCCAAGTGTATCAAACCATGGCACCGACTCACAGAGAGTGGAAAAAGGGCATGATCGTTAAGATTCCAAACAGGTCGGAATATCGGAAGCTGGTGCTTCGGTTATAAAGGTTGTGAATTCATCTTATGTGAAAGTTTCTACGCACATTTTTCCATTTGTATATGGTTAAAAATCTAAAATATTCCTTCATATTTTTTTCAAATTACAAAATACATATTACAGGCGTAGATATTATGTTCACCCTACACAAACAAACACTCCCTATTACCGGATACTATACTTACGTATGTAAATTGATAGCGCACATATTTCCGATTTACTTCTTTGCACAAAAGCATACATCCATATGTAGATATCATCATCATCATCATCATCAACGGCGCAACAACCGGTATCCGGTCTAGGCCTGCCTTAATAAGGAACTTCAGACATCCCGGTTTTGCGCCGAGGTCCATCAATTCGATATCCCCAAAAGCTGTCTGGCGTCCTGACCTACGCCATCGCTCCATCTAAGGCAGGGTCTGCCTCGTCGTCCTTTTCTACCATAGATATTGCCCCTATAGACTTGTCGGGTGGGATCATCTTCATCCTACGGATTAAGTGACCCACCCACCGTAACCTATTGAGCCGGATTTTATCCATAACTGGACGGTCATGGTATCGCTCATAGATTTCGTCGTTATGTAGGCTAAGGAATCGTCGATCCTCATGTAGGGGGCCAAAAATTCTTCAGAGGATTCTTCTCACGAACGCGGCCAAGAGTTCGCAATTTTTCTTGCCAAGAACCCAAGTTTCCGAGGAATACATGAGGACTGGCAAGATCAAGGTCTTGTACAGTAAGAGCGTTGAGCCTATGGTGAGACGTTTCGAGTGAAACAGTCTTTATAAGCTGAAATAGGCTCTGTTGGCAGAAAACAACCGTGCGCGGATTTCATCATCGTAGCTGTTATCGGTTGTGATTTTCGACCCTAGATAGGAGAAATTGTCAACAGTCTCAAAGTTGTATTCTCCTATCCTTATTCTTCTTCGTGTTTGACCAGTGCGGTTTGATGTTGTTGGTTGATTCGTCTTCGGTACTGACGTTGTCACCATATATTTTGTCTTGCCTTCATTGATGTGCAGCCCAAGATCTCGCACCGCCTATTCGATCTGGATGAAGGCAGTTTGTACGTCTCGGGTGGTTCGTCCCATGATGTCGATATCGTCAGCATAGGCCAGTAGTTGGGTGGACTTGGAGAGGATCGTACCTCTTGCATTTACCTCAGCATCACGGATCACTTTCTCAAGGGTCAGGTTAAAAAGGACGCATGATAGGGCATCCCCTTGTCGTAGTCCGTTGTTGATGTCGAATGGTCTTGAGAGTGATCCTGCTGCTTTTATCTGGCCTCTTACATTGGTCAGGGTCAGCCTAGTCAGTCTTAAATGTACATATATGGTATATTGAATACCGCTTGTTTGGTGTTTAAATATACCCATCTGAATTAGACTCTACCCCCAAGCTTCATTTACGTATATTTATAAACATACACTTGTCTGGAGAAATTGATATATAATTGATTAAAAAACTAAAACGAAATGTTTCCCTCCGACCTCCTGTTGACGCGACCTCACTTGGTTGTGGTATTGCCGAATTGATATGTTCTGATGACGTCATACATATTTTAGAACGCACGAAATTTACACAAAATGTAAAAGTTTCACCTTCTATAACTTTGTTAATAATAGTTGGATTTCTTTCATACTTCCCAGAGCTGTGCCTAATGATGTAGTGATCCCTTATGCAAATGCAAAATTTTGCAGTTCTAGCATGAACTTAAGGGGGGTTCCCGGCTAACTTTCTAAAATATGGTAATATAGTATTATTAACTTATTTCTGCAGATAGCAGAACGGGCTGTATTTTGAGGCCTAGATTTCGTTTAGATACACCAATGTGATGTTTTTCAGATTTTTCGGTTGAATGGGTTCTGAGCACAAGACCTGTTACACTTTTTGCGGGTCATATTTTGAGCCCTATCCTACATTTCACCGGATAATATGTTAGTTTCGAAAAGTACTCATTGAGCCCTTTCATTTGATACCCGATACATTTTGTGTAAAAAAATTTGCAGCCTCCATTCACATGTACGGGGAGCCCCCCCTTCTTAAACATCTCAAAAAAAATGGCCTGACTTACTGTATATAAAGGGAACAACAGACGCACACTCTTATCAAATTTGGTGAGAATCGGTTTAGCCATTTCCGAATAAATCGGGTGTGATGGGCAGACGGACAGCCATCGTTTCAAACAAAACCTTAAAAAGGGCATCCGTTTTGAGTATAACAATTCGAGGGATATCTGAGAAAACCCTGTTGTTGCAAAGTAATATTTAAAATAATCCTGGAAAACACCAAAGAACATCTCGTAAGCTCCATCGACAGACAACAGGCTGGTTTCCGCTCCACATCCACACCCTAGGGATCATTTTAGAAAAGTACGCGGAGTTTAAATCTTCGCTTCACTTGCCCTTAATCGATTTCGAAAAAACTTTCTATAGCGTGAACAGGGAGTGTATTTGGCGTATGCAGACAAGTGGAAAGGACATGCAAGGAAAACTAATAGTAATTGTCAGAACGGCATATGATGACACAAAATGTCACGCGCTGCACCGAGATAAAATCTCAGAAGATTTTTTCTAAATTCTTCACCGTCTACATTAGTCACGATTTCTGTCCGACATAAATGTCGCAACAGAAATGCCAGATGTAAATGCACCCCTACAGAATTATGTAAAAGTGCAACTAAGCAGAATGTATATGTAATATCCACCCATACTACGGCTGACGATAAAATTCATTGGGCTAATTTGTAGAAACTTGTCGGTCCCCAGAATTAATTTTCTTTACTTTGTACTCCCAATAATTGGTAATCGCAGCATATTGTCAGTCCCTTGGCGAGATGAATTATTAATAACCTTCCGTAAGCCTGCCGAGGTAGAACAACGCAGGTGGAAAAATCGGAATTCAATGGTGACTGTCACTTCGTAAAGATTGCTTTCGACTAAAGGAAGAATTAATGTGCTTCCAGTGGGTGAACTGAAAATTAGCAGAGGAATCAAAACTAGCTTGGAACCAAATTTTGCCTAGATGTTGACATATTGTGATTTGAGTTGCACATATTAACACACCAAGAATTGTTTAGGGGTAAAAATCACTGTAAGCAGTCAAATAGTATAAGATAGGCGTGTTTGAAATATTCTCCCGAACCAAATTTAATCTGAGATGTCATAACAGAGAGAAATAGAGAAACACTTCATAATTGATTAAAAATCAAAATTTGGAGTAAATAGAATAACAGTTCTTGGAATTATAATAGGTGCCGTTTCAAAACGTTGTGTTAAAAAACGCGCTTAAACTTGTAGATGTTTATACGACATTTGTTCATAGACGAAGGATAAATTTGACATAAAAACCGCTAGACCAAAAATCTTCATTTGAGATGTCGTTACACTAAATACTTAGATTTAGATCTTTTAAAAATGCTTTCACCCCTGAACAATCCTGTTTCAATATTTTAAATAAACAAGTTTTGCAAATAATTTCTTGTCCTTTTTTGTTCTTTTGTAAAACAAAACTTTATTAAAATCGGTTTACTGTCTGGCTGGAGTCCATCGTACCCGTTTTCTCAAAACGGTTACCCGTATTCATAGAAAATTTGGTGGACACGTGGAACTGAGGATCCCTTCGCATGCAATGAGTAACACCGTCCTTCGCTGAATTAAAGGGAATCCCCACCCATGCAAACATTTTTTCATCGAATGTAGTAAGGTTCCAAAAGGTACCATAAAAGGTCTTCATTAGTACTTTCCGAAGCTGGACTCATTTTTGACATTTAATGCAAAAGAGGAAGTACTGGAAAGTGATAATATCTTTCAAGGACCTGTCCTTAGAAACCAGTCAACCGAACCGATTTGAAAAAAATCATAAATCTGCCACTGCAAACCGATATCTATTTAAATAAAGTTAATATTGTTGTATTACTATGTTTACTATTACTACTCGAATATTTTTTAGAAAGTAACTGGGAACCCACCTTTAGTGTATTCTTAAATCAAGTTTTCCAGTAATATAGACTGTAGTATAGAGCATGACACTACCAAATTCGGTGAGAATCGCACTACTACTAACAAAATTATAATAGACTAAAATAGTCTCTTTTGTGCAAATTTACTGTAATCTATGACCGAATAGTGAATAGTCTGACATACTAATTACACAATTTTACAAAGTGCGGTTGCAAATGTGTACTCCAATTTTTTTAAATAGGAAATACACAAAACCTTTCATATCAAGAGTACCGAGCTTCTGTTTTTCTACTTATTTTACTAGCTAGTTCGGTATTTATTTCAGAAATTCTCCATTAAGAAGAGGGAAAGCAGCGAAGAGTCATGTTTTTTTGAAGGTGAAGAATTTACGTCCTATTCAATTCAACACGCATTACAAGCGTCAATAGTAATACGGTCTGTATCAAGGAAAAGTTACCAATTGAAGTCCAAATGTGACTGCTTTTCGCAATAAGCACGAAATTTTCTTGAATGTAAAACCAACATACTAAGGAAAAGCTGACGTCCCTTCTTCAAAATCAAAATAAATATATGGTAGGCATGTGTTATTTACGCCTCAACTAAACGAATACATAAGAGTTTCAATGATTTAATTTAGAATGCGTATGCATCAAATACACGCACTGGAAAGATCAAGGCTTGGAGCACAAGCGGATCATCTTTGTACCGCACACAAGAAAAGATGAGAGAATTTATCAGTCCCTCGGAATCTAAATCTTAATGATAGAAAAGCTGACGACAAAAGGATAATGTGCGAGCGCATTTCGCTGAATCGTCTTAAAAGCTTCCGTTAGATAACTCCCGGGGAGGGTAGTACGGGAAGCTGAGACGTGTATTTACATAGGTCTTATATCCGTATGACTGACGCAGGTTACATGACCCATAAGTTCCTTGCTATCTAGGGGCTATGATTTACTTAATGTTACCGGGTCGTTTTGGCCATGGATTGAGTACGTGAGATGCATAGGAATAGCCAAAAAGTATTGATAGTGAGGTAGTGGAGGCCGGAATCGATACATGTATTCAAAGGCATCTATGCACAATGTTTACTGATGCCGTTCCTAAAAGGTACGAGTGTAATAGCGTCAAATGTCGAACGTTTAAGGCACCTGAAGAAGGTATTAACAGTTTGACATTACTGGAAACCTAGAGTGTTACTTGAGTGTGAAAGATATCGCTTGCACATACAGGAAGTATGGCGATACTGGGAAGAAGCGTTGGAACCAGCAAATTCCAAGCACACTTTCACTTTCCACATCTAATATTTCGTTACGCTTTATGACGACCGAACGACACAGATTGTACCATCTCTCCAAGCCGCCTACAACAACGCCCCTATTTGCATCCCCATATGAAGATAAATGTGATGCTAATGGAAAGTTTTGGGTTTGCTTAATTTACTAGATAAGGGGGTTTAAGCCATTAAACTTTGATGCGAAATTCAGATCCACTTTCGGCACTATGAAAGGCAATTGTGTTGCCCCTTTGAGAGTATTACGGGCTAAGCAAGCAACCACTTTATTTGAAATTATGTAAAGAAAAATTAAAGAGTTCATTTGTCACTTTACCTTCATGACTGGAAACGCTGTTTCTGCATGAGTTATATACTAGTTTAAACTTTAGGAGTTGAGTAAGAACAATTGATAGGAATGTTTTGCGAAATGGTTGGATATTAAGATTTATGTTTTCAGAGGGTAAAATATTCTAATAATATTGGTGCCGTTGATAATGCTTTTTTGATGCTTTTCGGTCCATAAAATTGTTAATTTTAAATTTAATTGAAATTTCTGTATGAAATCATCCTGGTAGGAAAAACGGTGTGAATTATGTAATTTAAATTAACACTTTCTTTGATAAATGTGGAAGTTTGGAGGGGATATTTTCACCTAAGTTTTTCTTTATTTGCCTAAAATTATTTGCTGAAATTCAGAAATACTGCAGTTTGGAAACTAACTGCCGCCTTCATCAGATAAGATACTGACGGAAGGAACAGCGCCGAAGTACAGCACTTGTGATTTATAACAAATAATTTCAGTTTATAAAAGAGAACTCTCCTCAATCTGCTTCTTCATCTGAATTACTCCATAATTAGAAAAGTATTTACCTAGAATTGAATATTAGAGGTTCGGTTTATTGTGTTATATTCTAGAAAGCGAAGAGCCTATTGGAATCAGTTGGATGACATTCTCTCCTCACATGTTGAAAGGGCAAAATAAAATGTAATTATATAGATTAGGAAATATTAAAACGGCATAGAAAATCGCGGAACGTTTGGAACAGGCTAGTCACGTTTCATTTTTACATTTATGGGGAATTAAATTTTTTAACTTATCTCCAGAGCTAATTTTCTTGGCGTTTTTAAGGATTTGTGTGAAACAAGCATGTAGCAAGTGGTCCCATTTTCTGTTAAGTTTTAGGGGGGCTCCCCATACATGCGAATGGGGTGTGCATTTTTTTTTTCGTTTTAGTTTGTTAATCATCTATATATCAATATCAATTACTTCAGGCGGCCATATGTATGTATATATAAATGAAACTCTGGGGTAGTGCCTAATTCACATAGATATATTTATACATTATTACAGCGGTATTCAATATACGTACTGTAAATCGGAAATCTGTGTACGATCAATAGGCAATATTTGTTTGTTTAAGGTGAACATAATATTTATGTCTGCAATATGTAGTATGTCTTGTAGTTTGCGAATATTTTGGATTTTAGCCATATGCGAATGGGAAAATGCGCGTAGAAAGTTTCTCACAAAGCTGAACACAAAACTGGTGCTTCGGGTATTTCAACTTGGTTAGAGGTTATCTTCGTTATCTACTCTGACTCTCAATGAAGTTGATAGATGTTTAACATGTATCGCGCTCCATTTTTGAAAGATATGGTCCCTGAATGGGTGAAGCTATTTGGACGTTAAAAGGCGTTAAAAGCTGATACCCTTTAAAAAAATTAGCGCAGGTGAGGAGGTTCTGATGTATAGATTCAACTGGGTTGATGTGTTCTCTAGTATCTAAACTTTCTGGTAGATTTAAAATTATAGCTAAGTTGGGCGGTCAAAGGGTAGTATAGGTTCCAGGACGGAACGTAGATTGGTTCCCATGATGAAGCATAAAACCTGGGAAACGCCTGCTGAACCAACAGGCCTACTACCAAATTCTATCTCCACCTCCACGTAGTGATCGCTGGAAGTTCTTTCTTTATGAAAAACTACAGATGGAGAAGGATGCAGGCCTAAAAATGCGACAAAATGTACCAACTGGCCTCCAGGTTGAGGGTTGGGTAGAACTGACAACCCTACACGGAAAACTGATGTTACGAAGCCACGAAAGGAGCCTCGGACAGGATGGATCTTACCACGACGAACCCGGCAACGCCAACGGATTAACGATTTGCGCATTTTCTCATGGAACGTGCGTTCTCTGAACAGACTGAATGATGAGCAGTTAGCCGATACCCTGTCTCAATATAAGGCTGCTCTAACAGCGTTGCAAGAGATCCGATGGACAGGGACCGATTTCCTGGAGATTGGATTATTCAATTAGCAGGGTCACACGAAATGGTTGCTGTCCACAAATATACGTGGGCCTCTCCAGACGGGAGAACTTTCAACCAAATTGACCACGTGTCGATCGAACGCCACCACCTCTCAGCCTTGATGAATGTCAGAACATATAGGGGGGCCAACATACACTGGGACCACTATCTCGTTGGCATGGTGCTCCGAGCTCGAATTACGACACCACCTCACAGACGGAAAAAGGAAGCCTGGGAGAACCAACAAGTCTGTGAACTAGAAAAGTATAAAGAGCAACCGCACCAGGCGCGGAAGTTTTACCAGCAAGTCAGCAGGATGAAGCCTTATACACCTCGATGCTCATCCTGCCGAGACAAAGAGGGAAATCTGATTTCTGACAGAATGGGCATATTAGAGCGGTGGGTTGAGTACTTTGATGAACTATTGAACAACCAGAACATCGGCGAATTGGAGGTCCGCCAACTGAAGACGACGGACAAATACTGCCACCACCAAGTAGAGGAGAAACAGTTCGTGCAATTCATCGGCTAAAAAATCATAAGTCGCCAGGAGCCGATAGAATTACAGCCGAATTGGTTAAATATGGAGGCGACCAGTTACAGTGGTTCATCAACTTGTGCTCAAGGTATGGAACAGGGAATCAATGCCTGACGATTGGCAGAGAGGCATTATCTGTCTCATACATAAAAAGGGAAATATCACACAGTGCAGCAATTATAGAGGTATCACGTTGCTGAGTACCATCTATAAGAGATTCTCCGCTACCTTGCTAGGGCGGAGAGCCCCATATGCCCAGAACATCATTGGCCCATACCAAAGAGTCCCTACTCCAGGCAAATCAACAACAGATCAGATTTTCTCCGTGCGACAAGCGATGGAAAAACTGTTGGAATATGGACAACAGTTGCACCATCTATTCACTGACTTTAAAGCCGCCTATAGTAGCATAGCCAAGGTAAAACTGTTCACGGCTATGAGAGGATTCGGTATCCGGACGAAATTGGTAAGACTGACTAGGCTGACCCTGACCAATGTGCGAGGCCAGATAAAAGCAGCAGGACCACTCTCGGGACCATTCGACATCAACAACGGTCTTCGGCAATGGTGCCTTTAATTTCGGTTCCCTTGACAAGGAGTCCACAGTGATACATATTATTTATGAAGGGCCTAGAAAATAATAAGTTTCGCAAAGCTGATTCTTGGCCAGCTAAATTGATGAAACACCCTACTGGACACCGGCCCTGTCAACTTCCTACCAACAGGTAGGCAAGCCACTCAGGCGGATGAGTTTCAAGTCGTGGATGAATTTCTACTAAGCGGCTCGACACTGCAACGCCTTGAATTTATGATTACTATTATTATATTGAAACCAATGAAATACAGTCGGATTTGAAACTGATACTGTATAGATGCCTTTTACTCCTGGGAAACACCGAAGCTATGTTACCTTGCTTTATATCGTTTGCTTGATGGTCTGGTCTGATTATGCTTCAGGTTAAGGTGGCATAATTTGATAACCTGGCTCCGTTATTCGCTAAAAACCGCCTAAGAACCGGCCAAGGAGAGTAGGCTACCCAACCAATGAGGATCTGCTTGCCTGCTATTTATATTTTAGGCGGGGATGAACAGAAGCTAAGGTGGAACAACATAGACCGAAAGCTGCGTGGCCAAGGGAAGCCTGGTCTTTAGTCTGCAGACTGTGAAGACGTTTCGCACAATTTCAAGTAAGACTCTTAATCTGGTGGCCGGGCTAGCCAAGTTGGGCATTTTTCCTAATTTCTCGTGCGACGAAGACAGGGATTTAAATTTAAAAGACAGTAAACTGCCGATGGAAGAGAAATTGATACCAGGCATTTCATCGGACAGCAGCTACAGAGAGTGATGCCCGCGGCAGGACCACTGTGCTGGAACCAACAGATCACAGCACAACATGGGTCTATGAGCATAAACTTCTTTTTGCTCATAACTGGTAAGTCCATCCTCTTCCCTTATCTCTTATTTTCAACAAAAGCCTCGAACCGAATCATTTTCCCGACTAGTGGATAGAGGCTCTTACCATCCCCATACACAAAAGCGGCGATCGTACGCTTGCCGAGAATTGCTTGCTTTTTACCTTTTCAACCGATCCTGCCGCGCCTCTCTCGCCTGACGGCTGCACTTCCCCCTCCTTCTCCCCCTCTTCTCGCGCCCCACAGTAATTTATTCTAGGCCCTTTGTTATTTTTATTTTTTATTAACGACCTTCCCCTTCCTTGCTTGTTCCTGTTTGCTCTATGCAGACGACCTTAAGCTGTTTTCAGCTATATCGTCGCCTATGAATTGTGTTCCCCTTCAATCTAACCTAGACACTCTGGTTCGTTGGTGCTCGACTAATGGCTTAGCGCTAAAAGTCTGAAAGTGTCACTGTATGTGCTACTCCCTAAAATCCTCACCCACTTCTTTCTCCTACTCTCTTAACAGACATCCTTATCCTGCTTAAATTCCATTCAAGACCTCGGACCCACTTATATAATAAGCTCCGCTTTGATACCCATTGCTTCGAAGTCACCAATCAAGCAGCAAAATTGTTAGGCTTTATACTTCGCTGCTCCTCTAATTTTGACTCCATTCAACCATCGAGCAGTGCTCCGTGATCTGGTCACCCTCCCGTAACTGTGATTGTTTTGCCCTTGAAAATGTGCAACGTAAATTCACCCGTTCCCTCTTCTTCCGCAAAAGCTTCGCTCGTGTGGATTACCCCTCCCGCCACCGCTTTCTGAACCTTCCCTTCCTACTACAGCGTAAATCCTCTCTGGATCTATGCACATTTTTTAAACTTTTCTCAGGTCCGATGAACTGCTCCGCCGCTAACGACGTCACCTTATAACGTCACCTGTAACGCAGACATTTTCAACGTTTCCTTTGCAGAGCTCGAACTCTACTTCCATTCCCCGATTCCTAGGCTTACCGAAATTACAACTCACAACAGCATAGCCTTTTTAACTTCTCTACTTTAAGTAGTTTTAAGCATCGGATAAGATTATTGCTTTCTCCTCCTACTGAGGAGAATAAGTAATTTGAGGTTACTCTGTTTGTTGTCCATTAAATTAAATAAATAAATAAATCATTGTTATCTAGCCTCGAAACCGTCGACGATGGGTTGTCTAAACAATACATATCGAAGCGGGTCGTCTTGACATTTCGACGCCAGAATTGTGTATTTTTCACGAACTTCTTTTTCAAATTGCATCTATCATATTATGCGAGTTCGTATCGTTTTGATGATGCACAGTTTTTCATCAGCATAATATTGGCAGCGTATATTCATGCAGAAGACTGTTACGGTTAAGGATTCCAGTTATCTATAAGCGTGAGGACTATTCTTTTGCAAATCTATCATCAATAATTGGTCACTGTACGCAGTCAATCAAAGTCATTTAATAATGAATAAGCTAATATTTAATAAGATTTTTTCCTTTACCACAAAAAGGTCAAGGCATACACGGAACAGAATAAATATTTAATATTTAATAAGTCTTGCATGAGCCCCTGTCCGTAAAAATGAAAACCAAATGAAAGTTTTTCTCAGCCAGAGCCCAGAGGAGAAATTTTTTTTTATGTGGAAAGAAATTACCAATTTTATCAATATTAAATGGCTTTTCTTCTCCGGACTCATATGATACATACTCTATATATGAATTTATGTTTTTCTTCCGTCTTTCGAGCGATCAATTTTATATTCATGTTACCCAGGAAAGATAATATTCCCTAAATTTATGGATAACAGGAATTCTTAACCATAACAATCTTTTGTAGCGTAAATTATTTGTTTCATCGATCTTTATTTATTTTGTATTAATTTTGTTCGGGTTATTACCTTTTAACACATTGTTACGTAATTCCACACACATGTCTAAGTCATGTATGCTTATATATGAAACTAAAATAGCAGACACAATTTTCAAAAAAATGTTATTGCAAAATTCATACCGTCGAATCGTTCAGCGTTGAAACGTGCTCGCGTTGAAACATTCTAGAGTCAAAAATCCAAAGGTGCAAGCGTTCCATTCGACGTAACTCGACGAATTACGTAGAGTAAGCCTCGGGTCTTTCAGAAATCTACGAATAAGATGTCTTTATTATTAAGACAAAGGTATTGGTATGTGGTAGGGACCATTTCACAAACTCTCTTTTTTCCAGCTTGAAGAACTTTGACTGCTGAGGGGAGATTCCTGCTAACACTCTACTGAACTTCAATGCGACTTTTAGGATGGAGAACTGGCGAGTGCCTAACCGATCATCCTTTTCAGTGTAAATCTCCTACCCTTTTAAGGGTCCAGATGGAAGAAGTTTAGTTTAGTTGCTTTCAATGGCAACGCTGGCTAAGCAGGGAAATCGGTTGGGGCTCGATAAAATCGCCTCTTAATTCTCATAAATGGCAAAATACAGAAAAAGACATTACCACCCTGGTGAAGCGAAAGCAATGTCCTCGACTACTTGCTATACTTATTATGTAGAGCAAATCCACAGCGATATTGAGATCGCATTCGAGCTCCAATGTGGCGTAACCAGGCCTTCAGAGCTATCTGAAAGATGGAAAGCAATGGCTAGCTGAATTGAAAATCTAGCTAGTCCATCTGCGTATCAATCCATCGTAATTTCAGTCGATCTTTGGACCATTTCCCATCGAATTCGATGTTCGAGCCAATTTTAACCAGTGGGTTTTCATTAGCACAATTTGTCCACAATGGGCGCAACTAGATATCAATTTTAAAGGAGTATCACCAATACCTGACTTACTGTGAAACCTGGAAGCGGATCAATAACCGTAACAGATCCAGGGGTTTATTTATCGCTGCGAAATTGCGACAAACTCTTCAAATTTACTACTTGACTTTTTAGAGAAAGAAACGCTTTCGCCAGACTTTGATCCGGTGAGCGATTTTTTTCTCCCAATCATCAATGAAGTTCCATATGTATCTCTGTACGAAGGACTCGGATGAGGCAGTGGTTCGTGACATTTTTCCTGAGGACACCTCGACTACTCCGAAGCAGCAACAGAATCAAAGTTTTCATCGGACAGTTTGTATACCCAGAAAAAGTTATATCTCCCGGCTGTGATACTGAGCTTCCTACCCTCGATGAACTAATAGCATTAAATCTCCCTTAGCAGTTTAATTCAACTAGCTCCAACTATTTCAACATCAATATAAAATTTAGACTGCTTTGCCTATGTTCTTTCCGCTGATATATGAAGCACATGGATATTGGACACTATTGTTACTCGAAAGTTGCCATCCACTCATTTCACTCCAGGGACAATAACAAATAAAGACGCTTGTGAACATTAAGAATGAGAGTCAACTCTACTCTGAGTTTTGCCATGCAATGGAACTCTTTTTTCCAAGGAGGGTCGACGAGTAGGTCCCTTAGAGTTGCGTGGAACAGAACTGCAGAGCATGAGTGCTGTCTTCTCGAGAAAATCTGGGGGAAGATGAAGCACATTATCAAGAGCTGGCATCGATAAATGCCAAAGGGATGAAAGATAAATCAATTCGTCTAGAAAATATTCGATGACATGACTGGCAGCTGCAACGATAATTCAATAATATCAGGCATATCACCCTGTGCGGGGCTAGAGGCGACAACTACATGCCTTCGCTATCGATTCCCGACAACGTGCTTCAGATCTCCTCACGATTTTCCAAGAAGCTACACCATTCTGGGATAATGATTTCAATTCTCGCCTCCACATGTTTTTCATTATATATTGTCTTGGAGTTTTGAGTAACTATGGCACTTTCCATGTATTACTCCCATATAATAGCCTAAAGAGAATACTCATGCGGAACAGCCTCATTCTAATGTTAGTGTTGAGATAGTGGCATTTCCAAATCTTCGACGAAACAGCGAAATTTAGGGTCGCGGTCACCAAAAATAACGCGCAGTGCTATTAGTGCAGGGTAAAAGTGCTGAGGTGCAAAAATAGAGGTTTTCCATATCCTGTACCTCCTTTATGACTCAGAAACGTAGTTTAAATTCACCGTTTCTCTTAAAAACACTCAACTGAAATTCAGGTTACAAAAAAATACAAAGACGGCTTGATGGAACTGGACAACGTAAGTACAGATGAATAAGCCACGGGACGAACTTGACTTTAGTTGAAATAATAAAAACTTGTTATTTCTTTTTCATTGGTGTGGATATTATTCTTGCAAATACCGATATTTCGGGAACCACTTGCTAACAAGTTCTTGTTAGCACTGATGAAGGGAACAAGTGGTTCCCGAAATATCGGTATTTGCAAGAATAATATCCACACCAGTTTTTATTATTTCAATTAATTAATCATTGGAAACACCGCATAATTTCACTCAGATTGACTTTAGTTGATTTTTTAAAACAATGGTTTGCATTGTGTAATTATAATTTAATCATGTCCTTAAAATACGTAAAGATGCAACGGAAAAATATAAACATATTTTCAGCAACCAGTACGAAATTTTCAAAATTTCAATATTACCCCCAGAAAGAGGATAGCATCTGTAAATGGACAGGACTGGGAATTCACGAGGAGTAAAGACGATAGGGCCCTTAGAACAAGCTAAGTATGAAGTACAGCATCCATCATTAGCGGAAACATTAAATAGAAAGAAAGAGTATTAGTTAAGGGACGATGGGGACTTGATACTAAGGAGATTTAGCCCACTTACTGTTTATGTCTACAACAAACGTCTGCTGTCCTCAATCAAGTCAAAAGGATATGCAACCTTTGGCTTGTGAATCTTTGATTCCCTTATACTAACACTGATATGTGAAAAGTAGTTTCAATCAAATAAATATTTCCAATCCTGCCGGAAATAACGATAACCAACATCGGCATGTCCAAAGAGCTTACTTAATCGTAATTGACAAATTCTTTTTATGATATTCATCCACTGTTAAAAATAGAAATCAACCGCGAATTCAGCGACTTCTTCTCGTCTTTCTTCTATGTTAACTGATGGTCGTTCCTTGAATTATCAGGAATGAAAATTTCTAGAAGTCGATTAATTTGCGGCCTGATAGAGGTTGCAGTTATAAATAATGTTCACTACTTTGGAAAAAGTGGGTGGTTCGTTCATGGCAAAATGAAAACGAGCTGTGTTATTTCATCTATAATTATAAACAAATTCTCAGAGATTTTTATAGGTGTCACATCAACTGCATTTGCACAAACTTCAATATTTTTAGATTTTTCTATTCTAGAAATATTTCGTTAGTCATTTTCTCCAACGTTAAGTTCTCATGCACTGTTCCCTGGAACCAGGCCGATCTTAGTTATCGAAGGGAAAACTGGGATCAATTGAATTTTTGTGATTTTATAATACAGGTAGCAACAGTTTTCGCAATGATCTGTTTGTGGGAAACGAAAATCTAGCTAAAATGGTGAACAATTTCACACATTCATGCACGAACCCAAGTACGTACATGATCGTTGTAGAAAGTCGTTCACAACCCACTACTTATTCGAAAATTAGTTCGGTACCTTCAATTCGAAAGCCGCCAAATACGAAACCGGAAATTGTTCGTAGCACTGGAAGAGTGGCAAAATTTTCCCGGATTTACCACGATTTAACGCTGATAGACGGTATCCGATGCGAGTCGAGTCGATCGAAAGTCGCGAAATTTCCACTTTGGTGGAAACTGTGTCCCGTAACGATTAAAACTGCCTCAAGATGCGGCGCGCTAGCAGCTAGATGCTAGATGACACACTTCGGCTTCGGCCTCGCAAACTTTCATATGATTTTCCCCTCTTTTCCTTTCATTTTCCCGACCGTAATCTGCCCCCACCTCCCCCTCGTCGCATTGATTAAATTGCTAATTTCTCAACTGGGTCTGAGTGCGCTCCACTTGGCAAAGACACACTTTGCCGCAAGCTAAAGATGGATTTGCGCACCTTTGCAACATTCGCCAGCACATCTCGATGTACCTGCTGCGATCGCAATCCACTGTCTCGAGTGTTGGGAATCAGTAGGAGTGGGCGATTTCCTCCGATATATCGGATTATTTTCTCCAGATGACGAAGTATTCTGAAGTTTCTTTGGTGACGTGTGTTCGATAGGCGGCACACGCTGTTCGTCACTATGAAAGCATCTACAAAATTTTCATGAGCAAATGCTTCACTGCTCATGCCGGCCTTTTTCTCTTTCAAACAAACAATACCTGAATTAGCTGCGATATTTGGGGACTCATATCCCTGTACCATGAATCAGCTCCCTTGCACAACGCGCTACAGTCTACATCCAACAATGCTATGACTAATTGAAAATGAAAGATTGGCATTGCTAACGTTGGCTGAGAACTACACGATCGAAATTAGGTGGTTCAAACGTGGAATTCATAAGATTCGAAAAAGATCGTGGCTGACAGTGGACTTGAAAAGAGGAAGAGTTCTTTGAATGCAGACCTTGTTGTCGGGGCACCGACAGCCCAGGTCATTGAATTGTCGCCCAATTAACTCATTAGAGTGTCCTCTAATTGACGCAAACACATTTCCTTTGTTTGGGGAATAAACGAGAATTACTTTGTTGTGCGACGAAAATTGTCTTTCTCTTGATGTGTGAACAGGTGGATTTATAGGAGGAAGATCGTGATTTATTAGATACTACTCCCAAAATAACTTACCGGGAGATGCGATTTGTGAAGCTCATTACTTACCTGAAAACAAAAAGTGAAACATATTAGTAAAACATTTTAAAGCATTTCTGTAGGAAAATGTTTGTTATTCAAGAAAAATCGCCCCAAATTCCGTCAAGATTGCCGAGAATCTTTACGATATTTGTTAGTTATATAATATATGGGTGTACACATACATACGAACCAAGATTCTCAGCATTAGAAAGCATTAAATGAATTTTAGTTGGCAGGAATCTTGAATATTTACAGATTAGTTTAAAATTTAGATGTTTTCAGGTTTTAAAAAAATGTCAATACACAATTTTGAGGATGGTCGAGATTTTTCTGCTTTAATCTGAAACAGAAGGTCCCTAAGATAACTCTTTCAGTTTCGAGCAAGGTGCAAGGTTTCATGGAAATATTTTTTACTTAAAGGGTAACTCCAAAGGGTAACTCTTCACGGCAAGATATTAGACAAAGATGTGCGAACATCACTAGGTAAAACTTCATCACAGGTTCAATTAAAGAAAATTAAAGGAAAATAAATCATCAGTTTTTCGTATTGCGAACACCGCCGAATATATACAGAAGCAGACAACAAGGGGCTGAATATATTTCAGAATACTTAAAACCAACGAAAAAGTCGCAAAATTAACAATTGAGCGTAAACCGAATTCATAAAAAGTACTTCAGAAAGGTCACTGTTTTGTTGACTATAAAATAGATTGTCAATTTTGATGTCTGTTTAGACCAATTCATTAATCTGGCATTTAACACTTGCGTCCAGATAGCTGCGCGGCTAGAGCACAAGGCTGTCGTAGGGGAGGTCGCGGTTCGAATCTCACTGGCGCCAACCCGGCTGTGAATAAGTACCTGGGTCAAATCAGGGTAATAATCTCGGGCGAGTGTACTGTAGTGTACCGTTATGTGCTCTAACACATTTCAAGGCATTGATCCAATATGGATTGTTGCACTAACGATTGAAGACACCTGTGCCCAAAAAATTTCCCACAAAAATAAATAAGTCAGGAAACTAAAAGCTGAATGCTTCAGCTATGAAAGGTTTTGTGTATATTTCTTATATAACAACATTTGAGAGGACATCTGTCCCATTAGTACCTTGCACGTAATGTATATTATGTCAGAATATTCACATTCAAAGTCTTAAAATTTGGAGTAAAGTGAACATTTTTCACTGATACATTAGTTGTGCGAAACTGACTGTTCGCATTGCTGATAGATGACAAAATCTTTGTAACCTAACATGTGGCGGTTTGAATCAAACATGTGGCCATCCGAAAGGCCTATGTGCGACGTATCTAACGCAGTTGACTTTATTTCCCTGTCATGTGAACAAATGTGTTTGTACCGTGTTAAAAATGTCAAGTTTTGTGTCTGTAAAACATTATTTACGGGAAGGGTGGTTGCATTAATTTTTCTTGAAAGAAAGTGCGTCTGTAAAAATGGTGATTTCAGTGTAAAAGGTAAGGACCGTGGACGACCGAAGAAGATGCAGAATTGCAAGCAGCATTAGATACACACTCCTGTCAAACGCAATAGTAGCCTTCTGGCGCATTGTCGGTCGACTGGTCATTTATTACATATCACCTAAAAGCAATGGGAAAGATACAGAAGGAATGGAAATGCGTGCTATATAAATTGCCTGAGAGAACCATTGGAACCATCTGCAAAATGTATCTTGACAGACATGAAAGAAAGGAATTCCCGCATCGGACTGTAACGAGTGACCTTTTCGGTTGGATTGGTGCTGAGAATGAGTCCGTGAAAAAATGACTATTTTTCAGCCCCCGCCCTCCCCTTGCGCAATAAATGTTAGAACTGAGACCAGGCTTGAAAAGTACTAATCAAGACCTTTAACTTGCAGACCTTTAATTTGAAAAAAGATTTTACACCTTCCCTTTGTATATATGGATACTTCCCCTTAAATTTCACGTAGAACGATGTTACTCACCGAATGCGTTGGTGTTCATAGTTCCCACCTTTTCGCCAAATTTGGTGTCGATCGGAAATATAACTGTTTCCGAGATAAGTGCCTGTGGCCGGCAAACAATAAACCGAGTTTAATAAAGCTGTTCCTTTACACAAAACTTTAAAAAAGTCTGGGGAGAAGTTGATTTTCCGTAAATGGGACCTTAATATTTCACTGGTATGTCAATCATTCTCGTTAGCATATTTTTTGTATGGCTTAAGATGCAGTAAATTCGCGTAAAACCGATAAGTTTGAACTGCTATAACTTTGGCAACGACATTCAAATTTCCACGAACGTTTGACCTCTGATTTGGACATTTTGCAATATATTTCAAAATTGGAATCTGTCTGTCCTTAAAACGAAGCGTGAATCCACACCGTCACCTGAACAACAAACAACCATTTGGATAACGCGCGTTCCACTTATATAGAGCTCGTGGTGATATTCAGTTCGACAAGATTAAATTCGACGTGGTACTGACATTTCCCCAAGAAGCGAGAGCAATTTCAACCTAGTATAACTTTATTAATAACAGCAGGACTTGCTCCAGTGTGATGCTTCTTATCATCTATCGGTTGAAATTTTCAAAATACAATGCATTATTATTAACCTCATTTAAGTGTATTCCATGTACACGGATCACCATTTTTTTTTGGTTTGGTAGTTTGGATAGTTGGGCAGTTTCTGAGAACGGGCCGTTGACATAACTGACCCATTTCGGACCTCCGCATTCCTCCCCCTTCCAACCAATATCGAAACTAATAACTTCGGAAAGTACTAATCGAGGCCTTTTATTTGATACCATACGTCGTCCTTTGCATATATGAGCTCCTCTTTAAACTCCACTTAAAGTTACGTCACTCACTGTATCGGTGGAATTTTACAGTCCCGCTATATCCACCAAATTTCGCATGCGCCAGTGTAGTCGTTTTGGAGAAAATTGCGTGTGACAGACAGACAGTAAACGATTTCAATGAGATTTTGTTTAGCACAAAACGTTAAAAAGGAGATGGTATTTATGGAAATCAAAAACAATAGAGGGCATGTATGAAGGAACTAATTGATCGTTATAAAATCTTAAAACGAATTTGCATTTGAAAGACCTGACCTGGCCAATGTTAAAGAGTTTTATTTTCGCCTAGGATTCCATGAGGATTTTCAACGGGGTTATGTGGTGCGCTCTGCAAAGAGAGACTCCAGAGCAGCTGATAGCTATTTCCAGAGCTACGTCTAGTGAATCTGAACGCTAGATCCAAAACGAAGTACGTTATGGTTTCATTCTGCCAACTATACATTTTCGTCACGTTATCAACGATGACAATATATGGGTTACGCACTGTAAAAGAGCAAAAACTGTATTAAGGGAACAATGACAAGAAAGCAAACTTCTTGGAAAGTCCTGGAGAAAGCTGGAGCACATTGCCAGAGAGCAATGTGGTTTAGGTGTCGTCCGTAAGCAATTCACCGCATAGGGTTCTATGGAGATTGTATATTTACGATTGAAACAATACAAAATTTAAATTACTCAAATAGTGCTCTTTTTCAGGGGATTCCCATGCAAGAGCCTTCTTGCTAAGTAATTGTTTGATCAGTTTATTTTTAACGACAGTGGAGTTTATTGACATACTTAAATACCGAAATAATGATCCTTAATACTGTTGCACGACTTTGATATTTCACAGGCGCGCACACCCCTGGAGCTCAATTCGACAGGTCTAAATAACTTTAATCTAATCTAGTTTGGAAAGATTATTGAGAAGCTATAAAAGCGCTGTAAGCTTGTAATGACCTAGTGGAGTCGGAATGGCCGAAAAATATCTTGGTTAGCTGCAGTCGATCAAGAGGGCACAGCTATTACGAAAACCCTAAAAATTGCAAATACTGAAGCTCTCCTGAAGTATCTCATTGACACGGGCTTGCACGCTTCAGTGCTAGCCAGGCTCAGTCTTCAGTAGCTCACGTAACATTTAGTCGATGCTTGGGAGCAGAGCTTAAAAAAACAAAAGGAGTCAGGAAACCAGGAGGCGAACATGACAGACAGGAAAGTTTTGTGTATTTCCTATGTAAGAACATTTGAGTAGGCCTTTGTCTCATTTGTACTTAACTCGTAATGTTTACGTATTTAGTTTATTTGTTTATATATATTAATAAGCTATTATTAACTTAAACAATATCGATATGGATATTTTGAGGCTTAGACACCACATAGTGCAACTTTGTATTTTTTTTTTGAGTTTTGGGTTATCACTATCCAATGCAAGCGCTTTTTGGAAAGGGAGGTCTGGCTCAATTATAGGAATAGCTCAATAACTCGCTACTGGTGCGTAATATGTCCTAGCGCATTAGCGGAGACTACACCCAGTATGATAACCAGGCCATAATTTGTGTCTGCACAAAGTCGAAAAGGACATCAGCCTACTAAGGCAGCCGCCGGAAAGAGCTATCAAAAAGGGACATTTAGCCACAAAAGAGACAACTTAGGACTTACATGACATGCGAACAAGATTCACAAATTGAAAGCCTGGGAGGGAAAAAATTACTAAACTCGCACGACGGAAATTGTGAGATTCATGGATGAAATTGGCAAAAACGGCAAATGTGGGGTATATTCAGGAAGATTCCGATATAATCTACTCCATTATCCAATCAATCCAGCGTAAACTGCGAAAGCGGAAAAAGCGCTGCGTATAAGAGAAAGGGCCATGGTGGTACCACGGGGCAGATGGCAGTGGAGGGTGCTTTCAGTTTGCACACTGATGTGTGCAGGTCAGTGTGTTCTGAAGATTTCCATCTCCTTAGCAAAAAGCTGTCTAACGTACAGAGACAGTGAACCGATTTTAGCAAGTTTTTTTTACACAATACCTTGAACACAGTAGGTATAGCCCAGCCCCTCAGAGTGAAAATAGAAAGTATTATAGTTATGAAGCAGTATGATTAGATTGAAGATTAAATTTATTTTTAAATTCAATTTATATATTTATCCAGGACAAATTTATTTCACAAAATGCAAAGTACAAAATTCAAGATAAAGAGCTGTAGCAGTTATGTATAAAAACAATGGGAATGTTGGACTGCAATTTATAATTAACGATTTATTGTAAACTTTCAGAAATACCTTAAACTATTTGGTAAAAATGAAACTTTAAACCTTGGATGAAATAATTTATTACAAATCTGACCAATCCCCATAATAATAGGTAACTGAATAATTTCAGTGTTATGCACTTATCAGTAGTGCAGCCTTCGCCGATCATGGGACAGATGTTGGGAATTTTCGAATTTCAAACTAACCAAGCACATAAATCATGACGCATTGACAACCTTTTGAATAAACAACAAAACAGAAGTTGAGCACATCTTACTGAACCGCCGGCTACATGCTATCATATTTCCCTCAAATTTAATTAAAGAACCATTATCAATTCCATCTATTCGAATTCCAAATTTCCACTCATCTCTCCCTTGCCAAATCGAGTGGGTAAATAAATAAGATAACATTGGCAAATATTGCTGCCGATGAACTACGGAAGAACAACAAACCCCCACCATACTCGGAACGGCCAACATCACGGAATAATATTTCCAGGAAGAACAGTTTTCGCACTTTCAACGATACTTTCAAGTTTCCTGACACCCTCTTCCGTATTTGGCCTCTTACAAATGCTTCCCGGGAATATTGTGTAGTTGGATTTAGCCGACCCTGGCGAACAAAGTTTCTCCATTATTAGTTTATGCCAAACATAATTTACGGTTGTTATGTTCCTGTATCTAAACTCATTCTAACGAAACTGTATCACTTTCAACTCCTGTTACTTATTTAGGAGAAGAGGGCGGTGGCCCTTCACAATGTGAACGCTGTTATTTTCATGGGGATGGGGATAGCACCGTGGAGAAATTCCGACTGTCTCCGAAGTTGGTTGGAAGCATGAACTTATTTTTTTTTTATTTTAGAGGAAATTGGAATGTATGATTCTTCTGAGATTATGAGCTCTATGAGTTCCTGCATTCCCTCATGTTGTTCGAGTTAGTCAGCCTTTAAGTAGCGTAATAGTGTAAATGAGTATTGACACATTAACAGTAAACGAAGCTGGCAGCAAATAAACAGGCCGCACATGTTTCCTACGACAAGTTTTCAAACAGCAGATGCGTGCAATGTATATATGTACTTCCGTATACCTCGAATTGTGACAATATTCATCAATAACAATTAGTCGTCATATTTCTTTTGCCAATCATTGGCAAAAGTAGCTTGTCATGTTGCCGTCCTCCATTGAAATGAAGCGATAAACATTTTAGGTTGACTTTCCTACTCCGTATAGCGCAATGTCCTTCGCAGGATGTACGGATATGTAGGTCGTCTAATTGAAATGCGAGGTTCAATCAATCTTCGGGCGCCCACGACACCAACATGCCACGCCAGTATCATGTCACAACTCGACATTAATCTTCCAAAGACATGGGAAGCCGCAGGCCGATTTCCACTAATGATATTTTCCCTCATTAACGTTATTTCAATTCGAAAATAACTCAAGGGAAAATGACGATTTTGAGCGTTACTGCTCGGATCCATTTATTATCCTTGTAATAAATTAATTTCCGTCTAACTCTTCCGCTATGATGAAATGGAAAAATAATACTATTGAGGCCTTGGTGGCCCGTGTTGCCTGATTTGATTCGGGGATTTGAGTAGCTTTGAATATGTACATTGTAATCTGTGGCTTATGTAACTTGAAAGGAGGAGCTCATTCAGAGGGTGTTCTGTGTCCAACCCATGGTTTAAGAAATACAACAGCACGAACTGACTCGGTGTGTTAATCCATTCCTAGAAATCGCGGTTGGCGTCCATTTCCACGAAGTTTCACATCCTCGGAATGTAGCAACTCTACGCGAAACGGTCGCTACCCCAATCTACTTTGTTCTAATTTCCCCCCAAATTACTACGAGCACCTGAGTGTACGGGCACAAAGGCATCGACCAAAGAATAATTGCTTTATAAAATCGCGTCTCTGTTTCAGCAACAATAGAGCCCATCATCATCAACGCCAGCACCGTCATCATCATCGTCGGCCCCATCAACATGAACGTAAAATGAAGAGCAGTTGAAGGAATTTTTCAAGAATTTTACAGACACAAATTAAATTACAGCGTCACCAAAGTATGCAAAGGATTTCCTTAGCCTCGCACCCTGCCGACCCCGGCGCAGGTGAATGACATCTGACACGATTAAAAGTTCAAAAGTTTAGCATTTTTCAGGCGCTTACAGCCAAGGGAAAATGTTTTAGAATTTCCGCGCCGAGCACAAAGGAAGAGTCAGCTGAAGACAAGTGCATTAGAGTTGATTCAATTGTGCAGCGACAACTTGGCTGCACATTACACCAAATGGCACAGACTGAAATCGTAGCTGGGATCACGATTGCTTGACGACACGCAATATTCAGCCAGTGATCAGGACAATGCAACAGAAAATAAAAACTCCTCGAGCCGCGAACTTGTTGCAAATGAATGGCAACGTAAGTGTAGGTGAACCTCGATGCACCCTTGTCCTGATATAGACTACATGCAACAACCTGCACACACGGGCTGCACAAAGGTATCATTTGCGAAAAATAAAAACCAGAAAAACGCTCATTAAAAAAAGAGTAATTCAGATATCAATACCACGCATCCAACTTTATATGTGTCTGCAAATACGAGTGTATGTAATAATTAACTTTATCTTTCGTAAAGGGATGAGTTGATTTACAAGAAATGTAATCATTTTAGATATGGATTACTATTTACTAGATGTTTTATACCTTGCCGATAACCGGTAACCCCATTTTGAATATAAAAGTCATAAGATTTGCATTTTAAACTTTATTCCATAATTTGCGATATATCAACGAACATTTCTATGACCCCCAGGTACAAAGATGGCGGAACCAATATCTTCAGCTATCGAATACACTATTGAAGTGGCTAAAGGTCTTGTTCCCCTCATACTGTAGCGGCTCGTATAGATCAGCTTCGCCATTTAATAGGAAAGCAATGCAATTTCCGTTTTTCTCAACTCCATTTTCATTTTATTTATTGATGAGATTACAATTTGGTTTTATTATCCCTACACTTAGGGTTATGATTTTTCGACGCTTTTTTTCAAACTTTGAATAGTTGCTGCTTGCAGTTGATGAACTTTTGTCTTTTATTTTTGTTCGTTTGAGAAAAAATCTCTCATTCAAAATATTATCTCCTTCGTAAAGTTCTTTCAAAGCAATCTAAATAGCAAACAAGTCGGGATACCGGAAACTGGGCGCTTCGGGTTTTTTTTTGGTTCATTTTGTGTGAAAAATTCTCTATGCATGACTTTCCATTCCTACATAACTAGGAATATAAAATATTCCATCATATTTTGCCAAACTCCAAGATATATATATATATATCAACGACATAAATACTGTGTTCATCTTAAATAAACAAACAACATACTTAGAGTGCCATAAATGTGAAATGCGAAACTTTGACCTTCTATAACGTTGTCAATAATAGTCGGATTGCCTTCAAACTTTTCAGAATTATGTGGAATATTATCGCCAATGCTGGCGTCAAATTTTGTACCTCTGGAATGAAGGACGGTTTCGCGGTAAATTTCTAAAAGAAGGTAATATACTATAATTAACTTTAACAAATATCCGAGTGGGATATATTTTGAGGCATATATGCAACTATATGAAGCATTACTGCCATTTTTTTCAGATTTGTCGGTGGAGTAGGTTCTAAGAACGAGGCCTGTTTCACTTTTTGCGGCATACATTTTGAGACCTATCTCGCCAATGTTTCACCCAATATCTGAAATAAAATCAGCTTCGAAAAGTACTATTGAACCCTGCTATCTGACATCCCACATGACCATATTCTGTGAAGAAAGAATTCACACTCCCTTTTGCATGAATTAGGAGCCCCCTTCAAACTCAATACCAATGGCGCCAATCGCTGCATGAAAAGGGACACAAAGACCACATGTTCAGCATTTTGCGAGTAAATTGGTAGCGCCAGATAGGCAGACAGACGGACAGATGGACAGGCGGAGCGGACCTAGACCCGTGGGGGAGCGCCTATAGAATCGTGACGTGGGGATTCAGAGGCCGATCATCTCCGCAAATCACGTGCTTGATGAGTTATACCTCCAGCAAGAGGAGGGCACAACTTCCAGCGGCAATACCGCCAGTCACCAGTGACGAGCTGTTGGAGATCTACATTAGAATAGTTGCGAAGCGATCATTGCTGTTAAGGGTTGGCTAGAGAGTTGTTGCGGAGGAAAAAAACGGAAGCGTATTCAAACTGGGAATCATACTATGACTTCTAAACCGGCCATCAAATACTTGGGAGGGATGATAGACGGAAAGCTTAACAATAAGCAAGACCAGGTCCAAGGCATTCTTCCAGATTGCTTATAGCTAGGGTAGTGAGTTCGATCCTGCTCTATGCAACTCCAGTTTGGGGAAAGGCATTGTAGGTAATGCTAAAAAACTGAGTTCAGTCAACAGAAGAATAGCCCGAAGGGTCTGCTCGGCATTCAGGACTGTCTCAGATGATGCAGCATTCGTCATCTCTGGAATGATGCCCATTGATATCTTGGCTGATGAGATGATGAATATATGCAATGCGCAGTCCATCTGTCCTTTATTGCAGACGAAAAACGCCGAAAAGAAGGGATCTCTAAACAGATGGCAACAGCGTTCGGTACGTTCGGAAAAGGGTCGGTCATCCGTGCCTTTCAGGGGTGATTGAAAAGACCCGACGATGGGATTAATTATAATCATAGCCAGTTTCTCACGGGGTATGGATGATATCGCTAGCACCTGTTCAAGTTTAAACTAGATACCTCACCCGATTGTCCAAGCCACAATGGAGTCTCAGAAGACCCAGAGTACGTATTCCTCCAGTATCAGAGATTTGTGGAAGAAAGAAAGAACTTAGAGGAGATTTCAGGGGAGATGCCCGTACCAGGAAAACTGGTGCGAAAAATGCTAACAAGTTAGAAAGAGTGGAATGCGATCAGCCCCAAGGTCGCATCTATCCAGAGCAAACTGCGAAACGCAAAGGAGACTAGAAAATTGCGGTTACGTACGCCGTGTAGAGACGAAAGGTGATCAAGCTAGAGTGAGCTGACTTCGTAATGTAATACCTTATGGCGATTCCATGGGGTTTAGAAGGAGTCGGGGAGGTTTTAGTGGGTAGGAATCCTACACGCTGGCCTGTCTAAGCCAGTGTCTTTTGAAGATTTCCATCTCCTCAAAAAAAAATGGACAGACGGACAAACAGATATTGAACCGCTTTTAATAAAGTTTTGTTAATCAATTGTAACATATTCACAAATCACTTCATAATAATTAAGAATAATAATTAAAGTTTCTGGTATATCATGTCTATATTCACTTTACTGGTTGAAACTCGATTTCTTAATGAATCTTAGTTGGTCGGCGGATAGAACTAGAGTAGCATGTCATTCTCCACATTTGTCACCCGTGTCTCATGTCAGGCTGTTTCCACGGCCATTCAATGCAGCGCTAGAGGCGAATTCACAATGGCGTTCTGTTCTGTTCAGTACAGCTTGGTTATTGTTGCAGATTGCGATGCAGCTGCCCTTCAACTGCTCGTCAATCACCCAGGCTTGCTCTAAGGATCGCACACATTTCAGCCTGAAAGACCGTTGCATATTGTCCGAACGAAAAAAATACACTTCTTGTTTTTATCTGCTCCAGAATCCTGCTTCTGTTTTTGAGCCATCCGTGTAGAGGACCTGTTCTCATTGCAGTGCACATCCAAAAGCTGGAAATTGGATAATGCATGTAGGGCTGCACGAGATTCCGCGTTTATGACACCACCGTTTCCTCCTTTTTGCAAATAAAAGATTGAAGATTTATCAGTATTTTTAAGCCCATATCTGAGACGCCAACTATCCATAAAATCGATAGCAGGTTGTATATTTTTATATAGCCATCCACATAAAACTTGGGTTTGTATATTTTATATTTACACTCGAGCCTAATTTTACCATTATTATTTTTATTTGAGCAAATATCGAAATGGGACTCATATCATAGAAATTTTTTATAATTTTTTTTTAATACAACTTCTGAGAACCTTCTCTGTTACACTTTATGATACGTGTCCTTGTCCATGTCCTTTATCTGGTACTCAAATTTAGGTCATCTTTGAAAAGTGGTAACTGGGTCCTCATGTGACCATATTCTGATAAAAAATTAAACCGTCGCCCTTTAAATTGAAGCAAAATTATGCCGCTCAGCGTATGAAAGGGATTTTATTGAGAATGCGTGGTTTGTTCTCTGTAAATTTCAAGATATAGGCATTGAATGGCTTTTAATAAGGTTTCATTTTTTCACAAAACGTTAAAAAGGGGCAACAAAATATATTATCCTGAAGATATACCAAGGAAGAACGTTAACGTGTCGAGCCTGGAGGAGAATAAGGTTGAGAATGCAATCTGATGATGGATTTCTCCCCTCCGTGCCAGGTTTACAAGAATTCGGCTACTTTTATGCATTCAAACCGAAAATTTCAATCTTACTTCTTAGGGTTCCTTAGATTGTTTCGTGACTTTTGTAAAGAGCATTTGAGAAGCTCGAGTGTCTCAAGATTCTCATGCACACTCTCCCACAAACAATCACATTCGGCCTGTCAGTTACGCCGGAAGCGTCAGCAGTGCACCTGGCCGCCAGTTGAACTGAAAGTACCATTCACATTTCGACAAGTCAAGCGGCATCAGAGATATTCCTGCGTGTGAGCATTTATGAACAAGTCGACAAACCGGAAGTGGGACGCTTCAGGCATGAAAGGTTTTGTGTTGTTGTTTTATGTAAGAATATTTGCCTACACGAAGGTTTCACTTATTTATAGCTTGATCTTCAATATTTGATATTCAATTCCATAATGTGCTGACGTTTTATCTCGCGGGACCTGATAACCATAGATTTCTTAATAATGGTAGGATTTCCACCAAACTTTCCAATTCCTACTCAAATCTACCTTGCTACACCATTTTATCTTTACGGATCTAAGATGAATTTAAGGGGAGTTCACAGTAAACTGTTGAAATATAATAGTGTACGGTTATTAATTTTATTTGAGCGAGTATTTTGAAGCCAAGATACCATGCGCACGGAACGCGTTCTTTTTCAGATTTTTCGGTAGAGTAGTTTTTGATTCACAATTCTGACCTTTCCACCAAATTTCTTATCCATAGGAGTTACTTTTCCTAGATGAAATTTTTGAAAGTTTGGAATAAAACTTTAAAAATATTTAGCAACGATGAAAGAACCCATGAAATTCTAAATTCCAGCCTAAACAAACGTGCAATTTTCACTCACAAATGGCGTGTGTCCGACGGTATCTGACAGGGCGCTTCAACGCACACACGTACCGGTTTTTCTCACCTCCTTTCGCACGGCTGGTTGACCGAATCTCTTTTCGTGCGATGACCGGCGCCTGAACAGCAACCCATCCCACCCACGTTATGCCCGTTGGTCAACTGCGGACCATGACGGGCCAAACTGAATATAGATAACGATGCACGATGGATTCTCCCCATTTTTCAGGGTTCAGGGCTAATTACGTTGTATATTTGAAAAAGAAATACACTGGAGGTAGTTACTCTCGTCATAATTTTTCTTCATATATTCCAGTCGACTTCAATAAATTTGCTACATAATGCACAACTCTCGTTGTGAATCCACCTACTAACGCAAATCGACTAATATTGAACAAACAAGTTATGTAAGAAGAATCCGGAAAATGGCATGCTCCCAAAGTGCCTTACAGAAGAAAACAGAAAACCTTTCATTCTAGAGCACACTGCCTCCGACTTGTATTGTGCTGTGTGTCAGATTCGCACGATTGGATTTTTTTTTTTGCATCAATAGTATCTAGATATGGTGTAGAATATATGGGTGAAGTGATTTGTTGATATTCGGAGTCGTTCGTAAATTATAGTGTTAAACACGTGATAAGTCATATTCTAGATTTATGTCGATCGCTGTAATAAAGCCCGTATTTATCGATCCGAATGACTTCGCTAAAAGGACAAAAATTGAAGCCAAGGCTACTACATGTGTTTCTTCAAGAAACCTAAGGTTTATGGACTAAGTATAGCAGATTAATGGCCAGTTAAGGTTTTATGGTTAAAAATCACATTCTACTTTGTAAATGCGTTTTTCTCGAAACTGCATGTTGAAAATCGGTTGCCACCATAGCGCAAAATCTATCCAATGAAATTCTTTGAAATTTTCACGACTTATTCTTTTTTTTTTTTTTTTTAAATCATTTTTATTTTTAAGAAATAGGTAACAATAGTATGTAGATTGGAAAAATGAACAATAAAAAAAAAAATCTTTTAAAATAACAAAAATAACTTAAATCTAATGGCCACTGTGGGCTCTCAAAATTTTTGAATAACGATTTACAGACAGAGAAGAGAAACAGTAAGAAATGAAAATCTAATTTTACAATAAGTTGTCGGGAAATGGTCAAAAACCCGACAGAATTCACTTGGCCTTAGTGGCAAATAAAGAAATATAAAAAGTAATAATAAATATTTGATCGCTTCAAAAGACACTTTTAACTTAAGTTATTGTTCTTAAAACTATCATAATTATAGATTTTATATTACACATTTTTTCTTTTTTTTTTAAAATAACATCCATACAAAAAAAACAAAGAATAATAACGTATGTATTTATAAGTTACAACTGGAGACAAAATCAGCACCCGTTCAATGTATACATATTTACAAAGCCCCACCAAGAAACAAATGGCAGGACTGAGCACGGCCACCGCTAACCGGCATCCCGCAGCCACCAGTACCAAGATTTCTCTTTTTCATCCCGCTTAATGTCAATTGCTCTCGCTCTGGAGTATCTCCAGTCGAATCCCGGAGCCCCCACTGTCAAATTCGGGGGGTATTCTATTCTTTTGTCCGTGGCCCGCCTATGTATATGATACATAACCGGATCACCGGCAGAATCAAGAATTAGACCATTCCTGTCAAGATACACGAACGCTTCGGGAGGAATGAAGCCTGTCGTGAGAGTTTTCTCGAAATACCCATCATTTGGGTAGAACGGCTGCGAAACCCAAGGGTTCTTACCATGCGAAGCAGATCGCACTATATGATTCCGAATCAATCTGACGATAACTGTATCGATTCTTGGCACAGCAGCAGCTGCATACATCACTTCATTAGTTACATAGTGCTCATAGTTTGACGAAGCAGTCCTATTAAGCCCCGTGCAAGCACGCAGACATTTCCTTTCAAAGATCCTTATTTTCTCCATTTGGCTAGCACTCAAATTAAACCAGATAGCACACCCGTAGGTAAGCACCGGTCTAACCAAAGTAAGATAGCAAATAATCTTAACCTTCCGGCTAAGATGTGGAGCATAAAAGAGTCTTCGAAGAGACATGAATACCTTGCGAGCGCTTTCTAGCGCGACTTTAACGTGCTCGTTAAATTGGAGACGCTCGTCAAGACGCACACCCAGGTATCTAACGCACTTCTTATGAGGAATGCGCTCTGAACTATCCTCGTTCGCGACAATGTGGAAATCTCTCCAATTCCTTTTCAAGTTCCTACTGGCATACGCCAAGGAATTTCGAAACAGAATCGTTTCACACTTTTGCGCATTGATTTTCATCCGCCAACTGTTCGCGAAGAACTTAATATCATTGAACATCTTCTGAAGTTCAACTTGCACCTCAGTTACCTTCTTGTGCGCCGTGTAGGCTATCAGATCGTCAGCAAAGGCAACCAACGACCATTTAGGAGATTTATTAAAATCGAAAGAATTGAGCAATTCGCCGGCAAATACCGCAAAAAGTGTAGGCGCAGTCACTGTCCCTTGCTGTAATCCATTCAGAACATGAAATTCTCTGTTAGTAGTGAGATTTCCGTCCGTAATAACAAAGCACTTGCCATACAGCATACTACACATCATCGCTACGAGGTGACTGGGAAACTCATTCTTCAGGCGCCTGAAAATCAGTCCATCCAACCAGACGGTATAAAAGGCTTTCTCCATGTCTATAAGGCAAGCGCCTACGCACTCACCATTGTTAATCCGCCAGCAAATATCAGACGTTACCTTCGTTATTGCATGTATTGTCGAATGTCCAGATCAAAATCCGAATTGCGCGTTCGGCAATAATTCCTTCTTCTTGATATGCCCGTTCAAGGCTTTCAATACCAAAACCTCAAACACCTTGCTGATGTTAGGCAGCAAACTGATTGGGCGGTAGCTTTGAGGGCTGGATGAATCCTTCCCTCTCTTTAAAATCGGGAATACTCGGGCTTTCTTCCATTGTCCTGGAAAGAAGGAATTGTTCAATAAATTATTGAACAAAATGCAATAATTACGAATGGCAATGTCTGGTAAATGCCTGAGGACCACGTTGGGAATGCCATCCATACCGGATGATCTCTTATTGTTTACTCTTCTGAATATGGAAGTTAACTCAACACATGAGACAAAGTAATCAAGCAGATTATCACTCGGTATGAGATCAGCCTGCAACGCAGAGCTAAATTGGAGAACTGTGGTGCCGTTCAGGCTATATTTGAAATTGTGGACATCTTGTTCTACAATTTCCGAAAGTCGCGTTGGCTCTAAGTCCGTTCTGGGCCGATGCACCGATTCAAAGTGCTCCCCTATAAGTTCGAGTTTCAGAGCATCATCCATCACGATGTAATTGCCTTGCGCATCAGCAGTTACACTATTCGTGTCTATACCTGAGTCAATAAGGTGTTGTATCTCGCTGCCACCGACTTTAATTCTCGGCACAGTTATTCGTGACTTCTTCCGGAATAACGTATTTATCTTAGTAAACATGGAATCTGGATCGCTTGGTGAAATACCCTTTAACTTCTCCCGCCACTGGGAGTTCACTTCATTTACGTAATGTTGACGGATAAGATCCCGCGCGATCTTTAGAAGTGATTTGAACTCAACCAATATGGTACGACTTGTTCAATTGTTTCCAGCGTCAAGTTCTCCAGCTTGAGAAGATACTGAAGTATTTCCTCGTTGCTCAAGTTCCTGTCACCTGGTGCAATTGTACTATCGTTTTCCCCATCAAGAGGTGGGCATTCCTCTCGATATCCCCGAATAAACCTCTCTTGGAATTTCTTCCAATTTGTTTGTTTAAAGTTCAGCCTGTGGACGCCACTGTCCATCGGCAGAAGGCGAACTCTTCGTCCATCAGACAGAACTTCAATACGAATAGCGTTATGATCGCTATCGTAAGGAAGAGTCTGTAGTTTCCGTTGAGGATTCCTAAAATTAAAGTTCAAGCGCGCGTCAGCAATGCACAAATCCAGATAGGAATTTGCCCTGGGCCAGGTTGGACTCTCTGACCCATATAATTCGCATTTATACTCTATCTGGTATTGCTCTATCCAAGATTTGAGGAATACCCCTCTGGGATTGTTTGTGGCGTTTAGCCACGAGGTATGCTTAGCATTCAAGTCGCCAGCTATAATATAGTAATTATGCAACCTATTCAGTTCGAGTATCGTAAACAGAGAATGGAATTCCTCCCTGAACTTGGCTCGGTTGTTTCCCACTGCATAGACTGACAGAATGTATAAATTCCCTCCTCTAGGCAGTGAAAAAAGAATACATGAGACTTCGATACACTCAAAGGTTTCAAATTCAGGCCTATTAATATGCCTGAAACGATAATGGCGACCCACAAGTATTCCGGTACCACCTCCCCCATCACAATTTCGTCTATCGTTCCTCACGAATTCAAAATCCTTGAATGTTATCGAATGCCTCGGATTGAGGTGGGTTTCTGAAATCAAGACTATGTCAGGCTGTTGTCTGGCAGCGAAATCAAGGAGCTCCGCTCTTCGATGGATTCCTACGATGGAATTCACATTAATCGCGATGATCCGGAGACCATCCAGTGGTACCGCTGTGACTGCAGACCTAGCAGCGGGCATGCTGTTTGTGTAAATATTCTGTTATGCTATTTATTTTTGTATTGTGTACGTGTAGCGTATGCTGCATGTTTTCACACATGGTTAGTATTTTATTGAGGATAGTGTTCATCCCGCCACTTCCATCTTGTTGGGGCTTCTTAGCTCCCCCTTGTCGAACTACTTCTGCAAATGGGATCCCCGAGACGATTGGTGCCGAAGGGACGGTACCATCCAACGCCGCTGACACCTTCGTTTTTTGGGCCAATCTCGGTGCTTGCTGCCTTGTGACCTTAACATTGCGGTATGCAGGACATCCACGGTACGAAACCGGATGCCCTCCGCTTCCGCAGTTAACACAGAAAGTTTTTTCCTTGCCATCTGCTTCAGTCAGCGAACATTCAGCTGCGGTATGGTCTTTCCCGCACTTTACACATCGTAAGGTCATTTGACAGTTCACTGCCGAGTGACCATAGCGCTGGCATCTTCGACACTGGACTATTTCGCCCCTTAGCAGGCGCTCAAAACGAATGGCCTGGTAATTAAGCGACCTGATGCCGATCAGATCGCTTCCCCGGCTCCCCGGGCTTATCTGCACGAGGAAGTGCGGCAGGATTTGTTTTTCCAAAACGGACCTCCTCGTACTAAACCGTGACACTGAGAGGAACTTAACCTCAGTTCCCGTCTCCCGGAGCATTTTGAGCACCTCATCGGGCTCTTCCTCCGCATCCAAGCCTTTCAGAAGGAAGGTTTGCACCTTCTCTTCCTTTGGAGTGTAGGTGAAGTGAGGAGCCTTCACTCGCTCGAGGACCTCCCGTGCTTTTTTGTAATCTGCAATTGTATTGCATTTGACTTGGGCTCTCTCGGCCCCCGTCTTTTTAATAACAAAATTTGAGAGCCCCGCGCTCCTATTAAGTAGAGTGGCTAAATCTCTACCACCTATTTATAAACATTAATGGGGGGCACCCTTTCCCCCTTTTCTTTATTTCGGGTGCTAATTGTATCCCCAGTCGGACCATTTTTTAAATTTTCACTCGTACTTGCATTATTTTTAACATTATTTAATATTTTTTCTTGAGTTTTGTTTTTTTTCTTTAATTTTTTGGAAACATAGAGCAAAAACTCACCCAATTTTCCATCTTCACTATTGCAACTTGCCTGGTTAGCATCCTCTTCTGGGACATTTCCATCGCCACCGTTGTCGCCAACTCTCGTATCGTCTGCTTTACTGCTCTCTATGTCCTCCATACGGACAGATTCGCTGTCGAGAACTTATTCGCCCTCAAGGCAGCCCGGTTCCTCCATGATTGCAAAAGTAGTCGAAGATAGCTTAACCTTTTTTCTGGCTACCTTTGGAGACGGCGGGCCCGCCTCCCCAGCCATTAACTGCTCTGTAAGTTTTTCATTTTTTTTTATCAATGTTGTCATTTGCTTTTTGAAATCTTCGAGTGTCTTCGCCAACTCGCCATTTCTCCTTTCAAGATTGGCTATCCTCACTTTGGCTATTTTCAAGTCTGGATCCTCTTCGTTGCGGACTCCACGACCGATCCGAATGCCCCTAGGCCTTATGGTGGGGGGCCGGTCTGGTCCGCCACCCGCCGGCGGCTCGCCGCTCATTCCCGCCAAGCCAAAAAAAACGAATTTTTTCTCAAAACTTTTTAAGGAAAAGTAACTTAGATAATAACTCAAAAGTAAATTAGTTTCAATTAAGTTTTAAATTATATATTATTAATTAAGTAATATAAATATCTTTTTATATTCTTGATAAAAGTTAATTTAATTTCAATTTTAAATTATTTTTATTAATAATATCAATTTGTAGACACGTCCGTTCTCTACAAATGTCAGCCTACTACTCACGACTTATTCGAAACATATTTCTACGGTCCGCAAACTAGGATAATTGCGATTCATTCAGTAGTTTTTTTTATTCATTGAAAAAGCCGTAAAAAAACTCCAAACTTCAAAGCAAAAGGGCACCAAAAATTTAGTTTTCAATATTTTTCAATAATCCTAGTTTGCGGACTGTGGTTAAGTCTGTACGTTAAAATGCTGTTTACTTTTTTCTTTAAGGCGATCGCAGCGCCCTCTAGCGTGGCAGCAGAAAAACACCTTTTTTTGGAGATGGGTGTATAAATTGATCTGTATTTCAATAACGAACTATGCGATCGGGCTGGGATATTAATAAATCTATGATGAAAAATTGGTATTTGTATCTTTATCCAGTTCTTCACAAAAAAAAATTCACGCGGGTTGACCCCTTTAAGGAGCCGAACTACACTTTATATAAACTAAAACAAACTTGGATATCAGCTTGAAATGGATGTGAATTTGTAAACGATCTGCGCAAGTTCACTAGAGAGCGTCAATTAGAAAGGCTTAATTTCCAGCAATTTTGCGACATTAATTGGGCTCAGTTCAGCAATGGTCGCTAAATTAAACAAAACCTTATTAAGACAGAATCGGTTCAATACTTGTCTGCCTGTCACACCCGATTTATTCGAAAATAGCTAAACCAATTGTCGCGAAATTTGGTGAGAACATGTGGTCTGTGAATCCCTTTACACACAGCGGGTGGTATCATTTTCCACAGGGTTTACGAGAGACTCCCTATACATGCAAAAGAACAGAACAGAATGGTCATGCGGGCTGAATCCCAGTCCGATATCTGCTAAAATGAACTTAAGGATAGCAAGTATGCAAATATGACATATTTTTGGAATTTACCCGGAAATCTCCCTTAAGTTCCTCCTAAAAATGCAAAATTTTCCACGGTTATAAGTAATAATAATTTAAGTTAAGTTTGAAAAAATCCAACTATTGTCAAACAAATTATAAAAGGTCAAAGTTGTGTGTTTCACCTGGATTGAATATGGTATTCTAAGATGTGTGTGACGTGATCGCATATAAAGTGAACTCATATGAACGGCAGAGTTTGAGCTTGGAAATCCATATATCAAGGAGTATGTTGAATTCAACTTACGTACGAATAGGAAAACGTGCATAGGAGATTTCTCACACAGCTTCCTGCATTCCGAGTTGTTTATTTATTTCCGAAAGATGCATGTACCCTGAAAGAGTAAACTCCAGAGATATTGAATAAATAACCTCGACTAAAATTAGCTGAACAAGAATTCCGGGTAAATTGCTAGTTCTACTACGACTATATTGTCCAATTCTGCCTTTGATCTCTTAATAACTCCAGTTTTGTTTGTTTATCAACATTTCAACGCCTTAGCTAGCGACACCCATAATGATTCGTGTAATCTGGCTCAACCGGCATATGTTCAAAATCCGAGATGTTCGAAAAATGCGCCAGCCTTTGATATTTTGCTCATAAGCCACCTTTTTTCGCAGCGATTAAGGTTCCTTTCTTTGCGTCTTCGGAGTCGGAAATAATTGCAAATTTCCGTAAATCACTGACCCCCTCGATATTGCCGGAACGGGTATATCGACCTAAACTTGCAAACAGTTCATTACTTGTAATCCTAATCAATGCGCAAATCCTCGGATGCATAAAATATCGATAAATAATGCATATCGAAATAAGTTTGACAAGGCTTGAGTTGTTAGATGAGATGAAAGTGAAAGTTGGAAACATAATTTCTCAATAAGCGTTTCTTCGTAAATGCCAATTACTTCACAAAAGTAAGATAATGGGAAAGTCAAATGAAACGTTATGGTCGTAATCGAATCATACTTTGAGAAATGGAGCATTTTTTTTAAGATTTAACGAAAATATTCAGTAAATCTCCACCACAAGGATAATCGAATTTACTCGAACCATTAATTTCTAGTCAGTACACTCCAAGTCAATCTTCCTTCCCGTTCAAATCAATATATCTGAAAGAAAATTCGTCCAAGCTATATATCCTAATACTTGAAAATGCAAATAAAAGAAACCACATCCTCACAATACGTAGACATGGGCGACCATTTCACCAACGCAGCACTATAGTGGAGGCACACCCAGTATATAATGTACTGCCGCCGTTGCAATTTTCGAGGCTAATTAAACAATAAAAGCTTCCAATTATCACGTTGGGGTGTCTCGTAAAAAAGAAAATGAATGGAAAGGAACTTAACTCATTTAATGGTCGACAGCTTGCAGCAGGACGTAAGGTCCGTGCTACGAGACTCACTCTCCGAAAAATTCCTGCAATTGCAGTTGGAAGTGCTCTAACTCGTGACTTCAATGAGATCGCGAAAATCCTCACAATTGTCCGAATTAAGTAAGGAAAAAGATGAAAATGTTATAATGACCATCGCACCAGGATTGTACTGAACTTTATGCAACGTTCGAAAAACTCATCTTTTAGCATAATTTAGCACAAGATGGAAACTCGGTCCACGACAGGAATAAAAAATGGCGAAAAATGAATGAAAACAGGCACGTTGAAAAGCACAAAAAAACTGAACAAAGTTTCCCTCCCCTAGTGCTCCATGGGTTTTTAGCAATGAAATTCTTATCGTTCGTCCATTCTTATTGCGATGCGAATTTTTGCGGATGTTCTTGCTGGAACAGCTGGTTTTTGCTACTTTTTACTGGGAAGTACTGTTCAGGAGAATGTAAGCAGTCCCGTTAGTTCAATTCTGAATAATATATCTGCAGAAATGGTGTGCAGTTATCCTTACAAACAGCAGTAGATATTAGTGAAGGAGACAGTTTAGTTTAAAAGTGACATTTTATATTGGATGAAAATTTTCAACTAAATACGCTCGCAATGGCCACATAATTGGATCTCGGCTGCTTACCTTACTTTATGCTAAGTATAAGACCACAGTACATACAGCAGAATGCAGCAATTCGGACGAATTGTATGGTCAATTCAAAACTAAATGACTACTTCAAAACATAGGAATATCCAGGGATTAGGAGACCAAAAGACATATCATTGAGCCTGGGACATCTAAATCATTACCCACGATGTACAGTGTGTACCGGACAATCCCACAACAAAATAGATAGATAGATAGATGGGTGAAAATAGAGCATAAGTAAAAATCTGATTCAAAATTCCATGATGACGCAGTCGAAAAGTGTGAACAAAAAGAGTACAACGAAATGAAAAACGGTTCGGTAGAGAATGTACCAAAAAAGGACTAGACAGCAAATGAATCAGGGAATGAAAGATATGCAACAAGAATAACAGGAGGACACTATAAAAAAAAAATAAAGGATCTGGAAATAAACTATGTACACAAATATGCACGCGAATTCCATCAAACACTAAGGCTAAGAAAGGAAATGAGTATTCACAGCTGAGTCAAGTGGTATCCGGCAACCAATGAAGACACACATTCCTCTGCCACCAGCGACCTTCTGTACGATAGCCTAGCGCCCAAACCAAGAAACCATTTAGACACAGGAAACTAGTTGCTACCGTTGCTGGAACATAAATAGAGTCACTTACCTACCTTCCAGTCAGTTTCACCTCCTGAACCTGATGCTGCACTCTAAATATGCACGACAATTATGGGGACAACTTTGGAATAGCTTCCTATCAGCTAGTAAAATTAAAATTACAACAAAACAAGGAATATCATAGTGTGGATAGTTAAGCTAAGAATATTAATGATACCTTCTTTAAGTCTTTGTATTAACCGAAGAAGGCACGACGCAAAAAGTATTATATATAAATCACTACGATCGTCACCGGAATGCTGGCACAAGTGAAACTATTTGATAAGACCATGTTTTTTGCTGTTTTTGGCTATCCTCTGGCAAAAATAGCAAACACGCGGTAATTAAGCAAAGCCTTCTTTGCGACTTTGGATTGGACTAGCTGCTAGTCTTAAGGATTACCCCGGTTGATAAGGTCAATTCTTCAGTATCCAGGACTCCTCAAATGCTTGCTTTCCCCAAGTCTAACGGGAATTCCAACGATATAAGATATTCTGGGCGTAGATGAAATGAGATGATGAGGCTGTGGACAATACTTCTTCTTCCGGCACTGTCCTTCTGTAGTCTGGTAGGCATATCGGTAAAAATTTCATATATCGCAATGCGCTCTCTCGCCATCTAGGAGCCGGTTTCTGACAAGATGTTGGCCACAAGATCCCGGTCTAGGTTAAGTAGCATCACTTCACTGTACAAAGTGCTACGTATCAGTGGCAGTACCGATGTAAAGGATCAAGGTGCCCACCAAAGGTAACAGGCAGTTTAGGAGCAGCTTCCTGATTGTGATATTGTGATCATGATGGATCATCGAAATGCCAAAGTGGATCCTCATATACTTTTCTTGGCTATGTGATCGGGAGGAATGGCTCTGGTAACCGTTACAATAAAGGTGAAAGATCAAGAGACAAAATCTATTAAAATACAAAAAGACTATGCCGAAGGAGGAGGAGAGCACTGTAGAGTTCCACTGCCGTTTCGCTGAGTTACTGCATAGCAGATGCTCAGACTCTTCAAAGCGAGTATTCTAAAGGCACTGTCGTTGCGATGGAGCGCATACTTAAGGCAGAAACCAGCCCAGCTTTCAGTGGGTGCAGATCGTAATCGTGTGTTCAATCTATATCCAAAGCGTTTTGGTGGCAAAACGGATTCGAAATTGACATTAGCCCAAAAATTTTTATCCGTTCCCTTTACGATAAGTTTACTGCACTTTTAAACTCCTGGTCAAATGGATCTAAAAGTTTAAAAATCGTGCTCTGAGTTTGACAAGCTATTGTAAACTTGCTCCAACAAGATTGTGAAATCGGGCTAAATGGCCAGTTGTAGTTAATACAACAGTCCCTTATAAACATGTAATTTTAGTTATACTTGTATAATAGTTTCTCTTCTCACCAATTGTCAAACTTTGTTTAATTGCTAATTGAAAAAGGAGCGACTGCCTGAGTAGTAGTTGTCTGCTTCATACTTTTAAAAACAGTGGCTAAAATAACTCTGATGCCATAAAGAGCACTTCGAAATCTTGTTTGATACTCGCTGGTTTGCTTTTTGCATCGGATAACCATAGTTTTGATTCCCGCTCAACTTGCTCTTCACCGAATGCCATGGAATCGAACAATTTGTATATCTAAATACGTTGTAAAATACTGGCGTATGACTGAGAACGGCACCCTTTGTTTCACATATGGGCTCAACAGGACAGGTGTCCCAGTTATGATGGTACAATTTGAACGGTGGATAGTACCAACTGTTTGGGAAAAATTGTTCCAAAGAATGGGCAATCTATCTTTTACAGTTACACAGTTGTAGCGTTTTTCATAAATATTGTCAAGAAGTTTGACCTACCCAAGAAAGTAATAATTTCCCATTCTCTCAATCAATGTATAAATGTATGTAACTGTATAAATTTCAAAGAAATTTCAAATTTTCATCTAAATTTCCAATTGCAATATCTTAACGGTACTTGAAACTTACAAACCTGCAAAGTTGACAAAAGTTGGCTCATCACGTTAGTTTTCAAATAACATGTAACAAGTCGGGAAACCGGAAGCTGGACGCTTCAGGTACGAAAGGTTTTGTATATTTTGTAGTACGTAGCACGTAATATATCCATATATTATGTGAGAGTATCCAGTTTCGGGTGATATTGACATTCATAGTCCACAATTTTCAAAGAAGCAACAACTTTGACGTATTATAACTTTGTTAGTAATAATGCTGATAGTCATCATGCTCTACATTGTACCCTACATCACTGCCAAATTTCGTGGTGCTAGGATGAACTTAAGGGGGGTTTTGCAGCGAATTACTAAAAATTATGGTAATTTACTATTATTAAATTTATTTGAACAGGCGTCGGTATGGAAGGTATTTCTGAGCCCAGGCACCATATAGTGGCAGCTTCCTGATTTTTTTCAGATTTTTCGGTTTGGTAGTTTCTGAGGATGGCCCCTTTAAAGAAATGATCACCTTCAACCCCCCGCACTCCCAACCTTTCCAACAAATGTCAAAACTAAGACCGGCTTTGGAAAATACTAACCAAGACCATTAAATTCAATGTACCAGGATGTAACTCACTGTATGCGTGAGCGTTCACAATTCCCACCTTTGTACCAAATTTGGTGTCAATCGCTGTAACCGTCTCCGGGAAAAATGCATGTGACGGACAGATAGACAGACAGGCAGACAGACCGACAGACAGAAAGTAAACCGGTTGTGTTTACACAAAACCTTAAAAATTATGGGCTTAGTTATGGAAAATTTACCAATATTACGCATCAAATGCCAGAATATGTGGGCTGAATATTGATCACTTAAATATGACAGGTTTGAATGCGGACAATGGAAAATTACTGTGCTAAAAGACTAGAACTACTAGGTGAATTTGCTGCATATTAAGATCAAGTTTTCTCCCATTTAATACGTAAATTCGTGATTAAGCCCACAATTTTTACTTTTCATTGAAAAGCTAAAATTATGAGACAACTTTCATCAACCATGCAGCTTTGTAAGTTTTAAGTCCGGTTTCAAAAATTTATGTTGAAATTTAGATAAAAAATCGATTTTGAAATCTTTTTAAAATTCGAGCTTCTAACTGCTTAAACCAAACTCTTTGACACTATTCACGAAAAACGCTGAAACTTCTTTTTCTTCAGTCTTTTTCACAAGCGGGGTCGGCTCGTCGCGATAAATTTCACCATTTTGTTTTATCAAAAGCTTGATTACACCCAGAATCGTGAGGCTTTCAAATCCCCATCCAGCGTTCCAAGCTACTGTTGTTTCGGTCGGCCTTTTGGTCGTTTACGATCGACTTCGATGTTCAGACCTATTTTAACGAGTGAATTCTCGTTAGCGCGAATTACATAACCATACCATCGAAGACGCGTCTCTCGCAGTTTTTCCACGATCGGTGCAACCCCATATTTATCGCGGATATCCTTATTTCGGAAGTGATCTTGGCGTGACACGCAACTAATCCAACACAGTATCTTCATCTCCATTAGCGAAAGATGTCGTTCATTATCTTTTATAGTCGGCCAACACTTAGAACCATACAGGGCGACAGGACGGATGAACTTGCGGCAAATTTTAGATTTGAGACATCCGTGGATACGTCGAACACAAACAACACCAGCTATCGAACGCCACTTCATCCAGTTTGCGCCAATGTGTGAAGCAACCTCGCAGCCCTCTATTTCCTGACGGCGTTGCCCCGATATTTTTTTGCAACTAAATGCTAGAAAAACGTCAGCTTCATAAAGCAGTGTATAGGGCGCTGGACGTTGGATGTCCCGTGTCACAAGTGTCGATAATAAGAACAAAGAGGAGTGGGGAGAGGGCGCTTCCTTGATGGACACCAACAGAGACACGAAGCGATTTTGATACACCTGCCACACTTTGAACTTTACTTTTCGGATCGTGGTAAACCTGTTGGACCCAGCGCACGAGTTTTTCTGGTGCTAAATGGTGCCGTAAAGCATACCAGATGAATTCGTGTGCATACGGTCAAACGGTTTTTTTATATCCAGAAATGCAATGTAAAGAGTATAATGTTTCCCACGCAGTTTCGGTCATTCCGTAGTTTTTCACAAATCCGAATAGATTCATGGTTATTTGAACTTCATGGTATGGGAAAGTAACCGGATCGGACGGTAATTTGAACATTCTGCTGGACTACCTTTCTTTTTCGATATTGGAACAGTTGGACTTTCTTGCCAGTCAGATGGTGTTCTTCCTTCCTGAATAACCCGGTTAAAGAATTCACTGAGCTACAGTGTTGGGTCCCAGCTCATCGCTTTCCAGAGCTCAGATGCGATGTCGTCAGGTCCTGTGGCTTTCTCCGATTTCATTCGTTTTATTGCTTCCTCGACTTCAGTTGTGCTGACAGGTAGAACTGGTCCAAATGTCGGCAATGATTGTGGAAGTGGAGGATGAGCAGATTCTTCAGATAAAATCTGCTCGAAATATTCTCACCATCTATCCGTTACGGCTCGACATTTAGTGAGCAAAGAACTACTCTTGCCGTTAACGCAACAGAAGTGTTCGGTATCCTTTGTACGTTCGTTACGGCTTTTGGTAAGTCGATATAGATCTTTCTCGCAATCCCGAGTGTCCTGTTTATCGTAAAGATTTTTGTAATGGTTCGCTCGGGTGACAGCGACGGCTTTCTTTGCTTCCTGTTTGGCATTCTTATAAATTTGCCAAATGACCGGTGTTTTATCGTCGAGAAATTTATGGTAGAGGCGTTTCTTTTCACGGACCTTCATTTCAACATCGTAATTCCAAAGACAAGTATCTCGGTTGATCGACCGTTTACTTGGCTTGGTGACCCGAGGGTTGAAAAGGCCGCTTTGGGGATCGTGTCTTTAATTTGGTTGAAGGAAACGAAAACATCGAGGATGCTATGAACTAGGCAAATCTAGCAAATTCCAAATGCACCCCTACTAATAAAATGTTTAAATGATTAAATCTAGTAGAACGGATTTAAGAAATATTGATAAAGTGGCGAAGGAAGTTTAGGATTCCAGCTTTTTTAATTTTTTCAAGAGTTAGTTCCTTGCTCCCCTATTTTTTACGAGTCACGTGTCCAAGTTCGGGGTGGTGCCATACCGTACATATATTGCATCGCGTTCCAGGTACTTAGAACCCCAAAAGCGATGAAAAACGTTACGCTTGGCACCCAATAATGAAAGATTTGAAAACTAGTTCTGGAAAGATTTTTTAGTGCAGTAAATACCACCATCAACTGGCTCCATTACGAAGTGAAAAATGTACGCACAGTGATAAGAAGTAATTTGAATTGGCGCCTGTATCTTCTTCGCAAAATGATTGCCGAAAAGAAGCAACGATGTTGTGCATTGAAAGCTGACGGCTAGCGCCAGTTGCGCGGAAATGCGTCGGCGTCGTTTTGTTTCCCAGAAGTTTCCCAGAATTTAGAAGTTATTATTTAAATTTGATCAGAATGAGCTCCTTTTCAATACTCAATTCATGTCTGAAACAAATCAATCGCCTCCCCAATTCCGAAAAGTCTTTGATGGTAAAATATCATATCCATCCATATGAAATTCAAAAGGCCATTTTTGGCAAAAATTCATATAACTCCACTGAACGTACATGCATCCTTATTTTCTTGTCGAATCACATGTTGGTATGAAGCCTTGTTAGCCCAAAAGCATCTGATCACGTCTAAAATATATGTATACTGCATGCAAATGCGGAATTTATATAAATATCTGATCCAAATTTTCATTGCTCGAACTTTAAGATTAAATCCAACTTTCCGAGTTTTCATTGCCCTCAGAGAATAACCTTCATTTTCAAAAGTTGATTATCCTCAGAGCCGATAGTAAAGCATAAAGCAGACAAATATTCGCCGGAACTAGTGTCTTCTTGATGAAAAGTTTTTAGAAGGATACGCGGGGAGCACAACACAGCGATCCATCACCGTTTCCGTAATATGCAGGCCCTAGGGTGACTGCTTGTTGAGTACGCGAAAATATGGCAAATTCCCTTAAATGGTGCCTAGACTGCTTCCTTTCACGCGAAAGCATGACATCCACGCTTTCGTGACAAACGATGTACACATGGAGTTGGAAACGAATTTCCTCCTGGCAGTTGCATTCAATTGCATCTGAAATGCATCTACATCCGGTCTCATGCAACATATGTACTTTGAAGTTCATAACGAGAGCAAACGTACATACGTTCTGAAGTCGGAGATGTACTTTTGATGGGTCTCAAAAAAGGAAGAGCAGCCATTTTATCTATAGTAGGGCTGCTGGCGGAAAAATATACGTCGATTCTTCCTATCAGATATATGTATAACTATTGCCAGCTACTTGAGACAGAAATTACACCAATCAATGCTTCCAAAGAGTAAAATTCTCCTCAACTTAGTTTTGCAATTCTACAGAAGTCACTTTAATCCCAAAATATTCTTAAGGAATGTACATACATATCACTGAAGTAAGCGGGTCGATACTTGAAAAAAATGTCCTCTTGGCAAAATCCGCCTATTTAGCTATTCCATTCCCACAAATGTGTATCATTGTATGTCCTGCAGCCAGGAAGTGCCTGTGACATGTTTCTTGAATGGAGCAACATGAATTTGCTGCGACTCGCAGACGTTTGCCGGGATGAAGGCACAAGTTACGACACAAGTGCACTTCATCTAAGCCCGCAGGTACACAAACGTGATATGGCATTTTTATGTTACCTTCCGTAAGCTGAGATAAGTTCGAGCTAATTCTCAAGGAGAACCACCATTGCTTCCTTCCCCACTCGTCCGCCTGTCCTAGTTCCCGTGCAATAATGCAAAGAATGCTATTGTGAGAAGATTACTCTCCTGGTGCAGTTGCATGCGCGGCATTCGTACTTCAATAATATTTTTATTATCCTACTTAAGTCGTGTTTCTCCTTGGTTTTTACGACGACATTCTGCCGGGTTAAGGTAAGATTTAAGCTTTTGCTTTTCTCGGAAGGAAAATAAATTCCAAGTGCATTTTGAATGCAAAAGCCAGAATGCGGGTATGCACAATAGCAAGAATGAGAACGACATCTTGCGAATAATTAAATTTGGGATTTAGGTGAAGTCAAGGGCTACACACCATTACTAAGTATCAAGGTCTGAACGAACATACGGCCGAGAGTGAAAAGGACGCAATGAAGATATCTGCACATTAAAAATACACAGCCTTTAGAAGCTGGCAAAGTAAGGACAATAACAGTCAGCTGTTTTTCGTTTTCATAAGAAATAAGTTTTAGGACGTAAGATATTAAAAAGTTCACCTAAAAACATAATTTTTGGAACAAATGAACTGTTCAACAAGGGATCTACGACTGCTCCACAGCTTATGAAATGTATATGGGATGGGCTCTGATACTTGTTTTCAAATGGCACCAAAGGAGTTTTAAAAGTGCTTTCAAAAGAACTGAATTATTGAAAGGCATTAAAATAATCGTATATGTAAAATAAATGGCAGAGGTATAGCAGTGGAGTTCAGGACAGACAGATGCGAAAGACATGTAGCTCTGGAAGCCCTCCTATCGCTCTCTATGGTTGACATGCCGCTCCCCAGGAGGCAAGCCTCTCGTATACCAAGATCCTTAGTGCGTGAAGCTAGCCAAACTCTGTACCCGTTGGCTCTATCATTAATACACCCTTCGGATTTAGACGGGGGAGTTGGAAAATACCTGCCTCAATCCAGGATGATATGCGAATCGTGCCCATGGGATAGTTTGGATTCGAGGGTAACTCTGAGTGAGTAAGCTGGACTTTTCCGTGCTACGGGGAGCTATAAAACGGCAGGCCCCCTAACGACCATTCTCGTGGGAGCAAAATAAACATTGAAACAAGTCTAAAAGGGAAGGGTTTTCAGTCAATTTCCGAAATATCATATATAGTAATATGCTTTTATTCACTTTACTTAAACAAATATCGAAATGTAGGGTACTTTGAGACCTAAACATCTAATAGTGGCAGCTTTGCGTTTTTTTCACATTTTTGGGTTGAAAATTTATGATAAAGGGCCCGTAAAAGGAATGATCACTTTGCAGCTCCCGCACTCTCCCGATTCACTATTCATGCTAAAAATGATGCCGTATTTAGAAAGAACAAATTGGGACCTTTATTTTGATACCCACCAAGTTTACACCGCCTTCTGCATGTACGGGGGCCCCCGAAAGTAAATGAGTGTGACTGACGGACGGACGGACGGGCGGACAGACAACCAATAAGCTGATTTAAGTAGAGTTTTGTTTTATACATACTGCATAAAACAAGTCAGGCTGGGTACATCTAAGCAATATTAATCACCAGGTGAAATTAGCAAGTGAGGCAGTGGAGTTAAGCTTAATCAACTAATATTCTTTATCAGAAGGTAGAGACTGACAAAAGTATATCAGACAGACGTCATGAAGAAGGGAACATAACCGATGGGGTAGGAAATCCGCGGAATTCAGGGGCGAAGGGAGGAGTCAGTCATCAGCTGGGGTACTACGGTGGGAAGCATCCGACCGATGTTGCGTCAGGTGTTATACTGGTAGACGCAATGGCCTACCTTAATAAGGAACTCCAGACATCCCGGTTTTGCGCCGAGGTCCACCAATTCGATATCCCTAAAAGCTGTATGACGTCCTGGCCTACGGCGTCGCTCTTAGGCGGACGGACATGGTATCGCTCATAGATTTTGTCGTTATGTAGACTACGAAATCGTCCATCCTCATGTAGGGGGCCAAAAATTCTTCGGAGGATTCTTTTCTCTAATGCGGCCAAGAGTTCGCAATTCTTCACATGAGGACTGGCAAGATCATATTCTTGTACAGTAAGAGCTTTCACCCTATGGTGAGACGTTTCGAGCGGAACAGTTTTTGTAAGCTGAAAAAGCTCTGTTGGCTGACAACAACCGTGCGCGGATTTCATCATCGTGGCAGTTATCGGTTGTGATTTTCGACCCTAGATAGGAGAAATTATCAACGGCCTCAAAGTTGTATTCTCCTATCCTTATTCTTTCCGTTTGACCAGTGTGGTTTGATGTTGTTGGTTGGTTGGTTTTCGGTAAAAAACATGCTGATAAAAAAAGCTTTGAATGCTGCGAGGTGCATTGTTTAGTGTGGATGAACGTTCAAAATTTTTTTTAATGCGCCTTTAACGATTTCCTGCAAAATCCAAAACGTTATGAATGGAAAAACGACCTTGTAGCCCACCGTAAATTGATGAAGGTAAAACAAATTAGCTAATCAAAAATTTGGCAGTGTTTACCTTTGCCTGTGATAATAGGACGTGTTCACCAAGGAAAGCGGAAAACAATAAATATCAAAAAGGTCGCCTTAGCCTCACTTTGGCCAAAATGAGCCTCGTCCAAAAATACGATTTTGGGATGTCGGGTGCCTATCCGTCATCTTTGAAGATTAAAATAATTTGGATGGTTTTAATGGTTTAGGTTTGGGAAGAGATTCGCCGAAAGCGTGAAGCATGATACCCTGGAAGCTTCAAAGGAAATTATCCTCCTCCTTTAATGACACCACCCATATAATTATATGGGCTGATTTCGAATATCAAGGAAGGTCCAGAATTTGTTTTGTAAGGCAAAAGAAATGAGCTGCAGCTACCATTTCAGCTTGTTAGAGAACTAGTAATGTTGGAATGGCCGACTATAAGTCCAGATCTAAACCCCATAAAAATCTATAGGCGCATTTATTTAACCACATTTATACCGCAGAATGTGAGACTCTATCGAAGGCAAAAGTTTCCATTGATGAAAAAACGCTGGTAAATTCAACGAAAAGACGGATAATGGAAAATAACGTAGAAAGAAGGAGAATAACGAACTTAACCTTTTTAACCCATTTATTTATAAATTTTTATTCCGGTATATTTATTTTGTTCGGCTTGCTTATTTATTGTTATTTTTTTTGCTGTATATTATTATTTTTATAAAATAAATATTTTTATATAATGTGCTTATGCTCTTATTTCATAAATAATATACAAAACAAAAACGAAAAGTAAATTGAATGATTTTGTAATAAATAAAATTTGTCACGGTCCGTTATAATTATTTCGCGCACTGTATACCAGAGGTCAGTTTACCTTCCTAAAGCCGTTAGCGTGAAGACGAAGGAGCCTCTGAACCTCCCATTCGCTTCACACATAGTTGGAGAGAGTCAAACAAGGTAGAGGGCAAAAGTAAACTCCTGATGATGGAGATAGATGGGCAATCCCTGAAGGCAATAAAATGCGGTACATTGCTCAAATCAACTTTTTATTTGGTAGTACTCCTATGCATAACCACAGGGAGAAACCGAGAAAGGATACCTCGGGGAGATATCGGTTAGAATGTCTACTTATATCCGAGGCCGAAAAGGCAGTAACAAGTAGGAAAGTGGATTTGCTACCCATTGAGAAAGACAAAACTGGTCAACCTAAAGGTGAATCTTTTAGGGTTAAAAATAGACACGACAAATAGAAAAGTGGCATCACAAAAGAGAAGGACGATAAAGTTGATAAAAATAGTTCCTTTTTTTACTATGAATTCATTTAAATAAAACGATTAAAAGGAAAAGTTTCCAGTTTAACTATAGAACTTTACTTATTTAAAGGTAGCAAACACATGTTTCGGACACAACATGTGTCCTTCTTCAGTGCTGGTTTTGTAATTTCATACGTGTCCGAAACCCGTGTTTGCTACCTTTAAATAAATAAAAAAATTAAACTGGAAACTTTTTCTTTTAATAGTTTTATTCAGAAGGACGATACTCCTACATTGGAGAAGAGCCCTAAGCTTTAATGGAATCAATAGTCTGCACTCAGATAGGCCAAGTAAACCACTATCATGCAAAAGCTGCACTTGCATTGATTGCAAGAGCAATTTCGAAGAACAATGCTGATTCGCAAGGAGGAAGTACTCGTATTCAAGTAACTTGGGATCCTACTTGCAAAAAACCAACAGATTGCACCTTTTTTAACCCAGTTTAAAATATATCGTGGCTATTCAAGGTTCATTAGAAGCCGGAGAAAAACCTCCCTGTTCTCGTGGTATCGCGCTACTTCCCAGGAAACGGCATCCGGATCCCATCGGAATAAGTATTTATACTTACAGGAGTTACGCATCCCCTACTGCTCCGCTGAGATGCCGAGGCACGCAATGAGATTTAGAGAAGCATCAACCGAAAAGATACGTTCTTAAACCTATTATTAGTAATAGGGAATACTCTCACTAGCGGATGTACTCCATACGTCAATTCACAGAACAATAAAATTCAACATTGAATTAAGAAAAATACATAGTAAGAAATCCCAGATTGGGGTTTCTATATAAGGCACCTGAGCAGGAACATGGCTCATCTAGAGATGGATGGTGGTATCAGAAACGAACTATGGCTGAAGACAATGGTGAAAGACTTCAATACAGTCGTCATTGGCGCATATGAGGTCAGCTGTCTGGCTAAGTTACTTAAGTCAGGGAAACTAAATTAAAATTCTGTGAAAGGATTAAATAAACTACCGAAGCGTAAAGACTATACAATGCTATGGCCAAAGGTAGGACAATATCTTCTGTTCGTCGCAAAAAGGAAGATGAAACATTTACGAAGAATGGAAAAAACTTGGTACATCTACCCCTCAAAATTACTTTCCCTGAGGTGTATCCCATGTAGGAAGACAACAAAATTCTGCCTGCCACCTCAATAACAGACGGAAGGATGGAAAAGGAAAATTGAAAACCAACAAAAGAGGTATACTCTGAAACTACAGGTAGAACATGATGAGTAGTGTAAGTCTTTAAACCGCCATGTAAATGACACTTTCCAGCACTACTTCAGAGAGGTGTAAAAATCATCTAGGGTTTCTTCCAAGGTTGGCAAAGGGTAGTATAAGCTTGTGATATATACCAAGGACAAACTCGGGAAATTTTCCTAACATTATTTGCACTGAAAGCAGTGGAAAAGTTCTTGGGGAACTAAATTAGAACTAGGGAATTTAGACCTCACGTCCATGTCGACAGATCGGGCAGAACAGTCATGAGAAACTGCCTGTATCATCTGGCTGAGATATTACGCGACCTTATAGAAGCCAAGGAAATGGCACTGTGTGCGTTTTTTGCAAGTCGTAGGAGGTTACGATGCAGATGCAGATGCGATACAAAAATATGAAATATCTTAATCTGCAAGAAAATTTGAAACACCCAGGCGTGCTGCTTAGACAGGATGTTAGAGAGCAAGTAAGTAGCAATGCCGGCAAGTACCAACTCTATTGTCATGAAGATTATTCAAGGTCTCTTAATATAGAATTCAGGATTACCCTGATGATCTTGTATCAACCTGTAGAATGTATTATGTGATACAATCCAAACTAAATTAAGCATTACTAGTCCCTTTTAAGAAAATCTAATAGAAGCGTATGAGTTATGTTACGATAACTGAACTAAAATTGGAAACCGACTTATTTTGCTTCACTAGCATTGCGAACAAGCATATTTTTTCGAATACTTTTTGAAAATTGAACCGCAGGCACTGAGGAAGGCAACAAATAGTCCCCGAAATATGTATATATGTCAACAAATAAAAACTATAGCAAAAAGCAACCGTTTCGGATTTTTATTTCATCCACCAGTTTCTCATGTAGGAAGATGAGGCTCCACATCAATCAAGTCAAGGATACCATGGTACTATTTACCTGGAAACGAAAGCTTAATAGTCTGGGAGTCACTAAATTACATGGTAAGAAGGTTAAACAGGAAACATAAAACTACTTTTCTACAAAACGCATGTTACGGAAGCTGCAAAGGCTTTGATGATTTGCAGGTCCATAGCAGGAAAGAAAAGGAAATACTCTCCGAGAATAGTATGTTGGGTGCACACCGCCATAGTAAGGTCAATGATTACCTATGAAATTGTTATTTGTTCAAGTAGGGGAGTTACACAAACGTTATAGACTGGCTTGTGCCTGGGACAATGAGAGCCTACCCACTCGTTTTCTTATTTATATACGAATGAGTTGGAGAAGTGCTACCTGTGGATTGTTCGGAGATATCAGCGAGGCAAAGATCTGCTTTATTCGAAGAAGGATTGATATCCTTTCTTGACAATATCCCAGATTTCGACAAGAAAAAAATGGAGCAGCACGGTAAACTGCGAAAGCATGACAGTAGCCTACGGCTTCCACCAGTAACTGTTAACACTGACAGGTAACTCAAAACAAAAAGAGCAGGCACAAGGATCATTGATCCCAGGAGAGTTCAAAGTGAACCCTTGGGTTCACTAGTAATCATGTGTATATTTCAGGTGGAAAGATACGCCTTCTTCAACCTCGAAGAAACTTTAGGTTGGTTATAGGTTTGTTTGACATACTATAGTTAATAGATATACTATTCTATATATAATACTACGGCAGGATAACCCGTATCCTGGCCTACGCCACCTCTTGATCTGAGGCAGGGGGTCTGCCCCATGTTCTTTTCTACTATTGACATCACCCATATCAACTTTCCGGGCTGGATCATCCTCAGCCATATGGATTAAGTGACTCGCCCATCGCATCCGATTGGACCGGATCGCTCCTAAATTTCGTCGTTATATACACCACGGAATCGTTCATCTTCTTATCGGCGGCCAAAAATTGTTTGGAAGATTTGTCTTGTTTCCGGGAAATACACGAGAATTGGCAGGATCATTGTCTTGCACAGTAAAAGTTTTGATCCTATAGTGAGAGGTTTCTAGCAAAATAGACTTTGCTGGCAGCTAACAACCGTGCATGGATCTCATCGTGGAAGCTGTTGTCGGTCGGGATTTTTGACCCTAGATAGGAGAAATTATCAAGGGTCTCAAAGATGTAGTCTCCAATCTTTATTGGTCCCATTTGACCTGTGCCATTTGATGTTGTTGCCTCTTTGGTTTTTGGTGTCGATGTTATCACCATATTTTTCGTCTTGCTTGGAGGAGTCCAGCAAAAAGGAAGGATGCTATCGGCTCTCGTAAAGTGTGTCCTCTTTGGCTTCGGCTTTTGTTTATAATCCTAATCATAAGACAATTGTACACTTTCTTCTATAGTTTATTATTCTGTAGATCCCATCATAACAATTCAGGCGTTGTTACAACCAAAGACTACATGAAGATTTCGTCTCACTGAAATAGCACTATGTCTCTCTCTGTCTGTTTTGGGAGGAATGCCTAATTTGCGCCAAGAAACTCGCATACACCAGACACAAAATAAAATAAAGAACCTTTCGACCTCCGTTATAATGTAAAAGCACAAGAAATATGTATTTCGGGACTTCAAAGCATATTTGCCAGCATTTTCAAATTTGAAGGAGCAAGCAGTAGCTGAAACCTTGAATATTTATAATTTATGTTTTTGAAAACCGCTACGGTATAATTCAATACCACCCGATGCCTGCATTCATTATCTAATTTTCGTTGCAAAAATTTAATATCCTCTTTTAAGTACCACAGATTCCATTTCTTTTCCCTTGAACACACCGAAGAATAATTTACTCACCTCATCGAGATGAGCCAACTGAAATTTTAATTAATTTATTTCGCATTTTAATTAGTTTATTAAATGCCAAGAGCAGAGCGCATCAAATTATGCATCCTTTCAATGTCCCCAGTAAAATGCTAATGCACAGCTCAACGGCTCGCCCATTTACAATGGACTATGGCAGTGCACGGGTTAACATTGGGTATGCAGATAGTGCGAAGCTTATGCCATGAATTTTATTAATTATTGAAACTATTGAATTTAATAATCTGACGCTGCGCCCAATTTGCACCATTTGCCAGCAAATAAAGCTAATTTTTATAGAGACCTGCCCGGGTATCTGTAGCTGGGTTTATTGTTATTTTATATTGTTATTATTATGAGTATTTGAATGGGTCCTGGGAAACAATGAATATATTTTACCGCCAGACTAAACAAAAATAGAGTAAACTTCGGAATTGGCAAGTGATTGTTGATGTCGTTTGGTATTAAAGTTTCAATGTTCAAATTCAAACTGCTTTAATTGTAACGAAAATAAACACTTCAACTGGAAAATGCGAATGTGATTCAACGTTTGATTGAAAGAGGATTATTGCATATCTTTTCTTTTTGGATCGTTAATATTCACAGAGGTGGTGATATTCTTGGGTTAAACCACGATAGTTTCGCAACAAAACCTATACTCCAAGTACCCAATGGACAAATGGACAAATGGACCAATTTATCCTAACAGTGTAAAGATCCGAGTAATTTGGGAGTGAGCAAAGTAGTCTTACGGATTCCGACCGTAATTAACTCCAGTTTAAAGCAAACATCCGTTGAGGTGCGCTTGCTAACTTCTTCACCCGCCGGTTCCAAAAGATGGGTCCTTCAGCGCTTGGTTTCTAATCCATCATTAAAAAAAGTCACGAATCTTAGGCGAGGTGCATGCATTTTCTACTTGGCGAGCGTCATAGCTCATGGGACTGACTACGAAAATGAACCAAATGCGCCAAATATTACGCAAACCCGAAAGCAATGGTCAACTGCAATAGAAATTGCTTGATTGAAAATGGACAACAATTTAAACAAAGACACAACAAAGTCTCTCAACATAATTACGGTCACAAATGTTGCGAATATCGATCACTGAAATAGGAAGTCCTAGACCACCCGTCGCAGTCACCAGACATCACTCCCTTGGACTTCCACTTGTATGGATCAATGGCGCATGACATATCCAAACAGCATTTCCTTTCATACGAACAAACAAAAAAGTGGGTCAATAACAATTTTTCAAAACTGAAAGTCAATTTCTTGAAATAAAATACGCGAATTATAAGTTGCCTCCTTTATATACTGCACTTGAAGTGAAGATAACAGCGGAGTGGACTATATTGTTATAAAAAACGGAGGTACCCCCCCCCCCCCCCCCTGATTAATGTCAAGATCTGCAGTTATTACTTGATAAGTACACGTGCAATTGGAGACCGATTTGCTCCCAAGAATGGGCAGCAATAGGTAAAGCATTCTGTACACACCACAGGTATGAATTTAATAGTAATATTAGCTACCCCCAACGTTCATTGCAATGGGAAAAGATATGCGGGTATTCCGTATTAGTACAAATACCCATTGAGTGTTAGAAAATATTCCTCAACGATTAACACCTCCGTTTACAGTAGAGAAGATTTGCTCGCAATCAACTATAGGTATATTATACTCGTAAACTCCAATTTTAAAAATCGGTGAAGCAGCCATGACCAAACAAGCAAAAGAAGGTAATTCTAATGAAATTCTACAATGACCACGACATAAGGCACTTTGATTCCTTTCCAGTTCCACAAAGACTTACTCGTGTGGACTCCCGATAATCCTCTGCACATTTGAATACTAAGTTTCCAAAAATTATACTGAAAGCAATAAAATCTCGCTAATTACCCGTGCCACGGTGCTGAATTTGATTCTATTCGTCGTTAAGCGTATTCATTGCTGAACACGACTTCTAAAATTTATGGACCGGGGATCGTCCTCCTTGAATTGGAGAAAGCGCTAACGGGAACCTACAGTCAAGGTATAACAGCGAGCGTCTTGGGCTATGTGGCCAACAGGGACTTGGTCTTTAGTATGCGAACCCTGAATACCTTGGGCACCTTCTGTTTCAAAAAAAATTCTTAGTCTGGGGCCCAGGCTAACTAGGGCTGATATTTTTCCCTGACTACTCATGGCACTGACATAAATTACGATCACCGGAAACCAGCTAAAAAGTGGAGGTCCACTGAAGTCCTGCTCAAGAGCCAGTACTAGAAGGCCATGCATATTCTGCGGAAGATTGAAAAGAATAAGAGGGCCGGTACTGTCGACAAGCGAAATGAAAAGGACGCCGTTAAATACGTTGAAGCGAGGAGTAACCTACATACTAACTCCGGTTACAGCAAACTAGCGCCGCCGGTGTGGACCAGTGTTGAAGTCAGGCTGTCGGAAATGGTCATCGAACATCTCTTGAACGCCAAAGACGAACACGTGAGATTCGATTGCTTCAATTTGTCTCAGGTGGTCCATGGGTTTCACGTTATAGCCTGCCAGGACCAATTCTCAGCCAAAGGTGAACACGCGAGATTCACCCCTGCTTTGATTTCTCTCAGATGGCCCGTGGGTTTCATCTTATAGCCTGCCGATCTAAGCGACGCACGGGAGGACGTAAAGCTCCAAGTACCGGAGCCCTGAATCGGAGGCGACCAAACCATCAAAGGGCTGGAAAGTAAATATTATATTTTATTGCACGGTACAAGAGACGTTGACCAGGGCAAACCTAGAGTAGGTATCCTCGCGAGGAAGAGGGTGCACTCTTTTCTGTGTCTGGAGCTGAGTTCCAGCGATCTATTCATCGTCAAACTGGAACAGGCGGAGGCAGAGAATATGTATATTTCCTCGGCTTATATGACTCACAACCGATGAGTCCCGAGAAAAACTGCGCCATTTGACGACCACTATAAATCAAAGAAGGCCTTCTGTTGTTGATGGGCTGCGACGCCAGCGCAAGGCATATGCTTTGGGGTAGTTCGGAAAACAACGAAAGAAGTGAATTATTCTTTGATTTTATTATTAGTACAAATCTATGGGTGTGTGGCCCCTGTTACAGCAATCTTCCATTTCACCAACTCGGAGAACTGCGGCCGTTGGGAGGAGGTCCTACTAACCGACAATGGGATTGGAGAAACGTAGAGTGTCCGACAAGAGATCCTTGTGAGATCATAGTTGGATACTTTTCGGTGTAGATCTGGCAGCAGAGCCCTCCAAGTTTTTTCAGAGATCCGGGGAATCGACTGGAGGTAGGTCAAGTTATCAAGAACAAGCTCTTCCGGATGCAAATTGGTATAATTTACACTACAGACGAACTGAAGCCACAGGTCGGGGCTCTGAAAAAGATATTCGGAATCGACTTTAAAGTGTCGTGTCCTCATAAACACACCAAAAACACCTGTCAATGTGAGGGAAGATATGTCCAGCCTCAGTAAGCTCAGCAGCGAGACCGTCAACAACTGTTACAGGCGCAAATATTGGCAACGAGGACTGCTTGAAGAAATACAAGTCGGTCATAAAGACTGCCAACAGGGGGACCTGGTTGGACTTTTGTCAGAACATTGAAATCTGTGAGGTTTAATAAGATCATATAAAAGGAATTTAGGAGCTCATCCTTTTTTAAAAAATCCGAAGGCCACTGTACGGAATATTCCAGTAAAACCAGCGAGGAGGACTGAGAGTCAGAGCAGCAGCCCCAACTGAGCGAGACTATCAAATCCGTAATTACATATGAACAAATTCTCCGCATATAAATCTTCGAGCCCAGATGGCAAAAAGCTAGTCATGACTTATCGAGATTTACCGAAGTTGTATCTCTTTGCCTTGGAGACGTGCATGAGTGGTCTTTGTACCAAAAGTGGGAAGACGCGGCCATGAGTCCTTGAAGGACTTTCGACCTATCAACCTCACCTCTTTCGCATTGAACAGCCTAGAGAGCATCTCGGACATCCACTTAAGGACGAATATGGAAAGAATGCTTTTTTCTCACTCCCACCGCGTCTACCTCAAAAGCAAATCCACAAAAACCTCTTTCCACGAGGTAATTGGCATGATTGAGCGGTCACTACAGTACAACCAGTATACTCCAGCCGCTTACCTGGGTAAACAGGGAGCATTGAACAATGTTAGTACCAACCCCATCAAGAAAGCCTTGACGGTTATCGGATTCATGCTAAGAACCAGGATAATCCAGGCAGATCTGGGAGGCAGTCATCCAACAGAGATTGAACATAAAACTGCGTGGTAGGAAGGTCTGTATAGCCATCTATGCCTACAAGAGAATCTTTACAAAGAAATGGGATCTTCCCCCGAGAATGGTTCTCTGGATGTACACAACGCTGATGCCCCGTTATTGTAGGGTGACAGGCTTTGGGCAAAAAGTGCGAACGAATAAAGCTTAATAGAATTCAAACGCAAGTGCAGATGTTGGCCGTCCTGGCGGCAGATGCTCTCAGTATACTCCTGCACCTCCTCTCCCTTAACCTCCACGTCAAATATGTTGCAGCGTGTAGTTTAGTCAGACTATATGAGTGGGGGTGCTGGACAGCAAAGGCTTAGGGCCATAGTAACATCCGAGACAAAGTACGTAAAAGTAAATCTGAGCATTCCCCGTAGACTACGCCACACGCAAACTAAACTTCACAAGAGACTTTGCTGTGGACTTTTCTGGAATACACACACTGTATCCAAGTGGTACGTTCTGCCGTGTTCCGCCAGTGCATTTCAAGCCAAAGTACTCGCGATACTGGAAGCCTGTCTATGGTCGGGTATGATCCGAGCCTCAAGCATAACATAGCTTTCTGACCAGCAACCAAGCGATATCCACCAAGCTGGCCAGGCATTTGAGAAACACTTGGAACAGTCTGGCGCAACACTCAAGGTCACCCTCTTCTGGGTTCGCGGGCATTGAAAATAGACAGGAATGAGCAGGCTAATGCATTGTTCAAGGGGGGTCTGTGTTTGGCACTGCTACGGCTAGTACAATCTGTGTTTCACTGGCGACACTCAAGGGGACCAGATGGCGAAGGCTAACCACCTGCACCAGGGAGAATTTGGCCCACTTATTACAAAAGCCAACTGTGAGAGCTCTTGCGCTAGACACGTTGCGCACAAGATTACGGCTGTCTGCGGGACAATAGCCAATGGCAGACCATACCACCATTGCCATTACGCTAGCTAGAACCAAGCTACGGACCCTAGGTAAATCATACTTTGAGGACCTCAGCGACATCTCTAGCTACAAAGTGGGAGAGCGGTTTTCCTGCGTGAATACTACGGGCTGGCTCTGAAGATCTGAGCCGGCTGGACTCCGCGTCCTTCTCTCGTAACAGTAATCATGGTCTTAGAAGTTTGAGGCATCAAAACAGCAAACTACTGTGCTAATTGGGTTTCTCGAAGCGGCCAGTAATATCTACCTACTTATCCCCATGGGTCACAACAGTTTATTTATCGAGAAGTAGAATATGCTTCCTCCACTGCCAACCCAGTTGTCCTCAAGCCGGTTTCCAGCATTCATGGGTACCGTTTTAATGCGACCCGTATAACATATAACATGGGGCTTAGTTCTCAAAAGAAATCCATGGTCAATTTTCTTCCCAGGAGTGATACGCAGTACGTGTCCCTAGTGTCAGTGAACCAAAAAAGGTTTCGTTTGCTTCACTCATGGAAGAGAAAAGGAAAACCGGAAAATGCGTGTTTAGCTGCATTCAAAATATGCTATTCCCAACGCCCCACTCGGCGGAGCTCTGCAAACGAGGCATTAGGATATTAAAGTTGTCGTCCAAAGATATTGGAATTTTAAAGTTATCATGCAGAATTCTTATCGGCGTCTCACGACCTCTTATATGTTTCGTATTTAAAGTAACAAACTTATGTTAACCGAAATAACTGTCTACTCATCGAATACGTTGTTTAATAACTTGAAAAGTAAGGAAAATTTCCTCTGAACGCTGCGTTTGCCTTATAGAAGCAACCTCGCGTTTATGAACATGAACACAGATTTCTAAGAAATTCTGAATTTTTCTTCACAGTTGCAGTGACATTTGAATAAAACTTTTATTAAGATACTGCCCAATCAATTCTACTCCAATTTTTCCACGTCCGGAGCATTTCCTTGAACTGCCACTACCGAAATCGAAATACAATTCTTGAGGAATCCAAAATCAATCAATCCCCGAGCAATTATTCATGCTAGACTATCATTTGTTGACTTCCCCACATAAAATCATGAATTAAAGCACGAGCGCACTGCTGTTTCCACTATCTTGGATTGACCTTACCTGACTTCACTTATTTTTGGTGGAAGTATCCAAAAGTATCTTAAAATGACGGACCAGGTAATGAAAACTAACAAATGATTAGTGCATTTTCTCATGGAAAGCTTTAAAAGAGATGTGTTCAACAGGGACCGGTTTCCTGGTGAAGACCCCACAATATACTCGTATTATCGTGAAAATCCAGCAAACCATGTGTTTGGAGTAGGTTTACCAGCCAGCCAAAAAAATGAAACCTGTTGTTGTGGGCTTTGAAAACATAAGTGAAAGGCTATGTACTCTGCGCTTTCGAGGCAAGTTTCGGGATGGAAGCCTCAGTACTCTCACGTCCCTATAGAGGAGATTGCAAAGTCAAAGAAGTATACCATCTGGCAGCTGAACCAGTCGTCGAAGCCTGTCCTAGGTATAATACCAAAATCATACTTGGTCATTTTAACAGTCAAATAGGGACGAAGCCCCTATTCAGGCAATACGTTGGCTCCTATAGCTTAACAATGATAAAACAATGATAACAGATTACGGTTTATTCAATTAGCAGTGCCACATGAAATGGTTCTTAGAAGTACCTAGTTTGTGCGAAAGCGGTACACAGACAAACGTGGCCTCCTCCAGACTGGACCACTTTCAACCAAGTTAACCACTAGCCACCTCTCAGCTTTGGTGAATGTCAGAACATATAGGAAGGCAAATATAAACTCGGGTCACTATCTCGTTAACATGCTGCTCCGACAAATAGATGATCGTAAGCGATCGAAGTGATGATGATAAAATGGCTGGATGCTGGATGGCAAATGGCTGATAATTGCTTCTATCTAAGGTCGAAAGTCCCAATCGATAACAGTTACGACGATGAAATCTGGGCATAGTTGTTGGCGGCCAACGAAGCCCGTTTTGGCTTACAAAATCTGTTTCGCGCGAAACGTGAGACATAAGATTAAATCTCTAACTGTACAAAGCCATGATCTTGCAAGTCCTCATGAATTCCTCGAGACAAGGGCTCTTAGCAAGAACAATTGCGAACTCGTAGCCGCGTTCGGGGAAAGAATACTCGGAAAATGTTTAAGGGCCCTACTCGAAGGTAGACGATTCCGTAGTCTATATAACCTCAAAATCGAAGTCAATGAGCGATACCTTGGCGCCTGGTTCTGGATAAAATCCTGCTAACCTGTTCAGCTGGATAGGCGGGCCATTTAATCGTATGGGTGAGCATGATCCAGGGCAGAATCTATAAGGAATCTACAGTAGAAAAGGAAGAAGCAGCAGATCCTGTCCCAGATAAAGCGAGGATGCCAAACAGCTTTTAGGGATATCAAATTGGTGAACCTCAATGCAAAATCGGCTGTCTGGATTTCCTTATTAAAGGCAGCCTAGACCGGATATTGGTTGTTACGGCATTGGTGGAAACTAAACATAGCAGATATTAATTTCAATTCTATGAATCCGAAAAAAGAGTGCGGTAGCTACCAACTTAACAATGTGGCAATCATAGATATCAAGAAACAGTACGAGTTGATAGGACTCAGTTGTCTTTTCATTTATAGTATTTAGCTGGTACGTTTCACACGCAACCTGTTCTCTATCCCCAGATTACTAATCTACATATGGAACAAAAAGCAAGTTCATCAAATAAAGAAACTAATAAATACTCTTCCTAAGAAAATCAGAAATATCATCCGTTTCTATCGAAACAAACCTTTCACGTTTAGGAAGCATCACTGCCATATCGGCAATATATGTAACCAACATTTGAAACCACTTTCAAAGAAAGGAATGAAAGAAAAGAATGTTCAATATAGATAATGGAATAGATTGCCAGAGTTATAATGGAGGAATGTAACGCCCATTGTTTAGTGAATCTTTTGCACGGAGGCTGTTCGGAACAAACTTACAAGGTAAGTTTCCATTGCAAAGAAAAATAAAGGAAGTATTTCAACTACGGGCCAAGTCAACAGCAGCTATGGGTCATCTGTACCGTGTGGATCAGGCTTTCTTTAGGCAGAAGCGTTGTATTGTATGACGTCTATTAACTAAAGATAAGTTTGTTTGGAGACATGTTTACGATAATTAGCAATTGTAAGTGGGAGCTTAACCTAGTTGGAATAAAATATTTAATTAAAACACGAAATGTTGTTTAAGTCGGTCGGTGTGTTATTGCTTTCCAAAAAAATATCCTAAGCAAAATAATAATTTCTGCACTAGCTTTGGCCTAGTTTAGGCTCAAACTATTGGCGGTTTAACTTGGATATAATTAGCACCCTTGTCGTGTTTTTGTGATTATATGAAGGAACATTTTCCACCTGTTGCCCCTTTCGGTCATGCTACTCATTGTGCAGAGGTGAGGCAGCGACTGGTGAATTGCCTCTGCCCTGAACAGAATCGATGGTCCTTGTTTTTGATTTTTATACAGGTTTTTGCAACTACCCGACCAATGCGAGCCTAATTAGTCGTTAAAAAAGTTGGATGCGAAAAATCATCTACAATCGCTAGCAACCAAGTCAAACACCCTACCGACATATCTGTGCTTGAGAATTTTTGATAACGCTTAGCAAATATGTGGACCCGCCATAGAACATTGTAACATGTCTGAGCGCTATATTTTATGCATACCTTAGATCTGGGGATTTAAGAGCCGATTAGTGCATATGTAAGCATCCATGGAATTTCACTTACCTGTAAAGAAATTAAAAGAAGTCAGAAATATTCATTGAAGAATAATTTAGGATATAATAACAAAAAGGCTAAGAAACGTATGCTTAGAAGAGAAAGTTACCATTGAAGGGAAGAACTTTTTAAGGAGGTGAAATGGGTTCAGATACACAAGGTAAAGTAGTTGATCGCCTGAAACTCGGCAAAGGCCATCCTTGTCCATGTCTGAATCAAGTCGACTCACACCTCCCAATGGTAGCCCTGAATAACCATTAGACAACCGTCGTGTGGAAACCAATCGTCGGCGTCCCAGCACATACTCTAGTACAGAGACCGCTGAACCTGGAACAAAACGATGGCATATATACCCCAGTTGGCAGACCAGTTGTTTCATTTTTTGGGCAGCACATGTTGAGCCCTATCTCTCCTAAGCTTCAGTCAATATCAGAAGAATAACATCAGCAAAGCACTAAGCGAGCCCTTTGATTTGATACTCGGTGAAAAAAAATGTGCACCCCCCTTTCGCATGTATGAGGAGCCCACTTTAAAGTCAACACAAAATAATGCTTCTTGCGACATGTGAAGAAACACATAGATTACATCTTCTCACCAAATTTCGTGGCACTCTGTTCAGCCGTTTCCGAGTAAACCGGGTGTGACAAAATTGGTAGAGTCATGCTCTATATTATAGCCTATATTGATGCATGGTATTAGGATGAATGTGAGGGGGTTTCGCAACCAATTACTAAAAATTATAGTAATAAACTATTATTAACTTTATTAGAATAGATATCGGAACCTAGACACCATATAGTGGAATATACAGGAAACCTTAAAAATGAGTCCTTCAGCAGATGTACCTCAAACCTGACAGCACAACAGGATTTAGAAAGTACCTCCCAGACTATTTATTTTGAATAAATGCTTATTATTTGATTCTAATCATACACTGGAAGATTCAAATACTTTTCAATTCTTAAAACTAGTATATTATTAATATAGTCCCATACCATTACCAGGAATTTGCTGTTTAATCAACTACATTCTTTTTCATTTTGTTTCTTTAAATCAAATTATGTTAAAGAGAAAATTGATGATCAATGATCAATATCATTTTTATGTAAAACAATTCGGGAAACATGTCAATCGGTATAGCCGTTTCTGAGAACGTGCGTGACAGACAGACTGACAGACAGAATTTGAACCGATTTTAATAAGGTTTTGTTTTGCAATTTTCGAACTGATGGAAGTGAAAAGACAGCTTTCCGAGATCCAGGGGTTAATTCTTTTTAGCCTCTTGAATTTCTGATTGGACAAGATTCTCTGTGGGCGTGACTCTTCAATCTGACTTAGTGTTTATAAGCGGGACACTCAATTTCTTTAACTACTGGCAGCTTTTCAACATGAAAGAAGTAATTAAATCATACCCTGTTACCTTCCTAAGGTTAACATTTTCTTTAATGGTACTTTGAGCATCTTTTAGGGAAGTTTGCAGGTGGCTTAACTTGGTGCTAATTGGACATCTGGGAAGTTCGAATGGCATTTGAAGATCGATTGTTTGAAATACTTCATTGGACTACGAATGCATTGGCTTTGCCCTCATTATTTTTGGTCCAATTTCCTGCGGCATTCTAAGCGGGGACTCTCTGAACGTTGGCCTATTGATCTTTTAAGCTGCATTCCATAGCGAATAGATTCAGAAGCAGACACCCCGTCCAGGAATCGTTGAATATCAGACTCCTGATCCTCTGTAAGGGCCGATTGAAGCTGTTTTGTGGTTTCATGGAGTATTCTTCTTGCTTGGAGAGACTTATGCAGTTGGAATTCTTTTCGTGCTCATTTTTTATCCCGCAAAAGCTTTAAAATTGTTGACGAATTGATGAATTTGTTCGCCAGTCCAGGTTGACAGTTATTGTACTTAAGCTTATTTTGCACCGTGAAAATTACCGGAAAGCGATCTGAGGATAGCTCGTAAATGGTTTGCCCTATTGTACATTGGTCTGGAATTCCTTTTGAGACCCCAAAGTTGATTAGGTCTGGAATTTCATTTATATCAGTTGGCCAGTAAGTAGGCTGACCTGCTGATACGTGGTTAAGTTTACTGCCACAATCGGACAGTCATGGTATCGCTCACAGATTTCGTCGTTATGTAGGCTACGGAATCGTCCATCCTCATGTAGGGGGCCAAAAATTCTTCGGAGGATTCTTCTCTCGAACGCGGCCAAGAATTCGCAATTCTTCTTGCTAAGAACCCAAGTCTCTGAGGAATACAGAAGGACTGGCAAGATCATTGTCTTATACAGCAAGAGCTTTGACCCTATGGTGAGACGTTTCGAGCGAAATAGTTTTTGTAAGCTGAAATAGGCTCTGTTGGCTGACAACAACCGTGCACGGATTTCATCATTGTAGCCCTTATCGGTTGTGATTTTCGATCCTAGATAGGAGAAATTATCAACGGTCTCAAAGTTGTATTCTCCTATTCTTATTCTTCCTGTTTGACCAGTGCGGTTTGATGTTGTTGGTTGGTTGGTTTCGGTGCTGACGTTGCCAGCATGTACTTTGTCTTGCCTTTATTGATGTGCAGTCCAAGATTTCGCCCCGAATGCCGCCTGCTCGATCTGGATGAAGGCAGTTTGTACGGCTCGGGTTGTTCTTCCCATGATGTCGATATCGTCAGCATAGGCCAGTAGTTGGGTGGACTTAAAGAGGATCGTACATCAGCATCACAGATCACTTTCTCGAGGGCCATGTTAAAGAGGACGCATGATAGGGCATCCCTTCTTGTAGACCGTTGTTGATGCCAAATGGTCTTGAAAGTGATCTTGCTGCTTTTATCTGGCCTCGCGCATTTGTCAGGGTCAGCTTAGTCAGTCTTATCAATTTCGTCGGGATACCGAATTCTCTCATGGCCGTGTACAGTTTTACCCTGGCTATGCTATTATAGGCGGCTTTAAAGTAGATGAATAGATGGTGCAACTGGTCTCTATATTCCAACAGTTTTCCCATCGCTTGCCGCAGAGAGGAAATCTGATCTGTTGCTGATTTGCCTGGAGTGAACCCTTCTTGGTATGGGCTAATGATGTTCTGAGCGTATGGGGCTATCCGGCCTGCAACGTGATACCTCTATAATTGCTGCACTGTTTGATATCTCCCTTTTTATGTATGAGACAGATAATGCCTCGTTGCCAATCGTCAGGCATTGATTCATACCTTGAGCACAAGTTGATGAACCACTTGGTGTAACTGGTCGCCTCCATATTTAACCAATTCAGCGGTAATTCCATCGGCTCCTGGCGACTTATGATTTTTGAGCCGATGAATTGCACGGACTGTTGCTCCTAAACTTGGTGGTGGCAGTATTGATCCGTCGTCTTCAGTTGGCGGAACTTCCAAATCGCCTATGCTCAGAATAAATTTGTATTTGCGCCTCGTTGATCTCTACGTTTTTGATGGCAACAGTATAAAAATTATTTTTCACAAGTGTTGATCGTAATTTGTCTACCAATCTCTTATTGCTTTTTTGACGAAAGTTAATCAGAACTAATTCAATTTGCTTCTTCTTTGCCTTAGTGTCAACGTCTTTCGAGGCGCGGGCTAATAGAGCCTTTCTAGAAATTCATCATGTGTAGACTAAATGTTTATTTGGTTTAGGCTGCTGTACCAGCACGATTGGCCAGAGGTTGAAGGTTCTTTCTTTTGCATTTGACGTTCTAGTTAAATTTTTTCTTCTTTTTTTGTAATTTTGAACAAGATTTATCGTTGGAAAAAAAGGATATTGGCATGCACTGTGAATCAAACTCGGAGCCATCTGCGGACTAGACGGAAACACTTCGACAAAGCTAAAGAGAACTCTTGTCTACCACTTTCAAGGGGTGTACATCACTCAGGAACAGGTTTTCTTTGTAATATTGCTAATTTTTTTTTTTACTAGTAATGCACTACTGTAGTGATGTCCCTTGTTAGTTGTCCGTTGTTAAAACTCTGAACTCAAAAAGAAACTAGCGCTGATATGCAGGGCAGTGCCTTGGGCCCAACACTGTTTCTTTTGTATATCATTGACATATCTTGCTGTAAAGAAGCCAAAATAACGAAGTTTGCGGGCGGCACTGCTATCCTTACCACGAGTAAAACTGCGGACGAAGTAAAAAATAAGTTACAAACAGCTATTGACAACATTGTAAAGTGGACCAAGAAATGCAAAATCAAATTAAACGAAATCAAATCAACGTACATTAGCTTCATAAACAAACAAGTCGGAATGCGGGAAGCTGGTGCTTCGAGTATAAAGGTTTTGTGCTCACCTTTGTGAGAAACTTTCTACGCAGTTTTTTGGATTCGTATATTGCTAAAAACCGAAAATATTCCTTCATACTTTTTTCAAACTACAAAAGCTACGTACACATTACAGACGTAGATGTTATGCTCACCCTAAACAAACAAACATTGCCTATTACCGAATACTATACTTATACATGCGCGTATACAAATTGATCACATACTTCAAATTCACCAAATGGCGAAGTTTCACCCTCTATAACTTTATTAATAACAGTGGGGTTTGCTTTGAACTTCCTTGCAAGTTATGCCCTATGTTTTTTCTTATGCCACTGCTAAATTTTGTACTACTAACATGAACCTAACTTCAGCTTACAAAGACTGTTCCGCTCGAAACGTCTCACCATAGGGTCAAAGCTCTTACTGTACAAGACCATGATCTTGCCAGTCCTCATGTATTCCTCGGAAACTTGGGTTCTTAGCAAGAAAAATTGCGAACTCTTGGCCGCGTTCGAGAGAAGAATCCTCAGAAGAATTTTTGGCAGCTTTTGGGGATATCGAATTGGTGGACCTCGGCGCAAAACCGGGATGTCTGGAGTTCCTTATTAAGGCAGGCCTAGACCGGATTCCGGTTGTTGCGCCGTTGATGATGATGATGAACATGAACTTAAGGAGGGTTTCCGGCTAAATTTCTAAAATATGCTAATATACTATTATTAACTTTATTTGTACAGATAACGGAGCGACATGTATTTTGAGGCCTAGATTTCTTTTAGATACACCACTGTGGCTTTTTAAGATTTTTTGATTTGATCGATTCTGAGAACGAGACCTGTTACACTTTTTGAGGGTCAGATATTGAGCCCTTACTCACCTACCTTTCACCCAATATCAAATATGGTGTCAGCTTGATATCCCACTTAGCCACATTCTGTGAGAAAAAATCGTACCCTCCTTTCGCATGTATGGGGAGGGAGCCCTCGTCCCTCCCCCCCTTAAGCCCAACAGAAAATGGCGCCGCTTCTTCCTCTTTTTCTTCAGCCTTTGTCCTGTTCACAAGCGGGGTCGGCTCTTCATGATCGGTTTCGTCATTTGGCTCTATCGAATACCTGATCTCGGTGCAATCTCGGGGCTTTTAAATCCCCATCCAGCGTATCAAGCCAACATTGTTTCGGTCTGCCTTTTGCTCGTTTACCATCGACTTCGATATTCAGACCAATCCTGGCAAGTGCATTCTCGTTAGCACGAATTGCATGACCATACCATTGAAAACGCATCTCTCGCACCTTTTCCACAATCGCTGCAAACCCATAATGATCGCGGATATCCTCATTTCCGATGTGATCAAAACGTGTGACGCCACTAGTCCAACGTAACATCTTCGTCTCCATTACCGCAAGACGGCGTTCATTGTCTTTTATAGTTGGCCAACACTCAGAACCATAGAGAGCGACTGGACGGACGACATTGCAGTAAATTTTCGATTTGAGACGTTCGTTGATACGTCGATCACAAAGAACATCAGTTGTGCAACGCCACTTTATCCAGGTTGCGTTAACGCGGGAAGCAATTCCACAATGCAGTTCTTCTTTGCTGATAGCGTTGATCCGAGGTATTTAAATCGCTCAGTTGTAAACAGATCACTGCCGCTGATAGTGGTTGTGCCTGTTTCTTGGGGATCGGTCGTCAAAAATTCAGTTTTGTTTAGATTCAATCTAAGACCGTGTTGCATGAGGCGATCATCCCATTTTCGGACAAGTTGCTCGAAATTATTTTGGCTATCAGATGCTAGGAAAACATCATCAGCATAAAGCAGTGTGTAGGGCGCTGGACGTTGAATATCCCGTGTGACGGTGGCCCTAGCAAAAACAAAGGGGAGTGGTGAAAGGGCGCTTCCTTGATGAACACCAACAGAGACACGAAGCGATTTGGATACACCCGCCATACTTCAAACTTTACTTTTTGGATCGTGGTAGAGCAATTGAACCCAGTGCACGAGTTCTTCATGGCACTAAGTGTTGTCGTAAAGCGTACCAGATGAGTTCGTGTGGCACACTGTCAAACGCTTTCTCTAGATCCAGAAATGCAATGTAAAGAGGGCGATGCTTCACACGGTGTTTCTCCATGAGTAACCGCGCAGCGTGTATTGCGTCGGTGCGTAAAGCGATCAACAGAGCAAATGTTCACAAAAACTTTCGTGACAATCGGTTCAACCGTTTTCGAATAAATCGAGTGTGACCGGCAGACAGACAGACAAAGGGACAGACAGATTGAAAGGCTCGTTCCAATCGTTTTAAAATCAGATGCTTCCATGTGTATACAATCCGAACTAGGAAAATTATGAATGGTTTATAGATTGAAAAATCCCCTCACAGGCCTAATGACAAAATTATTTTCTATGGAAAACAGGCGCTAAAGCCCTGGTTCGTTTGCTTTCGCAAAGCAAAAGAAAAATGCTTAATTGCACCGACATTATTTGATCGGATGCAGCAAATAAAGGAAGTGTTCAGATCTGACCGATTTCACTGGAAATGAAATGAACTGCATAACTCCAGCGAATCCATTAAACAAAAGCAATTAGTATTGCCCACTGCAATTATAATATATTTTTGGGGAAGCGGCTGGCAAATACAACGACAGGAAAAAAATTAATTAAACAGTAATTTCTGCAAATGTTTTGTGATTAATTATTTCTACCTAACTTATTTCTTTCCTTCCTGTTTCCACGCCCCACTTTGGCAGCCACAACATCGTATGGTCTCCCGGAAGGTTATTTATTGTTGCTCGATTTTTCACAACGTAACGCAACAAATTAAGTTTTCGTCCAGCCAAACATCCTGCACGAGAGCATCCGGAAAAAAAGTTGAAAAGCTAAAGAAAATAATTCTGGGAGCAAAAAAAAATGGGAAAACAAAGAAAATATCTAATAATAAAATAAGCAATGAAGGGACCAAGTTTGGTGTAGGGTTATTCCATGTGGGCAAAAAGCCAAGAGGGAGAAAGAAAAGCCGCACATGAAAGGAATCGCAAGACAAATGTGTGGGAGCGAATTCTCGTGATAAATGGAACCATCAAAAACATTATACTTTATAGATGTAATAATTTAATGTTTATGGCAAAGATTAATGCTTGGCAGTAGATAATTGGAAAGAGCGGAATCATGATACATATCGTCTGAACTGGCATTTTGATCCTAATTTTCGAACGAGGATCCAGGGCGACGTATAACCGACTAGCGGCTGCCGAGAACTCATCCCCGTTTGTGTGCAGTTTTACTTTTTATGAGTGTTACTTCACCATCGTCCTTGGATGTGCAATTTGAGCAGTATCCACACATTTTACCTGTCGTAAGCTCAGTTTTCAGAGTAGATTAGAAAGGAGCGAACCTCTTAGAAAACAGAAACAGCATCTTCTAATTTAGAGAGGCGTACAATTTCAAAGAGAGCAACTTTAAACAATTAGTCCTTCATGGCGGAAAGAAGCAAAGAAAACCCTGGATTATCCAGTTTCGAATTCTATATGAGAATGAGGAGCACAATAAGCTCTTACTATCTTAAACTCCATTGAGGACCGCTTGCAAATGTGAGGTTGTCATTTTCTGAAAGTCTTCGTAATTTGCAAAAATGAAAACATTTAGTAAAACAAAAACCACCTACAACATGTTTCCACATGGGATTGAAGCCTCCTCCAGCTGGCTTTCGACTAGGGCGCAGAACGAAAGCCAACTCCTGATGGGACGAAATTAACCTGCTCTACAAATTGGTTCACGTCGTCGGAATGGTGAAGTGTTTGTAATTTCCTAGCAACTAGCAGGGCCGTCTCAAGTTGTGATTACAGGGAAACAAAGGAACAAATGGACAGGTGAAAAATCGCACAGCTCTAAATTTGAGCTTACGCAGTCAGTTTTCTTGTAATTGGCAAACATAGAAGCAGAATGAAAAAGCAAAAGGTCAGAGGTAATTTAACGACGCCTCTCACTGTAATTAAATCTGATGTTTCCCTTCACTCGAACGTGTGGAATTCAGCAGCTCTGACCCCGAGAATTTGTTTGACTGTTTTCTTAATGAACTGAGACAATTTGCGAGCTTGACTTTCATGTGTTATTAAAGATATACATGGTTTGTGGAAAATGAGAGCGTGATCTTGGAAGAAGGAGTCTATTTGCTACGGGATGAAAGTAGTTCAATTATAGAGGATTTAAGGACTAGAGAGAATACATCCATTATGAAGCGTTCGTTCAATGATGAGAATATCTTATTCGATATTCAATTACCTCTCCCCCTCGTTCAGGGATGCGAGCGAAAGAGCGCAGCATCAGTGAAACAAAAATGCGGCTGCACCACGAGTATCACGTGGGAATAATCAGCTTTGATAGATTTAAAGAGGCTGAGTTTAATTAAAGTGAATTGCATAAGAATCGATAGTGACAGGACCATCGTGGCGGGCTTAGTTTTGCGCTGTAATTTGAATTTATTCGTTTTTAAAAAAAGACCTTCTGAAACGTTCAACCTTTTTACATAAACATAAACCGATAATATAACAGGGACATGGTAACCATCGGAAATTCGATCGTTTCCTACATATAGCGCCGCTTTCAAAAATAACGAATTGAACCAATAGATACATCAATGAACAATACAAGTTAATAACTACTAAATATGGATATGAATATAAGATTCAGTAGAGGGTCACGCTACGAACACTGCTGTCTTCTTACTCTCGTAAATATGACGGACAATGATTGCCTAAAAGTTTCCCTTCATGCCTAGCGACAAGCGAGAAAACATCGATAAGTCTAGTAGTAATCCAACGAATAGCTTCCCAACTTGTATAAACCCGAGTATCATCTTCTTGGTATGGATAGTAAATTTGAGGAAAATCTAAGTCCCCATATGAGAGGCCTACAACATATTGAAAAATAGTCAGATAAGATGACACAATCTGCTGCGATATGATAATAAACTCCTTTCCAAACCCTTGTTAGGCTGCCACCAATGTGGTTTTTTAAGTAAAATTTCGTGATCGCCTCGTGAGATTGTGTCAGTAACCGGATTAGCTATCCAATTCTGTTAAGTCGTACTTTCTTTCGTAAAAAAAAAAACCTACGTGCGGAATGAATACCGGAGATTTTCTTTAAAAGTAAGTTCTATTTACGAGCCACGGGTTTGTATTAGAGCTCTAAACGCGTGACAGGTATAGTATCCGCAGCTGTGCAACATGTGTAGCACTTCATCCGCCTTGCCCAGTGGCAATCTGATGAGTGAGTGCATTTAATAATATGCAGCATTTATTTTCTTTGTCACGTTTTTAGTACCCTTTAGTTTTTCCTATATACTCTGAATTTCCTAATTCCCATCCCGGTATTCATATTGAAAATGCTGACCACATTGCCTCCTACAGGGTACAGTGATCCTGTAGTGTACCGTTACAGTCTCGAATGAAGTACTCCAACACATTTCGAGGCCCTGATCCAATTGGATTGCTGCGCCAACGATTATTATTTTTCGAGTCATCACAATCTCGACTGACGCCGGATTTTACCTAATACTAGCACTAGTGCCAAGCATTTAGGCTCGGACGATCCTACCTACTTAAAAACTAAAAGGACGTTGGTGGTAGTGGCCGGTGATAGGTTAATGGGAGAATCCGTCGAATACACTCCGCAACATCGAGCACATATGTAGAATGGTGTACTTCTGCATGGTATGAGCCAAACTGTGTAAAAGTCCCAGGAAATCAAGGAAAGCCCGTCTTGTCAACTAACAGTACGTCAGGCTTGTTATTTAGAGTATGGCGACCAATCATAATTTTCCGGTCCCAAAACATACTGTAAGCAGAAGTATCAAGTACTGCTTGCGGCTCATATCGGTAAACCGGATATGTTCCCGTGATCAACCCATGCTTGTATGCAAGATTTTGATGGATAACCTTACATACAGCATTATGCCTGGTGATGTATTGCACCCGTGCCATAACAGTACAACCAGAAATGAGATGATCCAACGTCTCTAACACCGAACCACACATTCTGCACTGGTCGTTCTTCATCCGTTCTTTCATGATGAGCTTTTTATAAGCTCGGGTGGCGACCACGCCATCCTGAATGGCACACATGAACCCCTCCGTCTCAGCAAAGAGCTCCCCAGCACACAGCCATCTGTTCGACAGATGCAAATTGACAAATGGCTGCCAAAGACAATTCACGTGTTTACCGTGCATTGCCTTCGACTTCCATTCATCGATCCGCTCTTGGTCCGACTTCACCTCACTCAGAGGATTGAAAGATCGATCTTTCAAGTCAACTGCAGTCAGCCCAACAGTCTGCCTTATAGACAGCTGCATGCAAGGGACTCGCCTGCTTTTTACTGTAAAAATAAGCGAGCAGTGAGTCGACTTGGCAATGATGTTGTGCCGCCACGTCTACCACATCCCTACCTCCGATGTCACGAGGCAGGTTCATCCTCTCCACGGCAGAATTTGGATGATGCCCGTATCCGCCGCTGGACGTTTTCAAGGTCAGTCTTCGTCCACGGCGATATTCTGAATGCATAAGCCAGTGAAGTGATAGCGAATACATTCAATGCGCTTATTTTATTGTTTCCCGAGAGATGCGATTTCAGTACCAGCTTTACACGTCGCAGGAATTCGAACAGGAGAGCATCTTTCAGATTACCAATTCGAGCATGGATTCCTTGCAGAATTCCTAGGTACTTATAGAAGTCTGTCTCGGTCATAGCTTCGATGTGGAGGTCACCAACGCTATGTCCGGCATGCGGCTCATGATGATCTTTGCGAATGGCTTGGATTCGACACTTGTCTAATCCAAACTGCATCAAAATATCACGACTGTACATGTCTATTATTCGCAACAGACTTCCAAGATGGTCGTCAGTACCAGCATAAAGCTAGATGTCATATAAGTACATCAAGTGTGTCAGTTCGCACTTAGCACGTAGGCCATATTTTATTGCAAAACCATGCCATCTAGCATCAATCACTAGCCATGAAAGGGGGTTCAGTGCCATGTAAAACCAAAACGGGTTTAAAGAATCCCTCCATGAAGATGCACCTCCGTATATGGATGCTTTTTGAGGTATCAGCACCCTCAGATGTACGCACTGAAAAGGTGGTATGCCACCCTTCCATCACTATCGCCAAAAACTTTACTAGTTTCGGATAAATGCGATACAGATGTAGGACGTCGATTAGCCAGGTATGTGGGGCACTATCAAAAGCCTTGGCATAATCGATATAGTAACTAAAGAGGTTTCTTTGGCCTCTAGTTGCTTATTCCACAACTACCGAGTCGATAATGTGTTGCTCTTTGCAACCCCTTGACCCAACTCGGCAGCCCTTCTGCTCCTCGGACAGAATGTTGTTGGTCTCGAGGTGCGCATTGACCCTTCCAATAATAATGGGCGTTATGTGCGAGGGTTATTTGTAGAGGGTTGGTAAGCAAGTAATCGGTCTTGTGTCAGCGGGGTCCTTCTTAGGGATAAGGTAGGTGATCCTCGGAATGAGGAAGGGTGGTAATTCCTCCGGCCAACTCGTGACGTGATTTATGCTGTGTACTAACCGACTGTGTACGCTGGTAAATTTCTTACACCAGAAATTCTGCACCCTATCCAGATCTGGGCCTCTCCAGTTCTTCGAGCTGTTTACTTCCTCTTCGGTAACATCGGCAAAATTCATGCCAGACATGTTGGCATAGCGGGTGCCTTCGGCGGTGATCCACTCAGCATGCTGAGCGGGTAACCTCCAAAGTCCACCCCAGTATTCTTTCACTTCCGTTACCGAAACTGTACTGTCCGGACGCTCTGTTGAGATTCGTTGAGAGATCTGAAAAAGCTCCGCTGGTTCGTCGTGTATGTTGCATTCTAGACACGTCTCGAGTGACTTTCGGCATACCGTCGTAACCGACTGCATACGACATCAAGTTTCTGCTTCAATGTGTCCAGAATTTCAACTACGTGTGTTTCACTGGGGATGTCATAGTTTCGGTAAACCCTGCACGCTTTATTTCGCACCCGTCTGCTGGCATTGCCACTGGTGATCTGAATCACTCTAGCAATGTCCTGCCTTAGTGAGAAACGAATTTTCCATGGTGGATCTCTTGGGTCAGTCAAACCAAAAAGACGAAAGCGAATCTTCCGACCATGCAATCTGGCACCCGTAGCTGCACCATAATGCACAACTGTTTGTAGTTCCAGCAGCGAGATGTCAGCGCACAGTCGTCACCAAATGAGACGATTCCCGCCGGTCATCCGTACCGGACCTCAAATTTCTTCTTCTTCTCATTTTGTGGTGCATTTTATCCCTAGCTGTCAGGTGTGGGGATAGCTTCCTCAGTGAGTAATCTGCAAGACTGCAAAGTTCCTGCACTTTTCTCACCTACTTCCTGAGACGCTGCGGTGGCGTACAACATTCAGTCTGAAGCTATCCATCCTTCCTCCTTTCACAACCGGGCTTGGGACCGACTACGGTTTAAACTGATTAAATTATTAATTTTTATTTACCAAAACCTACGACCTGGTATTTTTCCCTAAAACGCTAAAACCCATTTGTATTTTGAAAAATTCAACTTGTGCATAATAATAGTTCGTTGACCTTTTAAGTTATAGTATATTATCGGATGCAAGCCTAACGTTTTGCTTCCGGCGGGGGCGATTGTAAATGTATTTTGCAATCAGGAAATGTTATGCAATTTGTGCTTTTGCTGCGCCCGACTTTGAATTTGAAGTTCATGGTCGGGGTCAGTGAAAGCAGGAACTGGCGAGGCTGATACTGGCTGGTGAGGATCAACCCACGAGCGGCTGGACGAGGAGTCTGTCAAGAACTGCCACTGGCATAGCACGCCTTAGAGAAGTTAGCCTGCCAAAAGCATGTGGCAAGACACCAATTGCAAATTATTTAGGCGAAATCATAAATTACGTCAGTGAATTTAATTTAATTTCCCGGGAAAAAGTGCACGCGGATAATTTTTTTCTTTCGCGGGTAGTTAAAATTTGATGGATTCGCGCTCACGCAGAAAAACGTGAGCAGGTTACAAATCAAAACATAGGCCGAGATGCTAGGAACGTGAAACGACAGAAAAATACCAGTTCCATGGGGATTGCTCGCATTGCGAGAAGGTTTCTTTTGATTCTATCGGCAAGAGATGCACTTGCCTGATTTGATTTGTGTTCGGCTCCTGCCGGACTTAGTTACATAACCTGGGTTCTTGCTAATGTGTGAATGTACTTTTATCCTGAAGGCTTCTGAAGCAAGTATGTGGACGGTCGTAGCCATCGAACCAATTTGGGATGTTTGAAGTAGGTTTGTGAGGGTAGTAGGCTGACATTTGTAGTGAACGGACCTGTCTACAAATTGACATTATTAATAAAAATAATTTAAAATTGAAATTAAATTAACTTTCATCAAGAATATAGAAAGATATTTATATTACTTAATTAATAATATATAATTTAAAACTTAATTGAAACTAATTTACTTTTGAGTTATTATCTAAGTTACTTTTCCTTAAACAGTTTTGAGAAAAAAATTCGTTTTTTTTGGCTTGGCGGGAATGAGCGGCGCGCCGCCGGCGGGTGGCGGACCAGACCGGCCCCCCACCATAAGGCCTAGGGGCACTCGGATCGGTCGTGGAGTCCGCAACGAGGAGGATCGAGACTTGAAAATAGCCAAAGTGAGGATAGCCAATCTTGAAAGAAGAAATGGCGAGCTGGCGAAGACACTCGAAGATTTCAAAAAGCAAATGACAACATTGATAAAAAAAAATGAAAAGCTTACAGAGCAGCTAATGGCTGGGGAGGCGGGCCCGCCGTCTCCAAAGGTAGCCAGAAAAAAGATTAAGCTATCTTCGACTACTTTTGCAATCATGGAGGAACCGGGCTGCCTTGAGGGCGAACAAGTTCTCGACAGCGAATCTGTCCGTATGGAGGATATAGAGAGCAGTAAAGCAGACGATACGAGAGTCGGCGACAACGGTGGCGATGGAAATGTCCCAGAAGAGGATGCTAACCAGGCAAGTTGCAATAGTGAAGATGGAAAATTGGGTGAGTTTTTGGTCTATGTTTCCAAAAAATTAAAGAAAAAAAACAAAACTCAGGAAAAAATGTTAAATAATGTTAAAAATAATGCAAGTACGAGTGAAAATTTAAAAAATAATGCAAGTACGAGTGAGCACCCGAAATAAAGAAAAGGGGGAAAGGGTGCCCCCCATTAATGTTTATAAATTAGGTGGTAGAGATTTAGCCACTCTACTCAATAGGAGCGCGGGGCTCTCAAATTTTGTTATTAAAAAGACGGGGGCCGAGAGAGCCCAAGTCAAATGCAATAAAATTGCAGATTACAAAAAAGCACGGGAGGTCCTCGAGCGAGTGAAGGCTCCTCACTTCACCTACACTCCAAAGGAAGAGAAGGTGCAAACCTTCCTTCTGAAAGGCTTGGATGCTGAGGAAGAGCCCGATGAGGTGCTCAAAATGCTCCGGGAGACGGGAACTGAGGTTAAGTTCCTCTTAGTGTCACGGTTTAGTACGAGGAGGTCCGTTTTGGAAAAACAAATCCTGCCGCACTTCCTCGTGCAGATAAGCCCGGAGAGCCGGGGAAGCGATCTGATCGGCATCAGATCGCTTAATTACCAGGCCATTCGTTTTGAGCGCCTGCTAAGGGGCGAAATAGTCCAGTGTCGAAGATGCCAGCGCTATGGTCACTCGGCAGTGAACTGTCAAATGACCTTACGATGTGTAAAGTGCGGGAAAGACCATACCGCAGCTGAATGTTCACTGACTGAAGCAGATGGCAAGGAAAAAACTTTCTGTGTTAACTGCGGAAGCGGAGGGCATCCGGCTTCGTACCGTGGATGTCCTGCATACCGCAATGTTAAGGTCACAAGGCAGCAAGCACCGAGATCGGCCCAAAGAACGAAGGTGTCAGCGGCGTTGGATGGTACCGTCACTTCGGCACCAATCGTCTCGGGGATCCCATTTGCAGAAGTAGTTCGACAAGGGGGAGCTAAGAAGCCCCAACAAGATGCAAGTGGCGGGATGAACACTATCCTCAATAAAATACTAACCATGTGTGAAAACATGCAACATACGCTACACGTACACAATACAAAAATAAATAGCATAACAGAATATTTACACAAACAGCATGTCCGCTGCTAGGTCTGCAGTCACAGCGGTACCACTGGATGGTCTCCGGATCATCGCGATTAATGTGAATTCCATCGTAGGAATCCATCGAAGAGCGGAGCTCCTTCATTTCGTTGCCAGACAACAGCCTGACATAGTCTTGATTTCAGAAACCCACCTCAATCCGAGGCATTCGATAACATTCAAGGATTTTGAATTCGTGAGGAACGATAGACGAAATTGTGATGGGGGAGGTGGTACCGGAATACTTGTGGGTCGCCATTATCGTTTCAGGCATATTAATAGGCCTGAATTTGAAACCTTTGAGTGTATCGAAGTCTCATGTATTCTTTTTTCACTGCCTAGAGGAGGGAATTTATACATTCTGTCAGTCTATGCAGTGGGAAACAACCGAGCCAAGTTCAGGGAGGAATTCCATTCTCTGTTTACGATACTCGAACTGAATAGGCTGCATAATTACTATATTATAGCTGGCGACTTGAATGCTAAGCATACCTCGTGGCTAAACGCCACAAACAATCCCAGAGGGGTATTCCTCAAATCTTGGATAGAGCAATACCAGATAGAGTATAAATGCGAATTATATGGGTCAGAGAGTCCAACCTGGCCCAGGGCAAATTCCTATCTGGATTTGTGCATTGCTGACGCGCGCTTGAACTTTAATTTTAGGAATCCTCAACGGAAACTACAGACTCTTCCTTACGATAGCGATCATAACGCTATTCTTATTGAAGTTCTGTTTGATGGACGAAGAGTTCGCCTTCTGCCGATGGACAGTGGTGTCCACAGGCTGAACTTTAAACAAACAAATTGGAAGAAATTCCAAGAGAGGTTTATTCGGGGATATCGAGAGGAATGTCCACCTCTTGATGGGGAAAACGATAGTACAATTGCACCAGGTGACAGGAACTTGAGCAACGAGGAAATACTTCAGTATCTTCTCAAGCTGGAGAACTTGACGCTGGAAACAATTGAACAAGTCGTCCCTAAGATTAAACCTCGCAATAATATGGAAGGATATGAAACTGCAGCCATAAAACGGTTGAAAAAAGTGAAAAGCCTTCTGCTCACTCGCGTCAACAAAATCTATCGAAGATATGGGGACTATCATCATCCCATATTGGTTGAGTTCAAATCACTTCTAAAGATCGCGCGGGATCTTATCCGTCAACATTACGTAAATGAAGTGAACTTCCAATGGCGGGAGAAGTTAAAGGGTATTTCACCAAGCGATCCAGATTCCATGTTTACTAAGATAAATACGTTATTCCGGAAGAAGTCACGAATAACTGTACCGAGAATTAAAGTCGGTGGCAGCGAGATACAACACCTTATTGACTCAGGTATAGACATGAATAGTGTAAATGCTGATGCGCAAGGCAATTACATCGTGATGGATGATGTTCTGAAACTCGAACTTATAGGGGAGCACTTTGAATCGGTGCATCGGCCCAGAACGGACTTAGAGCCAACGCGACTTTCGGAAATTGTAGAACGAGATGTCCACAATTTCAAATATAGCCTGAACGGCACCACAGTTCTCCAATTTATCATAGCTCCGCGTTGCAGACTGATCTCATACCGAGTGATAATCTGCTTGATCACTTTGTCTCATGTGTAGAGTTAACTTCCATATTCAGAAGAGTAAACAATAAGAGATCATCCGGTATGGATGGCATTCCCAACGTGGTCCTCAGGCATTTACCAGACATTGCCATTCGTAATTATTGCATTTTGTTCAATAATTTATTGAACAATTCCTTCTTTCCAGGACAATGGAAGAAAGCCCGAGTATTCCCGATTTTAAAGAGAGGGAAGGATTCATCCAGCCCCCAAAGCTACCGCCCAATCAGTTTGCTGCCTAACATCAGCAAGGTGTTTGAAGGCCTTGAACGGGCATATCAAGAAGAAGGAATTATTGCCGAACGCGCAATTCGGATTTCGATCTGGACATTCGACAATACATGCAATAACGAAGGTAACGTCTGATATTTGCTGGCAGATTAACAATGGTGAGTGCGTAGGCGCTTGCCTTATAGACATGGAGAAAGCCTTTGATACCGTCTGGTTGGATGGGCTGATTTTCAGGCTCCTGAAGAATGAGTTTCCCAGTCACCTCGTAGCGATGATGTGTAGTATGCTGTATGGCAAGTGCTTTGTCATTACGGACGGAAATCTCACTACTAACAGAGAATTTCATGTTCTGAATGGATTACAGCAAGGAACAGTGACTGCGCCTACACTTTTTGCGGTATTTGCCGGCGAATTGCTCAATTCTTTCGATTTTAATAAATCTCCTAAAAGGTCGTTGGTTGCCTTTGCTGACGATCTGATAGCCTACACGGCGCACAAGAAGGTAACTGAGGTGCAAGTTGAACTTCAGAAGATGTTCAATGATATTAAGTTCTTCACGAACAGTTGGCGGATGAAAATCAATGCGCAAAAGTGTGAAACGATTCTGTTTCGAAATTCCTTGGCGTATGCCAATAGGAACTTGAAAAGGAATTGGAGAGATTTCCACATTGTCGCGAACGAGGATAGTTCAGAGCGCATTCCTCATAAGAAGTGCGTTAGATACCTGGGTGTGCGTCTTGACGAGCGTCTTCAATTTAACGAGCACGTTAAAGTCGCGCTAGAAAGCGCTCGCAAGGCACTCATGTCTCTTCGAAGACTCTTTTATGCTCCACATCTTAGCCGGAAGGTTAAGATTATTTGCTATCTTACTTTGGTTAGACCGGTGCTTACCTACGGGTGTGCTATCTGGTTTAATTTGAGTGCTAGCCAAATGGAGAAAATAAGGATCTTTGAAAGGAAATGTCTGCGTGCTTGCACGGGGCTTAATAAGACTGCTTCGTCAAACTATGAGCACTATGTAACTAATGAAGTGATGTATGCAGCTGCTGCTGTGCCAAGAATCGATACAGTTATCGTCAGATTGATTCGGAATCATATAGTGCGATCTGCTTCGCATGGTGAAAACCCTTGGGTTTCGCAGCCGTTCTACCCAAATGATGGGTATTTCGAGAAAACTCTCACGACAGGCTACATTCCTCCCGAAGCGTTCGTGTATCTTGACAGGAATGGTCTAATTCTTGATTCTGCCGGTGATCCGGTTATGTATCATATACATAAACGGGCCACGGACAAAAGGATAGAATACCCCCCGAATTTGACAGTGGGGGCTCCGGGATTCGACTGGAGATACTCCAGAGCGGGAGCAATTGACATTAAGCGGGATGAAAAAGAGAAATCTTGGTACTGGTGGCTGTGGGATGCCGGTTAGCGGTGGCCGTGCCCAGTTCTGCCATTTGTTTCTTGGTGGGGCTTTGTAAATATGTACATATTGAACGGGTGCTGATTTTGTCTCCAGTTGTAACTTATAAATACATACGTTATTATTCATTGTTTTTTTGTATGGATGTTATTGTAAAAAAAAGAAAAAATGTATAATATAAAATATATAATTATGATAGTTTTAAGAACAATAATTTAAGTTAAAAGTATCTTTTGAAGCAATCAAATATTTATTATAACTTTTATATTTCTTTATTTGCCACTAAGGCCAAGTGAATTCTGTCGGGTTTTTGACCATTTCCCGACAACTTATTGTAAAATTAGATTTTCATTTCTTACTGTTTCTCTTCTCTGTCTGTAAATCATTATTCAAAAATTTTGAGAGCCCACAGTGGCCATTAGATTTAAGTTATTTTTGTTATTTTAAAAGATTGTTTTTTATTGTTCATTTTTCCAATCTATGTACTATTGTTACCTATTTCTTAAAAATAAAAATGATTTAAAAAAAAAAAAAAAAAAAGAAGTAGGTTTGTAGGTAGCAGCCGTGTAATCTGCGCTCATTCAATTAATGTTCATAGTAGCCTGGCTTTTGTTCCAGCCCGGACGTCATTTTTTGTTTAGACTGAAAGAGGTCGACAGATTAAAGGTTCTTCCGATTCAGCTTAAATGCCGGCTTCAAATCTGCATTTGTTTCTGTATAGTAGACCGACAAAAAGAACTTCAAAGACTTTATAAATACATTACATCGCATGAACCTCTGAAGATTTTGTATTTACGTCCAAATATGAAACGAAATATGATATAATACAATATATATATAAATGACAGAATGAAGTTGTCTATTTGGTTGAATGCTAGAATTTATACTTCCGCATGGTTTGAACCAGACTATGCGAGAGTCCCAGAATATCAGCGGAAGCCGCGGGGAAATTCGGTACAAAACCTGTAGCTCATAATATTATGGGAACTATAATTACTCTCGAGAGACGCCAGATTTCTTTGATTTCCAGAGCCAGCTCATAGTTCACCTTCTTCTACAGATATTTCCGTTCAATGTTGCTATTATGGAAGATAGCATCATCAATAGCATACGCGGAACGGCCCGTTTTGACAACTGACAGCAGATCAGGCTTATTACGCGCTTTATGATAATCAATTATAACTTGCGGTCCCAATACATGCTGTAAGCAAAACTAGCTCATATCGGTAAACTGGACATGTTTCTTGATCAAACTATGATTGTATGCACCGCTTTGTTGAATCATCTTACATATAACATTATGCCTGTTCCTGTATTGCACCGGCGCTATAACAGGATACCCAGAAATTGGATGGTCCAACGTTTCTACTGTCGAGCCACACATTCTGCACTGAACATTCTCCACCCGCTTTTTCATGATGAGCTCTTTATAAGTCCGGCTGGCAACCACGCCAACCTGAATGGCACACATAAATACTTCCGTCCCAGTAATGAACTCCCCAGTACACAGTCATCAGTTGACTTCAAACCACTCAGATGATTAAAAGATCTATCCGTCAAGTTAAGTGGATTCAGCACACAGTCCGCCTTAGAAACTGCCGCACGCAAGAGACTCGTCTGCCCTTTGCTGTAGAAAGAAAGACTTGGTAAATGGATTTGGCAGTAGTGTTACGCCGCCACGTCAACCACGCCCCTGGCTCCGATGTCACGAGGCAGGTTCAACAGCTACACGGCAGAGTTTCGATAATGCATTAAGAATTTGAACATAGTAGTCCTTATCCGCCGCTGGACTTTTTCCAGATCGGTCTTCGTCCATGGCAATATCCTGAATATATATCCCAGTGAAGGGATAGCGAATACATTCAACGCGCTTATTTTATTCTTCCCCGAGAAATGCGATTTCAGCACCAGCTTTATACGTGGCAGGAATGCTCTTTATCCGTTGCTGAACGTTTTCCACGGCAATATTCTTAATCTTTAAGCCAACGGAAGGCTAGTGAACATATTCAGTGCGCTTATCTTATTCTTATATGTAACGACAATTTAAATTGTAGTAATGACAATTAGCGAGGACACCAAAATTGAATAACAGTAGAGTGAATATTTAGTTACGATACTTGTTAGCAGATGGCTCTAATGCCAGCAAGGGGATCTTATCAAATGTGCAAAGTAGTTTTCTAGCAAAGTTTTTGGGGACATAAAAGGCCGGAGATCCGCCCACGGAATGGTTTCATCATTATATTTTTAGTTTTTATTTGATGCTTTTCTTATTTTTCACTATTCCATGATTTTCTTCTTGTTATATTTGCCTCGATTTCAATGTGGATTGTAGAACAATTAATTCTAAATAAATCTCTGTAATTTAACGACCTCCAGTTGTCCTATTCGTCGCTAATCCCAGGAAAGCTTATCTTATCCAGGGGCATCCTCCAACATATGTAATGGCCTGAGGATATGAAGGCAGGGTGGGAGACTCAAAGATTCGTTATCTTTTTTAATTTTCACGTTCCAAGTTTACCTTGTCTGTTCATCTTTCACTAGGTGAAGTTCCGTGTATGCTATTTTTCAGGATACGATGCGGACCCACAGATCGGTTAACCATAAGTAAAGTTTTTTAAAGAGTTCAAAGGACCTACTTATATTCCCGAACCTGACTAGTAAAAAGGAAAGCAAGCGTATGTCAACGGAACACTTCGATGGACTCCAGTATTTTTGGGTAGACTTTCTCTGCAAATTTCGCAAACTTTTTTGGTTTCTGGGATAGCTCTTAGGATGGTCTTCTGGCCGTTCATCAATTTCACTTTGTCATTATTCGTGGCCAATCGTGAACTTTGTGAAACGAAGAAATCAATATAACCAAGAGTGTTCGCACGAAGAGTATCATGACGTAGCTTGAAAGCATACGCGAGCTCCCAACGTTCGCGTTCATGCCGCAATTCACACGGGAAACTGCCACCTGTGGGGAATGAAAATTTTGCAAAAATGTCAAGCGATGACGGCTTTACGGTTTCTTACCAAGGCAGAGGCAATTCGTCAGACGCTGCCTCACCTCTGCGCTGGGAGCAGCGGGACCGTAGCCGCTCGCAGATGTTAAATGCTCGTTTATATAATTCGTAGAACACGATATGACTACGAATTATATTGAGCGCAAATCCGCCTTATTGACCAGAGCTGGCCAGAGCTGAAAATATTTTGAGAATGATGGGGTCCTAAGTCCGCATCAACTTAATGCTGGACCGGACCATACGGGGAGCAACTTACTCCCTCTTTCCTGGTCCACGGACCCCTCGCTTAGGGCTTGCACCCAAACTTCACAGAAATGTCAAGCGATGACGGCTTTACGATTACTTACTAGGGTAGGTAAATAAGTTGCTCCCCATTTGGTCCAGATGTGGACTTAGGACCCCATCATTCTCAAAATATAATGAAAATTTTGTTTTCAGGTTTGGTTGGCAACTGGGCTCGTGCGCAATGGGAGTTTTTGAATGTTTGGCCCTTCTCCGATAGGGGCCCTTCCATGCCGATTTACAATAATAGCTTTTAAACTATACTTGTTAGAAAAATCGTCCTCAAGGACGAGTTCTTCGAACATTGTCCACTGTTTTACATGATTCCTCTTCAATTTCTTATCCGGCATCCTCGGAATTCAGAAACATTAAAGAAAGATGGCGGAAATACCATACATTGTTAACAAGCTTCCGCAAACGAATAGTGGCCATAAATCTGCGGCACAACTTTTGCTCTGCTTGCGCAAAATTGGTTTCAGTTCCTGCTTTCCTGCGTCACTCTGCATCACAGCGGCCCAAAAGAACTATACACAGAAAGTGAAACTTGTCAAAAAAGCAGAACAAATAATGAATCATCCGGTTTGAAGCGTGATCAAGATCGCAGTGTGTCCTGCGCAAATGTTAATGCATTGTGTATCGGGTTATATATTCATGTAACTAAGCAACCAACTATAAACAATCAATACATACATAAATAAATACGGTACGAAATTGAAAAAGTGTCATTTAAATATTATTTGAATCGCGCCTTCTACGACTGGTTTTATCATGAAGCTGGAAAATTTCTATATCAAACGCGGCCAGACGCACTACCGTGATGATGGTAGTGCAAATTGGAACCAATGTCAATGAGGATGAGCAGAACGCAACTGCAATCTTAACTGAAAAGCCCCGCCCACCGGACGCTATAATTTTGCCCCGCAAAATTTCGAGGCTTGCCTTGGCATTTAGACCTCCTGTGTATAGTCTTCTTGCCCAGGCCTAACTGTATGCTAAAATGTGTCAAATATCATTGACTCATTTTTGCACCAGGAAAAAATTTTGTGAAACCTACTAGATTGTCAAATATTTTTTGCCTATTTTAAAAATTGTAAAAAAAAATGTATTTTGGCATTGAAATGTGTGATTTAACTCAGTAAACTATTAACATAGTAAAGGTGAAGGATTTGAGGCAACGTGCTTTGTACTGTCCTCAGTAAAACAAAAATGAAATGCTAAAATCACGAAACAAGTTATCTCTTTAGTTGGAGTCATTAAACTATGCTAAATTCTACCTGATCTCTCTTGGTGACAGGTCCCGCGACAGGCCAACCAAGAAAATGTATACAATGCCATTAGAAACAAGATGATCGGATTGTGTCACAAGCCTCGGAAAAATGGGCGTCCACCTCAGTCGACGCGACAGAACGGGCCCTGGTCCTGTTGAGAAATGGGCAAGGGTTCTTGATGTATAGACGGCGTCAGGACGTAAACCAGTTAGTCCGAACAAAACGAACAAAACAAATACGTGTCTGCGCGCTAAATATTGGCACCCTAACTGGAAAGACCGAGAAACTCGCAAGAGCCCTTAGTAAAAGGCACATTGACCCGATGATCTGGTTCCAAAAGCTGCGACATTGAACACGAATGCAGTAAAATGGCTATAAACTTCTCTATTTTGGTAGCCCACATACTCAATTCGGTGTTGGTATTGCCATCTCAGAGGGCAGAGGGTTTCCGTGATGCCATTAAAGAGGTCGAACAATTTGATGATCGGGTGATGAAGCTCACCATTAATCAGCTGATCGCACTATTCACTTCCTCACCGCTTACGCACCACCTATAATCATTGCTGGCGACCTTAATGGTAATGTCGGTGAAAAGGCAGACGGTAACAGGTGTCATTGGGGAAAGGGGTTTGGAGCGCACAATGAGGGTAGCGAGCATATAATCAATTTTAAGGACTCCCATGACCTTGTACTTATGAATACATAGTTTATCAAACGATTGTCTCATCTTCCTACATTTTATAGTGAGAACACTAAAACGCAAATCGACTATATTCTCATAAGACGCCGACAATTTACCACCGTCACTGATTGCAAAGCTGTTGCCAGTGAGACCATCGCACCTCAAAATCGGCCATTGATTGCCGTCCTGCAAATTGAGCCACCGATAAAACAGCATGAGGAACCCCTTCCCCCGCGAAATCATGGAAATAACCGGGAATCAAGCCGGATTTGTCAAAAAAGCATCGCCCTCTTTCCATTGCATTTCTGGATCTCAAAAAAGCATTTGACCGTGTGCCACACGAACTCATCTGGCATGCTCTACGACAACACTTGGTGCCAGAAGAACTCGTATGCTGGGTTCCGAAAAGTAAAGTTCGAAGCGTGGCGGGTATATCATAACATAATGAACGACGTCTTGCGGTAATGGAGACGAAGATGTTGCGTTGGAGTAGTCGCGTGACTCATCTTGATCACATTCCTACTGAGGATATCCGTGACCGATATGGGGTTGCACCTTTCGTGGCAAAATTACGAGAGATGCGTCTTCGATGGTATGGTCACGTAATTCGCGCTAAGGAGAATTCACTTGGGAAGATTGGTCTGAACACCAAAGTCGATGGTAAACGACCAAAAGGCCGGCCGAAAAAACGATGGCTTGATACGCTGGATGGGGATTTAAAAGCTTCGAGATTGCATCCAAATCAGGCATTTGATAGAGCCAAATGGCGATCACGACGAGCAGATACCGCTTGTGAACGGGACAAAGGCTAAATATGTAATTTAGAAATGAAATAAAAATTTTAATTTATCGAGTCCAGGGAAGATAAGTGAGTTCCTTATAAACCAGAACCGTTTGCAAGGAAAAGAGTCACCGCTATTGAAAACTAAAAATTGTGGTTTGGAGGAAGCTACCCCTGATTTATCAATTTTAGACTACACTACAAGGAGCAGACAAAAATCTAATCTCTATGAGAATTTTATTGTCGTAAGGTCTTATTGCGCGTGTGTATTAGAGTTTTTGTGGAGGGGTAATCTGTAACTACGCCCGGTGTAACTGGATGAAGAAGAGAAGGGAATAAAACCAAAACTTCTTCAATCACAGGAAATGATCTCCACACAATATCGTTTTGTCCAAGTCGAAATTCGAATCAGGACGAATTTTATCGCCACCCATGCGCTGATAAATTATAATATATGAAACTTGCATACATGCCAACAAGTTGCAATTGATCACAACGAGACCCTTTCCTGTGCGGTGGCTGCCACTGGTTTTTGACTTAGAATAAAAGATTCTAACTCTTCAAGATTTTAACGTCGCCACCGTTCCACCTCTAACTTCATTCCATTTCGGATTTCGCCACTCATTTCTCAATATCAGAAAAACGAGGAGCAAAGCGTTGGCGGTATTTTCATCGAAGAAATCTCACCCGCACTCACATTTCACAATCCTGAGGCAAATGCATCTGCTTGTATACGGCATGGGCATGTATGGTCAGGCCATGCAATTTATAATATAAGGTAAACAGCAACAGGAAGGGTCAATGACCAATAGAAATTGTGAAAATTTACGTACTATAATTGAATAATCTTTAAGTAGGTTTTAGTATTTCCTGAAATTCCAAGGTAATTTTGCTATGAACATTTCAAAGAGAGATAATTAAGGTACGTTAATGTTTCTTCGTAATAAAAAATCGAGATGGAAATCAGGAATTTGAAAGAACAATAATGAAGGTCCTAAACAATGCTAGATGAGAGAGAAGAGAAAATGCTGCGTACAAGCAAGTGGATACCGTGAGCTTGCTGCAAAACAAAGGCGAGATGATTTAAGTACTGTAAAACTACGGACATAGCAAGCTATCTTCCTAAAGTCAATCTGACGTGATTTAGTTGCTTCTTAGATCGGCCAGAATTGTCGGCAATGTTTGGCGTCACTCATATAAGAAGCGAATGCTTTCCACTAGGACTGTAATCAGCCATGCGACACGACCCACTATTATAGTTTCGACTGTTCACATCAACTTGATTAGCATAGATCCTTTCCCCTGACCGCTGGTCAAATTAAAAGAACAAGAATAATCATCGTGAGAAAATACATTTTGCTAACCTTCTGTCCATTTTCCGTTTCCTTGCTAATGTAATTTGCAACTGATTACAAATTTTTAATTAGGGATCTCTCATTTATTCCCCAATTTTCCAATTGAGTGAATTCTCCTTACCTGCAGATGCTTTGGAAGTGGATTAAGTAAAGTTGCTTAAAATTAAATGAAGATCAGATCCTTTTAATCGGTTGGGGGTGAAAAGTTTTGAGCACGTAGAAGTAAAGGAAACAAGAAGTAAATCTATTAAATTGAAACTTCTCAAATAAACTTCTTTTTGAGGAAGGATTGGGGAAAGATATATTGTCGATGCGGAAGTATTTTGGCATTATTATGACGAAATGTAGAAAGTAGATGTTATCATCCCATTTAAGGTCATTGCATTTTTTGAAAGGAGTATAGGTGAGCTGATTTACAAGTTAAAAGCTATGAAACACTTTGGTCCGTTAAGCCATCTAAAAGCAGCTGCGATTTCGATGTTGAGCTGGCTCTAACACGTGCTTGCACGAGCTAATGTTCCACTTCTACACAATTTGGAGGAAAAAACGACATCCACATATACTGAGAGATTATCAGAAGTTTTCATTCTGATGGCTGTAGTTTGATCTGTGACCCAATTTCGTAACACACGGCAAATGAAAAGCCACTTTTTGCGAAGTTTTTGGATTGAAGTACAAAGCGAACAATGATTGTTATTAGATGTGATTCTAATGCAACTAGTAGCCAAAAAATTATATTCACATAAACAAATGTAATCTTTCAAAGAAAAGATCTAGAAGCATAATTATAAAGGAGGCTTTTCCCTAAATGTCATTCACACACGTTTTAATGTCACAAACTCTTAAAACCATGACTGCTGTGGTAAAAGCAATTGGGCAGAGTCCAGCCGGGCCAAACCTTCAGCCCTCAGCGTTCACCAAGGAAAGCATCACCCCCTCCCTATAGTTAGGAATATCTCTGAGGACTTCAAAAAATGGTTTACTTTGTGTCGGCAGCCTGGCTCTAGCTAGAGCATAGAAGTTCCTGAGGATTTCTACCTCTTCTCCGAAGCTTCGGTAATGCAAATTATAGGGCATGCAGAACGCCGTGATCTCACAGACAGTCATGCACGGTGTTTACCTATTAATATTACCTTAACGGAATAAGTGACCTTCCTTGACAGGTAGAGGATACGCATTTCTCTCACAAATTTTCATAAACAAATTTACAAGAAAATATCAAAGTGAATACGCTTAATCGCGATCACAATGGTTAATTTTCCGCAGTGAGCTATAGTTCTGTTATCGTGATTACGAACAGTCAACCCGAGTTGATCATCCTTTGGCAATTACCAGACATGTAACGAAATTTGGATAAATAGAATGTATTTATTACATATGTAAATGTAACATTAGACCTGCTTTTCATTATAATGTTCAGAATGAGAGGAGATCAGAATAGACTGACTTTTCTAACGTGTAACCGCTCTGCAGCTCCCTCTGCCAGTGATTTAGTGCATAGAAATTATGATGATTCAACTGGCTGCGCCGCGACGCCAGCTGTGGATTAATGTTGTTGTTATTGTTGCATCTGTTAGGTAGTCATCTAAAAAACTAACCCATCTATCGGATTTCGTTGGATTTGCCACTGTTGGTCTTTGAACCTCTCGCTTGGGAGCGAGCATCGCCAGAAGGGCTTCTCTGCGCCTTATATTGTGCCGACCAAGCGTCCTTGGGAAGAAATAGAAAGAGTTTCCAACTATAGGTGTTATGTTGATGGAAGACGAACTCAAATATATGTTTTAAGATGGCCAAAAGTGCATCGAATTTCGGATGAGCAAACAGCGTTGCCGGTTCCAGTGTTTTCTTGGAAGCTTAAAAAACTGCGGTATATTGTCAAATCCAGTTGAATCATGAATTTTGTGCGATTTTTCCCTAAATAATCTCGTTGGGTGATACCTGGGTGTGTTGGATTTTAACTCCGCAAATGGTAAGAAGCCACAGACTCTTCAAATGCACTCGCGATCTTAAGCAATCAGGCCGCAGCCGAAGCGCCGATTTTGTAAGTCTCACCAAATTAATAACCCCCAACAGAAACATCTGTAGAAGGCATGCTTCTCGACTCAATGTGAAGCTTGCATTTAGCGTTTTCAGCGAAGCTAGCCAGAAAGGAAAGTACGACAACTCTTAACTTGAGAGAAACTGGAAATCCAACTGCAGCCGGCCTGTCCGCGCATAAGCGGAAGTGGAAGGGTCGGCAGAGGGGAACTTCAGCCACTAAAGAGGGGAACTACAGGCTGAATTCTGTCTGTCAGAACTTTCTCCTGCACCCTTACCAGCAAGAATAGACGAAAGGGAAACTGGTGACGTGGACGCTACTGGATTAACCCTGGTATGTGGCGAAGGAACCAAGCGGCCTGGACACCGTGAACCTGGGAAAGCTCCAAGCCAACGACAGAAGCAGGTACTGCGGAAGAAGGTAAATCATCTTTGGAACGAGACATGGATATCCGGAGAAATTAGATGTAAGGAAGTGGAATCTTCAGCGGAAGGTGGAGACACACTGGTAACCCCGATGCGACCCATACCACCAGACTCCTCTGTCAGCGGTAATGCGCGCACGAAGAGACCAACACATCTGTGATGGACGATACTTTATTGCGCTCCGCAGCAGGACCTACTTGGGCGGATCCCACGCGGGAAAGAACCAGGGTTCCGGAAGGTCATCAAATCAGCAAGAGGGACCGGTACGAAGCTGGTCGCTCGTACAGGAATACGGGCACGAAGACGGGAAGGAAGAGAACGTATGGGAAACCTACAGCCTCATTTCTGACCGCTGGCGTGGGCCTTTGCTCTAAGGATGGCAAAATATCAGAGGGAAAATTATCATCTTCCAGTAGTGCCGTTCGTGGGACGGAGTGAAGAAACAGACCTAAGAATCTGTAGAGAGCTGGTTGAGACTAGCGGTTGCTAGACGAAGTCTCACTGTCAGATCACCGATACCTACAATTCAGTGTGACTATTGACGCAAAAAATCTATAATACAAAGAGGGAACCCTAGAAAAACAGATTGGACAAAGTTTAATGAACCTTTTGGTAATAAAGTGCAACTAAGGACTCCGTTGGCGTTTGAAGACGAATGATGAATTGTACACTTCTAGAGTGCTATGAAGAGGCTCGTCCTATTTCCCGAGGCCTAGGAGGTAAAACGGAAATTCACAGCGTGAATATGAGACGCCCGTTAAGTATTCGAAACGAGACTCGCCACTCGCCATTCAAATCCATAGAACTTCAGACAGATAAACTTGACATCATTCTTGATGAAAGGTTTAGAGAGACTGATTGAGCGCCACATTCATGGGAAGATGCTTAGTTCGCAACTAAATGAAACCAGTGTGGAACGTCCTGTGAGTCCGCTCCTCATTCTTTGGTCTCAAAGATAGAGGATGCAACTCTAAGGGGTGAATACGCGATGGTGTATTCCTGGGGCGTTTGACTGTGCGTCTTTCCAGAAACTTTATTATGCACACCCCTTGAACTCTCCAAAGAATTGAAATATCTGAGAGTTATTGTTGACAAGAAGCTTCTTTGGAACAATTATCTAGAAGTAAAGTTGAAACGAGGTTTCAGCACCTATGGGCTATGCGGACGGATCTTTGCCTCGACATGGGAAATCAGGCCTTATGTGGTAATATGGATATACCTTGCTATTATTAGGTCGATGTTCGCTTATGCATTCTCAAGGTGAGTTAAGGTGAAACAAAAAAGTTTTCACCGTAAATTAGCAGCACTGCAAAGACCTTTGTGTCGGGGTATTGCCGGTGCCATGAGTACGACATCCGGCGCAGCAATACTCAGTGTGCAGCCCCTGGATATATTTATTCAAAATACTACAGTGAGAGCAGCTTATAGACTAACTCGCTTAAGTTTTCGCGGAAACTACGGACGTGGGGGCACAAAACATTGGAAGAGTTACTGGCTGTACTGAATCTAACTCTTACAATGCCTTCTGATTCTCGGGTCCTCATACATTTTTGATTGATGAAGTTACCCTGAACCGTAGAGAGAACTTGGAACTCCCAGCGGGAAACGTGATGAGATATACTCAAGCCTTTTACACCGATACCTCAAAAACAGAAACGGGTTCGGGAGCAGGAGTCTACGTCTCAAATAAAAACGAGGAGTGGGTTTTTCTTTCGGACAATATGTACAGTTTTTCGAACTGAGGTATCCTATGATCCCACGGGAGGCAAACTGGGTGATTGACGAGCGGTTAAAGGGCAGGCGCCTTGCAATCTGCAGCGATAGCCAGGCAGGCTGCATTGAGGGCTTTGATTATTCCTTTGATCATCTCGAAAATCATTCAGGAATGCAGAAACCGTTTGAACTCTACCTTTAGATTCAAGACGGTGGAATGACTCTGGTTATCTGGTCACAACAGCAGAGAGGGAAATGAACCCTCGGATGCTTCAGCAAAAGAGGGTTCAATCTTCCTCTTGCCAGGACCGGAACCAGCAATTGGAATATCAGTAGCGTTGGCTATGGTTGTCTTCATAAACTGAGAACAAGCTTCCCATAATGACAGGTGGGAGAACCTAAATGCTAGACACAGCAAACTTTTCATGTCAAAACCAAACATGCATACCGCAAAATTTATCATGTCGAAAAGCAAAAAGACTTCCAGCAGTATTGTAAGCGTTCTGACAGGCCATAATTCACTGGACATATAGGAATAGGAATTATTCAAGGTGATACGTGTGCCTCATGTAATGGGGAAGAGGAATCCACGGAGTATGCTCTATGTGAATGTCCTGTGTATGTGCGCACCAGATATAAGATCTTTGGTACCGATGTGCTCTAACTTCAACGGGGAGCACCACATCCACTAACGCGAATCCTGCATTACATTATCGGATCCGTGAATACGGGATATTCCGTTAGGCAGTGGAGTCGTACAATTGTTTTCATGATCTATATCGTACATTTTGTCGCCTCACCTAGATAGGTAAGCTGAGTTGCTTTGACCCTGTTGAAAATACAGTAGAATATCGTAATATGCTAAGAAAATTGTTCTTAGTATGAAATCCCATTAAAGGCTCAAGTCCAGTGTGAGATTGGCGATTCATGTGCTGCCCATGGAGTCCCACTGCCTGCAGGAAGCTCGAATCGTGTCTCTGTATACGGTACTGGGAATTTGGGGCGCGAATAACCTCACATATACGCCTGAGTCTATGAGGAATTCCGCTATTCGCATTGTTGTCGAATGTTAAAAGGTTACATGAAGACTATACAGTGTATCCCGTTTATACAAATTTTAATGATGGAAGTCCATGGCATAGGCATTCAATTTTTAACCGTTACAGAGTTAAAGCGTTTTTTGTGAGTAGTGTCAAAAAGCTTCACCTTCCCAAAAAACCACAATTTCCTATTCTGTCAATCATTTAATCCCCATCATCACTTCGAAGATATAATTGTTCAAATTCGGAAAAAAAATTCAAAGGCGGTTTTTCGTCTAAATTTCAATATAAATTATTGTAACAGTACTTTAAACTTACAAACTTGCAAAGCGGGCAAAAGTTGCCTCATTACTCAAATGACCTGCAAAAATGGTGGGATTAATTATGGAACATTAAATGGAAGAAAACGTTGTCTTGATATGGAGCAAATTTACTAAGATATGGTTATTCGAGTTTTTCAGGACGTCAATTTTCCATTGTTTGCATTCAAAACTATTGTATTTAAGTACTCCATAGACCAATTTTCCTCAAACAAGTGATGTTATTCACCATGAAAACCCTATGTATAATGACCCCCGTTGCCGTTTTCCGAAATCCTCTCGATTTGCAGTACCGCTGAGATGGTGGCGAAGAAGGAGGGAAGGGAAGGTTTGTTGCGACCCTAGGAGATGCTCTCCATAAGTTGCCATAGGTCTCCTCCCGACGGTTTTATTAGTTGTTCCGCGAAAACTAAAGCTACTACAGGTAGCAACGATTCGAGGACAGTATATCGCATCATAACGGAACTTGCAGATGATTGTAAGTCCTGATATAGTCCGATTAAAAACGCCACTGGAAGTACGACCTGTTTCCTTCCAAACGTTAAGATTCAACATAAAACGGTGCTACTCACTATATGTAACAAGATTAACAATTCCCATATTTCCGCCACTTTCGTAGCAATAGCAGCAAGCGTAAAGAGGTGGGTGTGACAAATAGACAAACGAGCGATATCCCTCGACCTCATTGCCGACGATTGGTGTTCCCACCTATCTCGCTGCAATTGTGGGCAGTTACTTGCAAGATCGGGCGCTCTGGTATAACACCGATGATGAACGGGTGTCCAACATAGCTCCCTACTGGGCCCACTACTGTAGAACATCATGTACAATAATGTTCTTGATCTGCCGATTTCGGAGGAGGCCACAGCTCGAAAATGCCGAGTTGTACTCAAGCGAAGCAATCTTGATTTGTCAGGAAAGCGGAAGCTAGACGCTTCTGGTATGAAAGGGTTTGTGTATTGTTTGTATAAGCATATTTGAGTAGGAATTTGTCCCATTTGTAACTAGCTGGTAATGTTTATGCTTCTTCACGTAATTCTTCAGGTATCACTGTGAGCATTTTTGTTTTTTCTTAATATTTACTAATTTTAAATTTGTTTAAATTAGCCTATTTTTAGCATAAATCGGGTTCTTAGCTTCCAAGTGCTACGCTCCATTTGTCAATGGACCAGAACGATTTCTCCCAAGGTTACCTCGAGAAACTTCTTCTTTTTGATCGAATGCATCTGTACCGATGTGCCTCCGGAGATTTCCTGACACTGCTTTAATTTAATTTTTTTGCAATTGAAGTTCGATTGTTTCATTATTATATGGAAATTGGCGTTATCGGTATCCGCAAAAAAGTCTTAAAAACATGCCAAATTTTTTCACCGAATTACCTCTAACCACCCCGCCTCCCCCTTCTTCATTTGCACAATTATTTCTTCCTTATTACGATTATACTTCTGACTTGTTTGCTTACTACAATCTTAAAATATTTTGCATTTGAATTTTCAAAAGACTATATCAAAGCATACGTCAATTGTACAATTATTGTCATGTCTAACCCACGCATACCATTCCTTACAAATTCCGCAACTACTTTATTCTAATTTCGTCCTTGTTTCCTAAGAATCCAATTTACCTCAATATCGAAAACGTCAACTCCTAAACACTTGAAAAATGAAACGTATTGAATGAAACAAGGTGGTAGTGGAAGCAAGCAAAGTCCTCAGCTATTCATAAGTCTGTAATTTATTTTCGTTGATAAAATTTACCTGGAAAGGACTCTTCTTTCTAACCTTTCATTTCTAACGAAAACTGATAATGGTAATAATGTCAAATAATGTTGGGGAATATAAGAGGTTTGTCAATAACTAAATTGAATTCGTCTCCAAAATCATCTCGGCTTTATACCTTATTGCCACTATAAAACCATTGGGCCGGATCTTATGAGGCTCTCCATCTCCATTCATTCGTCTGCAAATTATCCCTTGCTTTTGTTATGATTTTCGGTTGTAACCAACCCAACACTTCTGTAACGAGTGTCCTTTTCATACGTGCATTATCCGAAGCAATCAAAATCAAGTTCTTTCTATGACCGCAGAGTCAGGATGGGAACGTAATATTTCTCAACAGATTCGAAGATCGGTTGGTTATCTGATTCTAGCAGCGCCCGCAAAAGTATTCTTTTGTTGCCAGCGCTCTTCAGTGCGGTTCATTGATTCCGATATCCTTCGGACAACACATAAAAGCGGCAGCTCGAAAGGAAAATAATGCTCGTTTTATGTTACAGCGTAGTCTCACTTGTTGAGAATTGGGAAGACGATGTCCCAGCAATTGCACTAAAGTGCACATTCCTAGTAAATTGTTCGAATTCATTGTCCGTTGTTGAAATTGGTGAAATTCGACTTAAGTAGGGAGACATAAATATCAAAGATGCTTAAATGCAAACTAGGTTGATTGATAAAAGCGACAATGCAGAAATATGGTTCAAGTTCACCAATATTAGTTTCCATATCTTCTATTCATTCAAGTGATGATACCACCATTATGTTTGAAAAGACTGAAACCCCTTAGATATCTAGCAGTGTATCTCTACTCGACATAGGTGAAAGAAAAGATGACAACCATTCAGCGGTCAGACCAAAGACCAACAACAGTTGTGAAACAATATAAATTTTTATTTGCCGTTAAATTAAAGCCCTGAATAAGAAAATTGCTCTTCCTGTCTACCCATCGTATCGCCAACGTAGTCTTATCACCTATATAATGAGTCCTTCTCCTGGCTTATCTAGTGGGCTCTTCCCGTTATTTTGCGTCTCCCAAACACTTAGTTTCGGTACAATACAAAATCATTTATGCATAGCCGAGCCATTATGTGCACTAGATAGCAGGAGAAGATAGCTTGGAGAGCCACTGCTGGTGTGGTAGAAAATTTCCAAGGATAATTTGCTTTTCATGGCGATGGAAAAAGATGAACACTTCTATTTAAAACTTGTTTTTATCGTGGCAGACTAGGAATTCTATGGAGTTCCGCAACTAGTAAGAAATGGATTAGTTACCTCTGCAATTTATAATTTTAAAGTGCATATTTGGAGTAGTGGGGGTGAATATTAAAAAAATTGTATAGAGAGCAATAATGAGAGTTTGTTACAGCCAATAGTAACAATAGTGCAACTCGTCCTTATATTACAAATAACTTCAGAATAATTTCATAAATTTTTGTAACCAACTTAAATACTGATAAATAATCAGATGACCAACCCGACCTAACTATTGTCAACTACGAAAGTGCAGTTATCAATACTAGTTGCTGACATGTACGCCCGGTACTCCAATCGGGACATCTTGTTAAATCGAGTTACCATTCTAATCAAGAATAATGATTTGAATAAATCACCCGTTACCTCTTGCGATGTGTCCCACACCCCCTCCCCCCCCCCCTCCTTTCAAGACCAATAGTTTTCCGTCGATAACGGTGAAAAGAAAACCGAATCCGTTAGTAATTTGAGGTATCCCTGGTAAGGGCCGATAATGGTCTGGATGTATTCGGCTTAACAAGGTAGTGAAAATATCTTATGAACCCATCTATCTTTTTTTTTGCGGTATGCCATCGCAACTTGGACAGTTCGGAGAATCATCCAACCCAAAGCGGTGCAGATACTGCCTGTAGCAATCACCGTGCCCCGTGAGGAATTGGGTAATGTGGTAGTTGGTCTCCCCATGTTTTCGCTCAAGCCACACCCCAATGTTGGGAATGAGCCTGTGCGTCCACCGACCTTTCGTAGACTCGTCCCATCTGCGTTGCCAGAGATCAAGCGACTCTGACCTTGCCGCATTTCTACGCTGTGCATGCCCCTCCATATGTCCTGCATTGTACAGGACACTCATTTCTTTGGCCAGAATGTCAACCGGGATCATGCCTGCCACCACCAATACTGACTCATCTGATGTGTTTCTAAAAGCACTGCAAACCCTCAAAGCCATCCGCCGGTAAACCGAGTTCACCTGCTTCCGTCTCTGAGAGTTTGCAAGCGCCTCTGCCCACACAGGCGACGAGTAGAGCAGGATGGAGCGCACCACTCCGGCTAGCACCAACCTTCCGCAATATTTCGGTCCATCAATATTTGGCAACATTTTTGCAAGTGCCGTGGTGGCACTAGCTGCCTTTTGGCATGCATACTCTAGGTGTTCCCTAAAACTCAATTTGGTGTCAATTATTACCCCCAGGTATTTGATAGCCGGCTTTGATACGACCGTATGTCTGCCGGCCTCCACTTTCACAGTGTTATTTTTCCTGCGGTTCGTTATTAAGACCGCTTCCGTTTCGCGTCCGCCAAGGTCAGTCCGGCCTTTTCTAGCCAGGACTTTACCGCTCACACTGTTTCCGTTGCATAAACCTCCACATCTTCTGGGTGTTTTGCTGCAAAAACCACAGCTAGGTCATCAGCAAAGCCGACAATCGTAGTCCCCTCTGGGACGGGAAGAGCAAGCACCCCATTATACATGATATTCCACAACAGGGGACCAAGTACCGATCCCTGTGGTACCCCGGCTGTGACAATGTACTCTTTGGGGTCCTCATCTGTCCCGTACCAGAGAGTCCTCTTTGAGAGGTAGTTTTCCACCAAATTCGCTAAATATCCGGGGACACCTATGTCAGCCAACGCCCGTTTAATTCTATTCCAGTTGGCCGAATTGAATGCGTTTTTGACATCCAACGCCACCACGGCACAGCAGCCGCCAGAAATCAGTGCACCTTTTGCCAGGTTTACCACCATGCCAATTGCGTCCACCGTAGAGTGGGCATGTCGGAAACCAAACTGGCGTTCCGACAAACCATTGCTGGCTTCGACGATGGGCAGGAGTCTGTTGTAGATGACTCTCTCCATCATCTTCCCCATTTTATCCAACAGGCAGATAGGACGATACGACGCTGGGTTTCCAGGTGGCTTGCCAGGTTTTGGAAGCAACACCAACTTTTGCCTTTTCCACTGGGCAGGAAATATTCCTTCTTTTAGGCACACCTCGAAGGTGTTGGCGAAAAAGTCGAGCCTAGTCTTCAGCCTTTTCATCACCACTCTGTAAGCCTCGCCCCAAGGGTTTATGTCGGCATGGTCGCACAGCTGTTTGAAGCAGTTCTTTTTGCTACTTCGAATGGCTTGCTTTAGGCGGCCACGCAATTGCTTGTGTGCCTCCTCTCGACCGTCGCCACCGGGTTTTCCCCTAAGCCTCTGGCAAAGCCTCCTTGCCCGAAAACATGCGGCTCGCAAACTTGCGATTTCATTGTTCCACCAGTAGTTGGGTTGTCTACTGGGGAGCAATCGCCTTCTGGGCATAGTAGCATCGCATGCTTCCGTCACCCATCGGGTCATCTGGGTGGCTTTCTCTCCAGCCGTACCATTCAGGGATATGTCGGATTTAAGCACCGCAGAAAACGTGTCCCACTCGAAAGCTTTCACTGTCCAGCCAAGCATACCACCCGGCATTCTGCGAAAACTCTTTTTCGAGCTCGATCCGCCCTTGATCTCTATGCATATTGCCTGGTGGTCGCTGTGAGTATAGTCCTCACTGACGTGCCAAGCGATTCTACTGGCTAAAATGGCATTCACGTATGTCAGGTCCACTATAGACCCCAGGCCCCTTCCCCGGAAAGTGTACGAAGACCCAACATTCGCCAGTACCACGTCCAGCTCCGCGAATGCTTCGAGGAGAACACGTCCCCTGACATTAGTTATCCGGCTGCCCCATTCAAGAGCCCACGCATTGAAATCGCCTCCAATTATGATCGGCCAACGTCCTCTTGCATCCAAAACAAGAGCAGCAAGCATCCGCTCATACTCGACGAGTGTAGCGCTGGGTGGAGCATAGCAGCTGTAGATGTGGATGCCCTTCACCTTTGCTCTGATGAAGCTCCGGGTGCTCCATTATTTCCTGGAAGGCTTGTTCTCCACAAGTCCAGAGCGCTGCTTGGCCCATTTGGTCTTTGACCCAAACGCTACCACCGTGGTTTCGGTATGGGTCACTCAGTATGGCCACATCGATGTTTTTCTCGCGGATAGTTGGTGCGAGTTGATCCTGCGCTGCATCGCAGTGGTTGAGGTTGATTTGAATTAACCTCATCTGCGATTTGTGCTAAGGGCTCTCCTCTTTTGCGGGCACCTGCTGCTGCCCGCAATGTGCCGATGGTCCACACCCTCCTTTCCTTTGCACAGTAGACAATTTGGGTCAGCTCCGCAGTCCTTGCTGATATGACCTTCCACTCCGCATCTCCTGCATTGCCTTGACCTGTCATTTGGGCTAGTGCATGCCTTCGCAGTGTGACCAAAGCCAAGGCATCTAAAGCACCGTTTTAACGCCACCTGTTCCCTAAGGCAACACATAACCCAGCCTATTCTCACTCTCGCTGCTGCTAACAGTTTGAGTGCGTTCTCCACTGGTAGGCTGATGATGGCGGTTTGTGTTCCCCCATAGGCTTTCCTTAGCGTTTTCACCACTGACTCTTGTAGTCCGGCAAGATCGAACTGTTTCTCCAACGCTTCGCGAACCTCCTCCTTCGTCGTGATTTCATCTATATCTTTGCAGATTACAGTGATCTCCGGTCTGCTAGCTCTTATGTCGGCTTCCTGCCCTAAAGTCTTCCCGATTTGGCTTAAGAATTTGTCCGCGGTTACATCCTTGGATTTCTTAAGTTCCAACATAAGATCTCCCTTCTGGGACCGTCTAATGCGGCTGACGCTCTCTCCCAAATTGGTGAGTTCGGGGTCTGCCTTCACTTTCCTGAGAATGTCGGCGTATGACCTTTCGCCCCGTTTGGAAATGAAAATCACCTCCGGTCTAATCTTCCTCCGATAATTTCTTTTCCGCGGTTCTACCTTCCTCCAAGCTTTCGCATCCGCCTTTGAAGGTTCGATCCCTTTTCTCGAGGTAGCCACTGCAGTATTTTCACTGACAGCTTCAGACGTACTTTTCATGAACTCCGTCTTTTTGCGAGTTGAGTCCTTTTTTCTTTTCGGGGTTTGCTGGCTTGTTGAGTCATTCAGCTTCTCGCGCAGCTTCTTCCCCGGTTTCTCCTATTTTGTGTTTTGAACCGGCGTTACTTGAGTTGCCTGGTTCACTTTCCCAATCGGCGACTTCCCTACTCGTTCACCCTGGACCTTGCCGTACGTCAAACGGATGCCTCTTATCATAGCCCTTATATATTGATGAATGTTCCTGCGCTCCTTTATAAACTCACACAGCTCCATGATCTTTTTACCGAGGGCAGTAAAGGCAGCTCCAGATTCTTCCTCATCGAAGACTCCCACTATACGCTTCCCAGTGGGGATAGCGATCGTGGGGGCTTGTGCCCGTGTGGGAGGGGATCTGCGAAAAATCGAGCTCCTTCTGAACGGGTCCATCACTGGAGCCAGTCCAAGTTCCTCCCGTAAGCTTGTAAGATTAGATGCCACAGTAGCCAATGTTCCCACTACTAAGGCACTGCGTTCGTTAGATATCGATGGCCGGGAGCCCGCTTGCTCACTCCCAAAAACCGCCGGTACTGGGTTTCCGAAGCCCTGCACCGTAACTTCATTCTTCTTCTGCTCCTCCATGTTTGGTTTTATTTCTGGGTATCCTTCCCATAGCCAATTTTTATCCACGGGTCGGCGTTTACTTCCCACCTACCCGGCCTGCGCATAAACATGCCCATACACGCAGATCTCCGGATGCGTGCATGTGCATGGCCATGACACATTCGCCGAGCATTCCCTTATCCGCACGAAGGGACGCGCCTGATGGGAGATTTGGCAACTCCACACATCCCATCTATCTACCCAGCGATATATCACAATATTTATAATTATTACACTGAGTGATATTTTCTTTTTTACGTAATGTCCCAAATCTTAGGCATAAACTACTTGATGTAGAGTGCCACCTCTATATTCAACCAGTTCGACTGTAATTTCATTGGCTTCGGGGAACTTATGGTTCCTGTTGTCAATTGGCGGAATCTTCAACACCCCGGTATTCAGATTGTTAAATAATATTTCTAAATGCTCAACCCGAGGCTTCAATATCCCATTACATTCGAAAATCACATGTTCCTCTTTGTCACACCTGGGTGAGCTTCGAAGGCTATATAGTTGCATCTTGCCAACTTACTGATAAAACTTCCGCATGTTAAAGAAAAATTTCCAGCGATCACCATGTGGAGTTGAAGGTAGAATTTGATAGCAGAGTTTTTGGTCATAGTTCAGCAGTTATTTTCCTCCCAGGGCATATGTATGCTTTGTGACTGACAATAACATATAGCAACGCGTAGTAGAGAGATATGGATAGAGCAGCATAAATGTTCGACACCCTCTACAATGAATGTGGTTTTCTAGAATGATCTAGGCCTTTTCTCTTTTGATTTCGGAATTTCGCTTTGCCACTTGGAACGGTCACGAATGCAGTTAATTGAATATCGTCTCCAATTTTAATTTTTGGCATATTTATTAACCGTTTTATACGCATGTATGTTCCATTTTATACACATGTATATTCTAGAACCCTTGTATTAGTTGCACATATCTCCAACCAGGAAAACTTCAAACCCAAGAAAAGGAAAGAAAAGGCAAAACAAATTTTATAAAAAAATATTTTCAAATAAAATCGTGTTTGCTGGGATGTCCCTGCCTCCCTGCATTGCGGGGACCATTATAAAACGAGCCAGTATAAATTGTGATTAATCTGTGCATATTTATAATAAATTGTATTAAGTTATGTTTTATGTACTTACCCAACATTGCCATTAGAAAACGCTCTCAACTCCCTATCGAGAGTCTCCTTGACATTCTGATCTGAGTACAGACCAATGGGCGAGTTGAATTGCTTGTGGACAAGTTTTCGTTGTACAGCTGCCATTTTTCCTGATTTATTCCTTCTTCTGAATTACTTTTATTAAATTTTCAAAATATATTCCTGATTGGATTGAAAGGTATTTCTATTTTGCTGTTTCTCCAGCTACTCGAGGAACGTTTTCGTTTTGGTTGGTTCCAATGATTTATTCAAATGTTCGATTTTCGATAGTAGCCGAGCTACCTTCAACTTTCTGCTGTTTTCTACTTGATGTATCTATTGCTGGCTAAGTTCCTACTTTGGATGTTTTCCTTCTATTTTGGATCTTCTATATTTGTACAACTACTTTATTTCGATTTCGTGATTTTCGGAGAGTATTCTGAAATAAATAAGGAAGAGAGACGGGTAATGATTAAGCAACAGAAACATACAAACTTAAACTTTAATTTCGTTATTGTTCCACGTGAAAATAAGCAAACTGGAGTAAACAGTTAATTGATGCATGTCACTAAAAAGTATTCTCCCGATTAGAGAGTGATGAGTTAATTAACAATTTTCAGTTGAAAGACTTCTCGATTGATATCTAGTGGTTCAAAATTTGGCCACCCTTAACAATAATTGATCTCTCTGTTATTACGAAACAGACTCAAAGCTCGAGGTTCAGTCCTTCAGATATGAAAAATTTTGTGAATTTTTTTAGGGAAAAATATTTGGGTACAGAATGGTTGCACTTGTACTCCGATGATAAGGTGTAGTAATTTCATGTGGAAGAGACATGAGGTGGATTTTGATCAAACTTTCCAATAAAGTCGTCCACATTCTGGCCTCTATTATTGCAAAAGTTTATGATTCTCGGATGAGTTTACGGGTTTACACTAAATTTGGAGAAGGTAGTAATAAACTGCTATTAACTTTATTTCAGTAGAGGTAGAGGTGGATAGCTTTTTGGGCATATGCCATATACGGGCAACTCTGTGATTATTTCAGATTTTTGGCTGAACAGGTTCTAAGGATGTGTCCTTGAATTAAGTAAGCAATTTTTAACCATCCTCCCATTTTCAACTTTTATTAAACCTAGATTTTACATTCCACTTTCCTTGTATATCATTTACTGCACGCGTTAATGTTCATAGCTCGAATCTTTTCATCGAATTTCTTATCAATAGGGATAATTGTTTCCGTGAAAATTCTTGTGGCAAACGAACAGATAATGAACTTTATTAAGGCTTTTGATTCCCGCAGAAGCCTTAAATAGCAGCCTGGAATTCAAATTAAAACTGCTCTTACCATTTCCATTAAAGTATACTTAAATGAGTAGCAATGCCTGCAACCGTACAAATTTTATCTAAACAAGCCAAATAATAAAGATACAATGAAGCTATATATAAATTTTTTTCGGATTTTTAGGTAAAATTATAAGACAATTAAACCTGCTAAATATTTAACGAGAATATCGGCAGAAAGCACTAATAGCGGGAAGCAAATTACGAACAGCCTCGAAAGATGGTTTCAAACACGCTTGAAAAAATATACAGGGAATTCGAATGACATCTGGGTTGCACAACAAGTAGTTTAAGTTCTTGGCGACAATAGCCATAGGTAGTTCCTCAGAAGTATCGCTTCAGGCCACTGCGTGAGCCATTGTGGGGCAATACCTGAAACCGTGTGAGTCTCGCAAAAGACCAACCAAGGTAAAATGGATTGTGCGGAAGAGTTTGGTGAACTGAGGGGGCTCGCTTACTTTTCCCTCATATGTTTGTAGTGTTACGAAAATCACTTTGGAAAAGTGACATCAATGTGAATCGTAGTAATGATAATTAGCCAAGACACCAAAATTGTATAACAATAGGACTAATATTTAGTTACGATAATTGTTAACAGATGACTCTAATGCCGGTAGAAAGATCCTGTAGCAAAGTAGTTTTCTAGTAAAGTGTTTACATGCGTTTCTGGAATGTTCCGCGGGGTATAAAAGGTCCGGAAATCCGGCCACAAAGTTTCGCGCCTTTAGTGCGGGCGCAGTTTGAATATGCCAAGTGCTTTATAAATTGTCAAGATCGATGTATAAATAAAAATATACACAGTAAAGTAGATTACAGAGAAGGTCGGGTTGGCCAAACTATGTAATAGTCACCCTTTTTTTGATAGCGTTAAGATCTATTAGCCGTTATTAAGCTAGCATTAAGTAATCATTGTCTAGTTGTAAGTCACTATTCAGAAAATAAATGAAATGAAACGAGGCCACAAAGTCAGTCTAATTCTAGAGTTAGAACAGATCGCGTCAGGCATGAATACGCCTCGAATTGGGCTAGTTGAAGAATTGTTCTATAATTAAATATACAGTGCGGTTGTATAATTTAGTGTTTAATAAACGCTTGTATTAAAGTTACAGAACAGGTTTTTGTACTTAGTGCTACGCAATACGTTACTCGCTTTGCCTACGCAAAGCGAGTAACGTAATTAGTGACGAGTACGAAGAGCTAATAACGTAACAATTGGTGACAGCGGTAGAAGTACGTATAGGAAATACGTAACAATTGGTGACAGCGTTAGAATTACGTAAAAGCAAATTCGTAACAATAGTTTTGCATGCGGTTGCGATGCGTTTTCTGGCCCAAGAATTAATGTACTTGCGTATGGACGGCTAGAAATATTTTGCAGTGAATAAACGATTCGTTGTAAGGATGCCTGATGTTGGATCGTGAACTACATGAAATACTTCCTTAAGCAGGCCGCCCACGTAAAGTTCGGCCTATCAGTTACGCCCAAATAGTTCGCATTTGGCTGGTGGCCTTAACGTGGGTGGCAGGATCTGGTGTGTCAGTTTAGACTCTTCAAGCCAGAATTTCTTGTTTGTTTAGGATGTGGACGCGAAATGTATGCGCAATTTTATTGCTGATGAACTCTTTTAATAGATGCTCAGACCAAAAATATCTCAATTTTGTTGTCTCAAGTCCTTCCACGTCCACGGTTGAACGGTTGGTTGCGGTTTGCCGGTACGTGGATAGTGAGCTCAGTTTAATTGGGGGACGAATGCATTGGGGGCTCTTCCAACGTTCCGACAGGCTGAACTGTACGTGGATGGCAGTCGTTTCGAAAATTTGCCGGAATATATAGCTGGACCTTGAGCCGAACATAGAAAACTCCCTAAATGTATGCTTGGAATTGATCGTGAGGCTTTGCAGAACTGCGTCGTTCCCACATGAGGCAGCTTCGGCAACTATATTATCTTCTCCAGGTACGTGTTAAATGTCAGTGTGAACTGGGACGCTTTCTCAGGCTTCAGTTCCCAAGCAAAATTGAATGGCTTATCAGTGAATATCGTGCACCGGTTGCCTTCAAGAGAATACCGGAAGTATTTTATAGGCGGCTAATAACCAATCACCCACTGTAGCTCAGTGATCTCGAACGACCAGACAGCCTCTGGGAACCATGCAATCAAGCAGGAGTTTTTGGCCTTCTGTGAACATTGAGGGTCAATTGGTTGTAGGCGGCCTGGAGAAAGAAATTTAACATGCCCAAGAACCTTCCCAGATCCTTAACTAGTTTCGAAAGTTGAAAACTCGAAATCGTTTGCATTTCGACTGGGTCCGCGGTAGTCAGGTGGTCGAGGAATCTCACCTGCAGTTGCAAGAATATGCATTTATGAACGTGGAGTACGGAGCTCAAAGAGACATTGACAAATGCAGGTGGAGGATCTTCTAAATGCCCAGATTCAGAGGAGGATGTGAACAAAACATCATCTAAACACACAAAATAGAAATGGAGGTTTCATAGCACAGAGCGGATGAATCTCTTAAAGGTTTGTGCCGCATTGCGTAGTCTAAAAATTGTCCTAGTTAACTTGAAGAGTCCGAAATGCGACATTTTTGGAATGTCTTCGGGAGTGACAGGGATCTAATGATATGTCTTGACTAAGAACATGATCGAAGTGGTGGAACGGAGCATCCGTCTAAAATTATCTGGGTATTTAGACATTTGTACTCGCCATTAGATTCAGGAACCATCTTAAATGGCGTAAACCAGCAACAATCTGAAAGTCTGCGAATTCCTTATTTAAGAACGGTAATAACGGACGCACGATGGCCTGTGTGCTGTTCGAATGACTTCGACAACGCTTCATTTCTCGCAGCAGGCCGTTTATCTCAGCTATAGATGTTCCGTATGCTGGGATTTGCGGACACGTTTTTAAGGTTTTGTGTAAACACAGTTTTCTCAGAGACGGTTACAGCGATTGACACCAAATTTTGTGAAAAGCTAGGAACTGTAAACGCTCACGCATACAGTGAGTTACATCCTTTAATGATGAATTTAAGGGGGGGGGGGGTCCCCATACATGCAAAAGGAGGGTGTACATTTTTTTTTCATCAAATATAGTCATGTGGGGTATCAAATTAAAGGTCTCGGTTAGTACTTTTCGAAGACGGTCTTAGTTTTGACATTTGTTGAAAAGGTGGGGAGGGCGGGGGGTTGAAAGTGACCATTCCTTTTAGGGGGCCATTCTCAAAAACTACCCAACCGAAAAATCTGAAAAAAAATCAAGAGGCTGCCACTATATGGTGCCTGGGCTCCGAAATAACTTCCACACTGATATCTGTACAAATAAAGTTAATAATAGTATATTACTATAATTTTGAGTAATTCGCTGCAAGATCCCCCTTAAGTTCATGCTAGGACTACGAAACATACGATATAACATAGAGCATGATCTTACCAAGTTTGGTGGAAATCGCACTATTACTAACAAAGTTATAATACGTCAAAGTTGTCGCTTCCTTGCAAATTCAAGACTGTCAATATCATCCGAAAGTGGATATTCTCACATAATATATGCATATATTATGTGCTACGTACTAAGAAATACACAAAACCTTTCGTACCTGAAGCGTCCAGCTTCCGGTTTCCCGATTTGTTCTTTCCTTCACGCGGATCGTTAGACTGTAGACTGTGGCTGCTTCCCGTTTGAATGCTGAAAAAGTTAAGTTAAATTAAGAAGAAGTTAGGTTTAAATACCGTAGGAAGTACCAATATCGATGGTGGGATGGACACGACCGACAATTCACTCAGAAATGACTTTTGTTGTTTTGTCTAGTGCGAAGTAAAGCGCCCTTAAGAGGAGGAATCACAATTTTGGAATTTCTTGAAATCTTAATTGACATGCACAGCAGGCCTGATCTTTTTTAAGGTTTTATTAAAATTAGTTTACTCTTTGTCTGTCTGTCAGTCCGATTAGCACTTTTAGTTTTGACATTTGTTGGAAAGGAAAGGTGGCGGGGGTCGAAAGTGAGCATTTCTTTCAAGAACCCATTTTCAGAAACTACTCAAAGTCCATTCATATAACGAAAAAGCATGATCTTGGCGATCAAAACGACAACGGAGATAAATTTATAAACTACTTTAAGCTCGACTGCCTCGTTATTGGCACCACGAACAGACCCTTATAATAATGCAATAGAAAATATTGATGACCATACCGTCATCAGCAATATTTAACATAGTTGTCGTTCTGAAGTACACCATAAGGCTAAATTGACTGCAGTCCTTTTGGACCAGACACAACATAAGCTTCATACCCTATTTACGTTAGATATTAGGACGAACGAAATAGATACGATGTCTGGGACCATTTCATACACAAAATCTTTACGGTGCCTGAATGTTCCTTTTCAGAACCAGGACATACTCGCTCTCGAGTTACTGAAAAGATTTAAAATGGGTCAGATGTGGTACTGCATCAGTTCATGTAGCCATAACTTTCTACCTTTGCATATAGTTAAGCGCAAATAATAAGTAAATCGAAGACTGATCACCCTTCCGCTGTTATCATATGAGATGGCAGATAGCTGGCTTTCATTAAATTTTATTTGACACCGTCATCTCAAACGATTATAGAAAATGCAAATATTTCTACAATAAACATATACACATCCCACACTAGCTCTTAAGATACATAATAAGAAAACTCACACAAGGCAAAGGCTGGATTGATATCCATCATCAGAGGCCTAAATAATAGCCGTTGATTTTTCCTGGTCCTTGAGGCCTGACTGCACACGGTGTTTACAAATAATATTCTCATCGATTGAAGGTTGGGAGGTTGTTCCTTTTACCATGAATATGGAAACCCTTGAACATGCACAGCGCCTTTTTGTTTACTCCCCGTAATTTGACCGAGAAAGCGGAAGATTGGGCACTAATTAGAAGGTTGATATATCCTTACTTAACATTATAGGAGTGATGCTGAGGTGGAATGAACGCCAGTGTGCGATTAATTTCATTATAATAAGAACGCACATTGAAACCGGCAAGAACGAAAAACGCGGTCAATTAAAACGTAGTCTTTCTCAAGAAATAGTACTTCGCGAAAAAGGGAAGGAAAGAGTACGGGAAAGGAAGAATTATGTCTAAGGATGTGAGAATTTTCAACGTGTAGTCGTTATCCTTATTTCGCCTATTTACCTATGTATTCGATACTGAACGAACCCGTATCAAATATCTTATTGAAAAAGCCCCTCAATATTTCCTAAACACTATATCTGACTTGAAAGTTTAAGTTTCTGCAAATTTCTAGTTTTTAAGTTTCCTACTAGCAGCAGAAACCCTTCAGGAATTATGCTCTCCTCTGTATGAAGCTATTGAACATTCTTCGAAAGAAGTAACAAAAGGCGTTTCCACAGGATTTTCTTAGATTTCAGAGTTTATGTTTACATCAACTTTTAATTTTATTTATAAGTTCTCATTAAATTCGCTTGAGCAGCAGGGAGGGGGTAGTCTCGGCATTTTTTGGACTTACGATTTGTTAAGTAAATTCACTTATCACTTTTTGTAGTCATTGGTCCATGTCAGTTTAATTGACATTTGCTTAGTTTGTATGAGCGTAGAAGTTGTTAGCACCAATTGTTTGAATTATATGTACTTGAGACTTTCGCTAACTTTGACTAAACGTGTAGTGGGCATTTAACAATTCTCACCAGAGAGGTGAACTATACTATTAAATCTCTGGGCGAGATGATAATCTAAGAGACACTGACAGTAAAGGCACCCATCTGCCAACCAACACTACCTAGAAAAGAATGAGTCGCTACGTTGAGATTCTATCCCTCTTCCACCTCTCGATGTAATTTAAGACGCCCCTAAGCTGAACTTCTTGTTTTCTTCAATTGGAATAAATCCTATCAGAAAAAAATTATTATAAGCAAGCAATAAATCGGAAGTTGAGGAGTTTTATACAAAAAAAACCTAAATTATTATGCTACCCTATCGGTGCAAGAGGTGGGCATGGCAGTAGCAGTCGTACTCCCATCAGACACGACTTTGACGTAGTCTCATCATCATCAACGGCGCAACAACTGGTATCCGGTCTAGACCTGCCTTAATAAGGATCTCCAGACACCCCAAACTTGCGGCGAGGTCCACCAACGCGATATCCCTAAAAGCTGGCTGGCGTCCTGATCTACGCCATCGCTCGATCTCAGGCAGGGTCTGATTCGTCTTCTTTTTCTTCTATAGATATTGCCCTTAAGGACTTTCCGAGCTGGATGATCCTCATCCATACGGATTAAGTGACCCGCCTACCGTAACCTGTTGAGCCGGATTTTACCATATCGCTCATAGATTTCGTCATTATGTAGGCCACGGAATCGTCCAGCCTAATGTAGGGGCCGCAAATTCTTCGGAGGATTCCTCTCGAACGCGGCCAAGAGTTCGCAATTGTCTTGCTAAGAACCCATACATAAGGACTGGCAAGATCATAGTATTGTATATTAAGAGTTTTGACCCAATGGTGAAACGTTTCTAACGAAATAGTTTTTGTAAGCTGAAACAGGCTCCGTTGACAGCCAACAAAGGTGCGCCGATTTCATCGACATAGCTGTTATCGGTTGTGACTTTCGCCCTAGATAGTATCCTATCTCTCTTGTTGATGCTGAATGGTCCCGGAAAGTGATCTTGCTGTTTTTATCTGACCTCGCACATTGGTTAGGGTCAGCCTAGTCAGTTTCATCAATCTCATTGGGATACCGAATTTTCTCATGGCCGTGTACAGCTTTACGCTGGCTATGCTGTCAAAGTCCTTCTCGGAGCGCATGGTTTTCTGGATGGTCGCTATAATATATGATGTAGTGGCTCTTCTCCAAGAACCGGTCCCTGTCCTGCGCATCTCTTGCAACGAATGAAAAGAGGCGCAAATCGTTATGTCGTTACCGGGTTCGTCGTTTCAAAATCCATACTGTCCGAGGCTCTCTCCGTGGCTTCGTAACTTGCGTTTTTCTAGTAAGGTTATCAGCCCTACCCAACCACCAACCTAGAGGACCAGTTGATACAATTTGCCCCATTTTTAGGCGCCGGAGATTCGCCTTCGTCCATCTCCGTCTCCAGTTTTTCATTAAGAAAAAACTTCGAGCGATTACCACGTGGAGTTGGATATTGACTCACCAAATGGTAAATCGAATCCCCCAGCGACTTTAAGCAATAAACTCGAGGCCGAGGCACGGATTTTTGTGCGCATACCAGGCTCAGATTTCCTCAGAAGAAATCTGTGTGAGACATGTTTAAGGCTTTAGTAGAAAACCTGCACTTAAAGTCTGTGAGAATACATCAAATTCCATAATGGAAAAAACTGAAAACCCGACTACCGCGTAGCCTCTAGCACGGTTGCCTGAATTTTCCATAAAACAGTCAGAAAGAAGAGAGCGGATTACTGGCTAAATCTTGCCTATCTGAACTATCCATTCCGCCTCTTGCAGGAAAAGTGGAAGGTAACTGGTGATATAAACTGGTCAAATACTGGTATATAGAAATGTATCTATGCGGACCGGATACTATGTTTCATCAAACCAAGGAGAAGTAAAGTAATTGACCTAACATTATGTACTTGAAAGGTATTACAGTTGATTAGAGACTGGCAGGTGTTGGATGAAGTCTCGCTGTTATACCGCCATTACTAAATATTTAGTTCGATTATCGCGGCAAATAGACTAATACAAAGATAGAATCCCAAGAAGAAGGAATTAGCAAATTTCAATGAAATCAAATACAAAGACAATACATAAAATCAAATACGACCCTTGGGAACTAACTTGGACTGGTAACATCACAATAAACAATTATCTTATAAGTTAGATGCATGGGGTAAGCTCCATAGAAAAGCTGCAGCTACAGTTAGAGGAAGAAGTTAACATCAATTGATATTGCTGTCAAATGTAGTAGGAACGCCGTTTCCAGCGAACCAAGAATAATAGACCTCTAGTCTCAGTTGGAATTCTTAAACAAGCTGAATGCTTCAGGTATAAAGATGTTGTGTTCATCTTTTGTAAGAAGCTTTCTACGCATGTGTTAAGTTGCGTTGCGTTTAAACTTTTCAGAATTACGTCCTATATTATTGCCAAATTTTGTACTTCTATGATGAGCTTATTGGGGGTTAACAGGAAAATTTCTAAAATATGATAATATGCTATTATTAGCTTCATTTGAACAGATATATGCGTGGGATGTATTTTGAGGTCTAGATTTCGTATGTATGCACCATTGTCATTTTTTTTCAGAATTTCCGGTTGGATAGGTTTTCAGAACGAGATCTGTTACACTTCTTGCGGCACACATTTGAGCCCTGACTCCCCTATATTTTGCGTAGTATCAAAAATAAGACCAGTTTCAAAAATTACTAATCCAACCCTTTCATTGGATACCTTATATGATATATTTTGTGAACGCATGGTAATGCATATAGGATTACGGCAGTCTGCAGTAGGTACTGGCCTATAGGGGAGCAGTCCACTAGATTCGGCCCTAACCTGCTTTCGAGTTGTTTAAGTTAATTCATAACAAACTCATTAAGACGGTTAATTTGCACCGACTCCTACTGTCATCATCCTCTCATTTGCTCCATCTGCACACTTCCTGATCATTCTCAAACTATATCAATTGAAATGGCAGAATTCGACACATTTAAACTGGGCTCCCTGGGCTTGTTTTTGAAAAGTTGCTGAAAACAAAATCAAGGACGCTTAACCGTAACTCACGTTAATTACCTTTTTCCATAGACGGGAGAATAATATAATCATTTCCTTTGATCCTCTTGATTAGTTGGGGCAACTCTAATTTTCAGGCATAGGCAGATGAGCACGTTGGTATGTATATGCGGGCAAAAAACTGACCGATTTAGATAAAACTTCTAAGGATACTTTGGAGTACAGTACACCAATTAGCATGGAGGATCAAACCATAGTAACGTTTCGAAATTCCTTTCCCATAATTGTTAGATATTATCTCGCTACGAAGGTAGTTACTTCTGATGTGGCCATACCCTTATGCTTTAACGCTAGAGATTAACTTTATCGCATATTCGTAATCATATCCACTCTTGAAAATGCTGAAATTGAAATTCCAGGCCATTGAACTTTTATATGAATGACGGAATACTGTTCCCATACAAGCCTCTATGTACGAAATAAACCAACGGAACGGCTGTAAGAGGAGCCCTCTATTGCTGCCGGTATCAGTAAACATATAACAGAACTAAAGTCTGTTTTCCATTCACAACTGATATTAAAAAAACCAAGAACGCAGGAGGTGTGCATTAATTCCAATTGAAACGTGAAAATTAGTGAAGAGGAAAATAATGAAAGTCGGGAGTAAACACTTGTGCTCCTTCAATACATCTCCAAGTGGGAGACTAAGTACCCTCGGCACCGCATATTAAGCGGCGAAGGGTGAAAGCAACAGCTTCCTCCCACACGCAGGGGTACATATGATTGTGCAAAAGGAAAGCGACTTAATTAAAATCCTTTTCCCGGTAGATAATTCGCTATCTCCATTCATCCGCCAGCGGCTGACTTGGTTGAACCTTGCCTTCCCGCTGTCTGTCTGCGCCAAATAGAAATCCTTGCAACTATGCCGGAACATTAGGTGGCTTTGTGAGGCTGTACGCTTGGAGCTTCCACTATGAATGAGCAGATGTTCTTCTGTGCTCCATGTGTCATGCTGGGAAATAGTTTGACGAGAAAATTCCATCAACAGTTGTGTGTGTAGGCGCCTAATTGCGAAACGTTCTCAACAGTAATTACATTTTCGGCTTGAAATTCTTGAATGACATACCACATTATTTTGCGAGTTTGTGAGCAGTTGAGCCAAACCGCCTGAAAGAAATGCACAATAAACTTTCACTATTCGTGGAATTTAAATGGAGTGGGTTGTTCACTGAATGGCTAGAATAGTGGGAGCCCACACACGTTCCTTCAAGACGTGTACCATTTGAATGAGATGTGGTACTGTTATTGTCTGGATCAAATTGGTTGGACGAAACTGGGAAAGACATGCCTGTTATGCGGCCCTGTATTGCTTATGGATGATGTACATATGAACTGAATCGAAACAAATGTCCTAGAGCGGAGCCAAAGTTTCTATTGAAATTGATGTTTAATTTTAGGAAGTTGTTATTCAAGTTCCTGGGAATCTCATCCCAGGGCAACTGCCAATACATACACATTCAGTTTCGTTTCTTTGGGAATCCTGAACTCGAAACTTCCCAAGAAACTTGGGTTCCATGCAAATTAGGAAAGCATAAACTTTGAAAGAAAAACTAATTAGACAAATGAAAACAAAAGGTCTCGATTGTTTGTTTTCATGATAAAAATGAATATTGATTTAATCTTTCTAAAATACATGTAAATTTATCCTCTGGAGGAGGAGGATCTTTCTAACGCCGATAAAGTAAATCACAATGCAGGCGGTAGGGGAGAAGAACAAAATAAGACTCATACAGAGGAATCATCAGTTGAAAGTGTTTTTTTTAAATGTAGAGTTACTAAAAAGATGTGCCAATAGGAAATGAGAGAGGTGACTACATAGAAATCTACATGATTCCTTGCGCGAAAAATTTTGCCTGGAGATGTTTAGATTAATGCCAGTGAAGGCCTACTGCATGAGGAATGGGTGGGCGGGCTGTTAAACTTGTCAAATTTTGGTATAAAAAACTCTTGCACGGGTGATACCTAACTGACTACAAGACACGCCTTACTCTTCCAGTAGGCCTATCTGGCTATTGCTTCACCGACAATAATCCAATCATTTCCAGGTAAAATTTTTGGTAACACCGTACCTACTCTTAAACGGATAACTCCATTGCTACGGAATTGTGTGAACGTTTGTTCTGTGAAAAAAAAATACATGAAACGGGGGGTGCCCAGTTTAGGGCGCGGAAAGCTTAAAATATAGGCAACTTAAAGTGTACCAGTTTCTGTTCTCAAAATTCGCCTGACTAAAATATCTATGCGCTTGCGAGGCCAGTTTGGAAATAAAGGCCTCACTGACGTTCACGCCCCTACAGAGGAGACTGCATAGTCGGAGAAGGATACCTTCTCCAAGGCAGTAGAATGAATACTCGAAGCCTGTCCCCGATAAGATATCAAAATCATACTTGGGTACTTTAACAGCCATGTAGGGGAGGAGCCCGTATTCAGGCGATACGTTGGCTAACGTAACATACACCAAAATACAAATGATAACGGACTGCGGATTATTCAATTAGCAGCGTCACACGAAATGGTTGTTGGAAGTACCTGGTTTGCGAGGAAAGCGGTCAACAAACATACATGGGCCTCTCCAGACGGGACCACTTTCGACCAAATTGACCACGTGTTGATCGAACGCCGCAACATCTCAGCCTTGATGAATGTCAGAACATATAGGGGGGTCAATATAGACTCGGATCACTATCTTGATGGCATGGTGCTCCGAGCTCGAATAACAACACCACCCAGAATTCCCTCTGATAATCAGGTGAGAGTTAACACTGAAGCCATCTACAACACAGTCCTCCGCGACACCTATAAGAAGGAAATGGATGCCGCAATAACTGCAGTCAAGAGAGGACCTGGAGATGAAGCATCAACAAATGATCTTCACAATCACCTGAAGAACGTTATCATGGATACGGCCACAGTCGGAACGGCTGGTTTGACGATGAATGTAAGCTGGCAGTGGAACGGAAGAATGCCGCACACTGAGTAATGTTGCATTCTCAAGGAACACGGGCACGCACAGAGACTTATCACGAACCCTGTCGAGCGGAGAAGCGACTTCACACACGGAAAAGGAAGCCCGGGAGAACCAACAAGTCTGTGAACTAGAAAAGTACAGGGAGCAACCGCACCAGGAAGGCGAAAGTTTTACCAACAAGTCAGCAGGATGAAGCCTTATACACCTCGATGCTCATCCTGCCGAGACGAAGAGGGAAATCTGATTTCTGACAGAATGGGCATATTGGAGCGATAGGCTGAGTACTTTGATGAGCTATTGAACAACCAGAACATCGGCAAGTTGGAGGTCCCGCCAACTGAAGACGACGGACAAATACTGCCACCACCAAGTAGAGGAGAAACAGTTCGTGCAATTCATCGGCTAAAAAATCATAAGTCGCCAGGAGCCGATGGAATTAGAGTCGAATCGGTTAAATCTGGAGGCGACCATTTGCACCAAGTTGTTCATCAACTTGTGTTCAAGGTATGGAACAGCGAATTAATGCCTGACGATTGGCAAAGAGGCATTATCTGTCTCATACATAAAAGGGAGATATCACACAGTGCAGCAATTATAAAGGTATCACGTTGCTGAGTACCATCTATAAGATATTCTCCACTATCTTGCTAGGCCGGATACCAACATACGCCTAGAACATCATTGGCCCACACCAAAGGGGCTTCACTCTAGTCAAATCAGCAACAGATCAGATTTTTCAGCTGCGGCAAGCGATGGGAAAACTGTTGGAATATGGAAAACAGTTGCACCATCTATTCATCGAATTTAAAGTCGCCTATGATAGCATAGCCAGGGTAGAACTGTACACGGCCATGAGAGAATTCGGTATCCCGACGAAATTGATAAGACTGGCTAGGCTGACCCTGACCAATGTGCGAGGCCAGATAAAAGCAGCAGGATCTCTCAAGACCATTTGACATCAACAACGGTCTACGACAAGGGGATGTCCTATCATGCATTCTCTTTAACCTGGCCCTCGAGAAAGTGATCCGTGATGCTGAGGTACGATCCTCTTCAAGTCCACCCAACTACTGGCCTATTCTGACGATATCAACATCATGGGAAGAACCACCCGAGACGTACAAACTGCCTTGATCCAGATCGAGCAGGCGATGTTTGGCGCGAGATCTTGGGCTGCACATCAATGAAAGCAAGACAAAGTATATTGTGGCAACGTCAGCACCGAAAACTAACCAACCAACAACATCAAACCGCACTGGTCAAATGGGAAGAATAAGGGAATTCAACTTTGAGACCGTTGATAATTTCTCCTATCTAGGGTCGAAAATCACAACCGATAACAGCTAGAATGATGAAATCGGCGCACGGTTGTTCTCAGCCCACAGAGCCTATTTCAGCTTACAAAAACCGTTTCGCTCGAAACGTCTCACCATAGGGTCAAAGCTCTTACTGTACAAGACAATGATCTTGCCAGTCCTCATATATTCCTCGGAAACTTGAGTTCTTAGAAAGAAGAATTGCGAACTCTTGGCCGCGTTCGAGAGAAGAATCCTCAGAAGAATTGCTGGCACCCTACATGAGGATGGACGATTCCGTAGCCTACACAATGACGGAATCTATGAGCGACACTATGACAGTGAAGTTGTGGATAAAATCCAACTGAATAGGTTACGGTGGGCGGGTCACTTAATCCGTATGGATGAGGATGATCCCACGCGGAAAGTCTATAGGGGCAATATCTATGGTAGAAAAAGAAGACGAGGCAGTCCCTGGTTAAGGTTGAGCGATGCCGTAGGTCAGCACGCCAGACAGCTTTTGGGGATATCGAATTGGTGGATCTCGGCAAAACCGGGTTGCCTGGAGTTCCTTATTAAGACAGACCTAGACCAGACACCGGTTATTGCACCGTTGATGATGATGATGAAAATATCTAGAACAAAATCGCGATGATACACTTCTATCAAATCTAAGCCTCAAAATAATCCGAACCCCGATATCTTCTAAAATAATCATTAATAATGGAACACAGTATATTTCAGAAACGACTCTACTCTGCATGACCAATTTCACCTTCTTGATTGAAGGCTGAATTTGTCGACCGCTTCCTAATTGCTTTCTGTGTGATACACGGTACGTAACGGTAATTTGATCACCGCTAGCAGCGTCCTGTTGTAAGAAGGGCTGCGACTCGGACGGCAAACAATTCATGCATATTACATGGCTTTATTATAGATATTCACATTCAGTGAACCCGTTCAAAGTGTCTAGTGAAGCTCCCAAGGCATCAAATGTAGATTATCTGTAGAGTCGGGTTCTAAAAATCACGTACAGTGTCTGCAAATTTGCCGACAATTATTACTATTAGATCTTCTACAACTGCTTGCACAAAAATCGTCGTGCCCTCAAGTAGCTAAAATTAGGACAGAAGAACCCCCCCCTGTGGGCAGCCTTCAGACCTATTACCTCGATAAATGTCATGTGGAACTTCCTCCACTTCAATCTGTGATTTTTTTTAATGACGGAGCGATGCCATTGTATATTGCCTCATCACAAATCAATGCACACGAGGTATAATTAATGGACGTACCTAAGGCGGATTCCTTTTCAGCCAGTCCCTTCTCTTGCCTTTTCCATGCAGCCTGCAGTGAAATAGCCACCTAAGATGTAAATATCCCTTATAAATCGATCTACTGGTCTTTCCTGCTCTTTGAACAGAGATAAAGTTACGCTAATCGCTTAGAAGGTTTCTGCGTCTCCGTTGATGGATCTCCTTGGTTTGGGAATAAATACATATGCGTATGCCATCTACTCCCCCTATTACTGGGCAGGAACAATATCACCTGGAAATCATTCGTATCTTTTGAACGTATTAAATGTTGACTTTACTTACTGAAGCGACTCTACTCTGCATTTCATAATCCAACCTCTTAGTTGAAGGCTGTGTTTTTAAGCCACTTCTTAATTTTCATCTGCGTACTACACAGTCCGTTACATACCTGCAAGCTACATGTTTGCGAAGGACTCGCTAAAACTTCGCGGTCGCCTCGAACGAAATAGTCGTGCACAAAAGTGTCTCCATGATGATCGTTTAGTTGATCGTATGCTCTTCTTCCTAGTTTCTTTATCCTCTTTGTACCAATTTCAGCAAACAAGTTAATCCGAGCTTGGCTTGGGCGAGCTCTTATGGCCCTCCTCTGTTTTGCCAAATCCAAGTTTCAATGTGGCATTTAACCTTTTGTGCCACAGAGTAGGCAGCTATTTTCAAAAACCTCTCTCATACTGGTTGTGATCACCTGGGTTCCTTCTCAATATGGACAATGAATTTGATATGCCTTCCAGGGTTTGCAACTGGGTCGTTCGTCACTAGTTTGTTCGTGGGTCAATCTGTCTTCAATGGATTCCGAAATGGAGCGGGTGGAGATACTATGCCAATTATGAGATTAATGCGTATGTGGCCTGAGAAAATGATATGGTTCGATATCTAACACTCCTCAACAAAAGCCCCCATTCTGAGGGAACCCGCCATTATATGACATCTCGTCAGTCCTCATTAAAGGAAGTCATTTCACTACTCAACTATATATTCTGATAATCTCAGTCCGCTCGCGCTAATGGTAAAACTTTCTGAACAAATAGGATGAACGTTAGCATCGCAACCTCCAAACACTTTCATGCATTCACTGTTGACATACTGAATAGTTCGTATGAATATTCTACTGGGAGTGTCATCCTCATCGTAGATGGCATAACCAGAGAATCAAAGTATCTCTTTATCTTCCTTTTAACTTTGTAGGTTCACTTTTTTCCACAAATTCTCCACAATGCGTGCAACAGCATGTTGATCATGAAAGTGCCCATTTTGAGCATGATCATACCCAGTTACACCACTGAACCAACGCAACGTCATTTTGCCCATTACAGTAATTCCAGCACTCGGAATCATAGAGAGGAGACGACACTGTAGTAGATTTAAAGTTCAAGAGACTCGTCCGTCAGTTTCGGGCATAATTTAATACCACGCCTATATGTAAAAGAATGCTATGGCACATGTTAGTTAGCTCCTGGCTGAGGGCGACGACGAAATTATTTACATTGACGAGCCTGCTAAACAGTAGCTTTACATGAGAGCAAATTCAATTTTGAACATGTGTTTAAGACGAGGTAGGATTATAACGCTGAAACCAATACGAAATCAACAAGTCACTGTTATACGTACATGTGGAGCAACATCGAATATACAATATAAATTGTAGGGCAATCGCGTCCTATTGACCCGGATTTTATCCACAACCAAACAATCATGGTATCGCTCATGGCAATCCCGTGCCTTAGACCGTTGTTGATGTTAAATGGTCTCGAGAGTGATCCTGTTGCTTTCATCTAGCCTCGCACATTGGACAGGTTCAGTCTAGTCAATCTTATCAACGTAAGAATTTTATCATATTTTCCCATGACTGTGTACAATTTTACTCTGACAATGAAGAAATTGCGAAGGGGTAGGACAAAACCTTAGGTACTTCCAATGCGATTGACCAACTCTAGCTTGAGCCAGGCTGAGGACACTAAACAAACATTTCTTTAGGTACCTCAAAGGTAGATGTAGTTGCAAGGCAGGGGGCTATAATCACTCGTAAATGCTACGAGCTGGTTCTGAAGACGCCTGTATTCTGCTCGAGTTGATTTTTTCACAGCAGTCATGGTCTTAGGACCGCGCACCACGATTTCAATTGAGCTCTTCGGAGTAGCCACTGATACCTACTCACCCTTAAATAACTGTCGAGCTAACAAAGATATATTTCGATTCAAAACACCGGAAACTATCTGAAGTGGTCATAAAAGAGACGTCGAACAATTCGAGGAATAGGCTAACTCCATCTATAAGGGAGTCACTGAGCAAAAAATATTAATGTATGGTTCCATAATAATAGAAAATCCGGTATTGCCCACAGAACGATTATCAGAAAACCAGCAGAAGCTAGAAATAAGCACTCTTGATTATACCTCGATAATATCGAGAAAAGTTCTCGAGGGAGGAGTGCCATCGTATGAGGTTTGAATGGATTATTATTGAGTTGAGATCCTCTTTTAATCAGAAGCGCTTAATAGCGTGCGACCGCTCCGCTCATGAAGTTTTCAGCATAACTAAATTTCCATCGATCCCAGATTGATGAAATCGGCATATTAGCATTTTTCTTCTAGTAGTTTATTAGAAAGATGCTTGCGGGCAGACATTCAAAACAGCAATAAATTCATCAAAAACTGTAAACTGGTTCTAAAACATGTGCATTCATGCAATAGAGTGGTTGAAACTTCCACCCACTTAGCAGTAATGATCTTCAACGAAGCATTTTTGTCCACTTTGCAAGTCATGGACGTGTTGGAAATTACTTTGGGAGACGAGAAACGCATCGACCTTGCCGAAAGTAAGATCAATGATGCTGCAAAAAGGACCTGGATTCAATGAATAGGGAGAAAAAAAATGCGACCCACGAAAACATTTTCTTAATGAGAAAGTTTCTGCAATCATCATATATGCATACAGAATACAGTATCCGGTAATAGGCAGCGTTGGAAAATGTACTTTGAGCCAATGGGCAGGTACACTAGCATATTCCAGGCGGGAATTTACACCATAGACAAATGTGCCTCCTTTAATCTGCAAAGGAACTACAGGGGGCAGAACATAGCTATTCTCACCGACAGCCAAGCGCGATCAAGGTACTTAGGTCCAACCAGGTGAACTCTAAACTGGTATGGGAATGCCTTCAGAGACTGAATACACTCGGCTCGTCCAACAAGGTCTGGATACTTTGGGTTCCAGGCCATGCTGGGTTGGAAGGCAATGAGGCAGCGGATGAACTAGCAAAGAAGGGATGCCTTTACAAGGGCCAGAACCCTTCTGTAGAATCGGAAATGGTTTCATGGCTATGAATCTAAGAAACGAAGAGAAACGGTTGAGGGAACTATATTGGGCGGGCTTACCAGGGATGGAGCAGTCCAGGGTGCTTATTGGGGGATACGAATCCATGCCTACAAAGGATTGCTTAAACCTCACCAAAGAGAACCTCCGAATCATAGTGGGAACTCTCACTGGTCACTGTCGGCTGAACTATCACCTAGGGAAGCTAGGGATATCTACGGACACTGCCTGCAAGTTCTGGAGGAGGACAAAACCTCTATTCACGTCCTAGGACAGTATTCGGCACTTGTGCAAAGTAGGTCGATACATCTGGGAGAAAGTATCCAGTAATGGTATTCAAAAGAAAAATAAACACAATTCATTTTTTTGTTTAAAAAAAATCGAACAAAGTGTCAGTACGAAAAACGAGAGCTCAAGAAAAGTGGGAGTCGAGATTTTGTTTAAAAAACTGCATGACCTTTTTTACCGATCGGTCCTTGAGTCAACAAGTCCTTGACAACGGTCCACGGAAATGACACATCACGATTCTTGTACCGCAGGCCAAAGCACGTTGTTGTTGTAAAGTTGTGTAATACTAACGGCATTCTTGACATCAGCACATAAATTCCCAATAGGGTTGAGGTCTGCCGATTATGCTGGCCACTTTAACACTTCCACCCTATTGTCCTGGAACCACTTCTTTACTTTTCTGCTCGTGTGTTTTGGGTCGTTGTCATCCTCAAAGACTAATGTTATCAACATTTCGTCAGTGGCGTAAGGCAACATGATGTTTTCCAGTATATAGACAAACATTTTGATCCATCGTAGATTTTATCCAATATATTGGGCCTTCACCATAGAATGAAAAGCAAGCCCACACCATAATGCTGCTCCTAATTTAGATGGGTTTTGGCGAACTGTAAACGTGTCCTTACTTGCCGTTTACTGAGCAGAGGGACTTTTCTCTGACTTCCAGCTTTCAAATTATTCTTTCTTAATCTCCGGTGAACAGTTTGAATCAAATCTGCCACATCACGTCCGCCTTTTAGTTGGGTTGTCGTGATGAAAGGGTTCCTCTTGCTACAACGGGTTAACCGCCTCACTAACAAAGGGGACATTGCTCGCTTCCTACCTCAAGTTTCAGGCTTACTTTCGAATTTAAGTACATTGGCTTCGCTGAACACTGCAAATTACGCTGGATTGCCTAGTACTTTTTCCTTCTTTGATCACGTTTTTTTATGATTTCTCTTTTCCCCGGGATGCCGTGGTTTCCACGTCCGATCATTGTAATAATAACAATACTCTTTTTTGATTCAAAATTAATTTCGCGAACTAAATAAAAATTTGAACCGCAGAAAACCCTTAGCACTATTATTTTCTCCGCCCGGGAAATCAAACATTCTTAAAAACCGTTTGATTGATTGCTTAAACTTTTCAGCTGTGTACAAAGTAGACACTCAATATTCATCCCGTATAATTGGAAACAAAAATAAATAGTTAGTAACAAAAATATTACAATTAAAATTAGCGTCAAGCGTACACTGCTATTTTCTTCGCAATGTATATCTTGCATATGAAGGGATCTTTTGGGTTGTTAACCATATATGTTAAGAATGCAAAAATGTGCGTAGAAAGTTTCTCATAGAGATGAACACAAAACCTTTATACCCGAAGCACCTGCTTCCGGTTTTCCTTGTTTTTTCAGTTATTCCAGTTTGGCCAATTTTTGCCGAATTTCATAATAAAAAAAATTGATAAAACCTTTGCTACTAACAGCGGGATTTTTCAAGTTTAATGGGTCATATTATTTTTTACACTACTGCAAAATTAGGCGCTACTTTTAGATCTGAATTTCTCACCGTTTGGTTGAAAATTCCCATTAAAATATATGGTTCAAAATACCTACAAGGTAATACCAAAAAGTTTACGGTAATAGTAAATATTCCCTTATTCCATAATTTTTACAACTAGCCCTGCATTGGGCAATAATGGAGAACTCTATTTTCGAATAAATTCATTAATTGAAATGTTTTTGAAAATAGGGTCAAATTTATACCCGTCTTTGTAACCAACTTATACTGAACGAAACTTCAAAAGATGCAGTCGATTCATAGATCTTCTTTATGAGATTTTTCCTGAGATAATAGAAATGAATCCGTGTCACTTTAACTTAACCTGAAGCTTCCTCCACACTTAGTGAAAAGTTGAAAGTAATTACTTAGCGAGCAGATTCCCTGTACTGAGTACAAAGTTCTGAAACTTCTACTAAAGTTTTGATAATTCTGATTTTCCGAAGTTCATTGCTTCTTGCGCGCTTTCTTTTGTCGCTTTCCTAATTAGCACAAAATCATCAGTAAACTTTAACTATTCCCCCGTCAGCGGAAGAGCAACAATGAGCGGAAAACCTGCGACGAAGAGGAAAACGCCCGGGACAAACAATAAAAGAAAGCTCACGCCGGCAGCTTCAATTAATTATAGAAGAATGTCATTTAAAGGAAAACTTTTGTAATTATCTTCAATTAGTGTGAACCCATTCTACACGCCGGACTCCGAACCCTTTGTGATGTAGCTTCCGAGGCTATGGATATGCTCCAAAGGGGTGGAATCCGGTACCGTGGAAAATTTCAAACCCTTTTGTCTGACGAAGGTAATTTTCCGTTTGTGTGTACATTTATTTCAAACTAACTGCATTCTTCTCAGCCTTTGCTTTGAAAAACGATTCACGTTAGTTCAGTGCAAGGACCTGCCTACTCCAAGCGCAATTACACGCGAGCGAATCAGCGTATCAATTAAGTCCTTCAGGGACTGCATAAATTGAAATTGCAGTGCATATGAATTAGTGTCACATGAATGGAGGCATATCTGGCATGGGATAATAGCGCCACTTGGACACCTAGACATCAGTAGACAAATACCCGTGCTGTAATGTGACGGAAACAATAAATATCCTGCACTGACATAAAGTCTACCAGTAAATGTGCGGTTTACAAGGCCTTAATTGGGTTTTGAAATAATTCAGTCAATAACCATACGATGGGAAAGGCTCGATACATGAGCAAAACAAAAAGACCAGAAAAAAACACCCAAACTGTAAATCATTCACTATGAATATAGGTAATTGTTGTAGTTCCTACTCCACGACATCTTCAATGAAATTGTAAAATATAAAGACCGCCTAAGTTCAAAAACCTGAGAATACGTTGCTAGAAAGCTGCTTTTCTGCAGCACTCTCTAGCTTCTTTGCTTCATATGCAGGACAGGACTCAGTTCGGAATACGTCTCAAAATAGAGGCGACCGGTTTGGGAGAATTGTGTGTTAAAAACAGTTTTCGTCATGTGAACACAGGTTTTTTAAAACTCTCCCAATTTGAAACACATGTGCAAATTGAGGTAACAGGTTAAACTGTTAAGTATTGATGACTTGAGCTATACAAAAAAAAATCCTACCACAGGAGAAAAGGGTGCTGTCTGTTTGACAAATTATGGTGGGGAAACTGTTACTATGTTAGAGTTAATGGTTAATCGGAGAAGAATACCTACTACGGCGCAGTGAAGCAAGCTGTCAAAGCCTGTCGCAGGGGTGATTTCAAAATCATACTTGAATATTTTAGCAGTCAAAAACAAACCAATGATCCCGCACTGCGAAATATTCAGTTAGCAGTTTCACACGAAATGGTTGTTGGAAGTACCTTCTTTGTGCGCAAAGCCGTCGAAAAACATACATGGGATTCTCCAGACGGGACCACTTTAACCAACCAGAAGAGGGAAATTTATGCCGCAATACAATGAGTGTTGATAAAGCATCGGCAGACTATCTTCAAAACGACTTCGGAATGTTATCACTGGTGCGGCCACAAACCCCAGCCCCCAGTCGACGATGAATGTAAGCTAGCAACGCAAAGGAAGAATACTGCATACCGGGCAATGCAGCACTCTCAAAGAACGCATGCACGGCAAATCACTTTTAAATTTCGCCCGGTTAAGAAAAAATGAGAACAAAAGAAAGAAACTGAAGTTATTTCGACAGTCTTTATTAGATTAATTCCGTGTGCGTTAATTGCGGTCATAAGACTAATTGTTACACTATCTAGTTTTCTAGCAGCGAAATAGTTTCTCATAAAACATGCTAAGTTGAGAGAAATAATGTTTTGATAGACAATGCAACTAGACTGATATTAGAAACTTCTTAATTAATTCTTGCCATTCCGGCTTAACGGAACCTGATTCTTGGGTGGAGTCATGTTCTCTGGAATTTCTGTTTCATGAGAACATTTTAATAACGTAACTGAAGGTCTATCACTGATAGAAAGAGGAAACTCGGGAGAACCAACAGATGTGCGAACTTGAATAGTACAGGGAACAACCGCACCAGGTTCGGACATTTTACCAACAAGTCAGCAGGATGAAGCTTTATACACCCCGATGCTCATCCTGCGGAGCAAAAAACGGAATATGATTTCCGACCATATCCGCACATTGGAGTGACGGGTTGAGTACTTTGATGAACTGTTCACCAACCAAAATATCGGTGAGTTGGAGGTTTCGAACACTGAAGACGAAGGACAAATGCTGATAAGACTGACTACGCTGACCCTGACTAATGTGCGAGGCCAGATTAAAGCAGCAGAGTCACTCTCGCGACCATTCAATATCAACAACAATCAAAGGGACGCGTGTCCTGCATCCTCTTTAACCTGACCGTAGATAAAGTGATTCGCGTTGCAGATGTTAGTGCGAAAGGCACCATCCTCTTCAAATCCACCCAACTACTGGCATATGCTAACGGTATTGGCATTATGGGAAGGACAACCCACGATGTACAAACTGCCTTTATCCAGATCGGCTTGAGATCTTAGGCTACACATTAATGAAGGCAAGACGAAATGCATGGTGGCAACGTCAGCAGTAAAGCACAAAGAAGCGACAGCATCAAATCACTGGTCAAACGAAAACAATAAAGATAGGAGACCACGATTTATCTAGGATCAAAAATCACAACCCAAAACAGACATGACGATGAAACCCGCGCACAGTTGTTGGCTGCCAACAGAGCCTATTTGAGCTTACAAAAACAGTTCTGCTCGAAACGTTTCGCCATTGGAAAAAAGCTCTTACTGTAAAAGCAAATATTCTTACTAGTCCTCAGATATTCCTTCGAGACCTGGATTCTTAGTAGGAAAAATTGCCAACTTATGGTCGCGTTTGAGAGAAGAATCCTCCGAAAAAATGTCGGTTCCCTACATAAAGATGGACGATACGTTAGTCTCTACAATGATGAAATTTATGAGCGATATCACGACTGTCTGATTGCGGATAAAAGTCGGGTCAGCAGATTGTGAAGGGCTAGTCATTTAATCCTTATGGGAGAGGGTGATGCATTCCGCAAAGTCTATAAGGGCAATTTCTATGTTAGAAAAAGAAGACAAAGTAGACCCTGCCTAAGTCAGGACGCCAAACAACTTTTAAGGATTCCGGGATGTCTGGAGTTTCTTACATAAGCAGGCCTAGACTGGATACCGATTGTTACGGTATTGGGGATTTCAGTGTGATTTCAATTCCACTTGCCGATCCACTCCCCACTTGATATCACATTCATTTTGTCATACCTGTCGCACTTCTATCTTCAATAGTAGTGTGCTCTGTGGCACTTGGACCAGAGTGTTTAAAGTGCTAGGAAGGAGCAAATAACAAAATGACTGGAAAGGAACAGAACTGTCAATATGCGCGTAGTTCGATAAATGTCCTACCGGCTTCAAAAAAAGGAGGCAAAGGTACTCCTAAACGTGGGATTTCCCAAGATTTACAAGGCGAAGAAAAATTGCTCACTGTCGCGCTGAATGACTTGTCGGTTAAAACAATTACTAACAACAAGGACTGCGTCAATTGTAATTCCTTAAAGGAAGCGAGGAGGTCAAACTGCTGTGTATTCGGGAGGAGAAGTTGATATATCTCGACCGAGATCTATTAAGCCCCAAACTGAACAACGTCAATGTCAAAGGAATTAGATATTGTATCAAAACTCAAAGCTAAATAATGGCCAACAAAAAAAAATTAATAGTAATAATCGTTTGCGCAACAATCCAATTAGATCTAGACATTGAAGCTTGGTAGATCATTCCACTCAAGATCGCAACGATGGGCTCAAAGGCAATGTAGTCAACATTGCTCTTACCCGTGATTATTATCCTCATTTAACTCAGATATTCATTTGATCACGATATAAATTTCTTTGTCACCAGTAGGATTTGAACCGCGAATAATAACCCCTCAACACACTGTCAAAAGGGAGTCGACAATCTTTTCAGGCGGTGTCCTAAATTAATGATTCTGAAATGCAGCATTACAACGAAGTGTCGTTTGAATCAAGAGTCGAGAGCAGATGAGACTTGCGGTATAGTAAGCACTTCATGTCTAAATCAGCAAGTGATAACTCATATATATAAATAGATCAAAGAAAAGAGAGCAATCAGTTAACCCGTCAGCGCATTACATGCGGAAATATACCCTGTAGACGTGTACGCAACCTCCAATCGAATTAAGTAAACAGAACAACAGCCTCGCTGCCCTTAAGCTATTCAACTTAAAGCAAGTGAAGTCTAGACTGGTATGTCCTTGATAACCTGAACTCGCTTGGTCAGTGACAGTTATGACCTAGGAACGAAAGTATTAGAAGTGTCACTTTATGGAATAGAACACTTCCTTATAATTGAGAAAGGTTGCATGGTTATGACACTCAGGTTGGAAGGAAAAAGTCTGACGAAACCAGAATGCTTATAGAAATAAACAGACCAAAGCGCTCGTAGGCTTTCTTGAATCTAGCTAAGAAGAGTCTTAGAAACATATTTCACAGGTTATTACAAGGTAGACTATGATTCCTGGGGATATCTAAGGACATAATCTTTAGATTCTATTAAGCAAGCAGTAAAATCGGAATACGTATCCTGAGATAATATTGGTCATTCCTTTTTCTAAACCTGAAATATGAATAGAAACTTTGATATTTTCCATAGAATTTGGTATTCACATCTCAGTCTAAATCAAGATCTTTTGTTTCGCCGTGTTCTTTTCGAGTTGGGGTATGTGTTCATCATCATCAACGGCAGAACAACCGGTATATGGTCCAGGCCTGCCTTAATAAGGAACTCCAGACATCTCGGTTATCCGCCGAGGCCCACCAATTCGATATCCCTAAAAGCTGTCTGGTGTCCTGACCTACGCTATCGCTCCATCTCAGGCAGGGTCTGCCTCGTCTTCTTTGAGTACAAATATCTAATTTAAGAACTACTAACAGTGTCAGTTGTAAGATCAGAAAGGGCGACAACTTCATTGCGGGTTATGCCTTACCATGGCGAGATGGCTGGCGAGTCGCCATAAAACTGTGTGGCATATTACATAGATGGAAGAGTTAGATGAGTTGAAGCACTTTGGTAGGAATCGACAATGACGGCGCATATGGATGGTTCACATGCTACCCCCCATATAGGTGTTTGGTTGCTACCAACACCTATGTGGGGGGTAGCACGTGAACCATCCTTATGCGCCGTCATTTAACACTGACACTATCAAAGAAATCATTAGTCGTTGATTTATGTTTCACATTACCATTGAATGAATCAAGAGTATGTATTTTCTACAGTCCAATTATTTCTACTGCAATATCTAATTGCACCATTATTGTTCCTCATCGCGCCCGGTGTGATGGTTTCCGTTTCTTCAGAAAAATTTTATCTCCTAATCATATGAGATATATGGCATAGACGAACAAAGATAATGAGACAAATCCGAACCACAATATGTAATTCAGATAGGATGCAATGTATTCCTTTTTGTTATCCTAAAATCGTGTAATAAAGATGAATATTGAGTTCTAAACAGTATGAAAGACAAGACGTGGTTGATGTTGGCGTAAGCAAAAATTGATTTCCTTCATTATCAGGCTCAGAGCTAACCCTCCGCTTCATATTTTGGCCAGGTTTCAAACAAACACTGAAATATGAATTCCTTTTCTCCAGCAAACTGGCAGATCTCTCTCACCCGCCATTTAGGGATCCTATTTCCAACAAACCCCACCAACAAGCGTATTGTTATCACAGGCAAAAGAAAAGAGCAATACACCCTTAAATTAAAGCCAGGAATTAATAACCAAATGAAGTTGGCCCTTTGACAGAGGTTTGAGAAAAAATTATGAATTTTCAATTTTTCAAGTAAATTATAATACCGGGAATTGGCAAAAAAGAATTCTGAGAGGCACCGAAATGTAAAAAAGTGGGCTGAACTGCCAAAAAGCACACACAACATGCACATATCAGCTCGCGATTTCAATCAGAGAACTTCAAAATCTAATGTGCGATCAGCTTCAATCATACACACTTTACCAGCAAACGTCTCTATTGTCCCCGGAATTGTCTATTTAGATTTCCTTCACGTCTTCTCTCTCAGCATATAATTTCCATTTTAAAATTATATCTGCGTTAGAGTAATCCCTAAACACAACTTCTTCCAATATAGTGTCCTCTCCCTCGAGAAAGATGTGACGGTTCACAAGTTTTGTTAATGTGGCCAAGAGTTATTTAAAAAAATCTTAATCAGGCTTGCGTCGTAAGTATTCCCAGAAGAAGATTTGCGTTGTATCAGGCCAGACATAGAAGTGGAGGAAGTGGATGTGTTCTATTGTTTCCTTGTTGAAGAAAAAAATGTTAACTGGGTGTATTAGATGTTATCACCTCTTAAGATGTTTCCAAATGGGTTACCATTGCGAAAGTTGCATTCATCGACCCTGAAGATAACCATTTCATCCTGGTTGCGCTAACATCTTAGGCAATCACATGGCGTAGTTCACTATTAATTGCATAAGAGTTTCCACAGACAAAAAGGCTTTCTCCGGATGAAGCCTAATAGAGATGCGAAGCAATTTTAACGTACCCGCCACCCTTCAAACCCGGGTCGTTGTGTCGCTATAGACCGCTTTAACTTAGTGAATGATTTCTTCTTCAAATTCCTCTGAGATTTTACCAAGGCGGCGCGTGATATTTTGCGTCATATGTAGCTCCTTTAAGAGCTATTAATTCTCTTGAATGCTCCTCTTGCATAAAGTATCCCAGTCAAGCTTTCGAGGTGTTCTTTGAAGCATTCCGGGCAATTCTAGCTATCATCTTTGGGACGTCAGGCAGCACACAAATACCAAATTAAAGTTTAAATTATCTTCACCACCAAACAACAGGTGCTCACGGGTGGCGAGGAGAAAGATGGAACAGTAGACAAGGTTCTGGCAACTACGCTCCAATATTCACGTCGATTCGCTGGGCATGGATGCAGTAGGCGAAAATTTTGAGGCCTGTTCTGAGGGCGATCAGAGCCAAGTCTATGAAAGGCTTATCTGAAATGCTACTAACCAGAACTCTTTATATGAACGTGTATTTTCGCTATAAAATTGGAGCATCTTACTTCTTAGTTGCGGCAGAAGTATGAGATAAGCCTCAAATGATGAATGCCAAGCCTGAACTCAGCATAACTCAGTGTAAACTGTGTGGTGTCTCCAAAAAATAGTTTTTTACTAATATTTCTCAATCCAAACGACTTTTGATAAAACTAGCATCTCTCCCACCTAGGAGTCATGGTATTTTTATTTTCTCAAAATATTTTTGATTGTACATATATTTGCAAAAGAAATGATCCAGATCGAAGTCAACCCAATGTTCATCAGATACTAGCATTTTGTCCAATTACCCCGTAGTTTCATAGCATGAAAACAATTAACTTTGGCAATTAATTGCTCAATTTTCCAGGTTAGCTATTATGTGGCGTCTGGCAATTAAACAGTTATTCAACTCCATGCTGGCTGTCGAGTCATTTTTCAATGACGGAAAGGCTTCTCATTAAGATTTTGGAGGCATCAGAAACAACAAACCGTAGTGGTTGCCGGACATCACCTGAACTGCAACCCTGCCCCTTAGTGGTCGAGGAAGACGAAGCCAACTGAATGGAAAGTCCCCATCCACATACATTAGTTCAACAAAGATCCCACCCGTTTATTCTAAGTGCGGTCGACTAAGAGATTTCGTTAGTCTATGGGGGAACAGTTTCATCATGCAACATTCGAAGAACAACATTACTATCATGGGTAGGATGCACACATTCCGGATGCTAGTCGGTGGTGCATATAGCAGGGGAGAAGCTAGTTTCGCTTAGCCGGGGACTGTGACTGAGCATATTATGCAGGATATCTCTGCAGGGACTAGCAAGTTACATTGCCGGCACGAACGCAGAAGAGCAATTCCTCGGGATATTGTTTACTTTGCTTTTCGAATAAAATGGTGTCATAAAGTTTTAGCACTTTCAACAAGTTCTTCGCTTTTGTTTCAAGACATTTGAGTCTTTTGTGCACATGATTATGAGGTTTGCTGCTCATACGACCTTAATTGTGTGGACCGAGAAATGGCTGGGAATGTTCTGAATGGGTTAACGCTCTTTTTGCAATGCGACGTACATTTTCAGTATAATTCAAGATATCTGTGCAATAAAGTTCTTGCAAGTTCATCGGAAATGGGGGAAACTTCCTGATAGAATTTTGACCCATCTGTGAAATTCATCTCAAATGCATGAGAATACATTCGGTGTAATTATTTTAAGGCAGACAGTCATCCTCGAATAAATTCGGTTGGAAACTTCCAGAATAAAGTGTTTATATCTGCTGTCATCAGATTTTCTTATCGAAATTACTCATGAAATCGTTCCACGTCTTTAGGAAGGTACGCATATGGAAGACAGTCGAAAGTGATCATCAATATCAAATATTTTAACAAATATTTCCCGATGAGAATTCTGGGAGAATTCGCGCGGTTGCCTACTTTCAGATTCTGGGAATGATCACCAACGAATGAAAGAAGATTTCTCATTAGGTAGCATCCGGCATTTTCTATATCAACTTCAAACACAATGTCAAAGCGAACACAAACCGGTGCAGCTCAAGCACGTCCTTAATCTGCGTCAAGTCAACCTAAGTGCGAACATTCGCTGCTATACAAATGTGTTTCTTCGTTTCAAAAGAACTCAGGGTGACTTACGGCAAGAACAAAGCAGCTATTTCAGCTTTGCATTAGACCAAGAATCCTTTGGCAGCACCTACAGTCACACTTTGACCAACAATCATAAAATAAATGAATTTTAATTTGAGACGAGTGCTAATACTAGATATAATAAAAACACCTACTATTGGAAGCAAAGCTGTTTTAACCAAAACAAGTCGGAAAACCAACCAACAACATCACACCGCACTGGTCAAACGGGAAGAATAAAGATAGGAGAATAAAACTTTGAGACCGTTGATAATTTCTCCTATTTAGGGTCGAAAATCACAATCGATAACAGCTACGATGATGAAATCCGCGCACGGTTGTTGACAGCCAACAGAGCCTATTTCAGCTTACAAAAACTGTTCCGCTCGAAACGTCTCACCATAGGGTTAAAGCTCTTACTGTACAAGACAATGGTCTTGCCCGTTTTCATGTATTCCTCGGAAACTTGGGTTCTTTGCAAGAAAAATTGCGAACTCTTGACCGCGTTCGAGAGAAGAATCCTCCGAAAAATTTTTGGCCCACTACATGAGGATGGACGATTCCGTAGCCTACACAATGACGAAATCTATGAGCGATACCATGACCGTCCCGTTGTGGATAAAATCCGGCTCAATAGGTTACGGTGGGCGGGTCACTTAATCCGTATGGATGAGGATGATCCCACCCGGAAAATCTATAAGGGCAATATCTATGGTAGAATAAGAAGACGAGGCAGACCCTGCCTAAGATGGAGCGACGGCGTAGGTCAGGACGCCAGACAGCTCTTAGGGATATCGAATTGGTGGACCTCGGCGCAAAACCGGGATGTCTGGAGTTCCTCATGAAGGCAGGCCGAGACCGGATACCGGTTGTTGACCCGTTGATGATGATGATGACGAAGTCGAAAAACCGGAAACTGCTTTAGGTGTGAAAGGTGTATTTCTTATATAAAAATATTTGAGTGGACATTTGACCCATTAGAACCTACTATATATAATCTATGCATATACTATGTGAAAACACCCACTTTCACGTGATACTGACATTCAAAGTTTTAAATTTGCACAGAAGCGACAGGTTTAATTCTAGAATGAACTTTTGTAGTCAGTTAGTAGAAATTATAGTGATATGCTATTATGATTAGCTTATTTAGATATCGGTATGAAGGGTATTTCAGAGCCTAGGCGCCATATAGTGGCAGCCTCCTGATTTTTTCAGATTTTTTGATTGGGTAGTTTCTGAGAATGGGACCGTGAAAAAAATGATCACGTTCGGCCCCCGTACTCCCTGCCTTTCCAACAAATGCCAAAACTAAGACCGGCATTGGAAGGTACTAATCGAGACCTTTCATTTGATACTCCACATGAACATATTTAGTAAAAAAAATCCACCCGCTTTTTACATATATAGGGGCCACCCCTTAAGTTCAACTTGGAAAGATATGACTCGCTGTATGCGTGAGCATTTACAGTCCCCACCTTTTCACCAAATTTGGTGTCAATTGCTAGAATCATTTCGGAGAAAAATACATGTGACAGACAGATAGACAGAAAGAGACTGTAAGGAGTTACCAGATCTCCCATCAGACGCTACCCCAGCTGGCGGATAGGGGCATACCTATTGATGTGTAAATATGTGCTCATGCACTTTTGTTTTCTGACTGTGCATGTGCCAGTGTTTGCTCATCTCTGGTGCGTAGATCAAAATGGCTATAGGAAGGATACCCAGAATATAAAACCACCATGGAAGACGAGAGAACCAGGAAGCTTACGGTGCAAGGACTCGAAACCCCAGTACCGGCGGTTTTTGGGAGCAAGCAAGCGGGCTCCCAGTCGTCGATATCCCTTGACCGCAGTACCTCGATGGTGGGCAACTTGGCCACTGTGGCAGTTGATTTGGATCTGGACCAGGAAGTGTTCAAGCGAAGTACGACCTTACCGAGAACACCGGTAATAAAACCAAACAAGGATGAACTGAAGGCAGATCGTTGGACAACAAAAACCGAGATAACACCACCCACTCCAAGAGTAAGAATGAGACCCATTCAAAAGAAGCTCGCCAACTATGAGATCTCCACCAACGTCAAAAACGGTAAAGGATAAAGTACAGGCAAGGTCAATAAATGCCAAAAGTGAAGAAGCATATAGAAGTAGTAGCCCTCTGGGGGCTCATGGAGAGCCGGCTCCCGATCCGGAGGAATTACCCTTCACCCAGCTTGGGGCAAAAATAGTTGAACTGTCCGAGTTTATCAAGGACAAGCACAACGTGCACCAAGTCATAAAGAATATGGTGAGTGCTATTAGAGTCCTTTATAATAGATCGCAGATGGAGGAAAAGAATGCTAAGGATGCGCCGAACCCTACTATGCCAGCAGTGTCCCATGTAACGCCTAGCCGTACTGACATCGAATCACGAAGAAATAAACGAGTACTGGAAAAAGGGAAGGATCGGAGGCGCTTAAGAGAAAAAAAAGGCGCACGGGCGATTCAGAAAACCTGCACTAACAGTAAAAGCATACAGCGAATGTAGGAAGCTGGACTAGCGTTGCGAAGCCCGATCCAACGAAATCGATGGATGGACTAAAGTTACCAGCAAAAAAGCAAAAGGAAAAGCAAAGGTGCGAATTTTTCCAGAGATTGTTATCTCCAGAAAGGGCTAAGATTCTCAGAAAGGTCACAGCTGATCCCGACCTAAAAGATCTGAGCGGAAATGGGAGCCACAAAGGGATCTTATGCTCGAACTGAAGAGATCCAGCGTAGGCAAAAATTATTACTTTTGCACTCAAGTCAAAAACTCAATGGGGTGAATGTCGCAATGCGGGCCCAAAAACATGAGATCTTCATCTCGATGGAGTGACATAGAAAGGAGAAATCGATCAATTCGATCAATGCCAGAGGTATGGGGAGAAAGAATGATAGAATAACCGGCATATTGCCGGAAGTGGTAAATGTCTGAAATTTACAATGTGAAAATTAGGTTTCTTCAAATAAACCACAGTCATTGCAGGGTCGCTCACGATTTACTCGAGTAGACCACGTTTGAATCTGAAATGGAAATCACCATTATAAATCAACCGTATAGAAACCGTCACTAAAGGCCATATAATGTCAGGCGGCCAGTGGCTTTGTGAGGACGGAAATAAGTAGTGTATATGTATGCAGCTGCTACACCTCATCAAGTTTGACATTGTCTGAACTCGAGGAAATGCTTGATAATCGTGTTCTCAATGCAAGGGGACGAAATCCAGAGATGATTTCTGGTGGTTCGCTAGCAGAGAATCAAATGCAAGGGAGCGCAGTTAATTAGAAGCATTTGCACAAATGGAGACAGTTTTGGCCAACAAAATTGATGTAAACACTTTTCAGAAAGCGGAATCAGGTTCGGTTATAGACCTGATCTTTGTCAGCCCTCCGCTGACACGTGCTGTATCCTGGTGCGTCAGTTAACGATACACCCAAAACGATCACCAGGCAATCTTCTTTGAGGTATGTGTCGAGCCACAGGTTAAAGACCCGTCATGGCCGAAGCCAAGAAATATTTCAGGCTGGTCTGCAAAAGTTTAGATGACCAGACCTTTATAAAGGTGTGGTTGGATCAACTTGATAAAGCAGGCGCCTCTAAGAAAAGAGCTGTCCATGTAGCCCAATGCATCGTCAACGTATGTGACGCGTTCATGTCTAGAAGGTGCTCATTCCCCAGTAGATCAAACTACTGATGGAATGGTAAACTGGCGGGCCTTGAATAAGCGTGCCACTGAGCCAGAAAATGGCAGCACGTCAAGTGAATTGGGATGCCGTCAACTCAATGATCGCTCCCATACACGACAAACTGCAAAAGGCAGAGGAGAGGAAAAAGGGGCAGTCATATACGCCGCATATACAAGAAAGGTGGGGCAGGCGGACAGACAGACAGACAATCAGTAAACCGATTTTAATAAGGTTTTCTTTTAAGCAAAACCATAAAAATGGAATTCGTTATACAATAGTTCTAGTCTTCTAACTTTGGCAAACTGAAAGACTACTAAGAACTAAAAACAAAAAATTGTAACCCAACTGCAATCCAATTGACTATCCAAGTGAGCAAGCAAGCAAGCAATTATAACCTGGAGAATACCTTCACCCTATTTGTCTAGGATTAAACGAACGAATCTTTCAAGCACGAAAAAGCGTGTTACGCAATTCTCCCAACAATAAAATCAAAAAACTACACAAAAAGAATAAGTCCTGTGTTAATACATATATAGGTGACAGTACTGGGCAGTGTGATCGTCGTAAGTGATCGCCGCAGAGAAACAGAACGTTCTAGACTAATCATAAAAGGTGACAGAGGCTTACAAGCAGTACATTCCACGATGAATCATAGGACCAGAAGGACCCAGAATAGCGTATACGGGCTTCGTGAAGCTAAGAAAACTACAGGGGACGGGGCATGTTCAATGCATGAATGAACACAGAATTTTGATCCGTACTTTAAAGAGTAGAATTGGCAGAAGCCTAAGGAAAGCGGATCTAGCATTGTTAATGCGTTAGACAATATCTAGTTCGGCGCCACCGTCACCAGAAACCACGCTCCCTAAGTAAACCAAATTAACTGAGATAACCCGCCAGACTGAGAGTTTGAATTTTGGTATTGTATATTTTTAGTCTAACTCTTTGCCTGGAAACAGAGTCAATCCAGAGCCATTGTCCCTCTTGGGGAAACCACTTCAGATACATTCTTTATTCACGCTACTGAAAGCGAGCAATTCGTATCGGCATGATACCGTGACTAACCATTTCATCCACAATAGGAGGAACCTCACCTCAAACGATTAAAAAACATGATGAACTGTTATTTAGTTAGTTATTTAGGAGTTCAAGCGTGCCACGCCCGCCATTAATCGCAGCGATCAGTAAAGGCTTCAGTTCCATCCGTTCATCGATCCGCTTCCACGATTCCACCATCAGCCAGATTTTATGAAGCCCTTTCCGGACGTGAACAACTAGTTTTGTAGCATCCGAGACAAGAGCATTTCTGATGGCAACCCAATGCTCGTCGATACTCTTAAGCGAGTTACTTAGTATATCTGCCGTTCATTCAGCAAGATAGCTCGCCCACTGTCAACCGACAAATTGGTCATACAAGCAGGCGATGTTGAACTTAGGCGGCTGCAGCTCCTCAACCCTAGGAGAAGTGCAGACGCAACACACAAGCGGACGTGAGCGACAATCAGATAATGATGTAAGCACCTCTCTTGTTACAAACATGCGAAAGACAACCCCAAAATCTACTACTGATCGGGAGGTAGTCGATCTGATTGCTCTTATGGTGGAAATTACAGAAATCCGTAAACTTGACACTATTACCGATGGTTATCGCCAAGACCATGTTTTCTCATCACATGTCCGAGCAAAATGTCGTCAGATTTCACCTTGGCATTCAGATCACCCATCACGGTTACACCTTTAGAAAGCGTTCTCTGAACTGCGAAGCACTATATAAGAAGACTCCATTGGTGCGTAAAATTTCACAATTGCGATGCTCCTTAACCGGGACCGAAATTCACAATTGCGATGCTTCTTAATCTGGACCGAAATTCGGTAGCTAGAAGTCAGGAACCGGGCCCTAGATTCCATCTTGCAGTAACCGCCAAAAGAAGCATAACATCGGATTCGCGTGTGCTATCACTTGGTTATCCAAAGTACAAAGCACATTGCCGCACGAGAAAGAGAGGAGTACTCTCCAGAATCCCACCATCTAACTTGGTCGAGGCCCAGAATGTTCAGCTTATCTCGCTGGAATTCTCCCTTAAGTGGGAGAAATTGAGTATTTTGAGGTCCCGCACATTTTAGAATCCAATCATACATCATTTTTGGTTACCAAAGGCGAGACTTTATTGACGCTTCCATAGCAATAAAACTTAAAAATTTGTAGGTTGCTAGCACATAAATATCTATCCCTTTTAGTCACCTATTGTATCAAAAGGTTCTTCTCATAATGTCAATATCGTTAGCGTAGGCCATTAGTTGGGTAAACTTGGAAAGGATGGTGCCTCTCGCTTTTGCATCAGCATCGCGCATCCCTCTTTCAGGACCAGGTAAAAGAGGGCGCATGGTAGGGCATCCCCTTGTCTTAGACCGTTGTTGATGTTGAATGGTCTCGAGAGTGATCCTGCTGCTTTTATCTGCCCTCGCACAATGGTCAGGGTCAGCCTAGTCAGTCTTATCAATTTCGTGGTAACACCCATTTCTCTCATAGTCCTGTTTATAGCGCCGAAAATTTTCTTTAGGAGCCCAAATTTCTTAGTCTTTTGGATCATCGCACCTTTCTTAGTTGCATTACACCATTCGATAGTTTTTAGAGATTGGGCGTCATCCACCGCGTCATCATTCGCGGCACATTTTTTCTGGCGCGTAGACAGTAGCTAGAATTATACACAGACCACATTAATACCCTTCAAACCATTGCGCAACAGTGTGAATGGTTTGAACCCCCGCTCCATGTGCTCTTCATCAACTTCTATAAGGTTTTTGATGGCATTGATTTCTTATGTAAAAATATTTAGTTTGGTAACCGTTATATTTGTGAACAACTGGAACTGGATGTATCCATCAGGACTATTCAGTTATGCGTGATACTAGCATTCTATATAAGCTGCATTAGGAGTAAGTAACCACGTAAATCGACTAACTTCACAAACGCCACTCGAAGATCGAGCTGAACTGGCTCAGCCAGGGAAATCAATTCAATTCAATTCCTGAGCAAAAGAACCCAGCTTTATCTCAAAGCATCCCTCGTCTTTCCACATATCCTAAATTTCAAAGAAACTGAACCGTAAAAATAGCGCTTGCAAATTCCTGTATCCCGTCCTAAAATATAGTGCCTCAACGCCCTAGGAAAGGAATCTGTTCTTCTACAAACAGTTTATCATACCTCTATTTTTATCTCAGGGTTCGACAGTTTCCCGTCCGAATTACAAAGGGTACGCCTGGAAGAAAGGAAGATCCTCCTCCGAATGATCTAACATTTACGTATATGAAGACCATTCCAAATACATTTTTAACCGAATCCTATAATATATTATTCTTGCTAAAGTCGCTCAATTGATGCAGTTCATTATCCGTCTTTAACTTCCTAACTAAATGTCAGATACCCCACCCCTCTTAGCAGCCAGGTAACGCAGACCCAGAACTTCAAAGAGAACCTATTCGTGCTGATCTGTTTCTTTAACTTCTCTTACAATCCCAAATCCGCCTATTCGACCCACAAGGTGGAATAGTCTTCCATGCCAGTAATTACTTCTAGTCAAATTTACAGAACTTACTCATCCTTAGTATCAGTCCCTAGCTTCGAATTCCCAACCCTTCTACGTATATCCTATCCTACGCCCTGTCCCAAAATCCAATTACTGCGCGCATTCAAAATTTTATTAAAATGTCAATGAGCGAAGGTTTTCCCTTCGACTTTTCAGCCAAGATAACTTGTAAACATTTTTTTCTTTTTATGTTTTTAGTAATAAATTAGTTCTTCTGGTTATACTCTAGATTTAATATAGTATAACTGCTAAGTTGGCTATAGTTTCCATGCAAATACGTTGCCCTTGATGGGTTATATGTTATAAAACAACTAGTCATCCAAAAATTTGCTTTCCTAGAGTTAGTGATTGAACATCGGAGAAATGCTTAGCATAGGCAACAATACATAGTTATTTAAAAAAATTCTGGATATTATGAAAACTAATTTGACTTGAATGTGTAGGTAATTTTGATTGAATGGAAATTTAAAAGCAAAAATGTTAACTTCAATTCAACGCTTGTTAAACTTCAAGTCACTTACTGACAAAATTGCTTACCTGAAAAAATAAAAAAAATAAATTAATGTGATATTGGAAATTTAGCTTTTTTGGATTCAATTATGTAATAACAATGAAATTACATTATTGGAACTACCCTCCGCCTTAATAATGTCTCAGTTCTTATGGCTGACCCCAGGGTTCCAATTCTTATAGGAAACCGGGTTATCTTTTCGTTACCAGCAACAGATACCCCCTGTATCTGATCTAGGTCTGCTTTAATAAGGAACTCCGAACATCCGGACTTTGGCTGTTTGCTGTTTGGCGTTCTGCCCTATGAGATCACTCACTCTCAGGCTGGAACTTCTTTTTCTTCCACACACCTTACAGGCTTTCGGACTGCATTACCTTCCGCAATAGGGACAACTATTTAGCCGGATTTTTTTCATAACCACACTATCGTATTATAGGTCATGAACTTCATCGTTATATAGGCTCCGAAATCATGCTTCCTCATTTTGAAGGCCAAAATTCTCAAAATTGTTCTTTCGAACGCAGCGAAGAATTCACAATTTTTCTTGCGAAGAATCTAAGTCTCCGAAGAACACATGAAGACTGCCAAGACTGTTGTCCTATACAGTAAGAGCTTTGACCGTAAGGTGAGATGATTCGACCGAAACAGATTTTGTGTGCTGAAATAGGCTCTGTTGGCTATCCACAACCCTATACGGGTTACAAAAAATCACGATATCGCATCTATGAAATCTATTCCTCAAAATATATCCTATTCCGACGTTTGCATAAGTGAAGCTAGAAACGTATATTATGCGTATATCGCGCGGCAAGGTGATTATCGAAGTATGTATATATCCACCCTGCCGATTTATTGGTAAAACTTCCGGGCCTGGTGTGGTTGTGTCCTGTACTTCTCCAGTTCGCAGACCTGTTGGCTCTACCAGGCATAATTTTTCTTTCTGTGAAGTCACTTATTTTTATCTTTTAGACGCAAAAATATCTGCCTAACCTGCTCTATTTTCTTCTTTAGCTTTTGTCCCGTTCACATGCGGAGTTGGGTCATCGTGATCACTTGCGTCATCTTATTTTATCAAAGGCCTGATCTGGATGTAGTCGCGGGGCTTTTAAATCCCCATCCAGCGTATCAAGCCACCATTTTTTCGGCCGGCCTTTTGGTCGTTTACCATCGACTTCGATGTTCAGACCAATCTTGGCAAGTGAATTCTCCTTAGCTCTAATTGCGTAACCGTACCATCGCAGACGCCTTTCTCTCAGTTTTTCTACGACCGGTGCAACCCCATATCGATCGGGGATATCCTCATTTCGGATGTGATGAAAGCATGTCACGCCACTAGTCCAGTTATCTCATTACTAAGGGACGCCGCTCATTGTGTTTTATAGTCGGCCAACACTCAGAATGTAGAGAGCGACAGGGCGGACGATATTGCGGTAAATTTAAGATTTGAGATGTTTGCTGATACGTCGTTCACAAAGAACACCAGTTGTGGAGCGCCACTTCATCAAGGTTGTGTTAATGCGTGAAGCAATTTCTTAACGCAGTTCTCTATTGGCCGATTGCATTGATCCGAGATATTTAAATCGCTGAGTTCTGGGCTGTTTCGATAATTTCATTTTTGGACAAGTTGCTCGCGACCGTTTTTACTATAGACACTAGGAAAACGTCATCTGCATAAAATAATGTATAGCGCGCTGGACTTTGAATGTTTGGTGTAACAGTGTCCATAACAAGAACAAAGAGGAAAGGTGAGAGGGAACTGCATTGATGAATACCGACAGAAACACGAAGCGGTTTTGATACAGTCGCCACACTTCGAATTTTGCTTTTCGGACTATGGTAGAGAAATGTAACCCACTGCGCCAGTTCCTTTGCTACTGTCGTAGAGCATACTAGGTAAGTTTGTATGGCACACGGTTAAACGCTTTCTCTAGATTCAAAAATGCAGCGATGTTTCTCACGCTGTTTCTCCATGAGTAACCAGGCAGCGTGTATTGCATCAGTAGTTCCACTGTTCCTGACAAACCCGGCTTCATTTGCGGTCCTTTCAATGATTTCGCGAATATGGTGGTCGAGAATGCGTTCAAAAATCTTCATGGCATGAGGCAGCCACCGGATCGGACGATAATTTGATCATTCTGCTGAACTACCTTTTTTAAGGTTTTGTGTGAAACAAAACCTTATTAGAATCGATTCGATGTCTGTCTGTCCGTCTGTCTGTCTGTCTGTCTGTCTGTCTGTCTGTCTGTCTGTCTGTCACACCCGATTTATTCGGAAACGGCTGGACCGATTGTCACGAAAATTGGTAAGACTATGTGATCTGCCATTCCCTTTACATGCAGCAACTGGCGCCATTTTGTGTTAAGTTTAAGGGGGGCTCCCCATACAGGTGAAAGGAGGCTGCAAATTTTTTTTTCACAGAATGTAGCCACGTGCGATATCAAATGAAAGGTCTTAATTAGTACTTTTCGAAACTGGTTCAATATTTGATATTGGGTGAAACATAGGGGAGTGAGGGCTCAAAATATGACCATCAAAAAGTGTAACAGGTCTCGTTCTCAGAACTTATCCAACCGAAAAATCTGAAAAAAATCACAGTGGTGCATCTCTACGAAATCTAGGCCTCAAAATATATCCGGTTCCGATATCTACACAAATAAAGTTAATAATAGTATATATCCATATTTTAGAAATTTACCCGGCACCCCCCTTATGTTCATCCCAGAAGTACAAAATTTACCTCGCGTATAATGAAGAACATAATGCACAGTTTGGTCAAGTTTGAAGAAAATCCAACTATTATTAACAAAGTTATAGGGGTTGAAACTTCACAATTTTTTGTGAATTTCTTGCACTCTACAACCTGCATGACGTCATCATCACATGTCAATTCGTCAATACCACAACGAAATGAGTTCTTATGGATGGGGGCGGAAAGAATTATTTTGTTTTAGTTTTTAGTCATTTGTATATGAATATCAATTACTCCAACCAGACATGTGTGTATGTAGGTATATATCATAGTATATGCGTGCTAATGAACTTTGCGGGTAGTGCCTAATTCAGATAGATATAAGAAGTAAATCGGAAAGATGGGTACGATCAATTGATATACGTGCATATATGTGTACAGTATTCGGAAATAGGCGGTTTGTTTGTTTAGAGTGAGCGTAATATCTACGGCTGTAATATGTACGTATGTCTCGTAGTTTGGAAAAATATAAAGGAGTATGTTGGATTTGTAACTATATACGGATAGAAAAATGTGCGTTGAAATTTCTTAGATAAGATGAACACAAAACCTTTATACCCGAAGCGCGAGCTTCCGGTATTCCGACTTGTTCTGATATTGGGACTGTGATACTTTCTTGCCAGCCAGATGATGTTCTAGCTTCCTCAATAGCCCAATTGAAAAATGCACTGAGCCGCTTAAAGTGTACAAATAGCCATCCTCACAGCAATTAAGTTCACCGGATATAGCATTATCCAGCATCAGTGCTACCGTATGGATCAAGAAAGGCAAGGAAGTTGTCGTCAGGAACCCACTAATCTGTTCTGCTGAAGCCACAATAGTTGAAATCATAGACAACACGCAGATACGAATATCCTCTATTTATATCAAACACCTGTATCGGATTTGATTAAAAAAACATAAAACCTAGAAATTTAAGGAATGCATAAGCGCACTGGAGCTAACCAGGCTACTGCATGCCCAACATTCAGCTTTAGGACGATTTTTTCCCTTAGTTTATTTATATATTCCGAATGTGCGCCATGAACAGATCACCTCCACCCCCGAATGTTCATAATTTTAGGACCTGTATAATATACTATGAATGAAAGTCGTCAAATACACGTTTATCAAATTAAAATCAAAACCACTATTTTTTGACAAGTTGCTAACCGTTGGCCTTGACTGAATTATCGTAATCAGATATATTTAGACATAAGATTAAATAATTTAACTTCCAACATGTGGTACCATAATATGTTTAGGCAATAAATATTTTCTCGTTTAATACGGCACACTAGATGTTGTATCACGCCTAATAGTCTCATCTCCTTTCATCAATTTAATAGTATCTGATTTTCTGCTCCTTGCATAATGTCCACATTCTTCAAATGATAATCATAAATTAACAACGCATTAACAAACATGTGATGACACATCTTGTCACTAAAATTAGAAAGATTGCAAACTGAAAACAAAGAGTTTGATGCCAGCCAGTAATGAGTCAGATAATTTGATTTTTCGGTTACACCGCAGAGAAGTGTTTTGAGTTGGTGCCAAAGATATTGATAGCTTCGCAATTTTCACGGTCAATGGTATTTGTTTCTAATTCTTTCGTAAACTTTAGCTTATCATCATTGCTAATGAAGTAAAATGAAATTAACGCACGAAAATAGACTAGAAACGGCAAGAAATTTACAGGGTTTCTAAATTTGTTTTCTCTCACCTCAACAAATGGCTAATTTATCACTTCTTAACAAAGAAATTTAAAAATATCATGAAATAGTGTTTAAAAGTTATGAATAATAAGTTAGGGAAATGTCTAAACAATGTAGCGTCCGCTGACCTCGCAACCAACGAATCATCTTCACATTTCCAATTGTTTGTGCCGCCATGGCATGAGTAACCCATCTAATTGTTATCATCCTCTCTCTTCCATCTTAATTAAGTAATTAACATTACTTATATTTTTATTAAAATATTTAAGCGAACATTTAATATTAATGGTTTTACATATTATTAGTCCTAATTCTAATCAGCGAACTCAACTCCAATTCTAGTCAGCGAACTCAACTCCAATTCTATTTTCCAAATCAAAAAGACTTCAGTGTTCTTTTTTCAATTCCAAACTTAATATTCAAAATCAGTGACAGGTCTGAAAAACATAATTACTGCGATCTTCCACTCCCTTGGCGTGCTACGCAAAGTGGATAGATCCGCGCCATCTATATTGCTCGCACTCGCAACATTCGAAATAAATTTCGAATGCTGCGAATCCTGCCGCGCCACATCACTCCGCCCCCAGATGAAACCTAGGGGTTTCAGCGACTGATCCCCGAACTTCGTTCGCCGTTAATCCGCAAAGCGGACACGACGTTGCTTCGGGGCGCACGCGGGTTTCAGCCTGGACAAAGAGACCGCCTTTTTGTGACCACCGATCTCGAGCTGGAAGAAATGTTCTCCCCGCTGGAGAACGCGGTACGGGCCCTCATATGGAGGCTGCAGCGGCTTCCGGACGGCATCCGTTCTGATCAGCACATGCGTGCATGTGTCCAGTTCCTTGGGCGAACAAGCAGGTATGGACGAGTGTCGAGTGGGTGGTGGCGCCTTGATGCGTCGGAGATTGTCCCTCAGCAGACGCACCAACCCCGACTCCGTGAGACCCGATCTCTTGTCGAAGACCGGATCGCTTGGGAGTCTTGGGTTCTCCCCGTAAACCAGCTCCGCGGGGCTGGCAGCAAATTCCTCTCGGCGGGTTGTACGAAGGCCGAGTAGGACGAGAGGCAAGACTTGCGTCCAGGACGGGTCGTCGCGTGCCATAATGGCGGCTTTCAGCGTCCGGTGCCAACGTTCCAACATCCCATTGGATTGTGGGTGGTATGCCGTAGTCCGCTGGCGTTTAAAACCAAGGAGTTTGCCTAACTCGGAGAAAAGGGTGGACTCAAATTGCATTCCCTGGTCAGTGATGACCACTGCAGGGACGCCAAAGCGAGGTATCCACTCTCGACAGAGGGCTTCAGCACATGATTGCGCCGTAATGTCTTTCAGAGGTATTGCCTCAGGCCACCGCGTGAACCTGTCGATGATTGTGAGGCAATACTTAAAACCGTGCGAGTCTCGCAAAGGCCCTATTATGTCGAGGTGTATGGTGTGGAAACGCTTGGTAGTGCGGGGGAATGAGCCCACTTCTTTCCTTACATGCCTGGAGACTTTACACTTTTGGCATGCGATGCACTCTCTGGCCCAGGAATTGATATCCTTGTTCATGGAGGGCCAGAAGTATTTTCCGGTGACTAACCGGTTTGTTGTCCTGATGCCGGGGTGCGCCAAGTCGTGAACTGCGTGGAACACTTCCTTGCGAAATGTGGCCGGAATGTATGGCCGAGGTCCCTTTTCCGAATCTTCGCAGCAGAGCAAGAGGTTTGAGCCGAAGATGGGCAACTCCCCAAATTTGTATTTGGGGTTGGACCTGAGGCTCTGAAGTGCTGCGTCATCCACTTGCGCCTTGGCAATAGCCGAGAAATCGAGTGAGGCGGGGATGTTGACTTCGGAGACACGAGACAAAGCGTCAGCAACAATGTTGTCCTTCCCGGACACGTGCTGGATGTCCGACGTAAACTGGCTTATGAAGCTCAGGTGTCGAAGCTGACGAGGGGACGCTTTGTCGGGCTTCTGTTTCAAAGCGAACGTGAGAGGCTTACGGTCCGTGAACACTGTGAACGGCCGGCCCTCTAGGGAGAAACGGAAGTATTTGATGGACAGGTATGCGGCGAGCAGTTCGCGATCGTAGGTGCTGTAGTTCCGTTGAGCGGGATTCAACTGCTTCGAGAAGAAGCTCAACGGCTGCCAAACTTGGTCCACCTTTTGGTGAAGGGCAGCACCTACTGCGATGTCAGAGGCATCAACAAAAACGGCTAGGGGTGCATCTTGCAGAGGGAATGCCAAGAGCGTAGCGTCAGCCAGTTGTTGACGAGATTTGTCAAACGCGCAGATAGCCTCTTCAGACCACACGATCTCTCGTGTGTCCTTAGTTTTGGGGCCAGACAAGTACGCGTTCAAAATGGACTGGAGATGGGCGGCCTTGGGCAGGAAACGACGGTAGAAGTTTAGCATGCCCAAGAACCTCCTCAACTCCCTCACTGTCTTTGGACGCGGGAAGCTTGTTATCGCTTGCACCTTGTCTGGGTCGGGCTGTATTCCTTCAGGGGAAATGAAATGACCGAGGAATCTCACCTGTTGTTGAAGGAATTTGCATTTCTCAACGTTTAGGACTAAACCGGCCTCAAGGAGACGTTGAAAAATGCACTCGAGATGGGCTAAGTGCTCAGACTCAGTGGAAGAAGCGACCAAAACATCATCCAAATATACGAAACAGAATTCGAGGTTTCGCAGGACTGAGTGAATGAACCTTTGAAAGGTTTGCGCCGCATTGCACAATCCGAAAGTCATTCGGGTGAACTCGAAGAGTCCAAAGGGTGTGCATATTGCCGTCTTTGGAATGTCTTCAGGAGCTACTGGAATTTGGTGATAAGCCTTGGTTAAGTCCAAGGTCGAAAAGATGCGGCAATTCGCGAGGTGATGCGCAAAGTCGTGGATGAGTGGAATTGGATATCGGTCAGGAACAGTCTGTGCATTTAGCCTTCTGTAATCCCCACATGGGCGCCATTCGCCGTTTGGCTTAGGGACCATATGCAGTGGGGAAGACCAACAGCTGTTTGAGGGCCTGCAAACACCCTGTTGAACGAGTTGTTCAAACTCTTTCCGTGCAATTGCCAGTTTCTGAGATGGTAGAGGACGCACCTTCGAGAAGATCGGGGAACCAGTAGTGATAATGTGGTGCTGCACATTGTGCTTCACTGGTTTGGAGAGACCACAGTTGGTAGTAATCTGGCTGAACTTTTGGAGAAGTGCCCGAACACGAGAGTCGGTAATGTCTTCTAAAAGAACGGAAAGATTATTGCCTGGGTGAGATACCATATGTCCCGACGAATTAAGGTTGGTCGTGGAATCTATAAGAGACTTGTTTTGCAAGTCCACCAGCAATCCATAGTGACACAGGAAGTCTGCGCCTAGTATGGGGAAGCTGACATCCGCCAGGATGAAACGCCACGAAAACGTCCTACGCAAGCCAAGACTTACGTCCACTTGCCTATACCCGTACGTGTTTATGCGGGAGGAATTTGCTGCCGCAAGTTTGAGCGGTTGAGGGAAAAGTTGATGATGCTGGGGTACGGGAAGGACCGAAACCTCCGCACCCGTGTCGACGAGGTAGTTGCGCCTGCTGAGAGGGTCGAAAATAGTTAGGCGACGTGGCGCTGCGTTCTGGGTGGCCGCCGCCAAGACCCCCCGCGGACCTAGTTTTTTGCGGTAGAAGAGAATCTACACGGTAGCGTACATCTTGTCGCTTTATCCCCGAATCTGCGGTGGTACCAGCAAATCCCTTGGTCCGTGGACTGTCTTGACGACCTGCTACCTGATCGCCCTTTTCGGATGGCAGACCGCGAGCGTGCTCGCGATCTGGCGCCCGAACGCTGAGCGTCCAACGTCGCCCGCATCTCGGCCATACTGGCTGTTAATGCAGCAATCTCGCGCCTCAATTCACCCACCTCATCCGACGGTGGTTGAACGGCCGCCAAGGTTGGGCGTACGTACACCTCCTGGACCTGGTCGGCCGTCGCTGCCAGTTCCTCCAAGGAACCGGAGACGCAAGCGAGGATCGCCTGGGTGCCCTCCGGGAGCCGACGCAGCCAGAGCGACTTGATGATGTCGTCGCCGATCTTGCTCCCACCCAATTGCCTCATTTCACGAAGCAATTGGCTGGGAGTTCGATCACCCAACGTTAAACCTGCCAGCAAGTGGTCTAATTTTGCCGACTCGCTTGCCGACAGGCGCTTGATCAACTCGCTCTTGAGCTGCACGTACGATGTCGACTTCACCACGTCGGACACCAGAAGTATGGACTCTTCGTCCAGGCCGACCACCGCGTAGTTGAAGCGGGTCGCGTCCGATGTGATGCCGGACATTTGGAATTGTGCTTCCAAATGCACGAACCACAGCTCGGGGTTCCGCCGCCAAAACGGAGGAACGCGTACGGCGAGGGCGGTCACTTGTGGGTCCGATGGGCCTGGCGCGTCTTTATTGTCAAACGACATTTTTCTTAAGTACGAGATGTAGACGCGGTGAGTTTATACTGAATCACGGTGAACTTTACACCGACACGGCAGGCCGCACCCACAAATGCACGCACGAAACGAGAAAAAACGAAGCGGACGCTATCCAGCGCAGACCAAAAACACCACCAATGAGAATGGAGGACTCGCGATGCTAAACACCTGCACGCCGTCTCTTGCAGCGATTTCAATTTTTTTATTACTATTTTTTTTAACTGAATAAATAAATAAATATTATATATAAATGAATAATAATTTCACTTAAGTATAACTCCTTGACGGCGGTGCTGGTCGAGTTTGTCGGCTGTAGCTGCGGCGTTGGCGGTGCTGGGGACGTCCGTTTGTTGCTGTTGTTGATCGTTGTGTCAATGATGACTAGTCCGGTGCGTGAAAGGTGTTGTGCAGGAGGGCGTGCGTACGGGAAGTCGCGTAAAAATCTACTTCTGGAGAGGGTCCGACGTGTGTCGCGCAGTACACTGTGTAGAGAAGGTTTTCTCGCGTTTTTTCTTGCCTCTGCTCCGACTCGGGATGTGAAGATGCGACACGTTTTCGTGATGTTTACCACATCACTCCACACTCAACTGTAGATGCGAACGCGTGAAAATCGCTTGCCGTACGGTCTACTGATGTTTTGGAAGGATTTCTCAGTCTTTGGAAGTTCTATTTCTGCCGTGTTGCTCGGACGAATTTTTGTCGTTAATAGAACTTCACCAATGTCGGCGATGGTGGACAATTATTCACTTTTAATATTGACTTAGAGTGAAATACAATTAACTTATAACAACTAAAACGGCGGCACCTGCTGAGGAGGCGGCGATGGTGGCGGAGCCTTCGGCTCCTGCTGCGATAGCGATGGTTGCAGCGGTGATATTGGTGTCGGCTGCGACGGTAGCGGCTACGGCGGTGACGGCGGCGGCTTCGACCTCTGCGGCGATGGTGGAGTTGAGTGCGGCGGCGAAAGTGGCTGCGGCAGCGATGGCGGCTGCGGCTGCGGAACTCTTACTTATCTCCAATCGGTTGTTGCGGCTGCCTGCTGAGCGATTGTGCTTGCGCAGACTGCGATTTGTTGATGGGGATGATGATGTGCTTGAGTTTTTCAATTTTGCAGGTTCTGGGAATTCGGGATCTTAGTTGTTGATGCTGTTGGTGCGAGTTCCGGGGTCACCAATTAAGTAATTAACATTACTTATATTTTTATTAAAATATTTAAGCGAACATTTAATATTAATGGTTTTACATATTATTAGTCCTAATTCTAATCAGCGAACTCAACTCCAATTCTAGTCAGCGAACTCAACTCCAATTCTATTTTGCAAATCAAAAAGACTTCAGTGTTCTTTTTTCAATTCCAAACTTAATATTCAAAATCAGTGACAGGTCTGAAAAACATAATTACTGCGATCTTCCACTCCCTTGGCGTGCTACGCAAAGTGGATAGATCCGCGCCATCTATATTGCTCGCACTCGCAACATTCGAAATAAATTTCGAATGCTGCGAATCCTGCCGCGCCACATTAACGCAGTATTTCTCAATAATATTTTTATCACGAACTTTTAGTTCTTCTTCCCACTTCCGGAATCCCTATTTCCAGTATTTATTTATTTCCAAAAGCTTACGCAGTAATAATTATATAATGTGTAAAATACTATAGTAAACCCTACAGAGATAAACGTAAGTTGGAAAAAACTTACAACTGAGATATATGAGCTGTCTATTTTGAAAATGGCGGAAGTCGCTTTTGAAAAAAACCAATGTTAGAATTTAAACAAGTCGAGAAACCGGAAGCTGGACGTTTCAGGTACGAAAGGTTTTGTGTATTTCGTTTGCAAAGACATTTTAGTGTGAATTTATCCCATTAGTAAGTAACACATAATATCCGCATATATTATGTGAGAATGTTCACTTTCAAAGAAGTGAAAATTTTGACCTACGATAACTTTGTTAGTAATAGTGCAATTTCCACAAGGATCAAGTTCTATATTATAACCTATATTCCCACAAAATCGTGATGCTAGGATGAACTTAAAAGGGGTTCTGCAGTTAATTACTAAAAATGATTGTAATATACTATTATTAACTTTATTTGAAGGAATATCGGTATGGAAGGTATTTCGGAGCCTAGCGATCATATAGTCGCGGTCTCCTGATTTTTTTCAGATGTTTCGGTTGGGCAGTTTCTAAGAATGGCCCTGTTAAATAAATGATCACTTTCGACCCCCGAACTCCCCGCCATTCCAACAAATGTCAAAACTAAGCCCAGCTTAGGAAAGTACTAACCGAGGCCTTTCATTTGATACCCAAATGACTATATTTGATGAAAAAAATGTACACCCCCCTTTTACATATATGGGGAGTTCCCCTTAAATTCGTTGTAACAGGATGTAACTTACTGTATGTGTGAGCGTTCACAGTTCCTATCAAATTTGGTGTCAATCGCTGCTACACTCTCCGAGAAAAATGCGTGTGGCGGACAGACAGACAGACAGAGAGACAGACAGTAAACCGATTTGAATAAGGTTTTGTATCACACAAAGAACACATGGAAAAGGGATAGAATTGACGTTTTGTGAAAGGCTATGTGAAGTATTTTTTCTAAATTTTCAGTGTTTTAAGAAAATGTGATTAGTGGACCTATTTTCGTAAGTATTAACAATAAGATAAAAGAAATAGTGATGAAAAATATGTAACAGCACATTCTAAAACTATGTTTCCCAGAATAATTTCAGACAAAATAAGTCATATTACAGCTTATCTTTGATAAATTTACCAAACTTTAAGAAGCAAATCAATGCCAATTTGCTTATTATTTAATATATGAAAATGTAAGTGTATTGGTTTACAAGAAATCTGGAGATCGATCGTCAATAATTCGGTTTTACTCAGATTTAATCTAACGCGGTGTTGCCTGACGCGATAATTCCATTTTTGGACAAGTTACTCGAGATCATCTTTGCTATTAAACGCTAAGAAAACATCATCTGCATAAAATAGTGTATACGGCGCTGGACGTTGGATATCCCGTATAAAAATAATAAACTTCGTATGGATATAGAGAAAAATATGGATATACAGAAAAAATCGGCACTTCTGTCAACCATAAATATCGAAAAAAGGATTTTCACATTAAAGATTGAAGCAAGTGAGAATGAATGTGGAGAAGGCAATTGAAGTTTGAAGATGATTTATATTTGGGATCGGCAGAAATGAGTAGAAAATATCTAGAAAATAAGATAAGATAAGCTTGTCATACCTTCTGCATGTATCATAAGAGAAATATATACATGCCAAATTTTGAATTTCATAATTTTCATAAAAATGATATGTATTGATCTTTGAGATGAAACAATGCCACCAAAAGGCTTTCCGGAAGTTATTTGTTGTGCAAAGCATCTTCAGTATAAACAACTCATCAGCCGCTGTCTCTCCTCTGCACTAGGAACAGAGTGATCGTTATCGTCATCGATGCAAATTATATTCAACCAAATCATCCTGATCTAAGCTGGCCGAAGCTGAACCCCAATCGAACCAACCAAAACCGCAATTAACTTGGATGAAGGTTGTCCAGTCTCCAAAAAAAACTATTGAAATTGTTAATCAACTTACTCAATGATGGTGGCTTTGATATAATAGAAATAGTTACGATTACTACGGACACCCTTTCAGTTGGAGCTCGAAAATACACTCAAAGTTTCCCCCCTATATAGTAAGAGGCGACTAAAAGGGATAGAAGGATGTAGGTTAGCAACCTGCAAATTTCGCAACTTTATTGCTACCGTAACGTCAACAACGCCTCAAGTAAGAACTGACCTTACGGACACGACAGTTGGCCTCTATCTCTATCTACATCGAGCAACCTTAAAATGCAACTGATTCGCTAACGAAATTGTCTCGTATACATTTATATACTAAAATCCATTCTTTCAATCTACCTTTATTAGCACATGACTTACCAACTACAAGCGGCTTCTGCTTCATTCTGCCTTATTGCTTACTTTTTAAGGTTTTGTGTAAACACATCTTCAAAAATACACTGGTGTGGACACACCAGCGTGTGGGATTTTTACCCACTAAAACCACCCCCGACTCCCTCCCTGCCCCGCGGAACCACCATAAGGTATTACATCACGGGGCGGAGTCACCTCACTCTAGCTTTGTCACCTTTCTTCTATACGCGGCGCACGTGACCGCGTTTTTCTCCTCTCCTCTGCTTTTCGCAGTTTATTTTGGATAGATGCGATCATGGAGTTTACCGCATCCCAATTCTCTTGATGTTGAGCATTTTCGGCACCAGATTTTCTGGTACCAGCACCTCCCCTAGAGTCTCCTCTAGATTCCTCCTTTCTTCTACAAATTTCAGACAGTGGAACCATGGGGACCCATGCTCTGGGTCCTCTGGGACTTCATTGCAATTTGGACAATCGGGTGAGGTCTCCAATTTAAACCTGTGAAGGTATTGGAGATTTCCTCCGTGCCCCGTGAGAAACTGGGTAAGATTATAATTAATCTCACCGTGCCGTCTCTCCAACCACTCCTTGATGGCAGGAATGAGCCTGTGCGTCCACCGGCCCTTTCCCGAGCGCTCCCACCGCTCTTGCCATCTATTTATGGATCTCTCCCTTTCAGTCTTTCTCGTCCGCGATGAGGAAGAGGTTGGCTTTGCATTGTATATGTTCGCCATCTCATCTGCCAAGATGTCAATCGGCATCATTCCAGAGATGACGAATGCTGCATCATCTGAGACAGTCCTGAAGGCAGAGCATACCCTCAGCGCTGTCCTCCTGTAGACTGAACTCAGTTTGGTAGCGCTCCCTGACATCCGCAACGCCTCCCTCCAAACTGGGGTTGCATAGAGCATGATCGAGGTCACCACCCTGGCTATCAGCAACCTAGAGGTATGCCGTGGCCCTCCAATGTTCGGCATCATCCTCGCCAGGGCCACACTTGCAGTGGATGATTTGTCACAAACATACCGCACATGTTGCTTATAGCTAAGCTTCCTGTCTATCACCACTCCCAAGTATTTGATGGTCGCCTTGGAAGTGATGATATGATTCCCGATTCTAATACAGGCGTAATTTCTCTTCCGGCGCTTAGTGATGAAGACCGCTTCCATTTTTTCCTCCGTAAGTGTCAGACTAGAGCTCTTTAGCCAACTTTTAACAGCACCAATTGCCTCACTTGAGTATAAGTCAGCATCTTCGAGATGCTTTGCGATAACAACCAGCGCTATGTCGTCAGCGTAACCCACCACTGTGGCTTCCCCCGGAAGGGGAAGATTAAATACATCGTTGTACATGATGTTCTACAGTAGTGGGCCTAATACGGAGCCCTGCGGGACACCCGCGGAATCAACGTACTCCTGGGGTCCGTCATCGGTGTCATACCAGAGCCTCCTTTCAGTTAAATAACTATCGACGATAGCAGCGAGATAGGCGGGAATACCAACCTTCGCTAGGGATTTGCGTATTAGATTCCAATTGGCTGAATTGAATGCATTTTTCACATCCAGGGTTACTACCACGCAATATTTGCTGGTACTACCCTTTCCGTGAATTGCACCTTCGGCCAAACCAGTAACCAATTTGATGGCATCAATGGTTGATCTGGCTTTACGGAACCCATTCTGCCGATCCGAAAGGCCGTCTTGGCTCTCAACAACCGGGAGTAATCTATTATAGATTACCCGCTCTAGCGTTTTCCCCACCGTGTCCAGGAGACATATGGGTCGATATGAGGATGGTTCACCTGGAGGTTTACCTGGTTTAGGCAGAAGCACCAACTTCTGCCGCTTCCATGCCACTGGAAATATCCCCTCGGACATGCACGCTTCGAACAATTCAGCGAACATGTCTGGTCTGGATTTCACGGCAAGCTTAAGGGCCTTATTCGGTACTCCGTCCAGGGCCGGCGCTTTGTTGTCTCCTATTCTACCGCAGATATCCAACAGCTCGTCTCTGGTGACTGGCGGAATTGCCGCCACATTCAGAGGTGGTTGGAATGTGTCGGTGCTCTCCTCTTGCTGGGGGAATAACCCCTGGATGATTTTAAGCAAGAGGGTGGGGCACGTGATCTGCGGAGATGAACGGCCTCTGAATCGTCCCATTACGATTCTGTAGGCATTCCCCTACGGGTTTATGTTCGCTTCTGAGCAGAGCTCCTTAAAGCACTCCCTCTTGCTTCGCTGGATGGCGAGCTTGAGGTTTTTGCGGGCTGCCTTATAGGCGCGCTCTTTTTGTCCCTGTTCGACTCTACCTACCGCCCTCTGAGCCACTCTTCTGGCTCGGTGGCAGGCTGATCGAAGGCCGGTCAGTTCATCATTCCACCAGTAGTTTGGTCTTCTACTGGGGAATGAACGCCTTCTAGGCACACGCTTTGGCAATGCATTGAGCCAGATGGACGGCTCTTTCCGTAGAGGTGCCTGCTTTATCAGGTTTATCTAACCACACCTCTATGAAGGTCTCCTCATCCAAAGATTTTGCAGACCAGCCTGAAATCTTTCTCGGTTTCGGGCATGATCGCTCTTTGGCCTGTGGCTCGACACATGTCTCAAAGAAGATGGCCTGGTGATCGCTGTGGGTGTAGCGTTCACTGACACACCAGGACATACCACGCGCCAGCGAAGGGCTGACAAAGGTCAGGTCTACAACCGAGCCTGACCCCCCTTTCTGAAAGGTGTTTACAGCGCCTTCGTTAGCCAAAACTATGTCCATCTGCGCAAAAGCTTCTAATCTGTCTGTCCGTCTGTCTGTCTGTCTGTTTGTCCGTCACACGCATTTTTCTCGGAGACGGTTATAGCGATTAACACCAAATTTGGTAGAAAGGTGGGAACTGTGAACGCTCACGCATACAGTGAATTACATCCTTTTACGTCGAATTTAAGGGAGGTCATACATGGTACATAGGTACATGCAAAAGGGGGGTGTAAAATTTTTTTCATCGAATATAGTCATGTGGGGTATCAAATTAAAGGTCTCGATTAGTACTTTTCAAAGCCGATTAGTTTTGACATTCGTTGGAATGGTGGGGATCGCGAGGGTTGAAACTGATCACTTCTTTAATGGGGCCATTCTCAGAAACTACCAAACCGAAAAATCTGAAAAACATCAGGAGGCTGCCACTATATGGTGCTTGGGCTCCGAAATACCTTCCATGTCGATATCTGTTTAAATAAAGTTAATAATAGTATATTACTACAATTTTTTGCAATTAGCTAGAAACCCCCCTTAGGTATATCCTAGTACCATGAAATTTTGCAGTGATATAGGCTGTAATATAGGGCATGATCTTACCAAGTTTGGTGGAAATCGCACTATTACTAACAAAGTTATAATACCTCAAATTTGTTGCTTCTTTGAAAATTGAAGACTATGGATGTCAATATCACCCGAAAGTGGATACTCTCACATAATATATGGATATATTACGTGCTACATACTAAGAAATACACAAAACCTTTCGTACTTGAATCGTTTAGCTTCCGGTTTCCCGACTTGTTTCCTTGTTATACTGTTTGAATTTACATATTCATTCTCTCTCTCTCTTCATCATTCTGTATGTGTCTGTTTACATAATTTTGAACATTTAGCCAAATAAAAATAACAGATATTTTGTTTTGTTTAAAATATATTCAATGTGATGCTCCCATCTCATTTCTTCATAAATATTGCATTTTAATACCCTTTACCAAAATAAAAGTTTACAAATAATTATAATATTTGAGGTGGGGAGATACCTCGAATTGGTTCTGGAAACTCTGATTTTGTTTAATATTGAGATTGATATTGAGAATTTCAAATCGAAATCCGAAATAATTTTGAAGTTATGACCTTCAAAGTGTCTATGGAGAGAGAATGCCGACTTTCTCATAATTTCTCTGATTCAGATTCATTTTGGACGATTAACTGATTTATACCGATATATGTAATATACATATGTTATGTATGCAATTAGTGTACAAGTATATATCGACCTTTAAGAGGGACTTGAAGGATTACAGTTTGGAGTGAAATCGCTGAATGGCTGTAAGTCCCAATGATTATCAGTTTCCGTTTTTTAGCGGATAGTTTGTAGAAGATACTACACTCCTATATTGAATAACATCCAATCTCATCTTCTTATATTTGATAGTGAGAATAGTGAAACGCAAATCGACTATATTCTCGTCGACATTTCACCACCGCCACTGATTGTAAAGCCGTTCCTCATGATCATCGCACCTTAACATCGGCACTAATTCCCGTCTTTTGAATCAAGCCAGCAATAAACGACAAATGATCACACTTACGCGATTACCAACCATTATAAATATAGAAGAATCATGGAACCAAATTAAAGACACGATCCGCAAAGCAGCCTATGCAACCCTTGGGGTCATCGAGTAAAGGTAAGCGGTTCATCAATTGAGATACTTGGCTTCGGAATGACGATGTCAAAATGAAAGTCTTTGAAAAAAAACGCCTCTACCACAAGTCTGTCGACGATAAAATGCTAACCAATTGGCAAATTTATAAGAATGGTAGCCGGGAAGCAAGGAAAGCGATCCCTGTCACCCAACACTGTAGTTCAGTGAACTCTCCAATCGAATTTTTGAGGAAGGCAGAACGCCATCTGACTGGCAAAAAAGCACCAACGTTTAAATATGGAAAAAGAAAGGTAGTCCAGCACAATATTCAAATTACCGTCCGATCTGGTAATTTTTCAATACCATGGAGAATTTTGAATGCATTCTTCACAACCTCATTCGCGAAATCATTGAAATAACCGTGAGTCAAGCCGCGTGATTACTCTTGGAGAAAACCTGTGGGAAGAATCGCAAATAAAATCCCACGTGGCTCCCATCAAAATTCCATATGACCTCCATCAAAGTACTACAGCTCGCAAAAAGTGATTAACCCAATCGTGTCTCTTACACACCAAACCAATTTGCATATAGGAAGTGGTTTCAGCAGTTGGTTGTAATGGAATGATTTGTTATATGGTGTGTGTCTTCAATTGGTAACGAGTGTATAGTAATTGGTAATTCTCTCATGAAAAATACTAATTTGATGTACTATAACTTTGCTGATTTCAATAAGATTACCGTGAAACCTTCCAATATCATGCCATACATAATCAGCTGTGTTACTGCAAAATTGTGCGCATATCCAATAAATTTGAGGAGGATGTCCAAGTAAATTTTTAAAATATGCTACCACAAACATTATTTGACCAGATATCCGGATGGGATATATTTTGAGTCCTAGATTTTGTATAGACACTTTTTTTTCAGATATTTCGGTTGGATGGGTTCTGACAACGAGAGCTGTTTCTTTTTTGGGCCACACATTTTGAGTGCTTCCTGCCCTGCACTTCACCCAATGTCCTAATTAAGATCATTTTCGAAAAGTACTAATTGACCTCTTTCATTTACTAGCCCTTATGACCATATTCTCTGGAAAAAGTCTCTCATCAAAGCCAACACAAGATAATGCCACTTTTTGCATGTGTAGCGGTTCACGGACCACATATTCACACCAAATTTCGTGTTGATAGCTCCAGCGGTTTCAGAGTAAATCTGGTGTAATCGACCGACAGAGCGACGGACAAACATGAACAAGTCGGGAAACCGGAAGCTTGGCGCTTCAGGTATGAAAGGTTTTGTTTGCTTCTTCTGTGAGTTTATTTAGGTGTAGAACTATCCCATTTGTTCGTAGCCCGTTATATATAAGCATTAAGCATGTCTGATTACCCACTTTAGTGTGTTATTGATATTCAGTTGCAGTAAATTTACACGGTAAAGTCAAATTTGAGCTACTCTTACTTTGTTACTAATGGTATGATTTTGATCATTTGATCAAGCTTGGGGATAATATACTTCATATTATATTTTATACTACTACCAACTTTTATCACTCTGGGATATACTTAAGAGGGGTTTTACTCAATTTCCCCAAAAATATGGTAATACACTATTATTAACTTAATTTTAACGGATATCGATATGGAGAGTATTTTGAGGCGAGGGCACCATATAGAGGCAGCTTCATGATTTTTTTCAGATTTTTCGGTTGAGTAGTTTCTGAGAATGAGTCCATTAAAAAAATCATCACTTTCCACCCCTCCCACTCCCCGCCTTTCTAATAAATCTCAAAACTAAGACTGGCTTGAAAAAGTACTAACCGAGACCTTTCATTTGATATCCCACATGACTATATTTGGTGAAAAAAATTTGTACACCCTCCTTTTACATGTATGGAGACCCCCCCCCCCCCCCCATAAATCTCAACGTAGAAGGATATCACTCACTGCATGTCTGGGGGTCCACAGTTCCCACCTTCTCTTAGCAAACAAAACCTTAAAAATGATACAAATCCAACCAAGAGTTTTATTTTTATTCCTAAAGAATCATATATCAATATTTATGGCAGGGGGGGGGGAACAAAAATAATTATATTGTGTACTTCCAGACACAATCATGAAAAAGAAACAAAACAATTAAAAGGGCGACCCTCGCAAACCTCCTTTTCTTTTTAAGGTTTTGAGTAAAACAAAACATTATTAAAATCGATTCTGTCTGTCTGTCACACGCATTTTTCTCCAAAACGGCTAAACCAATCCGAACGAAATTTGGTGGACAGATGGGAATTATGAAATCCCACGCATACAGTGAGTGGCATAAATTTAGGTGGAGTTCAAAGGAGAGCTCCCCATACATGCAAAAGGGGGATTCAAAAAATTTTTTTCACCGGATATAGGTGTGTAGGGTATCAAATGAAAGGTCTCGATTTGTACTTTCCGAAACTGACATTAGTTTTGGCATAGATTGCAAAGTGCGTAAGTAAGGAGTCAAATTAACGCACTTGAAGTGAGACAGGACTCGTTTTCGGAAACTACCCAACCTAAAAATCCGAAGAAAATCAGGGTGGTGCGCCTAGATGAAATCTAGGCCTCAAAATATGTCCCATTCCGATATTTGCTTAAATAAACTGATTAATAGTATATTACTACTTTTTAGAAATTTACTGAAAAACCCACCTTAAATTCATCATCAACCATCCGAATTTTGTACCAGCATAGGGGATAATATTACGTATATATGTACTAAATTTCATGGAAATCAGGCAATTAACGCCAAAGTTATAGCAGTTCAAACTTAGCAATTTTGCGCGATTTTACTGCTTCCAAAGCCTTGCAAATCAGATGCTGACGCCATAATTACCCGGAATAATTAACATTCGCGTGGAATATTAAAGTCGCATTTATGAAGAATCTATTTATCTGCAGTCCTTTTTAAGGTTTTGTGTAAAACACTTATGTGAAATCTAATCTTCGAGAGATGTCCCATTCCGGTATCTGCTCAAATAAATTTACTAATAGTACATTATCAACTTTTAGAAATTGATTAAAAAACTCCCCTTAAGCCCTTAAGGCATTTGCTAATAATATTAAACTCAGAGTGTGAGGCGTATGAGGTTGACCATTATCAACGCAGGGTTTTCCATCAAATGATTTATTTAAATCGCTTTCTAGAAAATAGATGGCAATGGAATTTTTAGCTATATTACACGGAGCTGTCATGCACTCGTCGCTCCTCACATCTTTTTCTTTTTGTTCAGCCATCAGTTCACAAGCGGGGTCGGCCTGTGGTGATCGGTTTCGTCATTTTATTTTATCAAATGCCTGATCAGGATGTAATCTTGAGACCTTTAAATCCCTATCCAACATATGAAGCCACAATTGTTTTGGCCGGCTTTTTGGTTGCTTACCATTGCTTTCGATATTCTGACCAATACTGGTTGTTGAATTCTCGTTAGTATGAATCGAAAACGCCTCTCTTGCAGTTTTTCCACGATCGGTGCAAACCCGTTCGATCGCGGATATTCTCGTTTCAGACGTAATCCAATCGTGTCATGCCACCAGTGCAATCCAACATCTTCGTTCTCATTACCGCAAGACGCCGTTCATTGACCTTTATAGTCGGCCAATACTCAGAACTATAGGGAGCGGCAGACGGACGACATTGCAGTCAATTTTAGATTTGGGACGTGCGCTGATACGTCGATCACAAAGAACACCAGTTGGGGAATGCCACTTCATCCAGGTTGCGTTAATGTGTGAAATAATTTCATTACGCAGTTCTCCATTGGCAGATAGCATTGACTCGAGATATTTAAATCGCTGAGTTGTGGCAATGGCAGTAACCTGCCCTTCGTGATATTTAAATCGCTGAGTTTTGGCAATGTTGGTAACCTGCCCTTCGAGATATTTAAATCGCTCAGTTCTGGAAATGGCAGTAATCTACCCAGAACTGAACGATTTCAATATCTCGGGTCAATGCTATAAGCCAATGGAGAACTACGTTATGCTCCTCACATAGGGAAACACAAAACCTTCTATACCTGAAGCGTCAAGCTTCCCGTTTCCCGACTTGTTTATTTGAAAGGACGAATAGCTTAAGATGTCAGTTTTTTAGTTCCAACAAAAAATGAAAAATTTTGAAACAATATGATTTAAAATCTTATGCAAGTTGTAGTCTTCTTTCGGGCTACTTGGGAAGTAACTTTTTCCCACACTTTCTGGCCCTCGGATCCTCCATTTTCGGCGAACATCCAATATACAAAATATACAACTTGCGGTTTCGTCCATGTCTAAGATTCAGCAATGCAAGCAAATAGAGACACAAAGTTCAAAAGGATTTTCTTGATAGATGTCATTTGCACCCATCAAATAAAACAAACGGTAATTATTATTAAAACCCTTCCAAATGGGGAGAAATAACCACCGAGTTCTCATTATATTACCAGCAATTATCAAGAATGCGAAAAACAAATTCCAATGACCATTCTCCTTACCTAAACGAGCTGGGTTCCTGTAGGAAAGGTTCCCATTAATGCACTGGGAGAATGCGAAATTTTCCAATTAAGAATTCTTTTTATTATTACCTTTTATGACATTTCTTTCTTTTGTTGGCTTAATTGTCCTCAACTTGAAACTTTATTTATTTATTCGAAAAGAAAAATTTAGCAGTTTGTAAAAAATAGAAAAATAATATAAATGCTCTTTTCTTTTGATTCTATAGGATAAATTCATTTGAATATTTAATTTTTACTTCAGCCTCTGAGGGCAATCAGAATCTATCTTGTGGACATAATACGAAACCAAAACACTGGACATGGAGAATTCTAATTGCCGGCTTTTAATGTCATTTAGACAACTCTTCTCTACCCTCTTTACACCCAACAATTTTCACAGTCGGAGGGCGTCATGAATTGCTTTCACAATGGAGGAGCGCAATGTAGCAAAAAACAAAGTCTGTGAAATGGTTTTAACTTTTTTCTCAACGCACCAACTACGATACTTACTTCTACCACACTTCCCAGTTCTTTTTTCAATTTCTAAATTAAGTGCCAATAACTAGAAAACCCTCAGCCATCACTACTCCACAGTGCAAGTCAAATTTAAACCATTCCCCATTTCACCACCAAACCCCAATGCTGGTCCATTCAAGATACGAATGTCAAAAGTGGTTGACTCTGATAGGATATGTGTCAGCGTTTATTGGTGTTGAGATCATAATTATACATTTAATGAACGATTTAACAACAGAAACTTTTTGAAGGAAGCCGACTTTGTTGTTGTTAACCTACATAGGATACCGAACACTTCAGTTGCGTAAATTACAAGAACGGTACTTTGCTTACCAACCGTCGAGCCGCGCTGGATAGATGGCGAGAATATTTCGAGCAGATTTCAACTGAAGAATTTGCTCATCCTTGACTTCCACAATCTGAAGTCGAGGAGGCAATAAAACGAATGAAATCGGGAAAAGCCACAGGACCTGACGACATTGCATCTGAGCTCTGGAAAGCAAAGAGCTGGGACCCAACATTGTGGCTCAGTGAATTCTTTAATTGGGTTATTCAGGAAGGAAGAACACCATCTAGCTGGCAAGAAAGTACTACTGCTCCAATATGGAAACAAACAGATAGTCCAGCAGAATGTTCAAATTACCGTCCGATCCGATTGCTTTCTCATACCATGAAGATTTTTGAACCCATTCTTGACAACCGTATTTGCGAAATCGTTGCGATAACCGTGAATCAAGGCGAATTTATCAAAAATTGCGGAACTACTGACGTAATACATGCTGCGCGGTTACTCATGAAGAAACACCGTGAGAAGCATCGCCCACTTTACATTGCATTTCTGGATCTAGAGAAAGCGTTTGACCGTGTGCCACTCGAACTCATCTGATACCCTTAGTGCCAGGAAAACTCGTGCACTGGGTCTAATTGCTCTACCACGATTCGAAAAGTAAAGTTCGAAGTATGGCGGGTGTATCAAAACCGCTTCGTGTCTCTGTTGGTGTTCATCAAGGAAGCGCCCTCTCACCACTCCTCTGTGTTCTTGTTTTGGACACCGTCGCAAGGGATATCCAACGTCCAGCGTCCTACACACTGCTTTATTCAGATGTCGTTTTCCTAGCATCTGGAATGCAAATGGCAGCAAATGGAATGATCGCCTCATGCAACAAGGTCTCAGATTGGATTTAAACAGAACTGTATTTTTGACGACCGATCCCTATGAAACAGGCAGTGATCTGCTCAGAACTGAGCCATTTAAATACCTCGAGTCAACGCTATCAGCCAATGGACAACTTCGTTATGAAATTACTTCACACATTAACGCAATTTGGATGAAGAATTTACTAAGGTATTATGTTAGGTGGAAGTTTGCTTAGATTCAGGGCCACTTGCTCCCCTCTGCAATGATCCTGATGGCTTGGAGGTTTTTACGCTTGTATGGTGTCCGGATAGCTGAGTGGTTAGAGTGCAAGGCTGTCGTACGGAAGGTCGCGGTTCAAATCTCACTGGTGGCAGTGGAATTTGTATCGTGATTTGACGTCGGATACCAGTCGACTCAGCTGTGAATGAGTACCTGAGTCAAATCAGGGTAATAATCTCGGGCGAGCGCAATGCTGACCACATTGTCTCCTCCAATATACTGCAGTGTACCGTTACGGTCTTGAATGAAGTGCTCTAACACACTTCAAGGCCCTGATCCAACATGGATTATTGCGCCAACGATTATTATTATTATGGTAACAAAGTGACGTCTTGTATCTAATGCTGTCGAAATTATACACTCAGAGCTGTGAGCTAAGTGGGGTAAAAAAAACTTCCAACATGAAGCTAAGCCAAATCCATGGCGTGCCGTTCACTCTGGGAGCGATAGAAAAGGGCGAGCCATCCTCATCCAATCATGGGTCAGAGTAGAAGTATGCTGGAATCGTAAACCTGTCCCCAGTACCCAGTACCCAGAGAATATAATTTTCACTGGGACAAATGAAGACAGAGGGGAACGATCGCCGAAAAGAGCGAAAATAAAAGTCACGCATACATTTTTCGCGCAAATTTTGCATAAAAGAATGTAATCTTTGAGTAATTGAAATTTTATTTTGGAGGGGATTTGACCTCTAGCAAGCATTTCTAATTGGATAATGTCATCATTCTCCTCGTCTAACTCTAAAGTGAATGAAGCTTTAAAAATAACCTGAAACCATTGTATAGATTATTCCACTTATTACTTTTGGGAGGCATCGTAACTTTAAAGGTTTTGTGCCTATCTGTCCGTGTGTCTGTGCGTTTGTCTGTCTATTATTAACAAAGTTATCGCTGCTGTGTAAATGCAAGGCTTTGAATGTCAATGGCACGCCAAAGTGGATATTCTCACATAACATATCCATATATCACTTGCTAGGTACCAATGGAACAAAGGTCCACTCAAATGTTTTTATAAAAGAAATACACAAAACCTTTCATACCTGAATCGTCCAGCTTCTGGTTTCCCGACTTGTTAACATTTGCTTTTCGTCGACGAGGTAATGCTACAGCTACTAGGACAGCTCAAACAAGTACATATTGACCTAGACAATATCCCTCGCAGCTGTCGGCCTTCCGACTTTATCGAAGACCATCTCGAGGCAGTAGTCAAAAAAAAAAACGAGACTGGGCAAGAAAACTGAAATGTAGTAGCTAAGCAGCGAAGTTGGGAGTGAGTTGCTTCCGAAATAGGGGCTTGTGAGTAAAATAAAATATGTTTGTAAAAGGAGAAGCTAAATGTGTTTGAGATGGACTGCACCTTCAGGAGCGTCGTTAATTATTTTAACTCTATGGGCTATACTTACAACACAAGGCAACAAGGAGAGTCATCGTGAAAAGGCAACTCAAAATCTTGCCCGATATCATGTAGGCAAGGATTTATGTACATTAATAGGAACCAGAAGAAAGAGAATGGACGTTACCAGGAAATACGCCAACGTTAGAGTAACAAAGGGCAGTCGCCTTTCTGGAGGTAACTATGCTATGATATGAAGGTGGTGGGACTAGGTAGGTGTAATTTATTGGCAAGTGTTAGAGAGAACAAGATTGTCACTGAGAAGTGCTATCTCGCTACTCTCTACATTACCACATTTCCCCTCCAAATCAAACCAACTTAGGGGCGCACCTTTTGCCAACAATAATAAACCCAAAACTAGTTCTATCCATTTCTTCTATGAGGTTCTTGGCGATTTTGGAGACAAGTTACCAATCAAATGGTCGACAGGCGGAAGTATGTCGAAAAAAATGACGGGGAATATGCAACTGAATCGGACAAAATTCATGATGGTGTCTCTGTCTAGAATCTAGATTTCAAAATTCATTTCATTCCTTCTCTGTCGAAATAAAATTTCTGAAATTCACAGGAAAATCCCCATGGAGTTCATCCTAAAATTTTAAAATATTAAAATAACCTAAATACTTAAAGTATACGACTTAATATTGAGAAATTTGAAGAGAATCCCACTATTATAAACTAAGTTGTAGTAGCTCAAGGATGCGTTTTTGTGCAAATTTACTGTAGCCCAAAGCATCGATGCTTATGCTACTCAGACGTTACAAAAACCCGCAAATTCCAGGCTGCCTCCTGGTTACCAAAGTATGTAGGATGGAAATTTCCACCACGGCTACTTGCACGGAACCACACCAAGCGTTGTCCTTGGAGTATAATTTTCTTGCTCTTCTACAACCCTACCGCTGAGAAATCATCGCAGGCAGTTGCATGCATGAACTAACAACTATCCTTACTGTAGTCTATATGTTGCTCAAGGAATGGTTTTTTCTTAAAAGCACAACTTCCGATACTTGGAAAGTAATCTTTGATGGATGCACGCAAAACTGAGGTAAATAATCCTTATTGAAATAAAAAGGCGATTCTGGTGGCAACAGTTGATTGAAGACCAATTGAAAACGGTAATATATCATCAATTCAACAGTCATTTCATCATTTCAACCCCTTTTTTCATCATTCTTCTTCTTACCCCAAACCTTTTTTTATACATACGAGTACATATAGTACCTCATCGCCTTCTCAGTCATCTTTAATGCAACGTGTGGATCACTTAATTTGAGTACGAAGACACTCTACTTTCTCTGCCACAATATATTTACTAACAAGGTAATGTGCGCGTTAAACTGGCAGAGTGCAAATAGCATTACAATGAATTCAACTTCCATCCTCCCATCAAAGGATATAAATCATTCAAAGCTGCGACCAGAAGAAGTGGTGAGTCATACAAGGCAGGTACTCCTTAGCATTCCTGAGTACCATCTTCTGTTGGATGTGTGCACTAAGAATGGGAGACACGACGACGGAAACAACAAAAACAAGACGCGGCTGTATCACCAATTTAACATCCCCCAAGTCTATCATTTGCGGCGCTTTTTAAAATGAATTATTCAGATCGTAAAATGTCATCTTCCTAAATCAAGTTTACGTGGAGCACGGCAAGGAAGCATACAGAAACACCGAAATACCACCAAGCCATAACCAAGTGGGACTTATGGCGCCGATAAATTCGTTAAGTGTCTTCTTAGAAATCATCCCCTCAGAATCAAGGATGCATTCATGGTGATACGGCTGTGGAACCCATCCAAACCGCAAAATACAAATTTAAGGTTTGTTTGTAAAAAACATTCCCTTATTTTTATTCTCTTCTATTTTCGGTTTTACAATGGCACACTCATGGGGACATTATTAAAGTCGTTCGAATTGAATTCTAAGGACGTATCTGAATTTAGTTCAACTTAGTTTGATAACTCCTACTATGAGGCTGTAATGAAAACCGAGTTTTTATTCCATTTTGACTGGTATGCAAATATTAACCTTTGATCTTTGAACAGATGTGTCAATGTTTAAGTCCTTAGCTGCCCTGAAAAATGCAAAAAATGTAGGTGAAAACCCCTTCCCTTCTTTTCCTTTAATATACTTTGTTCTACCACCGAGTTCCTAGATTATTTTTTTCTTTTTATCCAACAATATCTTAAAATAAGAATCAAGCCAAAAAAGTGTTTTTATGTCAGTAAAACTACAAAAAGAAAAAAATAACACCCTTCTTCAGATTTTTTTCACTCGAGACAAAGTGTTTCAGTTCTAAATCTTTAGGTAAATATCGTTTTGGTAGAAATGACGAAATACTTGAGTATCTAATATCACAAACGATTAAAACCAAACCGGCATTTTAAAGTTACGCCGTGATTGTCTATAGGTGAGCTTTGTGTTATAATTTCTGAAGAAATATTTATTATATCTGATGATCTTATTGGCCTTACGACAGGGGCTCTGAGGTGGCGAGGAGGAAGACGGGGCGGCAACCCTGTCGGTTGAACCAAAACCAAGTGGCCGAGGAGAACCTCCACGTGGTGGCACCGGGAACCGCTGTATCGCATTGGCTTGCCGGCCGTGATGCAGTAGGCGAATGCTCCATGGCCTAGCAAGGGCGATCAGACCCGAAACTGCACGGGGACTCATCTGAAGTGGCTTCGGTCACGAAACCTTACCAGGGGTATACTGGTACCATGAGAACCGAGGTAGCCCTTGGGCTCTTACACTTCAGGAGAATTCCTGTCGTATCTGAGTACAGCTCGGTTGGTTGCGGTTGGCCTTCTTGTGGGAGTTTCATTGTGGCTGTGGTTGTGCTCAAGCAAGGAAAGACCTTCGAACCTCGGCGTGGTGTTGCGATTCAACACGGGTACTCCTTAGTTCGGTAGAGATTTAGGTATGTCTTGCATCCACCAGTATGAATCCTAAGCCATGCAGTTGGTATAGACTGGGAACGTTGTTGCTTGTCTCAGCGGGGCTTTGATTGTGGTCACAATATCAATCCGTGTCGCAAGAAGACCGCAGGATTAAGTCTCCACGACAAGTACCTACGTTAAACACTTAAGGGCTTAACTGGCCTTACGGCAAATGGAAATCGAGACAGGAAATCGGGAGCTACGTGCTTTAGTTATAAGAGGTTTTGTGTTTCCCTATGCGAGGAATGAACGAACAGTTCCGCCTGTACATAGTTAAAAATTCAGTTGCGCTCTATGCCATTTTTCACAAATAATTTAATCTGAACAGCACTGTACTGACATTAGTTAGCAGTTCAACATTATCAGCAAGTATGAAGAAGTTCGCCTAAAACAGAAACGAGTAAGTCAGAATACCGCAAGCTCGACGCTACGGGTATATCTTTTATTAGAAACTTCTATGTTGAATGTTTTTCAAAAACTAATACTTCGTATATTTTCAAACTACAAAATATACACAAACACATATTAAAGACATAAATATAATAATAATAATCGTTGGCGCAATAATCTATATTGGATCAGGGCCTTGAAGTGTGTTGGAGCACTTCATTCAAGACCGTAACGATACACCACAGTAAATTGTAGGAGGCAATGTGGTCAGCATTGCGCTCGCCCGAGATTATTACCCTGATTTGACTCAGGTACTCATTCACAGCTGAGTCGACTGGTATCCGACGTCAAATCACGATACAAATCCCTCTGCCACCAGTGAGATTTGAACCGCGACCCTCCGTATGACAACCCAGTGCTCTAACCACTGAGCTATACGGACCCACTGATGATTAAACTTCTATATCTTCCGATATTTTAGAATGAAGTAAATTACTAATAGTAATATAATTCATATCAAACGAGTTTTCTTATGAATTCATTTTACAATTCAGCAGTAGAAAAATCAGTAGAAAAAAAAATTAAAATTAAAAACCGTACTGCCTCCATCAAAATACTACAACTCGCAAAACGTGCTTAACTCGACCCAATTCCCCCTTGTTTTAACAGTTGGTAACGTAATGGAATGATTTGCTGTGTATGGTGGTTCTAGCATATGCGTCTCGAATTGATAATGAGTATGTAGTAATTGGTAATTCCCTCACAAAAAGTACCAATTTGATGTACCATAACCTTGTTGATTTCAGCACAATTACCGTGAAATCTGTCAGTACCATTCATACAATAAATACAATAAACCTAAGTGAAATTTTCAAGTAGATTTTCAAAATATAGTAATATGCTATTATTAACTTAACTTGAGCAGACATCGGAATAGGATGCCTATTAGGCCTAGATTATGTATAAGTGCATCACTATGTTTTGGATTGAATATTTTCTGTAAACGATACCTGTTTCCCTTTTTGGGGCGCACGTTTTAACTCTCCCAGGTTTCACCCAATGTAAGACATAATTTTGGAAAATTATTAATAGAGCTCTTTTTCATTTAATACCCTCCATGGTCATACTTTGTGAAAAAAATCATGCTGTCCCCTTTCGCACAGCCAGGAAAGAATTGGTAGCAAGGGCAATAGTTCACAGACCACATATTCCCAACAAATTTCGCGACTACAACTCCAGCCATTTCGAAATAAATCTCGTATGACAGACGGACAAACATTGAATCGATTTCAAATAAGGTTTTGAGTAAACCAAAGAATTCTAAAAAGATAATAGCCAGTCCCAAGCCCGGTTGTGCGAGGAGGATGGATAGATAACTTCAGTCTGAATGGCCGCACGCCACCGCAGCGTCTCAGGGGGGTCAGTGAGGTAAGAGCAGGAGCTTTGCCGTCTTGCAGATTATTCGCTGAGGACCTAACAGTTAGGGGTAAAATTCAAATCCATTAGATATGGAGAAATCTAATATCCGGTTCGGATAACCGGCATTAGTCGTCTGATTTGGTGACTGAGTCGGACTCCGATAATGGACGACACGATGTCGAAACCGCTAATCGCGGTGAGGTTTGACGCCTAGGCGCCACGATAACCAGGAGCCTAGCTCTGCCTATGCAGCTCAGCAAGTTTGCGTAGGCAGCGGATGAAGTGAACTGAGGAAAACGACCTCTTCATCATCCGCTCCTACTACAAAATATTGGCGGGGGCAGGTACACTATCTTACCGGCCCTTGTTACACCAGAGATTCGTCGAGCGTTTCCCGCAATATGCGCACGTGACTATGCACCACACAACGAACCTGACGTGCTGTTAGTTGGGAAGACGGGTCTCTCCGCGTATATTATTGATTTATATTGATATATGTATTGATTGACATTGAACCCAAATACGTGGAGAAGAAGATAAGCTGTGAACCAATGGCTCAGGAAATCAAAGAAATTTGGCATCTCGAGCGAGTGATTGTAGTTCCCATAATATTGTCAGCTACAGCTATAGCTACGATACCTAAATCCTTCACGACTTCCCTTGCTATCCTAGGACTCTCACACAGTCTGTTTCATTCTGCATAAGTGTTCGATATTGCAGGGAGTTCTCGACGGATTCTCCCACGAGCATACTATCAGCGTCCGTTTTTTTTTAGTAGGAATGATCGCCCGACATCTGCCGAGATTATGACCTTCTAATGAAAGAAACTAAACATAAACAAAACTCTATAACAACAAAAAATAATATGTTTAGGAATAGTTTTTCATAAACATTAAATTTTCAACCCCAGGAGGGCTTGAAGAGTTTACGAAGGGGGTGGTCGGAGGTCCTTGCTCTTCAACTAGAATGAAAACTATGAAAACTCGTTCTGGTCATCCTCCTAAAAAGTTACGGCCCGTCAAAGTAAAGTGTTTTTGATATCATCATGGTAAAGTAAGAATTCTTGTGAAGGAGAGAGAATGCGGAGAGTATGTGTGAGAATTAAAAAATGGTGGCAATCGTCTCGTCTTAAAAAATGATAACTTCCTAAAGTGAGACTATTTTCATTACATCACGGTACAATTCAACTTCGAACCCCATCCCTAGGAAGAAATAAGTCGGAATACCGGAACCTCGCGCTTCGGGTATAAAGGTTTTGTGTTCATCTTATCTAAGATATTTCAACGCACATTTTTCTATCCGTATATAGCTACAAATCCAACATAACCCTTCATATTTTTCCAAACTACGAGACATACGTACATATTACAGCCGTAGATATTACGCTCACTCTGCCTATTTCCGAATACTGTACACATATAGGCACGTATATAAATTGATCGTACCCATATTTCCGATTTACTTCTTATATCTATCTGAATTAGGCACTACCCGCAAAGTCCATTAGCACGCATATACTACATACACGCATAACCTACATACACACATGTCTCGTTGGAATAATTGATATTCATATACAAATGATTAAAAAACTAAAACAAAATAATTGTTTTCCACCCAATTCATACTAACTTACTTCGTTGTGGTATTGACGAATTGATATGTGATGATGACGTCATGCAGGTTGTAGAGTGCACGAAATCCACAAAAAAATTTCACAAAAAGTTTCACCCCCTATAACTTTAGTTGGATTTTCTTCAAACTTGATCGAATTGTGCACCATGTTCTTCATTACATCTATGCTAAATTTTGTACTTCTGCGATGAACATAAGGGGGGTGCCGGGTAAATTTCTAAAATGTCGAAATATACCATTATTAACTTTATTTCTAAAGATATCGGAACCGGATATATTTTGTGGCCTAGATTTCATAGAGATGCACTACTGAGAACGAGACCTGTTACACTTTTTGATGGTCATATTTTGAGCCCTCACTCCCCTATGTTTCACCCAATATCAAATATTGAACCAGTTTCGAAAAGTACTAATTGAGACCTTTCATTCGATACCCCACATGGCAACATTCTGTGAACAAAAATTTTGCAGCCTTCTTTCACCTGTACGGGGAGCCCCCCCTTAAACTTAACACAAAATGGCGCCAGTTGCTGCATGTAAAGGGAATGGCAGATCACATACTCCCACCAATTTTCGTGACAATCGGTCTAACCGTTTCCGAATAAATCGGGTGTGACAGTTTGCCAGACAGACAGATAGACAGACGGACAGACAGACCGACCGACAGACAGACAGACGAACAGACAGACATCGAATCGATTCTAATAAGGTTTTGTTTCACACAAAACCTTGAAAAGGGCACACATTTTGAGTGTGATAATTTAAAGGATATCTGCGTGCTAAAGTAATCCTGGCACGCATCAAAGAACATCTCGAAAGCTCGACCGACAGAGAGCAGGCTGGTTTTTGCTCGGGAACCTCCTGCATTGACCACATCAACACCCTACAGATCATTTTGGAACAGCGCGCGAAGTGTAGATCTTCGCTCCACCTGCTCTTGATAGATTTCGAGACAACTTTCGATAGCGTGAACAGAGAATGTATTTGGAGTGATCTACTTAGGAAGGGAATTCTGAAGAATCTAATAGCTACTATCAGAGTGACATGTGCAAAATGTCACGTACTGCACCGAGGTAAAATCTCAGAGGATTCTTAGGTCCAGGGCAGAGTCAGCCAAGGTTGAATCCTGGCACTGATATTATTCTTTCTTGTTGTCGGTGACGTTCTTTATTCTGCCTTGTCCGGAGGACGTGGAGGAATTTAATAAACGATGATAGGTTTTCCCAAACATGTTTGCTCTCTCAAGTAGAGGCAAGTAGAGATGGACTCAAGATAAACACCAACAAAATCAGTGCCACTTTCACAGGTCAACGTACTCCCCCTTATCTGCATTATTAGCTATAGCATCGAAGGTGTTCGTCAATTTGTATATCTAGGAAGCGTGGTTTCTGCCAACAGCGGCATCGAACTGTATGTTGCTTGACGCATTAACAGCGCCAGATCCATTTTCACTGATTTGGAAATGCAGTTATCCCTACACTAAGATCAAGTTGACTCCGTTCTATGCTAGTGACGTTCCTGTGTTGCTATAAGAGAATAGCGCAGGAAAGTGAACTCCACTGTTACTGAAAAGCTCCAAGCTTTCGTCAATACCTGTCTGCGTCGCATCGTCAGATTACGCTGGCCTGACAATATCTCAAACGAATAACTTGGTCGCGCACAGGCCTAGCACTCGTATCCGATATGGTAGGTAGACGGAAGTGGTAGTGAATATCGGGAAGTAGTGGGGAGAGCTGAAGCACATTTCTGGTAACGGGGAGCGACGGCGCACAAATGGTTGTAGCACTATACCCACCACGGACCATATAAGCTGGGTTTGTCAAGAACTGCCGAAATATTGACACAATACATGCTGCGCTGCTGCTCTTGAAAAATTCCGTGAGAAGCATCAACTACTTTACATTGCATTTCTGGATCTAGAGAAGACGTTTGACCGTGCACCACACGAACTCATTTGGTATGCTCTGCGGCACCGGTGCACCTTGGTATATGAAAAACGAAAACATCGACACACATCAAATTGCAACAGTTAGAGAGGAGATCTCATTCCGGGTGACAAAGTTCAAAGCGAGTTTAGCTTGCCAACCTAATCCCTGAGCCAGGAGACTGCTACAACAGCCTAGCAAAAGTCGATTGAAAAAAATAAACATCCTAGAATGTAAACAAAAACAAACGAAAGGTTGTGTTTGTAGACTAATCTCTAATCTTATTTTGAGAATATAGTATTCCATAGCATTGGCAAGGAATACATCTGAATTTTAGTTCTAAAATTGGAAAACTTATTGTTAGTTTCCATTTAGAAAGGCTGAATAAAAAAAATATGTCTTTAAAAAAATATAACAATATAATCAATCAATCAATCAATCAATCAATCAATCAATCAAACTCCGCCGAAGCCGGTCCCAAGCCCGGTTGTGAAAGGAGGAGGGATGGATAGCTTCAGTCTGAATGGCTGTACGCCACCGCAGCGTCTCAGGGGGTAGGTGAGGAAAGTGCAGGAACTTTGCAGACTTGCAGATTACTCACTAAGGAAGCTATCTACACACCTGGCAGCTAGGGATAAAATGCACCACCAAAAATGAGAAGAAGGAGAAATTTAAGGTCCGGTACGGATAACCGGCGGGAGTCGTCTGACTTGGTGACTGGGTCGGGCTCTCGTAATGGACAGCACGGCGTCGAAACCGCTAGTCGGGCGGTTCGACGTCTAGGCGCCACGACGACCAGGAGCACAGCTCCGCCTGCTGCAGCTGTTTCGCCACAACCTGTGGCGACCACTTCAGCAGGTTCGCGTAGGAAGCGGATGAAATGGACTGAAGAAATGAACCTCTTCATCATCCGCTCCTACTACGAAATAACGGCGGGGGCGGGTACAACATCTTACCGCCCCTTGTTGCACCAGAGATTCGTCGAGCGTTTCCCGCAATTCGCGCACGTGACTGTGCAGCGAGTCGCAGACCAGTACCGCTTTATTACTCGCAGCGACACAATCCCGGCCACCATCAGGGAACATGTTCGACTTGAAGTCATCGGGGAAACTGGTGACCGAGAGTCGATGGGGGCAGAGGCGGCGGCATCAACAACACCACGCCGCACTGCTGGCAACAGGTTCAGTACTCGCCGAAGCACTCTTCTCCACCGTCCAGCTGAGGTTTCCGCTGAGGTTCGGGACGAATTCCAAAGAGCGTGTATAGAATTCTCGGATATGGATCCTTTGCATAGACCAGGCATTCCCAGGCTCTATGCATCTCCAGCAACTCCGGGAATTCTATCTCAAATCAATGATGAGATTGCATCTCGACTGTGTGCTGATATGTCGCTGCTGCAACTACAATCACTTGTGTATTGCGGTGCAGTTGCGGCTATCAGATTGCACGGTCAGAAGATTCGCTTTCGTGTTATTGGTTTGAGTGACAAAAGAGATCCACCATGGAAAATTCGTCTGGAACGTCGGCGGGACTCACTAAGGCAGGACATTGCTAGACTGATTCAGATCAGCACTGGCAATGCCAGCCGACGGGTGAGAAACAAAGTGCAGAGGGTTTACCGGAACTATGCCATCCCCTGTGAGACACCCGTTGTTGAAATTCTGGACACACTAAAACAGAAACTTTCTGTCATATGCAGTCGGTTACGACGGTATGGCGAAAGTTATTCCAGACGTGTCCAGAATGCAACATACGCGAGGAACCAGCGGAGCTTTTTCAGATCTCTCAACGAATCCCAACAGAGCGCCCAGACAATACAGTTCTCGGTGACGGAAGCGAAAGAGTATTGGGGTGGACTTTGGGGGTTACCTGCCCAGCATGCTGAGCATGCTGAGTGGATCACCGCCGAAGGCACCCGCCATGTCAATACACCTGGCATGAATTTCGCGGATGTTACCGAAGAGGAAGTTCGACGAGCCATAAACAGCTCGAAGAACTGGAGGGGCCCAGGTCTGGATCGGGTGCAGAATTTCTGGTATAAGAAATTTACCAGCGTACACAGTCGGTTGGCACGCAGTATAAATGAGGTCATGAGTCGGCCGGAGGAATTTCCACCTTTCCTCACTGCGGGGATTACCTACCTTATCCCTAAGAAGGACACGGTGCAGGACCCCGCAGACACAAGACCGATCACTTGCTTACCAACCCTCTACAAATTCATCACGTCCATTATTAGTGGAAGGATCAATGCGCACCTCGAGACCAACAACATTCTGTCCGAGGAGCAGAAGGGCTGCCGAGTTGGGTCAAGGGGTTCAAAGAGCAACTCATTATCGACTCGGTAGTTGTAGGACAAGCAACTAGAGGCCAAAGAAACCTCTTCAGTTGCTATATCGATTATGCCAAGGCTTTTGATAGCGTTCCGCATACCTGGCTAATCGATATCCTACATCTGTATCGCATTGATCCGAAACTAATAAAGTTTTTGGCGACAGTCATGGAAGGGTGGCATACCACCTTATCAGTCCGTACATCTGAGGGTGCTAATACCTCAGAGCCCATCCGTATACGGAGGGGCATCTTCCAGGGGGATTCATTGAGTCCTCTTTGGTTTTGTATGGCACTGAACCCCCTTTCATGGCTACTGAATGATGCTAGAGGGCATGGTTTTGCAATAAAATATGGCCTACGTGCTAAGTGCGAACTGATACACTTGATGTACCTAGATGACATCAAGCTGTATGCTGGTACTGACAACCATCTTAGAAGTCTGTTGAGAATAATAGACATGTTCAGCCGTGATATTCGGATGGAGTTTGGATTAGACAAATGTCGAATCCAAGCCATCCGCAAAGGTCATCACGAGCCGCATGCCGGGCATAGCATTGGTGACCTCCACATCGAAGCTATGACCGAGACAGACTTCTACAAGTACCTAGGAATTCTGCAAGGAACCCATGCTCGAGTTGGTGATCTGAAGGAAGCTCTGCTGTCCGAATTCCTGCGACGTGTAAAGCTGGTGCTGAAATCGCATCTCTCGGGGAAAAATAAAATAAGCGCGTTGAATGTATTCGCTATCCCTTCACTGGCTTATGCTTTCGGAATATTGCCATGGACGAAGACCGACCTGGAAAACGTCCAGCGGCGGATACGGACAACTATGTCCAAATTCCGAATGCATCACCCAAAGTCTGCCGTGGAGCGGATGAACCTGCCTCGTGACATCGGAGGTAGGGGAGTGGTTGACGTGGCGGCACAACATCATCGCCAAGTCGACTCGCTGCGCGCTTATTTTTACAGCAAAGAGCAGGCGAGTCCCTTGCATGCGGCTGTCTGTAAGGCAGACTGTGGACTGACTCCACTTAACTTGAAGGATCGATCTTTCAATCCTCTGAGTGGGGTGAAGTCGGACCAAGAGCGGATCGATGAATGGAAGTCGAAGGCAATGCACGGTAAGCACGTGAATTGTCTTTGGCAGCCATTTGTCGATTTGCATCTGTCGAACAGATGGCTGTGTGCTGGGGAGCTCTTTGCTGAGACGGAGGGGTTCATGTGTGCCATTCAGGATGGCGTGGTCGCCACCCGAGCTTATAAAAAGCTCATCATGAAAGAACGGGTGGAGAACGACCAGTGCAGAATGTGTGGTTCGGCGTTAGAGACGTTGGACCATCTCATTTCTGGCTGTACTGTTATGGCACCGGTGCAGTACATCACCAGGCATAATGCTGTATGTAAGGTTATCCATCAAAACCTTGCATACAAGCATGGGCTGATCACGGGGACATGTCCGGTTTACCGATACGAGCCGCAAGCAGTACTTGGTAGTTCTGCTTACAGCATGTATTGGGACCGGCAAGTTCTGACTGATCGCCATACCGCACACAACAAGCCTGACGTACTGTTAGTTGACAAGACAGGTCGCTCCGCGTATATTATTGATGTTGCTATCCCCCATAATAGCAACATTGAACGGAAATACGTGGAGAAGAAGGTGAACTATGAGCCATTGGCTCGTGAAATCAAAGAAATTTGGCGTCTCGAGCGGGTGGTTGTAGTTCCCATAATATTGTCAGCTACAGGTATTGTACCTAAATCCCTCATGGCTTCCCTTGATGTCCTGGGACTTTCGCACAGTCTGGTTCAAACCATGCAGAAGTACACCATTCTGCATACGTGCTCGATGTTGCGGGGAGTACTCGACGGATTCTCCCACTGGCCTACCACCGGCCACCACCACCAGTGCCCCTTTAGTTTTTAAGTAGGTAGGATCGTCCGAGCCTAAATGCTTGGCACTTAGTGCTAGTATTAGGTAAAATCCGGCATCTGCCGAGATTGTGATAACTCGGAAATAATAATCAATCAATGTATGTGACTAGGCTGACCCTGCCCAATGTGCGAAGCCAGCGAAAAGCAGCAGGATCACTCTCAAGACCATTCGACATCAACAATGGTCTACGAAGAGGGGATGCCATATCATGCGTCCTTTTTAACCTGGCCCTCGAGAAAGTGATCCGTGATGCTGAGGTAAATGCCTAGAACTGTATAGATCCAGCAGGCGGCGCGAGATCTTGGCTGCACATCAATGACGGCAAGACAAAATATATAGTGGCAACATCAGCACCGAAAACCAACCAACCAACAACATCAAACCGCACTGGGCAAACGAGAAGAATAAAGATAGGAGAATACAACTTTGAGACCGTTGATAATTTCTCCTATCTAGGGTTGAAAATCACAACCTGTAACAGCTACGATGATGAAATCTGGCCAACAGAACCTATTTCAGCTTACAAAAACTCTCGCTCCAAACGCCTCACCATAGGGTTAAAGGTCTTACTGTACAAGACAATGATCTTGTCATTCTTCAAGTATTTCTCAGAGACTTGTTCTTTCAGCAAGAAAAATTGCGAACTCTGGAGAAGAATCCTCCGAAGAATTTTTGGCCTCCAACATGAAGATGGACGATTCCGTAGCTTACATAACGACGAAATCTATGAGTGATACCATCACCGTCAGGTTGTGGATAAAATTCGGATCAATAGGTTACAGTGGGCGAGTCCCTTAATCCGTATGGATGAGCTAGAAAAAAAAGGCGAAATGGAGCGATTGCGTAGGCCAGGACGCCAGACAGCTTTTAGGGATATTGAATTGGTGGACCTCGGTGCATAACCGGGATGTCTGGAGTTCCTTATTAAGGTGGGCCTAGAACGGATACCGGTTGTTGCGCCGTTGATGATGAATGTGTAATCAGCCCTAGTCACTTCCCTTGGATTACCTTAAAGGAACAAGAAGATTAGATAGAAAAAATGCCTGAGCTGTAATGGATTACTATAAATTGAACGAGAAAACAATTGGCCGCCGATAGCGCGCGGGACAAGACCCAATATCAAAGGCACCAGAGTAGCGGGTAAAAGTCGAAGGATGCACTGTCTCAGTCGGTATTCATCAAAGAAGCGCTCTTTCACCATCCATCTCGTTTCTTTTCATGGCTACTGCAACGCGGGACATCCAACGTCCAGCATCCTGCACTACAATACACTAGACTACGCAAATCATATTTTCCAAGTGTCTCACATTAATGCGGATCTCAAGCAGTTTTTCTGAATAAAGTACAGCTTTTGGGGCAGTCCACTGCTAGTGACAGCGACCTGAAGCGCACTGAACAATAAATGGCCTCAGCCAACAGTGAACAGGCTAACACAAAATCGAACACAAAGAAGCAATGACAACCCCGTCGAATCCAGGGCAAAAAAAGCAGTTGTTGCATTGATAGTGAATAAAAATATATTTTTAATGAAAAATTTGACAGTGTGAATTGACAATCAACACTGGAGATATTTTTCAGTTGTTCTTTTGAAAAATAGAAATAGAGAAAGACCAACATAATATGTGTAAAGTATACTCAACATTGTTAATTCTCACCCCTCAAAGGATTAAAAAGGGTGCAATGGTAAAAGTCGTGATATATTATGAAAATTAGAAGCTGAGGTATGTGCACACACCTTCATCAAATACAATGTCGTTTTCCAAGCCCTCAATGTGAATTACTTCGCCCCATCTCACATAGCCGCAGATTTCAACTTTCCGAGGGCGCGGATATTTTCAAAAAGGAAAATGTACCCGATAGACACTCCATCCTTTCAGCTATGCACATAATATGTATATTTGCTGGAAGCAAAGTTGCACAGCTGGATCATCGTACCTCCAACAGCAATCCACAGTACTTGAAGTTAAAGTGTCTTGAAATGAATTTCGCAACATGTAACAAGTACCTCGAAGCGTTCGTCCTCGCACTTTCCAGGTAAATACATACATTATATCCCCTCTTGGCTTACACTTGTAATCACAGCTCTGATTGATTCCTACCGTAAATGGCTTTGACATTTGTCATCCCCCTGAATTTGTCGAATGAGTGAATTTCGATTGCGGCTCCAGGCGCTGATGCAACATCGCAACGCCAGGAATACATAGCAACCCGCTTGAAGTGTACCCTGGAAATACCTTTAGCGAGAAATGTCAGATTCTTCATTGAAACGGTAGATACCAGATTTAATTTGTATGATAAAAGTACCGGAAAATAGACGGTATTACTGTCTTTGATTCTTGGAATTCATTCGGTGTTAGTATTCGCTCCCGGCAGAGTAGAAAGGAGGACTAAAATGGAATTTCGAGTGAATTCACACCGGGATTTCGCCCGGATTCGCAACGAAAATCGAATGGGTTCAATTTCCGAGGTCTACTGTTATCAAATATTTTATATGCAGAGGATTTAAGATCAAACGTATCACCTGAATATATCTCCATATTTAAAAAATTCGCAAATTTTCAATGAAACGGGGGTTTTCAATGAAAACGGGTCACAAATGCCTTACTGAAAAGAAGGCTGTACACTGTAAATAGGCGTACATTCGATACGATTTAAAGACTTAAGGTGCGTAAGGGGTAGCAAGTCTAAACATTATTGAGCGCCATCGAAATCCTACCTTCAAGATTGAATCGTGCAAATTCCACACATTTTAAACCGCAATTGTTTTAAGGAAATACCTTCACCAAAGTAGAATTCAGTTAAATGATAGTAACCATACAGCGAGTGTTATCACAAACTTAGTCCCTGCAACTGCGACGAATTCGCCATTACTGGAGAAAACTAGGGTTAGGTACTTTATATCCGGAAGGTAAATTCCTCCATTCTGCTTAATTCCAACTAAACTTTCCAATTCCCTAGCTAGCTAGCTTTAGGGAACTATAAGCCATATTCCCTTCTCATTCGATAGTGCTCCTGAAGGAAAATAAACAAACCTTTTTGCAAGCCCCAATCTGTAATTGATGTGTATAATTCTATGTATCAGAATACCAAAATTCTTAGAATGCTTACCTTAAGAAATGAAGAACTGTGGTCCAGTACCTCCGAATGGAAGAAGAATTTCAATGTCACGACACGAGCACAATTTTGGCACGACCAAATATAAACAAGTCGGGAAACCGGAAGCTAGACACTTCACGTATGAAAGGTTTTGTGTATTCCTTTTATAAAGAGATTTGAGTGTGCATTTGTCCCATTAGTATGTAGCTCGTAATATATGCATATACCCCCACTTTCAAGTGATATTGACATTGAAAGTCTTGAATTTGCACTGAAGCAACAGCTTTGACCTATTATAACTTTGTTAGTAATAGTTAGATTTTCACAAAATTTGGTAGGATGATGCTCCATGATGTAGCCTACATTATTGCATTTTGTGATTCTAGAGTGAATTTAAGGGGGGTTTTCCTGCCAATTACTAAAAATTATAGTAATGTACTATTATTAACTTTATTTGAACAGGTATCGGTATGGAGGGTATTTTGGAGCCTAGGCACCATATAGTGGTAGCCCCCTGATTTTTTTCAGATTTTTCGGCTGGGTGGTTTCTGAGAATGGGTTCGTTAAAAAAATGATCACTTTGAACCCTCCGCATCCCCCACCTTTCCAACAAATGACAAAACTAACTGTTTCGAAAAGTGTTAACCGAGACCTTCAATTTCATACCCCACATGACTATATTTGATGAAAAAAAAATGTACACCCCCCTTTTGCATGTATGGGACCCCCCCCCCCCTAAATTCGACGTAAAAGGATGTAACTCACTACATGCATGAGTGTTTACAATTCCCACTTTTCTACCAAATTTGGTGTCAATCGCTGCAACCGTCTCTGAAAAACCGATTTTAATGAGGTTTTGTGGTTCCACAAAACTTTAAAGGGGGCTACAGTTTCAGTGCGGATTGTACCATGCGATGAAAACTAATAAGAATGCCCGACCAGTGTCGCCCTACATTGCGCAGATGAGTGCAGGAAAAGCACAAGTTTCTCGGGAAATCGGAGGGTGCAACGATATTATTAGTAGGCTGGTTGATTGTCCTCCAAAGGCAAGTTTACAGCCATTGCATTGGATACATATGAACTTCAAAAAAGGAGTGCTCAACTTGGAAGCAGATCAGTCTGGACTGAATCTCATAGCACGGAATGTGAGAGTATGAACTTTAGATACTCAAGCACTGAACCCGATTATAGGCTTTCCCTCCACTGCTGAAATTAAAGACCAATAATAAGCTGTGTTTGACGATGAATGTAAGCTAGCAACGGAACGGAAGAATGCCGCATACCGAGCAATGTTGCATTCTCAAAGAACGCGGGCACACGCAGAGACTTACTACGGACTCCGTCGAGCGGAAAAGCGACTTCGCAGACGGAAAAAGGAAGCCTGGGAGAACCAACAAGTCTGTGAACTAGAAAAGTACAGGGAGGAACCGCACCAGGCACAGAAGGCGGAAGTTTCACCAACAAGTCAGCAGGATGAAGACTTATACACCTCGATGCTCATCCTGCCGAGACAAAGAGGGAAATCTGATTTCCGACAGAATGGGCATATAGGAGCGATGGGTTGAGTACTTTGATGAGCTACTGAACAACCAGAACATCGACGAGTTGGAGGTCCCGCCAACTGAAGATGACAGACAAATACTGGTACCACCACTGATACCAAGTTTAGGAGAAACAGTCCGTGCAATTCATCGGCTAAAAAATGGTAAGTCGCCAGGAGCCGATGGAATTACAGCCGAATTGGTTAAATATGGAGGCGACCAGTTACACCAAGTGGTTCATCAACTTGTGCTCAAGGTATCAGCGAATCAATGCCTGACGATTGGAAACGAGGCATTATGTGTCCCATACATAAAAAAGGAGATATCACACAGTGCAGCAATTATAGAGGTACCACGTCGCTGAGTACTATCTATAAGATATTCTCCTCTATCTTGCTAGGCCGGATAGCCCCATACGCCCAGAACATCACTGGCCCATACCAAAGCGGCTTCACTCCAGGCAAATCAGCAACAGATCAGATTTTCTCTGTGCGGCAAGCGATGGAAAACTGTTGGAGTATGGACAACAGTTGCACCATCTCTTCATCGACTTTAAAGCGGCTCATGATAGCATAGCAAGGGTAAAACTGTACACGGCCATGAGAGAATTCGGTATCCCAACGAAACTAATAAGACTAACTAGGCTGACCTTGACCTTGAATGTGCGAGGCCAAATAAAAGTAGCAGGATCACAGTTCGAGCAGGCGGCGCGAGATCTTGGGCTGCACATCAATGAAGGCAAGACAAAATATATGGTGGCAACGTCAGCACCGAAGAGGAACCAACCAACAACATCAAACCGCACTGGTCAAACAGTAAGAATAAGAATAGGAGAATACAACTTTGAGACCGTTGACAATTTCTCATATCTAGGGTCGAAAATCACAACCGATAACAACTACGATGATGAAATCCGCGCACGGTTGTTGTCAGCCAACAAAGCCTATTTCAGCTTACAAAGACTGTTTCGTTCGAAACGTCTCACCATAGGGTCAAAGCTCTTACTGTACAAGATTATGATCTTGCCAGTCCTCATGTATTCCTCGGAAACTTGGGTTCTTAGCAAGAAAAATTGCGAACTTTTAGCCGCGTTCCAGAGAAGAATCCTCCGAAGAATTTTTGGCCCCCTACATGAGGGTGGACAATTCCGTAGCCTACACAATGACGAAATCTATGAGCGATAGCACGACCGTTTGGTTGTGGATAAAATCCGGCTCAATAGGTTACGGTGGGCGGGTCACTTAATCCGTATTGATAAGGATGATCCCACCCGGAAAGTCTATAAGGGCAATATCTATGGTAGAAAAAGAAGACGAGGCAGACCCTGCCTAAGATGGAGCGATGGCGTAGGTCAGGACGCCAGATAGCTTTTAGGGATATCGAATTGGTGGACCTCGGCGCAAAACCGGGATGTCTGGAGTTCCCTATTAAGGCAGACCTAGACCGGATACCGGTTGTTGCGCCGTTGATAATAATGATATATAGTCTCCGGATAGCCGAGTGGTTAGAGCACAAGGCCATCATCCGGAAGGTGGCGGTTAAAATCTGACTGGTGGCAGTGGAATTTGAATTGTGATTTGACGTCGGATAAAAGCCGACTCTCGGGCGAGCGCAATGCTGTCCACATTGCCTCCTACAGTGTACTTAGTGTACCTTTAAGGTCTTGAATGAAGTGCTCTAACACACTTCAAGGCGCTGATCCAATTGGATTGTTGCGCCAACGATTATTATTATTATATATCGTAACGTAGTATTTCGGAGCCTAGGTATTATGTGCATAGATCACCATAAGACTCTTCAGTAGTTGCAATTTTTCTACCACATTTGGTGTCAATAGGCATAACTGTTTCTAAGAAAAATGCGCGTGACAGACAGACAGACAGTTAGCTAATTTTAATAAGGTCTTATTTTCAACAAAACCTTAAAAATATACAAAGGCTTTGATGGTGGCGGAAAGAACCCCCGAGAAACTCCGCATCATACAGCACGTTTGCAGAATGGTGTACGTCTTCATGGTTTGAATCAGAGTGTTTGAGAATCTCCGGATATCCGGGAAAGAAGTTGCGGAGTTAGATGCAACATCTGTAGCACTCTTCCAAGATTTTTTTTATAGTCCACGTATTTTCGCTGAATGTTATTATACAAACTTAGAACTTCGATTAACCACATGGACGGGAAGCTGTCGATGTAGTGACTGAACAGATTTCTTTGATCTCTAGTCGCCTGTCCTACAACTATCGAGTCGGTTACCCTTGGAAATCCTCTGATTCAACTTGAAAGCCCTTCTGTTCGTCGGACCAAATGTCACAAGTCGTGCGCGTTGATCCTTCCACTAATAATTTGTAGAGTCTTGGCAAACAAATAATCAACCGTATATACTGGTGAGCTTTATATACCAAAAATTGTGCATCCGATCCAGACCAGGGACCCTGCAGTTCTTCGAACTGTTTATGGTTCATCGAACCTCTACTTCGGTGACTGCTGTGATAATCCACCCAACATGCTCAGTATGTCTGATGGATAACTCCCAAAGATAAGAACTATGATCTAAAAAATATGACTTTTTCAAACTATATATTTTCATTTTGGCTCTCTATATATTTCGTTTATTAACATATTCATATACACGTAAGTAGTAAATACAAACAACCCATTTATACGTTTATTCCATTTCGGACAGGAAGTTGGCTTCAATATTCTATTTAAATTATACTCCCTCATCAAAAATACAAATGATTTAAATTCGTATACATTCCAGCTATGTACATGAAATAATGTGTTTTTTATTTCCACAGGACGTAATTTCTCATTTATTTTACAGGATATTCATCACCCGGCTTTATTGAATTTTTAAATTGACAATTTAAATATTTCAGTTTGATTTCCTCAATTATTTCCATATGACTGCAAAAGCCAGGCTTGAACGTATTCAATGAGCGGTTTTCGCCATTATTTACAGTTTTAATTGATTCCTATAATAAATAACCTATTGTTTAGTGACACGGCGATGAATTGCTGCTAATTTGCATGTCAGAATGCATATATGCAAGCACATATGTAAGTAGATATACGCGTTGTTGTGGGTGAGCAATATATGTACGTATGCACGTTTGTTTAAATAAATTAATGACACATTACGCTTTTCCCTTCACGCAATTTATTTAAATTACACTCATATAATTCAGTTTCGAAAGTGAACTCGGATGTAGATATATACATATATGAGCATGTATGCAAATGAAGACCTTCAGAAAACTCCATTTAGTTTTAGCATTGATGTTCCGTAAAGAGAATTATGTGAATTTCTTTTATTTACTCATTTTGAAATGAAAACCCTCTGGGGATGGGTACGATATTGCTACGTCTACATAATGTGTTCAAACCTACCCCCTTTATCTGCTACTCAATTAACGAATATAATTCAACTGCTTTGGAAAATACATACTTCTTTATGTAGAAAACGTTCGAGCAAGGCTCTTTGAACCTTTAAGCAACTCCGTACATGCTTCTATGAAACAAAGCGTGCCAATGAAAAGTGAAATTCGAAATATGATTAGTGGATTCATCGGCGCAGTAAAACCGTGTAAACAATGAAATTCTGCGAAAATGTTTACCTATGAAAAAGTTACCGACTGAAAAAGTTAACAATTACCACCTCAGCCTCTGAGCACTCAGAATCCAGTGGCCCACTGTAATCGTTTCCCCCTGTCTAATGCAATATCCCGGATTCGTTAATGTATCGTAGGACTTCACTTAGTGGATGTGATGCTACCCGCTGCAGTGGCAACACGCCAGTACCAAACATCTGATGTCTGATGCGCTCATAGGCGGGGCACTCACATAGAATCCACTTTCTCATTACAGGACGTGGTGGAGAATTCCTATTCTGAACATATGCCCCCCCCCCCCCCCCCCCCCTTGAATTATTGTCACTACTGCAAGTCTTCCTGCTTTTCGACCGGAGAAACTTTGCAGTATATTTATTTGGTTCTGACAGTAAAAATGTTTGTTCCAAATTTTTGATAGTAAGATTAGCAAATGCCACCGCAATCCAAATTGCTGGTTCCGGTCCGGGTATGAGAGAAATGGAACCCTCTTTTGCTAAAGCATCTGAGATTTAATTTTCCTCTACACCACGATCACTGGGTACCCAGAAAAGTTCTACCGTATTGAATCTGCAAACAGAGTTAAATCGATTTCTAAATTCCTGAACGATTTTTGAAGTAATTAAAGTACTGCACGACTCCATCAATGCAGCTTGACTATCAACAAAGATTGGAATGCGCCTTCCCTCCCACCGCTCGTCAATTACCCAGATTGCCACTCTTAGGATCGCATAAATTTCAGCCTGAAAGACTTTTGCATTCTGTCCCAAGGGAAAAGCTCCAGAATGCTATTCTGTTTTTGAGACATGGGTGGCAAAGACACCAGTATATCCTGCATCTGCATTCTTTTGGTTAGTTTTTTATACTCACTCCTTGGTGGATTATAGGACATCCACTGTGCCGAATGTCGTGTTCATGGCGCAGTTCTTTGCAGGATTAGTTTACAGTGAAAACCCTTTTGTTGCACCTTAATCCACGAAACGACGCACCTATAAGCAAACATTGGTCTGATGATAGCAGCATATACCAGATTAAAACATGAGCACTAAATCCCCATGTAGAAGCAAAGTCCCGCCTACACAGCCCATAACCTGTAGGCACTCGTTCCATGTTTACCCTTACATGTTTATTCCAAAAAACTTTTTGTCTAGAATAACTCCCAGATATTTCACTTTTCTGGGGAATTGAAGGGTTGCATCACTCTTCTCTGGAATGCAAAGACTATTATGTTCCCTCCTATTTGTAAATGATACCATTGTGGTTTTACTTAGATTTACTGAAAGTCTATGCCTGAGGCGCACACAATACCCCCATTTCTCCCTTCAAGCCGGCGTAGTCAGGTTTCCAGTATCTCTCATTAATGGAGTTGTTGTACTATGCTCTCTCCGCAGACACTGGGTGCAAGTTTTCCACTGCAGTGGAAAGCCTCCAAAATCCATGCTTCAGCCACGACCTCCTTACCACTTGGAGAGTTACAATTTATTGCTTTCATCTTCACGTGTTTTGGACGCAGGCTCACCCATCATAACACTGTAGAAAGGAATAGGTTGTTCCCGAAAAACCGATATATGCGAACTTGAAAATATTAGCCAATAGAAACAAGTCGTCTCATTATTACAATGCTAGAAATACAGACATTTAGTTGTACTTCCAGTAACATTGCTTATAACTTCTTTTTCTTCCAAGGATAGTTTTTACTAAATTACTTTCCACTCAATATCAATCATCACCTTTCGAGACCATACATTTTTAAAAAAAATATCTACACCCCTTCCTAGACTGAGCGGTGACCTACTTTCAAATTCGGCGCTAAATTATGTCATTCGTTGTATCCGCGCAATTTCACAGTGTCCGTTTCTGTTCATAACATTTTGTATCAATAGTGTTTTGGCGAATTAGAAACATTCCGGCCAACGAGAGTTAAAGCATGTGGAAGTTTCTATTCTTTAAAATAAATCATAACAAGTCGGGAAACCGGAAGCTGGACGCTTCAGGTACGAAAGGTTTTTGTGTATTTCTTGGTACGTAGCACGTAATATATGCATATGTCCACTTTCGGGTGATATTGACATTGATAGTCTTCAATTTTCAAAGAAGCAACAACTTCAACGTATTATAAATTTGTTAGTAATAGTGCGATTTCCATCAAACTTGGTACGATCATGCTCTACATTATAGCCTATATCACTGCAGAATTTTGTGCCGCTAGGATGAATTTAAGGGGGGTTTCCAGCCAATTACAAAAAGTTATAGTAATATACTATTATTAACTTTCTTTGAACAGATATCGGTATGAAAGGTATTTCGGAGCCAAGGCACTATATAGTGGCAGCCTCTTGATTTTTTTCAGATTTTTCGGTTTGGTAGTTTCTGAGAATGGCCCCCTTAAAGAAATGATCACTTTCAACCCCCCGCACTCCCCACGTTTCCAAGAAATGTCAAAACTAAGACCGGCTTCGAAAAGTACTAATTGAGACCTTTAATTTGATACCCCACATGACTATATTTGATGAAAAAAAATTTGACATCCCCCTTTTGCATGTATGGGGACCCCCCCTTAAGTTCAACGTAAAAGGATGTAACTCACTGTATGTGTGAGCGTTCACAGTTCCCACCTTTCCACCAAATTTGGTGTCAATCGCTATAACCGTCTCCGAGAAAAATGCGTGTGACGGACAGACAGACAGACAGACAGACAGACGGACAGACAGACAGACAGACGGTAAACCGATTTTAATAAAGTTTTGTGTTTACACAAAACCTTAAAAACGAATCGCCAACACCATTCACAAAGGAAATCTAAGTATAGAACCTTCTCTGAAGCATATCATTTGATGGTTACGTCATCATGGAACGTCCAATTGTACAGGCTCTGGCTGGAAGAGTAAGACTGGTACGCGAAAACCTGAATAGCGCTCAAAAGCAGGAGGATATTAGCAGTACATTCGATATTAGGAAGTAAGTAGAATTCAGCAACACTTCCGAAGATGGGTGCGAGGCAGTAATGCTGACGACATAGATATATCACCGCCAGTTCTTGGGTTACACATCAATGAAATCAAGACGAGAAACATGGGTGCAACGTCAGTACTGAAAGCAATGAAACAACAATATTTGATAGCACTGCTCAAATGAGAACAATAGAGATAGGAGAATGAAACTTTAAAACCGTTGATAATTTCCCCTATCTAAGGTAGGGCGACGAAATCACGCAAAGAGAAGAGAAGAATCCTTCCTAGAATATTTGGCCCCCTACAGGAGGATGAACGATTCTGTAGCCTATATAACGAAGAAATTTACGAGCCATACCATACCACCTACTGGTTATCGATCAAATCTAGCTGAACAAGTTGCGGCGAGCGGGCCATTTAACCATATGGTTTGGTATTACCCGACCCAGAGAATCTATAAGGGCAATATCAATAGTAGAAAAAATTGTCAGGATGCTAGACAGTTTTTAGAGATATCAAATTGGTGGATATCTGGAGTTTCGCGCCTAGACCGAATACCGGTTGTTGCACCGTTGATGCTGGTGTGGTGGTCGTAATTTGTAACCGATTTCAAAACTAAAACCTGTTTGCAAAAATGCTACTTAAAATCTTTTGTTTAATACCGCTTGGTTATATTTGGCTATGTAAAGACCTCACCAAATTTATCGCACTCGGCTGCATCAGCTTCCGAACAAATTGCAGAAAACACTCAGACAGATAGTGAGTTATATACAGATTAGATAAACGGATAGATATGCAGGCTGACAGGCATAATCTGAGAGACAATATCTTCAAAACCTCAAAACCTCTGTTATTGACGACACTTTTGCAATGTTCGTTAATTCTAGGCCGCTGGAGAGAAGAGGTAAGAAGCTCACTGGTGTGGTACAAAAAGCCGCATAAACGCGGTACCCTGCACGCCCTATATATTATATCATTGCCCTCTCTAAGAGCTTTCCCAACGTCATTAAAGAAGTAGACGTATTTGATGACATGTTAATGAAGCTCACCATTACCTTGACTTTCTCAGGAATTATGAAGACGTTACCAGTCGTCTCTGCTGTGAATGAGTATCCGAATAAAATCTGGGTATCTGAACTTGCCGAATCAGCAAATAAAAAACCTTTTCCCGGACAACGAGGGAAATATTAGAACTTTACAGTTTCTTAGAACGACTAGCATTGCAAATTCTCAGAAGTCACCTCATCCTCATAAATTTGTACTTTTTAGACTCTAGCATTTTATGATTAGATTTTAGTCAGCTTTCAGACCACCACTAAAGGAGATAGACTTAATATGCATAATTAGTGAATAACGTTAATACAATAAGTGATTTGTGGCAACTATAACCTTTGATGGAATAAAACATTGAAACATTGAATATTGAAAATATAATCAAATGTCGCAGGCGGTAGGTGTAGAAAGTGCAGGAACTTTGCAGACTTGCAGATTACTCACTAAGGACGCTATCACCAGTTAAGAATAAAATGCAAACCCATTAGATGGGAGAAAAAGAAATCTTATATCTGGCGGGAGTGGTCTGATTAGGCGACTAGGTCGGGTTCCCGTAATAGACAGAACGACGTCGAAACTGCTAATCGTCGAGCGGTTCGACGTCAGGGCGCCACAATGCCTACTGCAGCTGTTTCGCCGCAATCTGTGGCGACTGATGACCAGGAGTCGATGTGGGCAGAGGCGAAGGCATTAATAACAAAACGCTGCACAACGAGATACAGTTTCAGTATTCGCGAAGCACCCTTCTTCACCGTCCAGCTGAAGTCTCGCTTTACTAGCGGGACGAGTTCCAAATTGTTGTTTAGAACTCTCGGAAGTGGATCCTTTGCACAGACCAGGTATTCCCAGGGTTTATGCATCTCCAGCAACTCCAAGAATTCTACCTCAAATCAATGATGAAATTGCATCTCGGCTGTCTCGTGATATGTCGCTGCTGGAACTACAGTCTCATCGCTGTCGCGTTATTGATTTGTGCAACTGAAGGGATCCACAATTGAGAATTCGTCTTGACACTGACGTGACTCTCTAAAACAGAACATTGTTAGGTTGATTCAAATTAACACTGGGAATGCCAGCACACGGATGAGAAATAAAGTGCAGGAGGTTTTCAGGAACTATGACATCCCCAGTGAAACACTCGAAGTTGAAATTCTGGACACTATAAGGAAGAAACTTTCTGTGGTATGCAGTCGGGTGCGGCAGCATGACGAAATTCACTCCAGACGTGTTCAAAATACAACATACGCGAGGAACCAGCAGAGTTTTTCAGATCACTAAAGGAATCCCAACAAAACATCCAGACAGTACAGTTTTCAATAACGAAAGGGAAACAATATTGCGGTGGACTTTGGGGATTACCCGCCCAGCAAGCTGAGTAGGCTGTCACCAAAGGCACCTGGCATATCACTGCGCTTGTCATGAATTTCGCGGATGTTGCCGAAGAGGAAGTTCGACGAGCCTTAAACTGAAGAGTCCCGGGTCTGGATCGGGTGCAAAACTTCTGGTACAAAAGCTCACCGGTAACATGATCAGTTGGTACATACCATAAATCAGGTCATTAGTCGCTGGAGAAATTTCCCCCTTCCTTACTATGGGCATTACCTACCTTATCCCTAAAAAGGACACGATGCAGGACCCCGTAGACACAAGACCGATTGCTTACCAACCCTCATTCATAAGGTCGGTTATTAGTGGAGGGGTTAATGAGCACCTCGAGTCTAACCACATTCCATTCATTCAAACTTGTTAAAAAAATTTTGGGGACAGTCATGGAAGGGTGGCATAATGCTACCCGAATTCCTGCGACATGAAGAAACTGGTACTGAAATCGCATATCTTGTGGAAGAATAAAATAAGCGCACTGAACACTATCCCTCCACTGGCTTATGTGTATATAATATTGACCTGGACGAAGACCGATCTGGAAAACGTCCAAAGGCAGATTGAAACTATAATGTCCAAATTCCGATTTTAACGCCGCCGCACTGCCGTGGAGCAGATAAACCTGCCACGTGACATGACGACACAACATCACCGCCAATTCGACTCGCTAGGCGCTTATTTTGACAGCAAAGAGCAGGCGAGTCCCTGGCATGCGACTCTTTGTAAGGCAGACTGTGGACTGACTCCACTAAGCTTGAAGGATCAGTGAAAGTCGAAACCAATGCACGGTAAGTAAGTGAATTGCCTCAGGCAGCCATTTGTCCGATTTACCGATATGAGCCGCAAGCAATACCTAATAGTTCTGCTGACAGCTTGTATTGGATCCCGCAAGTTCTAACTTGTCGCCACATATCATACAACAAGCCTGACGTACTGTTAGTTGACAAGACGTGTCGCTCCGCATATATTATTAATGTTGCTATCCAGCATAATAGCAACACTGAAGTAAATACATGGAAAAGAAGGTGAACTGTGAGCCACCGGCTAAGAAAAACAAGGAAATTTGACGTCTCCAGAAAGTGCTGTCAGTGTATTGTATTGGGCTTAAGCCATAAGGATTTCCCTTAATGTGCTGGACTCTCACACAGTCTGGTTCAAGCATGTAGAAAACCACCGTTTTGCATACGTGTTCTATGTTGCGGAGAATTCTCGACTGATTTTCCAGGCCAGCACCCCTTTATCTTTTAAGTAGGTAGAATCATCCAGCATAATCTAAACGTAAATGCTTGGCATTTAGTGCTAATTAGGCAAAAAAAAAAAAAAAATTGTAATAACACGAGAAATAATAAATTTATTTTTTTTCGTTCGAATCGTAAAATTGAAACTTAACTCGCGTGCGATTGAGCCTTTTTAAAGTATCACTCCTTTGAGAACTTTTTGCGTTACCAAACTCTTATCAATTTTAAATCCATTCTGGTGCAATCACAAAGCACCATAAATTACTTCACGTGAAGTTTTCTATATAGCGTGAACAACAGAACTGTCCTTCACACATTCCCTAGCCTAACTAACATAGAGTCGGAAAAGGCCTTATCGACGAGGCACTTCAATATAGCTGCATTTAGATTATAACGAGCCTAAACTTTCAATTTTCGGTTCTTTTCTGGTTATTGAAATAGCTCTACCCTCGCCGTTGATCATACGCGGACGTCTAAGTTCATTACAGACATTTTAATTTGACAACTAATTCCTTGTTTTAAAATTTTATTGCTTTGTTGAAAGTTTGTCCCCATTTTGGAAAAGGAATCGAGAAAATGTTTAGGGTCTTGTTGTTGGCGATTGTCAACATAAATCCATAAAATATATCGGAGTTCACATTTCTAGTCCTCACTCCCCTATCGGATATCAAAAAGTACTAATTTGGCCCTTTCATTTAATGCCCCACAAGGCCATATCTGATGAAAGAAAATATTGCACCAGTTTTTCGCATGTATTGGGAGCCCCACCATGAACAACGCAAACTGGCGGCACTTACCATACGTAAAGGTATTCACAGACCACACTTTGTCACCGAACTTCATGACAACAAGTTCATCCGTTTCCGAATAAATTGGATGTGACAGGCAAATGGACAGAGAAATATTAAATCGATTTTAATAAGGCTTTGTTTCACACAAAACATTAAAAAGTAGGAAATCTGATATTGCTGGGATTTTTTCTACATTATATCGGTATGGCTTTATCAGAAGTATTCACTTTTAAAAGACAATTATCAAAAATTCGTTCCGAGAAGGTAAAAGCTTTCAGGTGAACCTGATTGCTCGTACGTATGTATATACCCTACCCATATGACAAATAATTTCATCCAACGCAATCATAAATTACAATCGAAATATTTAAAAATAGCAAGACTTTCTCCCGACAGAAATGCTTCTACAAATTCATAATTAATTCACTGTATTTATTTGAGTAAATTTTGTTTTCGAGTCTGTCCCTATCAAAATACTCCGTAGAAGATTGTATGTATTATGCACAGCTTATGGCTCTTAACTGTCTACCTTTGCTACATAACGAGTAATTATTTGCAAAGTTTAGCAGGATCCGGCTGATAAGAGGATAGACAGATTTGGTATTTACAATATTTGGGCCCAAGTCTTTTCGGTCATTCACTCCAGACGACTTAGTTATACTATTATAAATTAGATTGCACATAAGAATGATTTTTGTAGGGAATTTGCCTTTTTCGCTTGTTGCAGGCGGCGTCAATATATTCCAGAACGCTTGAATTAACTGTGAAATTTTAATTTGCAGAAAACTCTTTTAGGTTGAAACTTTCTTTTGCAAAAATTCGTAAGTATCGGTGGTGAAAATGTCGGTTACGATTACATACGAGTTCACGAGTATGTATTCCTTTGAATTATGTGTAGGGTTCAAGGAAAATAAAACTGGGAGTAACCATCTCCAAAATCTTCTCTTAAGGCAACAGCAATTGCCGCTTGGAAAGAAAAGACGACGAATCATATGGGCATGTATATGAGTAATTTTGAAATCTCTTGGTAAACATCAAGTTGCCCTGGTGACAGAGGATTATCTAATTCGTATTTGAAAGAAACATACTTGTTGTCTATGGTAACTAGAGATAAATAAGGATGGTTGCCAGAAATCTACAATTATCTTGGAATTAGACAAACAGTAATGATCATTGACTTGGCAGTCATACATGGAGGATCGGGTTAGTAGAGCTTCCAACGTGGCAGCTTGAGAAAATCTAGCTTCCGATATTTGACATTGGCTATCAATATCGAATATTGGAAAGTGGAGACTGACCTGCAATTAATGGTCTGACTCCATGATATTCAGGATTTTCATCGTGATGTCATTTTCAAATAAAAACAAGTGGGAATACCGGAAGCTATTCGTACTAGCATGAATTCAAGGGGAGTTTGGGGCAAAACTTCTAAAATATGCTAACATACTAGATTCACCATTGTGATTTCGGTTGGATAGGTTCTGAGAACGAGACCTGCTACATTTTTTGGTGGTCATATTTTATCCGACGTTAAATACGGGACCAGTTGCGGAGCGCTTTCATTCGATACCCCACATGGTCATATTCTGCGAAAAAAAATGTTTAACCCTCCTTTCGCATGTGTGGAGAGCCCCCCTGGAACTCACCTCAAAATAGCCCCACTTGGTATATGTATAGAGCATAGACCACACGATCTCACCAAATTTCGTAACAGACGGACTGACAGACATACATAGAATCGATTTTAATCAGGTTTTATTTCACACAAAGGGAGGGATTACTAGATTAGCTTACGAATCGTGACGACTAGAAACTGTCTGAGTAAACACCCCAAGGGATACTGCCCAATATATGCAAATGTACAGTTTCGTACATGAATTTCCTACAGGTACCGCAAAATCCTCTAAATTATTCCCTCAAAATGATCAAATTAACTTTGCTAAGCCCTTTTTTTACTAAAACCCTCAATTTGAAATAAATTCTTTAATAATTAGATAATGAAATATTTTGGAAAGCAGAGGTAATCATTGACCTTTTCTTTTATATCCATGTCATTTATCTGCCCATCCTTGCGGGCAATTATGTGTATAATATTTTACCGAAGTTTATCCTTACAAGCAATACGGAGAAATTCCCGTGAGAAACGATGCTTGTCTGATACGTAAGATTGACTCAAGGAGAGAAGAAGTTCAACCAGGTCAGGTCAGCATAGGGCTAACTGAGCGAATATAAGGAAAAGAGAAGTATTTTCGACCTCACAAAGGTAAGAAACAGGATGTGGCTTTTGGATGAAAGAGGGATTTTATTAAATGTTGGTGGAAACTGTTAAATTCAACATACTCGATCGACCTTAATTATACAAGTGAATTGAAATGAATAACAATAATAACCCGCCGTAGCCGGTCCCAGTTTCAGTCTGAATGGCTGTATACCACCGCAGCGTCTCGGGGATTAGGCAAGGAAAGTGCAGGAGCTTTGTGGTTTTGCCGATTACTCACTGACGAAGCTATCATCACACCTCGCAGTTAGGGATAAAAGGTAAACCCAGAAATGAGGAGAATTTTAAGGTCCGAGCATGAAAATTTGCTGAATTTCCCCAATATAATTAGCAAACTTATGATGGGTCAAATTTGCCTCTTTATCGTAGGTATAAAATGTCGTTATGACATTGAGGTGAATAGTAGTGGGTGTGTATATGATTTGGAATATTCTTTAATCCCCCCCCCCTCTTCTTGTAAATCTAATCAAATGGCCTAAGCACGCCGAGGCTGCGAGGTAAGCGCAAAAGCCGCGCCTCATCGAGGCCTCACGCGAGGAGCCGAAGAAAGGTGTAATCCACCTTGATGGCGGAACTTGGGTCGCAAGCTTTTCGGTTTCATGCGCGCCCGTGCCGATATTTTTTTGTTTTCGTTTTTTCAAAGACATTTCCAAAAAGTTACTATTATAATAAAAAGCATTTCGATTTCAGGACCACCCCATAGGAGTGGCTATCCAAGAAAACTCCATTGTTTTCCATGGACTTAACAATAGTATGTCTTTAGAATGGTAGTGAAATGGAATTGAGCATGCCGATTCTACTTCGTTTTTGACAAAGGTGAAACAACCTGTGTTCCACCTTCTGTGTGGTTTTGAAAACTGAAAAAGAATGTCTGGACCAATTATTTTCCAGTCTGGTAAATGCACAAAAATATGACCTGAAATTGGCAAGTAGCACATCAGCGAATATAAAAAAACTGGATCAATTCGAAACCAACTCAGAATCAGGAGTGCTTACTGCAATTTGGTTGGAAGGAATATTACCATCGAAAAAAGCACAATCACTCCTTTCAAGCCATACTTTGTCCTTTCCAGGCTGATTAAAATCAATAAAAAATTGCTTTCACCCACTGCATAATCAAACTTCTACCCTTCCACCAATAATAATTTGAAATAAGCAAAACTCCACCCAATGAAAATCTCAATATTATGATTTTTCCGCTGCCATACAATTCGCCCCAATAAAATTCCCATGATGCCCACTTCTCATTATTTTCCAATTCAATAACTTTTTATTTTTGCATCTCGTCGGGCTTAGTCTGGGAACCTCAATTTCACGTATAAACATTTACAGTTCGCTGAACTTTCGCCAAACAAACAACCCTTATAATGTTTCTCATTGCCAAATTAAGGGAAAATTCTTGTTAAATTAATGGAATCGAAATCAAAGTACTGGAATATCAAAAGGATAAATACTAATGCGATAATTTGCATAAAAATACAATCAGCGTTTGATTTGCATCGAATCCGGATAACATTCCTCTAGTTAGAGGGGCTTTAGGGTAGCGAAAAGTTTTTGTTGTTTGTCTGCGGAAATGCTGGCTTTCTAAGTGTTTCTTAAAGCAAAAATTACAAAAGGAGGAACAGATGAGATGGAGGCGCGCAGCTGGGGATCGGAAATATGTGCCAGTTACAATTGTTCCTTAGGGGGGTAAGATCCAATTTGGGAGCAGGCGTTTAGATACCACAGGACCGACCCGACGTTGCTCAGTACGGTTTTACAAAGCTTATGGCGCCATCGAAAGCAGCTGATCTAACAATAACCACTGAAAACTTCCCCAAAATATTTTCCAACACTCATCATACTTGTTTCGCAATTCTCGTAACAAGTGGACCCAGTTCAGATGCAAGGCTAATTTATTCACTTTCACAAGTTAACATACATAGATACGAGGACCTTCCCCTGCAGCCCGAATTGGCCGCTTCCAGAAAAAACCACAAAGTAGAAAATCACTTTTGCACTTGCTCCGCATATGTACCTCACGGTATTGTCGCTCTTTGGATTCCCGAGTTGAGGATAACTTTTGCAAATGAGATCCTGCATAATGGGGATCTATATGCAGCCGTGGGCTCTGAACTGGTGTCGCCGGGCAAAGTTTGTTTTAAAACAATAACTACCACGTGTTACTCTCCAGTGAGTGAGCTGCGGCAGTTACAAATTTATATAAAATGTGTGAACTCCGCCAGGACACACTGACGGACCAGTCGCTACGTCGCTGCTGGTGCACCCGCGAACATTACAAAGTCATCCCAAGTGTCCTTAGAGCCACATCGCATTCCTCACCATGATAAATAATTCTCAAGGCTGCAGTTAATTCTAATTTGAATTGTTATACTAGAGTCGAATGTCGACATTTTATATAGAGTAATGTATGCGGGGAGCACATAGCTGAAACGGCGCTTCGAGAAGGATACGGGGATGCGAAATATGTGGTGAAGCTGCAACAAAAGTGCAACATTCACAAAAGTACGCTCGTACCATCGCACGATACAGCGAATGTTTTGTGATAAATCCAGAATCATGGCTAGAAATGAAATTTTTATGAAAGCACTTCGCTGTAAAGTGGATTGGATGGGATGATTCAGGGCGGTCTGGAGCAGAATGTTAATATTAGAACTAATTGCAGTTTCATTGCGGTCGCTTTAGTTGGAACTAATGCTACGACTTTAATACAATAGATGTGATTTCATAAAGCAATACAACATTTGTGAACGTTGGACAATATGAAAAAAAATGTGATTCGCAGGACTTTACGATGCTCTACAAATAACTGCAAGTATACTGACTATGTTAATTTATAAATGTCTCTACAAGTTTTAATTTTCGTTTTGTAGGAGGAATGTCTGCATTTCGGTCAACTACCCATTACGGAAACCACTTAACTCGGAATGACAATTTCTGTGAAATAGTTAGCATTACTAACTCCAATGCACTAATGAGCTAATGTATGTACATGTGATTAGAAATAAAATGGATCATTCGCTGTAGGACTTTAAGAATTGCTAGATGGGGTAGAAATTGGCTGGCCAGTAACCTGCAAATATTCAACAGTTTGTACCGATAAAGCCACGTCCATGTTAAAAGTAGTTCTAGCAAGGTAACGTTTATTACGGAAACTTTTCTCAGCAACGGAGGTAGCCACTAACACGAAATGTGATAGAAAAGTTAGAACTGTAGACTCGCAGGCATACAGTGGATGATATCGATCACCGTTGAGCCTAAGAGGTGTGTAATGTTTATTTCACTGAATATGGTTCGGTGCGGTTTCAGATTTGAAACCTCGATTAATATTTTCAGAGCAGGTTTTAACTTCAAAATTCGTTGCAAAGTAAGGGGAGTGGAGAGAGGGTTAAGCCTACTTGTTGCTGAATATATAAGTTGTATTTTTTTTAAAGAAAACTTCAAAACTTTTCTTAACGATCACTATCTTAAATTACATACATTGTGCAACTTCCAGTAATATTTTTACTGTTATGTTACAAATCGTCGTAAAAAAATGTATTTTAATGGTTTGGGGTAACCACAATTATAGCGAACAGGATCATCAGCATCATTAACGGCGCAACAACCGGTATCCGGTCTAGGCCTGCCTTAAAAAGGAACTCCAGACATCCCGGTTTTGCGCCGAGGTCCACCAATTCGATATCCGTAAGAGCTGTCTGGCGTCCTGACCTACGCCATCGCTCCATCTTAGGCAGGGTCTGCCTCGTCTTCTTTTTCTACCATAGATATTGCCCTTATAGACTTTCCGGGCTGGATCATCCTCACCCATACGGATTGAGTGACCCGCCCACCGTAACCTATTGAGCTGGATTTTATCCACAACCGGACGGTCATAGTATCGCTCATAGATTTCGTCGTTCTGTAGGCTACGGAATCGTCCATCCTCATGTAGGGGGCCGAAAATTCTTCGGAGGATTCTTCTCTCGAACGCGGCCAAGAGTTAGCAATTTTTCTTGCCAAAAAAACAAGTCTCCGAGAAATACTTGAAGAATGGCAAGATTATTGTCTTGTACAGTCAAAGCATTGACTTCGAACAGTATCATCCGAACCAAAAACTAACCATGGATTTAATTAAATAACAGTGAAAACTAGTTCTTGATCGAAGGATTTAAATAAATTTGCATTTTTCACAAAATGGTGGACAGCCAAAATTAGTAGTTCGATTTATGCCTAAAAACAGTCTTTTTAAGGTTTCGTGTGAAACAAAACCTTATTAGCATTGAGTCGATGTCTGTCTGTCTGTCTGTCACATCGGATTTATTCGGAAACGACTAGACCGATTGTCACGAAAATTGGTAAGAACATGTGATCTGTTGTTCCCTTTACATGCAGGAAGTGGCGCCATTTTGTTTTAAGTTTAATGGGGGCTCCTAATATATGCGAATGGAGGGTGCAACATTTTTTTTCATAAAGTGTTGCCATATGGGGTATCAAACGAAAGGGCTTAGTACTTTCGGAAACTAATCCCATATTTGATATCGGGTGAAACATAGGAAAGTGAGGGCTCAAAATATGACCATCAAAAAGTGTAACAGATTTCGTTCTCGGAACCTACCCAACCAAAAAATCAAAAAAAAAATCACACTAGTGGATCTCTACGAAATCTAGGCATCAAAATACATCCGGTTCCGATATATGCACAAATTAAGTTAATAACAGTATATTTCCACATTTTAGTACAAGGCATGGATGTAAGGGATTACGTAATGCACAATCTAGTCAAGTTTAAAGAAAATCCAACTATTATTAACAAAGTTATAGGGGGTGAAACTTTGCCATTTTTTGTGAATTTCATGCATTCTACAAGTGGTATGACTTCATCATTCCATATCAATTCGTCAATATCACAACGAAGTTAGTTCATATGAATGGCGTCCCAAAGAATTATTTTGTTTTAGTTTAGTTTTAGTTTTTAGTCATTTGTATATGAACATCAATTAGTCCAAACAGACATGTGCATATGTAGGTGTATATATAGTATGTACCTGCTAATGAAGTTTGTATCTAGTGTCTAATTCAGATAGATATATTTGTAAAGTAAACCAGCCGTATTTAATATGCGTGCTATGTATGTACATATGTATGCTTTTGTGCCCGAAGTAAATCGTAAGTGAGGGTACGATCAATTTATATACGTGCATATACAAGTACAGTAATTGGAAAAAGGTAGTTTGTTTATTTAGGGTGAGGATAATATCTATGGCTCTAATATGTACCAAATATGCACGTTCAAGTTTCTTCCATAAAATGACTTTCAAAGCGATGGGTTTAGTAGCTTTTAAGTAATTTTTGTCAGCGGTTACAAACATGCGTTTTGTAGAAAACGCGTTTGAGGTTTCAACCTCAGGTCGTTTATAGTACGGATTCTTCCCTTTCAACGATAATATCTCAGTTAATTTTATTCAGATCGACTTGAAAATTTAAGGACGTATTCTCAGGTAGTTGAACTTCTCGTCCTCTAAAAAATATCATAAAGACACAAGTGAGGTTCACCCTTTAAACCAAGGGACCATTCTCAGAAACCACAAAGATAAAAAATGTGAAAAAAGTCATAATGGTGGCTCTTTATGATATCTAAGCCCCAAAATGCCCCGAACTGATATTTGCTCAAATAAAGTCAATAATAGCATATAGCCAACTTCAAGGCACCTATTATAACGTGGCCAAGGTAAAACGGTGCACCTTTTATACTACTACCAACTTTTATAACTCTGAGGTAAACTTAAGGGGTTAGATTCTGTTTGTAGTTAAGTCTAAAATTGATAGACCAGTAGCTTACTCCAAACTACAATTTTATTTTATTAGCTAGCTAGCTTTGCACTGATGAAGGGAGTAAGTTGCTCCCCAAATATATATATACATAATAAAATAATTGTAGTTTGGAGTAAGCTACTGGTCTATCAATTTTAGACTTATATAATATACTATTATTAACTTAATTTGAAAAGATATTCGATATGGAGAGTATTTGAGGCCTGGGCACCATATATAGGCAGCTTCATGATTTTTTTCAGATTTTTCGGTTGGATAGTTTCTGAGAATGGGTCCGTTAAAAAAATCGTCACTTTCCACCCCTCCTACTCACCGTATTTTTAACAAATCTCAGAAATAAGACCCGCTTCGCAAAGTACTAATTTCTATTTTATTATATTTGATACCCCACATGACTATATTTGGTGAGAAAAAATTTTACACCCCCCTTTTACATGTATGGGGATCCTCCCCCCTAAATTTCAACGTAGAAGGATATTACTCACTGCATGTCTGGGGTCCACAGTTCCCACCTTCTCACCAAATTACATGTCAATTGGTATAGCCGTTTCTGAGAAAAGTGCCACAGATAGGCAGACAGATAGACGGACATTGAACCGATTTTAACAAGGTTTTGTTTTGTAAACAAAACCTTAAAACATGGAAAGTTCGATATTTCCATTATTTAAGATAGTTTCATTTTGGCTTCCAAATGAGTCTCCTAAATATATTGAATATATTATCATATGGACTATAATTTTTAAATCAAAAAGTTAATAAATGAAAAGTTGTGGTTCGTCATTCGAAATTTGTATATTTGTTCATGATACGCTATGCTTATCAAACGAGACCACGTAACAGAAACTGCAGCCAGTATAAATACGAGCAATCCGATTTCTATTTCTATTTTATTGTCTTCTCTTTCAAACTCCGAGGATTATTTCCATTATTTTCACAGTCCCCGGGAAAATATGATGAAAAAGTTCCACAACTTACCTGTAAATAAACAAGAAAGCAAAAGCAAACTAAGTAAAAGGAAAATGTGAATCCTAAACTATGTAAGTCCTATTTTAATTATAAACAGCCATAAAATTTTCGGAAATGAATTAGCTCTTCATCTGTGCAAGCCTTTTTGTGAGCCTAGTCAAACAAAATTAGGACAAGATTTAATTAAACAAATTTCGAAGAGGCCCCAACGGACGTTTCTTAGGAAACATAAATAAATTCACCTTCTGGAACGCCATAAAAGTTCGGGTGCTGTCTGCTTCTGACCCGGTTAAATTCATTAAAAATATGAGCAATAATAAACTAATGCAAATTGCCAATAAAAGCGGAACGACATTTAATACATAATAGTCAAATTGGTACTTCACCTCTGAATCACTGGCCACTTTTAATCATGCTGAATTATAGCCAGTCAAAATCTACTTAGCATTCTACTCAAGTCCCTGGAGAATTGAAACTACTCCAATTCAGAAGTCTCCTCGACGCTTACTGGCCGTCAATTGAGTCATAAAATTTACGACTGGGCACCAATTTTACATTTCAGCAATAATAAAGGGACTTACGCTACGTTGATTAACAACAAGCAGATCAATATTTCTCTGCATGAATATGAAAAGGATGAAAAGGCTTCCAGGCAAATGTTTCTGTGGGAAACTAAGCTGAAGCAGAGCAGGATAGTTGAAACTAACCGTAAAGTTTAATCAGACCATTTGGCATCTGGAACTACCTGTTAAGAAACATTATCTTACAGAGCTGGTAAGATTACTCCACCCCACTGTTGCTCTGAAAGTACAAGTTCTTCAACATCCTTTGAAAATCCCAATAGACAGCGGGTCAACGTCGTAAACATCAACAGACTGCCTCAAAAATAAATTAGGATAACTGGCAGCAAACCGTCCAGTTGATTCCTCCAATTAAAATTTTGTTCCAGTGGGAGGGATCGGACAGAAGCACGGAATGCCAACATTCTCACTAGAGCGCTTTGTCAGGCGAAGTCAACTTCTACAATGGCAAATAACCGGCAAGTCTGCCGAGAGCATGTCGAAAAATTTAATAACGAAACAAACTCAATTAGCAGCCGTAATTCAGAGGCTATTGAGTTATAAATCAGGCGGTAAAGTTTATTATGAGCTTAACGGATAGCAACGCCGTCGCCTACGGTCCTATGGCAACATGGTCGCCTATCTACCTTTCTTTTGCCTTTCAAACAGATTATTGTCGATTTAATAATGTTAGATAGAATCCTAAGAGACTGGCTTCAAGGAATAAAGCCGCAATTACCGAGTCTACTGCGAGTGCAAGGGCGCAGTAACCGACTAACTTTTTACATTCGTTGCTTTAATAACCAGCTAAGATCCTGCTTAACGTGTTTACTTTAGAAAGGCTTGCAGCAGGATGTAGCCTGAAATGGGAGCGTTGAACCCATCGGATTAATTTCGTCTGTATTTATAGACTCTGCTTGGCATACAGAAAATTTAATGATAAAATTAATTTCCTTCCGAAAATGTTATTGCTTTTTGGAAGAAATTGTTAGGGAAGATAATTTCCCGAACGGAAATAATCTGCACTTTCCGTATTGTTATGGCAAAACCATTGTGTTAATGTTGAAAGCGAGTCATCCACAACAAATTCATACAAAAGTTCCTGAGAATAGTTGCCCACGGTAATTATAAACAGAAATTTCCCCTTTTTGCTGAATTGAACTACTTTTAATTATGTATTTATTGTATTTTATCGCAAAAAGGCCAAAGTAGAAACCGTTATAATATAGAGTATAAACACTTCTAACACTTAATATCTCAAGCGCAAATAATGTGTGTTGGGACTTAAGAATACACACAAAGTCTTCGCTGTTTCTCATAAGAGGCATCTAAAAGGGAAAGAAATTTGCGGGCTAGCAGCCTGTTTTGAAACTTTACTGCTACTAAACCTCAACAACGCCTCGGATAGGGACTGACCTCCCGCAATAACCTCTGGCTATCGAAAACGGACTATGATTGACTTCTCAAATGCACGCACGCAAAGTGCTCGCTTTCTCCAACCTGCTTGCTGCTTCCGAATGCCAGCCATATAATCTGGACATTGTGGGCATGAGCGAAGCAAGATGGTGAAACCCTGGAGAGCACTCCTCTCTCTCTCTCTCTTGCCACACAAAATGTGTACTTCTGGTGTTGCAATATAGAATTAGCACATAGCGGCGCGATGGTTGAAAGAGTAGAGGACCAGCTTTCCAATCTTGCTACTCAGGGTTTCAATCCCAGCCTTCATTAGTGTCTGTGTTCACCTTTTGGTTGTCTCACTACTGAACGCTTATCACTTGCACAGCGTTAATTGTGATGATAGTGAAGCGAAAGCACAATTTGGCCGTGTGAATCTTCTATACCCTACCAATGAGTTACTACACCTCGTGGGCGGAAGCTGGAAATGGCAGTAAATAGGCCAGACATTACCGTGTGGATTGTTCCAAGGGCACTTGGGGTAGAATAGTAGAGGAGGAGTGCAGACATCTCAGGAAGTCGTGTCAGCGAACAATGGCGCATGGTTGACTTGCTAAACCCACCAAGAGCAAATGGCACATATATATAAATAAAGAAAGAGGGTTTTTGGTAACACAATCTGTGACAAGCAACATAATCACGCCATTTAACCACTTTACCACTTTACTTGAGAAATGAGTAAGGGTTCTTGACACCTGCATGGCGTTAGAAAGTGAGCAAATTAGCCCAAGTCACCCCAATCTGTGTCTCAGTGTCTGTACGTAAGACGGAGGAACTCGCAAAAGTCTATCGGAATAGGTGCATCTATATCCACGTTCTGCATGACCATCTTGTAATGACTTAAAGCGACTGGTCAATGGCCAGTGACCATCCTGTGTGTACGGGGACGGCTAAGAAAGAGAGAGGGAACTGTTCGGAAAACCTAAACAAAGAAAGATGGCGAAATTGACTTTGAAGACCGGCCGGCAAATACTGAAGCTCCACCGATGTGTTCCATTCAAATTTTCTGCGTATAACACCCACACTCTCACTCAACCAATATGAATAAATTTCAAATGGAATATACTCCTCTATTACAATGTTTTTCCTTTTTAAAATTCCATACTCCAAAAGAACAAATGATGTTATTCGACCCGTAACTTCGAATCAACTCCCAAAATTCAGCTGGTCGCCGGTCCACCACCATCAGCCAGACCAAGCACCGCTATTTTTTGCTTTTGCTGACCCCCACCTTGACCTTTAAATTCCATGTCAACGGTAGTAAAAGCAAAAAATGAAATCAATTTTTTTCTCATTACGAAAGCAAACTTATATTCGCCCCAATCAAAACGATAAATATAGTATGCGCCCAATAATATATAGCATGAGTAGATTTGAGTGGAACGACGATCGACATTGGGAAAACAATGCCCGAGCCAGAAGCAAACGATGGCAGCCTGGACAGTCTTATGTGCAAGTAAAAAGGTCCTGGTCAATTACAATACATCATGAAGCTGCTACGGAAAAATTTGAAATAATTAAATACAAGTCGGGAAATCGGAAGCTGGACGCTTCAGGTATGAAAGGTTTTATGCATTTTTTTATAAAAACATTTAAATGGACATTTGTACCATTAGAAGCTAGCACGTAATATATGCATATATTATGTGAGAACTTTTGAATTTGCACGGAAACGACAACTTTGGCATATTATAACCTTGTTAGCAATGGCTCCCTCCCTCAAACTTGAGGAGATCACGCCTATGCTATAGCCTACATTTAGTGATTCAAGGATGAATTTAAGGGGGTTTTGCACTATAGTAATATATTATTATTGACTTTATTTGAACAGATATAGAAATGGGAGGATATTTCGGAGCGTAAGCACCATATAGTAGCAACCCCTCGGTTTTTTCACATTTTTCGGGTGCGGAGGTTCTGCGAATGGGTCCGTATGACGCACTCCCCACCTTTAAAACAAATATCAAAATTAAGAACGGCTTCGAAAAGTACTAACCAAGACCCTTCATTTGATTATTGAAACAACGATGACTCGATATGCTATACAACGATTCCCAGTCTTTAGACTCCCCGCGGACCTATTAGAAAAAGAGGGAATCCGATACCCGACCCACACTACTGTACAAGACAAGTCTAAATGGGAAAAAGGGATTTTCAGGTTGACTTGTTCGAGTGATTGTTCCACAGATTGAGATGAGGGAAAAGTTTCAATAGAAAAGAAGCTTGTGTTTTTTTGTGTGTTTGAGGTGGGGGAGAAATAAGACCTCTGAGCGTTCAGACCCTAGTGGTCCATTGTACTCGAAAAAGAAGAAGAAAAGAAACTTTTCTCCTTGGCAAGGGCTAGGGGTTTTATTAAGAATTACTATCTTCAAGTCCTAATTGGTTGATCTAACTATTTATGACATATTTCAATCTAAAATTAGTCATGACACTCTATATCACTTGAATAAGTCGTTCTTTAAGAAAATGCGCGGTCAATAGCAGTCCAAATTGCGGCCGGCAAATGAAGGGCGAAGAGCTGTCAAGGAAGCTGTTTTCAGCAAACAGGGGAGTAAGGTACCTCACGAACTGATTTGGACAGTCCACTCGTTTCGCTTTAGAATGTGCGCGTAACCGGCATCTACCATAGGTATTTGACATTCTTTAGCAGGAGCGATAGTAATGCAGACAAGCTTGAAGAAAATAAATTAGTGAAATCAAACTTGATCATGTTCTATGGTAAACCATCCAATAATTATCGAGAATAAAATTTTGGATGAATATTAGCAGCTTTCGCAGTCCAGTCGATTAGTTTCAAAAACTAGGAAAAGTGGACATTTTAGGACAGGTTGCGAAGCGTTAATAAACCAATGAACAAATCCAATATAGAAAGCAATCGGGAAACCGGAAGCTTGACGCTTCAGGTATAAAAGGTTTTGTGTCATCCGTCTTTCGCTCTCTATAGTTCTGAGTGTTGGCCAATTATTAAAGACAATACAGTAATGGAGACGAAGATGTTGATTTGGTCTAGTGGAGTGACATGTTTTGATCACATCCGAAATGAGGATATCCGCGATCGATATGGAGTTGAACCGATCGTGGGAAAACTGCAAGTGAGACGTTTTCGATGGGATGGTCACGTAATTCGCGCCGGCCGAAACAACGGTAGCTTGATACACTGGATGAGGATTTAAAAGCCTCGCGATTACATCCAGGTCATGCATTTGATCAAATAAAATGGCGAAACCAATCATGACGAACCGACCCTGCTTGTGAACGCGACAAAGGCCGAAGAAAAAGAAGAAGATGTGAGGAACGACGAGTGCATGAGAGCTCCACGTCACATAATTAAAAATTCCATTGCCCACATGCATGCCTGTCTGGAGTAATTGATATTCATATACATGTAACTAAAAACCTAAAACAAAATAATTGTTTCCAACCCCATTCATAAGAACTCATTTCCTTGTGGTATTGACGAATTAATATGTGATGATGACGTCATGCAGAGAGACGAGTGCACGAAATTCACGAAATATGGTAAAGTTTTACCCCCTGTAACTTTATTAATAATAGTTGGATTTTCTTTAAACCAGATTGTGCATTATGTTCTTCGTTATACCCATACCAAATTTTGTACTTCTGGGATGAACATAAAGGGGGGGCCGGTAAATTTCTATAATGTGTAAAAATACTATTATTTACTTTATTTGTGCAGATATCGGAACCGGAAATATTTTGAGGCCTCTATTTTGTTTCACACAAAACCTTAAAAAGGGCTGGGGAGAAGTTGACTCTTCATGAACGGAATTTTAATATTTCATTCGAATGTCAATTATTCTCGTTAATTATGACGTCAGCATCTTATTCGCTTAGCTTTGGAAGCAATAAATTCGCAGGAAGTTTGAACTGCTATAACTTTGGCGTTAATGACCAGATTTCCATGAAATTTGGCATGTGTATGCGAAATCTAGTCTTCTATGCTGTTGTGAAATCCTTGTAGATAGCCTAGGATGAATTTCATTCCAATAAATTCCTAAAGCTTTTACTTATACTATTAGTAAGTTTATTTGAGCAGATATCGGAATAGGACGGACTTCATCTAAGCGCACTTTCCTGATTTTTTTTCGAATCTGTCCACAAAATTTCGTTTGGATCGGTTTAGCTGCTTTGGAAAAAAGTGCGTGTGACAGATAGACAGACAGACAGTTAGACAGAAAGAAAACAGTGAATCGACTTTAATAAGGTTTTGTTTTACACAAAAGATGGCACGCCAATATGGAAACATTATAGTATTTGAATTATAGTATTTGAATGGCACTGTCGATGCTAAATGTTAACAAATATTTTCCGGCAATATATTGTACGTTCATATTTATCGACAAATATTGCCCGATTTTAGTATCAGAAGCGGGAAATCTCGCTAATGAATCATCTAATGATGCATATTACCATAAAGTAGTGAAACCCTACTCGGCTCTTTTTGGGTGTTTTGGAATTCCATAAATCACTATCCATAAAAGCAATGTCGCGGTACTCTAAGAAAAATATTGTTAGTATCAGAACACTTTGTCAGCGAATAAAAAAACTCTATAAATTCCTAAAGGAGCGTGAAAATATCCAGCGAAATAGTTAGAAAAGAGACATTATGTTGTCTTACAGAAAGACATTTTAAATAGTGTTGTATTAATGCATTACAGGAGAAAAAAACCCAAACAATAGGGAAAATAACAAGCGAGGTTGTAGGAAATATCCCTGATAAACTAAGAAAATGACACGTTCGGTTTCTGGTAAAGTGTTTCAGCTCCCAAAACGAGTTCTCGAAAAGTTTGCACCCTAACTAACTTTCTTATCTTCCAGCTTATATGGAAAGTACTAATTGAGCGCCTTCATTTGATATCCCACACGACCATTTTCTGATAAAAAAAACCATACACCCTTCTTCCACTATTACAGGGAGCCCCTCCCCCTGAACTTAACATAAAATCATGCCACTCCCCGCATGTATATCGATTCAGAAATCACAGTTGGTTTGCAGAAAAGCTTGAAAAATATATAAATTTCCGTCAACGTAGTCTAAGATAACTACCACGAACTATGACCTAATTAAATAATCCGAATGCCCACAGTTGAAATGAAGAGATCGTGGGAATAGGAAGACACTTTACATGCACAATGTAGCTCCCATTTCAAAGGATAATTTATAATTGCAACAATGAATGCAATGAAGAACCAGACGTCAAAACTAGCTTCAGATAGTATTTACCTGCCCTAAACGATATGCACGTTATCTAATACAATAGTTACCTTGAATCCATACTGAGAATGCACATTGCATTAATTAGTGTCATTTCACAATACTAATGACTCAGCACACCACCCATTCCGTTCAATTCTGAACCGGGTCAAGGGACGATATATTACAGTGATACCATGATGACTATCATTACGCTCCCGAGTTAATTGAGAATTCCATTTAATTTTAACGTGGAAATGGAAACAACCGTAATATATCCTCTTGTCTCAATTAACTCTGGAGCAATGGACCTCAGTTCATTGTATCATTGTTTCAGGAGGGCATAAATGTATGTTTTCAGGGCAGTAAAAACGATATTTATATGGCTCACTACCAGAAGCAGACATAACTGACGTTTATCCACTCCACACTAAAGGTATTCCTTGATTGTATTGATTGCACTAACCAACTCAAAATTCAGCTGGATGAAACTGAAAAACTCAATTACACCCTGGGGTATAATTGAAAAGAAAACTATGTTTAAGAGTCAGTGTTTAAGACTGCAGGGGGAGTATATTTAAACGGAACCAGTAGAAAGGATATTTTGTTATATTCTGCTAGCTGTATTGTGACACCAACAACAATTCAATAGTGACTCTAATGGCAGATCTCAATCTTTAGCCCAAAGTTCGCCACACAACAAGTAGGCGCTATTGCTTTTTTCTTGAGGAAAAGTATCATGTCCTCGAAACAAGTCGAAGCGAGGTAACACTACAAGAAGAAATATTATCGGCTACAGAATACATCCTTGATGAAATCCACTTTCGACTGCAAACTTTAGAACTTTATGGTCGTACAAAGCATCGTATCCCACGCCGATAATTTTTGACGTTCCCCAAAATACTAAGTTGAATCTAAAACTATTGAAAATTTCTCCTATCAAGGGTCGAAAATCACAAATGCCAACAGAGACTACTTAAACTTACAAAAACTGCTTCGTACGAAACCTCTCACCATATGGTCAGAGCTCTCACTGTATAAAACAGTGATCTTCCCATTCCCTATGTATTCCTTGGAGATTTGGGTTCTTAATGAGAAAAATTGCTGCCGCGTTACAAAGGAAAATTCTCCAAAAAACTGTTGGCCCTCTACATGAGGGTGGACAATTCCGCAGCATCTTTAACAATGATCTTGATTCCGTGACCGTCTTGTTGTGAATGAAATCCGGCTCAACAGGTTGTGGTGGGCGGGTCAGTTAATCTGTATGGGTGAGAATAATCCAGCCCAGAAAGTATATAAGGACAATATTTATGGTCGAAAAAGAAAACGTGGCAGACCCTACCTGAGATAGAGCGATGGCGTAGGTCAGGACGCCAGACAGCTTTTAGGTATACCGCATTGGTGGACCTCGGTGCAAAACCGGGATGTCTGGAGTTCCTTATTAAGGCAGGCTTTAACAAGGTACCGGTTGCTGTGCTGTTGACGATGATGAATCTAAAGCTGTGCCTTTCTTAAATGGAGGTCACTTGTCTCTAACTAGCTTCAGATATACCAGTTGCAAGGTAGGACCTACCTTCTCCTTTACTTATATCGATAACATAACGTCGTGAGTGTCACTTAAAAAGCACGTTAATTACTAAGAACAATTTGGAATGGTAGTGAAACTAAGGAAATGCACTTTCGGTTAGTAAGAGGTCACATGGCGTCAGAAGAGGGTGTGCCTCAGTCATTCCCGCAACCAGAAGGTCCCTTCAACAGAAGACCACGGACAAATACTGCCACCGTCAACTAAAGAAGAAGCAGTCCGCCCAATTCATCGACTTAAAAATCATAAACCGCCAGGAGCCTTTAGAATTACAGCCTAAGTGGTATCAGAGGCGACCAACTACACACAAGCTGTTCACCAACTGATAGTTGTGGAGTAGCCGATCAATGCCTTGGGGCTGGCAACGAGACATTATCTGCCCCATACATACATTATCCGCCCCATACATGCAGTGCAGCAATTATAGAGGTATCGCATAGCTGAGTACCTACTATAAGATATTCTCCACTATTATGCTAGGTCGGATAGCCTCATACGCCCAGAACACCATTCGCTCACTCCGGGCAAATGAGCAACAGATCAGCTTTTCTCTCTACGGCAAGCGATAGAAAAAGCGTTGAAATATGGATATCAGTTCTCACGAGAGAATTCGGTATACTGCCGAAATTGATAAAGCTAAGCTGATCCTAACCAACCCCAAGCCAGATAAAAGCAGCAAGATCACTCTCCAGACCGTTCGACATCAACAACGGTCTAAGACAAGGAAATGTCTGGCCCTGCAAAAGTGATCCGTGATGCTGAGACAAATACGAGAAGTACCATCCTCTTTAGTTCATCCAACTACTGGCATATACTGAAGATATTTACATTTTGAAAAGAACTACCCGAAACGTACGACGGCCTCTATCCAGGCAAGATTTTGGGCTGCACATTAATGAAGGCAAGGTATATATTTCACCTGGCAACGCCAGCACCAAAAACCAAACAACCAACAACATCAAACCGCAGTGATCAAGCAAGAAGGAAGCTACAACTTTGAGGCCATTGAAAATTTCTCCTGTCTAGGGTCGAAAATCACAACCAATAACAGCTATGACAATGAAATCCGCGCACTTTCGTGGTTGCCAACAGAGCCTATTTCAGCTTAAAGAAACTGTTCCACTCGAAACGTTTCACCTTGGGGCAAAGCTCTTACTGCGCAAGACAATAATCTTGCCAGTGCTTGTGTATTCCTTGCAGACTTGGATTCTTAGTAAAAAAAAAGGTGCGAACTATTAGCCGCGTTTGAGATGAACCCTTCGAAGGATTTTTGTCCCCTACTTGAGGATGGATGATTTCATAGCCCACATGATGATGAAATCTATGAGCAATACCATGACCCCCAGGTTGTGGATAAAATGCGGCTTAATAGGTTGCGGTGGGCGGGTCACCTAATCCGTACGGATGAGGATGATCCAGCCCTCAAAGTGTATAAAGGCACATCTATGGTAGAAAAACACGACGAGGCAGAACTTTTCTGAGGTGGAGTGATGGCGTAGGCTAGGGTGCCAAATAGCTTTTGGGGATATCGAATAGGTGGAACTTGACGTAAAACCGGGATGTCTGGAGTTCCTCAGCCTAGACCGGATACCGGTTGTTGCGCGGTTAGTGATGGTGTTCGTCCCAAGCCCAGGTAAAACATGAGAGTTCGAGGCAGCGTATTTTGAACTATCCTCAATGAAGCAAAAACAAAATGCTGAGATTAGGGAAAGACGTCAATAAAGTATAGTTGGAGTCATTCCAATAGTTAAAGGAAAATACACCCAATGTCGTTAAAAGCAAAAAGACCGGATGGGGCAGCGTTAATGACTATGTGGGTGAAAAGGCAGACGCGAACAGGTGCCATGGGGGAAAATGGTTTGGAGAATGCAACGAGGGTGTCGAGTGAGTCATGGTTTATTGAACGATTGCGTCATCCCCCTACATTTTATAGTGGAAACAGTAAAACGCAAATCAACTATATTCTCATGAGACCCTCGGAATTTTACTATCGTCACTGTCTACAAAGCCGGTCCCTATGAGACCATCGTACCTCATCATTGGTCGTTAATTGCTGTCTTACGAATTAAACCACCAATAAAACAGCCCGCTACGCATTAAATGATGGCGATGTCTTGAAAAGAAAGAATAAGTGGCCTCACCTCCGCGATTATCAACCCTTACGAATGTCGAAGAATCGTGGGACTATGTTAAAGACATGAGCCCGAAAGGGCAAGCAAAATGAAACGAAATGCCGCTACCCAAACGACGATAAAACGCTCGCCAATTGGCAAACCAGGAACGAAAGAAGGCAATCGCTGTCACCAGAGCGGTGCATCGCAAAGATTTTATGATAAACTGGACACTCGAGATACCGAGGGAGATCTGTGTCAAAAGTCGACACCGACACAGGATATCGAATACTTCTGTTGCGTTAATGAACGGTACTTCATTTACCGACCGACAAGTTGTAACAGATAGATGGCGATATTTCAAATGAAGAATTGGTTCGTCCTCCACTTCCACAAGCATTGGCGACGTTAGGACCAATTCCACCTGTCAGCGCAAATGAACTGAGGAAGCAATAAAACAAATGAAATTGGAGAAAGCAGCAGAACCTGACGATCGCATTTAAGCTCCTGAAAACGAAGAGCTGGGATCCATACAGAAAGGTTTTTGAACGCATTCTTCGCATCCATATTCGCGAAATGGTTCTAATGACCGTGAATCAAGCTGCGTTTGTCGAGAACTACTGGCGCAATACAAGCTACGCGGTTCCTCATGGAGGAATACCGTGAGAACATCCCCCTCTTTACATAGCATTTCTGGATCAGCAGAAAGAGTTTGATCATGGCCACATGAACTTATCTGATATACTTTTTCACAACACCTAGAGAACTCGTTTTTTGGGTTCAGTTGCTCTACGGTCCGAGATGTAAAATACGAAGTGTGGCGTTCATTTCGAAACCACTTCGTGTCTCTGTTGGAGTTCATTAAGGAAGCGCCCTCTCACGACTTCTCTTTGTTCTTATCATTTACACTGTCACACGGGAGACAGCACCCTATACACTGCTTCAAAAAGGCAGTGATCTCCTGGCGTCTCACAGCAAAAATGATTAAAAGCAACTTGTCCAAAAATAGAATGCTCGCCTCATGTAACACCGCCGCAGATTGAATATGAATAAAGAATAATTTTTGACGACCAATTCCCGTGAAACGGGCACTATCACTGTCAATGGCAATGACCTGTCCAGAACTGAGCGATTTAAATATCTCGAGCGAATGCTATTAGCCAATGCAGACCAACATTGTAAAATTGCTCCACGCATTAGTGTAGATAAAGTGGCTGTTCACAACTGGCGTTCCTGGTGATAGACTTATCAAAGAGCGTCTCAAATCTAAAATTTACCGCAGGGTCGTCCACCTTGTCGCCCTCTATTTTTCTCTTGTTGGCTGATTCTAAAAGACAATGAACGGCGTCTTGCTGTAATCGAGACTAGGATGATGCGTTGGACTAGTGTGACAAGCTTTGATCTCATCTGAAATGGAGATATCCAAAATGGCGAAAGAGGCGTCTTGGATGGTATGGTTACGTAGTTCACCGTAACGGCAAGGTTAATCTGAACATCGAAGTCAGTAGCCTTGATACGCTGCGTGGGGATTTGAAAGCCTAGCGACTGCATCCAGATCAAGCCTTTGATGGAATAAAATTGGACGACCGATCACAGCGAGCTAACCACGCTTGTGAACGGAGCAAAGACTAAAGAAAACGAAGAAGAAGAAGCAAACTTGAAAAAAGATGGCGGATGCTTTAGGTTTCATAATCATTACCGGTCTACAATTTAACAAGAGCAACATCGCAAATTCACAGCTTGCATCATGACCCAATGAGCTGAATCTTTGGAATTTCCCTATTCGCAATCACTGGCAGGAACAAAACTCTGGCACCACCTGTACTACTTCAAATACTATTGTTTTCTAGTGAAAGTATATTCTCCCTAACAGTTACATAATTCTGAAACCGTTGAATAAAGCGCTACCTCGGTATATTTGCAAATCAGAATGGTCCATATATGGTCCTCGCCATGACAAAAGGAAATTCATCCCCAACTAAAGCAATAAGGGTCAGTCATATTCAAGAGGAAATTCAGTTGAATACTCTCAACATTAGACAGGCGTGAATATCATCCAGGATGAAAGGGCACCCCTCGAAATGGGCATTTCGTGTTTTATGAACATGGGCATAAGTGATATCTCCCCAAAGAATGAAATAGTATTGGTCAGAAAAGCTAAGGGTCCTGGTGGTTTTTGGCATAATTTTGATTTTCCTATTATTTCGAGAGATTTTAAAGTTCATACTTTCCAAAATAATATAACATTGTGATGCGCTTATTTGGCAGTTAACCGAAACCTGACGTCTTTTGGTGTCCAGCAAGCAAGTTACAAACCATATTTCGCTTGGTCTGGGGAACTTTCTACGCCAACGGTAAGTATAACACTAAAAACAACTGCCTAGTATAGTGAAGAAAGGAAAAGAAGTAAAAAAGTTCGATCAACAAATAATATTGTTCCTTCTATCTACCTATCGATATCACCAACTCCAAAGATATAAGAAGGCGCGTTGAAAGGAAGCCAAGCTACTGAAGAATGAGGACATGTGCGCTTGTGCACCATCAATTGTGACAATATCCTAAGAAGTTGAATATAAAGAAACAGAACCTTCAGCAAAAGATGAAAACAAGTAGTAAAACCTACACGAAAAATCTTCAAGCAGCAACAATCCGCTCACAAAGCACCAGTTGTGCTCAATGTGCTCCGCACCAGGTCTACTGCTTCTGTTTCCGCGTGGATCTAACCCAGTATCTTAGGAGGTGTTCAAATCAGCGAAAGAAATTTCAATGAAAATAGGTCCTCCTATAAGCAATCTAACACGAAAACAGGAAATAAAAGGACGCCTACGAAGCCTGTCATGGGCGTTTCCGCTGGAGATGCCCCGCAATAAAGGTTTATTAATCATGGTTTTCATGATGTTCTGTTCCATTTAGAGTGCACCGAGTGCTACTTTGGAACGGCTGCATCAAACTATCCTAGTGATATGTTCAGGCTGCTAGCTTTAGTTCACCATCTAGAGCAACGAGCTGAGTTAATACTGGCTATCCTGTATTCACTCAGCTCGAAAGAAGGCAAGAGCCATAAACCACATACTTTTTAAACAAAACCTGACAAGATTTCATAGGGTAAAGCTCATAATCACCAAGAGATCCACAAATGCGGAGCATTTCAACTTGACATTTAAGTGGACCAAAAGAATTTGGCGATACAGTGGATAGCAAAGGGGAGAAGCCGGGTGATCCGGGAGTTAGTCCCAATAAAAGATGCATGATAGGTCACCCTTGTCATAGACCGTTGTTCTTTGGTGAATACTAGCGAATGATTCCAAAGTACCAAATTCTCTCATGGCCATGTACAGTTTTATCTTGGCTAATGCTATTATAGGCCACCTTGAAGTCGAGAAAGAGATTGTGCAACAGATGGCCATATTCCATCAGTTTATCCATGAATTGAACATAGATAAAATTTGATTTACGTGAGGTGAAACCCGTTCGGTATAGACCAATGAGGTTCCGACCATACGGCCACACATAGTACTCAGCAACTGAACTATTTACCCTTGAAATTATTCGGGAACATTACATATTTCGCTAACAGAATGTATTCAATGCCTCATAAATTAAGAGATTATTCAGTTACGATTTTTGGCAACCAATGCGGATGAAGTGGTGGTTGTCCGGATCAGCCAATGCAAGAAGAGCTGTGGTGGCGGGTTCATATCTTCCACCGAGTGGATGTACGACATGATTGTTTATTGCTGTTTTCAACAGCTTTGCAGGAATGCTTCCGGCCGTTGGAGGCTTCGATCTTAGTAGCTCGCAGCAACCATGTATGTATTCTGCGTGAACCACTTTCTCTTTCCACATGTCGATCTTCAATAAAGACATCATTTCCGTTAAACCTTCCATCGTTATGTATATATCTATGGTTCCCTTCCATACTCAGCTCTTGTTCATCAGCATACACGTTTAGCAGCATGTTTTGCTTAGGATACCAACCAAGAGAGAAGACAGATATTTCCGTTGGGCTACAATTACATGTTGGAGGACTTGCACCGCCATTTTGCGCTACTCTCCATTTGCGAAGTTTACCATTGCTCTTGTGGTTGATGATAGTCAACCATAAGTGGTCTTTTGCTTACCCCCAATGAGTCCCGATTAATTTCACAAACTCCTACTGTTTAGATAGTTGCTGTTCTCCTAAAGTATTGCGAGCCACCGTAACAACGACATCCAGGTTTCCCTCGTAGATACAAATTCAATTACATCGGCAACAATCGATTTAGGGTGTTGTACTTCTCGTGGACACAACTAACCCAAAATTACAGCATGCACCACAATGTCGCTGATTTTCGTCATTCCCATGCAACAAGCAAAGGCTACCTGGTCTAGCTGGCAGAGAAAAATATGCATTCATAGAAGAAGTCAAGTCAGTTTTCATGCGCTAACGTCATATATTTACTGCAAACGATGGAGCTCTGCTCGCTGGATTGTAGGGTCCTTAAAGATGCCATAACACATGACCTAATTTTGAACAAACTTATGAGTCTCTCGATTCATCGAATTTTACGTATTCATTTCACTGGGAAAATTATCCTCGTCCTGAAAGAACGTCGATATTATCTGACCATATGTTTGCATACTTTTCACATACAGTTAAGTTTTAATCCAGACCCTTAAAATATTCTCATGATATTCAGGAAAGCAATTGAAAAGCTTTTTTCAATGCACATGAGGAAAATTGCAAATGAGCAGTGAATAGCGTGCAGCGGCAGACAACATGCCAATCACATCAGCATTGAAATCATGTATCTGAACATTGCCCAATACGATGAAAAGCGATAGTGCTGTGATTTCCATGATGAAGAACTGAAAAATGAAACGAGGGAGAGAAACAGGTCAATATGAGGAGCATTAAGTGAACACAGACTGAAAACACAATTTCTGAGCTTCAGAAATGTAGATAATTCAATCCACTTGTGTTTACAAATTGAGCAGTGCCGTTTTTTAGGGGTGACGTTTGTACATGTATATAAGGTAACATCCTGTTTTAAAGTATGTCCGATGTCCGATGATGTTATGTAGTATTTTCTTGAGGCGTGGATAATTTAGAACTTTTGGTTTTTTATTTTCACCCATAACTGGTGATTCATTCTTTGTGAGTAGTTATAGCCAAAGATCTCTACTTTAGCCACATAGAGACTAATATATATGATTGCCAATTGCCTGCCCTTTGCAAGGGTATAATGCGTCAACCACACCAATGTCCATTCCTCATCGTTGCCTGAAATGAACCTCAGTTTGCCCCGCGGCTTCCCAAGACGCCCACAATCTTTCTCTACTGTTCAACGCCAAAGGCCCTTGAAGTCGCTATCTTCACAGGGTGGATTCTACTGGATTTTTCGCCCCTCCTTAATATGTGATCTATCTGCTGCCACTTCCATTTTCCGATCGAATTGCGTACTGATATCGGGGTTACTGTACAAGGCAATGATCTTGCCAGTCCTCATGTATTCCTCAGGTTCTTAGCAAGAAGAATTGCGAACTCTTAGCCGCGTTCGAGAGAAGAATCATCCGAAGAATTTTGGCCCCCTACTTGAGGATGGACGTTTCCGTAGCCTACATAATGACGAAATCTATGAGCGATACCATGACCGTCAGGTTGTGGATAAAATCCGGCTCAATAGGTTACGGTTGGCGGGTCACTTAATCCGTATGGATGAGGATAATCCAGCCCGGAAAGTCTATAAAGGCAATATCTATGGTAGAAAAAGAAAACGAGGCAGGCCCTGCCTAAGATGGAGCGATGGCGTATTGGTGGTGGCTCAAAACCGGGATGTCTGGAGTTCCTTATTAAGGCAGGCCTAGACCGGATACCGGTTGTCGCGCCGTTATGATGATGATCGGGCTTACTAGATTTTATACAAGGCAGCGAAAACGGATATGGTGCTGTTAATGCTTCGGGCGATATCCAGTTTAGCGCTACCGTTCTCAAAAACCAGGCTTCCTAGATATAGAAACTGATCAACGCCCTCGATGTTCTGCCCAAAATGATCAATGCAGGAGTCTGTTCTCTGCCTATGTTGATAATAATCAATGCAAATTAGTCGGGAAGGGTTTTTGAAAGTTTTTTTGTGAAACTAAAGTTTAAAAAATCGTAACATCAAACAATCCTTGATTTCTGGGCCTTAAAAGAAATTCCACTCCTATATCTGCTCAAATAATGTTACCGATTGAGTATTACCAGAATGTTTCCCGAAAGCCCACCATAAGTTTACCCTAAAGGTATAGAAAAGATCAGTATCAGTGAAAATATAAGACATTATTCTGAAAAGTTGGATGATAATCGAATCATTGTCATTATCACGAAGTTATAAAGGATCACTCTCTTTCTCTCTCTCTCCATGTATGACGTCATCATCACATGAAGTGAACTCCTACGAACGGGGCGCAGGGGAACATTTTAGTTTTCCTTTTTTAGCTTTTTTTAATTATTTGTACATCAGTATCAATTGCTCCAGATGCCGGTGATGTCCAATCGAGATGGGTTGTACGTCAGCACCAATGACTTTCAATTTACATACGTATGGATGTGTATGTATATATATGCTTTGCGCATGATATGAAAACATTTAGTTGCGCATTCCCAAGAACTGATAACCATGACCCGTATGTTTGCTTGATGCAAATTGATAAAAAAAGTGTGATTTAACCCCGCCGGCCACCCACCCCCCAAAAAAAAATTATTTAAAAAGAAACGTTTTTTAGAATATCCCAAAAAATAAAGATGATAGTGAAAAGCTGCTGACTCAATATTTTAACGAGGAAAGGGCCGTATTTTTATACTTTAATATGTTTTCACTACCTATTTTATTTTTTGAAATGTTTAAAAAAAATTTGGGGTGAATCACACTTTTTTTGTAACTACGCACTCCATATCCACCAAGTTTTCAAAATTTATTGTGAGAGCTTGAATGCAGTCAATATTCCAAAGATTCTTACTTTCAATTTTTATGAGAAAACCACGTTTTACGATTTTTATATCAAAAAATTAGGTGATTACATTATTTTGATTATAGCTCCATTATTTTTTATCCCATCGACTTTTGTCGTGCCTCATTTTAAAGGTCTCTTTAAGGATCTTAAAGGAATCTTAGATCACTTTTCACTAACAGTGACTGGTTTTGTGTTATTTGTCTTTGAAGGTATCCATTTTTTTAAGCATTACGAATTTACGTTCGACGAGCTAGTCAGCTCAGTCCATATTGAGCCTACAAAAAAAAAATGAAGGAAATCTTTCTTTTTGTTATTTTCTTTTGTTTATGTTTCTGTTTAATATCTCCTTTATTCACGAAATGATTGCTTTTCCTGTTATTTGCAAAAAACCGCTAAAAAATATGGGTTTTTATATAAAACAAGTCGTGGAACCGGAAGCTTAACGCTTCAGATATAAAAGGTTTTGTGTTTCCCTCTGTGAGGAGCATAGCACAGTTCTCCATTGACTGATAGCGTTGACTCGAGATATTTAAACTCCTCAGTACTACCAGCTTCAGTAACCTACCCAGAACTGAGCGAATTAAATACCTCGGGTCAATACTATCAGCCAATGGAGAACTGTGTAATGAAATTTTTTCGCGCATTAATGCGATCTGGCTGAAATGGCATCCCACAACTGGTGTTCTTTATGATCGACGTATTAGCGAATGTCTCAAATCTAAAATTTACTGTAATGTCGCCCGTCCTGTCACTCTCTATGGTTCTGAGTGTTGGCCGACTATAAAAGACAAGAACGGTGTCTTGCGGTAATGGAGACGAAGATGATGCGTTGGACTAGTGGCGTGACACTTTTTGATCGCATCCTAAATGAAGATATTCGCGATCGGTATGGGGTTACACCGATCGTGAAGAAACTCCGAGGAAGCCGTCTTCGATTTCATGATCACGTAATTCGTGGTAACGAGAATTCACTTATCCAGATTGCTCTGAACATGGAAGTCAATGGTAAGCTTGTGAACGGCACAAAGGCTGAAGAAAGGGCTGAAAAGGGAAAGAAAGGGAACGACAGGTGCATGACAGCTCTGTGTCACATAGTTAAAAATTCCATTGCCCTCCAGTTTCTAGAAAGCGATTTAAATAAATCATTTGATGGAAAGCTCTGTATTGATAATAGTCAACCTTAAACGCTTCAGACTCCGGGAATTAATATTATTAGCAAATGCGGAGAATTTAACCTGCAACAGATACAAACAAATTGTGTTCATCTTATGTAAGAAACTTTAATGCACATTTTTCTATCCGCATATAGCTACAAATTCAACCTACTCCTTCATATTTTTCCAAACTACAAAACATACGGACATATTACAGCCATAGATATCATACTCACCCTAAACAAACAAACTGCCTATTGCCGAATACTGTACATTTATATGCACGATATAAACTCGTACCCATATTTCCAACGTACTTCGGGAACAAAAGCATACATATGTACGTATATAGTACGTATATTAAATACGGCTGGTTAAATGTACAAATATATCTATCTGAATTAGACACTGTCCGCAAACTTCATTAGCACGCATATACTATATACCTACATACATACATGCCTGTCTGTAATTGATATTCATATACAAATGACTACAAAACTAAAACAATATAATTCTTTGCGACCCCATTCATAAGAACTAATTTCGTTCTGGTATTGATGAATTGAAATGTGATGATGACGTCATACAGATTGTAGAATGCACGAAATTCACAAAAAATGGCAAAGTTTTACCCCTTATATCTTTGTTAATAATGGATACATTTTTTTTTTATCGATTACACCCAAAATTTTGTACTTCTGGGATGGGGGGTTGCCGGGTAAATTTACAAAATGTGGAAATATACTATTATTAACGTTGTTTAAGCAGATATCGGAACCGGATGTATTTTGAGGCCTAGATCTCCCAGAGATGCACCATTGTGATTTTTTCAGATTTGTCGGTTGGGTAGGTTCTGAGAACGAGACCTGTTACACTTTTTGACAGCCATGAGCGTCGTTGCGCCCTCAGTCCCCTACCTTTCACTCAATACCTAATGTAAAACCAGTTTTGAAAAGTACTAATTTCATTTGATACCCCACATGAGCAATTTCATGAAAAAAAATGTTGTACCCTCCATTCACATTTATGTGACGCCCCCTCCCTAAAACTTAACACAAAATGGCACCACTTGCTCCATGTGAAGGGAACAGCAGATCACACACTCTTACCAATTTTTGTTACAATCGATCAAGCCGTTTCCAAATAAATCAGGTGTGACAGACAGACAGACACAGACTCGATTCTAATAAGGTTTTGTTTCACACAAAACCTTAAAGAGGGCTGGGGAGAAGTAGATTCTTCATGAATGGAATTTTAATACTTCACTCGAATGTCAAGTATTCTCGTTAATGATGACGTCACCATCTTATTTGTATGGCTTAGGATGGGGAAATTGATAAATTTGAACTGCTATAACTTTAACGCTAATAGTCGTATTTCCATAAAATGTGGTATGTGTATGCACGAAACAGTCCTCTATGTGAGCGCATTTTTAATACTCCTAGGATGATTTTAAGGGGGGTTTTCAGTCAATTTCTAAAAGTTGGTAACATACCATTAGTAAGTTTATTTGAGCAGACATCAGAATGGGGAATTTTACATAAGTGTTTTGTAGAAAACCTAAAAAAGGGCTAGGAAATATAATTCATAAATGCGAATCTGATATTTTACGCGATTCTCAATTATTCTCAAAACTAATATCAGTTTCGAAAAGTACTGATCGGGATCTTTCATTTGATACCCTAAACGACTATATCCGGTGAAATTTTTTGAACCGCGACCTTCTGTCTTAACTCTCTTAACTGAAAGAATTCGGAGGCTGATTTGGCTCGGGTACTCATTTAAGTTTGATGCGAATGAATATAATTTTATCTCCTTAACATTCAAGTTCACTTCAAGGACAATCATACACTCTGGCCGAGCAATATTCAAGTGCACCAAATTTATCCGAATTTCACCTCAGGGACCAGTTAGTCGCATACTTCTGGTCGCAATACCACACTTCTGCGCCTTTCTGGTTTTTTGCTTAATGAAATTTTGTGATAAAAATGCATTTCTCTTCCCCGAGACCACGGTATTTGATGCATGTTCCCAACACATGTGCTTGGCATTAATTACACTCTGATTCTGGTTAATGAGCGAATTACCCATTATTAATTAGCACTCGGGCCCATTTCACGAACCATTTCTCGTTATCTGGCTTCATATTTTATTGAGAGGGTACCGGAAAAAGTAATTGAATTTTGCCGTATTTTTTTTCAATTATTTGAAATTGCGATATCAGTGAAAATTGGGCCGACCTCATTATGAAAGACGAGGGAGAGGAACTATGAGCTCCACCCATATGCAAGGATAGCGACCACCGCAATCCATGAGACATACAATGTGCAGCAATTTACTTGTGAATGCACACGTGCAGTCATATGCAAAGCAATTTGAGCGGAATGAGAGCGAAATTTTTAATTGAAAAAAAAATGTAGATTTCCCTTTAAAATATAGAAGGTATTCAGGGTTACAGCTGACGTTTGATTCAACTACGATTCCTACTTACTGTCAGCTTTGACAATTTGTCATTTTATTGAATAATGCAATTAAGTCGCATACAGACTATTAGCAAGTCCCCGTAAGTGTCACTTTCGAAAAGTATGATAGCAAAAATCTTTGAGCCTTCCATTCCCGGAGTTACATTTTTTGATCTGTTTTGTTTCTTTTAATATTTAAAAAATATAAAAAAAACGAAACCCGCCTCACTTTAAGTTTGTATTTTTTGCCCCCGTTTTGCAAAAATGGCAAAACTAACGTTTTGCAATAAAGGAGATTTTCTTTCGTGTAACACTCTAGAACAATCCAACTCAAGTTTTCCCGCAATTGGACCCAAATGCATGAATGCTGCCACGGAACTCAGGCTCTTAATTAAACAAAATGTAAATTCAAGAGCGAAACTTTAAAAAGCAAGTTTGACGAAATCAACACAAAACAAATTCTTCTCATGCCAGGATATGCCACTCTTCTGTTCATTAATAGTAATATATATATAATATCTCCCTGGAGGAAAGAATAAACAGCAAATCTGTCGACGGTAAATGGGGGTGGTATACTCGCGCCGGCACCACTATTCGTGCGAAGCATTGTTGGAGAAGTTTATCCAAGCACTTTAATTACAGCATCGCTAAAACTGTCGTAACATTTGACGGATCTTCTTCGTCTGGACCTGGTTACATCGCCTCGCTCAGGACTTACACCTATTAGACCTTTTCTTGACAAATATTTTAATTTAACTTCTTTTTCCCTTTCACAAAAATTATACTGAAGGAGGCTCGGTTATCGTAAGAAAATAAGACCATTCAAAACGTGGGGCTGATGGCACACGGTTATGTGAAATGATTACCAAAGACACCTCCATATCTTTCATTCACCTCTTACTAACTTCCATGTAGCTTTAATTGGCTTTGAAGCGTCCGTAATGATTCCATATGTGAAGCTTTCTATGCACTACTATGCAATTTTTTTTGCCACTTGACAGCAGATACACTCCGCGAGAGGCTGTGGATATTGCGTTTGCCTTCGTTTGCCGAATATATCGATGAAAATCGTAGCTAGATAGGTAGATATTTACTTCACCTGATATTGTTCGGTGTGACAAGTGGCTACCACTTACCCTAAAGAAATGGTCCAAACAAATTTTGCATATAATAGGACTACCGAGCTACTATTGATATAAAGCGACAACAGCTGTTTCTTCGATCGTCTATATTTAACGACGGTCTTACAACCGTTGGAGTTGCCCTGATGGCAGTCACACTTACGCATGTATTTTCAAGGTACGACTTGAAGTTTAATATCTCGTCCGTAGGTACTTAGCCTCTAGTCAGTCAATGGTCTACTCACCTAATTCGTACTTTATTGAAAATTAAAGTCCCAGGGGGAAACTTGGATTGGTGCCTACGATGGGGCATAAAACCTGGAAATGCCTGCTGAACCAACACCAATGGCTCCACTACCAAACCCTATCTCCACCTTCACGTAGTGACCGCTGGTAGCTCATTCTTGACGAAAAGCTGAAGACGAAGAAGGATGAAGTGGAGTTTCTTGCTCTTAAAAACGGGACAAATTGTAGAAACTGGCCTCTCAGGTTGGAGGTTGGGTGGGACTGACAACTCTACACGGAAAACAACTTGTTACAAAGCCACAAAAGAAGCCCCGGACTGAACTGATAACACAACGACAAGGGAATAACGATTTGTGCATTTTCGCTTCCTGTACAGAGATGGAGCTGATGAACAGCTAACCAATAACCTGCTCCAATATAGGGCTGATGTAACAGCTTTACAGGAAATGCGTTGGACAGAGACCGGTTTCCTGCAGAAGAGTGGCTACACCATATATTATAGCGGCCATCCAGCAAACCATGTGCTCGGAGTAGGCTTCTTAGTCAGCAAAAAAATGGAACCTGCTGTTATTGGCTTTGAAAACATAAGCGAACCGCTATGCACTCTGCGCTTGCGAGGCAGGGAGGGAGGGCAAGGCAGGGAGAAATATTAGCCTAATTATCGTTCACGCCCCTACAGAGGAGACTGCAGAGTCGGAGAAAGATACCTTCTACGAGGCAATAGAAAGAACCCTCGAAGCCTGTTCCAAATATGATATCAAAATCACACTTTTATTTTTAACAGCCAAGTAGGGAAGGAGCCCATGTTCAGGCGATACGTTGACTCCCATAGCTTTCACCAAAATACAAATGATAACTGACTGCGGATTATTCAATTAGCATTGTATTAAGAAATGGTTGTTGGAAGCACCTGGTTTGCGCGCAAAGCGGTCCGCAAACGTTCATGTGCCTCTCCAGACGGGACCACTTTCAACCAAATTCACCACATTTTGATCGAACGCCGCCACCTCTCAGCCTTAATGAATGTCAGAACATATTGAGGGATCACTATCTCGCTGGCATAGCGCTCCGAGCTCGAATAACAACACCACCCAGAATCTCCTTTGACAAACAGGTGAAAGTTAACACTGAAGCCATCCACAACACAGCCCACCTATAAGAGAGAAATGGATGCCGCAGTCAACAGGGATCCTGGAGATGAAGCATCAACAAATGATCTTTACAACCTCCTCACACCTGAAGAATGTTATCATTGATACGGCCACAAACATATTTGGCCCCAGTCGTAAAAACAGTCGGAACGGCTGGTTTGACAATGGATGTGCACTAGCAACAGAACGGCAAAATACCGCATACCGAGTAAAATTACATTGTCAAAGAACGCGGGCAGGCGGGACGACTTATCACGAACTCCGACGAGCGGAGAAGCGACTTCAATGTCGGAAAAAGGAAACCTGGGAGAACCAATAGGTGTGTGAACTCGAAAAGTATAAGGAGTAACCGCACCAGGGGCAGAAGGCGGAAGTTTTACCAACAAGTCAGCTGGATGAAGCCTTGCACACCTCGATGTTCATCCTGCCGAGACAAAGAAGGAAATCTGATCGCCGACAGAATCGTCATATTGGAGCGATGGGTTGAGTACTTTGATGAGCTGATGAGTACTTTGATGGGAACATCGGAGAGTTGGAGGTCCCGCCAACTGAAGACGACGTGTGGAAGTGTGGAAAAAACAGTCCATACAATCTATCGGCCACCCAGTCACCTGGAGCCGATGGAATTATTGCCCAATTGGATAAATATGGAAGCGATCAATTACGCTATGTGGTTCATCAACTTGTGCTCAAGGTGTGGAACAGCGAGTCAATGAGTCACACAGTGCGGCAACTATAGAGGTACCACGTTGCTATTAGATATTCTATTAGATATTCTCTGCTACCTTGGTAGGTCGGATAGCCTCATACGCTGAGAACATCATTGGCCCATACCAAAGAGACTTCACTACAGGCAAATCAGCAACAGATCACTCAGATCTGTGAGTGACAAGCGATGGAAGTACTGTTGGAAGGTGAAAAGAAAAAAAGAAGATCGAGCATAATTGATAATTTCTCCTATCTAGGGTCAAAAATCACAGACGATAGCAGCTACGACGATAAAATCCGCACACGGTTGCGGATAGCCAACAGAGCCCATTTCAACCTACAAAATCTGTTCCGCTCGAAACGTCTCACCATAAGGTGAATGAGGATGATCCAACCCGAAAAGTCTACAAGGGCAATATCTATAGTAGAAAAAGAAAACGAGGCAGACCCTGCCTGAGATGAAGCGAGGGCGTAGGCCAACACGGCAGGCGGCTTTTAGGAATATCGAATTGGTGGGCCTCGACCCAAAACCGGGATATCTGCGCCGTTGATCCACCAGAAAACAAATTTCCCACTAATTGCAATTTGCAAAAAGTTAAAAGTATTTATTATACTGAGTGACATTATATATTGACATTGATGCTCAAACACCAAGAAGACTATACACAGGAGAGGAAACTAGTATCCGGTGTGAGGTCGGCTAACAATAAGAAATTTTTAAAGTAACATATTATTCGGATCGTGGGCATCTACGAATAATTTCGGCACCAAGCTGGAAAATTTCTACTACAAATTCAACCAAGTGCACTAAAACTATGACACAAATGAGAACCAATGCCAATGAATATGCACAGAACGCAAATGCGATCTTGGCTGCTCACGGGATTTGGTCTTTTTTCTCCCGTAAAAATTCAAAGCTTTCCTAGAGTGCTTTACCTCATGTATGTAGTCTTGGGTGGCGCTATAGCTACTTGAATTTGCGCTAAGAACTGAAATCAACCAATCAAGGGTTTTTCATCGAAATAAATTATTTTACTTTATTGTTATTAGAAAACAACAAATAACGAAACACAAAAAGAAAAAGATTACGCTTTTTTCCTATCAACAAATTGTAACTATATATTATATTTTTGCTAATAATTATAACAAACTTAATTATTTTTTAAGGAGAGAGGTATACTGCTAAGAACAAGGCATGTTTTGAATATTTTAAATAATGTTTTTAATTTAATTTCAATAAAATATTTCATTTTTGTTTTATTCTTTAAAAAACAGAATGGAGGTAATATTTGCATTTACTTCAAGGACGCCCCAATCGGAATACTGAATCGGGGTCCAACCGAGCATCACAATTTTTTTTCGGAAAAAATTAAAAAAATTTCAGGACATTATAAATATGCATTGTTTTCAGTTAAACCAAAAATTAAAAAATTTCAACCTTAAAAATTAAAAGTTTTAAGCTTGAAAGAAAAAATACGAATTTTCTCTTAATAATATTTAGCGTTTTTTTAAGCTCAATTAGAAGGCAAAAGTGCACAAAACGTGTATGCAACAAAAGATCTAAAAAGTTCATTTTCGGTTATCTTGCACAACAATTTGAACATTTAACAACAACAATGAACAATTTTGACATTTAAATGAAAAATTGAGAATTGTTAATTCTTGCATTCCATCCCGCTATTCCATCCCGTACTGTAATCCTGCAGCTCCCTCTTAAATCCACCCCTCTAAAATGTCAGTAATTGTATGTTTATATATGTCGGTATATGTAACAGATAAATAGTTAAAAACCAATCAGAATGCGAGAGATTACAAGAAGGTCGACACCCTTCCTCCAGTAGAGGCACGGGTACTTCCAACACTATAACTTCAAAATTATTTCGAATTGAAGTGTTCAGGATTTATTTGGGTAAGAAACTAAAAGGTATAAATTATAAAGAACCCGTTGGCGCTTTTGGTACTCCCGACGCTCATCACTTCACGGACTTCCAAGAAACTTTTCAGACTCTCTATTGAGGTTTAAATATTTCCAATATATTCTTTAAGTTATAAATGATTTTTTAAAGTAAAACAAGTGGACAAACCGGATGATGTGCGCTTCAGGCATGCAAAGATTATATAAACATTTTTGAATGCACATGTTTCCCAATTGTACATAGCTCATAGTATTTAGGCATTTATTTCATTATGTTATATTTACTACGTTGACACTCAAATCTTAGAATGCAAGGAATTTGCACAAAAGTGACAAGTTTGACCTATTATAAAACTCTGTTAATAATAGTGCGATTTCTAAAAATTTCTAAAAAAAATATACTTATAATAAATACGCTAATATACTATTATTAATTTGAACAGATATTCGTATAAAGAGTATTTTGAAGCCTAGATACCATGTGCACTGATCAGATATTCGGGTTTGTTCCCTGAAGTAACTGACCCTTTTCAGGCCCGCACACTCCCCTCCTTTGCAACGAACGATGTTGAAAATAATACTGGCTTCGGAAAGTACTTACTAATTCCATACCCCACAGGCCTATACTCGGTGAAAAAAAATGTACACCCCCTTTTGCATAAATGCTCCGCCCCCTTAAACTCAACCTGGAACTATGTCACTCATTGCAGGCGAGAGGATTCTAAGATAATGGGTGCGGTCGTCAGACAGACGGACGGACAGACAGACAGCTTACTCAAGCCCGGCAAAGGTGAAGCAGCGGAGGTGAAAATGAGTCAAGATTGAAAATTGAAGGTGATTAAATACAAAGAGTTGGACGGGATCACCAAAAAGGCGGAGATTTGTGAGACCCTAAATAGCAAGTAGATAATTCAAATGTGATAAGATTAAGAAGAAATGGATGGAGCTGATGCTGCAGGCAAAATTAGCATCGGTGGGGCTGTTGGCAAAGAGAACAGATATCACCTAAGAAATATTTCAAATGTCTGGAATTTGGACACATAACGAGAAACTGCTTGAGTAACTTTAATAACTCAAAGTTGTGCCGACGATGTGGACAGGAATGTCATATTGCCAAGGACTGCAAAAGTAATCCCAAATATCTGCTATGTGGAGAAACAAAAAACAGTGACATGGACACACACACACAAGCAGTAATAGATATGTTTGGAGTGAAAGAAGTCATTTCAGTTCTGATATTGAAATGCGGTAATCTTAGATCTGTTCCATTATGGTCACTGAAGAATCGTGCATATTCTGCACACAAATATCCCCTATTTTCCGCTCATCTCTAGCCGAGGTTAACCTTTTACGACCACGCTTGTCATCCCATTTGATGTTAATTGTACTTTTGCACCAATTTTCTTTTTGATTGTGTCCATACCGTAGCTGGGGAACTTTTGATATGAATGCAATTGAGTTGTCAGTAATCATCAATTTTTTTATCTAAAAACTCAAAGTTTTTATCATAGAAATATATATCTATATATATAGAAATGAATGTTTGCCTGTATATCCTTTATAGAGTCGTAAACTATGCATTTGAGTTGGTACCATCAACTGTCGACAGATGGCACCAATGTCATTCCAATGAATTCCATATATTGCCGCGACAGTTCATGCTGATTTGAATTAAAACGAAAACAACCAACGAATGATGACGTTTCGAGTTGTGGTTGACATAAGAATTCACTTCAATATTTAAATTGTGAAATTCATGCCCGGCTCACATTGAACAGACAATATTGTGCGCGTATTTTTATATTTGGAAGCGTTTATCGAATAGTTTTGTGCATTTCATTGTGACTTAAGTCTAATAAATTCCACCCAATTTTTCACATCGTCCTCGCACAATTATGCCTCCAAAGCGACAGGCAATTGGCCGATCTACACATCAAGCATGGAAGAAAAGAGCATTACGAGCCTCAGAATCAAACGATCAAAGACCATTAAGGTTGGAAAATCTACGAGTACATGCCGTTGAGAGCCGTTCGTCTGAATCGTCTGAACAACGATAAATGAGGTTAGAAATTGGTCGAAAACGTACTACTCAGGCGCGTTCGTTTGAGACAACTGAATAACGGGAAAGAAGGCTGTAAAATGATCGAATAAGCACCGTTCGATCAAGACGAACACTGCACGCTGATTTAAATCTTGGTGCATTCCATTATGACAGTAATAGTGATTAGAATCTACATCCAAGTATAAAATATGCATGTATTGTACCGCCCCCAAATTTAGGAACGAAACGCCAGGAATGTGCTGCGCCTGTGGAAAAGTTAAATATACATATAATACATGTTTCCAAATGACATCGTTCGGTGCGTGCGCGAAAATTAGATGCCAACGTTCAGGGCTCCAGGGAAAATTTATCATCGTGCCGCATTGCTTCTACCATTGCCGGGCGCAGATCACAAGTCTCTTCAAATTTATTTCATGGCAAACAATGATGAACAAATTGAACAACGATGTCATTACAACGCGGGCACTAGACGAGAAATCGTGGCTGCGTTACAAGCCCTTTTCGAACAACAAAACCGCCATTCAACGAATGGCAGCCAACAACTACGCAGTTTTAATTCGACAGACAAAAGACCCGTTGGCCCGTTGGAAAGACAGTTCAATACACCAGCAATCGATGAAGTAGCGATCGCGATAGTTGGCGAAGAATTCGAATCGCGATATAATTCGGATAATTCTTCATCCCAGAAGTGGTAACGTTCAACAAGTCTCCGAAACTCATCGCTCATAGGACGGATTGCAGTACCCGATTCTGTTTTGGCGAGTAGAAGATGGATATCATATCAACATCAGAATGAGAAATCCACAAACAGACGAGGAAAAGAATAAGAAAGTCAGTACCATGAATTATTATTCGTATCGATTGATGATTCGTCAAGACACCACGAAACCACATTCTAAAATGTCCACAATTGTTCCATCAATACATCGTCGACATGTACGCGAAGATTGAAACCGAAGTTGCGTTCTGAGGAGTACATTCATTTACGAGACGAAATCGTTAATGATGGTAATATGAATTCAAACGAATTGGGAAGAATGGTCATATTACCGTCAACATTCACGAGGAGTCCACGGCACATGCATGAATACGCACAAGATGTGGTGCCATACGTTCGCGCATATGGTCGTCCAGATTTGTTCATCCCATTTACATGCATTCCAATATGGGACTTGTTAACTGGACAATCATCTTCGGACCGCCGTAACATTACCGCACACATATTTAAACAAAAACTGCAATCTTTGATGGATTTTATTACCAAACATCACGGTTTTGGAAAGACACCCTGCTGAATGTATTCCATTGAATGGCAGAAAAGAGGATTGCCGCATTCACATATTTTGGTTTGATTAATCAACAAAATTACGCCAGACCAAATTGGCTAAATCATTCCAACAGAAATACCAGATAAGGACTTTTATCCAGACTTATTGGACGTCGTTACCAAAAATATGATTCATGGTCCATGTAGCGCACTCAACAACAATTCACTATGCATGTCTGATAGGAAATGCACGAAACGATACCCAAGAAAGTTGGTTTCTGATACCATCACTGGTAATGACGAATACTGTATCGTCAACGATCAGTTGAGACTGGCAGCAAATCCATTGTTCTGAAAGTATGAAACGTTGATGTCGAAGTCAACAGTCGTTGGATTATGCCATATTCACCGTTGCTCTCAAAGACCTTCAAACCACACATTACTGTTGAGTATTGCAATTCAGTGAATTCGATCAAATACATTTGCAAATATATCAACAAAGGAAGCTACATGGCACTCTTCTAAAAATTTTCAACGTCACAAACAAGGTAAAGCAGTTGAAGGACATCCCAATTTGTATTCCAGCGACGCATTGGGTTCTCTATAAACGGTTCACCCGAACAATACAGAATGCTTCTATCTGGGATTGCTGCTAATCAATGTACGTAGACCGACATCCTTCAAAGATTTAAAAAACAGTCAACGGTCAGCTATGCGCCACTTATCGCCAAGCTTGCAAAGAACTAAATCTTCTTGAAAATGATGCACATTGGGACACTGCACTCGCCAATATATAGAATACTGCTCTACCACAGCAAACACGCACGTTATTTGCTATAATATTGACAACCTGCTTCCCATCTAATCCAAAAGATCTTTGGGAAAAACACAAGGACTACATGAGTGAAGATATTTTACATCGCTTGCATGGGGAGAATCAAAATCCGGACATTCAATCCACACCAAATATGTATCATGAGGCATTGATTTTGATTGAAGACATGTTTGGCAATCTCTAACAAGGCACTGGTGCAACTGGGAATACTTACTCCGAACCGACCAGCGAACGACATTTTCTATCGTGATTTGCAACAAAAAACACAGTTTGATTCTGACGAACTAGGGACATTTGTTCAGACAAATGTTCCGCAGTTGATTCCAGAACAACGCGTTGCGTATGACAGAATTATGCGTGCCGCCACAGAACAAAGCGGTGGACTGTTTTTCATAGATGCGCTCGGTGGAACAGACAAGACTTTTTTTCTTTCACTAATTTTGGCAACCATACAAAATAATATTGCACTGTTCATTGTATCATCTGGAATTGCGGAATTCTGGAATGGACAAGGTACTCCAAACGTGTCAAATTATCATATGGGACGAATGCATAATGATTCAGAAGCATTGGAAGCGCTTGATCATACACTGCGAGATTTGAGAGGAAACGCACGGATCTTCGGTGGTGCACTCATTTTATTGTCTGGTGATCTTCAACAAACACTGCCAGTTATAACACGTTCAACACCCGCTGATGAACCTAATGCATGTCTCAAATCTTCAGTTTTATGGCGTCATTTGCAGAAATTGACCAGCATGCGTGTACAAGTTCAACGAGATGCATCGGTTGAAAATTCTGGAAAAACAATTAATGTATATTGGAAATGGGCGAATGCAAATTTATGATGCCAAAAACATCGGTGCTAATACCATCAACTTCACCATTCAGAATGGAATACCCCTCGATACTGTGGTGAACCAAAACGAAGTTGTCAATAATCCAACAAAGCTCTCGAATTCGCTTGATTTCCAAGACATGCCACCGCACATTCTCGCATTCAAAATTGGAATACCCATCATTCTCCTTCGAAACATAAATTCACCATGACTTTGCAGCGAAACCAGATTCTCAGTCAAGAAAATGATGAACAATGTTATCCAGGAAACAATTTTGACTGGAAAATTCAAAGGTGAAGACGTCCTGTTGCCACGTATCCCAACGATGCCGGCAGATATGCCATTCGAATTCAAAGGTTCGCAGTTCCCGGTGCGACTCGCTTTGGCAATGACTATCAATAAAGCACAAGGACAATCGCTGCCAGTGTGTGGATTAAATTTGGAGAATCCATGCTTCTCACATGGGCAGCTCTATATGGTCTGCTCACGCGTCGGAAAAGCTTCTAATTTATTAGTTTACGCACCAGATGGAACAACAATGTATATCCCATAGCACTGCAATAAATATCGAATTGAAAAAAAAACGCTGCAATGTCACATTTTTTTCGAAATGATTTGTTCATCAATAAAACGACTCAAAACGAATTGAATATTTGTGTAAGCTTTTACCTTCAAATTTATTTTAGTTGGTGGCGTAATAATAGATTTATTATATAACAAGTCAGAATACCGGAAGCTCGCGCTTCGGGTATAACGGCTTTGTATTCATTTTATGTGAGAAACTTCAACGCACATTTTTCTATCCGTATTAGCTACAAATCCAACCTATTCCTCCATATGTTTACCAAACTACAAAACATAAGTAAATATTACTGCTATAGATATTATACAAACTCTCTCTTTATATGCACGTATATAAACTCGTACCCATATTTCCGATTTATTTCGTGCACAAAAGCATACATATGTACGTATATTAAATACGGCTGGTTTAAGGGGTTAAGGGGTTATCGAAAAAATCGATTGTTTTTTATTTTTTTTTTTTCTTAATGTACATATATTTAAGAATACACACAGAAAATTTCATATCGTTCCGGTGAATATTTTCGAAGTTACACGCAAATTTTAAAAGGCGTTTCAGAGCAATTGGAAGCATAAGGCCGGAGCCGCTCCGGCAGCGCTTACCTGGAACACTGTCCCTTTTGTGCACCTACCTATTCTAAATGTTCCCTTCTAATGTATTTAGATGGGTAAAATGTCAGTGTCTTATTGTCGTTTTTATACCTGAAAAGTAAATTTTAATTTTGCTCTCTCCAAACTGGAAAATATTTAAGAGTGGTAGTCAGTATAAGCAGCTAAGCCAAGCAGTAAACTTGTGAGTTCGTTAAAATTCTATTTGTAATTTGAAAATGAAGGTTTCTAGAGAAATGAGAAAATCTCTTAACATACGTAAGTCGAGACCAAAAACGCGAAAAAATGTTTTTAATCCAAAAACAGCCGAAACGGATGAAAGTAGTTTCAGTGCATCGGCAAAAAAATTTGAAGAACAAGAGGAAATCTCAGTTCCGCGTGATCCGTTTGTTGAGTATCGCATTTTAAATTTTATAACAGTGAGTTATTAGAAGCTGCCGAAGCGACGGAGGATTTATTATATGGTCCTGGAATAGACAACTCCATGTAAGTTGAAAAAAAAAATTTTCATCTTATGTAAAGTGCTTTTCAAACTTTAAACGCGTTTTTCTCAAAATGGTGTTTTCAAAGTCGGTGACCAACATTACTCAAAAATATTTTTTAGTATTTGATCGAAGATTTTATCTTACCGATTAATACTTTTTTTTATAAACAATTTAGAGCCGAAATTTTGGCTGAAAATCAATTTTTTTCTCTAGAAACCACCATTTTGTCAAAAAAATTTATTTTGCTTATTAATTTTTTAATTTCGGAGGTACCAGTTCAGTGATATAGTGGTCACCGCAAAACGTCTTTTTTGAGAGGAGCTCCCGGAGATCAGCTGTAGCTCCTGCCCAAATAAATATTTTTACTAGTTTTAAGTCTCAAAATATTGTTAAAAGATACCATAATATATGTTCAAATATTTAGATCAGTAAATTTAAAAGGTTTCTCAAAAAAAATTCTCTTCGGCCTTCTAACTGTATATAACCCTTTAATGTAGAAATATATCTATCTAAAGTAGACACTACCCGCAAACTTCATTAGCACGCATATACTATACAGCAACATACCCGCATGTCTGTTTGGAGTAATTGATATTCATATATAATAGAAATGACTAAAAAACCAAAATAAAAGTTCTTCATAAGAACTCATTCCGTTGTGGTATTGATGAATTGATATGTGATGATGACGTCATACAGATTGTAGAATGCACGAAATTCACAAAAAATGCCAAAGTTTCACCCTCTATAACTTTGTCAATAATAATTGGATTTTTTTCAAACTTGAGCAAATCGTGCAGTATGTTTTATGTTCTGTTTGTACTTCTGGGATAAACCTAAGAAAGGTTGCCGGGTAAATTTCTAAAATGTGGAAATGTCCTAATATTAACTTTATTTTTGCAGATATCGGAACCGGATGTATTTTGAGGCCTAGATTTCGTAGAGGTACACCACTGTGATTTTGCTTCAGATTTTTCGGTTGGGTAGGTTCTGAGAACAAGACCTGTTACACTTTTTGTGGGTCATATTTTGAACCCAAGCTCCCCTATGTTTTACCCGATATCAAATATATTCTCCTTTCTTTTGATACCCCACATAGCTACATTTTATGAAAAAAAGTTTTGCCTTTCCCTTATACTTAACACAAAATGACGGATGCTGCATGTAAAGGAAACAGCAGATCAGACACTCTTACCCCAATTTTCGTGACAATGGGTCAAGTCGTTTCCGAATAAATCAGGTGTGACAGACAGACAGACATCCACTCGATTCTAATAAGGTTTTGTGTGAAACAAAAATGAATGTGTGTTTGTTTGCCTTTTATAAACTCTGAAATGGTAAGAGATAGAGCATTGATGTCTTGTATATTTTGTTCAGAATGTTCTAGAAAAGTTTCTAGTATCAAAATTATATGGATCGAACAGATGGTTGATGCGTTACAGTCAAAAATGTTAATTTTTACATTATTTAAGGCGGTACGAAGTTCGTCGGGTCAGCTAATGCATATATATTTATAACCGTATCATACATAAATTCATTCAAAAAAATAACTAACTGATAAATAAATAGGTTATCACAGAGTAAAAAATTACAAAACTTAATTAAAATCATCCTAAATAATCTCAAAATCAATGCAAAACACATGTACCTCCAAACAACTAATATGTCGGAAAATTGCAGTGTTTATCGTAAACTACGGTCAAAAGCGCATTGTCACCAGAACATTGAAACAAATATAAGAAAGTTCAGTAGAGACACATATCTTCCAGAAACAATAATAATAGCAGCTAAGTAATACATGCTTAATATGAAAAAAATATCACGTTCTTAAAATTAGATGAAAAAGGCGAGTGGGTCCCTTCCCAAGGAGTGCCATCAGCATAGATTAAATCGGTAGTTATCGTTCCAAATGATAATATACTTACATATCCCAACTTGATTATGCAGTTGCGAACAAAACATGCCATTTAGAGGAACCTCTAACCCAAAGTTTCGGGATAGATCCATTGTTACCAGAAAATCTCAACTAACCCACAACAAATTATCTACACTCCCCGATACCACTTTAAAAGATACTCGAGATCCACTTATCTATGGCGTAGATTATATCTAATGAAACCGTCGAGTCCACAGAGCACGTGAAGCCAGAACGGGAAAATTTCACAACCATCATGAGGGAATGTCATTTAGAACTTCTTCAAGACTCAACTCCGAAATAAGGTAAATGACTTCATGTACGGGAAATTCGTTGTACCTATCAAGGCAGCCCAAGGATAACACCATTAGGAGCTGGTTAGCTGGTTGCTAGGACTCCCACACAGCAGTGATGTGCCAGTAGAGAACGATCTGAAATTCCCCAATTGCTTAATAAAAAATGTCTGGAACAAAAACCGGATATTGAATCCACTTAGCCGCAGGATAAAGTCTCCATCAGGTCATATCCGAAATGATCTTATCGACAAGGCCGCAAGATATTTTGCTTCGTACGTGGGCACCATCGAGTTGCAGGTTGCATGCAAACACAGTGCACTAACTGAAGTCCTGCTGCTGTGCAAAAGTCTGCGAAACGAAATGGACTCTGCAGGCAGAAGTGAGAAGGAAGTTAAATTATTGAAAACGATCGCCGCCAAGCGAAAATATCCGGGGAAAAGAAATTCCGAATGTCTGCAAAATACTTCCTTGAACATGGCCTGAGTATCCGAGGATAGGAGCAACCGCTGGTAGAACGAGCAGAAATGCTCCCTTGCTTCCACGAGATTCTAATAAACATTAAATCCGACGAAGAAGATATGTTCCTTTGTATCCCGTAGCTTTTGGTGGCTGCGAGCGAAGAAAATCAAGAACCACCTATTGTGCCACAAAGAGCTCCTGAGAAGAGTAGTTTCGCTACAATTTGATGTGGGTCCTGGAGCAAAGTAATAAACTGAATGAAAGGATTTGGTATTATATTTCAGCAGTGAGGGTATGTGGATATTGAGAACTTACCGCCCTCGTCATCGCCGTTTTCAATGTCGTTGTCGAGGAACTATGCTGAGGTGTATGATTTCACCACTCCACGGGAATACGATAGCGGAATCTTAAAACAGGACAGACCTCGGGTGCACATGTATACACACGGGAAACTGTTTTCAGTTTGCTGAAGAATATTTGATACACTATAGAGTATTTTCATGTTCTCAATAGAAAATAACCACCTACTTTAATCCATCTCACTATTAAGTGAATAAGCAGCGAGCCTGGCTGAATATTTTTAGCATTTATTCAGAATTGACGGTTCAGTTGTCAATAGAAAAAGTGCAAAAAGAATTTAAAATCGAGAAGCAAAAGGCGCCATCAATTTAAGCGAATCCTGTTACAAAGTCAGCACTGTACCCTAGCATAATTTCGCAAGGACATACTCGAATTTCAGCTGTTTCCTGAACTCAAGTCATGTAGGTCGTAATTGCTCCACTGTGTCCTTAAGTTGGTGTACTTTTTCTCAAGGTTGTAACTAGGAAGTGTCCCCAAAATGTGCAACTTTTCACAGTCTCGGATAATATTATATTATACATGACCATTATACCTATGCTGCAGGCTTCTCGGAAGGGTAGAGAGATATTTGACGATAGACAAAAGTAGACTTGAGGATGACTACAACCAAGGACTCCTGTTTCATTGATAGTGAAATACTTCGTCGAAAATAGTAATGACAGGTAAGCAAAGGATAATGGTTACGAGATGAAAGTGTTGCACGAAGATAATTCGTGGAAAGGACATGCTGAAAGAAGTTTCGCTGTGTAGTGTTTGGAATATATAACAGAATAGCGATATAGGAGTTTGAACTTACTTTGAAATTTAAAACGACTTTAGGCCGCAGTTTGAACTTATAACAACCAAGTAAATCAACTCACAAATCTAACTTGCATTGCAAATGGATGTAGACGGCTCAATTGTAAATACTTCGCAGACATTTCATTGTTTTGATTGATAGCAGTGTTATCATACCTTATGCATAATATTTAGAAATTTTAATTTCATCAGTATGTTTTTTCTCATTCGCTCGAATACTGGAAGATATTTCAATAAATACTTTTCACTTTATTTCCTAGTATTCTTAAGGGGGTCATTCCGTGTAAATGCCTTTATTTTTGGCTTTTTTTAGAAATTTTTTGTGAAGAACTGGAGAAAGATGCAAATACGAATTTTTCACCGTAGATTTATTAATATCTTGAGCGTAGCGAGGGTGGCGAATGGATAATCGATCTTGCAGACACTCATGACCTTGTAGGAATGAATACATGGTTCATCAAAAGATTGTCTCACCTTCTTACATTTTATACAGGAAATAGTAAAACGCAAATCAACTAAATTCTCGTAAGAAGGCAATATCTTACCACCGTCACTGATTGCAAAGCCGTTCCCTATGAGACCATCGCACCTCAACATCGGCCGTTGATTGCCGTCCTGCGAATCAAGCCACCCGATATAACAGCGTGAGGAATGCGCATTAAATGGTGGCTATTCCGTGAGGATTGGTGGCAAAGGGTAGTATAGGTCCCAAGGCGAAACGATGGAGCATAAAGCCTGGGAAACGTCTGCTGAACCAACACCAACAGCTCTACTACCAAACCCTATCTCCACCTCCAAGTGGTGACAGCTGGGAGTTCTTCCTTAACGAAAAGCTGTAGACGGGGAAGGATGAAGGCGAGTCTCCCGCGCCTAAAAACTGGACAAATTGTAATAACTGGTCCTCCAGGTTGGGGGTTGGGTAGGGCTGACGCTCCCTGCACAAAGATGGAGCTGCCAAGCAGTTAACCGATACCCTGTCCCAATATAGGGCTCATGTAACAGCGTTACTGTAAATGCGTTGAACAAGAACGGTTTTCCTGCAGAAGAGTCGCTACACCATATGTTATAGCGGCCATCTAGTAAACCATGTGCTCGGAGTAGATTTGCTAGTTAGCCCAAAAATGAAATCTGCTGTTATCGGCTTTGCAAACATAAGCGAAAGGCTATACACTCTGCGCTTCCGAGGCAAATTTAGAAACATAAGCCATTCACGCCTCTACAGTGGAGACTCTAGAGTCGGAGAAGATACCTTCTACGAAGCAGTGGAACGAACCCTCGAAGCCAGTTCCAGATATGATATCAAAATCATACTTGGGGATTTTAACAGCCAAGTAGAGACGGAGAACGTATTCAGCCGATACGTTGGCTCCCATAGCTTACATCAAAATACAAATGATAACGGACTTCGGATTATTTAATTAGCAGTATCGTACGAAATGGTCGATGTAAGTACCTGTTTTGCGCGAGACGAGACAATTTTCAAAAAAATTTAACCCGTGCTGATTGAACGCCGCTACCTCTCACCCTTGATGAATGTCAGAATATATAGGGGAGCCAACATAAACTCGGATCTCTATCTCGTTGGCACAGTGCTCCGAGCTCGAATAACAACACCACCCAGAATCTCCTCTCACAATCAGGTGAAAGTTAACACTGAAGCCATCTACTACACAGCCCTCTGCAACACTTATAAGAGAGATATGAATGCCGATATAACCGCAATCAACAGAAATGCTGGAGATGAAGCATCAACAAATGATTGAAGAACATCACCTGAAGAATATTATCGTAAATACGGCCACAAACATACTTCGCCCCAGCCGCAAAAAGAGTCGGAACGGCTGGCTTAACGATGAATGTAAGCTAGCTACGGAACGGAAGAATACCGCATACCGACTAAAGTTGCATTCTCAAAGGACTTATTCACAGACGGAAAAAGAAAACCTGGGAGAACCAACAGGACTGTGAACCCGAAAAGTACAGGAACCAACCCCACCGCATCGATGTTTACCTTGCCGAGACCATGAGGTAAATCTAATTTCCCGATGGAATTACAGCCAAATTGGTTAAATATGGAGGCGACCAATTACACCAAATGGTTCATCAACTTGTTCTCAAGTTGCAGTGCGACAGCGAATCAATGCCTGCTGACTGGGAAAGAGGCATTCTCTGTCCCATACAGAAAAAGGGAGGTATCACACAGTGTAGCAATTATAGAGGTATCGCGTTGCTGAATACCATCTATAAGATATTCTCCGCTATCTTGCTAGGCGGGATAGCCTACCCATATGCTCAGAACATCATTAGCCCATACCAAAGAGGCTTCACTTCAGGGAAATCAGCAACAAATGAGATTTCCTCTAATCGGCAAGCGATGGAAAAACTCTTGGAATATGGACATCAGTTGACCATTTTTTCATCGACCTTAAAACCGCCCATGATAGCATAGCCAGGGTAAAACTGTACGCGGTCATGAGAGAATTCGGTATACCGACCAATATGCGAAGCCAGATAAAACAGGAGGGTCACTCTGAAGACCATTCAGCATCAACAACGATCTACGACAATCATAAGTCCTCTTTAACCTGGTCCAGGAGAAAGTGATCTGATGCTGAGGTAAATGCGGGGGGTACGATCTTCTTTAAGTGCACCCAACTACTGGGCAATGCTGACGATATCGACATCATGAAAAGAACGAACCGATACGTACAAACTGCCTTCATTCAGATCCAGAAAGCGGCGCGAGATCTTGGGATGCACATCCATGAAGGCAAGACGAAGTATATGGTGGCAACGTCAGCACCGAAAACCAACCAACCAGCAACATCAAATCGCACTGGTCAAACGGGAAGAATAAAGATAGGAGACTACAACTTTGAGACCGTTGATAATTTCTCCTATCTAGGGTCGAAAATCACAACCGGTAACAGCTACGACGATGAAATACGCACACGGTTGTTGGCAGCCAATAGAACCTATTTCAACTGACAAAAACTGTTTCGCTCGAAACGTCTCACCATAGGGTCAAAGCTCTTACTGTACAAGACAATGATCTTGCCAGTCCTCATGTGTTCTTCGGAGACTTGGGTTCTTAGCAAGAAAAATTGCTAACTCTTTGCCGCGTTCAAGAGAGGAATCCTCTGAAGAATTGTTGGTCATCTACATGGGAATGGGCGATTCCCTAGCCTACATAACGACGAAATCTATGAGCGATACCATGACCGTCCGGTTGTGGATAAAACCCGGCTCAATAGGTTACAGTTTGCGGTTTACTTAATCCGTACGGATGGCGATGATCCAAGCTATAAGGGCAATATCTATGGTAGAAAAAGAAGGCTTGGCAGACCCTGCCTGAGATGAAACGATGGGGTAGCTTAGGACGCCAGACAGAATTTAAGGATATAGAATTGGTGGACCTCGGCGCAAAACCGGGATGTTTGGAGTTCCTTATTAAGGCAGGCCGGTTGCCGGTTATTGCGCCATTGACGGTAATGATATTTGGTAAGAAAAAGAAGAAATGACCTCATTTACGCGATTATCAACCATTGTGAATATGGAAGTATCGTGGAACCAAATGAAAGATCCACAAAGCGGCATCTGGAGCACTCGGGGTCATCAAGCAAAGTATTCGGTACACCTACCGAGATACTTGGCTTTAGAGTGACGATGTTGCAATGAAGGTCCGTGATAAGAAACGCCTCTATCACAAGTTTCTAAACGATAAAACTCTAATGCCAACCGGGAAGCAAAGAAAGCGATCGTTGTCGCGGTTCATTACAAAGGTTTTTACTCTAAACTGGACACTCGGGACGGCAAAAGAATTCTGTATCGACTTGTCCAAAGCCGACACGAGTCCACCCAGGATATTGAATACTTCTGTTGCGTTAGTGATAAAAGACGGTACTTTGTTCACCAACCGACGAGCCGCGACGGATAGATGGCGAAAATGTTTCGATTGGTTTTGAATTGGAGAATTTGTTCATCCTCCACTTCCACAATCATTGCCGATATTTGGAGTAGTTAACCTTGTCAGTGCAATGCAGTGCTCAGAGGTGGCGGGGAGGAAGACGGGGTGGCAACCCTGCCGGCCGAAACAAAAGCAAGTGGCCGAGGAGAACCTCCATAGTGGTGACACCGGGAGACACTGTATCACATTGGTTTGCCGGCCGTGATGCAGTAGGCGGATGCACGGAGACTCATCTCAAGTGGCTATCGGTCACGAAACCTTACCAGGGATATACTGGTACCATCGGAACCGGAATAGCCCCTGAATTCACATACTTCAGGTGAACTCCTGTTGTATGTGCATGTTTTATGCGTAGGGGTTGTGGTTGCGTTCAAGCGAACTTTGACCTTCGGTTCTCAGCGTGGTGTTGCGTTTCAATACGAGTGCCCTACTCCTTAGTTCGGTAGAGATTTAAGTAGGTCTTGCATCCACCAGTATGAATGCTGAGCTATGTACTCAGTATAAATGGTACCGTCGTAGCTTGCTACAGCAAGTTACTCATATAAAACACGGTGACATAACTGTCAGCGCAGTGGAAGTCGAAGAAGAAATAAAACGAATGAAGTCGGGGAAAGCAATAGGACCTGACGACATCGCACCTGAGCTCTGGAAAGCGAAGAGCTGGAACCCACCACTGTGGTTCAGTGAATTCTTTAATCGGGTTATTGAGGAAGGTAGAACACAATTTGACTGGCAACATAGTTCCAATATGAAAAAGAAAGGCATAAGGAAATTAAAACGTAACTCCGTCTTCCTCGCTAATCGTGATTATTTTATTAAGCAAATATCGGTATTTCGGGAAGAACTTTTTCCCTTTTTTGTGTATATTTGCTTAATAAAATAATCGCTACTAGCGACGGAGGCGGTGTTACGTTTTAATTTCCTTAAACTTGTTCGCTAGAAACACCACGAATTACACATTCATTAAAAGAAAGGTAGTTCAGCACAGTGTTCAAATTACCGTCCGATCCGATTACTTTGCAATACCATGAAGAGTTTTGAACGCATTCTTGGCAACCGTATTGGCGAAATGGTTCCAATAACCGTGAATCTGGCCGGATTTGTCAAGAACTTCGGAACTACTGAGTCAATACCAGTTGCGCTGTTACTCATGGAGAAACATCATGAGAAGCATCGCCCTCTTTACGTTGCATTTTAGAATCCAGAGAAATCGTTTGACCGTGTGCCACACGAACTCATCTGGTGTGCTCGACGACAACACTTAGTGTCTGAAGAACTCGTGGCTGGGCTGAATTGCTCTACCACGATCCGAAAAGTAAAGTTCAAAGTGTAGTGGGTGCATCAAAACCGTTTCGTGTCTCTGCTGTTGTCGATCAAGGTAGCGCCCTCTCACCACTCCTCTTTCTTTTTCTTTCTTCGTATATAAGCATATTCAAAAAAACTGGGGGGGTGCTAAAACTTGAGAAAAAGAAGAAACGATGCATATAAGCAAACGTATTTTCCTTTCAACTTGTCACCGCACTCAGCGAACTTACTGCTAATTCCCGGATACTAAAACCTATTGAAAAACTTTCTTGCTGCACAAATGACTCCAAGTTCCAATAATAAGCCTGGCTTGATAAAAATACAAATGAACAAATTCGTTGACCTGCGGACCAATTACTTCACTCTTCCTTCGAGATCCATCTTGAAGACTAATAATGTGGCGTTGACACTGTTGGCATTTGTAAGTTGCCATTTGCGGATCACTTATGCTGCTGACACTCCGCACTATCATTTAATCTGTATTTTTTATGTATGATATTTGGTTGTGGCACAATATTTTATTGGACTTTCTCTGCATAATCCTTCCATAAAGTTTATTCATTTTTTTATTCAAATGTATACAATAAACTAATAAATAAACCTTATAGAAAATGTGGACAGAAAGTATGTAATAGAAGGTAACCTACATTATTATCTATAATAATAATGTAGGTTATCTTTTGTGAGAGAATAGGAAATTGTAATGTAGCTGACTAAAGACATTGAACGTAAAAAATAGTAGAACCATGAATAGGGACATAAACCTAGTGAAAACTTTAGTTTTATTCAAACAACTTTTTGAAGGAACCTTTAATCTATTTTTGAGGGGGTGGAGGAAAACTAGTTGTTGTGATAAATTCTACCTAAATCTAAATAGTTGATTCCCAGCTACCCACTTAAGTATAAAAGGTTCAAAGAAATAATGGAATCTCAACCGAATATTTATCTAAATAACTAATGAGGTATGTGTTGTTATTACGAATTACCTTCATTCTAATTGGAGAAATATGTTGACTGTCCATCACAAAGACCAGCACTTTAGCCATATTCGGAACAAACAAGTATCACCTTCACAATGAATATAACTGAACTGTGGGCTACCAACGGTTGCCATGGACCCGATCTCATCCTCCTTAAGTTCGAAATGTTGCAAATTTCACATGAGTGTTTGGTTAATCTGATTGCATGACATGATATTTGCTTACTTCTGTCTGAAACTCGATACCATATCCAAGGTAAACCCGGGATATGGTAATGTCTGCTGGGAACATATACTTGTACTGTATGTAATTTAATATGAAATTGCTTGCATACATCCAGCTGAGTGTTCTTGTTTTTCATTCACTTCTTATGTACGCCACGGGGACATGGCAAGCAAGGCAGGAATCTGCAGAATATACCTTCGCCCGATGTGCGAAATACACGAAAATTTAAATCAGAACATCGAACGTTAGTGTCGGTTCTCCCTCGTGTGTACCTTGGTGTTCATTTACATAGCATTCTCCAGCCAGCCCCGATGAAATTGACTCATTCAGGGCTGGAAATGCGAGAACAGCAACTTTAATGAATTTCCAGCAAATTTCACTCATTATCATTTAGTCGAATTCGCCAAAATTACGCCTGGCAAGTGTACACAAGTGTCTTAACCAGTGAAAGGTGAACAGGGATCTTGCAATTTCTTCCCAAACCCAGGGTTTGGATGTGCTTAGGAAGCCAAGTATTCAGGCCTGGAGAGATTCTGCATGAACGAATCCATAGACACTTTAAGACGGTAAACGCGGTTTTCTAGTGGAGAGAAGGGATTCTGCGTCCTCAGAGGTCATTTCCGTTTCATTTCCGCTATAATACGCTATGAACCACTCATCACTTAAAGCTCTTCTTCGAAACAAAAAATGAAAGGTAAATGTGCCCTAAAGGATTGTAGCAACCATCCTCAAATTTTCCCATTTTCTACGGTTCCTGCAAAATGTTATATTATAGATAATTGTCATGTAAGGCTCGGTAGTAACGTAGTCTTCAACGTAAAGTCACCACGCTTAACTGGAAAATAGGTTCTGTTGTATTCAGGGAATAGCTGTGGATTTTAACACCCCATTCACTTTTAATCACTTGAATTATAGCGAAAAGGCAAATTGAAGACATTACATCGGCAAAGTGCTCACAAAACGAAAAAGTTTTCAGAAAAGTTGTATTATTTTTCCTTTACACAACAAATCCAAAAAAGGAAAATGTCGAATTATGCTGAAATTGCAACTTTCACTCACCCCGAGATGGAGCACAGAAAGCGACCATTCATTGTACCATTCTTCATCCTGTCTTTATTTTCGACGGTGAAGTGCTGTCGCACGGCTTTTTGTCCAAAGGGTTTCTCAGTTAATGTCATCGAAATTAAACCCAGATGTGAACCAAAGGGCAAAGATGTTAGCGCAATAATTTCATTCAAGCAGATCTCATTGGTATGGGAAGGGAAAGGTCCTGCATTATTCATTTGAGGATTTCTTTTGATTCTGCGAAGGACTTACGTCGCTGGACAAAACGAATTTTCATGCTCGATGAAAATTACGCAAGCAAAACCGAGACAGACATTTCAACACGAAAAGCGCAAGAGCGTGAATTAAATACATATAACATTTCTCCGTTTCATTCTGATTAAATTATTCAAGATTTTGTTCAATGTTATTTCATTAAAAAGGGTCGCTGTCCGCCATTACTCTACCGAACAATAGCAAAGGTTGAATTGAAAGATGTTATTACTGAAAAACTATTTGCAGTTAAATCACCTTCGGGTCAATGTATTCATTCATGAAAGTACTGTACTGCCCAAGACCTACTACAGCGTAGAACGGCTAACTGCAGAAAGGCAGACAGATTCCAGTTGAAGAAGCACCAGAAGGAGGTATTGGATATCCCTTTATTTTAAAAAGAAAATCAGTTACTAAACTACCTGAGAATAGTAATTAACGTTTAAATTTTATACATATCGGTCCTTTTTAATCCTGCAGTTTATGTTAGTGGCAAAGCCAACTTGATCCAATTATACTTACAGAATTCATATGAGTACAAACCAAAAATGTAAAGTACAAACTTCTATCTCTGATTAATTGAACTGCAACTTACCTGAAAGTAAAGTAAAATCATATTTGTAAATCAAAAATTATAAGCGAAATAGTTGGTGAGTCCTTATATTTAAGGAAACTTTAAATGCGTTTTTCTCAGCAACAAATGTCTACTGAACAAACACCAACCCCATCTCAACCTTCACGTCCAGCTCATTTGGAGTTCTTTCTTAACGAAATACTGCGGACGAAAAACGACGAAGACGAATCTACCGATATAGCCTCCTGATAACCTGTGCCAATATGAAACTGATGCTGCAGCGTAGGTCTGGCATAAAAATCATATTTGGAGATGTTCATAGGCAAGTAGGAAGGGAGCGCGGAGGCCATAAACTAAATCCCATAGCTCGCGAACCTATGACAACGGACTGCGGATTATTAAAATGGTAAAATCTCAGGAAGTAGTTATTGGCCAAACAAATATCGGTTCCTCCTAGTTCATCGATGACGGTTTTGTGATTTCCAATGAAAATTGTCGCTGAAATCGTGCACGCCACGTCTGCTGAAACACGCATGTATATCGCCCTGAATAACTCTTTTAGTTTTCAATTTTCAATGTTGTAATTTTTTTGTACTTTCAAACGTCGCCTTAAATATACACATATTAAAGTAATTAGTTAGATTTCTTTCATTTTCCCAAAACATTTAAGCAGATACCGGAATGGGATGTATTTTGAGGACTAGATTTCGAATGGATCCTTGTGAGTTTTGTCAAATTTTTCCGTTGCATAAGTTCCGAGGACGCTTTTTGCGGCACACATTTTGAGCTCCAACTCCCCTTCGTTCCACCCGGTATCAAAACTATTATCAGTTTCGAAAAGTACTAATTGAGCCCTTCGATTTTATACCACACACCACCATTTACTGTGAAAAAAAAATTGCACCCACTTAGACATACCGAGCGTCCCCCTTAAACTAAACAGAAAATAGCGCTACTTGCTGTATGTAAAGAGATTCACAGACATACAAACGGACAGACGGACAGACAAACATCGAATCGAATCTAATAAGGTTTTGTTTCGTACAATACCTTAAAAACCACGAGGATTTCCAGTTCTAAAGTATCTGGGAGAAAAAAAAGGTATGGCCTCAAGCAGATTAATGACGTTAGATAGAAAGTTTCCCCTTGGAGTTAGTGTTGGTTAACATTGTTCAGTCAAAGATGCTTGTCGCGTTAGCGTTTGGAAAAAAGTTTTAAAGGCAACGCTTCTTGCATCTTATTTTGTGAACTGTGATCAAATTTTCGTTCTGAACAAGCTAGATTGTAACGATTTCAATGTTTCTTAAATTAAGTATAGTAAGATTGGTAAGACCTGCTAGCCATTACATAAGCCCTGATTATGCTGGTTTTAAGCCGTCTTAAAGTTTCTCCCACTGTATGGGAATATACCCAGGAAACTTTGTTGAACTTTATTCGACTATCGCTCAGAAATTTGCCTCGACTGCGGATGGTAGAATCTTAATGAAAGTGCGGTTATGTCGATTTGAAATTTGAAATTGTGCTGTCATCAGGTATTACTCGTTATTATTAATGGAATATTTATGAATTTTGAGTAATATGTTGGTGAAAGTAATAAGTAGAGTGAAGAAACTGAAACAAGTCGGGAAACCGGAAGCTGGACACTTCAGGTATAAAAGGTTTTGTGTATTTCTTAGTACGTAGCACGTAATATATGCATATATTATGTGAGAATATCCACTCTCAGATGATTGTGACATTCATAGCCTTGAATTTGCAAAGAAGCGACAACTTTGGCGTATTATAACTTTGTTAGTAATAGTGCGATTTTCACCAAAGTTGGTGAAGTCATGCTCTATATTATACCCTATATATAAAGTTCGTGGTGCTAGCATGAACTTAAGGGGGTTTTGCAGCCAATTACTAAAAATTATGGTAATATACTATTATTAACTTTGTACAGATATCAGTGTGGAAGGTACCCAGGAGCCCAGGAACCATATAGTGGCAGTCTCTTGACTTTTTTCAGTTTTTTCGGTTGGGTAGTTTCTGAGAATGTCTCCTTTGAAGGAATGATCACTTTCAACCCCGGCACTCCCCACCTTTCCAGTAAATGTCAAAACTAAGACCGGCTTCGAAAAGTACTAACCGAGACTTTTAATTTGATACCCCACATGACTATATTTGATGAAAAAAAATTTACACCCCCCCTTTGCATGTATGGGGCCCACCCTTAAATTCGTCGTAAAAGAATGTAACATTTTACCACTGTCATTGATTGTAAAGCCGTTCCCTATCCGACCATCGCACCTCAACATCGGCCGTTGATTGCCGTCCTACGCATTAAGCTACCGATAAAACGGCGTGGAGAACGCACTGACCCGCGGCGCATTAAATGGTGGCGATTTCGTGAGAAGAAAAATGAAATGATCTCACTCACACGATTCCGATCATTACGAATATGGAAGAATCGTGAAACCAAATGAGAGATGTGATCCACAACCATCGGGGTCACCAAGCCGGGTAAGCGGTACATCAACCAAGATACTTGGCTTTGAAATGACAATGTTGAAATGGAGGTCCGTGAAAAGAAACGCCTCTACCACATATTTCTCAACAATAAAATACGGGCCAATTGGAAAATTTATAAGAATGCTAACCGGGAAGCAAAGAAAGTAGTCGCTGTTACCCGAGCGAACCATTACAAAAAACTTTGCGATAAACTGGACACTCGGGATGGGGGGAGAGATCTGTATCGCTAAAAGCCGTGACGAACGTACACAGGATATCGGACACTTCTGTTGCGTTAATGGCAAGAACAGTATTTTGCTTACCAACCGTGGATCCGCAACGGATAGATAGCGAGAATACTTCGAGCAGATTTCAACTGAAAAATTTGCTGACCCTCCACCTCCAAAATCATTCCCGACATTTGGAGCAGTTGCATCTGCCAGCGCAACTTGGTGCTCAGAGGAACTGAACTGAAAAATTTGCTGACCCTCCACCTCCAAAATCATTCCCGACATTTGGAGCAGTTGCATCTGCCAGCGCAACTTGGTGCGGTGAGGAAGACGGGGCGGCAACACTGACGGCCAAACCAAAACCAAGTGGCCGAGGAGAACCTCCATAGTGGTGGCACCGGGAGACGCTGTACTCACTTTGGTTTGCCGACCGTGATGCAGTAAGCGAATGGTCCACAGGCCTAATCAGGGCGATCAGACCCGAGTCTGCACGGGGACTCATCCGAAGTGGCAATTGGTCACGAAACCTTACCAGGGGTATACTGGAACTATGGAAACCGGGATAGCCTCTGGACTCACATGCAACAACCGACCTGTTGTACAGCTCGGTTGTTTGCGATTGACCCCTAATGGGAGCTCCAGGGGGGTTGGGGTTACGTTCAAGCGAACTGAGACCTTCGGGCCTCGGTGTGGTGTTGCGTTTCAACACGGGTGCCGTAATCCATAGTTCGGTAGAGATTCAGGCAGGTCTTGCATCCACCAGTATGAATGCTGAACTATGCACTCGGTATAGACTGGTACCATCGTAGCTTGCTTCGGCAGAGCTCTGATTGTGGTCACAAAATCATGACAGCCACTCACGTAAAACCCCTGGAACTGACTGCAACTGAAGTAGAGGAGGCAATAAAACGAATGAAATCGGGAAAAGCAACAGGACCAGACAACATCGCATCTGAGCTCTGTAAAGCGAAGAGCTGGGATCCAGCGCTGTGGATTAGTGAATTCGTCAATCGGGCTCTTCAGGAAGGAAGAACACCGTGAAGATTTTTGAACGCATTCTTCACAACCGTGTGTCCGTGTGTCCGGATAGCTGAGTGGTTAGAGCGCAAGGCTGTCGTACGGAAGGTCACGGTTCAAATCTCACTGGTAGCAGTGGAATTTGTATCGTGATTTGACGTCGGACACCAGTCGACTCAGCTGTGAATGAGTACCTGAGTCAAATCAGGGTAATAATCTCGGGCGAGCGCAATGCTGACCACATTGCCTCCTAGTGTACGGTTACGGTCTTGAATGAAGTGCTCTAACACACTTCAAGGCCCGGATCCAACATGGGTTGTTGCGCCAACGATTATTATTATTATATTCCTCACAACCGTATTCGCGAAATCGTTGAATTAACCGTGATTCAAGCCGGATTCGTCAAAAACTGCGGAACTATTGACGCAATACACGCGTCGCGGTTACTCATGGAGAAACACTATGAGAAGCATCGCCTTCTTTACATTGCATTTCTGGATCTAGAGAAAGCGTTTGACAGTGTGCCACACGAACTCATCTGGTACGCTTTATGGCAACACTTAATACCAGAAGAACTCGTGCGCTGGATTCAATTGCTCTACCACGATCCGAAGAGTAAAGTTCGAAATATGGCGGGTGTATCAAAGCCGCTTCGTGTCTCTTTTGGTCTTTATCAAGGAAGCGCCTCTCGCCACCACTCTTTGCTCTTATTATGGACACCGTCACACGGGACATCCAACATCGAGCGTCCTACACCCTGCCTTATGCAATTTTTGAAGACTGATCCCCATGAAACAGGCACAATCACTGTCAGCGGCAGTGATTTGCTCACAACTGAGCGATTTAAATACCTCGGATCAATGCCCAATGGAGAACTGCGTTATGAAATGGCTTTACGCATTAATGCAACCTGGATGAAGTGGCGTTCCACAACTTTGTGATCGACGTATCAACGAACGTCTTAAATCTAAAATTTACCGCAATGTCGCTCGTCCTGTCGCTCTCTTTGGTTCTCAGTGTTGCCCGATTATAAAAGACAATGAAAGGCGTCTTACGGTAATGGAGACGAGGATGTTACATTGGACTAGTGGCGTGACACGTTTTGATCACATCCGAAATGCGGATATCCGCGATTGGTATGGGGTTGCACCGAACGTGGAAAAGTTGCGAGAGAGGCGTCTTCGATGGCATAGTCACGTAATTCGCGGTAACGAGAATTCACTTGCCAAGATTGGTCTGAACATCGTAGTCGATGGTAAGCGACTGAAAGACCGGCCGAAACAACAGTGGCTGGATACGCTGGATAGGGATTTAAAACCTCGCGATCACATCCAGATGAGGCGTTTGATAAAATGAAATGGCAAAACCGATCATGATGAGTCGGCCCCGCTTGTGAATGGGAAGAAGATTAATTACTCGAGGCAGACATGCAATGTGTAAGTATATCTTTTGTTTGAACAATGTATGAACAAATATTTTGGGTTTTTTGCCATATATGATTAAGAAGATGTACGTAGAAAGTTTCTTACATAAGATGAACACAAAACCTTCATCCCCGAAGCACCAAACGAATGAACTATTAGGTTTTAGATAGATTTTATCTGTCTCGTGAAAAAAATTACAAAATTGCGCCTTTTTTGCCTGAATTAACGTTAACTTCGTCAAAATACTCTCCCTTACGAGATCTGTTCAAATAAAATAAAAATAATATGAAACATCATACTGGAATGTAAGAATGCAGGTCCATATCTAATTGAATCTCTGGTATCTTCAAGCTCGATCTACCTATGCAGAACTGGAACCATCGTTTACCCAAATTTTCTTACACAAAATATAAACAAAACCTTTCATATCTGAAGCACCGAGCTTCCAGTTTCCGACTTGTTTCGGGTTCTGATATTGAGCGTTTTTCGTTTATCATGACATCAATTGGAAAGGAATGCTCGGTTGAAAACAAGGATTCGTAGAATGACCTGTTACCTCAGGAAGCTTTCTGACCTGGAATAGTGAAACTCAGGTAGGCGCAACATTTATCGTTATTCATCTCCTTTGGTTAGATATCGTCGATGGATTTAGTCGACCTAATGGTGCATACTTATATCATTTTCGGACTCCAAAAAGGGGAAATTCTCGCTTTTCCATTACGACTTTGGATATTTTAATCCGATAATAATAATAATAATAATCGTTGGCACAACAATCCATATTGGATCAGGGCCTTGAAGTGTGTTAGAGCACTTCATTCAAGACCGTAACGGTACACTACAGAGCACTGTAGGAGGCAATGTGGTCAGCATTACGCTCGCCCGAGATTATTACCCTGATTTGACTCAGGTACTCAGGGTAATAATCTCGGGCGAGCGTAATCCGATGCCCAAACCAAATTAAGGTAGTAATCCTAAACAAGCGCAAATCTCGGGTCTTCCCCAATGAATCTGGCAATTTATGACATATTACAACACAAACCAGTATTGTCAGTAATTATTCTCTTGTCACTCCGAGAAGCTGCATCATATTAATACTCTCAAACTCTCATTTCTCGTGCGGGTCTTGAATCTCCAGTTATTCTGTTTATTTTTTTATATTTTATATTTCTAATTTTGTACAATTGATTTTGCCGGAAATTGGCCATTTGGACTTTGAACTTTTTGAATCCAAAGAAATCAGATTTTATAGTCACAAATTCTTCAACTCGACATTTTAGTTGCGGAAGCTTACTTAGGCTCAGATACAAATCGAATACATAAATTGCAATCAGGTCCAGAGCTAAGAGGTACCATCATCATCAAAGCCAGATGCGAACAGGAACCTCATATAAATATATAAATATAATACATATGTGCAAACATCTTGGTGGCTTGCAATTAATACCATTTTGTGGCAGAATTCCGACTGCAAATATCCCATCGACAGCAAAAGAGAACAGCACTATCCCAAAAACCTTGAGAAAGTGGCGAAATTAGCCTTCATAACGGAGGATATTTTGAGCCCTAGGTACGATGTGCGTGCACCACCACATTTTCTTACAGACTTTTGGGATGGATAGTTTCTGGCAATGGATCCTTGAAACAGTGGGCACCTTTCGGATGCCGCATTCCTCCTATTTGTAACCAATGTCAAAACCAGTACCTGCTTTGAAAAGCACTTATTGAAATATTTCATCTGATACCCCATATTCTATGGAAAAAAAATGTTGCACCCATCTTTTACGTGTATAAATTTCAACGTGGAACAACGTAATTCACCGCATGCGTGGGTAGTTCATAGTTACAACCAAATTTCCTATCAATAGGTGTAACCGTTTCTAAAAAAAGTGTATTTGACAGACAGGTTTTGTTTTCTTGGTTGCAATTCTCCCCAGTACAATTCCAATTAATTTTTTCTACAAAGTTCCCTGAATTTATTACAACAAAGTCACGCTCTTTGATCTTTTTTCATCACTTTAATGTTTGAAAATATATATACAGAGGCCAGCATCCGTATTCGTACACCGTGAGTATTGAGGGAAAAAATTAAGTAATCATGAAAAAATAAAGAATTTTAAACATTATTTTTACATTGCGTAAATTTTATTTAAATACAATATCTAAATCCAATTAAATTTACAAAATAATATTCAAATTCAATTACTCAACAATAAAATAAAATCCAAAAATTAAGTATTCAGTTAAACTGTCGTATAACTAAACGACGCATTCGTATTCGTACGTTATGAATTTCGAGAAAAAACAACGAGAAAATTAAGCATTTAGTATTTAGTCGGGTAGCCTTTGTTTTTAATAACATGTTTTAATCGATTTGGCATCGACCTCACCAATTTTTCTGTAATAGAGGGGATATTGCACTCCATTCTTTTCCGATTGCATCTTTCAAGTCTGCCGCGTTTTTTATATTATATTTTTTTAACCCTCTTTTAATTTCCGACCACAAATGTTCTATCGGATTAATGTCCGGTGATTGGGGGGGTGTCTGTAATACTTTAGGGCAATTATAAAGTAACCATAAACGCGAATTGAGAGCCGTGTGTTTCGGATCGTTATCTTGATAAAAAATAAAGTTATCTTGTATTCGTAATTTTTCCGCGCTTGGGTTTAAATTACATTTTAAGATATTCACATATTTGGCAGCATCCATTATTCCATCAATGAAATGCAAATTGCCCGTTCCTGCTGCAGAAAAACACCCCCACACCATAACAGATCCTCCGCCATGCTTTACGGTGGGTATTAGGTTCTTCGGATGCAAGCTTGAATTCTTCTCTCGCCAAATTTTTCCAATTCCGTTCGAGGTGATGATATTAAATTTACTTTCGTCTGTAAATATTACCTGTTTCCAGAAGTCGTAATCCTTGTGAATATATCTTTTCGCGAAATCTAACCGTTTAATTCTATTTACTTTATTGATATACGGTTTCTTTCTTGGTACAGAGTTAAAGAGACCATACCTTTTAAGTGTCCTTCGGACGGTATCAACAGAAACTATTTTATTAAAATGTTGGTGGAGTCTTGCGGTTATCGTTGTAGCACATTCCTTAGGATTTCGATTCACTTTCTGTCTGTCTGTCAAAAGCGCTTTTCTCCAAAACATGCAAAGGGGAGATTTCAACATCAAATGAAAGGTCTCGATTAGTACTTTCCGCAATTGTTATTAGTTTTGTCGTGGATTGCAAAGTGCGTGAGTGAGGAGTCAAAATGTACGCACTTAAAGTGAGACAGGACTCATTTTCGGAAACTACCCAACTTAAAAATTCGAAAAAATCAGGATGGTGCGCTTAGATGGAATCTAGGCATCAAAATATGTCAAAATATTCCGATATCTGTTCAAATAAACTTACTAATAGTATATTACTATATTAATATTTGGTGGTCAAAGGGTAGTATAGGTCCCGGGGCGAAGCGTGGATTGGTACCCACGATGGAGCATAAAACCTGGGAAATGCCTGCTGAACCAACACCAACAGCTCTACTACCAAACCCTATCTCCACCTCCACGTGGTGACCGCTGGGAGCTCTTTCTTGACGAAAAGCTGCAGACGGAGAAGGATGAAGGCGAGTCTACCGCGCCTAAAAACGGGACAAATTGTACCAACTGGTCCTCCAGGTTGGGGGTTGGGTAGGGCTGACAACCCTACACGGAAAACAACCTGTTACGAAGCCACAACAGGAAAACTATAAGGGCAATATCTATGGTAGGAAAAGAAGACGAGGCAGACCCTGTCTAAGATGGAGCGATGGCCTGGGCCAGGACGCCAGACAGCTTTTAGGGATATCGAATTGGTGGACCTCGGCGCAAAACCGGGATGTCTGGAGTTCCTTATTAAGGCAGGCCTAGACCGGATACCGGTTGTTGCGCCGTTGATGATGATGATGATGATGAATAGTATATTACCGACTTTTAGACATTTACTGAAAAAACCTCTTCAATTCATCCTAGGACTTCCATCATCATCAGAATAGAGGACAATATTTAGTATATACGCACCAAACTTCATGAAAATCTAGCCATTAACGCCAAAGTTATAGCAGTTTAAAATTATCAATTTCGTGCAAATTTACTGCATCCTAAGCCATACCAATAAGATGCTGATGTCATAATTAACGAGAATAATTAACATTCGAATGAAATATTAAAATTCCATTCATGAAGAGTCTACTTCTCCCCAGTTTTTTTTTTATATCTGTTGTAGGTAAAATTGTTCGCATTTGTTAATAATATTATACTCAGTGTGTGAAGCGTATGAGGTTGACTATTATCAATACAGGGCTTTCCATCAAATGATTTATTTAAATCGCTTTCTAGAAACTAGAGGGCAATGGAATTTTTAACTATGTGGCACGGAGCTATCATCCACTCGTCGCTCCTCACATCTTCTTCTTTTTCTTCAGCGTTTGTCCCATTCACAAGCGGGGTCGGTGCATCGTGATCAGTTTCGCCATTTTACTTTATCAAACGCCTGATTTGGGGGCAATCGCGAGGCTTTTAAATCTCTATCCAGCGTATCAAGCCACCGTTTTTTCCGCCAACCTTTTGGTCGCTTACCGTTGACTTCGATGTTCAGATCAATATTGGTAAGTGAATTCTCGTTAGTGCGAATTACGTGTCCATAGCATCGAAACCGCCTCAATTGGAGTTTTTCCACGATCGATGCAACCACATATGGATCGCGGATATCCTCATTTCCGATGTGATCAAAACATATCACGCCATTAGTCCAATGGGACATCTTCGTCTCCATTACCGCAAGACGCCGTTCATTGTCTTTTATAGTCGGCCAACATATTGCGGTAGATTTGAGACGTGCACTGATACGTCGATCAAAAAGAACACCAGTTGTGGAACGCTACTTCATCCAGGTCGCATTAATCCATGAAGCAATTTCAAAACGCAGTTCCCCATTGGCTGATAACATTGACCCAAGATATTTAATTTGGTCAGTTCTGGGGAGGTTATTGAAGCTGACAGCACTGAGCAATTTAAATATCTCGAGTCAATTCTCTCAGCCAATGGAGCACTGCGTTATGCTTCTCAGATAGAGAAACACAAAACCTTTTATACCTGCAGTGTCAAGCTTCCGGTTTCCGGAGTTGTTTGTAATATGACATCGGTATGCTGCTGAAGAAGGAAATGCCACATTCAAACAAATAAATCTCGTCAACTTGTTCACGAACAAATGCGAAATGGAATGACCTGCATGCCGCGGAAGCTATTGCTTATGACTTAAAGTTTAATTTTATGTTCACATTGCCTCACGTTACAGCAGGTTTGTTACTTATAAACATCTAATAAAAAACTGAAGAATTCTGCCTTCACTAGTGAAACGCGGGCAGTATTATAGAGGAGTGAACTAAAATCATTACTAGAGTTGTGAACAGAGCAAACTGTGCCAAAAAAAATGTATGAGTTCAAGGGAATTACAGTGCAACCAAGTTTCATCAGCAAATTCTTTTGCAGAAGCGCATACATATGGGAAACTACGAAAACAGCGACTCTTTTTGACAGACATGTGCTCATATGTTTCCCACTTGTGAAACTTGCATAAAATTCGTCAACTAGAAAGTAAATTGAACAACAAAAGCACCAGCTCCGAATCGTACACAATACTACATTATTGCATAACAAAGACTCGACTTGATTACAGGAATTATGAGACTGTAAACGACACAAGCTTTCCCCAAACCGAAAAAATCATTTATCATACAACACTCGTCCTAACTGCTTTTAGTTTTTTTCCATTTTTCGTCCTCCCATTCCATATTCGCTTCATTCTCATGCAATGACGTGGTGTCTGGGGAGAGCCCGACAAAGCTGTGCTTGTTCTAGGCATAGTTTCTCATGGAGGATACAAGGTTTACCCCGAACCAGTTGTTACGGCATTGGTTTGTCGCTCCTTGTCCCACATCTAGCTGCCAGGACCGTGGCATCACATCGCTCACATGATACATGTCATTCTCATATTTTTCCATTTATGGAGCTCATATCCCTTCGGAAAATAATGTTTCTGTCACTTTTGATTTTTTTCCATTCTTTCTATTTTTCGCTCTTACTGTCCAACAAATCCCCAGCCATATGGTGTGTACATACACTGAGACACAGAAATAGATTTACTTTCACACTGTTTTTGATTTCAAATGTCTTCTCATGACATTTTTGATGAGTGCGTTGAATGTGCAAATCGAGATTGACGAAAATTCTCAGAATGTTTCCAAGCAAAAATAGGTTTCTCGTTAGCTACATACGTTGATATCTATCTGCATAAATTCTATTGAGGCATAGGTAATTAGAATTTTTCTAATATTCACAAGGATCGCCATTAATAGTATTATATTAGGTAAAATATTCAACCTCACCAGTGTCTGATAATGAGAATAATAGTTGGACGTTACAATCAATTACATAGCTCAACGGATACCTCACAGGCATATCAATCTTCCATGTCCTGGATAGCTTATAATTTTACCACTTTATCAAGCTTCAATACCCACGTCGCCAGTCAAATACCAATTTTTTCATCTTGTCTGGTAATAGGCACTTTCATATTATATATTATATTATCATATCATCTCCCTCTGCAACCACCGATCATTTCATCATTTCCGAACATTTGTATTCGTCATACATGACTTCGTTTTGAGATTACTTCTTGAATATCACATCTACCCAGTTGTCCATAGGAACAGCAACAGCACAACGACAACAGCAAATAAATTCAATTATTGAATTGAATTTAGGGAAATAACCAAATCGGAAAAATATTTTACTGATAAATTAACAATCATTATTAATTAAAAACAAGTCGGGAAACTAGAAGCTTGACGCTTCAGGTATAAAAGCTTTTTTTGCATTTTCCTTTGTGAGGAGCGATGAGTGAATGACAGTTCCGTGTGCACATAGTTAAAAATTCAATTGCTCTCTATTTTTTAGAAAGCGATTTAAATAAACCATTTGATGGAAAGCACTGTATTGATAACAGTCAATCTCATACGCTACACACTCTAAGTTTACTAGCAAATGTAAAGAACTTAACCTACAACAGATACAAAAAGTTCTGGGGAGAACTAGGTTGTTCATGAATGGAATTTTAATATTTCAATCGAATGCCAATTATTCTCGTTAATTATGACGTCAGCGTCTTATTTGCATGACTTGAGATGAGGTTAATTCGCACAAAATTGATAAGTTCTATAAGTTTGACACCAATATTCGGATTCATGAAACTTAATATGCTTATGCACGATACTGTCCTCTATGTCGATGCAAAATTTAGTACTCCTAGGATGAACTTAAGGGGGGTTTTCCAGTCAATTTCTAAAAGTTGGTAATATACAATTAGTAAGCCACAACAGGAGCCTCGGATAGGACGGATGTTAAAACGACGGACCCGGCAACGACAAAGGAACAACGATTTGCGCATTTTCTCATGGAACGTGCGCTCCCTGTACAGAGATGAAGCTGATAAGCAGCTAGCCGATACCCTGTCCCAATATAGGGCTGATGTAACAGCGTTGCAAGAGATGCGATGGACAGGGACCGGTTTCCTGGAGAAGAGCCACTACACCATATATTATAGCGGCCATCCAGTAAACCATGTGCTCGGAGTAGGTTTCTTAGTCAGCCAAAAAATGAAACCTGCTGTTATCGGCTTTGAAAGTATCAGCGAACGGCTATGCACTCTCCGCTTGCGAGGCAAGTTTAGAAATATAAGCCTCATAAACGTTCACGCCCCTACAGAGGAGACTGCAGAGTCGGAGAAGGATACCTTCTACGAGGCAGTAGAAAGAACCCTCGAAGCATGTCCCAGATATGATATCAAAATCATACTTGGGGATTTTAACAGCCAAGTAGGGAAGGAGCCCGTATTCAGGCGATACGTTGGCTCCCATAGCTTACACGAAAAAACAAATGATAACGGACTGCGGACTATTCAATTAGCAGAGTCACACGAAATGGTTGTTGGAAGTACCTGGTTTGCGCGGAAAGCGGTCCACAAACATACGTGGGCCTCTCCAGACGGGACTACTTTCAACCAAATTGACCACGTGTTGATCGATCGCCGCCACCTCCCAGCCTTGATGAATGTCAGAACATATAGGGGGGCCAATATAGACTCGGATCACTATCTCGTTGGCATGGTGCTCCGAGCTCGAATAACAATACCACCTAGAATCCCCTCTGACAATCAGGTGAGAGTGAACACTGAAGCCATCCACAACACAACCCTCCGCGACACCTATAAGAGGGAAATGGATGCCGCAATAACCGCAGTCAATAGAAGACCTGGAGATGAAGCATCAACTAATGATCTTCACAACCACCTGAAGAACGTTATCATGGATACGGCCACAAATATACTTGGCCCCAGCCGCAAAAGGAGTCGGAACGGCTGGTTTGACGATGAATGTAAGCTAGCAACGGAACGGGAGAATGCCGCATATCGAGTAATGTTGCATTCTCAAAGAACGCGGGCACGCGCAGAGACTTATCACGAACTCCGTCGAGCGGAGAAGCGACTTCACAGACGGAAAAAGGAAGCCTGGGAGAACCAACAAGTCTGTGAACTAGAAAAGTACAGGGAGCAACCGCACCAGGCGCGGAAGTTTTACCAACAAGTCAGCAGGATGAAGCCTTATACACCTCGATGCTCATCCTGCCGAGACAAAGAAGAAAATCTGATTTCCGACAGAATGGGCATATTAGAGCGATGGGTTGAGTACTTTGATGAGCTACTGAACAACCAGAACATCGGCGAGTTGGAGGTCCCGCCAACTGAAGACGATGGACAGAAACGGCCACCACCAAGTTTAGGAGAAACAGTCCGTGCAATTCATCGGCTAAAAAATCATAAGTCGCCAGGAGCCGATGGAATTACAACTGAATTGGTTAAATATGGGGGCGACCAGTTACACCAAGTGGTTCATCAACTTGTGCTCAAGGTATGGGGCAGCGAATCAATGCCTGTCGATTGGCAACGAGGCATTATCTGTCTCATACATAAGAAGGGAGATATCACACAGTGCAGTAATTATAGAGGTATCACGTTGCTGAGTACCATCTATAAGATATCCTCCACTATCTTGCTGGGCCGGATAGCCCCATACGCCCAGAACATCATTGGCCCATACCAGAGAGGCTTCACTCAAGGCAAATCAGCAACAGATCAGATTTTCTCTCTGCGGCAAGCGATGGAAAAGCTGTTGGAATATGGACAACAGTTGCACCATCTGTTCATCGACTTTAAAGCCGCCTATGATAGCATAGCCAGGGTAAAACTGTACACGGCCATGAGAGAATTCGGTATCCCGACGAAATTAATAAGACTGACTAGGCTGACCCTGACCAATGTGCGAGGCCAGATAAAAGCAGCAGGATCACTCTCAAGACCATTCGACATCAACAACGGTCTACGACAAGGGGATGCCCTATCATGCGTCCTCTTTAACCTGGCCCTCGAGAAAGTGATCCGTGATGCTGAGGTGAATGCAAGAGGTACGATCCTCGTCAAGTCCACCCAACTACTGGCCTATGCTGACGATATCGACATCATGGGAAGAACCACCCGAGACGTACAAACTGCCTTCATCCAGATCGAACAGGCGGTGCGAGATCTTGGGCTGCACATCAATGAAGGCAAGACAAAATATATGGTGACAACGTCAGCACCGAAGACGAATCAACCAACGACATCAAACCGCACTGGTCAAGCACGAAGAAGAATAAGGATAGGGGAATACAACTTTGAGATCGTTGACAATTTCTCCTATCTAGGGTCGAAAATCACAACCGATAACAACTACGATGATGAAATCCGCGCACGGTTGTTGTCAGCCAACAGAGCCTATTTCAGCTTACAAAGACTGTTCCGCTCGAAACGTCTCACCATAGGGTCAAAGCTCTTACTGTACAAGACTATGATCTTGCCAGTCCTCATGTATTCCTCGGAAACTTGGGTTCTTAGCAAGAAAAATTGCGAACTCTTGGCCGCGTTCGAGAGAAGAATCCTCCGAAGAATTTTTGGCCCCCTACATGAGGATGGACGATTCCGTAGCCTACACAATGACGAAATCTATGAGCGATACCATGACCGTCCGGTTGTGGATAAAATCCGGCTCAATAGGTTACGGTGGGCGGGTCAATTAATCCGTATGGATGAAGATGATCCCACCCGGAAAGTCTATAAGGGCAATATCTATGGTAGGAAAAGAAGACGAGGCAGACCCTGCCTAAGATGGAGCGATGGCGTGGGCCAGGACGCCAGACAGCTTTTAGGGATATCGAATTGGTGGACCTCGGCGCAAAACCGGGATGTCTGGAGTTCCTTATTAAGGCAGGCCTAGACCGGATACCGGTTGTTGCGCCGTTGATGATGATGAAGATTATTTGGCGATATCGGAATGGGACATATTTTCAAGCCTAGATTTCATCTAATTTTTTTCGGATTTTTGGGGTGGGTAGATTTAAAAAAAATGAGACCTGTCTCACTTTAAGTGCATACATTTTGGTCCCTTACTCGCGCACTTTGCAATTCACGTGCGTTTTACAGAAAACCTTAAAAATGACGGCACGATGATTGCGGGGGTAGACCGTCAGCCTCCCAATCTCGCTGCTCTGGGTTCGAATCCCAGTCGTATTGGGTGTTTGTGTTCGTTTTGTGTATATCTCGCTGCTGTGAGCTTATCACTTGCACAACGTTAAGAATGATGATAGTAAAACTGAAAAGCAATCTGACTATGTGGATGCCACTCAAAACCAGTGCCCCTCTTTGGTTAAGTACTGTGGTGATATATTCTTTCCACTTCTTCAGCCGCTCGTCATTCTAGTCATTGAGGAGTCGTTAACGTCCTTCGCAAAACAATTGGACAATTTGCGACCATATGTAACTTTTTTTGTGATGCGAGGTACACTTCTAAAATCATTGCGTCCTGTAGTATCTTCCGCTTCTCTGCTAGCGCAAAGCAAATTTCCTTCTGTCACGCCGCATGAGCTTTCCGTCATATACAGACGACATGCTGTGCATGTTGAATGGATTGCCGCCGAAGCGGTAACAGCCTTCAGCTGTTATCGAAAAGGATGGTCTGGATCTGCGGAGTTCTCGGTACAAAAAATATCCCCAGTATACATGCTCGGTAAGCACATAAGATAAACCAGGTCCTTAGTCAGCTGAAGGAATTTCCGCTCTTTCTCACTGCGGGGATTACTTACCCTTGTGGCTACAAAAGACACGCTGCATGATCCCATAAACAGAATACCGATTACTTGCTTCCCAGTCCTCATAACGTCCGTTTTTTGTGAAAGGGTCAATGCGCAGCTCGTGACGAACAACATTCTGTCTAAGGAAAAAGAAGGCTGCTGAGTTGAATCAAGGAGTTGAAAAGAGCATTATCAACTATGTAGTTGCGGGACAGGCAACTAGAGATATTACACCAAAACTTTTAATAGTGCACAACTGGCTATTCCAAGTCTTACCTACTCTCCCCTCCCGTTGGTGAAAGGAATTCCCTGATTTGAAGGCTCCGCAAGGCGGGAGAATTCGGGGACTAGCCCGAAGTAATGTGACAAACGGTTCCAGGCTAGCTCTCTGACGATGGGGAGGTGTTTAGTTGGTAGTCCGACGACGTATCGAATCGGGAGTCCAACACTGTGTGCGCAAATGCATTCATCTACCCTACCCCAAAAAAAAAAGTCTTACCTTTGTATCGAATTGATCTAATACGAGGTTTGTCAGTGCGTCCTTGTATCCATTTTGGGTTTGCATGGCACTTAAGGAGATCATCCCATGTGACGAATCCGCGGAACCAAATTTTTTTTGGCATCAATTGTATCTAGATATAGTGTAGAATATATGGACAAAGTGATTTTTTGATATTCAGAGGTGTTCGTAAATTATAGTGTTAAACACGTGATAAGTCGCATGCCAGATTTATGTCCATCGCCGTAATAAAGCTCGTATTGAAGCCAAGGTTATACATGTGTACCTTGAAGAAACCTAAGGTTTATGGACTAGATATAGCAGATTAATGGTCAGTTAAAGTTTTATGGATAAAAATCACATTCTACTTTTTAAATGGGTTTTTCTCGAAACTGTATGCTGAAAATCGGCTGCTACCATAGCCCAAAATCTATCCAACGAAATTGTTTGGAATTTTCACGATTTATTTAAAATATATTTCTACGGTCCGCAAACTAGGATAATTGTGATTCATTCAGTAGTTTTTTTTATTCATTGAAGAAACCGTGAAAAAACACCAAAATTCACCAAACAAAGTTTAACAGGGCACCAAAAATTTAGCTTTTAATATTTTTTAATAATTCTAGTTTGCGAACTGTAGTTAAGTCTGTACTTTAAAATGCCGTTTACTTTTTTCGTTAAGATGATCGCAACGCCCTCTATCGTGGGAGCAGGAAAATACCTTTTTTTGGAGATGGGTGTATAAATTGCTCTCTATTAAACTGTAAAACTCTGTAAACTATGACACATCCTCAAGATATAAATAAATATATGGTGAAAAATTCGTATTTGTGTCTTTATCCATTTCTTCACGAAAGTGAAAAACAGCCTTCACACGGGAAGACCCTCTTAACCCATTTTCATAGCTTCTAAGTGATACTAGAGGGCGAGGTTTCCCAATTAAATACTGACTACGTGCTACGTTCGAACTGACACACTTGATCCACATAGATGACATCTAGTTATGTTTTGGTATTGAAGGTCATTTTGGGAGTCTGTTACGCATAATTAACGTATTCAACCGTGATATTCGACTGGAATTTGTTTTAGGCAAATGTGGACTGGAGGACATTCGCGAAAGCCATCAAAGGCACATAGGGGCATGGTACTGGTGCCCCCCACATTGAACTTATGACCGAAACAGACTTCCATAAGCACCTAAGAATTCATACTCGAACTGGCGATATGAAAGATATTTTTTTGCTTTCCGAATTTCTGCATTGTGTGGTCCTAAAATCACATCACTTGGGAAAGTGATTATGTTCTTGATATATATGTATTCCCGTATAAGAAAACTGATCAGAAAAAGTTCTGCGGTATATGCGGAATAATATATACTGGAATTCCGAATGAGTCGCGCAAATTCTGCTGTGGATCGGATGAACCTACCCCATAATATCAAAGGGTTTACGTTGAGGCACAACATCACCACCAAATTCACTGGCTAAGGATTAATTTTTACAACAAGAAGCAGGCGAGTCCCTTGCATGTGTATAAGGTAGATCGCAGGCTGACTGCGCTTAACCTAAGGATCAATCTTTCAATACTCTGGGTGAAGTGAAATCAGACCAAGGGCGTATCGATGAATGGAAGTCGAAGGCAATGCAGCCGTTTGCCGATCTCCACTGGACGTTTCGAGAGGGTGGTTGTAGTCCTCAGGCATTGTAGCTAAATCCTTTACAATTCCAGTAGATTTTCTGAAACTCTCGCACAGTCGGCTTTAAATCGTGCAGAAGAACACAGACATTTCATTCCCCTCTCACATGACTAACAAATTTTCACGGGTCCTTGATTCGATGCGTTGTAATCGCACCAAAACAAACAGAAATATAAAACGAAAGATAAAACAAGTCGGGAAACCGGAAGCTTGACGCTTCAGGTACAAAAGGTTTTGTGTTTCCCTATGTGAGGAGCGTAACGTAGTTCTCCATTGGCTTATAGCATTGACCTAAGATATTGAAATCGCTCAGTTCTGGGCAGGTTACTACCATTCCCAGAACTGAGCGATTTAAATATCTCGAAGGGCAGGTTGCTGCCATTGCCAGAGCTCAGCGATTTAAATATCTGGAGTCGAGTGTTGACCGACTATAAAGAACAATGAACGGTGGTAATGGCGACGAAGATGTTGCATTGCACTGGTGGCGTGACACATTTTGATTACGTCTGAAGAGAGGCGTTTTCGGTGGTGTGTTCACGTAATTCACGCTAACGAGAATTCAGCAACCAGTATTGGTCAAAACATCGAAAGCAATGGTAAGCAACCAAAAAGCCAGCAAAGCAAAGGTGGCTTGATACGCTGGATGGGGTTTTAAAGGTCTCGCGATTACATCCTGATCAGGCATTTGATAAAATAAAATGACGAAACCGATCACCACGAGCCGACCCCGCTTGTGAAATGAAGGCTGAAGAAAAAGAAAAAGATGTGAGGAGAGACGAGTGCACGACAGCTCCGTGTAATATAGCTAAAAATGTGTAATATAGCTAAAAATTGCCCTCTATTCTCTAGAAAGTGATTTAAATAAATCATTTGATAGAAAGCCCTGTATTGATAATGGTCAACCTCATACGCTTCACGCTCTGAGTTTAATATTATTAGCAAATGCCAAGGATTTAACCAACATCAAATGTAAAAAAGGGCTAGGGAGAATTAGAATCTTCTTGAATGGAATTTTAATATTTCACTCGAATTTCAATTATTCTCGATAATTATGACGTCAGCATCTTATTTGTATGGCTTAGAATGCTGTTAATTAGCACGAAATTGATAAGTTTGAACTTCTATAACTTTGACCCTAATAGTTGGATTTTCATGGAACTTGGCATGTGTATGCACGAGACTCTATGTTGGTGCAAAATTTGGTACACCTAGGATGAACTTAAGGGGAGTTTTTTAGTTTATTTCTAAAAGTTGATAATATACTATTAGTAAATTTATCATCTCTCGAAGATTAGATTTCACATAAGTGTTTTACACAAAACCTTAAAAAGGGCTGCAGGTAAATAGATTCTTCATAAATGCGACTTTAATATTTTACGCGAATGTCAATTGTTCCGGGTAATTATGACGTCAGCATCTGATTTGCATGGCTTGGAAGCGGTAAATTCGCGCGAAATTGCTAAGTTTGAACTGCTATAACTTTGGCGTTAATTGCCAGATTTCCACGAAATTTAGCACGTATATACATATATATATGGTACAAAATTCGGAAGTCCTAGGATGAATTTAAGGGGGGTTTTTCAGTAAATTTCTAAAAGGTAGTAATCTACTATCAGTATGTTTATTTGAGCAGATATCGGAATGGGACATATTTTGAGGCCTAGATTTCTTTTATGCGCACCACTCTGATTTTTTTCGGATTTTTAGGTTGGGTAGTTTCCGAAAATGAGTCCTGTCTCACTTTAAGTGCGTACATTTTGGCTCCTTGCTCACGCACTTTGCAATTTATGCCAAAACTAATGTCAGTTTCGGAAAGACCTTTCATTTGATACCCTACACAACTATATCCGGTAAAAAAAATGTTTGAATCCCCCCTTTGCATGTATGGGGAGCCCCCCTTCAAACTCCACCTAAATTTATGCCACTCGCTGTATGGGTGAGATTTCATAGCTCCCATCTGTCCACCAAATTTCTTTCGGATCCGTTTAGCCGTTTTGGAGAAAAATGCGTGTGACAGACAGACAGACAGACATTGAATCGATTTTAATAAGGTTTTGCTTTACACAAAACCTTAAAAAGGATAACGCGCTAATGCAACGGACATGAGGCCGAGAATGAAATAAAAAAATACCAGCTCGATCGCGTACATGAAGCCGGAAAACTCCAGACCCAAGTGTCGCGATCGAGAAGGAGATCCGCGAGGATTCATACCCTCAATCGATGTGTCTTTTGCCTCAGATTTATAGGAGCGGCCTTTAGTGTGCCCATCCCTCTTTGTATCCTACATAAAAGTGGAGGAAGCACCTTCGAAATTCTGTGTGATGTTAAAAAGGAGCCGGAGAAGGGTATCCTCAGGATCGAATCACTTTGCTGTTTACATTCATGCTAGGCCTTAAGATTACGCTGTTGTTACTGTTATGAACCTCGTAGAATTGTTATTGTATTTATTGAATTTACATATATTTAATTACTTATGTGTAGCCAACCGGTTGACCTAGCCCGTGTAACGCACTTCTTTGGGTTACCCTGTAACGACCATCCTTCTTCTCAACGCGGTCTTTTCGTACATATTTTAACTTAGAGCGAATAATTAATTAGGTACTAGATTGAAACTGCCTCCCCAACCGATAATGAGTTCTCCGTATATTGCTGTGGTCCTACCCCACTTACAACAATGGGTGAAGGGTCTATCAATTTTGGCGTGGCTTGCGCCTATGCCTAGAGTAACAACGCTAAGATCACTCACCGCAGCACGATTGCCCCAATTTCAAATAAAGTCTTCCACTCTCTATATGCTACGGTTGCTAAAAATAATAAATGCGCTGAATTTTTCGAAAGTGTTACTCCAATAAACTTTCTCTCACTTAAGAAATGATCGATTTTGTATATTTCTTATGTGTTTGAGTGGACGTTTCTCCCATCCCGTATCTAGCCGGTGATGTTTATGCATTTAATTTGTCAGGCTATTCAGTTTAATAGGGTACGGGCACTTAAAATTTTGAGGGCAATAAATTTGCGTACAAGAGCCATCTTTGGCCTATTATAACGTTGTTAGTAATGATGCAATTTTTACCAGGTAGTATCATGCTCTCTGGTGTAGCCTATATTACAGTAAAACTTGATGATTCTAATAATAAACATAATAATCGTTGGCGCGACTATCCAATCGAAGCAGGGCCTTGAATTGTGTTAAAGCACTTCATTCAAGACCGTAACGGTACACTACAATACATTGTAGGAGGCAATGTGGTCTGCGTTACGCTCGGATTTTTGAAAATATCTGTATTATAATTGAATAATATTTAAAGAGTTACTAGGCTGGCCTTGGCCAACGCAAGAAGCCAGGTAAAAGCAGCAGGATCACTCTCCAGACCATCTAACATCAATAAAGGTCTCAGACGAGGAGATGCTTTAATGTGCACCTTTTTCTAACCTGGCCCTGAAAAAAGTAATCCGTAATGTTGAGGATCACTCTCGAGATCGATATCAACCATGGTCCAAGACGAGGAGATAGGAGTTTCCTAAGCTGTCTGCAGAAAAAGTAATCCATAATGCTGAGGTAAATGCGAGAGGAACCGTCCTCTTCAAACCCGCTACTGGCCTATCCTAACGATATCGACATCTACCCTGCGAGTTGGTCTTAAGAATGTACTTAAAGCCTTCCCTACTTGTCGTGAGAGGTGACTAAAAGAGGTCGAAATTTGTGGGCTGTCAAACTACAAATTTTGAAAAAGTCTTGGTGGCGAAACGTGGCCTCAGATAAGGACCACCAGGGAGTTTCGGAAAATTTAAAGGTCAGGTATTTTGCAATGAACATTTCAAAAACAAATTAATGAAATTAATCAGTTAATGTGTTGATGTAATATGAAGTTGGAATGAAAATCAAGGTCTTCTCGTCAGCTCGGTGCAGGACAAAAGTAAAATAGAATCAACCGCATGCTGTGAGACCACGGATATTTAGACATTCATCCGTTGAATAAAATAATTTTCGAGGAATATGACAAAACCCTTTTAGCCATATATAGCCCTAATACATAACTATGATGGGAGATTGTCACCCGAAAGCTAACTGGATTATAAGGCATTCACAGTCTCTTTTTTCTGTTCTTTTAGTTTTCCAATTTCCTATATCAATTTCATTATCATCAGACTTAATGGAATGTAAGTGACAGGCCCACATCGACAACAAACAAAAATACCCGTAACGAACCGAGATTCGAACCTGGACCCACAAGTCGTGAAGCTTTAATTGCAAATCCTTCCAATACATTTACAGACACAGGAAGAAAATTATTTATGGTTGCTACCACAGCCACATACAGTTAATGAATTTCCGCACAGTAGTACATAATCCAAAACTCACGCAGCACCGCTTTTCATAAAGATATATCATAAGCTCCCAAAGATAGATTTCACCCCACGCTCTGAATGTCTTCTTTTTCATATCACATATTGTACTTTCCCGGCTCTCTCTGCTTATTTGCATCTAACCACACTTCTCAATACTGTTGCACACAAATCCTTTCAGCATTATGATGGCTCTTCGAAACTTCCTAGGCCTCCCAAAACAAAACGACCTTCCATCGAGCGAACAGTAATACTATGTGTTTCCATCATCTACAATAGAAAGGCATTGTTCCTGTCGTTTGAGTCCTTATCGTTAGCTGGCATTTACCGATTTAGCAGAATGATGAATAGCTGTCGCCTATAGTTTGCGTCAATTAAAACGAGAAATGTTTTATGAGTACTTTTGTCTTCTTGTTTGGCGAAGTCTCCCGTTTCCTTAATGAACTTCGACCGCCAGCTGAAAAAAAAATCTAGAAAGTCATGGAAGTTCCCAAGGGAGGAGTCAGGAAAGAAGTTCTCATCACTGTCCAAAGATTGCCCCGGCAGACAAACTCCATGCGAGTCAACTCACTTGTCACTGTCCCACACCCATGGTAAAGTGCAGGCAACATAACTCATTTTTTGTACGCCCTTAGCTTTTCGATAGATGTATTTCCTAGACCTGTGTTGATAGGGAGGATTAATGGATGAAGTGAAACAGGCGAGTTTCAGGATAAAATACAATTAGAGTTTACGGTTTACGATTGAAAGGACGTAGTTTCGATTAATTCAGCGCTCACTTTTGGTGGTATCTTTTTTTGAGCACTGTAAGAAGAATATGTAAGAAGTTCTGATAACCGACAATAACTAAAAGTAAAATAACGCAATTAAGTATTAACAACTTTCCAGCAGGTTTCTCATCATCATGGATAAATGGGTTAATTAGTCATCGTGATACCGTTTTCCCGTACTTGCCACTACAAAATTAAATTAAATTCTTTTTCCACGATAGTCGAGCTTAATCTGCGTTATGAAGATCAAATAATCTAATAGACTATCCACCTCATTTCTGAAGCATCTTGCATTACTCTCCTTTTCATATTTCTATACCTCAGTCCAAAAGGTTGCTTCAATTGGATTCCCGCTTACTTTCTCCGCGTATTTCCTGTACTTTTCCTCTAAACTTTTTGCCTTTAGATAAATTCTTCCTCTTGAGTTTCATTTTATTTGTCTGTCGGGTGAAACGAACTGCAATAATTAGAAAAATTTAATGTAGAAAAAGATCCTAAAAGAAAATTGCTCCGCAATAAACTTTATGAAGACAAAACTTCCAGCTTTGCCCACTTCCAGAAATTTCCAACGCGTTTCGGTCGTCCTTTTTTGCTTTGCACTTCAAACAGGTAGTGCCATTGAAGAGTAGACCCGTCAGATCGCGGGACGTGGCACAGACAAGAAGAAGTTTACCTTGCGATAGAGAAGCCGGTAAACTATTTCAGAACTGTTGGAAAATTTGTACGGCAAAGAGTGGAAAAATGGCACCCTGGCTACCTTGAGAATCAATTTGGAGGTGCATACCACTTTTAGGTAGCGTATGCTAAATTAAATGCAATCTATTGTGGTTCCAAAAGGTTTGCCATTCAATCGGGCTGCGCTAAATGCATGGCGGAACTCGGATAAATGCAATATTGTGCAATTAACCGTCCTTCATATAATTGCAAACTGGTTGCGTTTATCCGTCAAGGCGTGGAATTAATGTATTTGTTTTACTAAACGCGCCTAGAAACGGGAGGAACCGGTTTCCTGAAGAAGAGCCGCTACACCATATATTATAGCGGTCATCCAGTAAACCATGCGCTCGGAGTAGGTTTCTTAGTCAGCCAAAAAATGAAACCTGCTGCTATCCCAAGCCATTAAGCCACGTAACTACTGTCAGCCAACAGCCTATTTTAGCTGACAAAAGCTGTTCCGCTCGAAACGTCTCACCATAGGGTCAAAGCTCTTACTGTACAAGACTATGATCTTGCCAGTCCTCATGTATTCCTCGGAAACTTGGGTTCTTAGCAAGAAAAATTGCGAACTCTTGGCCGCGTTCGAGAGAAGAATCCTCCGAAGAATTTTTGGCCCCCTACATGAGGATGGACGATTCCGTAGCCTACACAATAACGAAATCTATGAGCGATACCATGACCGTCCGGTTGTGGATAAAATCCGGCTCAATAGGTTACGGTGGACGGGTCAGTTAATCAGTATGGATGAAGATGATCCCACCCGGAAAGTCCACAAGGGCAATATCTATGGTAGAAAAAGAAGACGAGGCAGCCCCTGCCTGAAATGGAGCAATGTCGTAGGTCAGGGCGCCAGACAGCATTTAGGGATATCGAATTGGTGGACCTCGGCGCAAAACTGGGATGTCGGCAGTTCCTTATTAAGACAAGCCTACACCGGATACTGTTTGTTGCGCCGTTGATGATGATGATGATTTTATTAAACAAACTAAATATAAAATTTAGTCCTTGTTGTAAAAACTGAACTTCGTAAATTATACGTTGGCACAGAGCAGAAGTAATGTACGAGGGTTTAATTTTTATCTATTAGGAAATTCAGTGACCTTTGAGTGTGCAAAATGTACTAGTTTAGTTGATTTCTTTAAAATGGCTTTGCCAATCAATTCAAGATGAGCATTTTCATTATTATGAAAGCACTTCTGGGGTTCACAGCGCCCAGATAATGCTTCACCATATGTAGGAGTTAGTTTTAGACTTTTCAATTTCTGGGGATTTTTCGTCTTCGTTATCGCCTTCACTTATTCCGGTGTTGCATTCCATCACTTCTGTTCAATTTCTTCAAGTGAAATCTCTCCATTGCACTCAACATTTGTATCGCAAAGAAGGTTTTCTCCAAATTCATCTTCCGAAATCAATGACTTCTTCATCAAATTCTGGAACGCTTCCATCATTTAAATCGACCAAGTTTGCCTTTTTGAAACAGTTGTTGTTGAAACACTTTATCATTCCTTGATCGAGTTACTGAATCAAGCTGGTTGTATTTTAAGACAAAAAACTATTATAAAATTAACAACGCAGGTGCTGCCTACCTCTAAAAGAGTGAGCTTGTTTTGCACTTGCGATCATAAGTCACTTGTTGCATGGTAGCAGTCGCTCCATTTATATATGTACAATCGCAAACACGTCATGAATGCGAATCAAATTAAAGTGAAATCCGTCGTATGTTTAAACCTAAACTAGGCCGAAATGATTTTTTTGTTGAAAATGCAGAGAGTCCTGAGTCCACATCCACTTGCAGCGATTACCACCTGTCGCCACTTCCGGTCACGCTACTCACATGGCAGAGATGAGATAGCTTCTATTGAGCTGCCTCTGCCTTGGACGAAACCATCAGTACACTTTTTGAAAAACTTGGGTATTTAACCTAAAAAAATAGCTTCCCAAGTGGTCTGGTCAGTCATCAAGTGGATGCGGATTCAGGACTCTCTGCATCCTCAACCAAAAATGCTTACCAGACCCAGTGGATTCGTATAAAAAGCGACGGATAATGTACCTCGAGGAAGTGCTTTATAGGATAGGGCTGATTCATCTGCTTTGTAGGTGAAGCTACTTTTATTCTCATAGTTTAAGGAGAGCCAAACATTCATCAACCAATTATTACCAGCTTGGCAGTCAGGCTTAGCTACTTCACGGCCCGTTTTATGAAAAGAAACATTTCCACGGATTTTTCAGCTATGAAGTCACTTAGAAGTGGCCTCGAAACGATCAATGTTAAATATTTGATTGAATTTGATGGCCCTTGTATGCGACCCATGTATGCGACCATTTACCAACCAGTTAATAGGAAGATTTGGATAGGAAATTGGGTTTCAAAATGATGACCAAAACTGAGCAGAAATCAAAAAATGAAACAAAAAATCAGCAAATAAATAGTAGAGTATGCACATGTGTGTACCATGAGACTGCTTTCAATGTTTAAAGATTTTAGACCAATTTTGAAGGAAAACGCATGTGGCTCAAAGATTGTCTGTATTTAAAGAGAATTTTCAGGGATTCAAAAAACCTTTGATGGTACGAAAGTTTACGGAAATTCTGAAGTTCAACGGATACTATCCGTAAGGGGTCATATACAGTTGAACTGGGTGATTCGACAGTTTAATAGATGTTTATTAAAAAAATATTAGCGGCATTGATTAATGCGTATTATGGGGTTCTCGTAAAAACTGTTTTAAGATAATAAAATTTAAAATACCAGATCTACAGCAGTTTTCCAAAAATGTTTTTTTGGAAATGTTTTGCGGCGGACAATTTTAAAAAAAATTTGTTAGTATATTACATTCAAAAAACCGAGTGTTCAGGTGCTACTGGGGCTCTGCAGTCCTGCCCGGCAGATGCTTTAAATGTACTCCTGCATCCCCTCCCCTTAGACCTCCACATTAAATATGTTGCAGCGTGCAGTGCTGTCAGACTACGTGAATCCGGATGCTGGGCAGCAAAGGCCTACGGAGGGGGGGGGAGGAATCTGGGTATCCCCCGCGGCCTATGCCACACGCAAGCTGAACTTCACAGTCGCACCAGGGCAAAGTGGAAGACCGACGGCGTGCTGCAAAATTATGACACGGCGCGGGGGTTTTCTCGAATACACACAATATATCCAAGTCGTATGGTCTCCCAGGTTTCACCAGTGTATTCCAGGCGGAAGTACTGGCGATCTGACCGACAGCCAAATGGCCATAAAAGCCTTGTATTCAGCGACGACGTGTTCCAAGCTGGTGAGGCAGTACAGAGACGCGCTGAACCGTCTGGGCGGCACGCTTAAGGCACTTTCCTCTGGGTTCCCGGGCATAGGAACATAGAGGGAAATGAGCGGGCTGACGGATTGGCCAGGCAAGGCTCTGTTCTTGGAAGTCCTTCGGCGAATACAGTCGGTGTTCTGCTGACGGCTGTCGGGGGCTGAGTCTACTTGCACTACCTAGCAGCCGCGGACCTAAAATGGCGAAGGGTTACAAGCTGTGCCAAGTTAAGAAGAATTTGGTCGGCTTATAACATAGCCCGATCACGAGAGCTCCTGTGCCAGACGCGTGCAAATGCATTCAAGATTATGGCTGCACGGGGCACTGGCCCATAGGGGACCATGCTAGGCTCGGCATATCGTACAATTCGTATTGCCGAAGCTGCGAAGAAGGAAGGGAAATCCTCATGCACTTTCTTTGTGAGGGCCCAACTCTAGCTAGAGTCAGTCTGCGGCCACTAGGTAAACCATTCTTTGGGGGCTTCAGAGAGATTTCTAGCTGCAGGGTGGGAGAGCTGCATTCTTTCGTGAATGCTCCTGGCTGGTTCTGAAGATTCAAGCCGACTGGATTCTACCTCCCGGCTTCCATAGCAACAGTCACGGTCTTAGGGGTTTTTGGCATCAAAATGGCGCACCAAAGCGCTAATTGGGCTCCTAGGAGCGGCCACTGATACCTACCCTACCTACCCATATTATATTATCTTGTCACTAAGGATTTGTCAAACTGGGAACTTGCTTGAAATTGCTGCAATTTTAATAAAATGTTATCTTTGTCAAATTGTTGAATTTTCCATTTTTTTACTTAAAACAAAATATAATTGAAATTCCTTCGTCAAGCAGTGGGTCGTGTTTTCTCGATATTCGTAATTGTTGGTAATGGCGGGACGTAAATTTCTTTTTTCACCGAGTGTAGTTGCGTGGGGTATCCAATTAAAGATCTCGATAAGTATTTTCCCAAGCCATTAATATTTTTGACATTAGGTGCAAATACCCGATCCAAATATATGAAAAGAAATATAGTGGTCTATGGACAAGATATCTAGGTCTCTGAATACTCTCCATATCTATACCGATTTAAATAAAGTTAATAATAGCATATGATTGTATATATATAAGTATATATTTTTAGAAATTAACTGGCACCCACCATTAAGTCATTTAGTATTTACTATCGATTTAGAAATGGAGGAGCTAGCACGCAAAATATACACGCCATTAAGTGAAGCATGCCGTGTTCTCAAAACAAATCCTTTTCGGTTGTAAAAAATCTTGATGATGCATCTATATAAAATCTAGGACTCAAAATACATCTCACGGTTAAATAAAGTTATTAATTGTATATTACTATATTTTAGAAATTAACTGGAAAACCTTCCTTAGGCACGTTGCGGCAAGTATGACATAGCATGAAAGTAAAGACTAATATAGAGCATAATACTAGTAAGTTTAACTGAAATCGCGCCATTACTAGCAAGTTATAGCAGATCAAAATTGCCGAATTTATCTCCTGACGTCAGCATCACATTAAAGAGGAAAGTTTATCATAATAAAAGCCCATACATCCGAGTATATGGCGCAATTATTCTGACACACTGCAAATTATTTCGCTTTATATACTTGGAAAACTGCGTTTAATAAGTGTGGTGAAATTACCAACCACTCCACAAAACCATAAAGAAACTCATTAGCAAAAGGAGTTGTAATCAAGAATAAGAATAAATATTAACGTCTGAAAATAATAAGAACTAGCCTAGTTAGGGCTGCAAGAATTGACGCAACACAAGGAACTCTAACTATACTAGCCGCCCTGGTGACAATTTCCTTCCTATACCAACTCTACAAAGACTACAAGATTGGATTGAAGAAGACATAATACGTGAATTCGAAGTGTTAGAGTGGATCACATTCAACATCTGATAACAATAAAAACATGGCAGTAACACCTAACATAGGAAATCGAGGTATAGCGTTACACAAGGATGTCACTAATCAATACGGAGACGGACGGAAGGATCTAGATTTCGTTTTAAGTTTCTCAACCATAGCAGAAATCCCTGCCATATCTTATTTGTGAATGTCAGAATTATAGCACATTCATGAAGCTTGAACGAATATAGAAGAAGAGGTGACTTTAATTGTTCAAATATTTACATAGTATGTCTCCTAATAACCATAAAAACTATAACCTAATAAACAAAGAAAGGAATAAAAAATATCTTATAATATATGTATTACTATAATACGAAATCCTTTCGAGAAGGATTCCTAATATTCAGCGTAGAATTTAGTTCCCAAATTCACTACCAAAGCGGTCAAAGGGTAGTATTGGTCCCAGGGCGAACCTGGGAAACGCCTGCTGAACCAACACCAACAGCTCTACTACCAAACCCCTTCCTCCACCTCCACGTGGTGATCGCCGGGAGTTCTTTCTTTATGAAAAACTGCAGACGGAGAGGGATGAAGGCGAGTCTCCCGCGCCTAAAAACGCGACCAAATGTACCAACTGGTCCTCCAGGTTGGAGGTTGGGCAGGGCTGACAATCCTACACGGAAAACCGATGTTACGAAGCCACGAAAGGAGTCTCGGACAGGATGAATCTTACAACGACGAACCCGGCAACGACAACGGATTAACGATTTGAGCATTTTTTTATGGAACGTGCGCTCCCTGTACAGATCGAATGCTGCTGAGCAGCTAGCCGATACCCCGTCCTAATATAGAGTTGATATAACATCGTTACAAAAGATGCGATGGACAGGGAGCGGTTTCCTGGAGAAGAGCCGCTACACCATATATTATAGCGGTCATCCAGTAAACCATGTGCTCGGAGTAGGTTTCTTAGTCAGCCAAAAAACGAAACCTGCTGTTATCGGTTTTGAAAATATAAGCGAAAGGCTATGCACTCTTCGCTTGCGAGGCAAATTTGGAAATATCAGCCTCATTAACGTTCACACCCCTACAGAGGGGACTGCAGAGTCGGAGAAGGATTCCTTCTACGAGGCAACGAATGAACCCTCGAAACCAGCCCCAAGTATGATATCAAAATCATACTTGGGGATTTCAATAGTCAAGCAGGGACGAAGCCAGTATTCAGGCGATACGTTGGTTCCCATAGCTTACATAAGGATACCAATGATAACGGATTGCGCATTATCCTGTTAGCAGCATCACACGAAATGGTCGTTGGAAGTACCTGGTTCGCGCGGAAAGCGGTCCACAAACATACGTAGGCCTCTCTAGACGGGACCACTTTCAGCCAAATTGAACACATGCTAATTGAATGCCGCCAACTCTTAGCCTTGATGAATTTCAGAACATATAGGGGGCCAATATAGACTGGTACCACTATCTTGTTGGCATGTCGCTCCGAGCCCGAATTACGACACCACCTGCAATCCCCTCTGACAATCAAGTGAGAGTTAACACTAAAGCCATCCACAACACAGCCCTCCGCGACACCTATAAGAGGGAAATTGATGCCGCAATAACCGCAGTCAACAGAGGACCTGGAGATGAAGCATCAACAAATTATCTTCACAACCACCTGAAGAACGTTATCATGGATACGGCCACAAACATACTTGGCCCCAGCCACAAAAAAGTCGAAACGGTTGGTTTGACGATGAATGTAAACGAGCAACGGAACCGGAAGCAATACCGAGTAATGTTGCATTCTCTAAGAACGCGGGCACGCGCAGAGACTTACCACGAACTCCGTCGAGCGGGGAAGCGACTTTACAGACGGAAAAAGGAAGCCTGGGAGAACCAACAAGTCGGTGAAGTACAGGGAGCAACCGCACCAGGCGCACAAGTTTTACCAGCAAGTCAGCAGGATGAACCCTTATACACCACGATGCAAAAAGGGAAATCTGATTTCCGACAGAATGGGCATATTTGAGCGATAGGTTGAGTACTTTGATGAGCTACTGAACAACCAGAACATCGGCGAGTTGGAGGTCCCGCCAACTGAAGACGACGGACAAATATTGCCACCACCAAGTTTAGGAGAAACAGTCCGTGCCATTCATCGGCTTAAAAATCATAAGTCGCCAGGAACCGATGGAATTACAGCCGAATTGGTTAAATATGGAGGCGACCAGTTACACCAAGTGGTTCATCAACTGATTCTCAAGGTGTGGGACAGCAAATCAATGCCGGATAATTGGCATTATCTGTCTCATACATAAAAAGGGAGATATCACCATCTATAAGATACTCTCCTCTATCTTGCTAGGCCGGATAGCCCCATACGCCCAGAACATCATTGGCCCATACCAAAGAGGCTTCACTCCAGGCAAATCAACAACAGATCAAATTTTCTCTCTACGGCAAGTGATGGAAAAACTGTTGGAATATGCACCATCTATTCATCGACTTTAAAGCCCCCTATGATAGCATAGCCGGGGTAAAACTGTACATGGCCATGAGAGAATTCGGTATCCCTACGAAATTGATAAAACTGACTAGGCTGACCCTGACCAATGTGCGAGGCCACATAAAAACAGACATCAGTCTCAAGACCATTCGACATCAACAACGGTCTACGACAAGGGGATGCGCTATCATGGGGTTCTTTAACCTGGCCCTCAAGAAACTGATCCGTGATGCTGAGGTAAATGCAAGAGGTACGATCCTCTTTAAGTCCACCAAACTACTGGCCTATGCTGACGATGTCGACATCATGGGAAGAACCACCCGAGACGTACAAACTGCCTTTATCCAGATGGAGCAGGCGGCGCGAGATCTTGGGATGCATATCAATGAAGGCAAGACCAAGTATATGGTGGCAATGTCAGCACCGAAAACCAACCAACCAACAACATCAAACCGGACTGGTCAAACAGGAAGAACAAGGATAGGAGAATACAACTTTGAGATCGTTAACAATTTCTCCTATCTAGGGTCGAAAATCACAACCGATAACAGTTACGGTGAGGAAATCCGCGCACGGTTGTTATCAACCAACAGAACCTATTTCAGCTTACAAAAACTGTTCCGCTCGAAACGTCTCACCATAGGGTCAAAGCTCTTACTGTACAAGACTATGATCTTGCCAGTCCTCATGTATTCCTTGGAGACTTGGGTTCTTAGCAAGAAGAATTGCGAACTCTTGGCCGCGTTCGAGAGAAGAATCCTCCGAAGAATTTTTGGCACCTACATAAGGATGCACGATTCCGTAGCCTACATAACGACGAAATCTATGGGCGTATCCGGTTGTGAATAAAATGCGGCTCAATAAGTTACGATGGGCGGGTCACTTAATCCGTATGGATGAGGATGATCCCACCCGGAAAATCTATAAGGGCAATATCTATGGTAGAAAAAGAAGACGAGGCAGACCCTGCCTAAGATGGAGCGACGGCGTAGGTCAGGACGCCACACAGATTTTAGGGATATCGAATTGGTGGACCTCGGCACAAAACCGGGATGTCTGGAGTTCCTTATTAAGGCAGGCCTAGACCGGATACTGGTTGTTGGTATTTAACCTTGAAATGTAGAAGTGGAAACGTAGTATGTATTACGACAAGCAAGTTCACGGCGTACTTCCTCTAGGCAAAAAAGGTTCGCTTATATCTAACGGATGTGAATTAACGTTTACCTACGGAATTTCGTCTTACTAATTGTTAATTCATTTAATTGGATACTAAATTCTAATAAAATGTTGTAATATATCATTCTTTACCCAGTTTTACCCTACTCGAAGAAAATACGAATAGAATAGTTATTGGCGAAAATAAACGGATAGACCGTGGTGGGTGCAATCTACTCTAGCATTCCAACAGGATATTTTGAAGGAATTCCATTATGTCATATCCTGCTTAAGTTTGTAACACGTTCAACGTGTCGACTAATGAGCTTCCCAAGGAGCTGCAACTATCGATTTTAAGTTGTTTTGAGGTGAATTATTAAATTTCGTGCAAAAATAAGGAATAAAGGGCTTTCACTCAGAATATAACGAACGTACAGAGGTCGTGCAGAAGTGAGCATTCTACAAATTATGGTTGGTTTTTCTCAGGATGAAACATGAAGTTCGAATTAAACTTTTGCAGTTTAATTGGAAATCCAATTTGCTATCATTTTTCGTACAGTAGACAGCTTACAATTTCATAGGATGAGATATGGGTGATGTCAGTGCTATTTTTACAATCATTAATTATCGCGGTGTTCGTTACGACATCTCTTAAACCCACCCAGTGGTATATTTGCTGTAACGGTTTCAGTGTGGAAACTGAGGGGAGACTTCAGCCTGGACGCATAAGATATGGGAGCGGTATACGAAAATCTTAAGTGAGAAAAAGACGCGACTCGGACTCCCGCATTTGGAAATTCATTTCCATCACCATAGTTGAAAGTAGTCAAGAACGCTACCACGTAAAACATCCATGTACACTCCTATTCGTTTCATTTGCCAAATATCAGATTCCATTTATAACTGTCTTCCCTTCATTCAATGTATTTCTATTTAATGCATCAGAAATATCTCATTTAACTAAAACTAAGACCTTCAAGTAGAATTTGAAACACAAAAATCTAAACCGGAAAATTGATTATATCCTTTCAAGGTGTAAACATAGTTTTACAAATATTACAATCATTATTTCAATACCCAGGACAAACATTTTGTTATTAGTTCCAGCAAAAAACCGTACGCTATCTTTTAGAAGATGCTGTTTATATGAATACTCATTCCCAGCTCCACGATCCATCTCACAGTGCGTTCAGAAACAAGATTGAAATCTGATATTGTAATCTACAACAAAATGGCCCAGCATGGCATGAGAAAATGATAAGATTGGAATATGAATATGTAATTTTTCTCTCATTTCTTCATCTTAATATCTTTCAAATCGCATCGATTGTGGAATGGAAAACAAGAAGTCAAAAATATTAAATAAAAGTAAAACAGAAGTATCCAAAAACAAACATATAAAAATCACGATGGTGTCCCTTGTGTGTATATCTTTAAAATTTAGGAAACCCTCCTCACCTCCTTAAGTCAATTGCAGCAGTATAAAATGATGCAGTATGATAAACCATAATATAAGGCCCCATGCTGAAAATTTTCTGAACTCAGCCATGCTATTTACATACCATGCAGGCCCCAAGCCCCGGTAAAGGAAGAGGTTTCGAGGCAACGCACTTTATACTATCCTCAGTAAAACAAAAATAAAGTGCTGAAATTCGGGAAAGAGATTAATAAAGTATAGTTGGCTATTCCACTATTCTAAATCCTACCTGATCTCTCTTGATGCAGGTTCCGCGACAGACCGACTACAAAAATGCATCCGTTGAAAACAAAATGATCAGATTGAGTCACTGTCCTCGGAAAAATGCTAGTACATTCACCTCAGTCGGCGTTGGCAGAACGGGCCCCGGTCCTGTTGACAAATGAGCATGTTGTTGATGCATGAACGGCGTCAGGATATAAGTAAATTTGTCCGAGCAAATCAAATACGTATCTGCACACTAAATATTGGCACCCTCACAGGGAATGCCAGAAACTCGTAAGGGCTCTTCGGAAAAACCACATTATTATCTGCGCTTTACAAGAACCCCGATGGTCTGGTGCCAAACGCTGCGACATAGAGCGAGAACGCGGCAAAAATGGCTATAAAATTCTCCATTTTGGTAACCCACACACTTCGTATGGTGCTTGCAGTGTCATCTTAGAGAGTTTCCGTGATGTTGATCAGACTATTCATTTCTTCACCGTGTATGCACCAGAGACAGGTCGAACTGATGCCGAGAAAGACGTCTTCTGGCCACTTCTCGATACAAACATCTGCAAAATGCCAGCTGACGACTATATCATCATTGCAGCCGACGTTAATGGCCACATAGGTGAAAAGGCAGACGGTCACTGGTGCCTTGGGGAAAAAGTTTAGAGCGCCCAATGGCGGTAATTATGAATAAATGGTTCATTAAAGGATTGTCTCGTCTTCCTACACTTTATATTGGGAACAGTAAAAGGCAATCGACTATATTCTCATAAGTCGCCCACATTTTACCACCGTCACTGACTGTAAAACCATTCCCTATAAGACCATCGCACTTGAACATTGACAATTGATTGCTGCCTTACAAATCAAGCCACCAATAAAATAGCGTGAGGAACACACCTGAGAATAGAGGAGAAATGATGTCACTTACGCGATTACCAACGATTATGAATGTGGAGGAATCTTGAAATCAAGTTGGAGATACGATCCACAAAACGACCAATTGGCAAATTTACAAGAATGATAACCGGGGAGCGAAGAAAGCGATGGCTGTCACCCGAGCGATCCATTGCAAAGTTCCCTACGATAAACTGGACACTCAGGACACGAATGCACACAGGATATCGAACAGTTGTGTTGCATTAATAACAAGAACAGCGCTTTGCCTACCGATGCAAAAGCCGCGACGGATAGTTAGCGAGAATATTTCAAGCAAATTCCAACGGGAGAATTTATTCATCCTCCAGTTCCATAAGCATTGCTGATATTTGAAGCCTTTCTGCCTGTCAGCACAACTGAAGTCGTGGATTTACTGCATCGTCGTCTTCAGTTGCGCTGAATGAAATTAAGGAAAGCAACAGCACCAAAAGCGAAGAGATAGGACCCAACACTTTGGCTCAGTGAATTTCTTAATCGGCTTACTGAGGAACGTAGAATACCATCCAACTGGTAAGAAAGGACCAGAGTTCCATTACAGAAAAAGAAAGGTTGTCTAGCAGGATATTCAAATTACTATCTGATCCGATTACTCTTCCATACCATGAAGATTTTTAAATGCATTCTTGACGACTGTATTCGCGAGATCGTTTGAATAACCAGGAATCGTAAATATTGGCGCAATACAACTTGTTATTTCTCAGAAAGGTAGGGAAGGGAAATTTGGACTGGAATACCTTTCAGGATATAGCTCCAAGTTAAATATTTCCAAAGACTTCTGGTTGGCGTTTACTCAAATGTTAGGAGGAACATAGTTACGCTTTTGTGGTATTCCACTGAGGACAAAAGAATTGAAATTCTACTCTACAAGATTTGGAATGAGGTATAAGATACACTTACTTAAAACTTAAAAGATGCTAGAAAATCAAGTATCACTGATATAGGAAGGGGCAGGATAATAATAATAATATAATAATCGGTCGCGCGACAATCCTTATTGGACCAGGACCTTGATGTGTGTTAGAGCACTTCATTCAAGACTGTAACAGTACACTAATTCCAAATTCTAATATAGTAGCGAAATGCCAATCATTCAAGCCTCAAAAAGGAGGAAAGAACGTCGAGTGTCGAACGTGCTAATCACGTTGGCCTTGACAATGGAAAACAATTTTTGACAGCGAAAATCTTTTTTTCCAGACAGGGCCACAAGGGCCATGATCATAAAGGCTTCCGCACAAGCAATTGGGTCACTTCCAGCACTCACGACCTTGTACAGGGTGCGGCAGCATAACTTCCTTTTTTAAAATGCGCGCCACTCAGTTAGTTGATGTCATAGCGGAGCGCTAGTGGTCTAGTTCAAGAGGGGATACTGTAAAGTTTTGTCCCGACACGGTTCAGTCGCCATCATACGTTGGAATAGTGAGGAGCGTGCCTTTGCCATTGAGGTTTGCTTTCAAGCGGATGTTCGGTTATTGCAACACAGCGTGCATTTCGGAATCGCTTTAATTTAGCCCCGTTGACTCCCGTCCCAGACCGCAAATCAGTTGTTACATGGGTCACTACATTCAGACAAACTGCAAGTGCGACAAAAGGAAGAACTGGAGTCCCTCGGCCCGTTAGATCACCTGAGAACATTGAAGCAGTGAGAGCGTCAATGTTGCGATCGCCACGGATGAACGCGTGTGAGCTTCTTCTTGATGTCATTTCCGAGGGTGCTATTGTTTTTTAGCGATGAAGCCCATTTTCATTTGTGTGGGTCGGTTAACAAACAAAACATGCGCTACTGGGCTGACACCAACCCTCGAGAATTGCATCAAAAGCCTTTGCATTCACCCAAAGTCACAGTGTGGTGTGCAATTTCCTCAGCTGGAATTATTGGTCCCTGGTTTTTTGAGGAAAATGAGGTTTCAGTGACAGTGAATTCGGACCGGTATGTAAACATGCTACAGAATTTTTTTTTCCCACTGCTAGAAAATTTGGATTTGGGGGACACTTGGTTCCAACAAGACGGTGCAACAGCACACACTTCAAGAGCATCGATGGCTGTTTTGAGGGAACACTTTCGAGAGCGCCTTATCTCAATTAGAGGCGATTTGGAATGGCCGCACGCTCTCCCGATGTGTCCCCTTGTGATTTTTTTCTTTGGGGTTTTTTGAAATGCCGTGTTTATGTGAACCGTCCAAGAACCCTACAAGATTTGATGACCAACATCCAGGAAGAAATTGCCAACATAACACCTGCTATGCTAACAAGAGTCATGACAAACGCCCGAAATCGGTTTACGCAATGTATGGAGAATGGGGGACGTCACCTAACAGATTTGATCTTCAAAACAATGTAAATAAAAACTTTAGATATGTACCTACATTATAAAAAATAAATAAATATTTTCCGATGCATACAATAGTTTTCATAGTTTCATCCACCACTTCCAAAATCACTGCGAACACAAAAGTTGAAGAGGTAATCAAACGGATAAAATCGGAGAAAGCAAGTCCTGGGAACCAAACCAAAAGCTACTAAAGCAATATACGCTACAACGTTACTCATGGAGAAACACCGCGTGAAGCATCGGCCTGTCTTAACGCTCCCCAAAAACCCAAATCTGAATCCAAGAGGAAAGAAATTCTTTGTAAGTCAAGGACGAAGGTAAAAACCAAAAGCATCCCACTGGCTATATCACCCAAATCATTTCCGAAATGATTCTTAGTGAAAAGCAAGAAATCATAAAACATTTTGTCATCAGGCAGATGTGCAAGGGATGGTGCATACTCTTCTAAGGTTTCTAATTCAAAAACTGTCCAAATGTCACTGGTAGCCGTAGAAGGAAGTCGGGTAACAGTCATAGCATCGGATTACTTCCTAGGAGACGACACCCGGATCCCACTGGATTCACTCAGTAGACTGGTAGAGTTTTGCGACTGGAAGGTGCTACCGCTTCTCCTAGGCTGCTATTCCATTGCCAATAATAGGATCTGGGGAAACATCAAAGAGGTGAGTACCCTCATAAATTCATCCTTAGCAATGGACTAGAAATATATAGCACCCCAACGCTTGTGACCAGCAACAGGCAAAAGGTATCAAAGGCGAACTCAACGACCTCAACAGAATCGCGTCACCTGTTTGGCTAGAGTACTTATGTCATCAAGAAATGCACTCTGGTAAAACGGAAGTATACTTAACACCAAAAACTTGCCGAATTATCTCTTGCGGACATTGAGGGACTATCTGAGGAACCGCTCCCTGCTCTATGAAACACTAGAGAGTCAAAGGTGGATGGAGGTCACGTCGGGGGTAGCACAAGGATCCATCCTAGGACTGGACCTCTGGAACCCTACCTATGACAGTCTACTTAAATTCGACATGTCAGAAGAGTCGCGCCTGTTGGCTATGCAGATGATGTCGCAGCGCTTGTTGCTGGACGCACTGTCGAACAGACGCAAAGCAGACTCGGCATATTGATGCGATGGGTAAGCGGATGGATGAATACTCATGGTTTCAACCTTGCACTGGAAAAAACCGAAGTAGTCATCCTGACTAAAAGGAGAATTCCGACCTTGCGTCCCATATCGTTCGGCGAGTCGATAATCGAGTCAAAATCAGCGGTAAAGTACCTCGGGTTGACTCTTGACTCAAAGATGAGCTTTTTTGAGCAAATCAAAGCAGCAGCGAACAAGGCTGGAGCTTCGGCGTTAAGTAGGCTAATGGCAAACATTGGGGGTCCTACGTCTAGCAGGCGACGTCTCCTGATGAGTTAAACGCAGTCTGTTCTGCTCTACAGCGCAGAGGTATGGACTGGTGCCGTTAACAAGGAGGTATATCGTAAACGTCACGCGCAAGTAAAGAGACGGGAAGCTTTGCGGGTGGCGCCTGCGTACCGCACTGTCTCTGAACCGGCCGTGATGGTGATCGCGGGAGTGATCTCCGTTGCCGTTCTTGCGTCAGGCCATATACAAGCGCAAGGGAGATGAGCCAAGGCAGGTTGGTCGCGAAGAACGGCAACGCACTCTAGACGAGTGGCAGCTCTCTTGGCAAAATGAAACTAGAGGCAGATGGATTGCGCGGCTCATCAGCAACTTAAGTGCGTGGCTGAATCGAAAGCATGGTAAGACTGACTATTTCCTCACCCAATTTTTAAGTGGGTATGGAAGTTTTCAGTTTTACCTGCACAAGATTGGAAAGGCGCGTTCTCCGGATTGTGTGTTTTTCAATGGAGTTGTGAACGACGCCCACCACACTTTTTTTTCTTGTGGAAGATGGGATGAGGTTCATCTCTCTCCTGACAACATTGTCGAGAGATGCTGAGGAATGCTGACAGGTGGATCCGTGTTGCTCATTACGTTCGGGTCCTTCTCGTTGCTAAGAAGATAGAGCTCGACCGGTGGAGGAGCCGGATGGCAGGGGTTCCTTGAACTGACAGTTCCCTTCCTCCTCTCCCCCCCCCCCCGTTGGTGAAAGGAATTCCCTAATTTAAAGGCTCCGCAAGGAGGGAGAGTTCGGGGACTAGCCCGAAGTAATGTGACAAACGGATCCAGGCTAGCTCTCTGACGATGGAGAGGTGTTCAGTTGATAGTCCGACGACGTACTGAATCGGGAGTCTAAAACTGTGTACGTAAATGCATTCACCTACACTACCCCCGAAAAAAAAACACCAAATCATCATCATCGTTAACGGCGCAACAACCGGTATCCGGTCTAGGCCTGCCTTAGTAAGGAACTCCAGACACTCCGGTTTTGCGCGTAGGTTCACCACTTTGATAACCCTAATAGCTGTCTAGCGACCTGACCTACATCATCGCTCTATTTCAGGCCTTATAGACTTTCCGGGCTGAATCATGCTCATCCATACGAATTAGGTGACCCACCGACCACAACCTATTGAGTCCGATTTTATCCATAATCAGGGGGCCGTGGTATCGCTCAAAGAATCGTCCACCCGCATGAAGAGGGCCATAAATTCTTCGGGAGATTCTTCTCTCAAACACGGCCAAGAGTTCGCAATTTTTTTACTGAGAAACCAAGCCCCGAAGAATACATAAGAACTGGCAAGATCACTGTCTTGTACAGTAAAAGCTCTGACCCTATGGTGAGACGTTTCAAGCGAAACAGTTTTTGTAAGCTGAAATAGGCTCTGTTGGCTGCCGACCATTGCCCACGGATTTCACTGTCATAGCTTTTATCGGTTGTGATTTTCGACCCTAAGTTGGAGAAATCATCAGCGGTCTCAAAGTTGTAGTCTCCTGTCTTAATTGTTTTCGTGTGACCAGGCAATTCGATATTGTGCGTTTTTCGTTAATAGGCAGCCTGAGATATTGCGACGCCTGTACGATCTGCATGAAGGTAGACTGTATATGTCCGGTTGCTCTTCACATAATATCAACATCGTCAGCGTAGGCAAGTAGTTGAACGGACTTCAAAAGGATGGTGCCTCTCGCATTTACATCTGTATCGCAAATCACTTTCTCCATTACCAGATTATAGAGGACGGATAATAAGACACCCCCCCCCCTTGTCTTAGACCGTTGTTGGTGTTGAATGGTCTCCAGAGTTATCTTGCTGCTTTTAGCTGGCCTCGAACATTGGTCAGGGTTAGCCTAGTCAGCATTATCAGTTTTGCGGGGATACCGAATTCTCTCATGGCTATGTACAGTTTTACCCTGGCTTTACTCTCATAGGCAGCTTTAAAGTCGATGACAAATAGTGTGACTGATGGGCATATTCCAGCAGTTTTCCATCGCTTGCCGCTCAGAGAAAAGCTGATCTGTTGCTGATTTGCCTGTAATTAAGTCTCTTTGGTATGGGCCAATGATGTTCTGAGCGTATGGGGCCTAGCAACATAGCGGAGAATATCTTACAGATGGTACTCAGCAATGTGATACCTCTTTAATTACAGCACGGCGTAATGTTTTATGTATGGGACAAATAATGCCTTGTTGCCAATCGCAAGGCAATGATTTGCTGTCCCACACCCTGAGCATCAGTTAATGAACCGCTTGGTGTATTTGGTTGCCTCCATATTTAACTGATACGGCTGTAATTCCTCCAACTCACCGGTTGAGCAGTTCATCAAAATACTCAACCCATCGCTCCAATATGCCCATTCTTTCGGAAATCAGATTTCCCGCTTTGTCTCAGCGGGATGAAAATCGAGGTGTATAAGGCTTCATCCTACGCCTTCTATGCCTAGTGCGGTTGTTCCTTACACTTTCCGAGTTCACAGATCTGTTGGTTTTCCCAGGCTTCCTTTCCGTCTGTAAAGTCGCTTCTACGCTCGACAGAGTTTGTGATACGACCCTGCGTGTGGCCGCGTTCATTGAGAATGCAGCATTTTTCTGTTTCGTTGCTAACTTACATTCGGTCGTCGAACCAACCCTTCCGACTTTTCTTGAGGCTGTGGCCAAGTATGTTTGTGGCCCTATGAATGATAACGCTCTTCAGGTGACTGTGAAGATCATTTGTTGATGCATCATATCCAGGACATCTGTTAGCTTCAGTTATTTCGCCATTCATTTCTCCCTTATAGTTTACGGAGGGCTTAATACCAAATGCCAGGCTAAAACGCCTGAAAGTAAGGAGCATCTTAAAATTCCTGCCGCTTATAGGTATGTTCGACATACCATTGTTAATAGGTATACTAGATATGACTATAGTATCAATTGAAGAGGCACAATAATTCTTCTAGGACGGGGTGCTTCTTTTGACACTATTATTACTAATGCTATCATTAGTCAAGCAGTGTACTGCAGGATAGACTGATGCGGAACATAGCTCCCTGAGGCCAACCTATCTTTCTCTAAGGATGAGTTGTCTCTCCTCTGGGACGGTGTGTGCCTTTTCAGGGGCCAAGCCTCTCGTCTACCAAGACCGTTAGTGAGTGGTGATAGCCACACCCTGTACGAGGTGACCCTACTATTAACAAAACGCTACGGATCTAGACTGGGGAGTCGAAAAACACCTCCCCCAATCCAGGGTGTCATGCGAACCGTGCCCATTGGATAGTTTGCAGTCGGAGGTAACTGACTGTATTCGAACGGAGCCTCACTGATACCTGGTCGCCTCAGTGAGTAAGTTAGATCTTACCGTGCTACGGGGGGCTATGGCACGGCGGACCTCTTAACCCCCATACTCGTGGGAATCAAATGAGTCCTAAATTGAAAAAAAAAAAACAAAAACCAAAAAAGCGGGGCCCCATACCGCACCAAAACTGGTTAATCAGGTGGAGGCACGTCTCCGAATTACTGAAAGCCAGGTGACTACACCCAAGAAGGGAGAAGTTGGGACGTCAAGCAGTGGATCCAAGGTGAGCATTGGTATACTGCATGGACTACAGCCAACGAACACCACTGCTCAAAGAGCAGGGACCAGCAAAAGCACGTCTGAGATAAATATAACAGACGTCAGGAAGGAGACAGGTCTCAGTGGCGCCGGGGTTAAATGGTACCTGCGCTATCTGAAGGAAGGCCTGAAACCAGAAGAGGCCCTTAAGAAGGCTCAGGACAGACTTAAGCCATCTCTACCGGAGCCGAGAAAGCGGGGAGCAGCAGAGATCAGCCCGCATGAAGGGAATGCCCCCAAAAAACCCAGACCTGAACCCACGGGAGGAGAAAACCCGGGTAGGTCAGGAGTGAAGGCAGGACCCAGGAAGCCCGGCATTAGCTATGCTAGTGCGGTCAAGGGCATTCGACTGGCCATACTGCCAAAAAGGTTTCCCGAGCAAATACTCACTCGGGAGGAACAGGAAACCATTGAAGAACTTGTCGTCAAGCAGATGATCAAGGGATGGACGTCGAAACTGGTGTTCACCGGGATACGCTTTCGACCAGGCCTTATACTGGTGGACTGCGCGACGGAAGGTACCGCAGAATGGGTCAGAACCATAATTCCTAGATTGCCAGGCTGGGAAGGGGTGGAACTGTCAACATGTGCTGGAGATGATATACCAGGAGCCCACATGGTGACAGTTTTTCTCCCAAAGGCCGCGGCAATAGTAACAGAAGACCTCATGAGACTCCTAATTGCTCAGAACGAAGATCTCCATACTCGACTATGGAGAGTCTTCAGAAGCAAGGTGGAGGGAAAGGGTAAACTCCTCACGATCGGGGTAGATGACCGATCCCTAGAGGCAATTAAACGTCGGAGTTGTCATATCAACTACCGATTTGGCAACATACCCGTGCATGTGCACAAGGAAAAGCCAAGGAAAGAGACCTCGGAGGAGGCATCGGGTGGAAACCTTACCGAGGTCCCTGAAGAAGTCGCGGAAGCCATAGAGGGGAAAGAACGGGATCAACCAGGGAAATAGACCTGCTGCCCAGTGAAGAGCAGAAGCTGGACGACCTAGACCTAGGACTGCTAGGGCTCGGGGTGGACAGCGACGCGCAGGAAAGCGCCATGTCGGAGGAGGAGGGTGACAGTGCTGGCTCAGGAGCCCTGGGTGTACCGGGGGCAGATTCGCGGTCTGCAAGGAGGAGACATGCAGGTAATTTGGGACTCGTCTTGTGAAAAACCAAGAGCTTGCATAATTCTCAAACGTAATCTAAAATACATATGTCTTTCAGAGTTCTTAACCGGGGACCTTGTGGCTATCCAAGTCTCATTGGAAGCCGGGAGGAGCACTCGAAAAGTAGTGGTAGCATCGGGATACTTCCCAGGAGACGAGAGCCGGGCTCCACCGGAACAAGTCGCAAAGCTGACGGAGTATTGCGAGGAGAGGGCGTTACCACTTCTTCTCGGCTGCGATGCCAACGCCCACCACGTAGTGTGGGGAAGCAGTGACACTAATCGTAGAGGTGAGTACCTTCTCGAATTTATTCTTAGTAATAAGTTAGAAATATACAACGTAAGGAACACTCCAACATTTGTGACCAGCACCAGACAAGAGGTACTAGATATAACTCTAGGAAATACCCTAATGAACGGGATAGTCAGGAATTGGAGGGTGTCGGATGAACCCTCAATGTCTGATCACAGGATAATCAGATTCGACATTGAGGGTAACTCCGAAATAAAAAGAATAATAAGGAATCCCAAGAGAACGGATTGGGAATCCTACACAATGCACCTGAGCAACAACATTGCCCACCTTCAAGGGAGCGGTGACATCAGGAGCGAATTAGAATTAGAAACGGTGGTGGAAGACCTCAACACAATCGTCATTGACGCATATGAGGCCAGCTGTCCGGCCAAGACAGTCAAGTCATCAAGGGATGTACCATGGTGGAACAGAAACTTAGCCAGAATGAGAACGGAGGTACGAAAACTCTTTAACCGGGCAAAACGAACCGGGGACGGGCGGAGGTATAAAAATGCACTGACTGCGTATAGCAACGCCATCAGGGAAGCGAAACGGAACAGCTTTAGGGAATTCTGTGAAGGGATTGAACACATCGCAGAAGCAACTAGGCTGTACAAGGCTGTAACCAAAGACGGGAGAATTTTCTCTGACTGCTTGAAAAAGGAAGATGGGACATTCACCGAGAATGAGGAGGACAGGGTACACCTGCTTCTCAGAACTCATTTCCCGGGGTCCTACCCCTCGGCGGCAGGCGACAATAATCTGCCTGACACCCCAACAACGAATAAAAGGGGAAGGAAAGAGAGCTGGAAACTAGCAAAAGAGGTATGCTCAGAAGCTAGGCTAAGATGGGCAGTGGGAACCTTTCAACCAATGAAATCTCCCGGAGCAGATGGCATTTTCCCTGCACTTATCCAGAGAGGCCTAGGAATTATCCTAGAGTCTCTTCTGAGGGTGGTAAGGGGGAGCATAGCACTGGGTTACATACCAAGGGCATGGAGACGGGCAAAAGTGGTCTTTATTCCGAAGGCGGGTAAAAAGGATCCTTTTCACCCTAAATCTTTCAGACCAATCTGCCTAACATCCTTCGTACTCAAAACGGTGGAGAAGGTCATAGACAACTATATTAGAACTAACGTTCTAAAGCGTAATCCCTTACATCACTGTCAACACGCTTACCGGGCAGGTAGGTCAACTGAAACTGCTCTGTATCAGCTGACAGAGGTACTACGGGACGCCATTGAAACAAAAGAAATTGCACTGTGCGCGTTTTTGGATATCGAAGGAGCATTCGACAACACATCGCACACAGAGATACAGGATGCCCTGAGCCGCAAAGGAGTGGGAAACACCCTGGCACTCTGGATGGGCAAAATGCTAGAAAGCAGACAAATAGAGGTACAAACAGGTACAAATTCTATTATCATGAACACCATTCAAGACTGTCCACAGGGCGGAGTACTATCGCCGCTGATGTGGAGTATGGTAGTGGACGAACTCCTGGATGTGTTAACTAATACTGGAATACAAGTCCAGGGTTACGCGGACGACATTGTTCTAATCTGTAGGGGCAAATATGAAGATACCCTATGTGATAGAATCCAAACTGGATTAAGAGTTACTAGTGCCTGGTGCAGGAAGGTGGGACTGCGGATCAACCCAACCAAAACCACCATAGTACCATTCACTAGGAGGCGTAAGCTGGATCATCTGAAAGCCATAACATTACATGATATCGAGGTGAAACGAGAAACAGAGGTCAAATATTTGGGAATCACGCTAGACCAAAAATTACTCTGGAAGACACATGTCGGAAACACTTGTCGGAAAGCCACGAGGGCTCTGATGACTTGCAGATCCATAGCAGGAAAAAAATGGGGGTGTAGCCCGAAGATACTACTTTGGATATATACTGCAATAGTAAGACCAATGATTACCTATGGAGCGGTAATCTGGGCAGAAAGAACCCAACTCAGCACACAAGCCAGGGAATTACATAAGCTCCAAAGGCTGGCTTGCGTGTGTATCAGTGGGGCAATGAGGACATGCCCAACGGCATCCCTGGAGGTCCTTCTGGGATTAACCCCTCTCCATCTGCACATACAGATGCAGGCAAGGAGATCAATATTCAGGATGGCCGGTAGCATGAGTGAGGCGGGGAGCTGCCTAAATCGAAGGAAGATTGACATCCTTTCTAGGCGGTATCCCGAATTACTGATACCGAGGGACAACATGACAACGAGGTTTCACTTCGATAAGAAGTTTGAAACACGTTGGAGTAACAAGACAAACTGGGAAAGCGTGGCTGCGACATACGGCTTAAACCAGCAACTGATTACTTGGTACACTGACGGATCCCTCACAGCAGAGGGAGTGGATGCCGGTGTCATTGGTCCAAGGAAAATGTACTTTGAGCCAATGGGCAGGTACACTAGCATATTCCAGGCGGAAATTTACGCCATAGACAAATGTGCCTCCTTTAATCTGCAAAGGAACTACAGGGGGCAGAACATAGCTATTCTCACCGATAGCCAAGCAGCAATCAAGGCACTTAGGTCCAACCAGGTGAACTCTAAACTGGTATGGGAATGCCTTGAGAGACTGAATACACTCGGCTCGTCCAACAAGGTCTGAATACTTTGGGTTTCAGGCCATGCTGGGCTGGAAGGCAATGAGGCAGCGGATGAACTAGCCAAGAAGGGAGCAGGGATGCCTTTATACGGGCCAGAACCCTTCTGTGGAATCGGAAACGGTTTCATGGCTATGAATCTAAGAAACGAAGAAAAACGGTTGAGGGAACTATATTGGGCGGGCCTACCAGGGATGGAGCAGTCCAGGGTGCTTATGTGGGGGTACGAACCCATGCGCACAAAGGATTGCCTAAACCTCACCAAAAAGAACCTCCGAATCATAGTGGGAATTCTCACTGGTCATTGTCGGCTGAACTACCACCTAGGGAAGCTAGGGATATCTACGGACACTGCCTGCAGGTTCTGTGAGGAGGAGGACGAAACCTCTATGCACGTCCTGGGACAGTGTCCAGCACTTGTGCAAAGTAGGTCGATACATCTGGGAGAACACTTAATACCAGATGCAAAGCTGAAACTTCTGGAAGTGGGGAACATACTAAAGTTCCTAACGGTTACTGGCCTGCTTGAGATACTATGATCAACAGGTACACTATAACCAGTAAAAGGGGCACAATGGTTCTTCAGGGACGCGGTGCGACTTTCCCTTGACAAAATAATAATAATAATGCTATCAGCCAACGATGAGTTGCAATATGAACAACTTGGATGAAGTAGCGTTCCACAACTAACGTTCTTTGTGATCGATGCACCACCAAGCGTCCTTAATTCAAAACCTACCACATTGTCTTCGACCCTTTCACCCTCTATAGTTCTCTGTGCTAACCGATTACGAAGGGGCACTGAACGACGGCGCCTCGCGTTAATGCCCACATTGTTAGACGAAGATCTTAGCACAATACGTTATTATTTGCGCGATTAGGGTTGAACCCATTGTAAAAAAAATGTGAGAGACAAGATAGCCGTATACGATGGAATGGTCATGTCATTGGGGCAAACCCATCATTCAAGATTGGTCGGTCGGAGAAACAATCAAAAACCGACGAAGCAACAATGCTTAATATACTTGATGGTGATTTAAGCCCCTCGACTCCACTCAAGCCGATGACCGAGAAAATTTGTCGATTCCGACTCCTTTATTGAAGGAGACAAAGGCTAAAGAACCAAAACCCCTGGATTTTCGAAGAAAGACAAAAAGGGGGAACAACTATAGAACCTCCAATTTAGTAGTAAACAGTAAAACTGCCTATGCAGTTTTAAATCGTTAAGAGAAGTCAAAGTTCCCTCCGATTTCCCCAAAATGCAAAGTTTGATATTGGAATTGCTTGATTATGTCCCAAAAAGTTGAACCTCCAACGCACTACGACGGAAAATAAACCCTGAAAACGACACACTTTCGAGCTGACATAGTCAGAGGGTAATGCAAAAAAATGGCCCAGTTCTTTAACATAAATCATTTCTCGGATCCTACCTAACACACATACGTTGAGTTACTTTTCCAGCTCCTGCAAGCATACTATTGAAAAATATATGAACAAAATAAATTGAAAATCCTTGTTTGCTGTATTTCAAAACCTACAACTTCCATTGAAAATTTTCACTTTGACGAATGCTGGCATTGACATTTTTATTCGCATCTAGACGCATCCTACATGAATTCTTTATGAACTGTCATTTTAATAATGTCCTAATCCAATACAACATGGTCCAAAAACATTTCCATGATATACACAAGCAGATATCCTAAGATCGTGTTAAAGGGAACACTGGTTACAAATCTCTCACATCGTTTTCTTCATACCAGTCGACATGACAAATCTTCCTGGCAAGGCCAGGCACATATATTTATGCGAAGGAGAAAACTTGGGGGTGATGCCAGCAGGGTTGCCGGGAATAATTACAAGTCACGGTTTAAAACCTGCTCCATAAAATTTAATCAACCCGTCGGGGCAATCATATGACTGCCTAAGATTTGAAGGAAAGTAGCCCTTTGCCGGGAGGAAGGACACCATTGGCTACTCGAGGCTGGCAAGTGCCATCGGTGAGGCCGAAAATGAGAGACTAGTTTACGAACTGGATCGAGAGAACTAAGAGCGACAGCTCTGCGACAGGCCTGAAATATAGCCGAGACGAAAGCTTACCATTTGCCTCCATCTTCGCACCCAAACATTTCTACTACAGGTGTACATTATGGAAATTCTTACCTTCAGTTTCCTAGTGGCACCGATTTTTCTTCCCGACTATAATTTTCCCATATATCTCCCGGCACCTGCATAATAAATGGCCGCACGATGGCGCACAGAAGAAATTTAATAAATCCTCCAGGTACAGCTCGACTTTTCTATGTCCACGTCCGCTATGTTTCCATCCCCAAGCCTGTCCGCCACGTTTCCGGCTCTTCTTTCACTGTAAGTCTTCGACCATGCCACCAGGACTACGTGTTCCCTTCAGGAATTCAGAAATATTCTCGCATCAGTTTTCCTGGAAACTCACACTTCCCTGTCTTATTTCCATTCTTATTCTTGCTCTTAATTTTATTCCGTAGCTTGATCTCGGGTAGCCATATTTTCACGTAAGACCAGAAGTTGGTAAAATTTTATGAAATTCGAGCAATTACAGACATATGGCGACCAAGTCGGCCTTACGGGCTAAACAAAACGTTAATGTCCAGTTAACTGTCCAATCAAAAGGACCCTTCCTGAGTTAGAGCAACGAATTCATGCGACGTCGGCTTGTCAGGCAAAAGGAAACAAAAAAAGAACAGAAATAAAACAAAAAGCGAAAACTCCTTACAACAAGAGCTCCTACAATTTAGTGCAAAAGTTTCCGAGCACATTTTCAACGGGTCAAGCGGTAACAGAATCGCAAAGTTTCCCATGAACAAAAGTTTCCTAATGTTTGCGCAAAGGACAGATTGAGGCCCGAGAACAAAGCGGACAGGACGGACAGGCTAGCGACATCCAAACGAAGCATCCTTGCATTGCAGAGCTCGCTGATGGTGGTTTTTACAATTATTTTCGAGAAACACGATGATAAACAAACATGGGGGTTGGGGGCGAATTGAGGCAGGCCTGGGACAAGCACTGAATTATAGCACCGTTTTCAGACAAGTTACATTTGCTGTTCCGGCACTGCTGAAACTTTCGTTTCGATTCCTCTTGAATTGAATTACGAGGACAACATGATAGGGTTTAAAGTGCATTTAAACTGGCAAAATTTATTGTTAAAGACATTGGAGAAGGTACAGCTAGTTGGCAGCGTTTCCTGTTTGTTAGGATTTAATTAGATGCACTGAAGTTGTCAGAGGACTAGAAGGAAATAAAAGAGAAAAGGCAACTTGGTAGGAGTAGGCTTCATTATTAAGTAATCTCTAATAAACTGAAGGGTCATCTATGATTCACTCATGCGAATGTCCCTTCAATGGAAGGAAGAGCATATGCCTAAGTAAAAACTGCCCAAAGTTTATTTAGTTAAGCACAATAATGGGAGATAATCCAATTAGGTATTGTCAAGGGTATAACAGGCGAACCTGTAACGCATTATAGCAGACTCGGTATTCGGGAGTGGAAATAGAGTTCGAGTTCCGCGATAGGTACCTCAAAATTTTCGGCGTTGCGCGGTAAGTGGAGGCGAGATAGTCCACCAGGCAAGTGAAAAATCTAAAGAGAGTACACATATCGTGGGGAGATCTAAACAGTTTTAAGTTAGGGAGATTAAGAGGGTGGTGTCGGTTAGGATAGTCCACATGGTTGAAGTTCTTTAAAAGAAAGGCATCGAGTATTTCGTTGAAATTTCTCTAGGGTAAGACAATCACAATCATGCGGGAAGATGACTAGATCGCGAAGAATTACTTAAGAATGCTACAAATGAGGTAGGTGAAAAGTATTCGGGTAATTCATTTTGTGTTTGTTGCCTCGCCGCTGGGGGAAACCGTCTTTTTCATTAAAAAGGTTTAGAAAAATCAGTCATACTGCAAGCGGCAGTAATTGTTGAAGAGAAACTTATCATCAAAAATGACACCGAGGTCTTGGATGAAGCTTGGATAAAATGAGGAATAGTCGGCAAAAGAGTAGTAATAAAGAGTGTAGGAGAATTTAAGAAAGTGGGATAACAAATGGAATCTGCCAACGTTTAGCGATCTCATTTTTAAAGCATCAACAAGCAAGCTTGTCTACATTCGGCAAAAATGACACATAACTTACGGAAGAAGCTACAGATGAAAAAGTTTAAGGTCACCGACGTAAAGCAAGCAGGATACCATGAAAAGATTTCCCTCTCTCCTGTCGTTGCTGATGAGTGAAGATAGTAAAGACGCGGAATAGAAGTTTATGGTACATCAGGTAAGGAGAAAAAGAAAGGCATATGGGACAGAAACGAGAAGTAAAAAGCAAGCCATACAACGACTACCACGCAAGTGAGGCAACTTTGGATAAAAGTACCGTGTGATCAACAGAATCAAACGTTCTAGTAGAGATTTGATGCATTTCGCCACGCTGTTGGTCAAAACCTGTACGATAGTACCAATGGGCCGACGCTTCTCAAAGCCGTGTTGCTATTTACCTATAAGATGTCAAAGTGACACATCTATCCAAGATTTTGAAACACGGAGAGAGGTGGGAAATAGGAAGCCACTTTTGTGTATCCTTTAAAGCCTTCACTAAAAATTATCCAGAAAGCGAGGGAAATTAGTGGTATGAAACTGTGGTAGAAAAGGTTGGAAAAGTTATCAGGACTGGGACTGACATCAGCATAAAGGATGACAATGAGGATTGTAGACGATGATGGGTGCAGACTGCATCCAGTGGGAAGAGGGGGGGAGGGCAGATAAGAAGGAAAGAAGTTATACTCCCAGAGGAAGTGATTACATCAGAAGATAATTGCGGTTAGTCAGCCGAAGAACCTACAAATTTGATGAAAGTGGAAGTACCCTGACCGGGATTGCGAGTGTTGCGAATGTGATATCAAACGGGCTTGAAGTTTCATATGCCAAAGTCGCTTCAATACTAGCCATATACCCTTTCTTAAACCTCGATATCCGTGACTTTAAAGTGAGTGAAACAAGCTTATAGTGTTAAAAAGTCGAAAGAAAAAGCAGAAGCAACTCATTAGATCCTGCTTCACCCCTGCCCTGGGAGCAGCGAGACTGAAAGTGCCAACAAAAGAAAATCGTCCCTTTTTGTATAATCGCAAAACCCGAAGTGAAAGTATATCCAACTTACTCGTCAATAATTTAATCTTAAGCCAGGCTAATGTTTTTTTTTTTTGTTTGTTTGATTGAGATGTGTTTTAATTTTTTCTTGCTGGATTTTTCATAAAGTGCAGGGATTAGCTGAGAGAGGGAGGGGGAGAGAACGATATAATAGGAATCGAGTGTTTGTTAACAAATTAAAAAGTGGGGATGACCTCCTACTTAATTCGAAATTTGCTTTTGAAAATTTAACTTTGCATGCTGGCCTGCAACATGGGTGTTGCTATAATCGATTAACACATCGAATTCAAAAGCAGCATCATTAGTAACGTAATGAACATCTCAAAACTGGAAGAGCAGTACACACGGAAATTGAAAAGGACAATAACCAAAATTAGCTGATTTCTGCTGAAGTTGTACTGAAGAGTACACAGATGTTCATAAAAGTACGTAACAGAAGAGATGGGTCGGAAGGGTTATTGAGGACTGGTAGAGAGACGGGAACGTCAGACCAGGTGAGACTAGGGAGATTGAAGTCGCCACAAACAATGAAGAGGAGACAAGGGAAGACTATAGTGGCGATATACGATAATCTATTATAGATATACGGGACATATACGTAGGAAATAACAAATGGGCTTGCGTTGAGTGGAAAAATGCAACCCCACGCATTTTTCCACTCAACGCAAGCCCATTTATTTAAGTCGTATATAGAAGCATAGGAAAAAAGATGTTTCTGCACGGCAGGTAGACTTTACAGTATGAAGCCCCTTCCGCCTATCAATCTATCCAGAGCTTACATCATCTCTTTCACATCAAAACCCGAATAGCCCTCAAGGAGCTCAAAACTAAAAATTTTACCGTTCATGTCACACCTGTATGCCGGAGATGATAGAATGTTATTCTTCGCCAGCTTGACTTACGCGAGCAGTGCTGAACATGAGTAGCTTTGCTCCCAATGTAGTGGAGAATGTCATGGGAGTAGAATAATCCAACCTGGATACGGATAGTTGCTTAGGTGATGAAGTAACTTATCACAGTGGGCAGGCGGAGTACGAAAAGAAAATCCCGGAATATTGGCAGGAAAAGCACTAAAACTGATTTGACGTTAACAGAGTAATCTGTGGTGTTGCGTGGCGCTACTATCGTCGGATGAAGATCATGCCCGATTAATAAGGCATAGATGCCTCAGGAGTGAGTTGGATTTACTCCAGCATTTGTAGTCTCACCCGGTGACCGAGATAGGTTGATTCCGCCTCCTTACAAATAAAGTTAAGTATGCCATCGACGAGGGAGGGTAAGTTTAATCAATACGCAGTTGTAATCAAATGCCGAATTGTAGAGTATTGAGAAACTCGTAGAAACCATAGAGCAAAAAATTGTCTACTTCTTCCTGGCAAAATTAAACTTAGCGAAAACGCTGCGGAGGCAATCACAAACATTTCCACGACATTTGCAGCAGACAGAACAAATGAACGCATCGCGCAGCGGTGATTCGAAAAAAGCAACATGACTGAATTGTATAAGAATCGTTACAGATAAGCACAATGGCTAGATGGCGATGAAACTCTAAAACGAAATTGAGCCTGCACCCCAAACCTCTACAGCTTGAGTTATGCGCTATGCTTTTTTGCAATCCAATAATGTACAAAACGTTATTGGACATGCAACTGAAATTAAACGTTTAGTTGTTACAACGATTATGCCAATGCCATTGATTGCATCCCGCTTATCTGGAATAAGTACGCAAGCCGAAGAAGCAAATTTTGCTAAGGAAGCGGGCTTCAGAAACCCAATATCGCCTGCCTTTGCAGCGGCCCCTGGTCTTCGATATCGCTGGATATCACAGTACCTTAGTATTGAACACTTAACTACTGTGACATAAAATATTACAAGAGGTAATAACAGAAAGGAAAGAAGATCCACACCAAATTCTTTTCGGAAGAGTTCTAACCCTGGGAGGTGATTTATGGGGAAATGAAATAAAAACAATATCATTGAGCCATTAGAGTCCCAACAAGCCACTAACAACAAAGCAAAGCTCAGTGGGAAGAATTACCCGCGAAAGTCTTAGTTTCTCTATTGGTGCTGCAGGACGGATATGTGATCACCCTTTGGTGGAAGGATTGCTTTCCGCTCAGCAGAAGGGTTAACTGTTCAAAAAATTACTCGCATTCATCAAGGTTGATGGTCAATCAATACAGCGGTGTACGTTCTGGCCTCTTCTTTGATGCATGGCAGAGTGATAATAGTGATCTGGCTTGGGATTCCATGGACGTTGCCAAGTCCCGCGATACTACAGCGCTTTGGATAAATTAGGTGCCCTGGCCTTTAAGCTTAGCTATTCAACATTAACCTTCCGGGAGCGAAACCTACTATATCATCATCACAACAATCTGCCTGAGTAAGGAACTCCAGATATCCGGGTTTTGCGCCGAAGTTCAGCAAGCTGTCTGGCGTCCTGATCTATACCATCGCTCCATCCCAGGCAGGGTCTGATTCGTCTCCTTTTTTCTACCATAGATATTGACCTTATAGACTTTCCGGACTGAATCATCCTCATCCATACCGATTACTTGTCCTACCCACCGCAACCTGTTGAGCTGGATTTTATCGGTCGCGGTATCGCTTATAGATGTCGCCGTTATGCAGCATTTTATTAAATTATGTAATTTTTGTTGCCAAGAACCCGGGTCTCCGAGGAATACATAAGGACTGGGTAAGATGATTGTCTTGTACATATAATATATAGTTTTGGTTCTATGGTGAAATATTTCAAGCGCAACAGTTTTTGTGGCTACGTAGGAGAAATTTTCAACGGTCTCAAAGTTGCGATTCGATGTTGTTCGTTCTTTGTTTTTTGGCGCTGACGTTGCCTTCATTAATGTTCATCTCCCACCACCTGCTCGATCTGGATGAAGGTAAACTGTACATCTGGAGTTGTTCTTCCCATAATGTTAGTATCCTCAGCGTATGCCAGTAGTTGGGTGGACTTGAAGAGGATGGTACCTTTCGTATTTACGTCTGCATCGCGAATCACTTTCGGCCAGGTTGAAGAGGACGCATGATAGGGCATTCCCTTGTCTTTGCCCGTTGTTGATGTTGAATGGTCTGGAGAGTAATTCTTCTGCTTTTATCTGGTCTCGCACAGTGGTCAGGGTCTGCCTAGTCAGTCTTATCAATTTCGTACGGATACCAAAGTCTCTCGTAGCCATGTGCAGTTTTACCCTGATTTCCCTGGAGTGAAGCCTCTTTGGTATGGGCCAATGACGTTCTGGGCGTACGAAGCTATCCAGCCTAGCAAGATAGCGGAAAACACTTTATAGAGGGTACTCAGCAACGTGATATCTCTATAATTGCTGTACTGCGTGATATCCCCCTTTTAATTTATGGAACAGATAATGCCCCGTTGCCAGTCGTCACTCATTAAATCGCTGTCCCACACTTTGAGCGCTAGTTAGTGTCGTTGGTTGCCTCCATATTCGGTTGTAATTCCATTGACTTCTGACGACTTATGATTGTTAATCCGCTGGATTGCACGGACTGTTTCTTCCATGCTTGGTGGTGGCAGCATTTGCCAATTGTCCTCATTTGGTGGACCTCCAACTCGCCGATATTTTAGTTGTTGAGCCATTCATCAAAATACAAAAGTCTTGCTCCTATATGCCATTCTGTCGGAAAACAGATTTTCCTCTTTGTATCGACAGGATGAGAATCGAGGTGTATAAGGCTTCTTCCTACTGACTTGTTGGTAAAATTTCTGCCTTCTGCGCCTGGTGCGGTTGCTCCCTGTACTTTTCGAGTTTTCGCGCCGCTTCTCCGCTGTACAGAGTCCCTGATAAGTGTCTGTGCGTGCCCCCGTTTTTTTGAGAATGCAGCATTACTCGATATTCGGCATTTTCCCGTTCCGTTGCTAGCTTACGTTCATTTTTGAACCACCTTTCCCAACTTTTCTTGTGGCTGGGACCAGGTATGTTTGTGACCGTAACAATGATAACGTTGTTCAGGTGGTTGTGAAATTAATTTGTCGATGCTTCATCTCCAGGACATCTGTTAGCTGCGGTATTTGCGGTATCCATTTCCACCTTGTAAGTGTTACGGAGGGCTGTGTTATGAATGGCTTCAATACTCAGTCTCACCTGATTGTCAGAGAAGATTGTAGGTGTTGTTGTAATTCGAGCCGGAACCCTACGCCAACGAGAGACGTTCAATATAACAAAAACTTAATCGATGGAAAGCAATCTGGTTTCTACTCTAGATACGCCTGCAGCGATCACATTAACCATCCATTGGTCCAGTTCAGATTTTTGCTCTGCCTGCTCTTCACTCAATTCGAAAAGATTTTCAATAATATCAGCAGGGTTCCGTTCCGCCAACAAAGCTGAACGTCCTTCAAGAAGGGTTAATTGAAAGACGTGGAGATTTTCAATTGGCGCTGCCATCTTCCTTCACACACATCGACTAAGCTACTCTATCAGCAACTCATGGACCTTGGCTAAATGGCTTAGAATCTAGAAAGTAAGGCAAGCAGAGTCTGGCTGAAGATAAAGACCAAGGAGCTCATCGAACTCCTCCTGTCTTGATAGGAACATCGAATGCGTTGGTTAACTTACACCTCTAGGCAGCGTTGTTTCTACTGACTTGATATCACTCTACCCATCAGCAGTGCTACATTCATTTCATCTGTTCTATTGGAACTATAGGTATGCAACTATCTCAACACCAACATCAAGTTGAGGTTGTTCTGTCCTAATGCTCTTGTGTACTACTAAATGGAAACAGCTCCAAGCTTTCATCAAATCATCCCTGCGTATTGTCATTGGGAGGAGTTCTTCTTAAGGCAACAAGAAAAGTTTTTGTGGTATGGGTCAGATACTCGTAGACATATTAATAAAAATTGGGCACAGAATAGTGAAGGAAAGGCAAACTGTTCGGAAAGTCATAGAGTGAGTTGAAGCGTATTGCCAGGATCAAACCGCGAGGGCACACGCGAGATTAATAACCATATGTATATAGCAACTCGACCAGCACTTCTGTATTGGTATACAAATGGTCATTTATCCATAATAATTTCCAATGTGGAGTGGTCGGCACATGCAAAAATAAATTCCGTCTTTATTACAGTGATATTTCGACATATCGCTTGAAGATAATACCGTCAAGCTAAATACCGGGAAGGCTGGAACCAGCACCATCTACAAACACACGCGATTGTCCGCACCGTGCCTCTCAGCATGAACTTGTTAAAGACCAAGTTCGATGATGATCAAGACCAAACAATGTTGATTAAAGTCTTATTGATAGAAGTGGCTCTATGAATTGAACGCTCGCTCTTGGGACTCGGGTTTATGTCAAGATTATGACCCATTTGCCTCTTTCGAGCTAAAATTGCCTTCAAGGGTTTAGCGAAAAAAAATCAACTTATGTAAATGGGTCGGAGAGGAGCATTTCAACAATGTCTTATTCAACAATTTTATTGTACCTAAATTCAAATAAGAAAAGTCCCTTTTGTTTAAAAGATAATCAGTAGCCATACTCTTAAAAAGAAATTCGATTGATACCACCCTTTTGTCAATTCACATTTTTGAACCTAATTCCTACAGTTGCTTTGAATGTTTAAATTTACCTTCACTATTTTCCGATTAAATATCGAGCATTGCGACTGCAAACTTACCTGGAATGAGAAAATAAAAACAACATTAGTTTGAATTGAATATCTAATGAAAGGTTATGAAATCCAAATGCAAAACTGAGTTTCAACTAATGATCACAAACTGGAAAGTGTTATGCAGCGGACGGCATGAGTAATTTGGTATTTGTGGATATTTTAAAAATGATGTTTGTTAATAATTTTGCTATTTGATTTTAAATAAGGCTATACTCCACTTTTATTATCATCACGCTCATTGCCCTTCAAGTGATAAGCCTACAACAGTCAGGCAGCACAAAGTGAACATTAACTTCCATGACGAGAAAGGTTTTGACCCCAGGGCAACGAGATCGTGATGCTGACGCTCCACTAGCTCGACCGTCGCAACGTCATCATAAAATACGATGACAAAATAGTATCTGGTTGGTTTCTTGAGAATTTATTAAATCTTTTACTTGTATAAAACCGAATTACTTCCCATTAATCCCAGTAGGAACATAATCAAAATCCCTCCCCTTCCACACCAAAAAAGGAAGAAGGTTTAAACCCAGCAAGTTTACCTGTAAATTATACCCAACTTTGAACTTCTTTTTTCATTTCTTAGTAGACAGGAATATCAATAGAATTGGTAACAAGCGTTCTCCATAATGTTACAAAACTCTAAATTTCTCAACTGCCCTTTTATTTCGCTATCACACAATAAATATTCGACCGTCTTACTATATCGAGACCTTTTTCGACAGACATTGCCAAATTCCTTTGAACAAAAGGAGAAGATCTGACGGAAATATTTAATTAGCTGTTGCAAATCGATGATCCGAAACTAATCAAGCTGCGGTCAAAATGGTTAGGTGTGAAAGCATAGGATCGCTTAGATATGCTACCAATGAAAACCCCAAGCCTTCTTATTGAAATCACATGGTTAATTTCACGGAGCAGGAACAAAGATGAACAGCTGCATACGTACACTGAGTCTCGAATTCTAAATCGCTGAAATCACAAATTGTTGGAGGCATCTACTGTTGCCAATCCCCATGCATTAACCACATTTTTTCGAAGATATTTCCCTGGCGCTATTACACAATTTCACGGTACGTTGTTAACTGGTTTTTTCGGAATTCCTGTCAAGGTATGTCCACTTATTCGAATCCACGTTTTCAAAATGACAACCATCAAGGGCGATCTAATGCGGGGATCCTCTCTGCCAGGTTTGGTCGAAACCCATTTATCTAAAGTAACGTATACGTGTCCTCTGGTGTCGGTATCACGTACATTTCCTCCCATATCCCTTGTATGCTTTTCTTGGAATTTTCCTCGACCGGAATGCATTCACTTTCCAATTTGTATCTCGTGCCCCAAAAATATCGGAGCCATACAAATGCAAGCTTTTGGAGCAAGAGTGCTGAGGTGAGAGCGGGTCTGTTACAGCTGCCGCGTTTTGACCAAATTTACCTTAAAAACGTTGTTAGGAATAAAAGCTAATGTTTCGGAATGAAATCAGAATTCATAGCGTGTGTCTGCCAAAAACACGGATGAGCACGATGGTGCCATACATCGTTTTCTCAGAACAGAACCCATACCTGACATTCATGCTCCGCTACGCCTATGTTATCCTGAGAACCACCAGTTCTCTCTCTTTTGGCTACAATTTCCGCTAAATGTTGCCTACACCGTAGTCAGCACGGTCATCGGCTATACGACATGACGACGGATATGCACTTTCTGGAAAGAAGGCCACGTTGCCCTTTCCGTACGGTCTGTAGCAGTGCTGCCTTACCGATGGCAAAGGACGCACCTCTAAGCCACATCCCCGACTTGGCATAGACGATGTTCATGGAAATAGTAGAAATAGTATATTGGCCCAATGAAAACATTGCAATTGTCACCTTGCAATTCGCAAACGAAAACTTAATAAATTTTCCAAACTTCAAGTATCAAAAGGTGAAAGTAAAAGAGGAACTCCAATGCCACTAACCCGCTCGCCGACTCTACTACTTGGAAAGCCACTACCCAGGAGCAAATAGATGTCTACTTGCCTCAGGATAGTGCACGTTTGAGTAAAGGTTTCCCCGGATATACTTATTTCTGGTTGGTACTGCTCAATGCATACTGAAATATAGCGCCGCAGACGATCCACTATGGATTGTTGGCCCGAAAATCGTGATATGCATTTCCTGTAAAAGAGCAAGGACGGAAACCTGAAGCAAACCAAGCCAACTCAACTTTTTTGGGAGAAATTTCCATATTACATTGTGCAACTTTAAATAGCTGCGATTCGAAAACATACAAAGCAGAAACTCAAATTTGATCCTTTTATGTTCTGTTGGGTAGAAAACAAGCTCAATGTGTTCACCGTGGAAAAAAATATTTGATATTGAAGTAAAATGGCAAATAGCTTTTTGATTGACTTAAATGTCCTTGTTTTCCTTCCAGTAGGAAGTGAGCTTCCCATAAGCAAACCAGACCAGCTGATACAAAGTTGAGGGATACAGCCTAAGAGGTCAATTTTCGCTATAAGAAGTATGAATTGAAGGGCATTTCGGCAGAACTTCCCTTGCTTGCTTATGTATGTTAGGATATTGCATATTCTCATATAAGTTTTATAGTAGAGAAGGAAATGAATATCTTGATCGTACACATTTTGTGTAGTCTTTAATTTTAAAAAATTATCTATTGAAGTGGGATAACATAAATAAAATAAATAAAATAAACTCTAATCTAACGTTATAGAGAAAAACTATTGACACTTAATTTGACCTTAGGCTTGATTGATAGTCGGGAACGAACATAGAGAATACACAACGCAGTGCAATAGACGTAATTGATGCTTCAAACGTATCCAGCTAATTATGAAGCCCGCGAGGTGAGAATGAATATTTTCTTGTTCAAATAGTTAAATTTGCTTTTTCGCAGAGTCCGCATTCCGATAATCTTGATATTCTTGGGGCTGTTGACGATATTCCTGGTACCTTTGTCGATGAGGCTCTTAACGTCAGTATAAAGAGTATTTTTCAATCTTCCTCTGTTTAGTCAAACAATTACGTATGAAATACCGTTTCACATATTACAACTTGCGTTAAAGTAATTTCGTTGATGTTATAATGTTCCGCAAATTCTCCCCTTACCTGGTCCTGGCCGAGAAGTCATGGAGAGCTTCAAGAACATGATATCGCCCTTCTACGCTAATCACATCTGCTTGCTTCCTTTCCAAAGACGGAACTAGACGAAATGGTTCCGGATTTAAAGAAGGAAGCAAGCAGTGTCGAACTGAGAATAAACAACCACTTCGACTGCCGATTTATATAACATAGTGCCATTTTCTGTTGATGTTGGCACCAAACTGTCGCCCGGCGCATTAACAGCATTAAATCATCCTTTGCTGGTTTTTAAAGGCATGGAAATACAGATATGTTAACATCCACATCAAACTGAGGTTGTTCCATGCCTACTTCTACTACTATATGTATAGGGGTAGCACATAGAAAGTGCCAGCACTGTTACTCGAGCGTTTGCTAAAACCTCCTCCATGCAATCGATGTACTCAGGCGTGACAAATCTCGAACGAAGAACTACGTTGGCATTCGGACCTAGGACCTGTAGAAATGTTGACTAGAAAGCAAAAGTGGCAGTGGATAGGTAACATATTAGCAAAAGGCGACAACTTTATTGATGTCTATGGTATCGAATGAAATCCACGATCACATGATGGTTGACGAGTGACTCACCTCTGAAACAAATCATGTAGAACCGTAGAGGAGGAATATAGGCGTCTCGGAAAGACCTGAAGAGAAGGGAAGTACATTTCCACACCACAATACTGCTGGCACTTAGGTGTAGTTGACGCACTATAGCCCATAAAGACAAACCTACACATATTGTCTTCTATCAAAATCCAGCCTTATCATTTTGTTTGACATCAAAATAAGATGCCTATGATTTATAATGTATAAGTTTTGTATTCCTTTTTCGAATAGAATATATTGCAAAAGCCAACAAGTAGTTCCAATAGTAGATTTTTGTTAACTTGAATTATTCTGCGGCCGAAAAGAAACAAAAATGTTTAGCTTCATTACTTGAAACACTAGCTACCACACCACTTCAAAACTGTAAAAATAGTTGACCGTCTCCCCCCGAAAAGCTATTTGCCCTTAGTGTTTCCAAGTCCAATGGCATTATGGCTTTTATGCTGCCACAAGAAGACTTCTTTGCAATTTCACGTATTCATTGCTGCCCAATTTGACATTTTCAACGCCCCCTGCAGTTAGGAATTTTCCGGCAGACTCAAATGATAGGAGCAAGTCAGCAATATAACCTACCCTCGCTGTGTAGTTTTCCTCCTTTTTCTTTTTGAAGGTTTTGCTAAAATCAGTTCGCAAACTCTCTGCCTGTCAATTGTCACATGCATTTTTTTCAAAAAGGCGTTTGCCACTATTGACTCGAAATTTGATAGAAGACCGGGTCCCCATATACGTGAAAAGGGGGTGCAACATTTTTTTCACCGAATATAGCCATGTAGTGTATCAGTGTGTTTCGAAATTGGTTTCAGATAAGAAAGGTGCGGGGTTCCAAGGGAGACCAATCGCTGAAAGGACCCGTTCTGAGGATTTACCCATAATGGCAGTCCAAGCACATGGTAACTAGGCCCCGAAGTACTCTCGGGACGATATATCCTCAAATAAAATAATAGTATATTATATTTTAAAAAGTCACTGCGAACCTCCCTCAAGTTTATCTTAGAACCGCAAAATCGTGCAAATACAGTTATATGGGTTTAATGAATTTTGTATGAATTATCATACCGGAGAGTTTGGCGAAAGTCCAATTATTATTAGCAAAATTATAGCAGATCAAAGACGCCTTTTCGCATCAAATTAATACCCGACATAAAATATCAATACCATCTCAGTTGAATATCGGGTATATTAAACATGTTCCATGCAATATCAAAAATATCATCATCTTCGGAAAGTATTAATTGAGCTCTTTCATTTGATACCACACACGACCATATTCTGTGAAAAAAATGTACACCCCCCTTTCATATGTATGGAGAGTTCCCCTTTAAATCCAGTGGAAAATGTTGCGTATCAAGGGATTCGCAGACCACACTTTACCACCAAATTTCATGACCATTGGTTTGCGCATTTCCGAGTAAATCGTTCAACCACAGGCAGACAGAAAGACGGACATCGAATCGTTTTACACAAAACCTTAAAAACTAACATTTTTGCCGGAAACGGATGTCCATCCTCGGAGGCAGAGTCACGCAGATTCAGCTGTGACCTCTTTCTTCCTTTTACCAACGGTTTATGACTGGATTCTGTAATGAGAAGACGAATTTGATGACGGTATCAAGGCCACCCAGAATGCCCGCTTGCTTAACTTATCGACTGGATATTTTTAGACTAAATTAAGATGTCGGAACTTTGGGGAACAAGCCTCTGACTGCTTGCTGCCCAATCTGCTGGAAGTAAATGCGAACTCAGGTTCGGATTAATACTAACCGCACCCGCTGGGAGCCACATGTTCTGGGAGCCGGTACCAGTCAGAATATTAGCTGCTAGGTTCCGATCAGGCTGAGGAATATCACAGTAGTACGGTGTTACTCACCAGCGGAAATTTCCGAAGCAGTGGAGCAGGATCCTGATAACGGACAACTTAATGCAGTTCAGTAGAAACTTCGGTGTTCCGATCAGAGACGTTGACGGTCGCAGAGTCGACCAAGCTTGCATTCTATCTTCGATACTAATTTTTCGTATTATGGATGATTTTTTTGTTTATCTACATGTTTCCTCAATCACCTCGTGTACATGGATACCATTTGCTTTTCCAACAAGTCATCTATGGCTCCAGATTTGTAAAAGAAAACAGGCAGAGTCAGACAGGGGAGACATCTACAAATGCTACAAATGTGTGAAACAAAACCTTATTAGAATCGATTCGATGTCTATCTGTCCGTCTGTCTGTCTGTCTGTCTGTCTGTCTGTCTGTCACAGCCGATTTATTCGGAAACGGCTGGACCGATCGTCACGAAAATTGGTATTAGTATGTGATCTGCCGTTCCCTTTACATGCAGCAACTAGCGCCATTTTGTGTTAAGTTTAAGGGGGGCTCCCCATACATGTGAAAGGGGGGTGCAACATTTTTTTTCACAGAATGTAGCCATGTGGGGTATCAAATCAAAGGTCTTAATTAGTACTTCTCGAAACTGGTTCAATATTTGATGTTGGGTGAAACATAGGGGAGTGAGGGCTCAAAATATGACCCCTAAAAAGTGTAACAGGTCTCATTCTCAGAACCTATCCAACCGAAAAATCTGAAAGAAATCGCAGTGGTGCATCTCTAGGAAATTTAGGCCTCAAAATATATCCGGTTCTGACATCTGCACAAATAAAGTTAATAATAGTATATTTCCACATTTTAGAAATTTACCCGGCAACCCCCTTGTGTGCATCCCAGAAGTACAAAATTTGGCAAGCGTATAATGAAGAACATTATGCACAATTTGGTAAGAAAATCAAACCATTATTAACAACGTTATAGGGGGTGAAACTTTACAATTTTTTGTGAATTTCGTGTACTCTACAACCTGCATGACGTCATCATCACATATCAATTCGTCAATACCACAACGAAGTAAGTTCGTATGAATTGGGTGGAAAAGAATTATTTTGTTTTAGTTTTTTAATCATTTGTATATGAATATCAATTATTTCAACGGGACATGTGTGTATGTAGGTATATAGTATATGCGTGCTAATGGACTTTGCGGGTATTGCCTAATTCAGATAGATATAAGAAGTAAATCGGAAATATGGGTACGATCAATCTATATACAGTATTCGAAAATAGGCAGTTTGTTTGTTTAGGGTGAACGTAACATCTACGGCTGTAGTATGTCTCGTAGTTTTGTAGCTGTATACGGATAGAAAAATGTGAGTTGAAATTTCTTAGATAAGATGAACACAAAACCGCGAGCTTCCGGTATTCCGACTTGTTTCAATCCTCAAAACCTTCTAAGAAATCCTTGTTTTCTGTAGACATCGAAGTGTGTAGCATTTAACTGGGAATTTTTCCTCTGAACAACATTCTGGGAGCTTTGTTTTGGTACTAGGGTTAGGTGCAATCCCACAACGCCGCACTCTGTGAGTTGGGGCTTAATACTACACACTTATCTTTTCCCTGGTTGTCTTAAAAGGCGACTAAAAGATACAGAAATTTATGGACCACCTTCAGATTTTGAAACTCTATTGCTACCGAAACGTCAACAACGCCTCGGATGGGGAATCCGGTGTCAGGTCGTTTCTAACAGATGCCGCAAGATAAGATACTGGCTGGAAGATTCAGGTTAAGGAGCATCATAATTGTACAGTGCTGTACACCAACGGAGACTTCCGATATAGTAAAGAAAGATACTTTCCATGAGCAATTACATACAGTCAATGTTTCCTAAAAGTGACACTGAGATCGTGACGAGTAATCTGAATGCCAATATGAGCTCTGAGCACAATTTATTCGTATATCTGAGGGTAAAACAAGGTCTTGGCGATCGTAACAATAATAGTGGGAAGTTTGTGAATTTTTGGAACTTACATCGCCTGCTCATGGCACATTGTACGCATTGTACACATTGTCCGGAGCTTAAAATAAGATAGTTTAGTTTCAAGTGACACCTTATGAGTAATCCGATCGAACACTTTATGATCAGCAGTAGATTTAAGATTTATCTCCTGGATGTGCATAACAAGAGACGCGCTGAAACCGCCCTCGATAATTACTTTCCCTTGTGTTTTACGTTCACTACTTCTCGGAGGGTTGGAGAGCTGCGACCTCCCAAGTTCAATATCGGCTATTTGTATGATCCAGCTGTTACTCGACAGTGAGAGAGCTATTTGGTCATCGAACGGCAGATACACTGAGTGATCCACCTGAGAATATCGATGAGCATTAGGCCGCCATCAAAAATGCTCTTTTGTTGGATGTAACGCAAGCCGCTGACCAAGGCCTGAAAGGGAAGGGATCTGGCTAACTTCGGAATCGTTAAAACGGATCGATGGAAAGAAGCAGTTGAAAGCCCTATTAACCGCCGCGAATGACGCCCGTCTTGGCACGCTTGAACTCCTATACCGAGCAGAATCCCGGGAAGTTCTGCGTAGTGTGCGCCATGATAAAAGGAAGTTTGTTATTGCTCTTGTCAGAAAAGCAGAAGATACTGACGCAATGATTTCAGAAGTGTACACCGCGTCACGTAAAACTTATATGGGATCTCAAATCTTTTGATGATCCTGTGAAAGGCGTAACCCGCCGGCTCCTAATCCATGATAACGAACATCTGAAAAGGTGAAACGAATATTTTACATCCTATGGATAAAATTGCTAGTCACCGTTATATGCGGATACGGACGGAGTAAATCTACCGGGCTAGACGATCCCCCCAAAGAATTATTTATCACTGTAACTGCAATTTCTCCGACTTTGCTACTTCCACTCGTGAGGAAGTATTGGGAATCCGAGGCTTTTCCCACAGAGTGGAAGAGAAGATTATCGGGAAGATTCCGACGAAAATCACCTGTTTCTGGTTGACAATTGGAGAGGTATCTGTGCGCTCCTCGCCGTTGTAAAGATAACAGTTACAATTTTTCTTGAACGTATCAAAGAACATCTCGAAAGACAAAGTGCAGCTCCGGTCAATATCGGAGACCATAGATCTTCGCTTCACCTGTGCTTCGCCGATTTCGAGAAAGCTTTCAATATCATGAACAAGAAGTATATCTGGTGTGCTCTACGCGGAAGGGGCATTCCGGAGCAACTAATAGCTATTATCAGGGCGACATATGATGGCCCAAATACCACATGCTGCATCGAGGTAAAATCTCGGAAGATTTTGATGTCGAAAGCGATGTCCGCCAGGCTTTCATCCTGTCACCGATAATATTTCTTCTTCATATCAGTGACCTTCTTCATACCGTCTTGTCCGCAGCACTTGGAGGAATTCACTGGACTATTACATTTTTCCTCAAAAACTTCGATTACGAATGATGAAATCTGTTAACTCTCGGGTCATGGACCTTGGCCAGATAGCTGTGGATTTAGAAAGGAACGCAAGTAGTTTTGGACTGAAGATAAACACCATTAAAGCCAAGGATCTCAATATGACTGGCCATGGCACTTACCTTTTTGGCATTAATGGGCAGACCATCGAAGGCGTTGATCAATTTTCGCTTCTGCCAACGGTGGCTGCCGAACTGGTTGTTGCTCGACGCATTAACAGCGTCAAATCCGCGTTCGCTACCTTGTCTAAAATCTGGAATTGCAATAAACTCAATACCTGGATCAAGTTGAGACTCTTCTACATTAATGTTCTTTCTGTGTTATTACATATATGAGAGTAACACAAGTGAAAGTGACGCCCGCTGTCAGTGCCTTCGTCAACACCTGTTACGTTGTATTTTCGGAGTACGCCAGGCTGAAACAATTTCAAATGAAGAACTTGATCAGCGTGCAGGTCTGCCATCCGTACGCGACGTGATGGGAAGGCAGAAATGGTAGAAGATAGATCATACATTAAGGAGGGGCAATTACTGCAATGGGATCCATTTTCCCAAATGGCGGATGAGAGGCTCTTCGCGCAGAATAGTGGCTTTTCATAAAAATGTTCAACAAACATGTCGCAGCACCCTCCGACCGAAGTATTCATTTCCTTAGATCGGGGGTAGACTTGAATGGCTCTGAGCTGCCAGGAAAAATCTATCAAACAAATCGAATTAATTTACCTTTATAGTAAATTTTAATTGCTCTAGTAGTTTTATAGTGGTATCCTGATCAGGTTTGCTGTTTCGCGTTTTATTTTGCCTTTTCCCTAACAGCGTGAGCTTGCATGCATCCACTACAAACATCAGCCGAATCATCATCATTCGAAGATATCGTATTTCTATGACTATAAAACCAATAATGGAAAGCTCGAAGTTGAAAATAGCAATTAAAACGTCACTTCGCTGAATCAATATCCAAATGTCAGCTCAAACTGAAATTTTTTTGAAAGTACTTGGAATAGAATTTATGATATATGCATTCGATAATAAAATCGATGCCTTAGTTGGAGCCAATCTCGTCAATCACTGTTGAGTGCTTCGCGGTGAAAAGCGTTACACCAAAATGGATGACTCTAAAACATTCATTGCTACACACCCGCAAAAGCTTGGATATTAATATCCTTAATCCCTCTTCTTCATATACAGCCACGCTGCGAAATATTTCAATAGATTTTAAATGGCAATACCTAAAATCCACTTTTTATGAATTTTCATCATGAGCTCTCCATCATAGCCTTCATCGCTTGTGTGGAGCGAAACACGTACCTGAAAAGCATTTTAGGAAATTCCTGAGTACATGCTTTCCTCACCGTTCAAACCCACCACTAAATTTCCCGCGAGTTACGAAATGGAAAGGTAAATATGTCGGTCTCGTCCCACGCCGTCCCTGGGGTGGCAGAGGGTCGTCCGGGTATTGCATAAGAACTAGCTGTAGGTTTTTTTATTAATATCCATCGATAGCATAAATTGATGCGCCGTGCCAGACCGCAACCGACATTTCATTCCTTCCCACACTGCATTCTCGAGTATTTGGTTAATAAAAATTAGGGCAGTGTGTTGTCTCCTGAGAACTCGGAATTTATCGAATTGTTTTACATATGTAAATGGAAATGTACTGCTGGGAAATAAAAGCACAGAAATGCATTTGGAAAATAAACATGAAAAGGCACAAGCATGCTCCTAATTCTGAGTGTAGAGCAATTTTTGTTTATTCCAGAAAACTCATTTTTCATTAAAAGCTGTTTTCTGCATACACAAGCATATTTTGCTGGCCTATATACAGTTATATAATTATACCATGTTTTTCGTTGACTCTTCTTGTGAAGCGTAGGATGCGGTGCGCAATCTTTTCTCTCTTATGTTAATTGTTCCTTATTTCATTTTTCTAATGACAGCTGGCTTCAGTTTCATTGTCATCAAAATTCAAAGTACGCTGCTAGCTTCCTACAAGCCTACAATATGGCAAACATGGAAGCAGACGTCAAGATCCAGGATGCGACCAGAAATCGAACACAAAGTAAGGGATTGAAAAGTTAACGCTTTACTAGCTAGGTCATAGCACCGTCAATATTTAAACTCTCTGTAAAACAAAACCTTATCAAATTTTGTTTAGGAACTATGGTGGTCTAATTTTGCAACTTGGGTGCTAGTCCAAGACTGAGGGGCCCGTTAACTACAACCGTGGAAGCAAGTTGCTTCCCAACTGGTTCGGTCCGCCATCAAATGGCTCGAAATGTCGACCACATTGCCTCTTACAGGACACCGTAACCCCGTATTGTACCGTCACTGTCTTGAATCTTCTCCTTTTTCTTTAGCCCTTGTCCCGCCTACAAGCGGGGTGGGAACATCATGATTGGTTGCGCTATTTTGTTCTATCAAATGCCTGCCACAGGGCGGACGATATTATGGTAAATTTTATATTTGAGATGTTCGTTGATACGTCCACCACAAAGAACACCAACTGTGGAACGATACTTTGTCCAGGTGGCGTTAATTCGTGAAGAAATTTCGTAATATAGGTCTCTATCGCTTATTTCTGGACAGATCATTGCCACTGACAATGATATTGCCTGTTTCATGAGAAGCGACCGTCAAAAATGCAGGTCCCTTCAAATTCAATTTGAGACCGGTTCAGATGCAGAAATGCAGGGCGAAGTTTCTGCCTGAGTAACCGCGCAGCTCGTATTGCGTCAATAGTGCCAACATTCTTGACTCACGGTTATTTGAATAATTTCGCGAATACAGTTGTTAAGAATGCCTTGAAAAATCTTGATTATGTGGGACAATGACCGGATCGGACTGTAATTTGAACATTTTGCTGGACTACCTTGCTTTTTCGGCAGAATGTTCAAATAGCCGTCCACTCCGGTTACTATCCCATATTATCAAGATTTTTGAACGCATTCTTCACAATCGTATCTGCGATATCGTTCAAATAACCGTGAATCAAGCCGAGTTTGTCAAGAACTGAGGAACTACGTACGCAAAACGTTCTTGTGTTAAGTGCTTCAATGTACTACAAGACCCTGATGTAATTTGATACACGTTAGTTTGGCCCAGCTAGATACCTGATTATTGAAACAAACAGAACGAGAAACATGGAAAAAATATGTATAAGGTAGCATAATGACCGATCTAAAAATGACCACACACGGCCAACTACAAACCGCAACCAAAATAAAGAATTCAATGTGCCGAGACGAATATCACTCCTACCAGCATATCTGCGATTGAAGACTCAAGATATAGCTCGGCAAGGGTTGAACTACGGTGGGCGTTTTGAAATTCGCACCTCGAAGCCAAGAAAAAGCAAGTGTCCCATTCCGCAATCTGAAAGGCCTTCTCTTTATACTGACTCAAACGATAAACCAGTTTATTGCCTCTATGCAAAACATAATAAAGAAATGATGTGTAATCAGACGCAGATCTTACAGATCCTTCTGAGAAACAACTAAACCAGATCAAAATATATCACTGGAATACAAACCGCGTCAGCCAGCATAAACAGGAAATACGGCACTTACTGTTTGACAAAAAAATCGACATAGTGCTCCGAATTGCATCTCAGTGAAAAAAATCAATTTTCAAATTGATGGGTATTGCTGCTTCTATGACACTAAGCATCCCGAATAGAAAGTCCATGGTGGTACCGGAATACTCATCAGATCCCGGATTAAACACTCTCTTTTACAGGATTACTGCAAAAATTACCTCCAATCAACCTCAATCCGACTACTGGAGTGGATCAGCGAAATAACTCATCACTGCGATCTACTGTCCTCCAAAGTTGAAACTGACTTCTCAAGTATTCGAACTTTGAAACTAACTGGAGAACGGATTTGTTGCCGTTGTAGATTTCAATGCTAAAAACCCTTATTAGGGATCCATACAGATCACCCGCAATGAAACACAGTTGTCGAACTTGCTGGCACGAGACACCAGATCGGACATCGTCTTATCTGGACAGCCCACTTACTGGCCAGCAGATCGACGAAAAATTTCGGACCTAATTGACTTTAGTGTTACTAAAAACGTGAGGCGGGAACTGATAACAAGTGTCATGAACCATTTATAGAACACTCGCGAGGGTACTTCCAATAACAAGCAATTTAAGTTGGAAACAAACAACCAAACCAAAAACCTGATTGAATTTTCATAAGTGTATAAGCGCTCATCTGCAAACCAACACTCCTTTGAAAACCAGACGGAGCCCCTCAAAATTCAAAGAAGTAGTGAAGGTAGTTACACAGCACACCAAAACAGAACTGTATGGTAACATATTGAAGTCAAGGCTTTTTTAGGAATGTTCAGTTTTTCATCTGGCCAAATATATTTCTTTTCTCGTTATTCGTAACGTTCTTGATTCAACATTGACGGACGTGAAGGGATTGAAAGGACGATGCAATCCTACCTTAAACATCTCAATCATGCTCGTGACATTTACTTGCTCTTTCATCAAGTCATCTTAGCAAAATGACTCTGGATTTGACTAGACTGAAAATAGATACCAACGAAACCTACTAATCGTGGCAACATCGGGGACATTGTATCTGTAATTGCACCGAAGTTCAAGTTGCTCCACGTATTAATAGCGCAATATCTGCTTTCACTTTCACAATAGAAACATAAAATAATGCAAGTTTGTCGGAGAGTATTCACTGGCGCAAATAGCCAGAAACCGCCGAAGATGAAGCACTATCTCAAACGGTTTACTTTATTGTAGCATATACATGTATATCGTCTATATCAATGAAAATAAAAATCTTTTGGGCAAAATCCATCCATTCGCAACCAGTGCTCTAACCACCAAGCCATCCGGCCACTTCAGGATATTCAAAAATTCTCACGAAATAAAAAAAATTCACCTATTGCACATTTGTTGGTTATAGTAGAATTTCCTTCAAACTTGGCAATATTATGCTTTCTAGGATAAACTTAAAAGGGTTTACGGATGAATTTATTCGAAAAGATATCGAAATGGGATGTATTTTGATGTTTAGACTTTATATAGGTGCATTGTGATTTTTTTTTGAATTTTTTCTTTGAATAAGTTCTGAGAACAAGACCTATTACACTTGATAGTGCGAATATATATGGTCCTTTGAAAAAACTTCAAAAAAACTAATAGAGCCCTAACATTTGATATCCCACATGACTACATCCTGAATGACACACCCTTTCGGATGTATTGGGACATACAAAATCGTGCCACTCATTGCACATGAAGGAGTTTTACAAATTATAAATATATTCTCACCAAATTCCATTTCCGAGTAAATTGGGTGTGCCAGATAAACAGGCGTTAAATTTGTTTTAATAGCGGTTTTTTTTTCATAGCAAACCAAGATTTTGTGCTTTTCTTTTATAAAAACATTTGAGTGTACATTTGTCTCATTAGTACTTAGCACGTAATATATGTGTATACTATGTGAGAATATTCACTTTCGCGTGATACTGACATTCAAAGTTTTGAATTTGAACAGGGACGATAAATTCAACTAGTCATAACTTCCTTAATAATAGTGCGATTTCCACCAACCTTGGTAGGATCATCATCATCAACGGCGCAACAACCGGTATCCGGTCTAGGCCTGCCTTAATAAGGAACTCCAGACATCCCGGTTTTGCGCCGAAGTCCACCAATTCGATATCCCTAAAAGCTGTCTGGCGTCCTGGCCCACGCCATCGCTCCATCTTAGGCAGGGTCTGCCTCGTCTTCTTTTCCTACCATAGATATTGCCCTTATAGACTTTCCGGGTGGGATCATCTTCATCCATACGGATTAAGTGACCCGCCCACCGTAACCTATTGAGCCGAATTTTATCCACAACCGGACGGTCATGGTATCGCTCATAGATTTCGTCATTGTGTAGGCTACGGAATCGTCCATCCTCATGTAGGGGGCCAAAAATTCTTCGGAGGATTCTTCTCTCGAACGCGGCCAAGAGTTCGCAATTTTTCTTGCTAAGAACCCAAGTTTCCGAGGAATACATGTGGACTGGCAAGATCATAGTCTTGTACAGTAAGAGCTTTGACCCTATGGTGAGACGTTTCGAGCGGAACAGTCTTTGTAAGCTGAAGTATGCTCTGTTGGCTGACAACAACCGTGCGCGGATTTCATCATCGTAGTTGTTATCGGTTGTGATTTTCGACCCTAGATAGGAGAAATTGTCAACGGTCTCAAAGTTGTATTCCCCTATCCTTATTCTTGTTCGTGTTTGTGTTTGACCAGTGCGGTTTGATGTTGTTGGTTGATTCGTCTTCGGTGCTGACGTTGCCACCATGTATTTTGTCTTGCCTTCATTGATGTGCAGCCCAAGATCTCGCGCTTATCGCTGCCTGCTCGATCTGGATGAAGGCAGTTTGTACGTCTCGGGTGGTTCTTTCCATAATGTCGATTCCGTCAGCATAGGCCAGTAGTTGGGTGGACTTGAAGAGGATCGTACCTCTTGCATTCACCTTAGCATCACGGATCACCTTCTCGAGGGCCAGGTTAAAGAGGACGCATGATAGCGCATCCCCTTGTCGTAGACCGTTGTTGATGTCGAATGGTCTTGAGAGTGATCCTGCTGCTTTTATCTGGCCTCGCACATTGGTCAGGGTCAGCCTAGTCAGTCTTATTAATTTCGTCGGGATACCGAATTCCCTCATGGCCGTGTACAGTTTTACCCTGGCTATGCTATCATAGGCGGCTTTAAAGTCGATGAACAGATGGTGCAACTGTTGTCCATATTCCAACAGTTTTTCCATCGCCTGCCGCAGAGAGAAAATCTGATCTGTTGCTGATTTGCCTGGAGTGAAGCCTCTTTGGTATGGGCCAATGATGTTCTGGGCGTATGGGGCTATCCGGCCTAGCAAGATAGTGGAGAATATCTTATAGATGGTACTCAGCAACGTGATACCTCTATAATTGCTGCACTGTGTGATATCTCCCTTTTTATGTATGAGACAGATTATGCCTCGCTGCCAATCGTCAGGCATTGATTCGCTGTCCCATACCTTGAGCACAAGTTGATGAACCACTTGGTGTAACTGGTCGCCTCCATATTTAACCAATTCGGCTGTAATTCCATCGGCTCCTGGCGACTTATGATTTTTTAGCCGATGAATTGCACGGACTGTTTCTCCTAAACTTGGTGGTGGCAGTATTTGTCCGTCGTCTTCAGTTGGCGGGACCTCCAACTCGCCGATGTTCTGGTTGTTCAGTAGCTCATCAAAGTACTCAACCCATCGCTCTAATATGCCCATTCTGTCGGAAATCAGATTTCCCTCTTTGTCTCGGCAGGATGAGCATCGAGGTGTATAAGGCTTCATCCTGCTGACTTGTTGGTAAAACTTCCGCGCCTGGTGCGGTTGCTCCCTGTACTTTTCTAGTTCACAGACTTGTTGGTTCTCCCAGGCTTCCTTTTTCCGTCTGTGAAGTCGCTTCTCCGCTCGACGGAGTTCGTGATAAGTCTCTGCGCGTGCCCGCGTTCTTTGAGAATGCAACATTACTCGGTATGCGGCATTCTTCCGTTCCGTTGCTAGCTTACATTCATCGTCAAACCAGCCGTTCCGACTCCTTTTGCGGCTGGGGCCAAGTATATTTGTGGCCGTATCCATGATAACGTTCTTCAGGTGGTTGTGAAGATCATTAGTTGATGCTTCATCTCCAGGTCCTCTATTGACTGCGGTAGGTAGGATCATGCTCTATATTATAGCCTACGTTGCGACAAATATTTGTGATTCTAGAATGAACTTAAAGGGGATTTTGAAGTCTATTATTAAATATTATAGTAATATATATATACTATTTTTAACTTTATTTGAACATATATCGACATGGGAGATATTTTTGAGCCTAGACACCATACAGTGTAGCCTGTTGATTTTTTTCAAATTTTTCGGTTGGGTAGTCTCTGAGAATGGGTCCGTGAAAGAAATTATCACTTTCAACCTCCAGCCCTCTCCACCTTTCCAAAAAATGTCAAAACGAATACCGGCTTCGTAAATTACTAATCGAGACCTTTCATTTAATACCCCACATGACTATATTCGGTAAAAAAACACCCTCTTTTTGCATGTGTGGGGACCCTCCTTTAAATTCGATGTAGAAGGATGTAGCTCACTTTATGCGTGAGCGTCCACAGTTCCCACCACCCACCGAATTTGGTATCAATCGCTACATCCGTTTCCGGAAAAATGCGTGTGACAGGCAAATAAAACCTTAAAAAATGGCAAAGAATTCCTCATATTTCCCGATTGAATAAACTGGCTCTCTATTTCCTTAATTGACACAACAATCTCTACTGCAATCAACCATTGGATTGAGTAAAAAAAGATTGCGTATTTTGGCACAGATTGTGTAGATACAGTTTTAGCATCGTTTCTGCTTTCTGGTTGTTGTCATATGTCGTTGTATAGCTGACGAATTGAGTTCAATTTTTTAGAACAAGTTGAGCGATTTGGTTGAGTTCTGGGGATATCAAAACAAGTTGAAAATGGGAGATCAAAGCGTGCATTTTCACTGTATTTTACCCTTATACTTCCCTAAAGGGAAGAACGCAAATAAGGCCAGTGAAAAATTGTGTTATCAAAGAACTGGTTTTAGAAATTCTAGGCTGGCAATTTTGATATTAAAATTGCTCCTCGGTCAGAACGGCCTACGGGAACTGATGATTACAAATTTGTGTCAGTGATCAAACCTAACCCTCGTTTCGAGACGCAAAATATTGCAGAAACATTAAAGGATAAACAAGCAAGTGTTCACTTCCACGTTAAGAATCTTGAATACGTAAACAAACTCTATATTTGGATTCCTCATGAAAGAACCAAACGGCGTTAGGAGAATATTGTCCATAATTGGGCAGTTTGAATGCATGTCACATCCAGACACGACTGGAGCTCGTAAATCGTGAAGAAATGGATTATTGGAGTTTGGATGGCGTTTGAGCGAATTAGAAGAATGTTACAAAGTCCTGGAATTTCGAACGTAGCCGGTAGTTTCTTAATGCACCATGTCTGTTTACAAACATAGCGACATCTAAGTTACGTAGACTAGCAATTGTTCATCAATAGTAGATTTGCGTCAGCAGTTTCCGAGATTCTGAAGATAAGCGACAGTAACCGAGTGGAAACTAATAAAAGTTGTCATTGTTAACGCGGTTGATTGAAGTAGCAATAGACCGAAGGTGCAAATTCGTTGTGGGGTCGAACAGTACCAAGAATCATGCAGTACAGCTAGTAAGATCAACTAAGGAAGTATTTTTCAATGGTAAGAAGGTGTATTCAGGATACGGCTCCACAATTTCAGTGATTCTTACAAACAGATGGAATAGGCTGCCTCTTCCAGTATGTTTGCCTGACCTTGTGACATCAAAATTGCATTTTTTCCGCTCTCTTCAAAACTCCCTCAATGGGGTAACGATTTTCAGCTTCAGATAAAGACAGAACATAAAACTTGACTGTTTGGAGGCAGAAAAATAGCTTCAGTTTTTAGCAAATTTGAGTGACTTTAAAGAGGATCTGAAAATTTAATGAATTTGAGCATATATTATCATAATTATAATGTCCAGGGGAGTTACACAGCGTCCTAAAAGAATACTGTGCTACTTCAGTGGATACAGGTTGCCCATTAGCTATAGTATGCAATTAAGAATCTAGTCGGCAGGAATTTTAAGATACTTCATACTTCCAGGTGTTTCAGCCTTTAACTACCTTGTCACAAGTGTTGAACATTGTTCCAGAATATGTATGGAGGTTTCATCATTCTACCTACTGAATTTGTAGCGAATGTTCGTAGATATCACTACGGTCCCCGGATGGTAATTTAACTTAAAATTTCCGGTGATTATTTTCACTATGATCCTAAAGCCCTTGTTAGTGGGGTTTAAACAATCCTGCGCGCTTTGGTTTCTTTCCCCCCATGAGCGCCCTGGACTATTCCATTCCTGGTAAGTTCACCCAGTATGGTTCCCTCGACGGCTACTTTTCATTCCTTAGAGTCGTGGTTATAAACCCCTTCCAGATTCCACTGGCCGCTCTTTCTAACAAAGAGTGCTCAAACCTTATTGTGCGAACCAAGCGTACTCAATTTATTAAGGCATTTCCATATCAGTTTATATTTCACTGGCATGCTTTCTCAGTTTTTCCTGGTACTCCATTATGTTTCAAATTTCTTGCTGAAATCGAACTTCATTATCTTGTTATTACTTGGTATCAGTAATTTGGAATACAGCCTAGAAAAAATGACCATTTCAGGAATCAATCAGAGTCCATTTTCGATCGCCAAAGATTCCCAATAAATGTTCAAACTATAATAACATATTATTGTTAACTTTATCTGACCATTTTCGATTTTTTCATAATTTTTTTTTTTTTCAGATTTCTGAAAATAACTTCCTCATATAAGTGACACCTTTCTAATCGCCTCCCATCACCTACTTATAAACTGATGTCAGAACTACAGTTTCGAAAAGTTCTAATCAACACATTTTATTTAATACCCCACATAGCTATATTCGTTGCAACAAATTACACACCCTTTTGGCATGTATGGAGACCCCCTCGCGTTCAACGTAGGACGGTGCCATATACTGCATGTCAATGGGTTCACAATTGGAACCTTCCTACCAAATTTCGTTCTGGTATTTTAATTTAATTTTGTCTTCAAGACAACCTTCAAAACATGCATACCTCGATTATTCCTTGACACAATCGAGTATCTTATTCTTCAACATTGATTGATTGAAACGACCATCTGAATTTAAGAAAAATCTACATCTTTTCTGATGTTCTTGGACCGATTACCCCAATCTTGTTGCACAGCTATCAAATTAACATTAAAAAAAACCTAAAGATTCGGCAATAACGCCAACAATATACAATGCAATTTATTGCCAAATGGGCACATATGTAAGTACATTGCAAATTACTTTCTAGTTTTGGTTCTTTTATCTTTAATCCAACCTGGAATCGAATGAAATTCCATGGTAAGACCCCACTTTAACCTACATTGGATGGCTCTGGCCGTTTCCACATTACCGCCACATCAAACTGCGGTTCTAGAAACGCTTCAAACACGATAAGGTTTTAATGAACATGAGAATTTGAAAAATGCCCTCGATATTAGTGCGCCAGCAGGAACTCAACCTGCTGCGGTTGATGTTGTCGGCTATAGTCTAGGTTCGGGATTAAATTCGCAACGGTAAGCAGAAGTGAAGGTGTACATGGATTGGTATCAGTCCGCAGAGGATACAAAAGGATATACACCATTATTCACGGTATTAGAGCAATAATCGTGATATTGATTTTATATAAGATACAATCTCCACCATTTTTCACTTTACTGAAATAAAACCGTCTTTCCATCCCTGAAGATGTTTATCGAGCGTAGTCAGGTGCAAGTTTCTTATGCTCGCGGTAATGCATAGTGTTGCCAATGGAAAGTGCAATTTATCACCCTATTCAGGAGTAGCAAAGTAATCGATAACGTGGATAATTTATCTGCAACCATTTCTGTGTCAACACAGTTTTCAAATTGAGGAGAATAATTGTTGTATATAAGCACAGGGCTTACCTTGAGGGTGCAAACTGTAGTAAATTAGGGAGAAGTAAGATATTACTTCACTAAGTGCTGCTTCATTGACGCCATCAAATCGTAATGGAATTTATTAAAGTGGATCTGATTAAATCCGCAGGTTAACATGAGCAAGCAGTATTTTATTACGTTAATAGGTGTTACCCCTGAAATCAAAACGTTGCTGTTTAGTAATAAACCTATGATCTCTTCAAAACAATGGACGGTCTAAACCAGAACATGGCCAAACATTGATTAGTAGCAGCAAGTCACTCTGCTGCTAAAGCTGTCCTACCATGTCCGAACCATTGCTTAGCCGCCACAAAAAGATTCTTTTTCGGTAAAAAACAAATTATTGACTACAAACGCCAATGACTTAAAAAAACTACCTGGACTTCCTAAGTTAAACTTCATTTCATTGGAGAAAGTAACAATGGGAAGTAAATTGTAATACCGGAATGAAGTAGTTACTTCCTAAAGGACGCTTCAGGTATTAAAGGTTTTGTGTTTCCCTATGTGAGAAGCATAACGCAGTTCCCCATTGGCTGACAGTGTGGTCAGCTTCAATAACCTGCCCAGAACTGAGCGAATTAAATATCTCGGGTCAATGTTATCAGCCAATGGAGAACTGCGTTTTGAAATTACTTCAAGCATTAATGCGACCTATATGAAGTGGCATTACACAACTGGTGTTCTTTGTGCGAACATCTTAAATCTAAAATTTATCGCAATACCGTCCGTCTGCCGCTCTCTATAGTTCTGAGCGTTGGCTATAAAAGACAATGAACGGCGTCTTGCGGTAATGGAGACGAAGATGTTGCATTACACTGGTGGCGTGACACGTTTTGACCACATCCGAAATGAGGATATCCTCGATCGATATGGGGTTGCATCGATCGTGGAAAACCTGCGAGAGAGGCGTTTTCGATGCAATGGTCACGTAATTCGCGCTAACGAGAATTCACTTTCCAAGATTGATCTGAACATTGAAGTCAACGGTAAGAGACTAAAAGACCGGCCGAAACAACGGTAGATTTAAAAACCATGCGATTACATCCATAGCAGGCATTGGATCAAATAAAATGACGAAACCAATCACGATGCACCGACACCGCTTGTGAATGGGATAAAGGCTGAAGAAAAAGAAGAAGATGTGAAAAGCGACGAGTGCATGACAGCTTCATGTCACATAGTTAAAAATTCCATTACCCTCTACTTTTTATAAAGCGATTCAAATAAATCATTTGATGGAAAGCCCTGTATTGATAGCAATCAACCTCATATGCTTCACACTCTGAGTTTAAGTTATTAGCAAATGCGAAGAATTTAACCTACAACAGATATAAACAAGTGGGAATACCGGAAGCTCGCGCTTCGGGTATAAAGGTTTTGTGTTCATCATATGTGAGAAACTTCTACACACATTTTTCTATCTGCATATAGCTACAAATCCAACATATAGATATTTTGATATCAATATTTGATATTTTTCCAAACTACAAAACATACGTGCACATTACAGCCATAGATATGTGGCGCGGCAGGATTCGCAGCATTCGAAATTTATTTCGAATGTTGCGAGTGCGAGCGAATAGATGGCGCGGATCTATCCACTTTGCGTAGCACGCCACGGGAGTGGAAGATCGGAGAAAAGTGTGCCATGAGTTCGAGAACGAATTCAATAATTCCTCATGCCAATTTAATTTAGTAATTAGAGAGTTTGAAAATAGAATGAATTCAATAATTCCTCATGCCAATTAATTTGTTATTAGAGTTTTAAAATAGAATGAATTCAATAATTCCTCATGCCAATTAATTTGTAATAAAAGTTTAAAATAGAATGAATTCAATAATTCATTTGTTATTAATAAATAATAAGTATTCAATAAATATTTTAAATAAAGAATGTTAAATACTTAAGATATTATCCTCAGCGTAAACAAACAAACTACCTATTTCCGAATACTGCACTTAATGTGCACGTATATAAATTGATCGTACTTATATTTCCGATTTACTTCCTGCAGAAAGAATAGTACATATATAGTACGCATATTAAATACGGCTTTACTAGCTCACATATACTATATACCTATACACACACATGTCTGGTCAGAGTAATATTCATATACAAATGACTAAAAACCTAAAACAAAATTCTTTGCGACCCCATTCATAAGAACTAATTTCTTTCTGGTATTGATGAATTGATATGTGATGATGACGCTATACAGGTTTTAGAATGCCCAAAATTAACCAAAAATGGCAAAGTTTCACCCCTTATAACTTTGTTAGTAATAGTAGGATTTTGTTCAAACTTAACCAAATTGGGCATTATGTTGTACTTCTGGGATGAACATAAGTGGAGTTTCCGGGTAAATTTCTAAAATGTGGAAATGTGCTATTATTAACTTTATTTGTGCAGGTAACGAAACCGGATGTATTTTGGATTCGTAGAGATGCACCACTGTGTTTTTTTTAGATTTTTCGGTTGGATAGGTTCTGAGAACGAGACCTGTTACACTTTTTGGGGGTCATATTTTGAGCCCTCACTCCCCTATCTTTCACCCAATATCAAATATGGAATCAGTTTCGAAAAGTACTAATTGAGACCTTTCATTTAATACCCCACATGGCTACATTTTATGAAAAAAAATCAAATAAGACCTTAAAAAGGGCTGGGGAGAAGTAGATTCTTCATGAATGGAATTTTAATATTTCATTCGAATGTCAATTATTCTCGTTAATTATGACGTCAGCATCTTATTTGTATGGCTTAGGATGCAGTGAATTCGCACGAAATTGTTAAATTTGAACCACTGTAATTGTGAATTTTCATGTAACTTCGCATGTGTATGCATGAGACTGTCCTTGATATCGATGCATATACTCCTAGGAAGAATTTAAGGGGGTCATCCCGTGTGTCGAATCCGCGGAATCGATTTTTTCCATGAAAAAAATGTTGAATCCCCCTTTTGCATGTATGGGGAGACCCCCTTTAAACTACACCTAAATTTATGTCAGTCATTGTATGCGTGGGAGTTCATAGTTCCCATCTGTCCACCAAATTTCGTTCGGATCGGTTCAGCCGTTTGGGACAGATAGACAGACGGTGAATCGATTTTAATAAGGTTTTGTTTTACATAAAACCTTAAAAACGGACACTTCGTACTCGGATTGGTCATCGTAATATAGCAACCTTCAAAAACCGAAACGCCGACACAATCAGAAACCTAGAATTGACATATTATTTAAAAGTCGGGAAACCGGAAACTAGAGGCTTCAGGTTTTGTTTGTTTCTTATGTAACCCTTAATGAGGCCAGACCGATTGGCTGTTTTGAGCCCTTCGAACAAAGCCAACATTGGAACATCAATACACATACTAACGACTCTGTTCCCAAAGTATTATGTCCCAAAGTATTACTCACCGAAGCTGTGTTAATTCAAATTTAACAAACATTTAAAGGATAACTAAAGAAAAGTACCCTCTACATAACACAACCTAGAAACTTTATAAAAACAACGGCCTGTGGCCTTAAACACCGTTCAATAACGGGCTCACTTGGGGTCTTCTTAGACCTGGGTTGCGACTGTTTCAACATTTTACCGCTAAAGAAATGCTCACTTGGGATCTTCTCAGACCTAGGTGACGGATGAGCAACACAAACTTTCGCGAACCTTATCATTACTTAACGCAAGGAGTCGTCCTTTATATATTGAGAACGCTGGCAATATAGCCATCCTAGCCATCAGGCCACTTGGGGTCTTTCCAGACCTGGGGGATAATCCAAAATCACACAAACACGAACACATATGTAAATATATTTGAGTGCAGAAATATCCCATTTATACGTAATGCATTTAGCATGCCATTATTATTATTATAACTTTATCAATAATGGTATGATTTCGATTAAGCTTGGGGATATATAGTTAATATTACTGCATATTTATAAATCTAGGATAAACCTGATAATACGTAATAATATACTATTATTAACTTAGTTTCACCAGATATCTATATGGAGAGTATTTTGAGGCCTGGAAAACGTATAAAGGCAGCTTCATGATTTTTTTCAGAATTTTCGGTTAGGTAGTTTCTGAGAACGTGTTCGTTAAAGAATTTATTACTTTCAATCCCCACCGTTCCTGGCTTTCCAAAAAAATGTCACACCTAAAACTGGCTTTCAAAAGTGCTATTCGAGACTTTCCATTTAATACCCAACATTACTACATCCGGTGAAAAAAAATTTTAAACTTTTGTTTCTACTACTGTTCATTGTCCTTGGTGGTCGGCCAACACTCAGATCCATAAAGGACGAGAGAGCGAACGACACTATTTTAAATTCTCGATTTTTGACATTGGTTGGTGCAACAACCACAAAGAACGCTAGTTGTGAAACGCTACCTTATCAAAGTAGCACTGATTCGTGAAGTAATTTCGTAACGCAGCTCACCATTGGCTGCTAGCTTTGATCCGATATATTTAAATCGTGCCATTCTCGGTAAGCTGTTGCCTCTGACAGTGATAGTGTCAATCCAATGAAATGAGTTCGGTCGTCGAAAATTTTGTTTTATTCAGTTCAGTTTCAGACCATGTTGCATTGAGCGATATCATTCCACTTTTGGACAAGTTGCTCAAGATCAATTTTATTATGAAACGCAGGAAAAGCATTATTTGCATAGAGCACTGTGTAGGGCACTGTACGTTAGATGTTCTATGTAGGAATGTCCATAACAAAAACAAAGAGGAGTGTGACAAAACGCTTCTTTGATGAACCCCAACAGAGTCACGAAACAGTTTTGATATACCTGCCACACTTCGAACTAAGCTCCCCAGATCGCAGTAGAGCAATTTAACCCAGCGAATGAGAAATCTGCCTTCGTTAAATTTAGGAATATACTGTAGAGAGAGCAATGTTTTTCACGGTGTCTCTCCATGAGTAACCGCACAATGTGTATTGCGTCAGCAGTTTCGTAGTTCTTGACAAACTCCGGCTTCGTCCACGGCTATTTGAAAAATGTCTTAACTACGGTTGTCACAATTGCTTTAAAAACCTTCATGACAGCAATCGGATGGCACAGACTTTAAACTTGTTGAATGATTACTTTTCTTTTTCTGCATGGAAATGGTCATTTTTTCTTGCCAGTCAGATGGTGGGCAACCCTTCTCAGTAACCCGAATGAAGAACTCTCTGAGCCCCCAGATTTTAGCTGCGATACCGTCAGATCCTGTCGCCTTTCCATTCGTTCAATTACTTCCTCGACTTGTTTGGCGCTGACAGGTGGAATTGCTCCAAATATCATAAATGCTTGCGGAAGCAGATAATGTGCAAATCGTCCCGCCGTCTGTCACCTACAGCTCGTCGGTCGGTAAACAAAGTACCTATCTTGTAATTGACGCCTGTAATTGTATGCGTTGGTCTCAGCTTTTGACAAGCCGATACAGATCTCTCTCACCATCGCGAGTATGCAGTTTATCGTAAAGATGTTTATAATGGATCGCTCGGGTAACGGATAACACTTTCCTTGCTTCCCGGTTGGCATTTTTGTAAATTTGCAATTGACCGGTGTTTCATCGATGAGAAACTTATGAAAGAGGCGTGTGTCCTCACGGACTTTCGTTTGGACATCCTCGTTCCATAACTAAGCACTAAATACCTGATGAACCACCTACCAGCCCCTAGCACTGCATGGGCCGCTTTGTGGATCGACTTTTTGATTGATTCCACTATCCTTCGACGTTCGTAATAGTCGGCGACCACGTGCTCACTTTTCTCACGAGGTCACCACTATTTTATTCGCTGAGGACCAGTGTCCCCCCTAGGATATGATGTTTTATTCGCAAGGCAACAATCAACGCCCGATGTTGACGTGCGGAGTCTCATTAGGAACAACTTTGCAGTCAGTGCCGGTAATAAAATGTCGGCGTCTTATGAGGATACTCGTATATTCGAATTACGTTTCACTCTTGCCACTGAAAAATGTAGGAAAATAAGATAATTATTGGATAAACCATGAAATCGGCATGTACGACTCGTTGAGTGCCCCAGCCCCTTCCCCCCATGGTATGAATGGAGCAGGAAGAGAGTTCTGATAGAGAGTAAGAGAGAATGATTTGAACTGATGTGAATCTTAAACACTTCTGCAATTTAGCGCAGTGACCCCTTTCTAAAATTTTCAGCACCATCCACAACAAAGAAAATGGCTACAATTAAATCACTGGTAAGCTATGTTGGCAAAATATCGAAAATCGGATCCTCATTTCATAATTCTTACAAATGAGAAATGTTGAAACTGACTGGGCCGACAACCCCTCCTATTGTCCTCCTTATCAATGCACCATTCCCAGAACAATCTGAAATGCTGTTCTGGGAGTGGTGCAAAACAGGCAAATCCTCATGAAAATTAAGTTAGTGCGCGGCACCTGCACATCATCCCTGGCTGCTCCAGGTAATAAGAAGAAGCTTGCATTCAGGACGTTTATTAGCCTTCGCGCCACGGAAAGCAGTAATTAACCTAGCATTAGTATTTAATTACTTCTTTGTGTAATAAGTTTTCTTCGATGCTAAAATATGCTCCCGCTCGCATTCATTATGTTTTGTTTTCCAAAATATTTTCTGGGTTAATCAACTCAACACATTCAGCACCCAACGGTAAGGAAGAAGGAGTCTGTCGCCCCCTATTTTCAAGAGGTTTTCACGAGACAGTGTTTGGAGTGTCGCCATATGCAAAACTTTTCACTGAATAAATAAATGAGGTTGTAAGAGTGTAGCGTCTTATGGAGTTCAGGTGCTACAACTTTGCATATGCTCGTAAAGTCGGAAATTCAATTAGTGGAGTGTATGTATGCGTGCATGTAGCAGATGAACGCGTAAGTAAACGGAAGCTCGAAATGGATTGTACTTTTGCTCCTTCGTGAGCTCGCAACAGATTTTGTAGCACACGCCTTGGCGCTACGTATCTTGACTGATGTTGCTTCAATAGATCCCTGCATGATGTATAGCCGCACTAATGAGATGTACAAGATAAAACTTGAGATCAACTTAATTTTTGTAATTAACTGCGAATTCACTTAACTAATTTATATAATAGGAGACTTTACCATGCGACACACGTTCGCGGAAAGTATGTCGTTCCACGTGGCATAATTGATCGCTGCGTAGATGTAGTTGTATGTACACACATACCTACCCAAGGAGAGGCCCCATCTCTCTGCTTTTGAGACTACTAAGAACTCATATGGCGTAACTTTATACGAAGAAACTTGTTAATTACTTAAAGATATTGCTCCCAACTTAATTAATCAGCACCACAAGCAACCCAGCTGAAAACTTTTCTTTCCCGGAACTGCATTGAGCTCATCAAGGGCCCATGCAATTATCAGGACTTAATTGAATGTCATTTTCAGAGGAAGGACCTACATTTTAATGAAAGAAAAATTACAATCGTTAAGTAATATACGTTGGCTCTGAGGCGCCGATTCCGTTCCTATTACGAAGGAAAGTATGTACTCCAATTAATTAAAAATATCAGTGAAAGGATCGCCACCTGTCTAACAATTTATTTCAAGTCTATTTTCAAAGGCAAGTTTGGTATACTGAAAAGCGTCAGTGGTTTACGAAAGTTTGAAATTGGAAAACTAACAAGACAGGATGATATCATATTCTAAGTATACGATATGCTGGAAACTCTCCTCAATGTTTGTTGAAACTTTATATGTAAGGAGTAAGAAAATATAGTTGAAATTATTCGAAACATTTATGGCATACTCTTCTCCTCTCCTATGTAGCAGGCGTACATACATATATTCGCAGTCCCAATAGTTTTGATTCGTATGTTAGACAGGTTTTCAAAAAAAGACTTTTAAACTTCAGTTCTACTCCAAATGTCTATCAAATCAAAGAACAAGCGAGTTGAACACAGAAATTTAAGATTTGAAGGAAACTATACTTAGGACGAGGTAGAAGGGATAATGTATGATCCTGGTATGCCGATTAAAAATAAGAAAGTTTTTCACTAATATAAATGTATTTAGCGATTGAACCAAAATTATCATTTGTGATCAATATTGAAACATATTTTCAAGGAATCAACGATGAAGAACAAATCGGAAACCGGCGCTTCGGTTACGAAACGTTTTTGTACTTTTTATGTAAGAATATTTTATGTACGTTAGTTTTATCTGTACACAGTCCGCAATGTAGTGACCACGTCCTACTACTTACGTAAAAAAGTCAGTATAACGACTGCATGTATGTTTTAAAATGTTGTAATCCCTTCCCAAGGAAGTAACTTCAACCAAGCATAACTTTGTTAACAAAGTAAGATTTCTACGAAACTTTCCGGTATGATGCTACTTATTATAGCTCTAAGGAGGACTTTGCAGTAGATTTCCCTAACAAAATGATATATCGTTATCAACTTTATTTGAGTTTATAGCTAGATTCTAGCGGCGAACTCGCTCGTTAATTTCCTACACCAATTAAACTGTTTAATAAACAGTTAAACGTGTGTTGTCAGCCATTGACCGTTAAATTCCAAAATTCTTACAACGCAGGTCAAGCGCACACCAAAGTTAATAATCGTCAGGGGAGTTATCAGCAACAAATTAATCAAAGAACTTTTTGACTTAACAGGGAAAATGTCAAAGCAACATAAAAAAAATCCATTTACTAGAACAAGTTAAATACCGCCAAGTTATCAACTGGCTCGAGAACCATAACTTCAGCATACCAGTCACAAATCGCCAAGGAACTAATGGTGATAATCAAAGTGAAAAAGAAATCAAGTAAAAACTTGCAAATAAGGGCTTCGGAACAGAAGCAACGCACAGTGATCTTAACAAAGCTAAGATACCTCAGCACATGTTTAATATATAACTCGCCCTGCATCTAGCAAAGCAAAAATGTATCCCTTACATGCCCTCTAGTAACTCCTATACAGAAGAATTACTGAGAACTTTATCAGAGGTACGTCACTTTACAATGCCAGAAATGCAGGAGTTTCTGTATTTCTCCAGTTCAGTTCTTTTTGTCGGGTATAAGGCACGACACAGTCAGTATCCGTTGCCGATAAGACTGTGCTCCAGTTTCATTATCGTCAATGCTGTGCAGGTCGTAACCCTTCAGCGCCGGGACAGGACGAATACAAGCACAAACATCCAAGACGACCGGGATTGAATCCATAGTAGCGAGATCGAAAGTCTGACGCACAACCATTTAGACCATCGCAGCAAAACCCCAAGCAAAACCGACCACCCTGGACAAACAAGGTTCATCTTTCCCAATAGTGATCCCACGGCCTGATATAGAATCTTTTGTCGTTAGGAAGGGACGATCAACAAATCCTCCCGTAGCGCTTTCAAACTGCTACTACAAACAATTTAAAACAAGTCGGGAAGCCGGAAGCTCGGCGCTTCAGGCGCTTCTTCTGTGAGTATATTTGAGAAGTAACTATTCCATTTATACGTAACCCGTAATATATATGCTTTTAGTTATATTGATATTTAGTTGTAGTAAATTTACATGGTAAAATCAACTTTGAGCTACTGTAACTTTGTTAGTAATAGCACGATTTTGATCAAACTTGGGAATAATATGCTTTATATTATATTCTATACTACTATAAATTTTTATAACTATAGGGGAAACTTAAGGGTGGTTGTTACTTAATTTCTTTAAAAATATGGTAATATATAACACTATTAATAACTTAATTTGAGCAGATATCGATATGTAGAGTATACTGAGGCTTGGGCACCATATAGAGGAAGCCTCATAATTTTTTTCAGATTTTTCGGTTGGGTAATTTTTGAGAATGGGTCCGTTAAAAAAATCATCACATCCCCTCCCACTCTCCGTCTTTCTAACAAATCTCAAAACTAAGAGCAGCTTCGAAAAATACTAATCGAGACCTTTAATTTGATACCCAACATGACTATATTCGGTGAAAAAAATTTTACACCTCCCTTTTGCTTGTATGGGCCCCCCCCCCAAATCTCCACGGAGAAGGATATCACTCACTGCATGTCTGGGCGTTCATTATTCCCACCTTCTCACCAAATTTCATGTCAATGGGTATAGCCGTTTCTGAGAAAATTGCGTGTGACAAACAGACAGACGGACAGACAGACATTGAACCGATTTTAATAAGATTTTGTTGTGGAAACAAAACCTTAAAAAGTCTCGCCACTACTGAATCAAATGCAATTGACATTATGTATACAAAACCAATAAATAAATAAATTTGAACTAGCCAATTGGTATGCGAAAGGGTTTAAACGAATTAAAAACTATCTTAGATACAATCTAAGCATAGCAAATCGGACGGACAGCACTCCAAGTCTAAAAGATTTCGGTTATTTTTTATGTAAAAATTTCTACATAGCTCGTAGTGTATATGCGCTGAATATACCCAATATTCAATTCGATATAGTGCTGACATTTTATCTCTTAAGGAATTCATATTATGTTTCATAATAAAACATCTAACACATATTTTTCTTGAGATTTTTTCGGTAGAATACTTTCCGAGAATCGGTCCCCCGATCCTTCCTCTTTACAACCAATGTTAAAACTATGACTTGATTCGAAAAATACCAATTAATATCTTTCATTTGATATCACGAACCCTGCCCCGGAGACGCCACCTTTCATGTAGCTTGGAGCAAATATTGTTGAGGTGTCTGAATCTAGCAAGGACCAGCACAACATGCACCAAGCTATGAAACAAGTCTGAATACCGGAAACTGGTGCTTTGGGTATAAAGGTTTTGTAACTTTTTGCATTCATATATTACTAAAAACCCAAAGTATTTCTTTATATTTTTTTCAAACTACAAGATATACGTACATATTGCAGACGAAAATATTATGTTCACCTTAAACGAACAAACGAACAACATATAAATGCACATATACAAATTGATCGCATATTTCCAATTTAATTCGTGCACAAAAGCATACATATGATATATGTAATGCGTATATTGAATACCACTAGCTGAATATACAAATATATCTATCTGAATTAGGCACTACCCCAAAACTTCATTATCATATATGTACATCTAAATTCATACAAATGTTTGTCACAAGTAATTGATATTGATATATAAATTATTAAAAAACTAAAACAAAATATTTCTTTGCGACCCCCATTCATAAGAGCTCACTTTGTTGTGGCATTGATGAATCGGTATGAGATGATGACGTCATACACGTTGTAGAATGCATGAAATTCACAAAAAATGGCAAAGTTTCCCCTTCTATGACTTTGTTAATAATAGTTGGATTTCCTTCGAACTTCCTAAATTTATGCCCTCTGTTATTTCTTAAACCGCTGCCACTTCTTTTGTACTTCTGACTTGAACTTAAGGGAGGTTTACGGCTAAATTTCTAAAATATGCTTATATACTTTTATTAACTTTATGTGTGCAGATATCGGAACAGGATGTATTTTGAGGCCTAGATTTCGTTTAGATATTGACTGTGATTTTTTTCAGATTTTAAGTTGAGAGCGACACATGTTACATTTTCTGAGGCACACATTTTGAGCACTGTCTCCTCTATGTTTCATTCAATGTGCCCTCTAATTAACACATCTACCTATACCATCTAGCACATAACACTACATAACACTATTGCCGCAAAATACCTTCAGCTTGACATTAATATTGAAATAAAACAGCAGTAGGGGATCTACCTCTTCTTTTTCTACCATAGATATTGCCCTTATAGGTTTTCCGAGCATGATCACCCTCTACCATATAGAATAAGTGATCCCCCATCACAGTCTATTGTGCCAGATTTTATCCGTAACCAAGAGGTCGAGCTATCGACCATAAATTTAGTCGTTATCCTTCTGTATAGGGGGCCAAAAATTTGTCGGAGGACTCTTCTCTCGTATGCCGTTAAAGTTGTCCGCGTGTTTGACAAATCCCGGCAACAACTGGCTGATGCTACATTCTTGTCATTTCCTCGACAAGATGCACTCCTAGCCGTATTTGTTGATGCCTCCGACATCGCAGTAGGTGCTGCTCTTCATCGAAAGGTGAATCAAGTCTGGCAGTCGTTGAGTTTTTCTCTAAACAGTTGAACCCCGCTCAACGGAACTAGACCCTTCTGATAAAGAACTGCTCGCCGCGTACCTGAGCATTAAATACTTCCGTTTCTCCCTAGAAGGCAGACCGTTCACAGTGTTCACGGAACATAAGCTTCTCACATATGCCTTAAAACAAAAGCCCGGCAAAGCATCCTCTCTTCAGCTTCGACACCTGAGCTTTATAAGCCAGTTCACGTCAGACATACAGCACGTGTCCGGCAAGGACAATATAGTTGCTGACGCTTTGTCACGTGCCTTCGAAGTAAACATCCCCGCCTCACTCGACTTCTCGGCTATCGCCAAGGCGCAGGAAGATGACGCAGTGCTTCAGAGTCTCAAATCCAACCCCAAATACAAATTTCGAGAGTTGCCCATCTTCGGCTCGAACCTCTCACTCTGCTGGGAGTACTCGGAAAAGGACGCCGGCCATACATTCCGGCCACCTTTCGCAAAGAAGTGGTCCACGCAGTTCACGACTTAGCGCGTCTAGGCATCAAGACGACAAATCGACTAGTCACCGAAAAATACTTCTCCATGAATAAGGACGTCAATTCCTGGGCTAAAAAGTGCATCGCATGGCAGAAGTGTAAGGTCACCGGACATGGAACAAAAGAACTGGGCTGATTCCTACGCGCTACCAAGCGATTCCACGCAATACACCTCAACATCGTAGGCCCTTTGTTTCAAGTATTGCCTCACAATCATCGACAGGTTTACGCCTGAGGCAATACTTCTGAAGGACATTACGTCGCAATCTTGTGCCGAAGCCCTCTGTCGAGAGTAGATCCCTCTCTTTTGTGTCCCTGCATTGATTATCACTGTCCAGGGAATGCATTCAAACGCCAGTGGACTACTGCATGCCACCCGCAATAAAATGGGATGCTAGAGCGGTGGCACCGGACGCTGAAATCCGCCAATATGGTTTGCGGTGATCCGTCCTGGACTCAATCCTGCCTCTCGTCCTACTTGGCCTCCGAACAACCTGCCGAGAGGTATTTGCTTATATGCGGGTATGCGGGGAGAACCCAAGTGACCCGGTCTTCGACAAGAGATCGGGTCTCACAGATTCTGGATTGCTACGTCTGGCTCTGGCACGGTTTAGCCACCTTTCGCCGTCTTCGCAACGAGCGGCACACAAAAACCAGCCCGAACTGGCCCTACAACGATATCGGCTTTCGCTCAATTCCCGGCTGCGCTGCCGCGCTCTACCTGAGCATAATCGTCGTAATTGCAAATTTCCGCACAAACCTGCCTTTTTTCCTCGGTGGTGGCATCTGTCAGTCGAATTAACAACATTCGAAATAAATTCGAATGTTGCTAATCTTACTGCGCCACAAGATGATTGCCCCGCACATTCAAAATTCGGTACCCCAGCAAAATTAATTAGACTTGCCAGGCTGGCCCTGTCCAATTTGTGAGGTCAGATAGAAGCAACAGGATCACTCTCGAGATGTTTTACCATCGAGAACGATCCAAGACAAGGCAATGCTGTAACATGCATTCTTCCTAACTTGGGCTTAGCGAAGATATATTCTTTCTGACCTGCCAGTTCTACGAGAGAAGAATCCATCGAAAAATGCATTGCTTCCTACAAGAGGATGGACCATTCCGAACCAAATGGCGGAACCGATCACGATGAACCGACCCCGCTTGTGAACGGACAAAGGCTGAAGAAAAAGAAGATGATCCCTATGGATGAAAGTAATCCCGCCCTATGGAGACAACATCTATGGTAGAAAAAGGAGACGTGACAGGCTCTGCCTCAAATGGTTCTATGACGGAAGTGAGACGCTGGATAGTTGCTGGATGGATGATGATAACGCTAACTTCTAATTATCATGTGAAATAACCTTAACGAGATCATAGGACTAAAAATATAATTTCCAAATCGACGCCTCAAGGGTGAACTATAAATAAAAGCGAAACTTTCTATTGATATATGTATTCAATAAATGAAATGGAATGAAGTAACGTGTGAAGTCCTACATGCCCCTCAATACTTATATCTTTCGTTTGACCAATACGTTCGGCTCTGAAACTGAGAAAGCAACACGTTAAAGAGCTCTATTAAAATCAATTCAATGTCTGTCTTTCTGGAAAAGATAAATCCTTTGATTTTCTTGTAATATTAATTATACTGTAACAAACGTTAGCGCCGGTGGTCCGCTTAGGTTTGACGAGGTATTGGGAGTAAGAGTAGAAATAGATAGGAAACAAGTTATCAAATAGGGGCCTATCATTTACAGATACAATGCATTAGAATCCCTAAAAAGCTAAAAGTTGTAATCCGTGCATCATGTCCTTATCCTTAAAGCATGTGCATACATATATAAGCTTCCAACGTGAACGATGAACCATGGTGTCCTACATGGAAAACTGAAGTTATTGATTCTAATATCCAATGAAACTACATATAAAACTACCATCATAGTGTTGCATTGCTGCTTTGAAGCCTTTCGAATTCCCAATCCACCTCCACAATTTTTTTCTCGTTCCATGGTTATGTGGATGAAAGCTACACAATGTAGAAATCAAACTCCGTTTAGCCTAGAAGCCCTGTTTCCGCTTTATGGTAATCTGCATCCGCAAACACAAACTGGTAGATACTGAATTAGAAAATGCATTATTCATCGCAAATAAGAATACAGACGCAACGTGGGCTCCTGAATTTCAAAACTGATCCTCCCCGAAGTACTTCCATAAATAACTCTCGAAAACAACATAAATTCTCTCTCATTTAACACTTTAATTTTATAATACAGCGTACTATCCCCAGATAGATATTAGATTCCCATCCATCACTTGTGTCGAGATCCACTTTAGGAACTTATTGTATTTGAACATGATGCCAGCACTCCGTGCACTAGATTCCATCGAGTTTCGGATCACTAGTCCAGTTCGTACTTGCGTCCGTTCTGGTGCTAATGGACATGTGTCGGAATTAATTAAAAAATTCGTTCATCATGTCCATCCAGCGGGAGCTTTCGAATTTTTGTGTCGATTTTAATTGAAGCACTCGACGAGTAGCTGCCAGCGCATTCCTCATAGTAAGAAAGTGTAGACAGGTGCGTCGAGTTTATAATTATCCCGGGAAATGCCTTCAGCACTATGCCTTGCGGGCGAAATTTAATCAAGGAGTTGTAGTCGCAGGAATGCAACATCTCAGCTTACGCCAGAGGATCATGGACCACACAGCAATGTGGGAAACTCTAAATCCCAATCAAATGCAAGCCACTTAATTGAGATTCAGACATTCGGTTTCGGTTAAAAATGCAAATTGAATTAATTAAAAATTTTCTGCACTTGTGTATGTATCTGAAACACAGAATTTCATTTGAAAACATAATTAGATGAAAACCATACGAGAACATGCATGGCATGACGCTTATCAGAACTGCAATGGAATTAGAATTTAAATCTGAAAAGAATTCGCAACGAAAAGGGGTCTGTCCCTGATCGTTGTTCCGCAAATATTATAATATAAATTGGTGCACTCAACCGGTAATTATTTCTATTCCACCGTAATTTGCAACAAAGGTTAAAAACACTTCAATGCATAATTGGAGCTCCGTCCTACGAATGCTTGGCACAGGTAAACCCCTTAAACATGCTCGCAATTTGTAAATAGGAAACTTGTCAAAGGACAATTCACAGCAAAGCAACTTGAAAATTGTTTACAGAAATCATTATAAGTTCCAGTGCAGAAACGGAACATTTCTCTCAGGAGTGAAAAAATTGAAGAGTTTACCTTGCGCGTTAAAAATAGATGCGAATGGATCATCAGAGAAACATTCTCAAACAAAAATGCGCTTTTGTTGTTATTGGAAATGTATCCTAAGATATTGAAAGTAGTTGGCCGGAAAATATCTCAAAGATACATTAATACTTCGCCAGTTTATTTTTGGAAGTAGAAAGAGGAGAATTATGAGGAATGCTTTCTGAACGAAATTCGTGAAGGCTATAATCTAGCGAAAATTAGGTTTCAGACATGATTCATCATGCATAGACGCGGACCTGTAGTAGTTTCTCGCTATAGGTTCCACCGACAATCATTTTTTCGAAAAATTTGTCTATTTAGAAGTCATCCTGCAGTTGGAAACAGAAGTGACAGTGTAGTTAATGCAAGTAAATTTCATCTCAAATAGGTACGGGGGAGTGAAGGATAGTAGCTGTCCGAAGGAGGGTGCAGAGTTGGCACTACGATTCTCAACAAATACCTGGGTAATGTATCCTGATTTAATGCCTACAGCTCTACTACCAAACCCCACTCCCGCCTCCACGTTGGTATCCCCTTAGCAATACAAAGCAGTAAACAGAGGGAATGAATGGCCAGTTCCCTGCTTCGTAAAAAAGAAATGAGCCAACTAACCCTCCAGATTGTACAAGTTAGATGTATTAACGGTAGTTATAGGTATTTGATTATCCAATGCATACTATTATATTTTTGAAAGCGGAAAATTCTGGAACGCAAGAATTTTTCGCTGAATATCACAGACTTCAATTAGGACGTTTCGAGTGAAAACTTACTTCTTAAAAGTTTGCTTTATCCTCCAACGAGGAGCCCTGAGTTAGTATTTGATTCCCTGCCCTCAAACGACATCGGGATAGTAGACGACACTACATCGCAAAGATGAAAAGCAAAAGCTGAACCATCATGGAACTGATGGCCCCATAGTCTCCATTACATAACTAATGAAATCCCATCGGTTTGAACAGCAAATAATAGTGGAGAAATTGAAAACCTCCTGAATGAAGAAATGGCATCAAAATATGTCGGAGTGTCAGAGGAGCAAATCCTGTAGATGCTCGAAGACGCAATCAAAGGCTGATGCGCAAAGAATATCGCGCATCTCGACGCCCAAACACTGAATGGTTTGACAAAGAATATCAGTAGGCAATCAATGAGTAAAACGCTGGATATAAACAATATCAAGAGTGACCGAGCAGAGCCAAACGAGACAAATATATAAAATTCAAACGTACCGCTGGAAAAATCTCGGGAATCTCCCTATACCACAACCTAATCTCCGTTCATCGAAAGAGCAGAGGTCGGTCAAGCACTTGCCCCACCACCTACACAGGAAAAAATCAAGGATGCTCTAAAAACGCTGAGAATCAACAAAGCCCAGGGTATAGATGGACTACCTGCGGAGCTACTAAAAGCAAAACGGTCAAGCTTCATACGCCCATAAACACTAGTTTCGCAGATGGCTAAAAATTCAAAATATTTTTTCATACATATATTCCCAAAATTCAGATATGTGTACGTATTGAGGACATAAATATTATACTCATCCTAAATAAACAAACATTGCTTATTACCGCGTACTCATGCGTAAAAATTTATACACCCGTATACTCATCTAAATTTATCGCACGCATCTCAATATTTTCACTTTACTCCATCCACTAAAGCATACATATGTTCATATACAGAGTGCGGCAGCATAACTTCCTTTTTTCAAATGCGCGCCACTCAGTTAGTTGATATCATAGCGGGCCACTAGTGGTCTCGTTCAAGAGGGGATACTGTAAAGTTTTGTACCGACACGGTTCAGTCGCCATCATGCGTTGGAATAGTGAGGAGCGTGCCTTTTACTTTTCAAGCGGATGTTCGGTTATTGCAACACAGCGTGCATTTCGGAATCGCTTTAATTTAGCCCCGTTGGCTCCCGTCCCAGACCGCAAATCAATTGTTACATGGATCACTACCACAGTTAGATACTAGACAGCTACCTCACTCCCCCTTGCCCCTCGAGGGGGAAATCAGTGCAAGTACACACGATTTCAAATTGTTTTGCCCTTGAGCATGAGCGAGATGTACCGAAAACCCGATCAGCTGTGTTTGACATACCGCCCGGACTTGCCAATGTATTGGTGAGATTGGCAAGTTTTTGCTTATGTTTAAGTGAATACGTCAGACAACTTTTTGCTATATGGGTGAGCACGCCGTAGTACCAGCATAGCAAAAGCTCACCGATCTCTCTCTTACCAATACGATTTGACGAAGATTATGCCTTTTCCTTGTTTAGCGTCTCTGATGTGTACAGATAAGCTTCTGCAAGCACATTTGCAAGTGGGGTCATTTTTGTAAGGGTACTGCCTATAGTAGATCTACTGTGGTCACTACATTCAGACAAACCGTTAGATCACCTGAGAACATTGAAGCAGTGAGAGCGTCAATGTTGCGATCGCCACGGCGTTCTGCGCGCAAACACGCATCTGCCCTTGGACTATCCGATCGTTCTGTGAGAAGAATTCTTCGTGATGATCTTCATTTTCATCCCTATAAGATGGCGATAGTGTAGGAACTTTCAGAACGTGACTTCATTTCTCGGATGAACGCGTGTGAGCTTCTTTTTGATGTCATTCCCGAGGGTGCTATTGTTTGTTTTAGCGATGAAGCCCATTTTCATTTGTGTGGGTCGGTTAACGAACAAAACATGCGCTACTGGGCTGACACCAACCCTCGAGAATTGCGTCAAAAGCCTTTGCATTCACCCAAAGTCACAGTGTGGTGTGCAATTTCCTCAGCTGGAATTATTAGTCCCTGGTTTTTTGAGGAAAATAAGGTTACAGTGACAGTGAATTCAGACCGGTATGTAAGCATGCTACAGAATTTTTTTTCCCACGACTAGAAAATTTGGATTTGGGGGCACTTGGTTCCAACAAGACGGTGCAACAGCACACACTTCAAGAGCATCGATGGCTGTTTTGAGGGAACACTTACCAGAGCGCCTTATCTCAATTAGAGGCGATTTGGAATGGCCGGCACGCTCTCCCGATGTGTCCCTACAAGATTTGAAGACCAACATCCAAGAAGAAATTGCCAACATAACACCTGCTATGCTAACAAAAGTCATGACAAATGCCAGAAATCGGTTTACGCAATGTATGGGGAATGGGGGACATCACCTAACAGATTCGATCTTCAAAACAATGTAAATAAAAACTTTAGACATGTACCTACATTATAAAAAATAAATAAATATTTTCCGATGCATACAATAGTTTTTATTGAGTTTTGAAAAAAGGAAGTTATGCTGCCGCACCCTGTATAAGCACATTAGTTGAATACCGCTGGTAGTAACGTAGATACATATCAATCTGAATGAGACACTACCCAGAAACTTTATTAACATATACATATGCATTTGTCAGTCTCGAATAACTGACACTGATATACAATTCTTGAGTCAATTTCTAAATTATGGGAATGTGCTATAACTAACTTAATTTGTGCAGATATCGAAATGAGATGTACTTTGATGTTAGAATTTAATACAGGGGCACCATCGTCATTTTTTTCGGATTTCTCGATTGGATAGGTTCTGAAAACGAGACCTGTTTCATTTTTTGGGCCACACAATTTAGGACCTCACTCCCCTATGGTTCACCCAACATCAGATATAAGAACAGTTTCGAGAGGTACTAATGGAGCCATTTGACAAGCTACATGACCATATTCTGAAAAAAAATGTACACACCCTTTTCGCATTAATGATAGATGGACAGGCAGACATTGAATCGATTTTAATAAGGTTTTGTTCCACACAAGGAGACAAATTCCGCTGCGTAAACTACAAAGGGACATCGTTGTTGTGTGCATGTTATAAAAATCATTAAGAAATAAAACTGAACACTTCTGGAAAAATATTGCTGACGAAAACCAGAGAGGATTTCAAATATTCTTACTAAAAGAGATCCTGGAAAAATGCTAAGACTGTAACGTTAATGTACACCAAATTTTCACTGTAGAAAATATTACCTGCATTGGTTTTAGTAAAACTGATTAGACTCACTAGCATGAAAACGAGTTTAGCGCTCAGGTAAAGAGGCGAAATCCACTGACAAGATGTTATGGAGCAGATCAAGTATGGCTGGTTCCATTATTATTTAATACGCTGCTCTATAAATTATCCCAAATAGTCCTCTCAAAGATTGTCAGTAATCCTTCACAGGTCACTTACGATACGGGGAGCGGCCTCCCTGAGGTGCCCCAATAAGTAGTTCTGATCCCTTAGCTGGCATTATACCTGCGTCCTAGATAGTAGCCTGGAGAGTGTTTCCCGGTGAAGAGCGAGTTGCTATTGACTGACAAACGTCGAAATACACTGGGAGTTCCCGGAATCGTGGACAACTCATTGCCGACCTGGATGGGGTGATGTATACGTAGCTTTGCCAAGGTTATAATTATGGAATGTATCAGAGGCCAGCTCCACGAGAAGCCAGGTCGGGTGGTTTGCATTGAAACGATATTAGTAGACCGGGTTACCCGAATAAACGCTGATCCGTGCGTGAGTTCCGGGATCATGTAAGCCGGGGTCAGCCCTCAGGGAACTGGAGTAGAAGCTTTGTCCCCTAGGACGCACCCGTTCCATACGATTATGGCCTGTTACCTTGCACACAATGCTCTGGAGGGAAAACATTTGAAGGAAAAAGAATCCAAAATTAAGGAGGTAGGAAATAAGTGATGAGGCGCCGGGTTGCGCACAGCCAAATAATGAGGGAGACTCCCAAAGTGATGTGACACCGGGGCGGGGGCAAATTTACTACACAGTCTTGAGTCCGGCAGAGAAAAGGAATAAACGATTTGCGTGTTTTCTATGGAACCCTTACAGACTAGGAGCTGCTAAGTAGCCATCGATTCCCTGTTAGTTGTTGGCAGTACCTAATGTAGGAGAAAAAAGCGTGCCAAACAAACGTGGGTCTCTTCAAACAGGGCCACTTTAAATCAAATTGACCACGCATTAATCAAACACTGCTGTTTGGTGAATTTCAGAAAATATGGCTGGGCCAATACAAACTGGAATCACTGTCACGTTGGTATGGGCACCAACCACAGTAACATCCAATGCTACTGTTCTGAAAAGAGGCCCAGAGGAAACCACTGAAATTGGGCTGATAACTTCGAATATAAGCGAAATGGAAAGGCAGTAGACGGTTATTGCCAAAACCCAAGAGGAAAGACTTATCAGGAAATGGACGGCAGTTTTGAAGCGCCAAAAAAACATCACCAAAAGCATAAAAGGAACTCTTGAATTGTATTTCTTTCTTCAGGTAAATATAGAAAGCAACAAAAAATGCACGAAATACAGGAGCAACCGTGTAAAATAGATCGCAGATCGCCCATTGCAGAACGGACTGTGAAGGCGAAAGGAGGAAGGCGCATATAGAGGAAACTACGCTCAAGTAGGCTCCAGGGGTCAAAAGAAGAAGGCGAAGAGGGGCAAGAGGCAACAGCACATCGCGCCATCAGAAAACTCTCTACCTAAAGTTAAGACGGAGCACAATCGTTAAGCACCAAACAATAGGTGAGGATATGAGGGAAGGCTTGACCAAAAGCTCTGCTTATCAAACCTATAGAAGACAAGATCTTTGCGGAAGTCCTCAGTGAGATCTGTTGTAGGATCAAGTTCAAAGGCGACAAAACAGAACACTTCTGTCCCCATTCAAAAAAAAAGGATGATGTAGTCTTCATCGAATTTGGTATGAAGGCAACAAACAAAGGTACGTTCCATTAAGCAATCAAGGGGCTACTGGAAGAGAAGGTTTTGGATTCTAGCCTAGAGCCCATATTCTCTATAGAAATCCGAGATTTTGATTGCCTCAGGCATCCCTTCTGCGAATTCTCGAGGTCAAAAAATTACTATGGTGGAAGTTGCCAGGCAATACGCGAAGGAACTTTTTAACAGCGGAAGTATTAGAATTAGTTGAGTAGTGTATAGGATACGAATTTGGGCCGCCTCCACCAAATGTCGCTGATGCCTAGACTATGTAACCTGTCGAAGAGCTGAGATGAGAACAGCATGCCATAGATGCAGCCAGATAGACCATAAAGCGAATACCTACAACGAAAAGAAGAGTTGCGCTCTTTGCAGTGATCATGCTGCATCTGATGCGAGCGTTACAGAAACTGCGGACTCAGGGAGGAGCAGAACTGGGAAGAGCTAGGATGCAATTAACATATTCCGCATCCTTTTGATCAATAGGCACTGGTGTGCAACCAAATTGCTAGCGCAACTTGGGGAGATCCAGGTTGAGGGTGATTCCAATGTTAGGGCACTTAAGTGAGGCATGTCTAACCAAGACTCCAGAAAAAAACGGATTCTCGAAATGGCAGCGACAAAAGGGCTCGTAGTTTCAAACACCGGATCCACCCCAACGTTCCAGAGCCTAGGCTGCGAAGAAAGTATTGCGATGCAACTTTTGCGTGGAAATCACTGGTGTCTTTGGTGGCGACCATCAATGCATCGCATTCAAAGTCGATAACATCACCTTTCGGTGTGCACCAGCCTGGCGTGGAATGTCGCGAAAGTCAACACCGGAAGATTTATCAAAGTTTTTGGAGCAAGTGAAGCAGCGCTGGAGCGCACGGGGTGGCTATGCTGTAGTTGACACTGTCGTAAATTCAGTTATGAAAATTTAATTTGCCTATTGCAGATGAGCAGACTGTAATGCAAAGACAGAATACAAGGGAAACGAGAGGCTTAATTGAAAACTCTGAATCGTGCCCTTTCAAATGCTTTGAAGAGGCTTGTCTCAAGCAAAACCAACCAGTATCAACCTGAATCGCGCTTGTAAAAAAAAGAACGACACTGGTTGACCTAAAGAAGTGGTAAGATCTTCGGGACAAAGTTTCAATAGAGTTAGGATGTATGTGAAAAAACTGAATGCGAGAGATAGTTCAAGTGCAGAGTCCTTAGAAGGAATGAAACCGCATAGTTGAACTCTTTCGGAAAGCCGAATGGTTTCACAAATTTTAAATTTAAGTCAGTACAGATTTTCTTGGAAGTTTACAATCCAGAAGATAGAGGTGGGAGGGACGGAAGTAGCAACTTTTGAGCACCTTTTAACGTGCAAGTGTTGCAAGATTTGATTTGGACACTACGGCAGCGGTGGTTACCGGTGAAAAAAGCAGATAGCATTTACACAGCGATGCTGAAGGGGCTACCTATATTGACTTCTAAGAAAATTCTCTTTAGCATGAGTTACTTTGGACTATATCCCTACCCCTTGGCAAATGGTTAAGGTAGCCTTCATATCAAAGCGTGGGAAAGATGATTATACAAGGCCCAGGGATTTCAGAAAAATCTACTTAACTCAATGTCGTTGAAATCTCTCAAGAGACTGGAGACGGTCATATTCGCAAGAAGATCCTTATCAGCGTAGGAAGTCCTGTCTGTTTGCTCTTCGTTTGTTAGTGTTCAAGATGGAGCTAACAATTCTGAAAGGCAAGTATGCGATGGTGGTGTTCAACTTTATATGCCGCCAAAGAGCACAGTGTCGATAACGTTGTATTATATTCTGAAGTAGGTTTTGATCGCCACCAACCGGCAAAAGCAACAAAAAAAGGAAGTGTGCTATTGTCAATTCTATCGAGTATATTAATGGATCAATGCTATGTGAACTGCAAAATGTACCCATATACATTAAAGCTTATACGGATGACGTAGATATGCTAGCTGTTGATCAAGACCTCGAAACAGTGCAACTAGAGTCAATGATTTGAGAGACATGAAATTTATTTTAATTATTTTATTTGTTTTATTTTATTTTATTTGGAGCAAATATTTAGAGGCAAAGATGAAGCGAAATCTTACAGGTTCGCTGAGGCAGTACGGTTACGCGGATCTTGCCTTGACATGTTGGCTTATACCTCATGTGGTAAAGTAGATATATGTATGTTTCTACCATAAAGCCATTCGTCTATTCGCCGCTAGTGAGGGAGGTTAGAGTGAAATACAAGAGTCTGGAATTTAAGTTGCCTCACTGAAAAGAACGGTATATTAAACTTTCAACAGCATGACCAGAGAATACGCACAAGTGCTATTTCAACAGAACTGTTATCCTTTTTTGGAGTGATATTTGAAGGCGCAAAATATTGCGTGCTACCCTATGGTGAACTCCCAGAGTAATTTGAGATAAACCATATTGTTCTTTGTGGTCATCAGTAACGTTCTTCATGCTGTCTTGTCCGGAGACCGTGAAGGGTTTCAGTGGACAATGACACCTTTCCTCGAACCCCGCCATTACGCTGATGATATTTAGCTGTTCCCCAGTTGAACCATCGACCTTCGCCGTCACGTACTTTTCCTATTTTCATTAATTGGTGTTAATCGAAATCGTTGCTCAAGTTGCATACTTTGGAAGCGTCGTTTCTGACAATATCTTCGGTAAACTTGATATTACCTTATGCATTAACGGCGCTAGAGTCGCCTTCTCCGTTGCATTCAAGATCTGGAAATGCAGCAAAGCTGACACTACTCCCTGGAGGAAGGGGGTGCTCAGAAATTCGTGGTGGGAGTCGAAGCACAAAATCGGGAACTAACAGTGATAGGTTTGCTTGACCGTAGGGCGTCGTCCCACAGAGGAATTTATAGTTACGGGGCTATTATCTATTTTTGGACAAAGGATTTGAGTTAAGTTTTGTATTAATACTTCTATTAAATTTTTAAATATTTGATAAGTCTAACCACAATGTACGATGTACTTGCATCTGAAACTCGAAATATGTGCCATATGTACATGCACAGTAAGTAATTACAACGTATTTTTTGAGATTAAGCTTTTGCTAGGATCCGAAATATTATAATCTATTATTTAGGCCGAATTCAATCAAATTTCGTCAAAATTAAAGTTAAAGCGAGTTGTGTAAACCACCAAAGTTCCATTTTATATTTATTTGAAACTTTTACGTTTTTTGCACGACAATTTCCGAATGAACCTTACATGTACAAGGAGCACTACATTCATTCTATTAGATTCTGTCCTAGAAAGTTTTTGTTAATTTAAAAGCTGTGTAAGTACATTTTTTATCCAGTTGAATTATTTCACTAACAGAACTTCCCAGGAACTAGGCTAGCTCCTGATGAACCTGTACTTTGACTGGTGGAAACTTTTAATTAGCTTAAATAAATTCACGAGAGGAGGTTGTAAATGAAGAGGCGCAAATGTATTTTTGCAACTAACATAGATGCACGGAAGATGCACGCTTCTAGACATGTTTGTTTTCCACAAACAGCTGGATAGTAATGAAGCTTTCACCAGCTTAACTAGAAAACTCCCCGGCCCTATTTACTTACTTAACAATATTGAAACATCCCGTCTCCATGCAAGGCTACTCACCTGAAATAAATGAGAGAAAATTAAATTTGTTTGAAATTATGTGGAATATATATAGTATGAGGTCATAGGAGTAATTTGACGTCAGCTCGAAAAAATGTGCTCGGGTTCTGAATATCCTTTTCAATTTTCCTTTTTATTTGAAGACTGAATTGCACGCTGCATCTTCAATCAGCGCATTGGAGGATTCGCATAATAAATAAAATTTTCTTATCATGGCTCATTCACGTATCATCAGTCGGTCGCCCATTCACTCTTTACTTATCGGATGAATAGCACATTCCATTCAGTTGATTCCCAATGAGAAATGAACCTGCAGCAAGAAACCAGCATGAAGCGCTGAGATTATTGCCAGGAGAATTTTACAGTTCAACGGTCTCATTCTAATTTACCTAAAAGCATTCTACTCAAATCGCACATCAAATACCCGAATAATTCCTGAGACCTCAAGGAGCGAGGCACTATTTCATTTGCCTGCTAATCGAAATTAATTGGCAATTCATGCAGGAAACCGCACGAGTGACGGCACTATAGGAAGGATGCACCAAGACGCAAGGGCGAAACCGTGTTTTGCACCCATAATGCACATGTAAGCATCTTATGCATTTGCTCTTACTGATTTCACCCGTATTTGTAGAAACTGTGGTAAGGGGCTGGATTCGAATTATGTATTTGTATGCGAACATGAGTGTGTATGTATATGGTTTTATCCATAGAGATAGTGCTGAATAGGACGTATGCAAGGATAAAGAGAACATGTCAAATGTTTGGTCCTCATTATACCAAACCTAATAAATTATAATCAATGTTTTCAAGCAGCAGCACTCGTCGTCCTTTTTCAAATAGTTTATTATCCTCCTACGCACACTTTGTGCTGAAGAAGTTGCAATTCCATGCAAAATAACAAAGGCGAACTGTTCAGCTTCGCAAAAGACAACCTTTTGAGCAAGGAAAATGTGAAATCACTATAACCAGGTGACTGAGGTACATGGTCCCGAATTGCAGATGTGCGCCTCTCACCTCGAGCTGCTACTGGACTGCTGGTAGACAATGTATAATAATATACAAATAACCGCAGAAATCAATTAAGACATCAATTCTTAGCAAAGAATGTTCTATAAAACTTGATCATACATGGAGTACCTTACTTTATCCATCTGCCGCCCCTTCATATCTCCCATTGATCTCTCGGCAGACAGGAAGGCTCGGCATAAGGTAACTCTAGCCGCAAAGGAGTGGGGACTACAGGCAAGATCTTTCCTGTCAAAAGCTTCTCATCCGGCTATACCAGGAAAAGCAGAAGAAAAGGAAACTGATAATGTGGACATAACTGGTCTAATACCATTATGTCACAAAGGAGCCATGTAGCCCAGACACCGTTAACGTGGGAAAGCCCACAGCCGACGACAACGGAAGATCGGCAGAAAATGTGACAATAAAGAAAAGAATCGGACGCAAGAAAACGGAACTTCTGGCGGAAGTCGGTGACTTCAGTTAGTGTCGATTTTCACATTCGACTACATTTATGTCTGCATGTCCTATTTACTGACAGCAAGGTTGCCGAATTTACAAGACCGTTCCTATTTATTTCTGATGCAAGAGCCATAGGTTATATTTTAAAAAATCTGTTGTACTGGATCGTAAACAAGGGCTAGGATCTTCTTCAATGAGAGATCCTAAAGACCGAGAACCTGTTAGAGGGTGCCAAGCTGAGGCAGTGTTGTTTCCAAGACCTAGTTGCGAACTTTCAATACCAATTTAATGGCAAACGAAGAAACGTCATTGTTGCCTCCGCTTGCTTGTCCTATAATTCCTAGCGACCCAGAACTAAGGTGTCTGGTAGTGAATGCAGAGTCAATTGGTTGTTATTAGAATGCTCAGCATATTTGTTGGGGCAGTTAAAGGAGAGAAGCTCTTTGGTTTCATCACTTCAACTGGTCTGATGACCTAGAAATTTGCACTAGACCAAGTCTCACTGTCAAATCACTTTTACTTAGAATTTAGTGTGACTATTGCAGGCCAACCGAATTTAATATAAAAATGGAATGCTAGGTAAACGGATTGGACAAAGTTTAATGAACTACTTGTCAACTAAGGACTCCTTTAGCGCAGAACATCAATTAGAATCTTCGAATCGCATACTTTTGGAGTGCTTCGAAGGGGTTTGTCCTATTTCGCGCGGCCAACGTGATAAAACAGTGCCCTGGTGTAACCGAGAACTACAAAGACACAGGAAATCAACCAGATGACTTCTAAATCACGCTTGTAAAACCAATAAGAATGAAAACTGGTTAAACTTCCGGAACCCACAGCGTAAATGTAAGAAGCTCGTAAAACCTCCGAAACGAGACTCTTTTATAGCATTCGGTGAGGAACTGGATGGTGCAAGAGAGACTTCAAGGCTGTGTAGAGTTCTCGAAAGAGATAAGCCGCCAAAAAAGACTCTTTTAAAAAATCGGATGAGACTTTAAACAACTCCAGAGTTGAGTAAAAACTTTGTGGTAAATACATCATCCAGATGAACAGTTAGCAAAAGTGGAAGGGGTAGAGTTGGCGGCTCCTGCTCAATTGGAAAGGGCTGCCAAACAATTGGGACACTGCGAGAGCGGTGAGCGAATAAGCTAAAGCTGCCATACTGTCCTTTGAATACTTCAAAGCACCTAGCATGGATGACATCTATCAAACTATGTTAAAGGTAGACATTAGGCACTTAGAGCAAATTCTAAGAAATATTTTTCGAGAATGGCTTGCTATGGACAACGCACCTTTCTCTTGGCAGAAGGTTACTACAGTCTTCACAACTAAGTCTGGGAAGTAACTTCAGACAACATTATTTAAGCTGAAATGTATGGGGAGACTGATCGATCATCACGGTCACCAGAATGCGCTAAGGTCGCACTCACTTACTGAAAGCCAGCAGATGTGCTATCATCGCTTCTGTGGAGCATTATGACATACTCACTACTATGCGAACTGCCAATACACGCCCAGCCAGACGTGGCAACTTGTTGGTCGGGATCGCGGAACGGTATGTAGAAATATACAACGCACCATGGATTTGATTGACTGAGAAAACAGAAAAAGTTTCTGGAGCATGAATCTACCCCGCAAGTAAAACCGAGAAGTGAATTTTTCCTTAGAAACAATATGCAAGATCTTTTAAGCTGCAGTGTATACACGACTTGGGTGATTGACCAGCGTTTGAAGAGCAAGCGCATCGCAATTTGAAGCGATAGTCCAGCTACATTGATGGTATTGCCTCAATCTCTGTCTGTCGAAGCACCTAATACCCGACTTCTGCAATTGACGTGGTCCATACGTTTAGTATTCAGATTCCCTGGCGACAATGCCATCTGAAGGCCAAAGCCACCTTCTTTACCTCGGATCGCAAATGGATGCTCTCAGTCAGGATGCTACAACGGTCGCATTCGTCGAATTTGTAGGGTTTCAAACGCCTAAACCAACTGATCATTTCGTTGACAGCAGTGATGCCTCTACCCGAGCATACAGCAGAATATTCTGTGGGGCCCTAGTCTCAAGCCAGTACACCGAAGAGGATAGTTAGAACGTTGTGCAGTAACTCCCTCTTTTGCCTCCTTGTTACCCAGATCCTGAGCACTTCCTCGTTCTTCCGGAGGATGTTTTCATGTTTAAATTTTTGGCGTTTTTCTGCATATTTCTCTCGTCTGGTCCATCATCCTCACCAATTTACATCAGTCCAGCCCAATCCTTAGGTTTCCAGGAACCATTCTTGATTCTCCCAGCTCCTCTGAATATTATCCAGCATGCGGTGTTCATAGCCCGTCTTTATGTTTTGTGCGAACCTTGTTCCAAAAGATAGCACTAGAATAGGTTGAGAAGTGCACTTGCCCATAAACGGAGTTATCCTCGGTTTTCTTGGGCGTTTCGCCTCTCCACAATTTGGATTGACTGTCGCCAAAATGCTGTGAAATTGTCGACTCCCGGGTTTCAGCTCAGGCAGTGATGTAGGTGACCTTTGATTACCGAGGCTTTCTTCGGAAGATCTCATTACTTGGCCGTTTGGTACCTCAACCAGCAGAGGCGGGGGTTCACCATCCCGACGTGTTTCCACACAGATCTGTGGTATTGACCTTCATTGTTTCGACGACGCTGTCATCTCCAGGATGAACAGATAATGGTCACTTCATCGGGGGTGTCTCCCTTTCCTTGACCAGTACCCACTGACCAGGCTTCTTATTCGGGATTTCCTTGTCCCATTTAGCCCCGACCTGTAAGTAGAGCAAATATTCCAGAGATCGCCTCCTTCAAAACGTTTGGTGAATGGGATTAAGCGGCTACTTTCGTTCATAGGGCCTAAGCCTCAAAATACGCCCCATTCGGATGCTGAAATAATAGCATTATACTATTTTTTAGTAATTTACCTGAAAACGCCCCTTATGTCAATGATAGAAAAACAAGTTATTGCACCACTATAAGTGATAATACAATGCATAAGTTTGGAAAGTTTGAAGGAAATCGACCCATTATTAACAAAGTTATAGTTAAGTTTGTTATATAACGTGAATTTATAGCAATGGCGTATGGCATCATCGTATAAAGTGAACTCATATGAATGGTGAAGTTGAATATATCAAAGGATATTTTGAATTTCTCAGTAAACACGAATGGAAAAACGTGCGTAGGAAATTTCTCATAGAGGATAAACATAAAACCTTTATACCCGAAGTGTCCAGCTTCTGGTGTCCCGACTTGTTAATTATGATTTGATTCATATCATCTGGGTCTGTTATCTATATGTCCCAATTGAGGTCAATGTGTTATCTCCCTCAAAACCGCCGCTTAATAAAATAAATACCACCTGGTCACACCTTTCTGAAGTAGAACTAACTTTTATCTAGAGTAACTGATTATAGTGAATACTGCCCTCGGGATTGATGGCCCCACGAAAGACTTTCGACTTGAACTTGAACATTAGCTTTCAAACGAGCAAGTCTTAAATACCCAAGAGCACATGATAGATTTAATGTCAACTGAAATGGAAATGTAATTGGAAGAAAAGGTCGTTGCAACCCACTTGCCTGAGGATCCCACCCGGGGTATTCCTCCACAACCGAACAGATTTTATGCAAGCACACTCCGTAACGCGAAATCCACCCCCACGGTCAGTAATCGGATATTTTACGCGCCGATGAGCAAATGCTAGAGCGAGTCCGTATATAAAACTGCCGAAATCGTAAAGCCCATATTTTACTGCCAGATTTTATTCACGCATAATCCAGAAGAAGTGGCCACATCTAAAACATGATGACTGCCTTTGCCTCAAGCTAATCACTAAGAAGGTCATTCAGAACCACATGATCCTTTATCAGACCACGATTTTTCGCATATTACGGTCGTGGTTTTGCGCCAGGACGTGCAGAATTCCATCAAATGGCGAATATCGTAAAACGTTATTTCGCATAAGTAACGAATAGGTACAGAAGTAACGACGATAGCGAATTCTTTGCTTTCTTGTAACTCCCATATAACATTGAAGATTTATTTTTACGCCCCGATAAGCAATTTTATGGCTTTAAACATGAACATGATGCTGAATATGTTTGCACAGGCCTTTGATTTATAACAGGTGAAAGCAGTTGGAGGATGTCTCCTCCGCGGCGTTTCCTCTGGGTGCCTTTTCGAACAGAAATGATACTGGGAGCAGTTTGGAATCGTTCTTTGTAATTGCGAGACTTTAAAGGGAATCGCAAAAGTCTGCTTGCGAATCCGCTTCCCCAACGTCGATTGCTCTTATCGTCTTTCGACTCTGGGCGAAAACAAATTGGATTTCATGCCTTCCCGACGTTGCCTTTTCCGCCAGAAGCTTTATATCGCGCAAACATGTCGCTGATATGAAGGTGGGAATTGTTGATTTCATGCCAATTGTATTATTGTATTTTCCTGCCACCTTATGTTCTTATAAAGTGAGGAGCACGTGTATATCCACCTGACTTACGCTGATTTCGAAAAATCCTTCTGTAATTGAAATTGAGTAACTTCAATGAAAGCCAACTAATTGCTTCTATCTGCCAAGCATACATGGGTATGGATTTCGAGCCTGGCTAATCTCGCGGAAAAAATTTTGGGTAAACTTCCTTCAAATTAACAAAAACCAATTACTGGAAAAAAGAGGGAATATATGTACGTGCAACACTACTAAATCCTGTACGACCCAAGCGGTTTCAATACAGCTCAACTGCTGCTCATTGCAGCAATAAAAAGTCCAGTAATTCCCCAAATCCCCACGCCTGGCTACCCTCATTTTAAACCTTTCACTAATACTTTAAGTATAATGTTCATGTTAAACAAATTTCATGAAACGAATTTGTCAGATTGTTAGCCTAATCCCAACAGAATGTCGGCCTAATAAGGAAGAGCCGCTTTTCTGCCGAAAGTCTCCAGAATAGCTGTCCCGGTTCTATTAAGACCTCATGCAAACTCCGCATCTCAATTAAATTAATGTAGAACGCGACAAAATTTTAACGACAATTGAGCGAATCCGACCAACCCGGCCGGGGCTATCTCGGACAGGAAGAAAAAACATGTCAGATGGAATAATGCGAAACAGTGCTCCGTAATCATTTTTAGAGGACATCCAAGCGTCGGGTAGGACAAAAGCCCTTCATTTTCACTCGTAGGATTGGGTAGAATGGCCCACTTTGCGAACTGATAACTGAAAAGGACAAAAATTACTGGAATTCGAATTTGAGAGCAATGGAGAGTTACAAGAAAATCAAAAAAGTCCTTCTAATCCTGCTGCCAGTGGCTAGCCCATGTGTACTACTGCTTTTAAAATAATCTTAGTAAATGCACTGCGTGAGGGACTCGGCAAATACATTTTTCTGAATACTTAACATAATTATATTCCCAGAAGTTCTCAGGTGCACAAAGTGACTGTGAGCAATAATCAAGAATAACCAAGAATTCACTTAAAGTATTCCTACCTTGTCGTAAACAAGGACCAGAAGGAGAGAATTCCGCCTTACCGCTTGGACTTACTATGGTAAATCAAGGTAAATTACTTTTTTTATAATTCTATATCTCCTTTGATTTTGGGCGGCAAAGGCGCATTCTTTGGGTATGAGGCTTTCTTATATAGCTCGAAATACAATACGTGTCGTTACGAGTTAGGTTTCGCCTTACATTGGAAGCTTGTGTGGCGGCATCCCCCACGGAGCCTGAGCCGGAAGCGTCTGCAAGGGCGACTAGACATTGGGATATCAAGGTAAATCAATTGGCAATACCTCCTTTGACGGAGCCTTAAATTAATTGGTTACCTTTCAAAGATACCTTTACGATATTTGCGCCCAATCAAGATTTCGATAAAGGAAGAGTCGCCAAAAGCATTATTGACGCAGTACAAGCTTCATTCCGGGCTCTGCGGATCATGCTTGTAGTGAGTCATGCCCATAGTCTGGCTTCGGAGACGGTTTTCGAAACAAATGGAACTAACGCTCTTTGCGGCAACAGACAGAACAGTCAACTAGCGTAACATCGACGAAACACTAATACGGGTGGTCGATTTTGGCGTAAGCGGGCTCAACAACCTTCCTGCGGCGCCATACGTGCTTCTCCCTCAATCCGTCTCCAAGACAATAACACGCTTTGGTGCAGAAACCCTCGTCGCCGGCGGCAACGTTCGTTTGTCGGAACCAATGAAGTTCTCCATTTACTAGCTTTGGAATCGATACTCAATTTAGAAGTGGTGGTCTAGACGATAATTACTCCTGAGTTTCTAACTGCACAAATGGGCCAGTCGAAATGGCAGCATCTTCAAGGATTCCAATTCGCAGACCCAAAATCCAGAGCATCAGCATCAGTCCTTCTCGAAGATTATGTTTCGGGTTTCATAGTGCAGTCCGGATTCCGCAATTAACAACCAGGCGATGTCTGCACATAGGCAGCTCGATTATCTTGGCTGCCCATATAAGCAGCGGTACGGTCGTTCATCATACACTTCATCCACCACAAGCTGCCCTTGGATGAGCCTGTACAGTGTTTTTTGATTACAAGTGCAGCTTGCTGATCTCAACCATCTGGAGGAGCATCCTCACCAACACATCCTTTCAGCAGGGCCTTTTCAACAATGCAAGTGGAAATCCAATGAGATTTCAATGCTATGAGCAATTTCTGACGTTTTTGCCTCGTTTAACGAATTGGTTATCGGCCAAATATCGCACGTCGGTAGTTGGCTTACAATGGAATCGAACTTCTAACGACTTTCTGTTCCAAGTGGATCTCCCATCATTGACATCACCTCCTGCTTAGCGGGGTGGCCAAGCTCTTCACTCCTGTTCGTTTTGTGGCACTCATTATTGTTCGGGCAAAATCATAATTCAGTCTCTGTGAACAGCTGGCATGGACTGGAATACGCCATATTCAGATCCCATAGCAGAAAATGGCCCACTTTTCATAACCTCAATATTTATACGGCATGGCTCCTGGTTGCATGATGGCACTTCAAAGTTTTTCGAGCACCAATATACAGGCGTGTGCTAGGTTACATGCATCTCGCCTTTATTGCATTGCATACAAAGATGGCCCTTGTTAAGCTATCGCAACGGATCACTTTACTATAAGGCTTCACAACTTTCCCGAGGTTGGAAGGTGCATGACGCTTCTTCTGGCAGTAATGTTAACGAATATCTCGTGCACATATTGGACGGACGCTCAGATCATACTATATTGGTTTCAGAAGCACCCAGCAGAGCTAGAGCCCTACATGGCTAATCGTGTGAGGAAAATCGAAGCTCTGACATCCCGAATGGCGTTATGTAAGATCGGTTGAGAACTCAGGTGAGGGCTGCGGATCTTCTTGACCATTCTCTCTAGTGGTAACTTGAGAAGAAGCCTTCGATCAGGAATGACTTTAGCAGGCACTACGGGCCAATATCCCCCTGCGATTTCTACTCTTCTCCTCCCCTTCACCCCATATTTGGATAATCAAGGGTTGCTTCGGTGGAGAGGACGAAACCAACACTGTAAACGGTGTCACGGTGTAGCTCCTGCTGCAAACGTTGCGCACACGCTACTCGAGTTTGGAAGCCCAACTAAGAGCAGTACCGCGAGATGGTAACCAAACAGACTAAGCAGCGTCGAAAAAAAAGAGAAAGTTCAAGTAACCCCACTGTACCAAAGTCGAAATCAGCTACAATGACATCAACGCCAAAAACATGAGAAAATGCAAACCGCAGTCCGGGACCCTAATCATCAAGCGGAACGAGGCGAGATCTTTCGCGGAAGTAAGTTCTTCGAGATGCCCGCAACAATGTCAAACCGAAAGATGGGTTTTTATTAAATCTATTCAGCGAACTCGGACTGGGAATATAGTTGTCGAACATGGGTTAAAGACCGACAAGAAGATTACGTTTCCGAGGCAGTCCACAGCATTCTTGAAACGAAAGCAGTTGGTCCCAGCCCAGAATCCATATACACCCTTGAAATAAGTTATATGGATTGTCTTACAAACACGGAAGTGGTCCAGACAAGAAAGGCAAGAAAGCAGTTGTTTCTTGCTTCTGTCAACTCCGGAGAAAAAAGAATTTCAATTTCATTTGAAGGATAATACGAAAGGTTGTTTCAACCGGCTATTTTACTGCTGGGGCTACTGGCACATAGCAGAAGTTTGCAAAGGCCGGGACAGAAGCACCTTGCGTTACCCCCAGACACTAATCAAAGACTTACAAGTAGGAAAATGCTACTTTCTTCGCAAAAACCCCGGTCTGCAGAAAATAGACGTGGTTTTTGGTCCCGATTCCAGGTCCTCAAAGAAGAGTTACATAATCCACATCCTGCAAGGGAATATGAATAGGATTGCCACTGCTCAAGATCTGATGGAGCAAACGGAGCAAGAAAGAAGAACTGACTGTTTGCTTCTTAGGCTTCACCGAGCTCACGGCCAGTGATTGCCGACACATTTCCTTCGAACTGACAAACGGCTCCTCCCAATGTCCTGACATATGGCAAACAACTATCAAGCATCGGGAAAATCAACGTTGGGAAACTTTCCGTAGTACTCATAAGGAAGGTAAATGAGCGACAAGACCCGAACGGAAGAGCTGCGACTGAATCGCTGGCACACTCAACAATGTGCCTTATCAGCACAGACTGGAATGCATGGACACCCAAAAGGCGACTCTGCCACGGAAAGTTACCTGTGGACAGATGGACGGCTGCAATTGTAAGTTTTCGAGGGAATTGCCTCAGATAACCCTTAGATCCGCGAATATATGAGAGCCAGAGAAAAACTCCACCATGAAATCAACAAGCAGAAAGAACACTGCTCGCAGAAGCTAATCAACGACGCTAACAACGAGCCATGGGGCTACCGGTAAAAGCTGGTTTCCAAAAAATTTTGTGATCCTCGTTCATCCTGGTCCATGAAAGGGTGATCGTGCTGGCATTTTTTCCTGTCCGGGCCTTTGGAACGTTTTCTACGAATCGAGATTCCTGATGAGTCACCTCCGGTTGGATACACGGATGATGTTGCGGTTACCGCACACACGGTTAAGCATGCTCAGCGCACACTGGGAATGTTGATACTGCGAGTTCAGAAATGAATAGCTGAACATCGATTCTTCCTAGCACTGGAGAAAACCAAAGTCATTGTCTTGACTAAGGAGAGGGTTCCCACAGTCGTCCCTCTTCAGGTATGTGAAATCATCAGCTTGTCGAAGCCAGCAGTCAAATACCTTTACATCATGACAGATATGAAAATGAGCTCCTTCGAACAGTTTCGCAATAATGCAGGCAAGGCTGCGGCTAAAATATTTTCTGTTTTTTGTCCAATGTCGGAGGCCCCTTATCTAGTAGCCGTCGTTTGCTGATTAGTGCGGTTTAGTCCGTCCTTCTCTACTGTTCCGTAGTATGAACTGATTCCCTCAGTAAGGAGGTGTATCCCAAGCGCCTAAAGCAAATACAAAAATGAAAAGATCTGTGGTGGTGCTGAAAGATCTTATGCCGATCGCCCTACATGCTGCTGAAGTTACATAACTGTACCGGCCAGGGAAATAAAATAGCCATCGCTTGTGAAGAGGGAGCCCGTACTTTCTACGCGTGGCACGCATCTTGGAAAAGAGAATTAAGGCGTACAAGGACTGTGCATCTCATCAAAGACCTGAGACCGTGGTTCACTCGAAAGCACGGTGAGGATGACAATTAGCTAACCCAGGCTTGCAGGTTCCTGCACGCAAACGTGAAATCACGGTCGCCCAACTGTATTTATTGCAAGGATGTGGTGGATGATACCTAACACAACTTTGTCTTCTGCAGAAAATCACCAACATCTTTCAATGGAAGGGTAACAAGTGTCTCCGGGCATCATAATTAAGTCCATGCTGTAGAACGAGGAGACATGCATCCGAATGGCACTGAAGGCATTTTTAAGGCCAGAAACAAGGAGATAGATAGGAGAGGTGCCAAGGTAGCTAAGGTTCCCCGGTAAGGTTGTGCTTTTACGCTGAATAGGCCTAGCCTGAGGTAATGTATTAAATGGTTTCGGGTTATAGTCCTAGACGCTCCAGGGAGGTGTTTTAGCCGGTAATCTGTCTAAGACAGAAGCTCGGGATGCATAAACGCATTTCACCTTCCTGGAACCAAAAAACCTTACCCACAAAAAGGAAGCTCATGCTGGATGCCAAATAAACACATTTATGTGTTTTTGTCCCAATGAGAAATTTTTGAAAACGGTCTTTCTTGTTAAATTGATTGAGGATGGTAGGACGTAAGCACACTAAATTAGAGGTCAAGATGAGGTGAGATTCACTATAAATATTACCTCACGTTTGATAGTAGCTGACTCTTGATGACGATGTTACAAAAATCATAATATTTTAATTTTAATTTTAATACTTTCAGTATTAAAATACATTAGTTTGTGTCTATTGTAAATCCAGCTTCAGGGCTTCCCTAGTGTTTTGTAAGTTGTAAAGCGATAGTAAACGAGTGATTCCAATCCTCTCAGTATCCACCATATGTGTTGGCTATTCTAAAACCTTTTGGAATATCCTAATGCCTTTGGAGTATTAATCTCATCCACGTCCGCGAGACTTAGGTTGGCAACCATTGAAGAGCTGTTAAAGAAAAAAAATTTAATCAATCCTCAAAATCCGCGGCAATTTCTTGCCCTTTTCCAACGCCACACTGCGATAGATAAGAATAAATGAAAGAAAAAAGATATTAGAGCCTCCAACGGTCTCGTCGTTAGCGGAATGAAAATAAATACGGCAGAAGAGATGCTGGATTCCCTGGGAGCCAGATTAAAATGTAAGAAAAATATTTTGATAAACAAATCACCATGGCATCGTCTCACCGCCACGCTTTGAACACAGAAATAATTCGAGGACGATTAGTTCCAGCTAATTTTATTATTCACCAGAAAAATTTATGTAGTGTAAACTTAATTCCATAAATGGGACGATATTTGCAAAATGACTTAATTTGCTGGGTTGAATTTTTCTTTTGGTCCCATTCCGGCGACTGGGACGTTGCCACCAGCCAGGCAGTCGCTGACGTTGTCGTCGACATCCTGGTAATGGGGAATCAGACATTACTCAGCGGAGAGGACTCCTGACAAGAGCTCCTCAGCTCACTTGCCTGCAAGCATATTTTTCTAGTCTGCAAATAATAATTCACTGTAATAATGACATAAATAACGTTGATTTGCTGGCTGTGCCGAGGGTTGGCATCGCGCTTGTTTGGGTTGCTAATGGCTGCTTCGGCATCGTACGGCATTGTCTGCCTACTTGGCTTCCTTCAAACAGCATTTATTTTAGGAAAGTCTGGTGGGAAGTTGTTTGGCTTGAATTTGCTGATAATGGGGTGGCGTCGCTGGGAACTTTAAGGAGCTCAGAGATTAAAGTCATCCCTCAAGGCATCGAATTGAGATCCCTTCAAACTTCTTTTCCACGTCCACCTTCCCGCCCTATCCACGTGGCACCAACGACGATATTCCTTTTGGATTGGGGAAAAACATGAAAAGCTGAAATGTAGGACCGAAGTGCATATGCCGTGATTATGTACAGAATAATATGGAGTAATTTGGAGTAATCATTTCGGAATACTTGCCAACAAACGAGCAGATCAGCAGAACACTATGCGAACAGGACACGAGGGATAGTCATCAATATAGGAAAAGACTACAATATATCCTGGGAGCAAATTACCCCTTAATTAACTGCTGCTTGCTGTTGGCCCCGAGAGCAAGCAGTTAAAGCTGTGAATATATCCAGCAAATTGCTATTCGCTCGTAATGGAGGCGCCATTATTCAGGCAGATGGTCAGAGGTGTGAATTCGACTTGGTTGCGAGTTGGGTGCACATTTGCTTACCACGCACGAGGGCATTTTATTAAATCAGGGAAGAAGGGATTAAACTTTTCAACATATTCTTGAGGTTTGGTTGAAAACAACATTTTGTCAAAGTAGACTCATTGCGCTAGGGAATTTCTGCCTTGCCTCTGCGGCTTAAAAACCATTGAGGAACGAATCAGGCAAGATTTCATTTCCTTCTTCTACGGTAAAGGATATCCAGCCACGATTGTGGCTCGAAAAATGTTACTGCAGTTAGTAATTACGACCACAATTAGCAGATGGAACCCTTACGCATAAAGAGTTCTCTAATTAAACTACTCACTCTATAGAGTGACGTAGATGTGCGCCTATTCACGATAATGAATGGTAAGTTAAATATAATAATTCTACTATGAAGGCAGAATGACACATTAAATAACATAGTTCAGCGCGGGAAAAAAGGTACTCAAAGTTTGATGTTTCCGTTAAAAAGCAAATGTATTTTTAATCTTTATCTTATATATTATATATGATTATATAGCATATTTTATATAGGGTTAGATGTGCAATTTTAATTTTTAAAAGAAGTTGTCACTTTCATTATTGTCAATTTTGTCAATATTTTGAGCTGCCTACTCCAAGTAATTTCTCCTATTTATGATTGATTGTCGTGCTGTTAGAAACCAATTGCCCGAAAAGCTGAAGCCCTTTATCGCAAAAGTGGCACAAAAAGTCTATAGTCAGAAAGGAGATTTTTTTTTTGGGGCGGGCAGGTGAATGCATTTACTCACACAGTGTTAGACTCCCGGTTCGGTACATCGTCGAACTACCAACTGAACACCTCCCCATCCTCAGAGAGCTAGCCTGGATCCGTTTGTCATATTACTTCGGGCTAGTCCCCGAAATCTCCCGCCCTGCGGAGCCTTTAAATCAGGGAATTCCTTTCACCAACGGGAGGGGAGAGGCGGAAGGGAACTATCCGTTAAAGGAACCCCCTGCCGTCCGGTTCCTCCACCGGTCGAGCTCTATCTTCTTAGCAACGAGAAGGACCCGAACGTAATGGGCAACACAGCTCCACCTGCCAGCACTCCTCAGCATCTCTTCCACAATGTTGTCTGGAGAGAGATCCCCTGTGTTTAAATAGAGCTGCTAACGAATCCTATCCCACCTTCGACAAGAAAAGAAAGTGCGGTGGGCGTCTTCCACAACTCCATTGCAAAACACACAATCCGAAGATCGCGCCTTTCCAATCTTGTGCAAGTAAGACTGAAAGCTTCCATGCCTACTTAAAAGTTTGGTAAGGAAATAGTCAGTTTCATCATCCTTCCGATTCAGCCACGCACCTAAGTTGCAGATGAGTCTCAGTTTGCCAAGAGAGCTGCCACTCGTCTACAGTGCGTTGCCATTCCTCACGAACAACAACCTCCCCTGGCTCATTTGCCTTGCGCTTGTATATAGCCTCACGCTCCTTAGCAAGAAGGACAACGGGGATCACTCCCGTGGTCACCATCACGGCCGGTTCAGAGACAATGCGGTACGCAGACGCCACCCGCAAAGCTCTCTGTACTTGCGCGAGACATTTACGATAAACCTCCTTGTTCGTGCCCCACGGGTCCCCATTCACCTCTTCGACCAGATCCTGCCAGCAGTGAGCTTTGCTCTTGTTTATTACGCTGCGGAATCTCCTTTTGACTGATTTGTACTCCGCCATTATAGTACATGCCGCCTACCGGTCGCTTAGATCTTGTGTTAAGCGGCAGAGACTGTGACACTCCTTCCGGAGCTCTGCGATTTCCACTGTCCGCCAATACATAGAAGGCTTACCACGTCTCGATAACCTCCTGGGCATGGAGCCTCCGCAGGCCGTTGTCAGAAGGATGTAACTCACTGTTCACCGTCGATCGTTTCTGTGCAAATTCAAGGCTTTGAATGTCAATATAACCCGAAAGCAGATATTCTCAGGTTTCCGCCCTTAGGATCGCGTAAACTTCAGCCTCAAAGACCGTTGCACATCGCCCCAAGGGAATAACCCTCTTCTCGTTTTTATTCAAGAGGTGGACTCCTGCTCCAGAACTCTGTTCTGTTTTTGGGCAATCGGTGTAGAAAACGTATCCTGACACAGATTCAGTTGGCCTTCGTTCGTTCTCTTCGTTTTACGATTCGTTCATTTGTTCTACCAAACAGATGTATGGGGATCCAAGAATCAAAAGGCATTGCGAAAACTGGATTCAGTTCTCCCAATAACTTTTCCAATGCTCTGTGCCCGCCGTGCCCATTGTTTCCCCATAGATCTAATGGAATTAGTCTATGAGCTGCTCTCCATGCAATGCTCCGAATAAACAAATCCAAAAGCTACAAATTTAGTAATGCATTCAGAGCTACGCCGGATGTAGTGCTCATGGCACCGGTGATACCCAGAAAGATAGTTCTTTGCATCATGGTTAGTTTACAGCGAAACCTCTTTTCATCATCATCAACAGCATAACAACCGGCATCCGGTCTAGACCTGCCTTAATAAGGAACTCCAGACATCCCGGTTTTGCGCGAAGTCCACCAATTCAATATTATTTCATCTTAACCCACCACACTACGGATGCATAAACGAACATCGGCCTAATAATAGCAACATATACATAATAACAACATATACATTATTACCTAAAGCCTAAAGTCGTGACAAAGGTCCACTATTTTACCTTTTCGTAGAATTGAAGGGTTGTACCCCTCATCTCTGGAAGGCAAAGATCATTCAACTTCCTCCTTGTTGTAAATAATATCATTGTGGTTTTATTTGGATTTACTGAAAGTCCATGCCTGAGACACCAACAGTCAATCAAATGGCCGACTTATCCTTGTTAAGGACTCTGTACAATCTTCTTTCCACCTTTCAGTCCCCACAGTATGCTCTAAGGGAGTCTCGCTTCGAACGTTTTACGAGCCTCTTATATTCACGCTGAGAGTTCTGTAAGTTTAACCAGTCTTTGTTCTTATTGCTTTTGCAAGCGCGATTTAGAAGTCATCTGGTTGATTTTCTGAGTTTTTGCAGTTCTCGGTTCCACGTTGGAACCGTTTTACTGCGTTGCCCTCGGAAAATAGAACAAGCCTCTTCAAATCACTATAAGAGTGTGCGATTCAAAATTCCGATTGATCTTGTATTACCAAAAAAGTCCGTAATTGACTAGGGAGCGTCACCAAAAGGTTCATTGAACTTTGTCCAATCCGTTGTCCTTGGATTTCGTCTTTGTGTTACAGACTGTTCGCCTGCAATAGTCACACTAAATTCAAAGTAACGGTTATCCGAGAGTATGACTTCCTCTACCACTCGCCGGTCTCTGATCACCCTAACACGCCTCACGGACGTAAAGGCGGACCCTACTTTTGCGACCATCAGACCAACTGAAGTGATAAAATTAAACAGCTTCTATCCTCTACGATTGTATTTGCTACTGCCCCAACAAATATGCTCAACATCCGTATTCCAACCGATTAAGAATCCAAGGCTACTTGATTCTGCATACAATACCAGATCCCTTAGACCTTGCGTCAGCGGAGAACACGAAGAATCATAGGGTAAGTAAGCAGAGGCAACTATGACTTTTCTCCTCTTACCATTAATCTGACTCCAGCAAAGTCCTGGGAGCATAATTGTCTCAGCATGGTTGTCTCTAACAATTTTGACATCAGAGCGCAACTGCTCAGTCTCGAGAGTCTCTCATCGAAGAATATCCTAGTCCCCTTGACTAATCCAATACCACAAATTATGTTAAAACGAACCCATGGCTCTTGAACTAGAAATATATAAAAAAAGCTCTGCAATTTTGCCAGCCTTGCTGCCAGTAGATAGGAAAAGGCTTTGGCATGCATCACGGTAATTTGACTAACTCGTATGTTTGTAGACATAATTCTAGACTAATATGAAAGCCGCCGCTAACTGAAAAGTCTCCAGCGTTCAGTGTGGATCTCACCAAGGGTTACCAGCTTGTCCTCACCTTCCGCCGAAAGTTCCGCTTTCTTGCGTCCAATCTCGTATCTGGATATCGCTACACTTGATGATGCAGCAACGCCCATGTCCTCATTCCCAACAAACTTTGCTTTCTTTTGCAGTGCTTTCCATTGTCATCGACTGCGACCCTTCCCAGGATCACGGTGTCCGGGGTGTATGGATTTGTTTCCACATATCGGAACTAAACCAGTTGCGTCTAAATAACCACAGGTACACACCTCCTTTTTCGTTCGTTTACATACTTTTTTTCTATTTCGCTTTTCTGCCCTTCTCCGCAAATAACATTTCCTTCTAAAATGTGTACTAGGTATAAGCTGAGCTAGTGTCCGGATAGCTGAGTGGTTAGAGCACGAGGTCGTACGAAATGTCGCGGTTCAAATCTCACTGGTGGCAGTGGGATTTGTATCATGATTTTAGGTCGGATACCAGTCGCCTCAGCTGTGAATGAGTACCTGAGTCAAATCAGGGTAATAATCTCGAGTGAGCGCAATGCTGACCACATTGTCTCCTAAAATATACTGTAGTGCACCGTTACGATCTTGAATGAACTTGAATGACACTTCAAGGCCCTGATCCAATATGGATGCGCCAACGATTATTATTATAAGCTTAACCCGAATTATACATACGATTACACTTCCCATTGCTGTATCCAGAATAATAATTCAAGGAGTCTTATGAGTAAATCCCTTATTAAAACTCAACATTTGAGAATTCCAGTAGATTATAATTATCGGCAATATGGGCGCCGCTCAGGAAAAAACCAACGTCACTATTTCAAAAAAGAAATGTACTGCACAAAAACCGTTTTCCTAAACATGCCCAGAATATAATTAAAACCGGTGTAAATTCAAACAGACTTGACTTCCCCAAGGATTAGGATTACCTTTGATCTACGCCAGTATACATCATTTCCGCGACACAGTCCTCCTCGAAGCTAGTCTCTAGTGCTTCCTCATCATTTGCTCGATTACCACAAGTACTAACAGAACTTTCCATTTCAGTAATCGCAACTCGCTCGTTCCCATTCCGGAATGCAAATGGCAGCCTTACACCATTTTTCAAAATAATGTAGAATTTCGCAAAACTAATCATTGAATGGATTTTTTTATAGCCCCTTCTGGGACCTAACCCTTTCGACCTTTACGGAAGCCCCGAAATTACATCCCACCGACTCTAATATTCTCATATCAATTTGCATAAGTGTTTTTCTTTTTCATGCAAGCGTGTTTGTCTAGGCTGTGTAGTATCGAGTATCGATTTCATTCAATTTCGCTTCGCCATTTCACTTTCATACTTTCGCCAGGGGAGAGGCATCACGATGGGTTCCCTGCCGGCCTAGAAAACTAAATTTAATAAGCACCCTCCCCATTTTGATCCTACAATTTGGGGCGAAATATCGATAGGATATTGGCTGCAGCACGGAAGATGCCTAAATTGAATATTTCTGCAGAGAAAATATTCAAAAATGTCCATCGTTTGATCGAATAAGATCAAATTTGTGACTCGTCTCCTACTCGCAACTGATAGGGATGGCCTAGAATCCGGCCCGGATTGCTCGACCTTCATTGTTCCGAGATAGATATCCTTTTGAGTCCATTACGTCGGATCAATAAATTCGTTCGGAAGGCTTTCCGTTCACAGGACAAAATATATGATACTCCTGGCCGCCTATTTATTTTCTGTGTCGATTTACAAGGAACGGAAGAGTCAAAAAAGAAAAACATATTCCGAAACAAAGATGCCATTGTTGTGTACATATTATCGAGAATACTTTGAGCTCTCTGAACAGCGCTCTACTGCATGGCGACGTTCACTCACCGTAAAAGAAAATAAACATTATAAACGAGGAAAAGGAAACGTCCCTGAGGAATATATTTTCTAGCATTTTTCCGTCATCGTTCATCCGTGAGATCAAATGGTTTATTGTGTTGGCCCAAAAAGCATTATCTTTCACGGCGAGCTACACTTGCCTCATAGTGTCTTGTGTGCCTGTGTGCTCCTAAATATGATACACCGACAAGCATTTGATTGATTTCGAATGGATAACATGATGAGAGCGAATATCAAATTTATGTTATTCATAATAAATGTCTGCCATTGTTCCTGGTAAAAGGTATTCTCAATTTCATCTACGGCGAGACTGATTTTTGCGGTAAAATATGAATTTGTCACGTCAAGAAACAAAGTGGGATATGGATGGATAAGTTTAGTAAAATTCCCTGGAAAGGGTCCATCAGAGAGCAATAATGCATAAAGTGTGCTAGAACTCCTACTTCTTACAATATGTACAATAGGAAATCGATGCCAAATGCACCCCTGACCTGTGCATATGCGTTACCGGGCTCTGCCGTCTTAGAAGACCAGCATCAAATTGGTAGTATCTACGCGTAACAAAATTCAGAGCCAAGATGTTTCCCGTAAAATATGTAGATAATAACATCGTGGTTTTGTCCGCTCCCTTATAGACATCCTCAGCACGACGTGGGGGTGAAAACCGCAAAATTCAAGCCAAAGCCCGCTAACCCAAAAGTGATTTTGTCTCAGGATTCAGTCCAAATCTGCTTAATGGCTAACTGTATTCTGTCTGTGGACCAATGTGGGGAGTTTCTTCTCGATTGGTCTAGGTCATTATCAAGTGAATACTAATTCAGGACTCCCTCAATTATAAAACAAGAGAAAAGGGAAGGACTTCCTCTAACTCACTGGCCAGCCCACATATAACCAATCTTTTACGCTACTGCAACAGATTACGCCTTAAAGTTTTGACTTTTGGCAACGAATTCAGGTTTTAGAAGAAGGCGAGCGATGTTATTCCTAGAACCTCCACTGAAACAATCTTGCCTATACTTAGCGTAGCCATTAATTTGCGAAAAGACCCTTTAGATCTCAGTGGAGATTAACCATGAGTTTAGATGTGTGTATAAAGGCCTTAAAAGTGAGTTCAATTCAGATGAATTTAAGGAGAGTTTCATGTTTTTGAGGTCATTACCTCTGGGAGCAGCGCCTTTCGTTAGTAAATACTTATCAGAGAATTTGGCAACAAAAAACGTATAATCGCCAACTCTGACGCAGATTTAGTGAAAGTGAAAGGATAAAGCGTTTCCCTCGCTTGATGACCAGATAAATTAAGTGTGAGTGCATAAAGGATAAGCAGAATATCCACCAAAACGTCCAGAAGTTGATAATAGACATTAGATTGTTCTACATTAAAGCACAGGGAAATCAAAACACCCAAGCAGAAAATAGTAAACTTAGTCTAGAAAATACAACGTAAGAAACAAGATATGGTAAGAGAACTAGATTGGAATAAAGAAGCTTTTGGGAAGGAGAAAAGCCTCTTGATCGAAGAAAACTAAGTGGGCGGAAATATTAATAAAGGTCCCTAACATATCGACAGTAGCACCAAAACTAACAGTATTCAGCAATAATTCAGCCCAAATAAAGTATCAAAATCACAAAAAGGAAAAAAAAAATCATCAGAAAAAATGTTTGCTTCCAAAGGGGAGGTAGGTTGGATGAAAAATGGGCGCTTTATGAGAACTAAACGAAAAGTGCCATGCTAAGATCAATGGCAGAACACTAAACAGTTTCCACGGTAAAACTGTGAGCGTTGTTGGATAAGTAAGTATCTCTGACAAGCGAACACAAATTGTCATCATCAGCATACCTGATTGCACTATGTGGGTGTGCCATGTCAACCACACCCATGCATCAACACTGTCGTTTCATGGCAATATACCGCGGCTCCCACCACGACTTTCCAAAAAAATTACACTCCTTCTCTATTGTGATGCGTCGTATAGCTTTAGGGTGATGGAACTGGGATAGATAGTTCCGTTCCAAGGATTCCAGCCCAAAGTACCCTGATTACACGACACAGGCATAACTGGATGAAAGCTTGGAGCGTTAGAATATCAGAGGCGGTCTGTTTTCAAGTATTGTCATGCCATATTGCCGAGAGAAAATTGCCGCAAAACAGCCTTAACTTGAACTTCATGTTGAGATCACTACTTTTCCAAAGAAACAGCGAAAACGCCGAGCAACACCAATTTCAGTGTTAACGTCGGCATAGTCAAACTTTCTTAATAATACAGACTATTTAACGCTTTCGACGTTATGTCCGTTCAAGCAATTAGTAATAGTAGAATGACTAGTAAAACTGAAAATAGTTAGTAGCTTAAGTACTGAGGAAGAAAGTAAGTAGCTTTCGAAATACGTATTTACTAACTATTAAAATATATTGTAGTAGGAGCAAGCTACCTAGTTTTATTTTTATTTAGTAAACCTGACAAAATCGACGAGGCAAAAACCGGCATTCGGTCTAGGTCTGCCTTAGTAGGGAATTCGATATACCTAAATGCTTTTCGGCGTCCTGCCGTGCGCTACAGCTCCATCTCAGGCAGGGTCTGGCACGTCTTCCTTTTCAGCCATAGATATTATCCTCACAGACTTTCAAGAATGGATCATCTTTACCCATGAGAAATAAGTAACCCGCCAACCACAATCTATTGAGCTTGATTTTATCCACAACCAGACGGTTCTTGTATTGCTAATACATTTGCGGCGATCACCGCCTACTTGATCTAGATGAAGACAGTTTGTACATACAATTATTTTCCAGTTTCCAGTTTATATCGTCAGTATAGGCTAACAGTTGAGTGGATTTCAAGGTAATGGTGCCTCTCACATTTATATCGACATCACGAGTCACTTTTTCCAAGACCAAGCCCAATAGGTCATCCCATTCTCTTTGATCTCTCTCTTCCGGTACCTCTTATTTAGCCTAGTCAGTCTTATCAACTTAGTCCGGAATATCTCGCTAATTGCTGGACTGCGTGATGTTCCCCTTTTTTCTTATGGGGCAGATAATGCATCGTTCCTAGTCATCAGGTCCCAAAGCTTGAACATAAATTGATGGAGTGCTTGGTGTAATTGTTCGTTTCCATATTTAAGCAGCTTGGCTGTCAGCCTATGAACCGCTGGCGACATATGATTCCTAAGCCGAATAATTGCACGGACTGTTGTTTCCATGCTTGACGATGGCAGCATTTCTCCTACGTTTTGAGTTGACGGAACTTCCAACTCGCCGAAATTCTAGTTGTTGAGAGAATACTCAACCCATCGCTCCAATACGCCCATATGGTCGGGAATTAGATGATAGTCTATATTGGTCCCCCATATCTTCAGACATTCATCAAGGTTGAGAGGTAATGATGTTCGATTACCGTGTGTTAAATTTGAGTGCGTATGAGTGTGTAGACCCGTTTGGACAAGCACACGTTTGTTGGTGAATCGCTTTTTGCGAAAACTACGTACTTCCAACAACCAGTTCGCAAGACACCGCTATTTGAGTAATCCACAATTCGTTTTCATTAGTGTCTTTTTCTAAGCTATAGAAGCCTTCTAATCGCCTGAATGCGAACTCCGTCATTAGTCGACTTTTAAACTCTACAAATATCATTTAAATATCATGCCTGGGGCAGGCTTCGAGAGTATCCCCGACTATGCAGTCTTCTCTGTAGGGGTGCGAACGTTAATGAGGTTTATATTTCGAAATTTGCCTCCGAGGAGTAGAATGCATAGCCGTTCGCTTATGTTTTCAAAGCCGATAACAGCAAGTTTCATTTTTTGCCTGAATTGGAAATCTACTCCAAACGTATGGTTTACTGGTTGGTCACTGCAATATATGGCGAAGGCCCTTTTTTCTAAGAAAGCAACAACAAAAACAAAGAGGAATGGTGAGAGAGACCCCGAAGATTGCATAGGTCGCTTTGTGATGTTGTTTTTTACTTGTTTCCACAACTTTTCTAATGATCGGTAATCGCGTAAATGAGATCATATCTTCCTTTTTCTCACGACATCGGCATCATTTAATACGCGTCGTGCGTCTTGACGCTATTTTATCGGTGGCTTAATTCGCAAGACAGAAATCGGCCTGTTGAGGTGCGGTGGCGGTTTACGCTGCACTATTCCCCGTATAAAATGTAGGAGACAGTCATTTGCTGAACCAGATGTTCATAATACAAGACTATATGCTCGCCTCCCTCATTCCGCGCACCAAACCTTTCCCCCCGTGGCACTTGTTGCCGTCTGCGTTTTGACCCACATGACCATTAATTCCACCCGTAATATCGATGTAGTCATCAGCAGGCACGTTACAGATCGTTGCATCGAGAAGTTGCCAGAATGCATCTTTTTCGGATTCAGGTCGACATGTCTGTAGTGCGAATGCGGCGAAGAAGTGGATTGTGTCATCAGCCGATATAATAGTAAGCATTATCAACAGGTTAGAAAATTGCTCGACCTCTTTAACGGTATAACGGAAACTCTCAAAGATAGCAATGCCAACACCATGCCTAGTGTATGGGTTACCAGAATGTCACAGCTTTTGGCACCTTATCATCAAGTTTCTGGAAAAGCGCAAATATCAAGTGAAGGTGGCAATATTTACCGCGCAGACACGTATTTACTTTACTCGGACTAATTTGCTTACGTTGTGACATTGTCTATGTGTCAAGAACTCTTGCCCATTTCTCGACAGTACCGGGACCCGTCCTGCCACGTCCAACGTGATACACGCCCTAGTATTTACCCCAGCCTTAAGATCTCTCAACACGATCATTTTGTTTTTTAGCAACGTTGGATGCATTTTCGTGGTCAGGCTGTCACGACACCTGTTACCAAGAGAGATCAAGTGAGATTTAATATTACGGAATAGCTCCATCTATACTTTGTTCATCTCTCTTCCTGATCTCACCATTTTATTTTCGTTTTACTGAGGTTAGTAAAAAGTACATTGCCTCAAATCCTCCCCCTTTATTTAAACTCGAGACCAACATGGTATGTAAATAACATCAGCCCGATAGTGCAGTAGTTTTTCGCCTTGGACCAGTACTACCCGTTGATCTTGCTCTTACTAGCTACTAAATAATGGGAACGTAATATTTTTTCCAGTGGCCAAATTACTCTGCATTCAGAAGAGGAAGCAAGAAAAGTTGAACTGAAGGTAAACACTAACCAACCAAGGTCCTCAGTATGACCGGTCATAGCATTCTTCCTATTTACATTAATGGGCAGAATACTGAGCAGGTTAGTCAATTCGTGGGATCCCCATCGGAAGATCGAATACTCGTTTACATATAAGTTATTCTAAACCAATTTCTTTGTTTTTTAAAGTTTAGTAATGCAGCAAAATCCTATTTAAATCGGCCTGTCTATCAGTCTGTCCATCCGGCTAACATACTTTTCTCGGAAACGGCTACACCTATTGTTAAATCCTTCGGATAAACTCAGATCCTCACCGAAGAAAACCAATGTGCTGGGGTCTTCTCCCTATAAACAGCAAACGCAAATTTACAAAGAAATCTGCTGCATGGCAAATCTCAGTCGTACCTGGTCAAGAGGTGGTTTTAGTAGGTAAACATCCTACACTCTTAAAGCACGTAAACTATGGGGCTAAACTTTTCAACATTTCCACCTCTTAAAAAACAACATATTGTTAAAACCTGGATACACAATAAAGCCGTCAAATAAAAGGGTTACTCCGCTGTAAAATAGAGAGCCCCCTTTACTGCAAAACGTAGTAGTATTTTAGGAAATACGTATAAGTTACCAAGTAGTAAGGTGTAGAAAATGAAGTACCGTGGTTCCCGTCTATAGCTTTCCTTTCCTTCTCTGTGGAAATTACAAGTTACAGATGGACATATTTCATCCAAAAAAAATATAATCGATGTGTGTACCTGTCAAAAATACTTCCCTCCACAGTAGAAAATTGCCAAAATTGTCATTCCAAAAGAAGACATGCCACTGCACGAAGTTAAATCTTACCATCCAATACCACTACTACCGCGGTTCCCAAAATGTTTCAGAGCTTGCTACCAACACGTGGATCAGACTCAAACCATCTGATGGCACAATCTTGTTTTCACTCAACAGTTAAGCTCCAAGATGGCTAGATGCATCCTATCATCAACATAGTGGAGAAAGCGTAGTATATCAATATATCCGCGTAATTAACTGCGAGTCCAGAACCGGTTGCAAACAAAGGAAGTGAAATTTAACTAATATCGAATAATAAGATATTTTTGAAACATCCACAAGTCGTCGGATTTCAATAATGCGGCATCATTATGTGCAGACGTAATAAAAATACTACAGGATGAAGGACAAGGCAAAGACATAATACTATATTGTTGAATATTAATTGGAAAATTATAACACACACTCGTATCTAGGAAGTGAGCTATGAAAGGAATCAAATAAAATTAACAATATACAGGCAATTATGAAGCTTACAAACGACACCTACTACTCAGTTGCCCTCATGATACCATCTAAATAAGCGCCCACAGCGCCTGTGTTATATTATGAACTTTTTTTATGGAAGTCAGACAACTAACTAAAGACAACTAACAGTTTCGTCCAGAACAGAGGCAAGTGGAAAGTGGCTACAGGTGCAAAATACTCTTTTTTATATAATCGCCAAAGACGACAAGAGTGTGAATCATTTTCGGTCACGCTACCCTCAGGGTAGAGATCAGGCAGCCTCTGGTGAGTCGCCTCTGTCCTGGAGAAACTGTTAGTCTTTCTTGTGTTTACTTGGGTGCTTTGCCCCAAACAAGGGGTCCATGGACCATAAAACGTGAGGGTAAGTTGCTCTCCGTTTGGTCCGGTCCAAACTTAGGATCCCTCATATCCCAAACAAAAAACTTTGGAAACTTTAAATATCAATATCAGGGCTAAGAAGGTGTAGCCACGGCGTTACAAGAAGAGCTAGGAACTGAGAATCATCTAGAAATTTTCCAAACAACTGAAATTGACCCGTTAAACCAAGTAACGGGGTCACAGCGGAAAATACTGCTAAATATCATATAAGTGGTTGTATTAAAGCGCTGCCAAATGTATCTTCCCCTACAAAAAATAAACCTAATTCAATGCACCTTCAAGGTGATTCCGCAGTCCCATATCATAATATGATTTATATCTATAAAAAGCGGATCTACCACTATGTGCTTGGCATGGGAGCTATTATTTATAACTTACAACCTATAATTCTATTCCAACCATTGGACGATTTTTATCTTGGTCTCGTTTTGTATCCGAATGAGCATATTTCTGTTGTTTACATTGAAAGGAATTTATTTTTTTCATTTCTATATTCCCTCAGGGTTAAGTGGTTCTTGATTTTGTAATAAAAATGGTGATCAAGGAGACAGATTGCTAGGGAGTATTGTCTTTTTAATACATGAGAGGAAATAGAACAAACGAATGTACAAAACACAATAACTCAATGCTTGAGTAACTCCAACATGTTCGGAGAAAATTCACTGATTGCAAGGTATTTTCCTAAAGTCTAACCTACAGGATGTCAAAACATCAGATCTAACAAACAAAAATACAGGAAAATAGTAATCTCTGGTCAAATAATCTCAGAACGCTGTAAGCTAAACAAGGACGAGCGAATATACCTAATTCCATTATGATTTTTCGAATATTTCTTGGAAATGTAAAGACAATGCTCACGGGAATGTCACCCTCTCTGTCATTATTGTACATATAAAAGCACATAGAAAACATTGAAGCGATATTGGATGTGCAGCTCATAGTGGTAATTTAATGCACTCCTCTCCTCACTCGAAACAAAAATGATGGTGTTGAGATATCCAAAGCCTGAGAGAAACGCGAGGACATTCACCTCAGTTGACGTGGCTGGACAGGCCTTAGTCATGTCGAGAAATAAGCAAGCACCCGCACTGAAAAGACGGGAGAACGATTATATCATCTTCCTAAATTTTATAGCGGGAGCCAAGAAACGCAAATTGACTATATCCTCAGAAGGCACCAACATTAGTAATAGCACAATATAAATATTTAGGGTATACATATAGAATAAATATTATTGGGTGCAGGCATAATGTATTTTATATTGCCTGTACCATAGTTGTAGACATATTCTTATCTTAAGATAATAACAGGACCTTGTTCGAAGAACGCATCTTGTTTTGTAACATGTGTGAACGGGCCTGATAATAAAAATGGTACAAGCATAATGTTATTTATATTGCTTGTACCCTATTTCGTAAGAAATGTGTCTTCATTAATGAAGACACTTTGACCTGCGCATTGTAAAATGCAATATGGACATGTGCGCGACACATGATAAAGATAAGATAATGTTTACAAGATAGGTTACTTTGTAAGAAATAGTGTAAGTAGTCTTTAGTCTAAATTTGGAATTTAATATAGAATGGTCATACGATCCTTCCCAAACGGACTCAAAGTGAATTTTATTTTAATTGGCGCCCAACGTGGTTTGAACCACAATCTTTAATCCTTGTATAAGGAGTCGGTATTAATTTCGTAAAAAAGTGTGTGAAAATTTAGTTATATAAATGTTCACGATCGTGCGAATTTAAAACGAAACAATAATCGAGTGAAGCGGCTGGCAGCGGAGTTTTCAGACGTACCTACATATTGCAACAAGTGACTGTGACTGGGTGAACGAGATATCTAATCAAAGCGTATCGAATCAACTGGTGGCGTGTGTCTAACTTGCAAACAGATATGAATATCTGTACGAGTATTATGTATGTACAATTAATTTAAAAACATCCTAATATATTAAATTGAGAAATTTAAGCTTAAAAAGGGCCGATTACAGGGTTAACCGAATCGACAGTTTAAATTTTTTAAATCTCTTAGAAAAAAAGTAATAGAAATGTCTTTATCTGCCGAAGCTATTTCGAATATGATTGAAAGGGTTAACCTTTCATTAGCTGTTCAGCTTAGGAAGGAATTTCAAGACGCAATTGCGGAATTGAAATCTCAGCCAGGTCCGTCAACTCAAGGGAGTGACATTCACAGTGTTGTTTCTCAGTTAAGGCAGGAATTTCATTCTACCATACAGGAACTGCGAGCGTCAGCACCACCTGTTGAAAAACAGAGTGATATTAATGTGGTTGTTTCGCAATTAAGGGAAGAATTTCAGTCTTCTTTGCAGCAACTGAAGACACCAGGTCCTTCTGTACAGAGGTATGAGGAAATTGCCATCACAAGTAGGGTTGTTGGTGGTAATATGAGGCTTGACTTACCAAAATCAATGCACGAGTTTAGCGGTGTTATGGATAAGTATCCATCATGGCGACAGTCAGCCAAAGCTGCAATAAAGCCGTATCAACCATATGTTGGTTCTGACATATATTATCAAGCTGTTGCTATTATCCGCAACAAAATAACTGGTTCTGCTGATATGGTTTTATCGTCGTTCAGTACACCACTGAATTTTGACGCTATATTGGCTAGATTGGACCATACGTATTCCGATAAGAGACCACTGTATTTACTCGAGCAGGAATTGTCTACTCTTAGACAAGGTCGTTTTTCTATTCCACAATTTTATGATATGGTAGAAAAACAATTGACTTTAATAACCAATAAAGCTATTATGCAATATGGCGATGAAAGCGTAGTTTTGAAATCCTTGAATGAAAAGTATAGAGACGACGCATTGCGTATTTTTATTTCTGGTATTAAAAGACCTATCGGTGATACTCTCTTTGCGAGTCAACCAAAGGATTTACCATCTGCCTTGGCTCTCGCACAGGAACTAGAGTCTAACAGACAACGCTATAATTTCGCCGCTGCTTTTGCTAATTCGAACTCTGATAGGGAACATACGAGTAATTTGGGTAAAAGTCCACATTATAAAGTGGTTAACAAAACTACCCGAGATGAAGCTCAATCTCCACCTGAACCAATGGATGTAGATCCATCAACGTCTCGATTTAGACAAAATTCGGGAAAAAATAATAATTTTCGTTCGAAATCATCAAACAATAATTTTTCAAAAAGACATCAATTGAACACATTCCGGGTAGAGAAATTAAAGGATAGTTCTGTTGTAGACATTTTACAATCAAAAGCATGTCTTCCATACGTTCAACACACTTTGTTAAACGGTGAGAAAATTAAACTTCTTTTGGACACAGGTGCCGAAAGAAACTATGTGAAAAATCTTCCATTTCTAGTTGGTGTATCTAAATTAAAAACCGATGAATTTGATGTACATTCCATTCATGGGGAAACACGTATCACCGCGAAATGTCAGATAAGCATTATGGGACGTACTTCTGATTTTTATGTATTGTCTGAAATAAATGATATGGATGGAATTATAGGTTACAGATTTCTAAAGGAAATCAATGCAATGATTGATGTCACTGGTAGTAAACTTTATTATATAGGTGGAATTCAAGAGGTTTTTCCTTCTAATAGCACACAAATAAATCTACAGGATTTAGATTACAATTCTATTCCTGAGGAAGGTGTAGACGGGTTTAAGAAAATCGTTACGGAAAATCAAAAAGCATTTGCTGATCCAAATGAAGCATTGCCTTATAATACTAACATTGTGGCTACGATTAAAACTACCACTGACGAAGCAATATATTCAAGGAGTTACCCATACCAGATGACGGCAACTAAATTTGTAAATTCTGAGGTTGAAACTATGCTACGTGATGGTATAATCAGAAAGAGTTCTTCTCCTTATAATAACCCAATTTGGGTAGTTAATAAAAAGGGTGTAGATGAAATGGGAAATCCTAAACTACGTCTGGTAATTGACTTTCGAAAACTAAATGCGAAAACTGTTTCGGATAAATATCCTATTCCAGATACTTCAGTTATATTGTCGAATTTAGGAAAATCCAAGTATTATTCTACTTTAGATTTAAAGTCAGGTTTTCATCAAATCTTGTTGTCAGAAAAAGATCGTAAGAAAACGGCGTTTTCCGTTAATAATGGCAAATACGAATATTGTCGAATGCCATTTGGTCTGAAAAATGCTCCGAGTATCTTTCAGAGAGCGATCGATGATGTATTAAGGGACGACATAGGAGTCCGTTGCCACGTCTACATTGATCACGTTATAATTTTTTCTTCCGATATTCAGAGTCATTTAAAAGATATTGAAATAGTAATAAAAAAGCTTCGAGATGCGAATATGCGCATTTCATTGGGAAAATGTAAATTTTTCAAAACGCAACTCGAGTTCTTGGGTTTCGTTGTATCTGAAAATGGTTTAAAAACTGCAGATAGCAAAGTAAGTGCTATTCTTAATTTCAAAGAGCCAACTACTATTAAGGGCCTTAGATCCTTCTTAGGATTATCGGGTTACTATCGACGGTTTATACGTGATTATGCAAAAATTGCAAAACCTTTGACTCAATTATTGCGAGGAGAAAATAGTAATGTTAGTGCAAAAAAGTCAGAGAAAAAGAAAATTACATTGTTGAAGGATGCTCAAGATGCCTTCAACAAGTTAAAGCAGATTTTAGTATCAGAGGACGTTACTTTACGTTTTCCGGATTTCAGCAGACCATTCGAGCTCACAACTGATGCCTCATCGGTAGCAATTGGTGCTGTGTTATCTCAGGACAAACATCCGATTACTTTCGTATCACGAACGCTTAGTGCGACTGAGCAAAACTATGCGACCAATGAGAGAGAAATGCTTGCCATAGTATGGGCATTGCAGTCTCTTAGAAATTATCTCTATGGAGTAAACAATCTTCACATTTATACCGATCATCAACCACTAACATTCGCGATATCTGATCGAAATCCTAACACCAAGCTAAAGCGTTGGAAAAGCTTTATCGAAGAATTCACACCGACTTTTCATTATAAGCCTGGGTCTCAAAATGTTGTCGCAGACGCGCTATCTCGCCAGTATATTCAGAATCTTACTGGAAATGGTGAATCTAGCGGAAATTGCTATAACAGTGAGGTATCCCTATCTCAGGTCATAAGGACAGTGTCAACGCCTATAAATTGCTTTAAAAGTCAGATTATTCTTTCGGTGGGCAAGGATCTAAAAGTAACAACAATCAGATTGTTTAATGGGTACCTACGTCACGAAATTGATTTTTCGAACACCGAAAGTCTATATTCAAAGTTAAAGGAGATAGTTGACGCGAAGGTAGTTAATGGACTCCACTGTTCTTTGGAAATTCTTGGAAAAATACAGAATGATATTATCAATCTGTTTCCCTCGGTTCGTTTTAAGCATACCGAAAAGATTGTGATGGATTTAATAAATGAAAATGATCAGCTGGAAACTATTGCAATGGAACACAATAGAGCGCATCGTTCAGCGAAGGAGAACTATGACCAAATTCTGGATACATACTTTTTTCCTGGACTTCGTAAGGAAATAAAAAAATTCGTTAGTAATTGTAAAATTTGCGTAGAGTCTAAATACCAAAGACATCCGAAAAGGCAAATTATGAAGTGTACGCCATTACCCAAATATCCTGGTGAAATCCTGCATATGGATATTTACAGTACTCAGAATAACTACTTCCTTACGTGCATAGACAAATTTTCAAAATATGCTCTAGTGGAACAAATTGATTCACGTTCAATTGTAGATATTAAAATTCCTCTTACGAAAATAATTGGTTTCTTCAAAAATCCGAAAACATTAGTTACGGATAATGAGCCATCACTCTGTTCAAATGTTATACAATCCCTTATTAGGGACCACTTTGGTATGTCTCACCATAAAGTTCCAGCTATGCACAGTACAAGCAATGGACAAGTCGAGAGATTCCATTCAACTCTAGCAGAAATATCGAGAGCGATAAAAAAGGATATGCAACTAACAGATCTTAGTGAAATTATCCAATTAGCGTTAATAAAGTATAACAATTCTATACACTCTGTAACAAAAGCAAGACCTATTGACTTACTTTGGAACATCTCTGATTCAAATAAACTTAATACGGAAAAACTTTTGTTAAATGCCCAAAAAGCTCAAAATAATTATCACAACAAAAAAAGGGTCAATAGAAAATTTAAAAAGGGGCAAGAAATATTTGTCAAAAGGAATAAACGTTGTGGGAATAAGCTTTCGAATAAGTATGATAGGAAAAATGTGCAGAAAGATTTAGGTACTGCGGTACTAGTAGATGGTAAAGAGGTGCACAAAGATAATATTCGTTAATGTTTCTCTTCCCAGATTAACATTGGTCACCACCGTCGCCGGTAAAATCTTTGACTATAGTTCATCTAATTATATATCATTACGAAAAGGGGACGTGGGACTGTACGAAGATTATATATACCTTATCCATAATATAAATTTAACTGAATTTGAAAGTATAATAGGAGATATTAATGATTTAAGAAAAATGTTTTCAATGTCGGAACAGAAGGAATCACTGGACGCAGATGCGAATGAAATGTCTAGATTATTGTCGTCTCTAAAGCTTCGTGAACGCAGGCATAGACGATCAATCGACTTCCTTGGTTCTGCTATCAAATTTATTGCTGGTGCACCTGATCACGATGACTTTGTTTTGTTAGGAGAACGAGAGTCTAGGCTAGTAGGCGCACAAAATCAGCAGGTAGAAGTTAATTCTGAGCTAACTGAGAAAATTAATGAATTGACAGAGCGCATAAATTTAATAAAAAAAGAGTATTATGATATCAGCGAACCAAGATTTCCTGAGTTATTTCAAATTATTACCATTAGAAATCAAAGAGTAATATCCTTATTAACGAACGCTGTCTACTCGGTTACCCTTGTTCAATTAAACATTGTAAATCCTGTCATTTTAACAGACCAAGGGGTCCTCTCAATCGTAAAACAGGAAGAAATGCCCATTACTATAAGTGAATTGACGTCATCTTCTACTGTTCAAATATATATTAGTAATAATGTGTTTAAATATTTAAAATATTTAGTTAAAGTACCAAATATAATTACTATTTGTTCTCTCATAGTTGTGTACCCTGTAATTCATAACAATACCATATTAGATTTAAGCAATAGGTATGTTGCCGAGTGCAAAAAAAAACACACAGCCACTGGTTAATTGTAAGGAAGGTAAGGGCAAAGCAGTCTGCAAGCACGATCGTTTTGATAAATGCCTTGCAATGATCTTCAATGGAAACGTCGCAACGTGTAAAACGGTCACTTCATATCACATCTCACCAATCGAAAGGGTTGATGATGATACATTGATCATTAATGATGCAACAGCCACAATAGTAGAGAAAAATCACTCGGTGACTGTTACGGGTACATTCCTCGTACAGTTTGAAGAGGATATTCTCGTCAACGACACACTGTACAAAGTTACAGGTAAGGTGTCATCAGTGGTTCCGCAAATTTCAAAGCAGTTCCAGCTTAATGTGTCAGCACATTCGACACAGCTGACATTGCCGTACCTGCATAAGATACATCTCCGCAATTTGGAGAAGATCCGACAATTTGATGCCGACAAAGTCAACAACAATGAGTATGCATGGTATGCATTTGTCCTCGTCGTGGCAACAGTGATTCCGGCTGGTATCATAGTAATGCGTAGAAAATGCCGTGGTAAGCCGACGATCAGACGACCTAACCGACCTATGAATTTCGACGTCGAAAATGAAATCGAACGTATCGTACGCTACATCGCCGATCACAAACAGATTCGGGACGAATCAGCTTAAGGGGAGGGGTAGTAATAGCACAATATAAATATTTAGGGTATACATATAGAATAAATATTATTGGGTGCAGGCATAATGTATTTTATATTGCCTGTACCATAGTTGTAGACATATTCTTATCTTAAGATAATAACAGGACCTTGTTCGAAGAACGCATCTTGTTTTGTAACATGTGTGAACGGGCCTGATAATAAAAATGGTACAAGCATAATGTTATTTATATTGCTTGTACCCTATTTCGTAAGAAATGTGTCTTCATTAATGAAGACACTTTGACCTGCGCATTGTAAAATGCAATATGGACATGTGCGCGACACATGATAAAGATAAGATAATGTTTACAAGATAGGTTACTTTGTAAGAAATAGTGTAAGTAGTCTTTAGTCTAAATTTGGAATTTAATATAGAATGGTCATACGATCCTTCCCAAACGGACTCAAAGTGAATTTTATTTTAATTCATTCTCTCACCGTCACTGACTACACGTTCCCATCGCACCTCAACATCGATTGTCCATTGCTGTCTTTCGACTCAAGCCTCCAATAAAACAGCTCGAACGTACTCGCCCGCCGCGTAATTAATGGTGGCGATTTCGTGAGAAAAAGGAGGAACTGATCTCACTTACGTGATTACGGATCATTACAAATGCAGAACAATCGTGAAAACAAGTCAAAAACACAATTCACAAAGCGGGCTCTGCAATCCTCGGAGTCACCAAGACAGTAAGCAACTCATCAACCGAGACAATTGGGTTTTCAATTACGACCTTGAAATGAACTTCCATTAAAGAAAGCGCCTCTACTGCAAGTTTCTCGACGATAAAACGTTTACCAATTGGCAAATTTACAAGAATGTCAATGGGGAAGCAGTAGGACAAAGCGTATCTGAGCTCTGGAAAGCGAAGACCTGGGACCCAACACTGTGGCTCCGTGATTTCTTCAATCATACATATTGGGGAAGGTAGAACATCTGACCAAGAAGGAAGTACCACAATTCCAATATAGAAGAAGAAAGGTAGTCCAGCAAAATGTTCAAATTACCGTCCGATCCGGTTGCTGTCCCATACCATGAATCCACTCTTCATAATCATATATACGGCATGGTTCAAATAACCGTGAATCAAGTCAGGTTTGTCAAGAACCGTGAAGCTGCTGACACAATACACGCTGCGCGATTACTTTTGGAGAAACTACGTGAAAAGTGTTTGACATCACAAAAATTCGTCTGGTATACATACCTCCGTGCTATCGGAATTCGTACGCTAGGTTAAACACGTCTAGCACGATCCGAAAATGAAAGTGCGGCGGGTATACCAAAACCACTTCATGTCTCTGTCGGAGCTCATCAAGGAGACTTCACGACCCTTCGTTGTTCTTTTTATGGACACTATCACATGGGACATCCAACTTCCAGTGGCTCTTTGTTCGAGCAACTTGCTCAACAATGGAATAATTGCCTCATGCAACACGATCTTAGATTGAATCTGAATAAAATAAAATTTTTGTCAACCGATCCCCACGAAACAAATACTATTACTATCTGTGGCAGTGATCTGCCTAGAATTGAGCTTTATGGTTCTGTGTGTTGCTCGACTATGAAAGATAATGAACGGCATCTTGCGGTAATGAAGACGAAGATGTTGCGTCCACGATCAATATGAGGTTACACCGATCGTAGAAAAATTGCGAGAGTGGCATTTTCGATGATATGATGATGAGAATTCACTTGCTAGGATTGGCCTGAACGTCGGAAAGGATAAGAAACGACCAAAAGACCGGCCGAAGCAACGGTAGCTTGACCTGCCGGACGGTGCGCGACTGCATCCAGGTCAGCCCTTTGATAGCATAAAATGATGCAACCAATCAAGTCCCTTGACGTTGCCCATATAGGAGAGCAATAATGAATGTTCCACTAGGAGCTTCGTCCTTGACAAAAGGCAAAAAGTAGTATACCGACAAATCAATTTACCTTCCTACCAACCCACCCATAATGTTGCATGTCATTTACGCTTTAAATCAAGATGAGGTGGGTTATAGATCCATTTCATTTGTATTACGAACCGACACTTATAATAAGAGGCTGCAAACCTGCAGTAGTGCTAGGAACTCATTTGTTCTCGAACCTTCTTAACATCCAGTTAAAGAACACCAACGGTAAGGAAAGTTTCCGGCCTGTCGACGCTCTCTCTCTCTCCTGCTCTCCGCAGCGCCGTCCAAGTGGAATTGTAAACTGTTCTGCGAACCAAATTGTAGAAACAAAAGCACCTGTCGAACGATGGCATCTCAGAGACCGTTTCGAAAGTAAATCGCGCACCCTCACACACATCGTTAGAGGAGCAGCAGTGCTGACTTAGCCAATTGTCCATGCTTTTGTCTGCAGAGTTTAGCCGACATCTGCATTAATTCAGTTCATACAGCTAAGAGGGTTTTCTTTTTAATCTGCTCGTACTATCGTAACCGAATAGATTGGTGTCGTCATACAAGACGCATCTATCAGCTTTGACTGCGTTCGCTGCAAGTGAAGACTTAGCTTGGGGTTGTTGAGTTGGGATCTTCAGAATATCGCCGCACTGCTCCAGATACCCTGTTCAATTTTTTCCTAACGATCTCGGCACATGGACGGTGGTTTGTCAGAAGACAGCTTGCCTGGAAACAATGTTTACCTGTAGGTAAGATTTGACCTCACCTAGTAGTGCCGACTGAAGTGCTAGAAAAGACGGGCCTACTTCAGACCCTCCTTTAAGGGCCGGGTCTCAATTGAATTAGTCCTCATTTGGGCAACGTGAGAACCTGAGTCTAGAGTGAAGGTGGCCCTCATTCATGATTAAATCGTCACGATCGAAATTTAATTTGTGTTCTTTATTAATATTTTTTTTCATGAACTGAGGGAAGTAGGTTGACTTCGGCAGCGCCTCTCTTAGCCGAGACAAAGCTGGTCAAAGCGGAGAGTCACCTCGGCGCGATAAGTTAAGCCTTGGCTTCGACTTCTTTTTCGTTTTTTTAATTCAAGATCTTGTCCTTCGATATAAGAATTACTGAAAGCAATCCTTTATGTACATGCACATATCAAACAAATATCATTTCCACTTTTTGGAAGAAATCCAAAGCACATTTCATAAAACATCATGCTTGGCCTCATATTCATTGCTATTCTATTCACAGAGCAACATTTAAGTATGTACATTAAATATTATATGCATGTATGTATGTACCTACATGTTCATATTCGCATTTATTTCAAAAACCACACTAGAAATAAACAGGTGAGTGGCAATCTCCACTAGAATATGGAATTATTCAGAATATTAAATATAAGGTGTATCAAATAATTCAAATTCTATTAAAAAAACTATTTGCTTTGAGAAAAATAATCCTTCTTCACTTAGATGAGGCATGCGGCAATGTAAATATTTTCTCACCAATGTGAGAAAAACATTTTCACATTCTATGCATTCTCGGACGCCTCAGGGGGCCTTTTCAATCTCCGAAAAGAATTTAAAAAATACTTAAGAAAAATGAAAATAAACAGAGATTGGAAAGCGTACTTGTATATAAATATACATATGTGCATGCATATCTATCCAAATACAGCAGCGACAGATGAAGATCGGACGTTCGTATAAAATCACTATATACAATACCCACTTCAGATACTTTGCCGGATTATTACAACCTCCAATGACGCAATGCTATTTTTATCAAAATTTTTGGCCCACAACCGGTTGAGTTCCAAGCCTCCTACACGGTTCGGATTTCGTTAAAAAAGTGCTGAGTTTTCTGAGTGCCTATTCATTTCCAATGGGTGACAAATTTAAATCAGAAATAATTTTCGAAAATTTCGGAAAATAGATCGATGAATGTATCTCGGTTGTGATTCCCTAGTAATTGTTCCACGGCATTTGGCACACCCACACATTTACCGCATTTCACATTAGATTAAATTTCATTTGCATTTGATTTTCACACCCATAGAGTCGCTCAAGGAGTACACAGGCACACACTGGTTCAGAAAATTCATCGATGTCCATCAAAGCACTCCACAAAATCCGCCCATTTTTCTAGCGTTAACAATTTCTTTGGCATCACTTACCGGTTAACGCAAAGTAAAACACTTTCACTACACAATACAGCGCGTTCTAAGCACTTTACTAAACTGATAGACTAAAGTACGAAATCGACGTGTCACTAGGTCCACTACTTGGTATACTTCTCACCGAGAATTTTCATCAATTCAATGAAAAGCGGCCAACCAGACAGAAAATTTAGTATTTCTTGTCTTTTTTAATATTTTGAAAATTTCCAAAGCTCTCTTCGAAAGTTTTCACGGTCAAATCTTCAAATATCTAACTCAGGTGGCCTCGGACCGCTTTATTCTCGCCGCTTGGATTCAAATTGATCATGCAGTTGAAATTTTCATGATTTTCCTGAAAAACCTGTAGGAAAATTGTTTGATATAAATTTTTTTATTGCCGATGCCGAGCATGTCGGAAGTGAAAACATATGCATACCGCTCTAGCGAGAAAATATAATACTTTGAAAATTTATATTTAGTCAGCGCTGCAGTTTTGAGCTTGGATGTGAAGAGATCATTTTGCAAACGCGCGAGTCCTGATATTAGAAATGACTAATCCCACAGCACGATCATTGGTGACAAAGATATCCGACCGTTGTGATCTCATTGTATCAACTGCAATATAATGTAACAGGGCAGGGTTTCACCGATTTGATGACAAAAGTCAAAATATGAATCAAAGCAACAGACTGACTTAATTAAAACAATGGCAGCAACGAAATGTAAACCAGTTCATGATAAAGCCATTTCTTGACAGCAATCTTATCTACTAAACCACCATTCCACCCGTACCATTCAACCAAATAGGTCAACTTGTCTTTTAAAAAAGGATTAAATTGACATCGAGCTCTTGTGCAAAACAGGTCGACTTTCTTCATCACCTGACTAATGATCCCTGAAAGTTGTCTAGCTTTTGCCAACCGGCTTTCCTTCCAATCATTCGACGCAACAATGACATAAAGAAATTTTACGCACTTATAACCAGATTCTTAGCCGAAGCTAAGTATTTCTGTGTTATGTAATAACCTTTACGGCGAAATGCCGCAAAACAACCGGTAACATGGAAGACTCCTTTTGAACGAGAATAAGGAGTTCTGTGCAAAGAAAGAAACACAAAGCTGATCAGACCATCATGATCATCAATGACCCGAAATCTGATTTACAGTTTAGGCCTGCCTCCATAAGAAACTCTGCCGCGTCCTCCGATTAAGGTTTTGTGTGAAACAGAATCTTAGAATCGATCCAATGTCTGTTTGCCTGTCTGTCTTTTTTAAGGAGGTGGAAATCTTCAAAAGACTCTCGCCTGGGCACACCAGAGTGTGGGACTTTTACTCACTAAAACCACCCCTGACTCTCCTCCACCCCGCGGATCCACCTTTCGGTATATACAGGGTGCGGCAGCATAACTTCCTTTTTTCAAAACTCATGTCTAAAGTTTTTATTTACATTGTTTTGAAGATCAAATCTGTTAGGTGACGTCCCCCATTCTCCATACATTGCATAAACCGATTTCTGGCGTTTGTCATGACTCTTGTTAGCATAGCAGGTGTTATGTTGGCAATTTCTTCTTGGATGTTGGTCTTCAAATCTTGTAGGGTTCTGGGACGGTTCACATAAACACGGGATTTCAAAAAACCCCAAAGAAAAAAATCACAAGGGGACAGATCGGGAGAGCGTGAAGGCCATTCCAAATTGCCTCTAATTGAGATAAGGCGCTCTGGAAAGTGTTCCCTCAAAACAGCCATCCATGCTCTTGAAGTGTGTGCTGTTGCACCATCTTGTTGGAACCAAGTGTCCCCCAAATCCAAATTTTCTAGCGGTGGGAAAAAAAAATTCTGTAGCATATTTACATACCGGTCCGAATTCACTGTCACTGTAACCTTATTTTCCTCAAAAAACCAGGGACCAATAATTCCAGCTGAGGAAATTGCACACCACACTGTGACTTTGGGTGAATGCAAAGGCTTTTGATGCAATTCTCGAGGGTTGCAGTCAGCCCAGTAGCGCATGTTTTGTTTGTTAACCGACCCACACAAATGAAAATGGGCTTCATCGCTAAAAAAACAATAGCACCCTCGGGAACGGCATCAAGAAGAAGCTCACACGCGTTCATCCGAGAATTGAAGTCACGTTCTGAAAGTTCCTACACTATCGCCATCTTATACGGATGAAAATGAAGATCATCACGAAGAATTCTTCTCACAGAACGATCGGATAGTCCAAGGGCAGATGCGTGTTTGCGCGTAGAACGCCGTGGCGATCGCAACATTGACGCTCTCACTGCTTCAATGTTCTCAGGTGATCTAACGGGCCGAGGGACTCCAGTTCTTCTTTTTGTCGCACCTGCAGTTTGTCTGAATGTAGTGACCCATGTAACAATTGATTTGCGGTCTGGGACGGGAGCCAACGAGGCTAAATTAAAGCGATTCCGAAATGCATGCTGTGTTGCAATAACCGAACATCCGCTTGAAAAGTAAAAGTATGGCGACTGAACCGTATCGGGACAAAACAGTATCCCTTCTTGAACGAGACCACTAGCGCTACGCTATAACTTCAACTAACTGAGTGGCGCGCATTTTAAAGGAAGTTATGCTGCCGCACCCTGTACATAACGGGGCGGAGTTACACTTTAGCTAGGTCTGCTTCCGTCTAACCGCGGGGTTCGTAACCGCGCTTTCCTCACTTCTTCTACTTTCCACAGTTTATCCTGGATTGCTGCGATCGTGGAATTTATCGCATACCAATCCTCCTGGCAAGCTACCATTCTTCGCACAAAATTTTCTGGCGGTAGTACTCGACCTAGAGTTTCCTATAAGTTCCTCCTTTCTTCTACGAACCTAGGACATTGGAGGAACACGTGCACTGGGTCCTTTGGGACCCCGTCACCGATTGGAGGTGAGGTGAGGTGAGGTGTCAAATTTAAACCTGTACAGTTTTTGACGGCATCCTCCATGACCGGTGAAAAACTGGATGAGATTATAATTAATCTCCCCATGTTTTTCTGCAGCCACTCCCCGATGGAAGGGATCAAAATATAAGTCCAACGACCCTTTTCTGGCTGGTCCCTTCACTGTTGTCATCTGCTTATGGATCTCTCCCTTTCAACTTTTTTCACCTGCGATAAAGGAGAGATGGACCTGGTGTTATATATGTTCATCATCTCGGTTGCCAGGATGTCAATCGGCATCATTCCCGATATGACAAACGATGCATTATCTGAGACGATCCTGAAGGCAGAAGACACCCTTAAGGCTGTTCTGTAGGCCGTTTTATGCTCATTGCCTAAAACATGCAGCGCTTTTCCCTAAACTGGGACTGCATACAGCAAGATAGAACTCACGGCACGGTGAACCGGAAGGTTAAGTACATCATTATACATGATGTTCCACTGTAGTGGCCTCCGTACAAGCCTTGTTGGACACCCGCGGAAATAAGGTACTCCTTGGGTCCATCATCGGTATTATACCAGAGGATCCGGTCTCACAAGTAGCTATCGACAATAGCAGCGAAGTACGCGGGAACACCAATCGCCGCCAGAGACTTTCGTATAAGGTTTCGTCCAAGGCCCCATACATGCAAAAGGGGGTGTACAATTTTTTTTCATCAAATATGGTCATGTGGGGTATCAAATTAAAGGTCTCGATTAGTACTTTCCAAAGCCGATCTCAGTTTTGACATTCGTTGGAAGGGTGAGGAGCGCGGGGGGTTGAAAGTGATCACTTCTTTAAGGGGGCCATTCTCAGAAACTACCAAACGGAACAATCTGAAAAAAATCAGGAGGCTGCCACCATATGGTGCCTAGGCTCCGAAATAACTTCCATGCCGATATCTGTTTAAATAAAGTTAATAATAATATATTACTACAATTTTTCATAATTGGTTAGAAACCCCCCTTAAGTTCATCCTAGTACCATGAAATTTTGGAGTGATATAGGCTATAATATAGAGCATGATCTTACCAAGTTTAGTGGAAATTGCACTATTACTAACAAAGTTATAATACCTCAAATTTGTTGCTTCTTTGAAAATTGAAGACTATAAATGTCAATATCACCCGAAAGTGGATACTCTCACATAATATATAGATACACAAAACCTTTCGTACCTGAAGCGTCCAGCTTCCGGTTTCCCGACTTGTTTCATGTATAAGGCAAATAATACTAGGTCGCTAGTCATCAAGTATTGATTCAATACTTTTTGTTTTTTAATTTTTGATTTTTAATTCAAGTTGGCATTGACATAAAAAACGGGAAAAAGAGAAAGAATTGGACATTTCACCTGTCTGTGCAACAGGAATAATTTTTATAATAACATGTCTAATTTAAAGAAAGAATTTAAATAAAAAGTGGATAAATTTGAAATTGAAGAGGAAGCAACCGCAATTTGAACACAGATGTGCAATTTCACTGAAACTTGCAACTTGGTTGCTCATGTGTAATTGGTCTAACAGATCAATTTTACTTTAAGTAAAGAATCTGCACGCCCATATTCACACGAATATTTGAAATTATTTTTCTAGCTTAAAACCACTCCAAAGCCAGCCCAAAGCCAAAAAAAACCGTCCCGGAGAAATCCAAGAGAACTGTAATAAATTTACAAGCAATACTCGTCATCGGCTCAGAATCCGAGCAAAACAAACACGTATCTGCACGCTAAATATTGGCACCCTAACTGGAAAGACCGAGAAACTCGCAAGAGCCCTTCGAAAGAGGCGCATTGATATCGGTGCATTGCAAGATACCGAATGTTCGGGCGCCAAAAGCTGCGACTAAGAACGCGATCGTGGCTAAAATGGCTATAAACTTCTCTATTTTGGTAGCCCCACAGTCACATTTCGGTAGCCCCACAATGAATACGGTGCTGGCATTGTCATCTTTGAGGGTTTCCGTGATACCATTAAAAGTCAAACGATTTGATGACTGGCTGCAGAATAATAATAATAATCGTTGGCGCAACAATCCATATTGGATCAGGGCCTTGAAGTGTGTTAGAGCACTTCATTCAAGACCGTAACGGTACACTACAGAACACTGTAGGAGGCAATGTAGTCAGCATTGCGCTCGCCCGAGATTATTACCCTGATTTGACTCAGGTACTCATTCACAGCTGAGTCGACTGGCATCCGACGTCAAGTCACGATACAAATCCCACTGCCACCAGCGAGATTTGAACCGCGGCCTTCCGTATGACAACCCAGTGCTCTAACCACTGAGCTATCCGGACACTGGCTGCAGAAACTCAACATTATATCAGCTGATCGCACTATTCGCTTCCGCAACGCGTACGCACCCCATACAGGTTGACCAAATGCCGAGACAGATACCTTCTAGCAACTTCTTGATGAAAAGACTTGTGCCTACTGGCGACCATATTATCATTACCGCGACCTTAATGGTGATGTGGGTGAAAAGGCAGACGCTAAGAGGCTTTAGAATGACGATGTTGCGGTTACTCATGGAAAAACACCGTGAGAAGCATCGCCCTCTTTACATTGCATTTCTGGATTTAGAGAAAGCTTTTGACCGTGTGCCACACGAACTCATCTGGTATGCTCAACGGCGACACTTAGTGACAGAAGAACTCGTGCACTCGGTTCAATTGCTCTACCATGATCCGAAAAGTAAAGCTCGAAATTTGGCGGGTGTAACAAAACCACTTCCTGTTTCTGTTGGTGTTCATACCGTAAATTGGTGCGGTTTCGTAGATCAGCAAAATAACGAAATGAACAAGATGGGGGTCTGCATAGCAAACCTAGACATACAGTGGATGGTCTAGTAAATCTATTGGGTAAACTGAAAACTAAAAACAACCAGCTTAAAAGCAAATAATGAAGCATCAGCTCCAAACTGGATGGACATATAACACAACCTAAGAATTGATAATAATTCTCATGCAGAGAAGTCAAGTAATGGGCATAACTCGCTCCTCGATTTGAATTATTCCCAACGTAACAAGGTAATATGTATCTGATGGGCTGGCACTTTCAGATCACGTTTACATGGAAATCAAACTAACAGGTGCAACATGAACTAGGAATACCGCCATCAAAAATTGAAAATTAAGAAAAGAGAAAGAATATCATTAAAGTCACACAACTCGAGAAACCAGAAGCTAGACGCCATAGGTATGAAAGGTTTCATATATTTCTTATATAAAAATATTCATAACGTACTAGGTCCCATTAGCATGTATATGTCAGAATATTCACTTTCGCGTGCTACTGACATTCAAAGTCTTAGAAGCGACCACTTCGATGTCTTCTTTGATAGTAATAGTGCGATTTCCACGAAACTTTGCCGAATCATGCCTTATATTATAGTTGATATACTGCAAAATTTCCCCCTTAAATGCACAGGATGAACCAAAAGGGGTTTCTTCAATCAATTACCGAAAATTATAGTAATATGCTATTGTTAGCTTTATTTGGATAATTATCAGTATAGTGGATATTTCGAAGCCAAGTCCCCGTATACTGACATCTTCATGATTTTTCCAGTTCAGGGTCCAGGGTCCGTGGAAGAAATGACCAATTTTCAGCCCTCGCCTTTCCTCCTTGTGCATTAAATGTCAGAACTGAAACGAGCCTTGAAAAGTACTAATCCAGACCATTCATTTGATACGCCACCTGATTATACTCGGTGTTAGAAACTAGTATGCCTCCTTTGGTATGTATGGAGACCCTCCTTAAATTTCACGTGGAATGGCGTAACTGACTTTAAGCGTGGCGCTTTATAGAAAACCTTAAAAACCATTAATGTTGCTTCATAAACCGATTACTGTATGTTCACCAGGAAGCACCGACAAATTAAATATCGTTGATGGAACGACAACCTTGCGAACCTACAACAGGAAACACGCGTCTTCTATTGTTCCGGTAACGTTTAACCCCGGAGGCAGGAGCATCAATTGAGGATGCGACCCACCGCAAATCTTCCCTCTCGATCGTAGTATTCGGATTACGAGTTTTCACGGCAAAACACGCATTTCAGCCTTTTCTTTTTTATTTTTCCATTTTCAGCTTGTTGTTTGCAGAATTGGCGTAATGTAGTACGATACCGCTTTTGTATTTCAGGTGCGATTTCAATGCACTTGCAAAATGAGACATGATAGATTTATGTTAGCTGAAGTGCCGAAGTGGCCCCCCACATTCATAAGCAGGCGCGTTTCGGCAGTGCACCTAAGTAAAGTTACAGTTAAATACTGGCGGACCTCCAAGGTCAATATCGCTATTTTTTAAGACTTTGGAATAGCTCGTGGTTGATCCTGAACAACTCGGTTGTCATGAGGCCATCCTATCATTCTACAAGTCGTCATAAAAGTCCCAAGGAGATCAGACACCTATCGTCAGAAAAGATTCTGCCGACGCATCATGTTTAGATTTATTAAAACCATTGAACGAACTAGAGTATGTACGCAGAACGATTACTTTAATATTTTGTTGAAAAATTCCAAAATTATCAACAGATAAATCAATTTCACCAATGAAATCTCTACTGGTTTTGTACATATAATATTTACTGCCACACAGAGGAATGCTAAATTAACAAAAATGAATGAATGTGGAAAGCAAAGTTAGTGGCTCTTTTCTCCTATTCTTTAGAAATTTATATTTTTATTGCCGAGATTAAGCTGATGATCATTGTGCAGGTGTAAAATACTAATAGAGTGGAAGAAACGATGACAGCAGATACAAGTAGTTCCACCAAGCTAAAAATTGCTAAAAACTATAAATCTGTATGAAAATAGTGGCGATAATTTTAGTTTTGGCACCTCTCCTCCCCTGATTTTCTAAAAAAAGTACAGATACTATGTCAAGGCTTTTTTTTCGACCACATGATCCTAACATTATTTGATGAACATTTATTTAATTTCCTGTAGCTATTTTTACTATGGTTTGTTCCTGACAGTGATACGGAGAAACCACATTCATTAATATTTCATGCTAATGGAAGAGAGTTAAGCACGCCTTTCAAGATGTCCGACCATCTTTGCACCCCTTGGTTAGTAATTATGTGATGAATACCTTGGTTGAATGACTATGGCTTGCTTACCTTGTTGACTGATTGATAATCGACTTGGAAATACATTAATCGAGCTCTTAAACTAATTACATCGTCCTGGACAATTTCGAAAGAAATTACTGTGTAATGTCCGTCAAAAAGTCATCGAGTAATTTCTCCATTAGGCGAGACAAACTTATTAAGTGGGAACATCCAAAAGGTTAAATATGTTTACAAGAGGCATTGAACTGGGCTTAATAGCTTTTAATCATGATCATTTCAATTCTTTACGATAACGCATTTGCTCATAATATGACACTTCTTCGAGGGTTTTCTGTAACGCGAAACTTTCACTAAAATCGGTCCATTGTCTGTCTGTCTACTACACGCATACTTTTCGCAGAAACAAATGAAACCATTGAGAATAAATTTGAACGCCGCAACATACAGTGAGTGACTTCATTCTATATTGAATTTAAAGAGGAGTACAAAATTTTTTTCAATAAACATAAGCGAGTGTGGTATCAAGTAAAAGGTTTCAATTACTACTAGCCGAAACCGGTCTTAGTTTTGACAACAGTGGCCATACTCATTCGAGGCAATTCTCAAAAATTCACATCCGAAAAATAAAACTCCGTCTATAGGATGTCACGTCAAAATGTTTATTTGGTTCTCACATGAAAAGTTTGGTGTGTTTAGCAGCATTTAGGGTCTGTCTGTCATTTTGGGAAACGTGTTTCCTCTTTTTGATAAGAACCTTGCCCAACGCTACCGGCACTGCAATTGCTGGTTCCTGTCCGGGCATGAGGGAAATTGAACCCCTTTTTTGCTGAGGCATTCGAGACTTCATTTCCCCCTACACCACGATGACCAAGAACTCAAAGTATTTCCCCATAATTGACTCTAGAAATAAAATTCAATCTGTTTCTACATTCCTGAACCATTTCCAAGGTGACCAAAAAACTACTTAACAACCTCAGCGCAGCTTCACTAGCGCTGCACACTGCGATTCCGTCGTCATCGTTGAGACTTTGTAGCGCCTTGGCCTTCAGGATGTCCTTCCTACAACAATCTCGATCAATCGATCGTGTCCTCCAATTTCGAAATCGTGGTCAGCAGAATCTGCCTGCTACTTTCGAGCCTTTCCCACTAATCTTCCTACTTCTTCTCCCTTACTCAGGGCTTTACTTTCACCTACAGATTCGCTGCGACTTTCTGGAAAATAGGACCCAATCGTTCTTCCAGTTTCACCTTATACTCTTCTGCTATTAAATCATTTTTCTAACTTTCCAACCTCAAATTTCCGAAGTGGGCGTGTCTTTGAAATTCGGCGTATGTAGACGCTCTTTCCCATGCAATAGCCGGAGTCGCAGTTTACTCATCGATATGATCTCACATCAAGGATGCAAGATTGATTTGATGATGGAAACGTAGGCTTATCCCTTTTAAGTGGGTTTTCAGAATCAACTTTTAGATTTTGTAAGGGTAGAAGTGAGCGATCATCGGGTGCAGGCTTATGGTCCACCGCCCAGGAGGTAGTCGCTTTACGTTCTTCCGAAATCTAGTAGCATTTACATAATGTAAGTGCTTATAAATATTTGGCATCAGTTCATTGCGCGAGTGCGTTTGTATTTGCTGCAACTGTATTTTATTCATTATTAAGAGTGATAAAATTTTTTCTTAAAGTTGAACATGTAAAATTAAAAGCTATTTCGTTTCAAGTAAAAATTAGAGTCGCTGCACGTCCCGCAGTTGGCGAACTCCAGTTACTACCTTCAACACAATATTGCCGCGTAACTTTTTTATTTTTAGCTTGGACATTTCAAAAAAATTCTCCGAAGTTGAAGAATATGTCTAATATAATGTCCAAATCTCAAAAAAGTGTGTGAAAAAAGGCCTGCAATAATTTGGCATTATAAGATGACCGTAACTAGCTCCTGGGAACAGAACTGGGTCAACAATTTGCCAGCAATCGTCTTGACTTCAGCACACAAACTGTTAATCTTATGGATCCTAGTTCCCTTGACTGATCCAATGCCACTTATTTTATTAAATCGAACCTATGGCCCTTGCACCAGGAAAATAGGTTAATTTGACCTACCTTACTGTTTCGCGACATTAGCTTCATCTAATATGTAATATAAAACAGTCAAAAGCATATGTCACAGTCGGAGTTTAATCAGATTTCTCTTAGACCATACTGTCAATGATCCAGCAGTGTACATGTCCATAGAGGCAGAGAACTTTTCCGTGTTCTCTGGCTTGTGTTCTCCGATTTGCGTAGATCCAATCACACAAGCTACCAATTCCGTTCACATCTTTGGCCTCCCAATCTTGTTGCATAAAAAATGTAGGAGAAGTTACTAACAGATAGGATTGATTGATTACTCCCCCATATGGGGGGCATGCGGGCAGTTTCATAGTGGAGAAGCACACCAGAGGTGCTGCAATTTGATCTATTTTGTATGAGTCGGAAACCACCATTATTCTTCCCTCTCCAAATAGCGATGATACTCCACAGTTTCCTCATATGATTGAATTTCCATCTGTCCAGGAAAAAGTGAACCACCTGAGCACCTTTCGGCTCTTTTGGTCCAGTTCGAACACCAAGCTGAAACCGTCATGAACTTTACCTCGCAATATGCGAATATAATGTCCGGATTCTGTTCACCCGGTTTGCGGATGAGGGCTAAGTATAGAAAATTCAACATACTTGCACAGCTCGCTATTCACAATAGTGAACTAGGGCCAACCGCAGAACTCAAAACTAGGATAACCTGCTTGAGCCACTATAAGGCAACCTCACCAATGCACTCCAAATTGAGGAGAGAGATTTTTTTCACAGACAGGAGGATGGTAAATTGCCCCTCTGATATTTTGCCATCCTTGGAAAAAACTCCCATGGAAGCGGTCAGAAATGAGACTGCAGCATGCTGATACATTGTCTTCTTTCCCGCCCTCGTTTCCCTATTGCTATGAGAGGAAGCAGCTTTATTAAGATCTCCCTTACTGATTTGATCATCTCAGTTCACACACACATGGGCCTAATCCCCGGTAAGCACGGATGTACGCTCTAATCTGTAGTACAATAAAGCTTCACCGACCACAGATGCGTTATTCTTGCGCTTCTTGCGTACATTACCGCTGACAGAAGAGCCGTGTGAATCTCATCTGGGTTACCAGTTTATCACCCTTTCCGCCGACGATTCCCCTTCCTTGCGTTTGTGTGGTGCAACCACATCCATATCTTCATTACCAAATTACCTTCGTCGTCGGCTAGAAGCCTTCCCAGGTTCACAGTGTCCGGGCCGCTTGGCTCAATTTTCACACACCGGCATTAAGAAGCGCCCACGTGTGAAGGAGAAGAAGAGAGAAGAACTTCAAATACTAGCCAAAAAAGAATCTACTGACAACAAAATGACCCCTACGTTTAGTAAACATAAAGTCTCTCTCAATAGTCTCCAATTTTATGACAAGAAATGCCCAAAAATCGAAGGCACTTTCTACTGGGAAGAAACCAATAACTAGAAAGACCTAAGCAATTCTAGGTAAATTTCCAACCTGATAAATGATACACCAGCAACCCGCCGCAGCGAAGGCAATTCCAACCTGCTGTTTTAAGTGCTGGGCATACGGACATATAGCAGAGCGGAAGTACTTTGTGTTACAAGTGTGGCGAACCCGGGCACAAAGCAAAGGCTTGTGGGTCGGCAAAACGTTGTTTCCTATGCAAGGGCCACGGTTTACAAAAAGAAGATGTGGCTCATGTTCCCATTTCTGGGCGATGCCAGTTCTTCAAAGAAGAGTCACGGAAACCGGAAAGTCAAGAACCATAATCCAAATCCTGTAAGCAAACATGCATAAGAATGCAACTGCCCACGACCTTTTTGAAGTAGATAGCGCAAGAAAGAGGAACTGATTTTCAGCTTCTCAGCAGGCAGTACCAAGATAGGAGGTCACCGTGGTATATTCGGCATTGCTGTCTGCCATCTGGGTGAGAGGTACCTTTACCTTGCGAGTACGGGCTAATGGTCGAGGAAATGGCTTCGTTGTGCGGCAATGAAGTTTTTCAGCTTGTAATTGAAGTTTACAGCTTGTAATACATCGGCTCCCAAGAAGAAACTGCGTCCCGAGAAATTAGGTGTGCACTGGTAAAAGGCTAAAATTGCACGAAGAAACTGCATGCAAGAGGCTTAGATGTGGTGACGTTTAGATCCGCAGAGTATAAAAGTGGGAGAAAAGAAACTCCGCGACGAAATCAACAGGAGGCATGTTGCTGTCAGGAGCTAATTAAGGATGTAAACAAGGAGCCATGAGCCCTCGGGTATAAGCTGCTTACCAAAAACCTCAGTGTCTATCGGTCACCCTGTTCCATGGAAGCAGCGTAGATGAACGAAATCGTGCAAGCCCCTTTTTCCTGTCCGCCCCTTCCGAACTGACGTTCTCCATGAAATCTCGTCCATGAAGGACAAAAAGCACCAAGACCGGATGGTATTCCCAGCAAAGTATTAAAAATCGTATGTAAACACAAGCAAAACTTGCTACTCGGCGCAATCAACGCATGTTTAAAAGCAAATGTAGAGCGAGACGATACACACTTGATGCGATTGAGAAGATGGTCCAAGCGGTGAAGCTCTCTGAGGCACACAGTCGCCACTGTCGGCGAGTGCTGGTTCTTGTGGCCCTAGAAGTAAAAAACGCTTTCGATTCTGCGAGGTGTGCCACATGCTTGAGGCACCCAAAAATCGTTTCCATACTCCAGGATACCTGCGGTTATTGGGGGACTATCTAAAGCACCGTGCCGTACTTTAGGATATCCGGGAAGGACAGCGCAAAATGAAAGTAACATTGAGGGCAGCTCAAAGATCTATCCTCCATCCGGATCTTTGGAACGTTTTCTACGAATCGAAATGCCGAATGAATCGCATCTGGTCGGATATGCAGAGAATGTTGCGGCACTGGTTACCGCACGCACGGTTGAGCAAGCTCAGCGCACACTAACAATGGTTATACGACGAGTAAGCAGATGGATGGCTGATCGTAGATTCTGCCTAGCTGTGGAGAAAACCGAAGTCGTTGTCCTGACCAAGGAGAAGGTTATCACAGACTTCCCTCTTCAGATTTGTGAAACTATATTATTGTTGAAGTCGACGGTGAAATAACTCAGTATCATGATAGACGCGAAGAGGAGCTTCTTCGAGCATATTCGCAACACCGCAGACAAGGTGCGGCTAGAAGATTCGTGATTTGCCATCTAATGTTCAATGTCGGAGGTCCCTTATCAAACAGGCATCGCTTGCTGTCGAGTCCGGTTCAGTCCGTCCATCTTTACGATTCCGAAGAGTGGGCTGACACCCTCAGTAAGAACATGTACGACAAATGCCTAGCGTAAGTACAAGAACGAGAGGCTCTGCGAATTGTGTCCGGTATGGTGCCCTCTCAGAGCCGACAGTAATGGTGATATCAGGCCTGACCTGAGATAATATGTCAAATGATTCCGAGTCCTACACCCCAGGGGGTGGTCTGTCTGAGACAGGAGGCGGGTACTTTGTGCGTAAATGCATTTTACCTTCCTATTCAAAAAAATAGAGTTCAATTTTAACACCCATGTTTGCAATGTAGTAACGTAATAAATTAATTTTCGAAAAAAAGCATTCTTTTTATTCTTAGATAATTTACTGGTAGTTTTTCTAAATCGATTTGCAAAGAATTGTTTGGTAATCGAAAAATGTTAGTACATTGTTTTTAACACTCTGAGCCTTTTATTGAAATATGTTTTGTATTCTTCTTTCTGTATATTCATCACCAACGGCGCAACAATCGGTATCCGGTCTAGGTCTGCCTTAATAAGGAACTCCAGACATCCCGGTTTCGCGCCGAGGTCCACCAATTCGATATCCCTAAAAGCTGTCTGGCGTCCTGACCTACGCCATCGCTCCATTCTAGGCAGGGTCTGCCTCGTCTTCTTTTTCTACCATAGATATTGCCCTTATAGACTTTCCGGGTGGGATCATCCTCATCCATACGGATTAAGTGACCCGCCCACCGTAACCTATTGAGCCGGATTTTATCCACAACCGAACGGTCATGGTATCGCTCATAGATTTCGTCATTGTGTAGGCTACGGAATCGTCCATCCTCATGTAGTGGGCCAAAAATTCTTCGGAAGATTCTCCTCTCGAATGCGGCCAAGAGTTCGCAATTTCTCTTATTAAGAACCCAAGTTTCCGAGGAATATATGAGGACTGGCAAGATCATAGTCTTGTACAGTAAGAGCTTTGACCCTATGGTGAGACGTTTCGAGCGGAACAGTCTTTGTAAGCTGAAATAGGCTCTGTTGGTTGACAACAACCGCGCGGGGATTTCATCATCGTAGCTGTTATTGGTTGTGATTTTCGACCCTAGATAGGAGAAATTGTCAACGGTCTCAAAGGTGTATTGTCCTATCCTTATTCTTCTTCGTGTTTGACCAGTGCGGTTTGATGCCGTTGGTTGATTCGTCTTCGGTGCTGACGTTGCCAACATATATTTTGTCTTGCCTTCATTGATGTGCAGCCCAAGATCTCGCGCCTATCGCCGGCTGCTCGATCTGGATGAAGGCAGTTTGTACGTCTCGGGTGGTTCTTCCCATAATGTCGATTTCGTCAACATAGGCCAGTAGTTTGGTGGACTTGAAAAGGATCGTACCTCCTGCATTTACCTCAGCATCACGGATCACCTTCTCGAGGGCCAGGTTAAAGAGGACGCATGATAGGGCATCCCCTTGTCGTAGACCGTTGTTGATGTCGAATGGTCTTGAGAGTGATCCTGTTGCTTTTATCTGGCCTCGCACATTGGCCAGGGTCAGCCTAGTCAGTCTTATTAACTTCGTCGGGGATACCGATTTTCTCATGGCCGTGTACAGTTTTACCCTGGCTATGCTATCATAGGCGGCTTTAAAGTCGATGAACAGATGGTGCAACTGTTGTCCACATTCCAACAGTTTTGCCGCACAGATCTGTTCCTGATTTGCCTGGAGTGGAGCCTCTTTGGTATGGACCAATGATGTTCTGAGCGGATGGGGCTATCCGGCCTAGCAAGATAGTATAAAATATCTTATAGATGGTACTCAGCAACGTGATACCTCTATAATTGCTGCACTGTGTGATATCTCCCTTTTTATGTATGAGACAGATAATGCCTCATTGCAATCGTCAGACATTGATTCGTTGTCCACAAGTTGATGAACCACTTGATGTAACTGGTCGCCTCTATATTTAACCAATTCGGCTGTAATTCCATCGGCTCCTGGCGACTTATGGTTTTTTAGCCGATGAATTGCACGGACAGTTTCTCCTAAACTTGGTGGTGGCAGTATTTGTCCGTCGTCTTCAGTTGGCGCGACTTCCAACTAGCCGATGTTCTGGTTGTTCAGTAGCTCATCAAAATACTCAACCCATCGCTCTAATATGCCCATTCTGTCGGAAATCAGATTTCCCTTTAAGTAATTAACATTACTTATATTTTTATTAAAATATTTAAGCGAACATTTAATATTAATGGTTTTACATATTATTAGTCCTAATTCTAATCAGCGAACTCAACATCAATTCTAGTCAGCGAACTCAACTCCAATTCTATTTTCCAAATCAAAAAGACTTCAGTGTTCTTTTTCAATTCCAAACTTAATATTAAAATTCAGTGACAGGTCTGAAAAACATAATTACTGCGATCTTCCACTCCCTTGGCGTGCTACGCAAAGTGGATAGATCCGCGCCATCTATATTGCTCGCACTCGCAACATTCGAAATTTATTTCGAATGCTGCGAATCCTGCCGCGCCACATCACTCCGCCCCCAGATGAAACCTAGGGGTTTCAGCGACTGATCCCCGAACTTCGTTCGCCGTTAATCCGCAAAGCGGACACGACGTTGCTTCGGGGCGCACGCGGGTTTCAGCCTGGACAAAGAGACCGCCTTTTTGTGACCACCGATCTCGAGCTGGAAGAAATGTTCTCCCCGCTCGAGAACGCGGTACGGGCCCTCATATGGAGGCTGCAGCGGTTTCCGGACGGCATCCGTTCTGATCAGCACATGAGTGCATGTGTCCAGTTCCTTGGGCGAACAAGCAGGTATGGACGAGTGTCGAGTGGGTGGTGGCGCCTTGATGCGCCGGAGATTGTCCCTCAGCAGACGCACCAACCCCGACTCAGTGAGACCCGATCTCTTGTCGAAGACCGGATCGCTTGGGAGTCTTGGGTTCTCCCCGTAAACCAGCTCCGCGGGGCTGGCAGCAAATTCCTCTCGGCGGGTTGTACGAAGACCGAGTAGGACGAGAGGCAAGACTTGCGTCCAGGACGGGTCGTCGCGTGCCATAATGGCGGCTTTCAGCGTCCGGTGCCAACGTTCCAACATCCCATTGGATTGTGGGTGGTATGCCGTAGCCCGCTGGCGTTTAAAACCAAGGAGTTTGCCTAACTCGGAGAAAAGGGTGGACTCAAATTGCATTCCCTGGTCAGTGATGACCACTGCAGGGACGCCAAAGCGAGGTATCCACTCTCGACAGAGGGCTTCAGCACATGATTGCGCCGTAATGTCTTTCAGAGGTATTGCCTCAGGCCACCGCGTGAACCTGTCGATGATTGTGAGGCAATACTTATAACTGTGCGAGTCTCGCAAAGGCCCTATTATGTCGAGGTGTATGGTGTGGAAACGCTTGGTAGTGCGGGGGAATGAGCCCACTTCTTTCCTAACATGCCTGGAGACTTTACACTTTTGGCATGCGATGCACTCTCTGGCCCAGGAATTAATATCCTTGTTCATGGAGGGCCAGAAGTATTTTCCGGTGACTAACCGGTTTGTTGTCCTGATGCCGGGGTGCGCCAAGTCGTGAACCGCGTGGAACACTTCCTTGCGAAATGTGGCCGGAATGTATGGCCGAGGTCCCTTTTCCGAGTCTTCGCAGCAGAGCGAGAGGTTTGAGCCGAAGATGGGCAACTCCCGAAATTTGTATTTGGGGTTGGACCTGAGGCTCTGAAGTGCTGCGTCATCCACTTGCGCCTTGGCAATAGCCGAGAAATCGAGTGAGGCGGGGATGTTAACTTCGGAGACACGAGACAAAGCGTCAGCAACAATGTTGTCCTTCCCGGACACGTGCTGGATGTCCGACGTAAACTGGCTTATGAAGCTCAGGTGTCGAAGCTGACGAGGGGACGCTTTGTCGGGCTTCTGTTTCAAAGCGAACGTGAGAGGCTTATGGTCCGTGAACACTGTGAACGGCCGGCCCTCTAGGGAGAAACGGAAGTATTTGATGGACAGGTATGCGGCGAGCAGTTCGCGATCGTAGGTGCTGTAGTTCCGTTGAGCGGGATTCAACTGCTTCGAGAAGAAGCTCAACGGCTGCCAAACTTGGTCCACCTTTTGGTGAAGGGCAGCACCTACTGCGATGTCAGAGGCATCAACAAAAACGGCTAGGGGTGCATCTTGCAGAGGGAATGCCAAGAGCGTAGCGTCAGCCAGTTGTTGACGAGATTTGTCAAACGCGCAGATAGCCTCTTCAGACCACACGATCTCTCGTGTGTCCTTAGTTTTGGGGCCAGACAAGTACGCGTTCAAAATGGACTGGAGATGGGCGGCCTTGGGCAGGAAACGACGGTAGAAGTTTAGCATGCCCAAGAACCTCCTCAACTCCCTCACTGTCTTTGGACGCGGGAAGCTTGTTATCGCTTGCACCTTGTCTGGGTCGGGCTGTATTCCTTCAGGGGAAATGAAATGGCCGAGGAATCTCACCTGTTGTTGAAGGAATTTGCATTTCTCAACGTTTAGGACTAAACCGGCCTCAAGGAGACGTTGAAAAATGCACTCGAGATGGGCTAAGTGCTCAGACTCAGTGGAAGAAGCGACCAAAACATCATCCAAATATACGAAACAGAATTCGAGGTTTCGCAGGACTGAGTGAATGAACCTTTGAAAGGTTTGCGCCGCGTTGCACAATCCGAAAGTCATCCGGGTGAACTCGAAGAGTCCAAAGGGTGTGCATATTGCCGTCTTTGGAATGTCTTCAGGAGCTACTGGGATTTGGTGATAAGCCTTGGTTAAGTCCAAGGTCGAAAAGATGCGGCAATTCGCGAGGTGATGCGCAAAGTCGTGGATGAGTGGAATTGGATATCGGTCAGGAACAGTCTGTGCATTTAGCCTTCTGTAATCCCCACATGGGCGCCATTCGCCGTTTGGCTTAGGGACCATATGCAGTGGGGAAGACCAACAGCTGTTTGAGGGCCTGCAGATACCCTGTTGAACGAGTTGTTCAAACTCTTTCCGTGCAATTGCCAGTTTCTGAGATGGTAGAGGACGCACCTTCGAGAAGATCGGGGAACCAGTAGTGATAATGTGGTGCTGCACATTGTGCTTCACTGGTTTGGAGAGACCACAGTTGGTAGTAATCTGGCTGAACTTTTGGAGAAGTGCCCGAACACGAGAGTCGGTAATGTCTTCTAAAAGAACGGAAAGATTATTGCCTGGGTGAGATACCATATGTCCCGACGAATTAAGGTTGGTCGTGGAATCTATAAGAGACTTGTTTTGCAAGTCCACCAGCAATCCATAGTGACACAGGAAGTCTGCGCCTAGTATGGGGAAGCTGACATCCGCCAGGATGTAACGCCACGAAAACGTCCTACGCAAGCCAAGACTCACGTCCACTTGCCTATACCCGTACGTGTTTATGCGGGAGGAATTTGCTGCCGCAAGTTTGAGCGGTTGAGGGAAAAGTTGATGATGCTGGGGTACGGGAAGAACCGAAACCTCCGCACCCGTGTCGACGAGGTAGTTGCGCCTGCTGAGGGGGTCGAAAATAGTTAGGCGACGTGGTGCTGCGTTCTGGGTGGCCGCCGCCAAGACCCCCCGCGGACCTAGTTTTTTGCGGTAGGAGAGAATCTACACGGTAGCGTACATCTTGTCGCTTTATCCCCGAATCTGCGGTGGTACCAGCAAATCCCTGGGTCCGTGGACTGTCTTGACGACCTGCTACCTGATCGCCCTTTTCGGATGGCAGACCGCGAGCGTGCTCGCGATCTGGCGCCCGAACGCTGAGCGTCCAACGTCGCCCGCATCTCGGCCATACTGGCTGTTAAAGCAGCAATTTCGCGCCTCAATTCACCCACCTCATCCGACGGTGGTTGAACGGCCGCCAAGGTTGGGCGTACGTACACCTCCTGGACCTGGTCGGCCGTCGCTGCCAGTTCCTCCAAGGAACCGGAGACGCAAGCGAGGATCGCCTGGGTGCCCTCCGGGAGCCGACGCAGCCAGAGCGACTTGATCAGGTCGTCGCCGATCTTGCTCCCACCCAATTGGCTCATTTCACGAAGCAATTGGCTGGGAGTTCGATCACCCAACGTTAAACCCGCCAGCAAGTGGTCTAATTTTGCCGACTCGCTTGCCGACAGGCGCTTGATCAACTCGCTCTTGAGCTGCACGTACGATGTCGACTTCACCACGTCGGACACCAGAAGTATGGACTCTTCGTCCAGGCCGACCACCGCGTAGTTGAAGCGGGTAGCGTCCGATGTGATGACGGACATTTGGAACTGTGCTTCCAAATGCACGAACCACAGTTCGGGGTTCCGCCGCCAAAACGGAGGAACGCGTACGGCGAGGGCGGTCACTTGCGGGTCCGATGGGCCTGCCGTGTCTTTATTGTCAAAAGACATTTTTCTTACAGAGAAGTACGAGATTGAGATGTAAACGCGGTGAGTTTTACACCGACACGGCAGGTCGCACCCACAAATGCACGCACGAAACGAGAAAAAACGAAGCGGACGCTATCCAGCGCAGACCAAAAACACCACCAATGAGAATGGAGGACTCGCGATGGTAAACACCTGCACGCCGTCTCTTGCAGCGATTTCAATTTTTTTTATTACTATTTTTTTTAACTGAATAAATAAATAAATATTATATATAAATGAATAATAATTTCACTTAAGTATAACTCCTCGACGGCGGTGCTGGTCGAGTTTGTCGGCTGTAGCTGCGGCGTTGGCGGTGCTGGGGCCGTTCGTTTGTTGCTGGTGTTGATCGTTGTGGCAATGATGACTAGTCCGGTGCGTGAAAGGTGTTGTGCAGGAGGGCGTGCGTACGGGAAGTCGCGTGAAAATCTACTTCTGGAGAGGGTCCGACGTGTGTCGCGCAGTACACTGTGTAGAGAAGGTTTTCTCGCGTTTTTTCTTGCCTCTGCTCCGACTCGGGATGTGAAGATGCGACACGTTTTCGTGATGTTTACCACATCACTCCACACTCAACTGTAGATGCGAACGCGTGAAAATCGCTTGCCGTACGGTCTACTGATGTTTTGGACGGATTTCTCAGTCTTTGGAAGTTCTATTTCTGCCGTGTTGCTCGGACGAATTTTTGTCGTTAATAGAACTTCACCAATGTCGGCGATGGTGGACAATTATTCACTTTTAATATTGACTTAGAGTGAAATACAATTAACTTATAACAACTAAAACGGCGGCACCTGCTGAGGAGGTGGCGATGGTGGCGGAGCCTTCGGCTCCTGCTGCGATAACCATGGTTGCAGCGGTGATATTGGTGTCGACTGCGACGGTAGCGGCTACGGCGGTGACGGCGGCGGCTTCGCCCTCTGCGGCGATGGTGGAGTTGAGTGCGGCGGCGAAAGTGGCTGCGGCAGCGATGGCGGCTGCGGCTGCGGAACTCTTACTTATCTCCAATCGGTTGTTGCGGCTGCCTGCTGAGCGATTGTGCTTGCGCAGACTGCGATTTGTTGATGGGGATGATGATGTGCTTGAGTTTTTCAATTTTGCAGGTTCTGGGAATTCGGGATCTTAGTTGTTGATGCTGTTGGTGCGAGTTCCGGGGTCACCAATTAAGTAATTAACATTACTTATATTTTTATTAAAATATTTAAGCGAACATTTAATATTAATGGTTTTACATATTATTAGTCCTAATTCTAATCAGCGAACTCAACATCAATTCTAGTCAGCGAACTCAACTCCAATTCTATTTTCCAAATCAAAAAGACTTCAGTGTTCTTTTTCAATTCCAAACTTAATATTAAAATTCAGTGACAGGTCTGAAAAACATAATTACTGCGATCTTCCACTCCCTTGGCGTGCTACGCAAAGTGGATAGATCCGCGCCATCTATATTGCTCGCACTCGCAACATTCGAAATAAATTTCGAATGCTGCGAATCCTGCCGCGCCACACCCTCTTTGTCTCGGCAGGATGAGCATCGAAGTGTATAAGGCTTCATCCTGCTGACTTGTTGGTAAAACTTCCGCGCCTGCTACGGTTGCTCCCTATACTTTTCGAGTTCGCAGACTTGTTGGTTCTCCCAGGCTTCCTTTTTCCGTCTGTGAAGTCACTTCTCCGCTCGACGGAATTTGTGATAAGTCTCTGCGCATGCCCGCGTTCTTTGAGAATGCAACATTACTCGATATGCGGCATTCTTCCGTTCCGTTGCTTGCTTACATTCATCGTCAAACCAGCGTTGCGACTTTTTTTGCGGCTGGGGTGAAGTCTGTTTCTGGCCATATCAATGATAACGTTCTTTAGGTGATTGTGAAGATCATTTGTTGATGCTTCATCTCCAGGTCCTCTGTTGACTGCAGTTATTGCGCCATCCATTTCCCTTTTATAGGTGTTGCGGAGGGTTGTGTTGTGGATGGTTTCAGTATTCACTCTCACCTGATTGTCAGAGGGGATTGTAGGTGGTGTTGTTATTCGAGTTCGGAGCACCATGCCAACGAGATAGTGATCCGAGTCTATATTGGCCCCCCTATATGTTCTGACATTCATCAAGGCTGAGAGGTGGCGGCGTTCGATCAACAAGTGGTCAATTTGGTTGAAAGTGATCCGCTGTGGACCGCTTTCTTCGCAAACCAGGTACTTCCAATAACCATTTCGTGTGACTCTGCTAATTGAATAATCGGCAGTTTCGTTATCATTTGTTTTTTCGTGTAAGCTATGGGAGCCAACGTATCGCCTGAATGCGGGCTCCTTCCCTACTTGGCTGTTAAAATCCCCAAGTATGATTTTAATATCATATCTGGGATAGGCTTCGAGGGTTCGTTCTACTGCCTCGTAGAAGATATCCTTCTCCGACTCTGCAGTCTCCTCTGTAGGGGCGTGAACGTTAATGAGGCTTATATTTCTAAATTCGCCTCGCAAGCGCAGAGTGCATAGCCGTTCGCTTATGTTTTGAAAGCCGACAACAGCAGGTTTAATTTTTTGGCTGACTAAGAAGCCTACTCCGAGCACATGGTTTACTGGATGACCGCTATAATATATGGTGTAGTGGCTCTTCTCCAGGAAACCGGTCCCTGTCCATCGCATCTCTTCTAACGCTGTTGTATCAGCCCTATATTGGGACAGGGTATCGGCTAGCTGCTCATCAGCTTCATCTCTGTACAGGGAGCGCACGTTCCATGAGAAAATGCGCAAATCGTTAATCCGTTGTCGTTGCCGGGTCCGTCGTTTTAAAGTCCATCCTGTCCGAGGCTCCTTTCGTTTCTCCGAAACTTCGGTTTTCCGTGTAGGGTTGTCAACCCTACCCAACCCCCAACCTGGAGGACCAGTTGGTACAGTTTGTCCCGTTTTTAGGCGCGGGAGACTCGCCTTCATCCTTCTCCGTCTGCAGCTTTTCGTTACGAAAGAGCTCCCAGCGGTCACCACGTGGAGGTGGAGATAGGGTTTGGTAGTAGAGCTGTTGGTAAAGAGTTTTTATTTTTTGCTTTATCTAATGTCTAGATGAAATTATTTAAGCTATTTTCGTTTTGCAAAGTATTACTTGACATGCTGTGTATACAAGATTTAAACCATTCAATAATTGCTGATTTTTGAAAACCGATACCACCCTAACACCCCTAATCGGTAAGTTATGCGGAAATGTCTACTTCTGTGGAACCATTAATCACATTTGGACGACCGTTGTGTTCATATCAGCAATAATATCAACGGTTCGTTAATTTGCAATCCCCTTGGAATTATCCTCCGGTACCACTCCCCTATCGTATATGTAGACACATGCATACATGTGTATATATCTATTAACAACTATATACATTTTTCATCTTAGATACTTTACTAGCATCTTTTCCTATTCCATTTTTCTCGCACCGTCTCTAGTGTATTGCCGTCATTGAATTTACCCAAAAAATCTGGGAACATTCCTACGGGAACGAAATCATTGCTGTGACGAGTTGTGGGAAAACTTGGAATATTATTTTTAGAAGAACTGGCGGAGGGAATCAGGCAGAGTAACACTTTGCCACCCACTTGATGTACTCAAGTTTTTCAGAGATGGAATAGAAATTGTTCAACTGGAAAATATGAAATAAGTGGAAGTGAAGAGAACGAGTGCAGTAAGTACCACTTCATCATGACTTCAATTCCAGGAAGCATTACAGAACTTTGGCGAAATTCACATAACTAGGCGATAAGTTCAAGGTAATGTAGTAAAATATCACCTATTCTTCTATTAGGAGCACTTGCAATTATCGCATCCACCCAAGTCAATTGGAAATCTAAACTAAAAAGAAGGGAACTGATGTTATTATAGGATGTGCGGCGGAGTACATCAGAACCATGGGATATGTAAATAGGAAAAGAATTTTCCTAAGTTTGAAACCTGAACACAAGATCACAAACTGGATAAGACTGTAACTCTCCTATGACCGCCTTCGTCTGTCGGATAGAACCTAAAATTGGCATTTGTTATATGCTAGCTCTTCGACGTTCTACTAAGCCATTTGTCTCAAAAAGAGACCAAAATTATACTTACTATTAATGCAAAATTTGGTGAGAATGGTGTAATTTTGGACCTCATGCACCCCATTCATTGCCTATAGTCGTTTCACTTTGAGTGTTGAGGAAAAAGCGCATTGATACCTGCGCTCTGATGGAAACCCGATGGTCTGGCGCCAAAAGCTGCGAAATTGAACGCGAATGCGGTAAAAATGGCTATAAATTACTCTATTTTAGTAGTTCACACAGTCAATACGGTGTTGGCATTGTCATCTCAGAGGGTTTCCGTGATGCTATTCGAGAAGTCGAACGATTTGATGATCGACTGATGAAGCTCACCATTATATCAGCTGATCGCACTATTCACAACATACGCATGACAGATGGGTCGACCTGATGCCGTGCAAGATGCCTTCTGGCAACTTCTTGATGAAAAGACGGCGACCTTAATGGTCATGTAGGTGAAAAGGGAGACGGTAACAAGTGCCATGGGGGAAAGGGGTTTCGAGTGCGCAATGAGGGTGGCAAACGTATAATCAATTTTGCGGAAATCCATGACCTTGTGCTTATAAATATATGGTTCATGAAACGATTGTTTCATCTTCCTACATTTTATAGTGGGAACGGTAAAACGCAAGTCGACTATATTCTCATAAGACGCCGACATTTTACCACCATCACTGATTGTAAAGCCGTTCCCTATGAGACCATCGCACATCTACATCGGCCGTTGATTGCCGTCCTGCGAATTAGACCACCAATAAAACCGCGTGAGGAACGCACTGGTCCGCCGCGCATTAAATAATGGCGATTTCGTGAGAAGAAAGAAGAAATCAGCTCACTTACACGATTACCAACCATTACGAATGTGGAAGAATCATGGAACCAAATGAAAGATACGATCCACAACCGAGATGCTTGGTTTTAGAATAACGATGTTGAAATGCCCTTTCATTTCATACCCTACTTAACCATATTCTGTGAAGTCGCGAAACCGGAATCTGGGCGCTTCAGGTATGAAAGGTTTTGTTTGCTTCTTCTGTGAGTATATTTGAGTGTAGAACTATCCCATTTTTACATAGCCCGTTATGTATATGCATTTAGCATGTCTGACTACCCACTTTAGGGTGATATTGATATTTAGTTACAGTAAATTTACACGGTAAAGTCAACTTTCAACTACTGTAACGTTGTTACTAATAGTATTATTTTGATCAAACTTACTACTAACAACTTTTATAACTCTGAGATAAATTTAAGGAGGGTTTTATTCAATTTTCCCAAAAATATGGTAATATATAATATTATATTATATTGTTAACTAATATAATATTATATTATTAACTTAATTTGGATAGATATCAATATGGAGAGTATTTTGAGGCGTGGGCACCATTTAGAGGCAGCTTCATGAATTTTTTCAGATTTTTCGGTTGGGTAGCTTCTGGGAATGGATCCGAAAAGAAAAGCTTTTTAACAAACCTCAAAACTATGACCGAGTTCGAAAAGTACTAATCGAGACCATTCATTTGATACCCCACATGACTATATTCGGTGAAAAAAATGTTTACACCCCCCTTTTACTTGTATGGGGACATCCCCTAAGTCTCAACGTAGAAGGATATCGCTCACTGCATGTCTGGGCGTTCACAGTTCCCACCTCCTCACCAAATTTCGTGTCAATCGGTGTAGACGTAGATTTTAATAAGGTTTTGTTTCACACAAAACTTTAGACATTTGATGGCGCTGACCATTCAACCAGCGATTCCATTTTAGTAGATATTCATCCATGTTAATGGTTTCTCAGCCACAATGACTTTCGAACGGTTTTTCAATAGTAGCAATGGAGGCATAGATCAGACTTGTCAAATCATAATAAATCTATGACTTTAAATATGATCAGTCTTTAAATATGATATGTGCTTTGTAATCCTGGCAGATGCGGAGACACGATCGCAATCAGATCTAATATTTGACTCGTTTACAACAGCTTAGATTTGGGCAAGGCTTGAAACAGTTTGACAAAGAAGTGTCTCAAAAGCAAACATGGCGATCTATGAAAATTCTTCATCCACCGTGTCCTCGTTTTGCCATCCCTCATCGTTGAAGTTTTAAACATCTTTTTTTCTAAGGACGTGTTGTCAGAGGCTTGACAGTCTCTTTTCTCTTCGAGAACTTTCAGAACGTTTAACGATCGCCCACGAAAATTCCTTCATATCGTCTTTTCGCAAGGATACTATATAATTAGATTTTGCTAGTAATAAGAGAATTTCTCCCGCTTTAAGTACTTTTATTTATTGTCTATTATAATACTTTTGAAATTTTTCAAGAATTTTACGTCCCTAAAGGCGATGATCTTGGTTCCTTCCAACCACTTTATGTTTTTTCTTGCCAATGGATACGTCGTTGGGACTTTCGGCTAGAATTTTTATCTGTCGGTTGCCAATTGTTCGAGAATTTGGAAATGTTTGAAGTTTTGAGCCGTTTTGATCCACACTTTAAGAGGAGTTCCGTTTTCTAGGCTTGTAATCACTTCGGCGCAGAAAAACGGTGATATTTCTGACTACGTGAATATGCATCAGACGTTCTCAACCAGACCCCTATTCTTCCGATCAGTAACACCATTTTATTGTAGATTATATGGGGCCTTAGGCATTGGAAGGAAAGGAAGGAATTACCGCTTCCTTGGGATTTTCGACATTTCAAACTACGCATACTGTTTTTCGCCATTGGATGACAGCGCTTTCTATTCACAGTTTGGGTTACTTCTAAATTCTTAAACTCAACAAATTTTGCAGACGCTTTAAATTAGCTTTTCAACCTATTTTAATTTTTGGCAAATTTCATGGAGGATCCAATTCCTCATTCGTTTAAGGAGATCCGTGCAGATCAATCGGGACACCTTTTGAGAGCTGTTTGAGTAAAGGAGAAATGTTGAACTTGTCGTTTTCCCAGAGTGCAAATTTGATGGGACAACTTTCTTAAGCCAAATGCGTGAGCCCACCGGAAGATTTTTTCCTTGCGCGAGAGAAAACAGTACCTTACCCTAGCATAAATGCTTCGTGTATCTGCTATTGCGCCACTATTGATGTGAATTGCTGTTACTAGGAGGGATTCCGTTTTCCGCAGCTACATGATAGGCGTCCTCGATGTAACTTGCCTTTTCAACTTACTCTTTCTCTTCTGGAGCTGATGTGCTCCATGAAATCGTCTAACGGAATTCCTGTGATATTCCTGTGATAAATGAATCTCTTATAATATAAGAGGGCTTCGAGTACAATGGACTACAGACTGTTCAGAGGTTACCCCGCTCCTTCATCTCATACACACACGCACATTTCTACGGAGAGCCATACAGAAAGTTCTTATTTGGACTTCTTAGCTCTTTTTTGGTTGATCACACATGTATGTACGTACCAGTAAGCGATAATATAAAATGTTTTTTTGTTTAGGGTATTTGGATATATGTATCTAAATATTTTTTTGGAATTTGCAGGACTTCTAAATCGGTTAATTGCGATGTACTGGGTCCAATGAATGCTGCGAATGAGAAAAAACCCACCTGATGACATGTCCAGACACATACTCGAACACTACGCCATCATTACAAGAAGAAATGAAAATTGCCAAAATCTTCTTGACCGACCGCCAGCGATGGTCAAAACTAATCTTAGCATTCAAGCATAACATTTTCATATTTAATTAGAGAGGGTACGGACCCTCTCAGGCATAATTCGATCGAAATAGGTTCAAAATCCATCATAAGTTTGTCATTACTATTAATATGACATTGCTATCACGTTCACTTCCTGGAGATGCCGACCTCGCTATAAAACGCAGTCCGCTTGCCAATATAGCGTCAATAAATAAATCGCCTGGGGAAAGTTGAAAAACATGAACTTTCAAGAATCCCACGTAAATATTGTCGACGAAGTATGCAAAATTTAACAGACTTGTTTGCTAAAGACACCAGGAGCCTTAAACAACAATACGACAATAGGAATACTTTTTCTGCACCTAGTGTTAAATGAATAATTTCTCGAAATTTTATTGTATGCCATAAATGGTTATGTATTATATTGTGGAATACCAAATTAACTCAGTAGTGACCAAGAAAGAAGACTTTTGAAGAGTCCTCTTCAATACTGCTACATGAACCTAATTAAAAACTCTCCTCCTTTCTGCTCATGACGTATAAAAAGGATTTTCAAAATCTTCGAATAGCTGTAGGTAAAAAGAGTGTTCTCGTCGGCGGTTGACCATCCTCATATCAATACCCCTTTGTTAGTCTGTAGCAAAACAGCTTTTCTAATAAATATCTGAAATGCAAACAGCTGGAAAATATCCATTCACTCCTAATCCTAGATGAATAGACAAAAGACCATCTCGTTTCAATGACCACTTAAGAAGCTAATTTTGACGTAGTTATACTGGGATTCCTTTGAAATGCATTTATTAAATCGGAATTATCAAGAGGCTTGTGTGGGCAACTGGGATCTGGCATGGCTATTGAAACGTCTTTCTACCGCAAAACGGCGTATGATGGAAATAATTCAAACTAGGAACGAATGTAAATTGAAACAGAAGCTGACTATAATGAATACACCACTTATTTAATTGATGTGATGGAGTGACCTTTCCATGTCCAAGTATAGCTGAAGTTTGTGGAATCTGCACAACTGTCCATCCTCCTCCATGATATATAAATTTCAAAATGCCCTCAGAACTGAACAGAAAAAGTTTTCCTAAAATTATTAAAGATAGAAGATAGTGTGTGAGATAGAGTATCCGGATAGCTGAGTGGTTAGAGCGCAAAGCTGTCGTACGGTAGGTCGCGGTTCAAATCTCGCTTTTGGCAGTGGGGATTTGTATGGTGATTTGACGTAGGATGCCTGTCGACTCAGCTGTGAATGAGTACCTGAGTCAAATCAGGGTAAAATTTTGGGCGAGCGCAATGCACGTCACAGTCTTAAATGAAGTGCTCTAACACACTTCAAGGACCTGATCCAATATGGATTGTTGGGCCAACGATTATTATTATCTAATTTGTTGTGGATGAGAAATTTGATGATGGAATTTGAAGTTCTGCGTTCTGAGTAGGCGACTTAAATACACTCAATACACAAAGAGATCCCGTTGCAGTCATCGCGTACATGCTACTAATTTTCAGTAAGGTTTCCTCTCTTATACATATATGCCATCTTCATCAGAGTAACTTTCTCGTTGTTTTATGGCACCACCTTTTTCACGAAATGGGTCGAATGAGCCCAGGTCCTCTATTTGGAACCGATTCTTTTGATTTCCTCGATGTCCTTGTTTAGTTCTCTGACAATGATGATGTCATCATCATTACGCTGTTCCTGTTATTTCCGTGCATATCCTCTTCTTTTTCTTGCTTTCACTCTCTCTGTCGGTCTTCTGTTCGCATTCTCCCTTCTTACCAGTAACAGTTTCCCCAGTTTTGAAACCTTTAGTGCTGATCTACTCCTCGTGTAAATGATCTTCGAACTAGAACTAGTTTCATGAAAAATAATGTCTGACCCAACTAATTCTCTACGGAACTAAAGAGTGCGACACCCAGGTTATAAATGCAACTCCACAGTTAAGGCTCGTGGCTCTCTGTCCGTAATGTGGGCGTAACCACAACCCCCATAAAACTACCACATTGAGGCCGATCGCAAATAACCGAGCTGAGAACACATGTCCCAGGAATTCTCCTGAGACATGCAAACTCGGAAGGCTATCCCGGTTCCCCATAATAATCGCCCAAGGGCTTGGAGCCACCTCGTCACGACCAGCAAGTCAATGTGAATACAGTGTTTCGCAGTGCCACTGCGGCCACTCGGTGTTTATTCAGTTAACAGGGTTGCTTTCCTGACCAATGCATAGGAAAGGCTTCAATTTAACGAAAACTCTCAATTTCAGATGAAAACAAGAACTTACCTTTCCTTCGCAAGATCCTAGAAAATGGAAAAGTTCTAACTTGGACCGATTACGCATGTAAGTCTAGTCAAGGGATTTCAGATGCTCTCGTTTCCATTGTTCCCAGTGACAGAAGATGACCCATCAGTTGTACAACAGTTCGTGTTCTGATTTTGTATAATAATCTCCTTTCCATCGCTCATGGTCCTCAAATAGAGTAACCTAGTTATTGCAGATTCCAAAACTGACGTTAGTTTCTTTGACGAAAACTGTTGCTGTTACTTTTCCCACTAAGTAAGACATAAAATAGAACGACCTACTGCAGAAAGTAGTGTACTAAAACCTCACACTATATACATAAGTATGAGACAGAATACAACAACCAGAGATGAAAGTATTTTCTTTCAGCCTGAACCTAAATACGCTCACATAAAAACGCTATTTAGTACCTTTTTGTCACATTTCACATATCAGAATTTTTTGGCTTTCAATAACATTTATTATGTCCCGCTTGAATCACATGCGAGATATGCCTATTACTTTCTTATGGGCAAAGTTAAAGTAGCTGGTAATTTCCAAACTCAAACTGTTTGAAAAAATATTTAACTTCACTTTCTTCACGTTCCAGTCATGCACCTTGGCCAAATGAATCTGATGTTGAAAAGAAAACCAAGTAGAGTCGGGCTGTTTATAAATATTATACTAAGAAACTAAGGTCCTCAATCTGATGAGTAAACGCACTCTCCCTATCTGCATTAATAAGAAGCAGTAGACGGTGGGACCGAACTAAATTTCGCCCGACGCTCGACAGGGCTTGATCCTCCTTCGCTGCTTTGTCTGGAATCTGGATCGTGGAAATGTAGTTATCTTAACACCGACATCAAGTTGAGACTGTTCTGTGGTAGTATTCTTTCTGTACTGCTATATGAGAGTAGCACATGGGAAGGGGCAGCTTCAAGTCTTCGTCAACACCTTTCTGCGATGTAACATCGGAGTATGCTGGCCTGATACTACTTCAAACGAAGAATTTGGTCGATGCGCGGCCCTGCCGCACGTAGACCATATGATTGAAATATGGAAGTGACAGTGGATAACCAACGCTCAGTCAACGTAACCATAGTGCCGCCACTAACAATAATCCCCGTTTCGATATGAATTGTTCGCAAACCATGGCGTGCGCTACGCTGTCTCACGAAAGGTCGCGATTCAAATCTCATTGATGACAGAGGGAATTATATCGTGACTGGATGTCAGATACCATCCGACTATTCAGACTCTTCAAAACGGGAATAATCTATACAAAAGGCAATGATTCGTCTAGAGACTAATCAAATTTGGCTTAAACTCTCATTGAAAACAAAATTGAAAAAAAAATAATAATACGAAAAAGAGACTGCGTGTATGCCCTATTCTCCACAAAAGGCTAAACAACCGCTAAACAATATTTCTCACCTCGCTATACAGCTACCTTCATCATCATCATCGTCAACGGCGCAATAACCGGTATCCGGTATAGGCCTGCCTTAATAAGAAACTCCAGGCGCCGATGTCCACCAATTCGATCGATATCCCTACAAGCTGTCTGGCGTCCTGACCTACAGAATCGCTCCATTTTAGGCAGGGTCTGTCTTGTTTTCTTTTTCTATCATAGATATTGCCCTTGTAGACTTTCCGGGCTGAATCGTCATCATTCATACGGATTAAGTGAGCCGCCCACCGTAACCTATTGAGCCGGATTTTATCCACAGCCTGGCTCGCTCAGATTTCATCGTTATGTAGGCTACGGAGTCACCCATCCTCATTTAGGGGCCAAAAATTCTTCGGAGGATTCTTCTTTCGAACGTGGCCAAGAGTTCGCAATTCTTCTTGCTAAGAACCCAAATCTCCGAGGAATACATGAGGATTGGCAAGATCGTTGTCTGTACAGTAAAAGCTTTGTCCCCATGGTGAAACGTTTCGAACGGAATAGTTTTTGTAAGCGGATTTCATTGTCGTAGCTGTTATCGGTTGTGATTTTCGACCCTAGTTAGGAGAAATTATCAACGGTCTCAAAGTTGTAGTCTCCTATATTTATTCTTCCCGTTTGGCCAGTGCGGTTTGATGTTGTTGGTTGGTTGGGTTTTGGTACTGACGTTGCCTTCATTGATGTACAGCCCAAGATCTCGCGCCTATCGCCGGTGATTCTTCCCATGATGTCGATATCGTCAGCATAGGCCAGTAGTTGGGTAGACTTAAAGAGGATCATACCTCTTGCATTTACCTCAGCATCACGGATCACTTTCTCCAGGACAGGTTGAAGAGGGTTTCCCCTTGTCGTAGACCGTTATTGATGTCGAATGGTCTTGAGAGTAGTCCTGCTGCTTTTATTTAGCCTCGCACATTGGTCAGGGTCAGCCTAGTAGGCTTAAAAATTTCGCCAGGATACCGAATTCTCTCATGGTTCTGGTATTGGTATGGGCCAATGATGTTCTGGGCGTATGGGGCTATCCAACCTAGCAAGACAGCGTAGAATATCTTAGAGATGGTACTCAGCAACGTGATACCTCTATAATTGCTGCACTGGATGATATTTCCCTTTTTATGTATGAGATAGATAATGCCTCTTTGCCAGACGTCAGGCAATGGTTCGCTGTCTTCTTTGAGCACAAGTTAATGAACCACTTGGTATAATTAGTCGCCTCCATATTCATCCAATTCGACTGTAATTCCAACGTTTCTTCTATACTTGGTGGTGGCAGTATTTCTCCGTCGTCTTCAGTTGACGGGACCTCCAACTCGCCGTTGTTCTAGATGTTCAGTAGTTCATCAAAATACTCCACCCATCGCTCCAATAAGCCCATTCTGTCGGAAATCAGATTTCCCTCCTTATCTCTGCAGGATGAGCATCGAGATGTGTAAGGCTTCATCCTGCTGACTTGTTGGTGAAACTTCCGCGCCTGGTGCGGTTGCTCCCTGTACTTTTCTAGTTCACAGACCTGTCAGTTCTCTCAGGTTTGCTTTTTCCGTCTGTGAAGTCACTTCACTGCTCGCCCGAGTTCGTGATAAGTCTCTGCCCGTGCCGGCGTTCTTTGAGACTGCAACATTACTCGGTATGCAGCATTCTTCCGTTCCGTTGCTAGCTTACATTCTTCGTCAAACCAACCGTTCCGAAGTCTTTTGGATTGCGTTCGTTTGATAGTAAAGAAGAAATCGGTGATGGATCGGTGCCTGTATTAAATATTGAAACAGAAAGAAGACTTGCGCTCTAGTAAATATTGTGGATTGATTCACAGTCTCCGTCAAGTTACTTTGTAGGCCATGTCTGCTATTTTCTTCCCAGAAATGATTTTGATAAAACTGCTGAAAGGCATGGGGAAAAGAAATCTGAACATTTGAAATCGATTTTAGCTTCATCTAAATTCCTAACGTTCCAAGATGTAATTGATACTCATTGCAGATCATCAATTAACAAGTCGGGAAACCGGAAGCAGGGCGCTTCAGGTATGAAAGGTTTTGTTTGCTTCTTGTGTGAGTATATTTGAGTATAGAACTGTCCCATTTGTACGTAGCCCGTTAAGAATATGCATTTAGCATGTCAGATTTAGTACTTCGGGTTGTAAATTTGCACGGTAAAGACAACTTTGAGCTACTGTAACTTTATTACTAAAAGCATGATTTTGATCAAACTTGGAGATAATATGCTTCATATTTTATACTACTATAAACTTTTATAACTCTGAGATAAACTTAAGGGGGGTTTTACTCAATTTTTCCAAAAATATGGTAATATACTATTATTAACTTAATTTGAACAGATATCGATATAGAGAGTATTTTGAAGCCTGGGCACCATATAGAGGCAGCTTGATGATTTTTTTCAGATTTTTCGGTTGGGTAGTTTCTGAGAATGAGTACGTTAAAGAAATCATCACTTTCCACCACTCCCACTCCCAGCCTTTTTAACAAATCTCCAAACTAAGACCGGCTTCGAAAAGTATTAATTAAGGCCTTTTATTTGATACCCCACATGACTATATTTGGTTAAAAAAATAGTTTACACCCCCCTTTTACATGTATGCCCCCCCCCCTAAATCTCAACATAAGAGGATATCACTTACTGCATATCTGGGGGTCCACAGGTCCCACCTTCTCACCGAATTTCGTGTCAATTGACATAGCCGTTTCTTAGAAAAGTGCCTGTGACAGACAGGCAGACAGACATTGAACCGATTTTAAGGTTTTATTTTGCAAACAAAACCTTAAAAAGCATTGATATGTACCAGTTGGGCTGAAAAGTTCATAGGCTAACATAGAAAAAAAATTGTATATAGTTCATATACATTTTTCGATGTCATTTTTATAATACGATTTGTCTTTAGCGTCAAAATAAGCCCCAGTTTAGGCAACCTCTTCATCAGCAGTAAAGTTCTTTCCAGCGAGCATTCTCTTGAGGCCTGCGAACAGGAGAAAGTCGCTAAGGGCTAGATCTGGAGAATATGATGGAGGCGGACACAGTTCGAAGCCCAATTCATCCAATTTTGCCATCCTTTTTCGCAATTTCATCCTTCAAACACTCCAATAACACTATATAATCATTGCTGGTGATACCTTTCCCTTCTCAATATAGGTGATGAATATTATACAATGAGCATACCAAAATACTGATGCCATAGTCTGTTCACCCGACTGTTGCGTCTTGCACGCATTCGAGTCGGTTCACCATATTTCGTCCATTGTCACATATCGACTCTTAAATTCGGGTTTTTTTATGAAGGACTCATTGTTTTTAGTCGATTGTGAGCTCGCGCGGCACCCCCTTTGAACAGAACTTTCCTCCCAGCACACCCAAACGATGCACGATATGTCCAGCAAATTCCTTTGATATCTGTAGAGCCTCAGCTATCTCGATCAACGGTCATCCAAGATTATTTTGTGGACTTTTTTGATGTTTTCGTCAATGGAGTGCCCGCTGCGTGCATCATCCTCCGTACTCATTTCGCCTCGTGTAAACTTAGCAAACCACTTCTCAACGTTATATTTTCCTGGTGCAAAGCTCGAAGAATATTTATCAAGCCAAGGATTCAAAACCATTTTTTTTGCCAAAAAGTATTGCTTCACTAAAAATTCTCTATTATACGGATTAATACTAGTAGCGCCATCTCTGTGCCGGCCTATGAACTTTTCAGTTTCTTATACATGTAAGTCTCCCGCGCCTAAAAACGGGACAAATTGTACCAACTGGTCCTCCAGGTTGGGGGTTGGGTAGGGCTGACAACCCTACACGGAAAACAACTTGTAACGAAGCCGGAATAACGATTTGCGCATTTTCTCATGCGCTCCATGTACAGAGATGAAGCTGATGAGCAGCTAGCCAATACACTGTCACAATATAGGGCTGATGTACAGCGTTGCAAGAGATGCATTGGACAGGGACCGGTTTCCTGGAGAAGAGCCACTACGCCATATATTATAGCGGTCATCCAGTAAACCATGTGCTCGGAGTAGGTTTCTTAGTCAGCCAAAAAATGAAACCTGCTGTTATCGGCTTTCAAAACATAAGCGAACGGCTATGCACTCTGCACTTGCGAGCCAAGTTTAGAAATATAAGCCTCATAAACGTTCACGCCCCTACAGAGGAGACTGCAGAGTCGGAGAAGGATACCTTCTACGAGCCAGTAGAACGAACCCTCGAAGCCTGTCCCAGATATGATATCAAAATCATACTTGGGGATTTTAACAGCCAAGTAGGGAAGGAGCCCGTATTCAGGCGATACGTTGGCTCCCATATTTTACACGAAAAAACAAATGATAACGGACTGCGGACTATTCAATTAGCAGGGTCACACGAAATGGTTGTTGGAAGTACCTGGTTTGCGCGGAAAGCGGTCCACAAACATACGTCGGCCTCTCCAGACGGGACCACTTTCAACCAAATTGACCACTCTTGTTGATGGAACGCCGCCACCTCTCAGCCCTGATAAATGTCAGAACATATAGGGGGGCCAATATAGACTCGGATCACTATCTCGTTGGCATAGTGCTCCGAGCTCGAATAACAACACCACCTAGAATCCCCTCTGACAATCAGGTGAGAGTGAATACTGAAGCCATCCACAACACAGCCCTCCGCGACACCTATAAGAGGGAAATGGATGCCGCAATAACCGCAGTCAACAGAGGACCTGGAGATGACGCATCAACAAATGATCTTCACAATCACCTGAAGAACGTTATCATGGATACGGCCACAAGCATACTTGGCCCCAGCCGCAAAAGGAGTCGAAACGGCTGGTTTGACGATGAATGTAAGCTAGCAACGGAACGAAAGAATGCCACATACCGAGTAATGTTGCATTCTCAAAGAACGCGGGCACGCGCAGAGACTTATCATGAACTCCGTCGAGCGGAGAAGCGACTTCACAGACGGAAAAAGGAAGCCTGGGAGAACCAACAAGTCTATGAACTAGAAAAGTACAGGGAGCAACCGCACCAGGCGCGGAAGTTTTACCAACAAGTCAGCAGGATGAAGCCTTATACACCTCGATGCTCATCCTGCCGAGACAAAGAGGGAAATCTGATTTCCGACAGAATGGGCATATTAGAGCGATGGATTGAGTACTTTGATGAGCTACTGAACAACCAGAACATCGGCGAGTTGGAGGTCCCGCCAACTGAAGACGATGGACAGATACGGCCACCACCAAGTTTAGGAGAAACTCTCCGTGCAATTCATCGGCTAAAAAATCATAAGTCGCCAGGAGCCGATGGAATTACAGCTGAATTGGTTAAATATGGGGGCGACCAGTTACACCAAGTAGTTCATCAACTTGTGCTCAAGGTATGGGACAGCGAATCAATGCCTGACGATTGGCAATGAGACATTATCTGTCTCATACATAAAAAGGGAGATATCACACAGTGCAGCAATTATAGAGGTATCACGTTGCTGAGTACCATCTATAAGATATTCCCCACTATCTTGCTAGACCGGATAGCCCCATCCGCTCAGCTTGATGAGCCATCATTGGCCCATACCAAAGAGGCTTCACTCCAGGCAAATCAGCAACAGATTTGTGCGGCAAGCGATGGAAAAGCTGTTGGAATATGGACAACAGTTGCACCATCTGTTCATCGACTTTAAAGCCGCCTATGATAGCATAGCCAGGGTAAAACTGTACACAGCCATGAGAGAATTCGGTATCCCGATGAAATTAATAAGACTGACTAGGCTGACCCTGACCAATATGCGACGCCAGATAAAAGCAACAGGATCACTTTCAAGACCATTCGACATCAACAACGGTCTATGACAAGGGGATGCCCTATCATGCGTCCTCTTTAACCTGGCCCTCGAGAAAGTGATCCGTGGTGCTGAGGGAAATGCAAGAGGTACGAGAGGTACGAGCGATGGCGTAGGTCAGGACGCCAGACAGCTTTTAGGGATATCGAATTGGTGGACCTCGGCGCAAAACCGGGATGTTTGGAGTTCCTTATTAAGGCAGGCCTAGACCGGATACCGGTTGTTGCGCCGTTGATGATGATGATACATGTAAGCTACATATGTTGTTGTCTTTTAAATTATTCCAATACATACCAGTTACAAGTTACAAGTTACAAGTTTCCCGACATGTTTTTTAGTGAAGCTGTTTTTAGTTAATTACAAAACATGTTCAATTAAAAAAAGTCAAGCGACGACGACTTTACGGTTTCTTACCAGGGCAGAGGCAAATCGTCAGACGCTGCCTCACCTCTGCCCTGGGAGCAGCGTGACCGTAGCGGCTCGCAGATGTTGAATGCTCCTTTATATAATTCGTAGAACACGAACACGACATGGTCCAGTCCTGCATTAAGTTGATGCAGACTTAGGACCCCATCATTCTCAAAACGAATGTTCAATTACTTCAGAGAAAATGAAGTTTCAAATATTAAAATAATATTTAAAATAGTTGTTTTCGATTTTTTTTTCTAAATAATATTTATATAGTTGGAATTTTTGTATGCTCAACACATTTGGTAATGCCCCACCCGTTGTGAGGTCAGATATAGACACAACTGAGTTATCTATAGAGTACTCTCACTCCCCAAACCCAATTTTACAATTAAAACGCTTACACTCCAATCCAATGCCCAGCTTTCGATTTCTGACTTGTTTTTAAATCAAGAGCACACGACATCTGAGAAATACACTAACTTTACAGTACAGTACTAAATCCCCCTTGGATGTCTAAATCTAGCGTATCAATTACTATTATAGTGGCAGTAACAGTAGTCAAGAAGAAATGGACATGGACATTTACATAAACTCACCCATATCTCCCCTATTCCCAATTGCTCTATGTAGTCCTTCGTAAGACCGTAAAACCATCTGAATGGACTGAAAGTGACTCTTTAAGTATTTATCAGTTTTTAAGCAGTCTGGGCTGTTTACCGTACACTAATAAGGCGGATTTAATTTCATTCACCCAAAAAGGATAATGACTTCCATTGATTTGTATCCTAAGTCAGATACGAACTGTGGTTAAAGTACGATTTCACTCAAGTCCTCTCTGCATGCTGATTGCTACTGATACTCAATAATGTGAAGGTATTTCATTTGTTAATTAGTAAAACCGTAAATCATAATGGTGAGTACTGCAAGGAAGGCAATCTATAATAGTAGGTCCCTAATTTATGAGGGGATATAATACACATTCAGATTGAATTGTTGGGCATGCAGACGAATTGCTCCATCTCTGCATATTGCAGACATTTAGATTACAATAACTCAGCCCACCGGGTATAAAAGGTTTTGTGTATTTCTTATATCGGGTTGGGAAAAAAGAAATGTCGTATTTGTGATCAAAATTTGACGCTTTATTTAATTTACTTAGAATTATCTGATTTAAGTCAAATATGCGCCGTTTTGTTCGCAAACTTGTTGTGCATTTAGAAGGCAACTTCATTAACCTCCCCTTAAAACCCCCCCACCCCCCGCTTCTGGTTAATCGCCTGCTTCTGGTCAATCGCCTGCTTCTGGTCAATCGCCTGCTTCAAAAGGTCGAGTTACTCACAGTAGAGGACCGAATAGAGGGTCTGGCCACAGTTGAGCAGCTCATAGTGGATGATTCCCTTCCAATCCCACCAAACACACAACAAAACCTTCCTGGTCGTCAAACTGGGCTTGGCGATAGTTTGGGTCGGCTCGCCGCGCTTCGACCACGATCTTTTTCGCTTGAGGTTGTCGTACGTAATCCACTTGTCATCACCAGTCACCATCCGCTTTAAGAATGGGTCGAATTCGTTCCGTTTCAGCAGTGCGCCGCAAGCGTTGATTCGGTTCAAGTGATTTTTTTGCGTTAACTCGTGTGGAACCCAAACACCCAGCTTTTTTTGGAATCCAATCTTCTACAAATGGTTCCAAACGGTTTTATGGTATGTACCCAGTTCCTGGCCAATCGAGCGAATACTCACATGCCCGTCTATTGCTTGCTGATGATTTCGACGATTTTATCGTTTTCTACGACGATTGGCCTACCAGTACGAAGTGTATCTTCGACATCCACTACACTCGAACGAAATCGAAGGAACCAACGCCGAGCTGTGCGAATTGTTACAGTATCAGGCCCATTAACTTCACAAAGTTTTTCGTTGCATTTTTACCTCCAGTTAGTAAAAACATAATATATGACGAATTTCTTGCTTGGTGGACTCCATCTTTGACGCGCTACAACTTGAGACTGAAACGTACGATCACAACACTGTCAAAGAGACACTTGTAGCACAGTTTGTCGTCTTCAAATCGCCCGGTGCGATAAGTACAACATAAGATATGTTTAAGTGTCACCATCTATTGACAAAATACGACATTTCCTTTTCTCCAATTATATATATTTAAGTGAACATTTGTCCCACTTATATCTAGGTCAAAACGTGTATGCATAAATTATATCAGACTATCTACTTAGTATGATAGTGACATTCACAATCTTAGATTGCAGTGAATGTGCATTTGACCTGGATGAAAAGGCAGAAGTAAAGGTAAGTAGAAATTTTGTTACCATCGAGGGAGGGAGGGATCAGGACGAGATCACTACGAAGAATAAGTTATGTGAAGCCCTACGGTTGCCATTGGGTTTATAATCTACCAGCGAGGCAAATATAATAATGATGAAAAAAGCATATCGAGATACTCAAATTGCAACGATAAACTTAGATAAACTTAGCGTCCGAAGCAGCGAAAAAAGCCATCTCTGTAGCTAACGTACAGTTGGGTTAACACCGCGAGCAGCTATCGCTTAGAAAATGGTTCAAGTATCTAAGGTCCGGACACTCTGTAAAAAACTATACCAGCCTACATGACCAATCTGCGAAAGTGCGTAGGAATAGGACATTTCGCCAACGGTAGCGAAGAAAAACCCAACTGTCTGCCTGCATTGGCGCTTCGGTTGTTTGTGAATCATATAAGGATCTGCAATTCGGCGAATGAGCAAGCAACACCGTTTTGGCAACATGCGACAGATGGGATCATTGAAGCGACGAATGCGACAAGGTAATAGCAACGCCGCAGAAGCAGGACAAAATATGAGGAACTACACTAACTGTACAAGGTTACCAGAAAAAACTCCAAACAGCTATCACAAAGGGAAAAACCAATTATTTCAAGCACAAGTCGCAAGGCGCTGAACGATATAATTAGTGTCCAATTCCTTCAGAGTATTAACGACGATCTTCCCAAAGTTCAAATCAACCCCTATGGAGATAAATGACGCGCGGCTTACATTTCATACCGATCATAATTGTCAAATTGGTAGTAAGAATAGCACTAGAAACTTTCGCACAAGTATTTACTGCATGCTTCAGTAAAGAGAAGGTATCCCTGGGTAGTGGAATGAGCAAAAGTTGATACTCATCCCGAAGCCGAACAAGCCACTGGACGAAAATTCTTCGTGTAGGCCAATATACCTTTTAATTTCCATCGGCTTTCCGAGTGAGTAATCGATAATATATTACTCGCAATTGCGAAAAATTAAGCCGGTCTGGGCAATTACAATTTCGAAAAACGGAATTAACGATCGATACCATCAATTTGGTATAAAATCTGGCTAAATCCGCTAGTGAAGGAAACAAATGTTGCGCGGTGGTAACCATAGACATACAAAAAACAAGTCGGGAAACCGGAAGCTGGACGCTTCAGGTACGAAAGGTTTTGTGTATTTCTTAGTACGTAGTACGTAATATATCCATATATTATGTGAAAGTATCCACTTTCGGGTGATATTGACATTCATAGTCTTCAATTTTCAAAGAAGCAACAAATTTGAGGTATTATAACTTTGTTAGTAATAGCGCGATTAACACCAAACTTGGTAAGATCATGCTCTATATTATAGCCTATATCACTGCAAAATTGCATGGTACTAGGATGAACTTAAAGGGGGTTTCTAAGCAATTACAAAAAATTGTAGTAATATACTATTATTAACTTTATTTAAACAGATATCAGCATAGAAGGTATTTCGGAGCCCAGGCACTATATAGTGGCAGCCTCCTTTTCAGATTTTTCGGTTGGGTAGTTTCTGAGAATGGCCCCCTTAAAGAAGTGATCACTTTTAACCCCCCACGCTCTCCACCCTTCCAACGAATGTCAAAACCAAAATCAACTTTGAAAAGTACTAATCAAGACCTTTAATTTGATACCCCACATGACTATATTTGATGAAAAAAAATTTTACACCCTCCTTTTGCATGTATGGGGACCCCCCTTAAATTCGACGTAAAAGGATGTAATTCACTGTATGCGTGAGAGTTCACAGTTCCCACCTTTCCACCAAATTTGGTGTCAATCGCTATAACCGTCTCCGAGAAAAATGCGTGTGACGGACAGACAGACAGACAGACAGACAAACAGACAGACGGACAGACAGACAGACAGACAGTAAACCGATTTTAATAAGGTTTTGTGTTTACACAAAACCTTAAAAACGATTTTAACCCAGCAAAGTGAAAAGAAATCACTGAGGCGCTTGACACGCTGGGCACTGCGACGTACCCATAAACTTATTGTTCTCGAGTTTTTGATAGAAATGGGGCTGACTGTGACTCAGATGAGGACCCTCAAGAATATCGAACAACCTTTGAAGTATCGTAGCGATCTGTTATCGGCCCTTTGTTATAACGTATCACGAAATGCTAAGGTTGCGCCTCCCTGGCGAGTTTATTACCTCTATTGGATTCGCAGATGGGATTGGAATTACAGTCATAGCAAGCCACGTTAACGACGTCCAAATATACGCCGGGCCTTGCAGATAAAGTTGTAATTTTGTTTGAAAATCGATGTATTCCTAAGTCCGCCACTTAATGGCTGACCGGACTAGTTGGAAAACAACATTTTACGGTTATAGGTCACGGAGCCATTGTTCTTGAGCAAGCAGCCATGTTGCAAAAATTATATAGTTTGCGGTTTCGTCCAGGGCATCATCAGATGCTGTCTCACATCTGGCCTGTGAACAGCATGACCAAAGCGATTACAAGGTGGCATTTGCTCCCTTATACATATTAATTCAAAAACACGACGTGTGTATGAATTATAATGAAGACAAAAACCGCCTTGTAACATTCAGGCCTAGGCCTGTCGAGACTAAACTAGAATTTTACATTTTGCTCAATTACACATGTCGTGTTTTTGAACTAATATAAGAGAGCAAATGCGACCTTGTAACCACTTCGGTAACGCTGCTCCCAGGGCAGAGGTGAGGCAACGTCTTATGAGTTCGCCCTGGACGAAACC